>NC_135233.1:813386674-814636674 GCF_051348905.1 Ranitomeya variabilis
TCAAACATATATCAGACAAGGGAGCATAAGAACAGGGCAGAGTGTGCTCAAGGCAATCAGTATAATAATCAAGTTTACATGCAACAGCAAGCTCTGGATGATACAAGGTAAGTACTGCACAGTTATCGCAGCCAATAGCTTAGAATATAATAGTATGAAAAGAGGAACTCTACATAGATATATAGGAGTCACAGTATGACCAATAAGTATTTAAGAAATATATACTAACTATACTAAATAATTACAAACAAAAGATAATAGCAGCGTGCAAGATATTACAGTGACTTAGTTAAAGGCCATATAAAGGCTCATAGGTATAAACCATAAATATTTATTAATATAATATAGTTAGATTAGCCATGCAGAAATATTATACAAAAGATGGTGAAGCCATATAGATACCTGCTAGTGGAATGATTGCCGAGAGAAGGAAAAACCCCTTTTTTTCCTTCTCTCGGCAATCATTCCACTAGCAGGTATCTATATGGCTTCACCATCTTTTGTATAATATTTCTGCATGGCTAATCTAACTATATTATATTAATAAATATTTATGGTTTATACCTATGAGCCTTTATATGGCCTTTAACTAAGTCACTGTAATATCTTGCACGCTGCTATTATCTTTTGTTTGTAATTATTTAGTATAGTTAGTATATATTTCTTAAATACTTATTGGTCATACTGTGACTCCTATATATCTATGTAGAGTTCCTCTTTTCATACTATTATATTCTAAGCTATTGGCTGCGATAACTGTGCAGTACTTACCTTGTATCATCCAGAGCTTGCTGTTGCATGTAAACTTGATTATTATACTGATTGCCTTGAGCACACTCTGCCCTGTTCTTATGCTCCCTTGTCTGATATATGTTTGATTGTAAACTATCTTGTTGCTGTTTTATAGATATTAATAATAAAAATTTGGAATTTTACCCTTCGGTGTATTACTTCCCTTCTTTTTTGGTATATATTGTTCAGCATTGTGTATGCACTGATCATGAAGGCAGGGATGGTAATAAACATTATTTGTCTACTATGTGGGAAGTGTAATTGTGTCTGACAGCTGGAATTCCGTCCCTATAGCTGCACAATCTCCTGCAAGCTTCTTTCTCCGCAATGACATTTTAAAACGTCAGTGCAAAGTAAAGGGTAGACTGCCTTGACGTTTAATGTCAATGTGAAGTCCAAAGCTGGTTAAGAAATCCATTTACATAACTGTCTTAGGACTAATTCCTCCAACTATAAACCAGTCATATTGTCTTAACAGCTTTATAGCTTCATGTCCAAGCTCTACCACAGGTATTGTAAACCAAACGTACAGCATCATAGGAATTTATGATACCATTATTTCAGATCCTGAAACCCAAGGTGAGGTCAGGACTTGTAGCCATAACAATCACAGGACATTATCTCCTCTATATGATTTTGAGCCCTTACACAAAAAATAAAACTGTTCTATAGTGCCAGAAATATTAACCCCTTTACCCCCAAGGGTGGTTTGCACGTTAATGACCAGGCCAATTTTTACAATTCTGACCACTGTCCATTTATGAGGTTATAACTCTGAAACGCTTCAACGGATCCTGATAATTCTGGCATTGTTTTCTCATGACATATTGTACTTCATGATAGTTTTTAAATTTCTTTGATATTACCTGCATTTATTTGTGAAAAAAATGGAAATTTGGCGAAAATTTTGAAAATTTCCCAATTTTCCAAATTTGAATTTGTAACCCCTTAAATCACAGAGGTATGTCACACAAAATACTTAATAAGTAACATTTCCCACATGTCTACATCAGCACAATTTTGGAACCAATTTTTTTTGTTAGGGAGTTATAAGGGTTAAAAGTTGACCAGCAATTTCTCATTTTTACAACACCATTTTTTTTAGGGACCACATCACATTTGATTGAAGTCACTTTGAGGGGTCTACATGATAGAAAATACCCAAGTGTGACACCATTCTTAAAACTGCACATCTCAAAGTGCTCAAAACCACATTCAAGAAGTTTATTAACCCTTCAGGTGTTTCACAGAAATTTTTGGAATGTTTAAAAAAATGAACATTTAACTTTTTTTCACAAAAAATTTACTTCAGCTCCAATTTGCTTTATTTTACCAAGGGTAACAAGAGAAATTGGACCCCAAAAGTTGTCGTACAATTCATCCTGAGTATGCTGATACCCCATATGCGGGGGTAAACCACTGTTTGGGCACATGGCAGAGCTCGGAAGAGAAGGAGCACCACTTGACTTTTCAATGCAAAATTGACTGGAATTGAGATGGGACGCCATGTCGCGCTTAGGGAGCCCCTGATGTGCCTAAACATTGAAACCCTCCATAAGTGACACCATTTTGGAAAGTAGACCCCCTAAGGAACTTATATAGATGTGTGGTGAGCACTTTGTCCCACCAAGTGCTTCACAGAAGCTCATAATGTAGAGCCATAAAAATAAAAAATCATATGTTTTCACAAAAATTATCGTTTCGCCTCCAATTTTTTATTTTCCCAAAGGTAACAGAAGAAATTGGGCCCCAAAAGTTGTTGCAAAATTTGTCCTTAGTACGCTGATACCCCATATGTGGGGGTAAACCACATAAAAATTCTTTTTTTTGCACAAAAATTCTTTTTTGCCCCCAGTTTTGTATTTTCCCAAGGGTAACAGGAGAAATTGGACCCCAACAGTTGTTGTCCAATTTGTCCTGAGTACGCTGATACCTTATATGTGGGGGAACCATCGTTTGGGCGCATGACAGAGCTCGGAAGGGAAGGCGCGCCGTTTGGAATGCAGACTTAGAAGGAATGGTCTGCAGGTGTCTCACATTGCGTTTGCAGAGCCCTTGATGTACCTAAACAGTAGAAACCCCCCACAAGTGACCCCATATTGGAAACTAGACCCCACCAAGGAACTTCTCTAGATGTGTTGAGAGAACTTTGAACCCCCAAGTGTTTCACTACAGTTTATAACGCAGAGCCGTGAAAAGAAAAAATCTTTTTTTTCCACAAAAATTATTTTTTAGCCCCAGTTTTGTATTTTTTCAAGGGTAACAGGAGAAATTGGACCCCAAAAGTTGTTGACCAATTTTCCCTGAGTATGCTGATACCCTATATGTGGGGGGAACCACCGTTTGGGAGCATGGCAGAGATCATAAGGGAATGAGCACTGTTTTACTTTTTCAATGCAGAATTGTCTAGAATTGAGATCGGACGCCATGTCGCGTTTGGAGAGCCCCTGATGTGCCTAAACAGTGGAAATCTCCCAATTCTAACTGAAACCCTAACCCAAACACACCCCTAACCCTAATCCCAACCATAACCACACCCCTAACCCTAATCCCAATGCTAATCCCAACAGTAAATGTAATCCAAACCCTAACTTTAGCCCCAACCCTAATCCTAACTTTAGCCCCAACCCTGACTTTAGCCCCAACCCTAACTTTAGCCCCAACCCTAATCCTAACTTTAGCCCCAATCCTAACCCTAACTTTAACCCCAACCACAACCCCAACCCTAACCCTAACCCCAACCCTAATCCTAACTTTAACCCCAATCCTAACCCTAACTTTAGCCCCAACCTTAACCCTAACTTTATCCCCAACCCTAATTCTAATGTTAGCCCCAACCCTAACCCTAACTTTAGCTCCAACCCTAACCTTAACTTTAGCCCCAACCCTAACCCTAACTTTAGCCCCAACACTAACACTAACCCTAATGGGAAAATGGAAATAAATACATTTTTTAAAATTGTATTATTTTTCCCTAGCTAAGGGGGCAATGAAGGGGGGTTTGATTTACTTTATAGTGGGTTTTTAGCAGATTTTTATGATTGGCAGCCGTCACACACTAAAAGAGACTTTTTATTGCCAAAAATAGTTTTTGCGTCTTCACATTTTGAGAGCTATAATTTTTCCATATTTTGGTCCACAGAGTCATGTGAGGTCTAGTTTTTTGCGGGACGAGTTAACATTTTTATTGGTACCATTTTCAGGCATGTGACATTTTTTGATCACTTTTTTGCCGATTTTTGTGAGGTAGAATGAACAAAAACCAGCTATTCATGAATTTCTTTTGGGGGGGGCACTTATACCGCTCCACGTTTGGTAAAATTGATAAAGCAGTTTTATTTTTCGGGTCACTACGATTACAGCGATACCTCATTTATATATTTTTTAATGTTTTCGCGCTTTTATACGATAAAAACTATTTTATATAAAAAATTATTATTTTTGCATCCCTTTATTCTGAGGACTATAACTTTTTTATTTTTTCGTTGATGATACTGTATGGCAGCTCGTTTTTTGCAGGGCAAGATGACGTTTTCAGCGGTACCATGGATATTTATATCCGTCTTTTTGATCGCCTGTTATTCCACTTTTTGTTTGGCGGTATGATAATAAAGCGTCATTTTTGCCTCATTTTTTTACGGTGTTCACTGAAGGGGTTAAATAGTGGGACAGTTTTATAGGTCGGGTCATTACTGGCATGGCAATACTAAATATGTGTACTTTTATTGTTTTTTTATTTGGATAAAGAAATGTATTTATTGGAACAATATTTTTTTTCTTTATTTAGGATTTTTTTTTTTTTTTTACACATGTAAATATTTTTTTTTACTTTTTTACATTGCCCCAGGGGGAACATCACATTATACTGACAGATCGCTGATCTGACACTTTGCAGTGCACTGTGTCAGATCAGCGATCACACAGGCTCTGAAGGAGGTTTGCTGGCGCCTGCTATGAGCAGGCGCTTGCAAGCCACCTCCCTGCAGGACCCGGAAGGCCCTCGTGGCCATTTTGGATCTGGGCCTGTAGTGAGGAGGAGGTAGGAGACCCTCGGAGCAACGCGATCACATCGCGTTGCTCCGAGAGTCTCAGGGAAGCACGCAGGGAGCCCCCTCCCTGCTCGATGCTTCTCTGTGCCGCCGGAATGCTGCAATCATCTTTGATCGCAGTGTGCTGGGGAAATGTGCCAGGAGCGGTCCGTGACCACTCCTAGCACATAGTGCCGGATGTCAGCTGACACCCGGCCCCGATCGGCCGCGCTCCCCCCATGAGCGTGGCTGATCGGTGATGACATACTATCCCGTTGCTGGTCATACGGGCCCATACCACCTCGACTGGATAGTACGTCAGATGTCAGAAAGGGGTTAATATAATACTACTTGAAAAGTCAACATGATTTGGCTTAGCAGTGAAGCCAGAGACAACTATTTTAGCAAACACAAGAAAGAAATACCAGTGACGGAATAATTTTACATGACATAAAGATAAGGCCAATTGTCTAGTTACAGTCATTTAAAATATCATTTAATATTAAATAATAGCTGTTTTGCTTTGAT
Organism: Ranitomeya variabilis; assembly: GCF_051348905.1. NCBI lineage: Eukaryota > Metazoa > Chordata > Amphibia > Anura > Dendrobatidae > Ranitomeya > Ranitomeya variabilis. The sequence continues at coordinate 813,392,023 of NC_135233.1, forward strand.
TTGCTTTTGGCACTTTAATTGTAAAACATGTGGTAGCGTATTGCAGTACACTGCATATTATACAATATATTATAACCTTTAAGTATGCATTATTCTTTCTTTTTTTAAGCAAATCTGCAAAACTTGCCTTTTCCCCTCTCGTTCTTATATATAATTCAGTATGTCATATGAAAGTAATTGTTTTATAGATTACTATTCTATGGTTATTGCCAGAGGGTGATGCTTCCACATCATTTAAATTAGGGCTCATTATTAAACTGTGTTTCTATTATTTGCTACAGCATTAAAAATAAAACTAGTGATTAATGAGTCCTAGTGGGTTTCTTGTGCTCATGCATCTTTCATAACTTGGCATAGTAGTAGAGCAATGTCTAATAAATAACCATCTTTATTTGGTGTCTTTATAAATATAAGATTATGTACATGGAGGAATATAGCTTCCGAAAGCTAAAAAGTAGTTTTCACGATAATTGAAGTTAAGCCACATTCATGATGCACTGAAATAATTGCCTTTCATAACAAAAAGTGTATTTGTTGAGGTTTACTGGAGCAAAGCTAGAACTATACCCTTTATGTAAAGTTAATGTTCCATGGTGATTACATTGAAATGCACCATTATTCCATAAGCATTGCAAGGAAGTGCTGATTTATATTACAAGAAAAAAAACTGATGAGATGAAAGTAATGAAGTGATAATACCCTAGTGTAAAATTCTTGCTGCATTCAAGCACTGCAGCATGTGCGGGGCAAATACCTTCCTGCCATTTTAACCTTAATATAAATTAAAATTAATAACACTGATCCACGTATTCTCTTAACCTTAATATAAATATACGATACATATCGGTCAACATGGCTATAAAATATGTTAGGATTTACAGTTCTTCACTGTTCACATTTAGCAAGCTCTGGTATAAACACCTGAATGGAGATAAATACATTTTAATATTTAAGTGACTCATAGCTTTTATTTGCTGTAATTGGAATAAACATTAGAGAAAAGTATTTAAATGAAAGAATTAAAAAAATTCATAACTAAAAAAAAAAATAAAAATGTATTTTACTTATCTATTAAATGGACTTATGGACAGAGATTTTGCTCACCGAGCAAACATAGAGTATTGAATAATAAATAAAAAATATACTGTAATAATTGTAATTTTTTTTCTTATGCAATGTAAAGAAACAAATTGCAGGTTGGATAATGAAAAGAATAGATATTAAAGGTACCTTATATACTCGAGTATAAGATGACCCGAGTATAAGCCGAGACCCCTAATTTTGCCACAAAAAAACAGGGAAAACTTAATGACTAGAGTATAAGCCTAGGGTAGGAAATGCAACAGCTACAGGTAAATTTCAAAAATAAAAATAGATACTAATAAAAGTAAAATTAATTGAGACATCAGTAGGTTAAGTGTTTTTGAATACCCATATTGAATCAGGAGCCCCAAATAATGCTCCATAAAGTTCATGATGGGCCCATAAGATGCTCCATATTAAAATATGCCACATATAATGCTGCACAAAGGTTAATAATTGCCCCATAAGATGCTCCATAGAAACATTTGCCTCATATAATGCTGCATAAAGGTTGATTATGGCCCCATAAGATGCACCATAGAGTAATATGACCCACACAATGCTGCATAAAGGTTAATGATGGTCCCATAAGATGCTACATAGAAAATTTGCCCCATATAATGCTGCATAAAGGTTGATGGCCCCATAAGATGCTCCATAGAAACATTTGCCCAATATAATGCTGCATAAAAGGTTGATAATGGCCCCATAAAATGCTTCATAGAGTAATATGCCCCATATGCTGTTGCTGCGATAAAAAAATGGCATTATCACCTCTCATCGTTCAGGCCCCCAGAACTTGTGATATTCACCTGTCCCTGTCCCACCGCCAGGCTCTGCTCTGACAGGTGAATATCGCAATGCTCATCCTCCCCGTTATACTCACCTGCTCCCGGCACGGTCCCTGCTTCTGACTGACAGATGTTCTCTGACGCCAGCAGCTTGTTCCTGTGTTCAGCGGTCACTGGTACCACTCATTAAAGTAATGAATATGCGCCAGGAGTAGGTGAGTATGTGACAGCCGCCACTCCCCCTTCCCCGCCGACCACCTGGGACAATGACTCGAGTATAAGCCGAGAGGGGCATTTTCAGCCTAACAAAAATAGGCTGAAAATCTCGGCTTATACTCAAGTATATACGGTATTTAAACTGTCATTCCACAGTATGTCAGCATCAGGCTACTGAAATTGTCATTAGACTTGTTTATCTGTTGATTTTTTTTCTACAGTATATTAAAAAGTAATTACAGCAGCTATTCATCACACTGTTTACTTATTACATAGCATAGTAAATGCAAAACATTAATGTAATACCAATGAAGATTATTAGGTATTGTTCATTAAGACCAAATATCCAATGTAAGGTTCATCACATCACCAATAATTTCTAAGATATAACTTAAAATACAACACTAGTCATCACATTATTATTAGATGCTGTATATGGCAGTCATAAAAATACTAATGATATAGGAAGAAAACTGTAGCTCAGTTGACAGTGTTAACAGAAACCTCAAAATATTAAGTGTGCTGTATTCCTATAAGTGATTGGTGCAACCCATAAAGTCTGCTATGCCATAGACTCAGCATCCAAGAGAAGTCTGGCTTTTAATAAAAGTTATCCACTGTTTTAAGACCATAGCTAACAGGAAGGACAGGATATTTAAGTACCCTGAGCCCACTCATATAAAGGAGCCACATAGAAAATTAAAATTGATCTGGTGAGTCCTCTGAGCTCAACTTCTTCTTTCCAGCGCTTCATTGCCCATTAATCAGCACAAGCTACACAACTTTATACTCATTGTCATCTTAATGCTGTACTTCTATGCATGTGCACACAGTAAGACCTCAAAGAGCCGTATTAAGAAATAGTGAGTTTTCTGGTCCCGTGAGAAGGACTTGCTGAGTTTTATGACGTTTCCATATGTACAAGAGTCATCTGAGACTGGGGCCTGCCATCTCAGTTTCATAGGTCATGGAAGCCTATTATCATTTACCTTTTTGCACTTTTGTGCAGGCAACACTTACCTGCTGGCAACAATTGCTTTCCTATGTACCTGGGGTGGGGCCAGATAAAATGAATAGTGTCTTGTCTTTCACAAAAAAGTTTACATGAGTGGTTTCACAACTTTCTTTTGTGCAAACAAACCAAGCATAGTCATAAAATAAATGTGCAGTAAATGGCCATAAAATTCATGTGCTGTCTCCATTGGAACAACAAGCAAGAAGACTGAAGAAGGACCCATGAAGTTACATGGAAGAGCAGAAAATAATATATTGGTTTTAATTTTTACACCATGCTGGACCAATTTTTAGAATCAAAAAGTGGTGGACAAGGAGTACTAATAACTCAAGGGCCTGTGGGTGTAATATTTTCCCTATATACCTTTCTACTAAACTCCAGGATTTCTTCTACTCAACTTGCTGTAGAGAGTGGCAATTAATCCCCTCTATCTTATTATCTTATTATCTTTTATTATCTATTATATATTATATATTATCTATTATTATTATTATTATCTTATTATCTATCTTATTATCTTATCCCCTCTAACTTATTATTTGCAGCTGGTGACACCATTGTATGTGCCTCTATGGCATCATTCCACTGATCATTAGTGATAGAGGGGCAATTAATCCCCTCTATCACTAATGATCAGTGGAATGATGCCATAGAGGCACATACAATGGTGTCACCAGCTGCAAATAATAAGTTAATTCAATATATATACTACATCAGTCTTACCTGACCCCAATTAGACTACATAGATTTAGCAGTCTAGTAACAGATGAATGCCATAGGTGTGGGGAATCGGGAGCGGACTTCTGGCATCTTATTTGGAACTGTGAGATAATATGAAGATAATGGAGTGAAGTGATAACTACATTAAAAAGGCTAATTGGGGTATCAATTGAATGTGGTCCAGAGATATGTATCATGGGTGTTATGGATGAAGAACTGTGGTTGCACTATGATAGAATATTTCTCCAGGAAGTTCTATTCATTGCTAGGAAAGCAATAGCACTAAGGTGGATGGGGGGGGGGGGGGAAACCCCTATTATTAACCAGTGGAAAAATTAGTGAATGATATAATACCATATGAGAATATATTATACTAGATGGTGGCCCAATTTTAACGCATCGGGTATTCTAGAATATGCATGTCCACGTAGTATATTGCACTGCCCACGTAGTATATTGCCCAGCGACTTAGTATATAGCCCAGTCACGTAGTATATTGCACAGCGACATAGTATATTGCCCAGCCACGTAGTATATTGCACAGCGACGTAGTATATAGCACAGAGCCAGCACAGAGCCACGTAGTATATTGCACAACCACGTATTATATTGCCCAGCCACGTACTATATTGCCCAGCCACGTAGTATATTGCCCAGTGACGTAGTATACAGCACAGAGCCACGTACTATATTGCACAGCGACGTAGTATATTGCCCAGTGACGTAGTATATTGCACAGCCATGTAGTATATTGCCCAGTGACGTAGTATATTGCCCAGTGACGTAGTGTACAGCACAGAGCCATGTAGTATATTGCACAACGATGTAGTATACAGCACAGAGCCACGTAGTATATTGCCCAGCCACATAGTATATTGCCCAGCTATGTAGTAGATTGCCCAGCTACGTATGTCACAGGTTAAAAAATAAAAAATAAACATACTCACCTTCCGATCCGAGGGCCCTTTGTAGTTCTAACATACTCACCATACTTGTAGTTCTGTCGCCTGTGCGCGGTACAGGCGGCAGCTTCCGGTCCCAGGGTGTGATGACGTCGCGGTCATATGACCATGACATCATGCTCGCGCAGGCACGCAGGGCCTATGATGACATGGCGGTCATATGACCGTGACATCATGGCAGGTCCTTCTGCCATACGATCCTTGCTACCGGAACCTGCCGATTGCACAGAGCGGTTACCGGAGGGTGGTGAGGAATGGGAAAGGCAGCGGAAGGTGAGTATATAATGATTTTTTATTTTTTATTTTTAACATTAGATCCTTTTACTATTGACGCTGCATAGGCAGCATCAATAGTAAAAACTTGGTCACACAGGGTTAATAGCGGCGGTAATGGAGTGAGTTACCCACGGCATAACGCGGTCCATTACCGCTGGCATTAGCCCTGTGTGAGCCGTGACTGCGGGGAGTATGGAGCGGCTGCCCGGCACTGACTGCAGGGGAGTAGGGAGGGACTAATTGGACTGTGCCCGTCGCTGATTGGTCGCGGCAGCCATGACAGACAGCCATGACATGACATGACAGCTGGCGAGACCAATCAGCGAATGAATAACCGTGATGGAATTTGAGGACAGACAGACGGAAGTACCCCTTAGACAATTATATACAGGTCCTTCTCAAAAAATTAGCATATAGTGTAAAATGTCATTATTTACCATAATGTAATGATTACAATTAAACTTTCATATATTATAGATTCATTATCCACCAACTGAAATTTGTCAGGTCTTTTATTGTTTTAATACTGATGATTTTGGCCTACAACTCCTGATAACCCAAAAAACCTGTCTCAATAAATTAGCATATTTCACCCGGCCAATCAAATAAAAGTGTTTTTTAATAACAAACAAAAAAACCATCAAATAATAATGTTCAGTTATGCACTCAATACTTGGTCGGGAATCCTTTGGCAGAAATGACTGCTTCAATGCGGCGTGGCATGGAGGCAATCAGCCTGTGACACTGCTGAGATGTTATGGAGGCCCAGGATGCTTCAATAGCGGCCTTAAGCTCATCCAGAGTGTTGGGTCTTGCGTCTCTCAACTTTCTCTTCACAATATCCCACAGATTCTCTATGGGGTTCAGGTCAGGAGAGTTGGCAGGCCAATTGAGCACAGTAATACCATGGTCAGTAAACCATTTACCAGTGGTTTTGGCACTGTGAGCAGGTGCCAGGTCGTGCTGAAAAATGAAATCTTCATCTCCATAAAGCATTTCAGCCGATGGAAGCATGAAGTGCTCCAAAATCTCCTGATAGCTAGCTGCATTGACCCTGCCCTTGATGAAACACAGTGGACCAACACCAGCAGCTGACATGGCACCCCACACCATCACTGACTGTGGGTACTTGACACTGGACTTCAGGCATTTTGGCATTTCCTTCTCCCCAGTCTTCCTCCAGACTCTGGCACCTTGATTTCCGAATGACATGCAAAATTTGCTTTCATCAGAAAAAAGTTCTTGGTCAGGCGCTTCTGCCGCTGTTTATGGTTCAAAAGTGGCTTTACCTGGGGAATGCGGCACCTGTAGCCCATTTCCTGCACACGCCTGTGCACGGTGGCTCTGGATGTTTCCACACCAGACTCAGTCCACTGCTTCCTCAGGTTCCCCAAGGTCTGGAATCGGTCCTTCTCCACAATCTTCCTCAGGGTCCGGTCACCTCTTCTCGTTGTACAGCGTTTTCTGCCACATTTTTGCCTTCCAACAGACTTACCATTGAGGTGCCTTGATACAGCACTCTGGGAACAGCCTATTTGTTGAGAAATTTCTTTCTGGGTCTTACCCTCTTGCTTGAGGGTGTCAATGATGGCCTTCTTGACATCTGTCAGGTCGCTAGTCTTACCCATGATGGGGGTTTTGAGTAATGAACCAGGCAGGGAGTTTTTAAAAGCCTCAGGTATCTTTTGCATGTGTTTAGAGTTAATTAGTTGATTCATAAGATTAGGGTAATAGGTTGTTTAGAGAACCTTTTCTTGATATGCTAATTTATTGAGACAGGTTTTTTGGGTTATCAGGAGTTGTATGCCAAAATCATCAGTATTAAAACAATAAAAGACCTGACAAATTTCAGTTGGGGGATAATGAATCTATAATATATGAAAGTTTAATTGTAATCATTACATTATGGTAAATAATGACATTTTACACTATATGCTAATTTTTTGAGAAGGACCTGTATATAGATTGAAATAGAGGATGTCCCGAGAATTTCCATAAGATATGGGAGAGATGGTGTGACTCACCCTTAACACACCTATCCCTTAATGTGATGACTTCATCTATCTCATGTTACGAACCCTGATGCATGTCCCTTCCAATATATGGAATGTGATAAGTGATGTATATAGACTAAAAGAGTGTACTTTTATTATGACCTGAAATGGTATGCGTTCTGAATTTCAATAAAGAACCAGTTAATTTAATTGAGAGAGCAATGCTTCATAATGGAAATTGTCCTCATATGCTATGTTCCATTCTGTTTGCTTGCTTTTCTTTATTTGCTTACTCTATTATTGAGGCTATGTGCACACGTTCAGGATTTTTTGCATTTTTTTTCGCATTTTTTCGGCCGTTTTCCGCTGGAAAAATGCTTAAAAACACATACATAAGCATCCCATCATTTTTATGCATTCTGCAATTTTTGTGCGCATGATGCATTTTTTTCCGCAAAAAAAAACGCATCGCTGTAAAAAACGCAGCATGTTCATTAATTTTGTGGATTTTTTGAATTTTTCACGCTATTTAATGCATTGGGAAGCTCCACAAAAAAAGCGCAAAAAAACCCCGCAAAAAACGCGTCAAAATGCGCAAAAAAAGTGAGAAAAAACCGCATGCAGATTTCTTGCAGAAAATGTCCAGTTTTCATCAGGAAATTTCTGTAAGAAATCCTGAACGTGTGCACATAGCCTGAGAGTGTAATGTTACTTATATGTTATTGTGTTGAATGGATAAAGGTAACTGTTTGGATCATTCTGACCTTATACTGTGATATTATATGTTTGTAGCTTTATCCTGTGGAATCTTTTAATAAAAAGAGTTAAAAAAAAGTGGTGGACAACCATTTTAACCACTTAGATGTTTAGAAATTACTTAGCCAAAATTCTCAGTATAGTGAATCTACATAATAATAAATGTACGTTTGCTTTTGAGTCAGTGATGCACCAGTTGCTAGAAGTCTTGCAAATTTAGCTTTCTTGCAACATACGTTTTACTATATTGTCACTATTTTTGGCAGTATTATTGCCATGCTAACAGGACATCATGCAACATTTGTCATAGTCACCATGAAGCCCCAGACAAAATTTGAATTACCTGATTTATTAGCAGTTACATTTTTATTAAAGTAATAAATCATGAAAAAAAACTATATAAATTGCCCATCAACATTATCAGACTGGCTCACAGAACAAACCACTATAATTTGGGCGCACTTGTATACTTGTAAACAAGCATCTTCTTCATTGACAGTCCATATAAATATTATGTTTCCCTTGTGCTAAGCTCGTAGGTACACTGATGCACAACAAATGCTTAATATACTGCCCAGTCAGCAAAATTCTGAACACAAAACTCAAGACAGACAGTCGCTTTAGTGAATGGAAGAAAGCCACAAAGTCTGTCTAGTGAACCCTAATATCTTGTGAGTAGATGTACAGGGTGGGCCATGTATATGGATACACCTAAATAAAATGGGAATGGTTGGTGATGTCAACTTCCTGTTTATGGCACATTAGTATATGGGACGGGGAAAACTTTTCAAGATGGGGTGACCATGGCGGCCATTTTGAAGTTGCCCATTTTTGAATGCAACTTTATAAATGGCCCACCCAGTTGGATCCATATAAATGGCCCACTCTGTATTATTTATACATTCAAATAGATTCTAAAGGATACTATGCAACATCTATTTCGATGCTTTGGGAAACCATTTACATGGGTTCTGTATACTCTAACTCTCTAGATGTGCATGCACTTTTAATTTGGGAATGTACATGAATTCATGTGAGTGTACCCATGTATTTGTAAATGTATTCATGAGTCTATGTGTGAACCTGTGTGGACTTTTTCTACAACCAAAGGCTCTCCTTTGTAAAATGTAAAATACTCACAACTGAGCTAAAACATGCAGCAATAATCTAAGAGAAAGCTTTTTTTTTTTTTATTTATGGCACAACCAAAAGCAAACCTTTTACAAATAGAAAGAACATGCTTTCATACAGGCTGGGTTCACCATGGGGATGAAAAAAACAACATTTTACTACTTCTAAAAGTCACAGCTAGTGTTGAGCATTCCGATACCGCAAGTATCGGGTATCGGCCGATACTTAGCGGTATCGGAATTCCGATACCGAGATCCGATACTTGCCGCGTATTGGATACCGGAATCGGAAGTTCCCAGGATTCAAACTGCACAAATTTGTACGAAATCAGCCAATGAGAATGATTCCAAGTGTGGGCACATCCTGTTCAGCATGGAGGGCATGAAACTACTGGCAAGGCTGTGATTGGCTGCTGAAATGATGTCATGATGCAGTTTAAAAGTCGCTGGCGCCATTTTGCGCTCACTCTGCTGTGAATTCAGTTAGTGACAGGACGCTGTTTGCTGACTGAGGGCCAGTTTAGAGATAGCGATTTGCTTCTTTGTGCTTTTCCAAGGCTAATTTAGCAACCGCTGTGTTCACCTACTAATCACCTTGCTTTTGCCTTGTAGCGCTGTTTTCACAGCGATCTGCAAGGTCTGTGTGTGTGTGTGTGTGAGTGCAGCCCACTCTCTAGTCTGAGTGCAGCCACATAGGCCATCCATAGCTGGTTGTATTCAGTTCAGGGAGGGTGGTTCATTGCCTCATACTGTTCTTTTTTTTTTTTTCCAAGTAGTGTAGTCTGCTGCTAATTTTTTCAAAAAAATCCTATTAGTGTCTTTCCACCCGTCTCCAGCTAATTTGTGGAAAAACACTACATAGGATAACGTAGAGGAGGGTTTTTGGGCCTTGCAGCGCCGTTTACGGCTGTCTGCACAGTCTCCGTGTGACTGCAGCTCGCCCTGTAGTCTGTGAGCAGCCATAGCCTGGTTGTCTCCAGCTCAGGGTTGTTCACTGCGTCATACCGCAAAATCAATTTTCCTTTTGTTTTAAGTAGTGCAGGCTGCTGCACATTTTTTCAAAAAATTCCTATTAGTGTCTTTCCACCCGTCTCCAGCTAACTTGTGGAAAAACACTATATAGGATAACGTAGAGGAGGGTTTTTGGGCCTTGCAGCGCCGTTTACGGCTGTCTGCACGGTCTCCGTGTGACTGCAGCTCTATCTGTTGTCAGTTCAGCCCCAAAAAAATAAATAAATAATAAAGTTCACCAAACACACCAGTGACACCACTTTACATTTGTGTAGGCCACATTAGCTCATATTAAAGTCTAGTCCACACTTTAGAAAATTAGTGTTTCTTATACCTGTTAGGAGTTGTTCAGGAATAAGCACACAAAGCCGTTAGTACTTTTCTGCTTATCTTTATCAGTCAACCAAGATGAAGAAGGCAGTGAGTAAGGCACGTGGGCGTGGGCGTGGGCGCGGAGCAGGGAGGGAACGTGGGGATTCTGTGCCTGCTGCGGGCACCAGTGACTCATCAGCACCCACTTTCACCAGGGAACAGTCATTCATGCTTTGTCGCAGAGCGCCGTACACCGCTGCTGCGTGAAGAACAAATTGAAGCCGTTGTCGGATGGATGGCAGCTAATGCATCAACTTCAATTAGTGCCACATTCTCTCAGACACAGAGCACTGGAGAGCAGCCATCTGTCTCTTCACCACCTGCCAAATTGCCCAGGCAGACAGAGAGCCCAGGACAGGAGCCGTCTCTACTTCTGTTCTCTGAATCTCTTGGCTTGGAAACAGGGGGCCAGCCAAGCAGCATTGGAGAAATGGAAGAAGAGGCAGGGTGCAGTGATGCCCAACAGCTTTTTCTCTCTTCCTCTGAAGAGGCGGGTGGGCCAGTGGCTCCTGTCACCACATCGCAGGCCGCATCAGCTGATGATGACACTCAGGTGCCACTTACTGGTGCGTGCTCTGCTGCTGAGACTACCCAGGAGGAGCAGTTGGGGGCAGAGGGTAGTGTAGATGATGAGGTCCTTGACCCATCTTGGCGTGAGGGACAGGAAGGTGGTGGGAGCAGCTCTGAGGAAGAGATTCCCCGTACGGCCCAAAGAGGGAGAGGGAGGGGGAAGACTGCGGATCCTGCAGCCTCCGCTTTGGCACCCGTTAGGAGCATGTCTCTTCCAAAAGCCAAAAAGGGCGCTCCCAAGACTTGCAGTGCCTGGTCCTTTTTTGACATAGTTGCAGATGACATTTGCTATGTCAAATGCAAGGTGTGTCATCAAAAAGTCAAAAGAGGGAAAAATGTCAGCAACCTCAATACCTCCAACATGTGGAAACATGTGCGCACCAGGCACGCGGCGGAGTTAGAAAAACACACTGAAGAGCTAGGCCAACCAACAGCGGCAGCTACCACCTCTTCAGCTCGTGTTGCCTCTTCCTCCAGCTCACACGCAGCTGGTTCGGCTTCCTCCCAGGAACGCCGTGGAAGAACCTCTGGCCTTGTTGTCCAGAGACCCGCTGTAATTCCACCCGCAGCACCACTTTCCCAGTCATCCACACACTCCCAGCCCAGTCTACAGCCATCGGTAGTACAGGCATGGGAGAAAAGGCGGCCTTTCTCGTCAAACCACCCACGAGCACAGGCTCTGACTGCAGGCATTGCCAAACTTCTGTCACTGGAAATGCTGTCATTCAGGCTGGTGGAGACTGACAGCTTCCGTGACTTGATGTCATTGGCAGTCCCACAGTACAATGTGCCCAGCCGCTTTAACTTCAGCAGGCAAGCTGTCCCTGCCCTGCACAAGCATGTGGAGGGACACATAAAACACGCGCTACTGAATGCCGTCAGTAGCAAGGTCCACCTCACCACCGATGCGTGGACCAGTCAACATGGACAGGGGCGATACCTTTCCCTCACTGCCCATTGGGTTAATGTCGTTGAGCCGGGTACAGACCGTGCGAGTGGCGCAGGACGTGTCCTGCCCACTCCAAGGATTGCAGGAATCCATTCTGTACGCATTGACTCCTCCTCTTACACCAGTTCCTCAGAATCATCGCTGCAGGAGCCGTCACAGTCCACCTCCACATGGACCCGTGATGAACGTTTACCTGTAACGACCGACATGAGCACAGCCGTGGCCAAACATCAACAGGCCGTCTTGAAATTTATTTATTTGGGGAATCGAAGCCACACAGCGCAGGAGCTCTGCAATACCATCAAGCAGGAGAGTGATGTGTGGTTTGTGCCAGCGAATCTCCAGCCAGGCATGGTAGTGTGTGATAATGGCCGAAATCTGGTGGCAGCTCTGGGCCTCGGCAACCTCACTCACATCCCATGTCTGGCACATGTGCTCAATTTGGTCGTGCAGAGTTTTTTGAGGGACTATCCGGATCTTGATGCACTGCTGCACAAGGTCCGCCTAGAGTGTGCTCACTTGGGGCGTTCCAGCACAGCAAAAGCGCGCATTGCGGCTCTGCAGCGCCGACACCACCTGCCGGAACATCGCATCATATGTGACCTACCTACCAGGTGGAATTCCACGTTACATATGTTGGAGCGGTTGTGTGAGCAGCAGCAAGCTGTAATGGAGTACCAGCTGCATCAGGCGCAAAGAAGTCACACTCCGCGCCGTCCAGACTTCACAACCACAGAGTGGGCCACTATGAAGGACGTCTGCCAGGTTTTGCGTCCCTTCGATTATTCCACGTGGATGGCGAGTGCAGATGATGCACTAGTCAGCATGACTGTCCCCCTTATCTGCCTGCTTGAAAAATCACTGCAAGCGCTATGGGATGATGTTGTGGAAGAGGTGGAGGATGAGTATTCACCATTTCCGTCATCTTCTGGACAGTCAGCGCCACGTGGTTCCTCACAAACGCGTAGGCAGGGGACAGTTTGTGAGGAGGATGAGGAGGAGTCAATGGAGGAGGAAGACATCCGTCCAGAGGAGGGAGTTACACAATTGTCCAGTACTCAGTGTGTACAGCGAGGGTGGGGTGATGACGAGCGGGCAGAGATCATGCCTCCAGCAGGGGACAGCGTTTCTTGGGCAGTTGGCAGTCTGCAGCACATGGTGGATTACATGCTGCAGTGCCTGAGAAACGACCGCCGCATCGCCCACATTCTCAACATGTCTGATTATTGGGTGTTCACCCTCCTCGATCCTCGCTACCGGGACAACGTAGAAAGCCTCATCACACCGTTGAACCGGGAGCGAAAAATGCGGGAGTACCAAGACACACTGGTGATTTCCATCATCTTCTCCATTCCAACTGAGAGAAGTGCTGCTAGTGCATTACAAAGCAGCTCAGTGCGTCCAGGCAGTGGTGGAGGCTCTGCACAAAGAGGGAGCAGAAGCAGTGCCTCTGCCCAAGGCAAGACCAGTATGGCCGAACTGTGGCACAATTTTCTGTGCCCGCCACAAAAGTTTACACCATCACAGACGGCTCCAGTCAGCAGGAGGCAACGGTTCCGTCAGATGGTGACAGACTACATGTCTTGCCCTCTTGCTGTACTCCCAGACGGCTCTTCCCCTTTCAAGTTTTGGGTCTCAAAGCTGGATACATGGCCAGAGCTAAGCCAGTATGCATTGGAGGTGCTGGCTTGCCCTGCGGCTAGTGTATTATCAGAACGTGTCTTTAGTGCTGCAGGTGGTGTACTAACTGACCGTCGCATGCGACTATCCTCCGATAAAGTTGACCGGCTTACTTTCCTGAAAATGAACAAGGCCTGGATCTCGCAGGAATTTGCCACTCCTCTTCCTGATTAAATAATTAGGTCACTGTCTACGTTATCCAGGTCTCCTGTTGTGTTCATCTTTCTACCACCTGAACTTAAATTCCTGGGCTCCAACACTGCCAGTTGAGGCTCAGAAGTGCCGTCTGCACAGTCAAAACATACGACCCAGTGTTATTGGGTTTCAGTAACGTCAGCTGATCCCCAGCTGTGTAGCCGGCAATGTGTCCTGCGACCGCCACGCTGACACAACAACTGAAATGTAAGGGAACCTGTCCCCCCCCCCAAGGCGTTTGTTACTGAAAGAGCCACCTTGTGCAGCAGTAATGATGCAAAGGGAAAAAGTGCCTCTTTTCGTGGTGCTCCTTGCACATGCTGAACCTAACAAGGAAAAGGTAGCTATTTTTGTTTAGCTCCTTGCACACGCAGAACTTAACACTTATAAAATGTGTCCACTGATACCGTAAAACCGTCCCGGAGGTGGGACTTTCCTTCGTAATATGACGCAGCACAGCCGTCATTCCTACCCCCTTGGCGCCGTGCCCCGGCTCCTCAGCGTTGTTTGATTCCGTCCCGGAGCCTGCGCTGTTATGTTATCCCTTGGCCAGGCACACTTAGCGCTGCCCGTCTTCTGACATCATTTGGTGTCAGTATGGCTGCGCCTGTGCGGCCGCGCTGGCCGAGAGCCCGCCTCGCAGTGTCTTCTGATTTAATCCCACTGGGGGCCTGAGATCCATGGACATGCGCAGTGCATATCTGAACCTCCACCTCTCACTCATCTCCCTACGGCTTCTTCAGACTGTGCGGTGTCAGCTGGTCCCTAATAGCATGCCACGGCCGTGACACCACACAGTCTTAAGAAGCCGTAGGGAGGGGAGTGAGAGACGAGGATATGCACTGCGCATGGCCATGGATCCCAGGCCCGCGGTGGGATTACATTAGACGACACTGCGAGGCGGGCTCTCGGCCAGCGCGTCCGCACAGGCGCAGCCATCCTGACACCAAATGATGTCAGAAGATGGGCAGCGCTAAGTGTGCCTGGCCAAGGGATAACATAACAGCGTAGGCTCCGGGATGGAATCAAACAACGCTGAGGAGCCGGGGCACGGCGCCAAGGGGGTAGGAATGACGGCTGTGCTGCGTCATATTACGAAGGAAAGTCCCACCTCCGGGACGGTCTCACGGTTTCAGGGGACACATTTTATAAGTGTTTAGTTCTGTGTTTGCAAGGAGCATAATGAAAAGAGCCACCTTTTCCTTTTGCATCTTTTGTGCTGCACAAGCTGGCTCTTTCAGCTACAAACGCCTTGGGGGGGGGTTAAAGGTTCCCTTTCGACTTTCTCCAATCAGGCTTCGGCCTACAGTGTGTTCCTCTGCTTTTCCTCCTGTCCCTGGGCTCCAACACTGCTAGTTGCCGTCCAGAAGTGCTGTCCGCACAGTCCCAACAGTCCCTCCTCTGTTATTGGGGTTCAGTAACGTCAGCTGTTCCCCAGCTGTGTGTGTGGCAATCCCTCCTATCTCCTCCACCTCCTCCTCCTCCTCCTCCTGTCCCTGGGCTTCAACACCGCTAGTTGCCGTCCAGAAGTGCTGTCCGCACAGTCCCAACAGTCCCTCCTCTGTTATTGGGGTTCAGTAACGTCAGCTGTTCCCCAGCTGTGTGTGTGGCAATCCCTCCTATCTCCTCCACCTCCTCCTCCTCCACCTGTCCCTGGGCTCCAACACCGCTAGTTGTTGCCTGGTAGTGCTGTACGCACAGTCAACAGTCCCTCCTCTGTTATTGGGGTTCAGTAACGTCAGCTGTTCCCCAGCTGTGTGTGTGGCAATCCCTCCTATCTCCTCCACCTCCTCCTCCTCCACCTGTCCCTGGGCTCCAACACCGCTAGTTGTTGCCTGGTAGTGCTGTACGCACAGTCAACAGTCCCTCCTCTGTTATTGGGGTTCAGTAACGTCAGCTGTTCCCCGGCTGTGTGTGGCAATCCCTCCTATCTCCTCCACCTCCTCCTCCTGTCCCTGGGCTCCAACACCGCTAGTTGTTGCCTGATAGTGCTGTACGCACAGTCAACAGTCCCTCCTCTGTTATTGGGGTTCAGTAACGTCAGCTGTTCCCCAGCTGTGTGTGTGGCAATCCCTCCTATCTCCTCCACCTCCTCCTCCTCCACCTGTCCCTGGGCTCCAACACTGCTAGTTGTTGCCTGGTAGTGCTGTACGCACAGTCCCAACAGTCCCTCCTCTGTTATTGGGGTTCAGTAACGTCAGCTGTTCCCCGGCTGTGTGTGTGGCAATCCCTCCTATCTCCTCCACCTCCTCCTCCTCCACCTGTCCCTGGGCTCCAACACTGCTAGTTGTTGCCTGGTAGTGCTGTACGCACAGTCAACAGTCCCTCCTCTGTTATTGGGGTTCAGTAACGTCAGCTGTTCCCCAGCTGTGTGTGTGGCAATCCCTCCTATCTCCTCCACCTCCTCCTCCTCCTCCTGTCCCTGGGCTCCAACACCGCTAGTTGCCGTCCAGAAGTGCTGTCCGCACAGTCCCAACAGTCCCTCCTCTGTTATTGGGGTTCAGTAACGTCAGCTGTTCCCCGGCTGTGTGTGGCAATCCCTCCTATCTCCTCCACCTCCTCCTCCTGTCCCTGGGCTCCAACACCGCTAGTTGTTGCCTGGTAGTGCTGTACGCACAGTCCCAACAGTCCCTCCTCTGTTATTGGGGTTCAGTAACGTCAGCTGTTCCCCGGCTGTGTGAGTGGCAATCCCTCCTATCTCCTCCACCTCCTCCTCCTCCTCCTGTCCCTGGGCTCCAACACCGCTAGTTGTTGCCTGGTAGTGCTGTACGCACAGTCAACAGTCCCTCCTCTGTTATTGGGGTTCAGTAACGTCAGCTGTTCCCCAGCTGTGTGTGTGGCAATCCCTCCTATCTCCTCCACCTCCTCCTCCTCCTGTCCCTGGGCTCCAACACCGCTAGTTGCCGTCCAGAAGTGCTGTCCGCACAGAGCCAAACACCTCGCCAATGTGTTAGTGGGGTTCAGCACCGCCAGCTGTTCCCCTGCTGTGTATACGGCAACGTGTACTGCGACCGCCACGCAGGCACAACAAGTTAAATTTAAGGGAACCTGCCCCCCCCCAGGCGTTTGTTACTGAAGGAGCCACCTTGTGCAGCAGTAATGATGCAAAGGGAAAAAGTGCCTCTTTTCGTGGTGCTCCTTGCACATGCTGAACCTAACACTTATGAAATGTGTCCCCTCCTACCGTGATACCGTCCGGTAGGTGGAACTTTCCTTTGTGATGTGACGCAGCACAGCCGTCATTCTTACCCCCTTGGCGCCGTGCGCCGCCTCCTCAGCTTTGTTTGAATCAGTCCCGGAGCCTGCGCTGTTAGGTTAGCCCTTGGCCATGCACACATTTTGCGCTGCCCGTCTTCTGACATCATTTGGTGTCAGGCTGGCTGCGCCTGTGCGGCCGCGCTGGACGAGATCCCGCCTCGTAGTGTCTTCTGATTTAATCCCACTGGGGGCCTGAGATCCATGGACATGCGCAGTGCATATCTGAACCTCCACCTCTCACTCATCTCCCTATGGCTTCTTCAGACTGTGCGGTGTCAGCTGATCCCTAATAGCATGCCACGGCCGTGACACCGCCCAGTCTGAAGAAGCCGTAGTGAGGGGAGTGAGAGGTGAGGATATGCACTGAGCATGGCCACGGATCCCAGGCCCGCGATGGGATTACATTAGAGGACACTGCGAGGCGGGATCTCGGCCAGCGCAGCCGCACAGGCGCAGCCAGTCTGACACCAAATGATGTCAGAAGACGGGCAGCGCAAAATGTGTGCATGGCCAAGGGCTAACCTAACAGCGCAGGCTCCGGGACTGATTCAAACAACGCTGAGGAGGTGGCGCACGGCGCCAAGGGGGTAAGAATGATGGCTGTGCTGCGTCACATCACAAAGGAAAGTTCCACCTACCGGACGGTATCACGGTAGGAGGGGACACTTTTCATATGTGTTAGGTTCAGCATGTGCAAGGACCATAATTAAAAGAGCTAAGTTTACCTTTTCCAGCATTAGTGCTGTACACGATGGCTCTTTCAGCTACAAACGCCTGGGGGGGGGGGGGTTAAAGTTTCCCTTTCAACTTGCTCCAGTGCAGGCTTCGGCCTACACTCTGCTCCCTCTCCTCCTCCTGCTGACCCTGGGCTCTAACACCGCCAGTTGGGGCCCAGATGTGCTAGCTGCACAGAGCCAAACACCAGCCAATGTGTCAGTGGGGTTCAGCACCGCCAGCTGTTCCCCTGCTGTGTAGCCGGCAACGTGTCCTGCAACAGCCACGCAGACACAAGAACTGAAATTGAAGGAAACCTGTCCCCCCTCCCCCAGGCGTTTCTACGTTTTACAGCCACCTTGTACGACAGTAATGCTGCATGTGTGCAAGGTGGCTCAGAAACTTATTCTCCTTGCCCATGTTGAACTGAACACGTCTAAAATGAGTCCTCTGCAACCATTAAAACGTCCCTCAGGTGTGATTTTCCTTTGTATTGACACGCAACAAGCTCCTTGGTAGTGCTGCCCGTCTTCTGGCATCATTGTTTGGCTGCCTGCGCCTCTGCGGCCGCCTTGCCCCACACAACGCACCTTGGTGTCTTATTTATTTGGACTGCGAGGGTGTGATTGATGGGCATGAACGGTGCATTTCTTCGCCTGTCCCTCATCTCCTTCCGCCTTCTTCGGACTGTGCGTCTTCATGGCCGTGGCATGCGATAAGGGATCAGCTGACGCCGCACAGTCTGAAGCGGGTGTAAGAACCCAAGCGAGAGGCGAACATATGTACTGCGCCAGGCCATGAATCCCAGCCCCGCAGTGTGAAACACTGTAAAGGCACTGCGGGGCTGGGATTCATGGTCATCGCGAACCGCACCGGCCGACATTAAATGATGTCAGGAGACGGGCAGCGCTAACAGCACAACTCCAAGGGATAACACGACAGCGCAGACTCCTGTACAGCAAATAACAACGCTCAGGAGGCTGCACCCAGCAACAAGGTGGGATTTTTGACATCTGTGCTGCGTCTCATTACGAAGGGAACTCTCGCCTCCAACACAGTTTGACTGTATAAAGGGCTAAATGTTATACGTGTTTCATTCAGCGTGTGCAAGGAGAAAAATTAAAAGAGCAACCTTTGACTTGTGCAGCACTACTGCTGCATAAGGTGTGGCTCTTCTAGTTTGTAACCCCTGAGGGGGGGTTAAAGGTTACCTTTAAAATTGGTTCAATTAGGCTTCGGCCTACACTCTGCTCCCCCTGCAGAGCCTGGGCTCTAACACCACCAGTTGGGGCCCGGTAATGCTAGCTGCACAGAGAAAAACACCAGCCAATGAGTCAGTGGGGTTCAGCACCGCCAGCTGTTCCCCTGCTGTGTAGCCGGCATCGTGTCCTGCAACAGCCACGCAGACACAAAGCTGCTACCAGTGCAGGCTTCGGCCTACACTCTGCTCCCTCTCCTCCTCCTGCTGACCCTGGGCTCTAACACCGCCAGTTGGTGCCGGTACTGCTAGCTGCACAGAGAAAAACACCAGCCAATGTGTCAGTGGGGTTCAGCACCGCCAGCTGTTCCCCTGCTGTGTAGCCGGCATCGTGTCCTGCAAAAGCCACGCAGACACAAGAACTGAAATTGAAGGGATCCTGTCGCCCCACCCCCAGGTGTTTGTATGTTTTACAGCCACCTTGTACAGCGGTAATGCTGCATGTGTGCAAGGTGGCTCATAAACTTATTCTCCTTGCACATGTGGAACTGAACACGTCAAAAATGTGTCCTCTGTGACCATTTAACCGTCCCGGAGGTGTGACTTTCCTTTGTAATGACACGCTGCAACCCCCTTGGTAGCGCTGCCCATCTTCTGGCATCATTGTTTGGCTGGCTGCGCCTCTGCTGCCGCCCTGACCCACACAACGCCCCTCGGTGTCTTATTTATTTGGACTGCGAGGGTGTGATTGATGGGCATGAGCAGTGCATATGTTCGCCTGTCCCTCATCTCCTTCCGCCTTCTTCAGACTGTGCGGCTTCATGGCCGTGGCATTCGATAAGGGATCAGCTGACGCCGCACAGTCTGTAGCAGGTGTAAGGACACGAGCGAGAGGCGAACCTATGTACTGCGCCAGGCCAAGAATCCCAGCCCCGCAGTGTTTTAACTATGTAAAGACACTGCGGGGCTGGCATTCATGGGCATCGCGAACCGCACCAGCTGACATGAAATGATGTCAGAAAATGGGCAGCGCATGGCCAAGGGATAACGCAACGACGCAGACTCCTGTACAGCAAAATGCGATGCTCAGGAGGCCGTGCCTCGCACCAAGGTGGTGTTTTTGCCAGCTGTGCTGCGTCTCATTATGAAGGGAACTCCCGCCTCCAAGACAGATTGACTGTATAAGGGCCAAAATGTTGTACGTGTTTCATTCAGCTTGTGCAAGGAACAAAATTAAAAGAGCAACCTTTGACTTGTGCAGCACTACTGCTGCATAAGGCGTGGCTCTTCTACTTTGTAACACCTGAGGGGGTTTAAAGGTTACCTTTAAAATTGGTTCAATTAGGCTTCGGCCTACACTCTGCTCCCCCTGCAGATCCTGGGCTCTAACACCGCCAGTTGGTGCCCGGTACTGCTAGCTGCACAGAGAAAAACACCAGCCAATGTGTCAGTGGGGTTCAGCACCGCCAGCTGTTCCCCTGCTGTGTAGCCGGCAACGTGTCCTGCAAATGCCACGCAGACACAAAGCTGCCGCCAGTGCAGGCTTCGGCCTACACTCTGCTCCCTCTCCTCCTCCTGCTGACCCTGGGCTCTAACACCGCCAGTTGGTGCCCGGTACTGCTAGCTGCACAGAGAAAAACACCAGCCAATGTGTCAGTGGGGTTCAGCACCGCCAGCTGTTCCCCTGCTGTGTAGCCGGCATCGTGTCCTGCAAAAGCCACGCAGACACAACAGACCTACAAATGCCTCCAGTGCAGGCTTCGGCCTACACTCTTCTCCCCCTGCTGACCCTTTGCTCCAACACCGCTAGTTGGGGCTCTAGGAAGACAAGCTTGAATAGGTCCCCATCCTGGTTCCAGCACCGTTAGCTGGTTCCGGGCAGAGCCTTTGGCTTAGGTGCCTCCCTCTGGGTATCCGAGTTCCACCAACGTCAGGTGGTCCTTGGTAGTGCTTTCAGCACGGGTACCTCCTGCTTAGTAACCGGGTTCCAGTAACGTCAGCTGGTCCTCGGTAGTTCCATTGGCTCTTGGACCTTCGGCTACCCATCCGGGTTCCAGTACCGTCAGCTGGTTCTCGGCAGTGTCTTTTGCTCTTGTACCTTCTGCTCCCCATCCTGGTTCCAGCACCGTCAGCTGGTTCCGGGCAGAGCCTTTGGCTTAGGTGCCTCCCTCTGGGTATCCGAGTTCCACCAACGTCAGGTGGTCCTTGGTAGTGCTTTCAGGCACGGGTACCTCCTGCTTAGTAACCGGGTTCCAGTAACGTCAGCTGGTCCTCGGCATTTTCTCAGCCTTCTTGTACCTTCTGCTACATTTCCAAGTTCAAGACCCTAAAGACGACGACCCGGAAGACCACCCCTAAGATGACGACGACACCAGAGACGACGACCACTGAGATGACGACGACCCTGGAGACGATGACCCTGAAGACCACCCCGATGACGACGACCCCGGACACGACGACCCTGGAGACGACGACCCTGGAGACGACGACGACATGGGAGACCGAGAAGCAGAAGAACAAGAGGCTGCAGAACAAAGAGCAGAAGAACATTAAGCATAAGACTAAATATCAGAGCAAAAGATATTATCTAAATTATAAGCAGAAGAAGACTAAGCACATACCTCCCAACCGTCCCGATTTCAGCGGGACAGTCCCGCTTTGGCACCGGGGTCCCGCTGTCCCGCTTCGGGCATTTAAAATCCCGAATTTGCGGCCGCCGGTGAAGCCCCGCCCACTTCCGGGACGTAGAGACGATTAGGACTAGTCCCGCACTCCGGGCGGGGTCAGTGACGTAAGCGGCCGGCATGATCACACTCTGCAGCCTTTGTTTAGTAAATCTGGGCCAGGAGATCGGGGAAGGAGGGACCAGCTGCGTGCGCGGCGCCGACTCCAGCCTGGTGTCTCCCCCACCACGCACCGCAACGCGCATGCGCGGGAATCTGTGGTACCCGATGCTGAGGCGCAGAGTCTGGTCCTTGTGTCACTCGGAGGCGGCAGCGGCGTGTGAGGGGGAGGGAGGCGGTCATCATTACCGGCACACACCGGCATGCATTGTGTATGGCGGATAAGGGGCGGCAGGGAGAAGCCTGCAAACCAGATAGTGCAGTGTGTCCATGCACCTCTCCATCCACAGGTAGCACTGTAACACCTCTAACAGTGCCAGCCAGCACCCTCCTAGTGCCAACCTGGCTGTGGGTGTGTGTGTGTGATGGCTGGGTGTGTGTGTGATGGCTGGGTGTGTGTGTGATGGCTGGGTGTGTGTGTGTGTGATGGCTGGGTGTGTGTGTGTGATGGCTGGGTGTGTGTGTGTGATGGCTGCGTGTGTGTGATGGCTGGGTGTGTGTGTGTGATGGCTGCGTGTGTGTGTGTGATGGCTGCGTGTGTGTGTGTGTGATGGCTGCGTGTGTGTGTGTGATGACTGCGTGTGTGTGTGTGATGACTGCGTGTGTGTGTGATGGGTGTGTGTGTGAAGGCTGCGTATGTGATGCATTTGTGTCAAAGCTGCATGTGTTTGTGAGCTGCGTTTGTGATGCTGCGTGTGTATGTGTGATACTGTGTGTGTGATGCTGCATGTGTGTGAGCTGCGTGCGTGTGTGAGCTGTGTGTGTGCTGCGTGTGTGTGGGCCGTGTGTGTGAGCTGTGTGCGTGTGCATGTGTGTGAGCGTGTGTGTGTGAGCTGCGTGCCTGTATGTCATTATACAGTATGGAGAACTGTGGCCATTATACAGTATGGAGCATCATGTGCGGTCATTATACAGTATGCAGCATCATGTGTGGTCATTATACAGTATGAAGCATCATGTGCACCCAGCATACAGTATGGAGCATCATGTGTGGTCATCATACAGTATGGAGCATCATGTGCGGTCATTATACAGTATGGAGCGTCATGTGCGGCCATTATACGGTATGGAGCATCATGTGGGGCCATTATACGGTATGCATGCCGTCATTATACAGTATGGAGCGTCATGTGTGTTCATTATACAGTATGGAGCGTCATGTGTGGCAATTATACAGTATGGGGCATCATGTGCGGTCATTATACAGTATGGAGCGTCATGTGTGGCAATTATACAGTATGGGGCATCATGTGCGGTCATTATACAGTATGGAGCATCATGTGCGGTCATTATACAGTATGGAGCATCATGTGCGGCCATTATACAGTATGGAGCATCATGTGCAGTCATTATACAATATGGAGCATCATGTGCAGCCAGTATACAGTATGCAGCATCATGTGCGGTCAATATACAATACGGAGCATCATGTGCGGTCATTATACAGTATGGAGCATCATGTGCGGTCATTATACAGTATGGGGCATCATGTGCGGCCATTATACAGTATGGAGCATCATGTGCGGTCATTATACAGTATGGAGCATCATGTGCGGCCATTATACAGTATGGAGCATCATGTGCGGTCATTATACAGTATGGAGCGTCATGTGTGGCCATTATACAGTATGGGGCATCATGTGCAGTCATTATACAATATGGAGCATCATGTGCAGCCAGTATACAGTATGCAGCATCATGTGCGGTCAATATACAATACGGAGCATCATGTGCGGTCATTATACAGTATGGAGCATCATGTGTGGCCATTATACAGTATGGAGCGTCATGTGTGGCCATTATACAGTATGGAGCATCATGTGGCCATTATACGGTCTGGAGCATCATGTGCAGTCATTATACAGTATGGAGCATCATGTGCGGCCATTATACGGTATGGGGCATCATGTGCGGTCATTAAACAGTATGGAGCATCATGTGCGGTCATTATACAGTATGGAGCATCATGTGCGGTCATTATACAGTATGGAGCATCATGTGCGGTCATTATACAGTATGGAGCGTCATGTGCGGCCATTATACAGTATGGAGCGTCATGTGTGGCCATTATACAGTATGGAGCGTCATGTGTGGCCATTATACAGTATGGAGCGTCATGTGTGGCCATTATACAGTATGGAGCGTCATGTGCGGTCATTATACAGTATGGAGCACTGTGTGGCCATATTTTTTTGTTTATAACTATTGTATATGAAACAGTGTGATCAGCAGTGCTAAATGGGTGTAGTTGGGACGTGGATATGGGTGTGACTAATTATGAATGGGTGTGGTCAGAGGCGTGGCCTAAAACTTGCCGCGGCGCGCGAAGCGCGCCGCTAACTTTGTCCCTCTTTCCCATCTTCAAAAGTTGGGAGGTATGTAAGCAGTGTATGGGGGTGAGTCCGTTCCTCCTCGTGGTGCCCCTGGATAAAGCCTGATGCTGCAGGCCAAACTGAACGCGGACAAATGTAACTCTTTTGTGACAGGCAGAACGGAAGGTGTAATCTTCAAACTTTTATAGATAACAACTACGGGAATGCCTGTCACAAATAAGAATATGATGAAGAAGTTGAATATGAAAAAGATAATAGTTAAATAAAAAGAATATGAACAATGTAAAAAAAAAAATATATAGGTAGAAGAAGAAGAAGATGAATAAGGTGAAGATAGTTAATGTCAAAGAAGCTGATGATGAGGATAATGAAGAAGAAAGTGTGGGAGAAGTAAAAAAGAAGGTGAAGGACGTGGAAGTAGTGAAACATCAATATCTGAAAAAAAAAAAAAAAATAACATAGTCAAAATCTTTCTAACGCCGAACGTCATAAAAAAAAACAAAAAATACTGCTATTCTATTTGTTTGGGCTAAATCTCTGTGCCTTTAATGTCTCCGCCACCTCCCCCAATACATCCTACATTATTCTTAGTTGTTTTCCTTCATGTAGAATGAACCTACAAGGAAAGAAAGGGTTTATTTTAATTCCGATATTTTCATCCCATTGACTTGCATTGGGATCGGGTATCGGTATCGGATTAGATCCGATACTTTGACGGTATCGGCCGATACTTTCCGATACCGATACTTTCCGATATCAGAAGGTATCGCTCAACACTAGTCACAGCTACTAAAAATTGCATTGAGTTTCATTATTTGAAATAAACACTTCCTACAGTTTGTTATTGCTATCTAACCTTCATTACCCTGTAGACGTATCTCACTGCAGGTAATTCAATGCATTTATAATGTTTTTTTACAAGAAGTTGGAAAACTGTTTCTTTTGTAGGTAACGGTGTCAGTACAGTTTTGTGGTGCAATGCTCACACTGTAAAATATCTACTATATAATTGTCTAAGGGTCACTTCCGTCTTTCTGTCTGTCCTTCTGTCTTTCTGTCTGTCTGTCACGGATATTCATTGGTCACGGCCTCTGTCTGTCATGGAAATCCAAGTCGCTGATTGGTCGCGGCAAAATGGCCACGACCAATCAGCGACGGGCACAGTCCAGCAGCAAAATGGCCACTTCTTCCTCCCCGCAGTCAGTGCCCGCTCCATAATCCCCTCCAGTCAGCGACCACACAGAGTTAATGGCAATGGTAACGGACCGCGTTATGCCGCGGGTAACGCACTCCGTTACCGCTGCTATTAACCCTGTGTGACCAACTTTTTACTATTGATGCTGCCTATGTGGCATCAATAGTTAAAAGATCTAATGTTAAAAATAATTAAAAAATAAAAAATCGTTATATACTCACCGTCCGTCGGCCTCTCGGATCCAGAACCGGCCTTTCCCGCTCCTCGCGGCGCTCCGGTGACCACTCCATGCATTGCGGTCTCGCGAGATGATAACGTAGCGGTCTCGCGAGACTGCTACATCATCATCTCGCAAGACCGCAATGCACTCTTGGGACCGGAGCGCGCGAGGAGCGTCGGTAACCGCTTCGCCTGGATCCGGGGCCAACGGAAGGTGAGTATATAACTATTTTTTATTTTAATTCTTTTTTTTAACAGGGATATGATGCCCACATTGCTATATACTGCGTGGGCTGTGCAATATACTATGTGGGCTGTGCAATATAATATGTGGGCTGTGCAATATAATACATGGGCTGTGCAATATACTACGTGGGCTGTGCAATGTACTGCATGGGCTGTGCAATATACTACGTGGGCTGTGCAATATACTACGTGTGTCTAAAAATGAACCATATGGCGCTGCTTAGTTGCTCCAGGTGAATAAGCAGCAAATATATGGACGAGATCACTCCCAATCGTCCCAGAAGTGGTTAGTCAAAGAAAGCTATATGTAATATTTGCGCTAAGGACACCTATATGAAGCCATAAATAGTTAAAATGCTAGGACATGTCATAAGCAAGGTTCTTCGTTAAAGACTAGGATTAACAAGATGTGTTTACCTTAATATCAAGGAAAAGGAAAACTGTATCCAGTGCTGGCATGCGGAAAGGTCCTTCACTCATGCACTTAAAGGTTGGTATCTGAAGCCTTCTCTGAATCTCTGTTCCAAAAATATCCAATATGTTGCAGAGCAAATGGTGGTATAGGAGACGCTGTCCCGGCCGGTGACTAGCGTACTCCCCCAGAGCTTGGTGACTGCCGTGCACAGGCAGTGGCGGCTGCGTGTGTATAGCTAAAGCCAACAAGGTGCAGGACCTTGTGTGACGTCACAGTCACGTGATGTGTACACGTGACCAGCTACAGAGCTGCGGAGCTAAGGAGCTACGAATAGCACACAGGACCAACTAATCCTACGCGTTTCACAGTCACTGACTCCTTCATCAGGGATGGTGCTGTGTGCAGGATGTGTGCTTTACATAGCGTGCCGTTTTTTTTTTTTTTCCTTTTTAAATTATTGCTCATTGGATAAAAGCAAACAGTTCTATCTCCGTGTTTAGACCATGGGGTGCCAGAGTATTCAGTTCAAATATGTACCTCATTTCTTCTCTTGACATTTGGTGAATAAAGTTGCCACCCCTCCAGTCTTTTTTCACTATTTTCAGTCCAGTGACTGAAATGTCCTCAAGTGAACCTCCGTGATATTTGGCAAAATGTTGAGATAAAGGGTGTTCCAAGAATTTTTTACTAATATTGCACAAATGTTCCCTAATCCTTACATACATAGGGCGAATGGTGCGACCTATGTATAATTTCTTACAAGGGCACATAATGCTGTAGATAACTCCTTTAGTGGAACAGGTAATAAAATCTTTAATATTAATTACTGCAGTGTTGACTGATTGGAGATGGAAATTTGTTTTCTTGTGCCTAATTTCTTACATGATAAGCATTTTTTGCATGGGAAGAAGCCATTGGGGCGTTTTGATAAGAAATGCTGATTTTTTTCCTCTTTCTCCAGAGGTCTACATATCGTTGGGGCAATCAGATTCCCCAAATTTTTTGCCCTTTTATAGACGAATTTTGGACGCACTGGTAGTGACTCCCCAATTACCTTATCCTCTTTGAGTATGTTCCAATGTTTATTTACAATCTTGTTCAGCAGTCCACTTTTAGAATTATATTGCGTTATAATTGGAATCTCATAATTTCCCCATTTTTCTCCATTCATTTTTCCTGACTTCTTATCTATCTGCATCAGGAGCCTTTCCCTCGGGTGTTCTCCATCCTGTTCCTTAGTTTCTAACAGGAATTTTTTGTCATATCCTTTAATTACAAATTTCTCCACCAAAAGGTTTGCTTCCTTGTTATAGTCGTCCAGTCTAGAGCAATTTCTGTGTGCCCTGATGAATTGGCTCTTTGGAACATTGAGAAGCCAACGAGCACAAAGTTCAATAAATTTCAGGCTTACATAGGGGTGAAACTGTTCATGAGGAAACTGGCTATTAAGAAACACTATCTAAAAAAGAAGCTAAGCATGGCCAATAATGATGGATCAATGGATACTTTTGATCCATATGAACACACCCATCTCAAAAAGAAATCAAATTTTAACCCAATCCAGGAATATTCTGAGGCATTCGAGGCCTTTCAGAATAACGTGATTCGGGATATTAGAAAAATTTCGGATAGAAAATGTTCCCAATTAAAGTACAACTTGTCTAATCAAGAACGTAGGGCGATTCAACAACTTCAAGACAACAAACAGATAACCATCAGACCAGCCGATAAAGGGGGTGGTATAGTTATACTTAACACTACCGAAAGAATCCCTACGGCTGTTGAGTGACAATCGCACCTATAAAAAACTGAACATGGACCCATCCGCTAACTATCTAAAAGAAATGCAAAGCTTGATACAAACAGGTTTCCAAAAGGGATTTTTAAATAAGAATGAACTTGATTTTGTAAATAACATGCATCCCCGGGTTCCATATTTTTACTATTTACCTAAGGTCCACAAAGATCCGCTGCATCCACCAGGCAGACCGATTATCTCCGCCATAGGAGGCCTCACATCTAACCTTTCTAAATTTGTGGATTGCTACCCACAGAGACTGTGTCCCCTCCTTCCATCCTATTTGAAAGATAGTGCACACATTTTAAATATTCTGCAGAAGATACAATGGGAAGAACACTATATTATGGGGACTTTAGATATAACTTCCCTCTATACTGTGATTGAGCACAAAAAGGATGTGAAGCAGTCGAATATTTTATGTCAAAAAATAGCCAGACTCCCAGGGATCAGAATCTTTTTATTCTAGACTATCGAATTTATACTCACTCACAATTATTTTAAATTCGGGGCGTACTACTACTCCCAGGAATGGGGTACTGCCATGGGTACCAGGTTCGCCCCTAGTTACGCCAACCTTTACGTAGGGAGGTGGGAAGAAGAAACCATCTTCAGCGGGGGCGAGCTGCGGTCGAACCTGGTCCTATGGCAGAGGTTCATCGATGACATTATTTTTATTTGGTCTGGGGGCCCCATTTTACTAAATGATTTTATTCAACAATTAAACATAAATGATTATTTTTTTAAATTCACTTCAGTTATAACTAATAAAGAAATAAATTTTTTAGACTTAAGAATTGTTATTGATAGCAACAAAATACACACTCAAATACATCATAAACCCACTGATTCTGGAAACTATATAGCCTTGGACAGTTGTCATCTCCTCAGTTGGCTTCTCAATGTTCCAAAGAGCCAATTCATCAGGGCACACAGAAATTGCTCTAGACTGGACGACTATAACAAGGAAGCAAACCTTTTGGTGGAGAAATTTGTAATTAAAGGATATGACAAAAAATTCCTGTTAGAAACTAAGGAACAGGTTGGAGAACACCCGAGGGAAAGGCTCCTGATGCAGATAGATAAGAAGTCAGGAAAAATGAATGGAGAAAAATGGGGAGATTATGAGATTCCAATTATAACGCAATATAATTCTAAAAGTGGACTGCTGAACAAGATTGTAAATAAACATTGGAACATACTCAAAGAGGATAAGGTAATTGGGGAGTCACTACCAGTGCGTCCAAAATTCGTCTATAAAAGGGCAAAAAATTTGGGGAATCTGATTGCCCCAACGATATGTAGACCTCTGGAGAAAGAGGAAAAAAATCAGCATTTCTTATCAAAACACCCCAATGGCTTCTTCCCATGCAAAAAATGCTTATCATGTAAGAAATTAGGCACAAGAAAACAAATTTCCATCTCCAATCAGTCAACAGTAATTAATATTAAATATTTCATTACCTGTTCCACTAAAGGAGTTATCTACAGCATTATGTGCCCTTGTAAGAAATTATACCCTGATGAAGGAGTCAGTGACTCTGAAACGCGTAGGATTAGTTGATCCTGTGTGCTATTCGTAGCTCTTTAGCTCCGCAGCTCTGTAGCTGGTCACATGTACACATCACGTGACTGTGACGTCACACAAGGTCCTGCACCTTGTCGGCTTTAGCTATACACACGCGGCTGCCACTGCCTGTTCACGGCAGTCACCAAGCTCTGGGGGAGTACGCTAGTCACCGGCCGGGACAGCGTCTCCTATACCACCATTTGCTCTGCAACATATTGGATATTTTTGGAACAGAGATTCAGAGAAGGCTTCAGATACCAACCTTTAAGTGCACGAGTGAAGGACCTTTCCGCATGCCAGCACTGGATACAGTTTTCCTTGATATTAAGGTAAACACATCTTGTTAATCCTAGTCTTTAACGAAGAACCTTGCTTATGACATGTCCTAGCATTTTAACTATTTATGGCTTCATATAGGTGTCCTTAGCGCAAATATTACATATAGCTTTCTTTGACCAATATACTACGTGGGCTGTGCAATATACTATGTAGGCTGTGCAATGTACTATGTGGGCTGTGCAATGTACTACATGGGCTGTGCAATATACTACGTGGGCTGTGTTATACACTATGTGGGCTGTGTTATACACTATGTGGGCTGTGTTATACACTACGTGGGCTGTGTTATACACTATGTGGGCTGTGTTATATACAGCATGCGTGGGCTGTTATATACTACGTGAGCTGTGTTATATGCTACGTGGGCTGTTATAAACTACGTGGCTGTGTTATATGCTATGTGGGCTGTTATGCACTCTGTGGGCTGTGCTATATACTACGTGGCTGTGCTATATACTGCATGGCTGTGCTATATACTCTGTGGGCTATGCTATATACTCCGTGGGCTGTGCTATATACTATGTGGCTGTGCTATATACTACGTGGCTGTGCAATATACTACGTGGCTGTGCAATATACTACGTGGTTGTGCTATTTACTACGTGGGCTGTTATATACTACATGGCCGGCCATGAACAATCAGCGACAGGCGCAGTCCAAATCCTGTGTATTCAATGTATTATTCTAAAATCTTCATAAATAAACTACATACATATTCTAGAATACCCGATGCGTTAGAATCGGGCTACCACCTAGTTATTTTATAATAACAGTTTAATCAGATGTTAAAATAAATATTACATACAGAGACTGGATTCTTTTGAAATGATTGCATTTAACAGCAAGTTCTTTATTATATGCTTTTGTTGATGGGAAAAGATAGAACGTTAAAAAAAGCCATTTGGATTGTTTTACTTTGCTCGCTCAAGACCTTGAATACATTCTGTAAATATACAATGTACAAACAGCACTAGCATTTTATGATCACGTTTTAACAAACTGGTATTAAAGCAAAAAAAGGTTGAAACATTCAAGGTTGAGCACTAGAAATGTTTACTTTTTCAGAAAATTTTGGTTGGTTCTTGCCATTTTGATACATTGCTATTCTTACTCAAAACTCTTCCTTTATGTGTTCAAAACAGTATAAAATAGGAACATCTGTGGCGATCTGAGAAAAAAAAAGACTTTTTCATGTTAAAATTCTGTCTCAGGGGATCTATATTTGAAGTTTCATTCCAACTACAAATCCTATATTTTTTTTCTGGGAGAACTTCTTAATACATATTTTATAAACATTATGGGCATTATAAAGTTTAAGCTATGCTTTTTCAATAGAAAATGTGATGCAATCATGCCTATTAATGTTTCTAAATATTATGGAAGCAGATGATTTCACACAAGTATCTACTATTTAAAGTGAATCTGTCAGCAGGATTTCATACCCCAAACTAATGTAAGTCTTTCAATGATAAGTCCTGCAATATTTGTACATGGCTAGTCTGTTCCTCTGTTGCTGAAAAATCAGCATGTCAATTGGTACACAATTAAGGCTGTAGATCTGAAGTTTCTATCTCTCCAGATCTATTATCTGTCCACTGCCACCTTCTCGAGCTTGACTGACAGCTCCTTTGCATGATGTCAACCAGCATAGACTGTCAATCATGGAGGAGGAGGCGGTGCTACTGATCTCCTGCTTCAGTTGCATATCAATTCAACATAGGATTGGTAAGTCATGGAGGAACAAACTGTCTTGATTTTGTTGGATTTGTTTTTCAAAGAGGTACATGCACTTGTAAATCGTTTGGGGGTGAAATCCTGCAGACAAATTCCTTTAAATGTCATTTACTCTCAGATAAGTAAATTATAAAATCATGAAGTGGCTTCACGTTCCCTTTTTTCCTTCATCACTGAAATTTTTTTTAGTTTAGTGGTGACAATAGTGCTTATGGAACATTACTGGTTTTCTGGAAAAAGATAAGAAAATATTGGTGTAACGGAAAAAAGTCTATATTATTATAATACATATATTATGATATTATAGTAGTTACTGTCATAATGGTGCCTATTCAAAAGTACCACGCACATAACTGATCCTTACAATTCTGGGTCTATAGCTGTTTATACAAAAAGTTTTGCAAGAATTCATCTTTAATGGGTTTGACCCATGAATAAAGTGCTGTTTCAACAATAAATAATAACTGTGACTTCTTTCTCTTGGTTCCTTTCATCTAATTTGGAATGGTATAGCAAGCAGAGAACCTTTCAGATCATCGCAATAAATCACACCAGTGTGGTACAATGCGCTAAGGGGCGGGGCATATAAATTGAAAACCAGCAAATATGTATGGCCATGACCTTGCTGTTCTGCGTTGGTGTGATTTATTAGAATGAGCTCATAGGTTCTTTGCTATAGCACATAGGGTGGCTGCTACAAAGATGAAAGGGGTAATATCATACTAGTAAACAGGGTGGAAGAGCTCCTGCCGCAGCATCAATGGAGTATATTCACTTATCCTACCTTTTGTGTGATTAAAATGAACAACATATGCAAACAGAAGGTGCAGCACCTCTACATGGTAAGGCATAGGCAGTTACAAGTGGCAGTTACATTATAAGTTTATGAGAAGAAGTTACAACTAGCACACTCCAATAGTTGTGATGCAAAAGGGGTTGTTTAATTATACATACAGTAGTCACAAACGTTTCGGTCTGCAAAGGACCTTCATCAGTGTGCTAAATGAAGCTAAAATGGTACGTGTAGTAATAAGGCCCCCGGTAGTAGTTAGTTCATTTGCATCAAGCACGAAGATACGCGGTATCCACCGCAAGTAGACTCTACTTGCAGTGGATACCGCATAGCACCCGTGTCTCTCCTTCTCCCGCCGGTCGGACGGACCTGCCGCACTATACTGCTCATAGCATTTCTCCAGTATTCTCACTGTATCTTCATGCTTGATGCAAATTAACTAACTACTACCGGGGGTCTTATTACTACACGTACCATTTTCGCTTCATTTAGCACACTGATGAAGGTCCTTTGCAGACCGAAACATTTGTGACTACTGTATGTATAATTAAACAACCCCTTTTGCATCACAACTATCGGAGTGTGCTAGTTGTAACCTCTTCACGTATTAAGGTTTGGGAACCTATAACTTGGCACCTCACCTTGTAGGCTGTGCTGAACATTTTCTATACTATAACATTATAAGTTTATATCTGCACAAAAACATCTTTTTATGTCAATCGAAATTTGGCAGTGCTTATTTTTTCACTGTCAATTAAGCATGTGGCAACCCCTTTAATTAAATAAAACAGTATCGAAATTCATTGCGTGCTTATAAATATGTACTGTGTTGCTTATGCTTTTCTCAAAATTAAAAAAGCATTAATTGTAATAATATATACTAAAAGGCGAAAATCTTAAAACATCATAATCATCTATTTTGAATTAAAACGGATCTGTCACCAGGATTTCATCATCCAAACTACATGTATTATTTTCTTTGCAAATCCATGTGAGAATGGATAAGACTCTTGCTTTGAAAATGAGTATCATATGAGTCCAGCTAAAGAGTGGGAGAGCTCATAAGTCCAACTGTATTCAATCTCTGCCCATCTTGCCTGACTTTCAGTTGCAGCTTGTGGAGAAAATTGTGAGATCTCAGAACCAGGAAGGTGAAACATTGAAAAAAGATTATACAATCATTTTGACAAGGATTTTCAAAATAAGTGCCCCAGACTTTCCAGATCCAAGAGGTCTCTTCAATAATGTATGCATTTTTGTTATAAAATCTGGTGACAGATCCACTTTAAGGAGAATATATCACATATCATGATCTATATAAAAAAAAAATCAAAATGATAATTCTTGTAGTTTTGTGCTAGCAACTGGGACTATTTAAGACTCATACTCAACAGAAATTAGTCTAAAAAGGTCACCTTATTGGGGCAGATGGGCTGCCCTTTTAAGAAGAGTTTTAGAAGTCTCATTATAATTAGAGGCAGGACTATAATGACAGTGTCACAGGGTTACCATGACAGTGTCACAGGGTTACCGTGACAGTGTGGAGCCAGAAGACCACTGCATCTGATAGCTCTTACTCAAGTGCTGAGAAGAAGCACTTATCCTTGATTTCAATATGTTTATTTCTTCTGGCAGAACAGGGGTTAATCGGCGAAGTTGGAAATCCCTGTGTTCACAGCTGAGCTTGGTTTGCCATTCCCTTCCCCTATATAATCTGGGATCTGTTACAAATCCTTGTTTGTGTTGCCTTGTTTGTCGGGTTGGTGTACTACGGTGCACAGTAGCGCCCCCTCTTCTCTGGGTGGGGGAAGAGAACAGATGGAGGGCTAACTCCGGAGATAAGGCAAGCAGGGCTGGTTTTAGACAAATTGGGGCCCTATGTAAAATTCAAAGTGGGGCCCCCATGTCCATATAAAACACGTACATGCTACACTTATATTGGTGTCACCAGTGTTTTCAATCAGTGTGCCATCCATGTGCCATCTGTATTTTTCTGGTACAGATAATGGAAATGAAATTGCAAAGCTTCTCACATACTTTCCATGTTAAACACAGTCGGCACAAGGAAGGCACATGGACGGCACACGGACGGCATATTTACACAGACCCATAGAGCTGTATTGGCCCTTGTCATCTGTGCTGCTGGGAAAACATGGACATGAGAGCAGCACCATAGGTCAAATAAGGCACACGAGGCATCTGTGAAAAACATGATAGGTCGTGTGAAGGGGCTGTACAGTCACATAATAGAAAACAGCAGAATTGCCGTCTTTTTCTACATCCTACCTCACAGCAGATTTAAAAGCGATTAAAAAAGAAGTCCTACATGTCCCCCGACCTACTCTGCTAAATCCCCTCTGGCTTCGTGTGGCCGATGGTTCGGGGTCCCTGATGGTCATTACTCACTTTGCAGCTATAATATAAGGTGAAGCCACAAGACCCCTGCACCCAGTGCTGAGACTGGTGGAGACTCCTGGAGCCACAAGACCCCATGCAGCCCAGTGCTGAGACTAGCGGAGACCCCCGAAGCATCAGTACTGCAGTACTGGAGCTGCGAGGAATTTATCATTTCATGCTAATTATTTTTACATTCTCAGAAAACCCCTGTAGTGTCGATTCACAAGCAACATTTTTGCTGTGGATTGATCTACAGTGTTGGCAGTAAATATTCAGTGTTTTTGCAGCCTTTTCACTTGCACTTTTGTGTCCCATTCATTTGAATAGGGAGAGAAACAGTGAAAGATGACAGCAACAGATTTATAAAAAAAAGTGTCTTGTGGCCGGTGTCCCTGTCTGGCGGCTGCACTGGGAAAGCGCGGAATAGTATAGCAGATTACACTATTCGACACAATAGTATATTAGGCCCTGTTCACACTGCACGTCTGCAGTGTGTCCGGGGGCTCTGCCTGAATCTCCCTAAAATAGGATTTACATAAATCCCCAATGGGGCCACAGACTGCACTGACACAAGCAGAGGTCAAAGGAATTTGTTGTTTTTTTTCTGAAATTGACTGATTTATTTTCTTAGGCCAGGTGCACATGGTCAGAAATTGGCAGTGCTTTGGACGAAGCACACGTGCGCTGCCGGCTATTGAACGCAAGTGACTCCACATGTGACCACTGAACCGTGTGGATTCACTGCATCCAATACATTGTACGAGTGACATTTATCGTGTCTCAGCAAGATAAATAGACATGTTGCGATCTGGAAAGATGAGCCTCATGTTCATCTCAGCAGGTGAGAATGGGATTTCTTGAGATCCCATCCACTCTGCTGTAAAATCTGGATGCTGCGATGTGCACCTCCCCTCACGGTCTGTTTGTGTTTTTTTTGTCTAAAAGTGTCCACTTTTCTGTGGCTGTTGGGACAGACAGACACGTTCAGAAAAAAAACATCACATGTGGAATTCATGTGAACTCCACTCTTGTCATTGCAATCTATGGGCACAGTAAAGAAAGTGTGAACAGCCCCTAATGTAAGACACAGGCATTGGACATACCAAATTTTTTCAGGTTATAAGATGCAGTTTTTTCCCCAAAATTTGGAGGGAAAATGGGGGTGCATCTTATAATGCAGATATTCCTTACTGGCAGCGGTGAAGCAGGGTCCAGGGTCTCTGCAGGCCGCAGGCTTGGATGAAGGGGTGATCAAATGTGCGGTGCGCCGCTGCGGGTGTTCGGTGCTGTGAGTGTACAATGCTGCAGGGGCTCTGCCTTTTTGAGAAAGGCCAGAGCTCCCATAGTTGCATGGTTTCCTATGGGGTGGACTCCAGGAAAATGGCTGCCTGAGGCGGCACATGAGCAGATGGAGATCTCGGTACGAAGACCTTGGAAGATGAGATTTCAGCGCTGAGGTCACATCTCCCGAGATCTCCATCTGGGCATGCGCCACCCTGGCAGCCATTTTCCCAGAGTCTACCCCACAGGAAACCATGCCATGCAACTGGGTGGCACGGTGGCTCAGTGGTTAGCACTGCAGCCTTGTAGTGCTGGGGTCCCGGGTTCAAATTCGACCAAGGACAACATCTGTAAGAAGTTTGTATGTTCTTCCCTTGTTTGCATGGGTTCTCTCCGGGTACTCCGGTTTCCTCCTACATTTCAAAGATAGGGAATTTAGATTGTGAGCCCCATTGGGGACAGTGCCACTAATGTTTGTAAAGCGCTGTGGAATTAATAGCGCTATATAAATGAGTAAAAATAAATAAATACATAAATAAACTGCGGGGGTTCTGGCCTTTCACAAAATGTTGGCAGATCCCCTGCAGCACCGTATACCCACAGCAATGAACAACCGCAGCGGCTCCCTGCACATCTGAACACCCCCGCATCCTAGTCTGCGGCCTGCATCAATGCTCCACTCTTGCCTCCTGACCCTGGGACCCTGCTTCACCGCAGCCACCACCCCCGGTAAGCAATAAGCAATAAGACGCATGGATTATAAGAAGCACCTCCATTTTATAAAAAAAAAATGTTTTTCTATTTTTCTCCTCAAAATTTGGGGTGCATCTTGTAATCTGGAGCGTTTTATAATCTGCAAAATAAGGTAAACTACTGATCCCTATTATAGAATCACACAGTAAATAAAGTATATACACACGGAAACATTCAGTTTATATACAGTACATACAGTATGCTCACATACATATACAGTTTATATATATTTACACGATATACTGCACACATGCAGTATGCAAATATAATGTATATATATATATATGTATATATATACATACACACATAAACCAAAGATATACACAATCATGTTACATACTGTATATATGCACACGCATACTATGCACACATATACAGACACACACACACTGTATACTGCATATGTACAGTGTACACACACAGATACACATATACATGTACACTTACCAGGTTCTGTGGCTTCACTTGTATAGATCCATTCCCAGGACAGTGCTAGGAGCAGCCATGATGAAGACTCAGGAGGGATGACACAGACACAGGGTTGCAGGCATCTTCCTGGCTGAGCTCTGACCTCTGTCTGCTGTGCTGTAATCGGGCCCCTCTCCCTCAATTTCTAACCTGACTGCAGGGAGAAAGAGAGAGGGGGCTGGAGGGGGGTTTGGCAGATACGATCCGGGACTACAGAGGATGCACAGCATTATTCACTGCTGTACAACCTCTGGGCACTTCATATAGGGGCTGCAGATGCAGGTGGCCCCCTTTTGTGAGTGGGGATCCCAGGCGTCTGCCTAGTCTGCCTGCCCCAAACACTGGCCCTGAAGGCAAGGGTGGAGGCCCCAGCATCTTCGCCATCTGAAGTATTCCAGGGAGCAGGGCAAGCTAGCGCACCCTTTAGTGTTAGGGACAGGAAAGGAGCCCCTGGTCCTGGGTCACCCGACATATGTGCCATGACATTTGCTCTTACCGTCTCCCAAGCAAACCAAAGAGAAGCCCAAGATAGCATTGCCTGACATGTTCTCTGGAGGCGTGACAAGATTGCTGTGTTCTGGGAGGCCTGTAAACTGTACTTCAAGTTACTTCCGGTTTCCTCAGGTACAGAGGAGCAACGTGTGGGTATAGTAATCTTGCTCCTCCAGGGGGACCCCCAAAGGTGGGCATTTTCTCTCTCGTCTGACAGTCAGTTCTGTGAGGGGCCCACAGTAAGGGTGAAGGATGCCTTAGCTCTGTATGAGACTCCTGACTCCTTTGAGGCAGCAATGTCTCTGGTGATCTGGGTTGAACGCCATCTTTGCCAGCGACATAGGGAGACACCTCTATGTGCGGGAGGTCCGTGGTCAAGGGTCGTCAGAACTGAGCCTACTGTGGAACCTATGCAGGTTGGGGTGGTACCTCATTCTGGCAAACTATCTTATGTATGGTGTAAGGGGTGTGTGTGTTTCATTTGTGGTAAAAAAGGGCCATTTTATGGACACGTGTCCCTCCTGATCACATGGTAAACAGCTGCCAGGAAAACTAGGCGGCTCTGGTTGCGGGAAGGTTAGCAACCCGGGTGTCCTCATCACTTCCGTGGGTAGGACACAATTTTTCCAGCTGTAGTCCACCTGGGTGGGTTTAAAGTGGATGTGTCTGCATTTCTGGACAGTGGGATGGGGTTTAATTTGATCGACGCTAGGTTTGTTCTTTAAAGACCGTCCCTTTTACATGGGTACCCAGGGCCATGGATTGGGTCGCTACTGCCGTGACACATCCCTTTAAGTACCGGACCCAGAACCGAGTACCCCACAGTCCTGGCGGGTGTTCCACTTGTTCATGATGCTGTTCCTCAGTGTTGGAATGGAGACATGACTTGAGGACTTGAGTGCATAGTTGCCAACCATCCGTAAATTTACGGACAGTCTGTAAAAACACAGTGCTTTTCCCTGCCATTCATCTTATAAAGCAGAAATAAGCACGGTCCATGAATGTTCCCCAACCCCTCAAGTTTGTACTGCGCATTTGCTAAAAAGTCGGACATGTGCAGTACATACAGGACCTGTCCAGGAAGAAGAGTTACGTCGTAGGAACCTGGAGGGATTCGGTACACTACAGGTAGTTGGGGGGAGGCACGTTGCCAGCCCCTTAAGCTGCTTCAAACACTCACCTTTACCATCCAATCCCCAGCCCCGCTGGCAGTGCCCTGGTGTCCATTCTCTGGTCAGTTCAGTGTCTTTGAATCTCTGTGATGTCACAGTGCAGAGGTCGCTCTGATGTCACTATAGCGCGCCCTCATCACTTTGACGTCAGAGACAGTCAAGACACAGGGAAGACCTGACCAGATCAGTGGACTATTTTGCACTGGCAGTGGGAAGCGGGCAGGAGAGTTGAGTATTCAATTTTTTTTCTTTTGTTTTTAATGAACTTAGCATTGTGTTGGGCCCATTATACTAAATTGA
Source organism: Ranitomeya variabilis (assembly GCF_051348905.1). Classification (NCBI taxonomy): domain Eukaryota; kingdom Metazoa; phylum Chordata; class Amphibia; order Anura; family Dendrobatidae; genus Ranitomeya; species Ranitomeya variabilis. The sequence continues at coordinate 813,431,261 of NC_135233.1, forward strand.
GCAATATATGGGGCCCCTTATACTGTATGGAACATTGTATGGGACCACTATACTGTATGGAGCAATATATCAGGCCCATTATACTGTATGCAGCATTGTATGGAACCACTATACTTTAAGGATCACTGTATCGGACCACTATACTGTATGGAGCAATATATGAGGCCTATTATACTGTATGTAGCATTGTATGGGACCACTCTACTGTATGGATCATTGTATAGGACCACTATACTGTATGGACCAATATATGAAGCCCATTATACTGTATGGAGCATTGTATGGGACCACTATACTGTATGAATCATTGTATGGAACTACTATACTGTCTGGAGTAATATATGGGGTCCATTATGTTGCATAAAGCAATATATGGGGCCCATTATATTGTATTGAGCAATATATGAATCCTACTAATCAGTCTGAAGCACTATATAAGGCCTATTATTCTGTATGGAGCAATTATTATTATTAATCGTATGAACATATATTTAAACATCATATAAGAATACATAAATGATAAACAGTGATTGAAAAGAACAAAGGAGCAGAAATCAGAGTCGGATATCGAGATTTTCTATGTATGCAATAACATTGTCATTTCCAGTATAGAAATCATTCTTGTCACCAGTATTATCTCTGAGGGGACATTCCTCGACAATGTGCTGAATTGTTTGATAGTCAGCTCCACAGTCACAGGCAGGAGAGTCAGATTTTCCCCACTTATGCATAAGATCTGCACAGACACCAAAGTTTGTTCTGATACGATTCAAAGTGACCCAGGTTTTCCTTGGCAGATTGAAGCCTGGTGGTGGATTTTGAAAGTGAGGAAACGCTTGAGGCTCACCGTCTACTGCACTGACCCAAAGTTCACGCCATTTCTCTTCTAAATTGAAATCATGATCATACAGGGTAATTGAGGTTCGGAGGGGTGGATGTCTTGATTTCAGTCGCTGTATTTGAACATCTTGGATATTTTGATGTATTGGGAGATTTTCATTATTCAATACTTTGGTGTATTCTTTAAGTAGGAGCTTTTGTCTTCTCAGATTTGCAGGTGCGATATGGGTCAAGACAGGTAACCAGTGGATGGGCGTAGGTCTGATAGCACTAGAAATTATGCGCATAGAGTTGTTCAACTGATTGCATTCACATGACAACTATTCAGCCATACTGGAGCACAATATTCTGCGGTAGAGTACACCAAGATGGAGCAATATATGGGGCCCATTATACTGTATGGAGCAATATATGGGGCCAGTATACTGTATGGAGAATTATATGGGGCCCATTATTTTGTATGGAGTAATATATGGGTTTCATTATACAGTATGGAACAATGTATGGAGCCATTATAGTGTATGGAGAATTATACAGGGCACATTATTCTGTATGGTGCAATATATGGGGACGATTATACTGTATGGAGCATTTTATGAGAGCACTATACTGTATGGAGCAATATGTGGGGCTCATTCTGTACGGAGTACTATATGGGCCCATTACACTGTATTGAGCAATATATGTAGCCCATTATACTGTATGATGCAATATATGGGGCCCATGTGGTGCCTATAAAGCTGTATGGAGGACTACATAGTATGTTTTTCATATTTTTTGTGTTATAAAATTCTGCTTTAAGTTGCTTTCTATTGATAGACTCTTTAATAGCATTTTTAACATTTGATCACATTATTTCATTGGTTATCTATGAATCACAGGCAGGTCCGGCATGATTTCGTCATCTGAAATTCCTTTCTTTGCCAGAGAGCATTTCTATTTTGGACTTTTAGAGGTGTGGTCTTTAGGGGTCATGGTCGTTAGGTGCCGTGTCAAATGTTGTTAAATATTTTAGGCCATCTGTGAATTTGAGTCCAGGTGTCCAGCAATATTTTTTTAGTAGATTGGCAATCCTGCATGAGTGGTGTTTCATGAGTAGCATTGAGCATTCTGATACCGCAAGTATCGGATATAGGCCGATAATTGCGGTATCGGAATTCCGATACCGAGTTCTGATATTTTCAGTATATCGGATACCGGAATCGGAAGTTCCCATAATTCAGAGCCAGAATTCAGCCAATGAGGAATGTTTAGAAGTGTGGGCACATCCTGTTCTGCATGGTAGGCATGTAACTACTGGCATGGCTGTGATTGGCTGCTGAAATGATGTCATGATGCACTATAAAAGTCGCCGCCGCCATTTTGGGCTGTGAATTCAGTTAGGGACAGGACACTGTGTTCTGACTGAGGGCCAGTTTAGAGATAGCAATTTGCTTCATTGTGCTTTACCCAGGCTAATTTAGCAACTTCTGTGTGAGAACCTTGCTTTTGCCTTGCAGCGCTGTTCACAGCTGTCTGCAAGGTCTCTGTGTGTGTGAGTGCAGCTCACTCTGTAGTCTGCCCGCAGCCACAGCAGGTTGTAGTCAGCTCAGGGTGCATCACTGCCTCATACTGTTCAATCCATTGTCCTTTTTTGCAATTAGTGCAGCCTGCTGCACATTTTTTCAAATTTATCCTATTAGTGGCTTTCCATCCGTATCCTGCTAGATTGTGGAAAAACACTATATAGGATTACATAGAGGAGCTTCTTTTGGCCTTGCAGCGACGTTTACGGCTGTCTGCACAGTCTGTGTGTGAGTGCAGCTCGCTCTCTAGTCTGTTCTGCCGCCACAGCCGGTTGTAGTCAGCTCAGGGTGCGTCACTGCCTCATACCGTACCATTGTCCTTTTTTGTAATTAGTGCAGCCTGCTGTACATTTTTTTCAAATTTATCCTATTAGTGGCATTTCATCCGTTTCCTGCTAGATTGTGGAAAAACACTATATAGGATTGCATAGAGGAGCTTTTTTTGGCCTTGCAGTGCCGTTTACGGTTGTCTGCACGGTCTGTGTGTGAGTGCAGCTCGCTCTGTAGTCTGTTCTGCGGAAAAAACAGAAAGTTTATAAATCCTGACATAGAACGGGATCCGTATAAGTGCTACACCCGGCGCAAAACGGCCGTTGTCATCCCCTGCACACACCCGCTGTCATTGCACACCCCTGAGCCGTGAAGATGTTTTCTCCTATATTTTGAATAAAGGACTTTCACCACTTCAGGATCGGTGAGTGCTGCCACATTTATTCTATGTCAGGATAACTACACACCTTTGTTTCATGCGAGCACCCGTGATCAGCAGTCATGATTTCAGCTGTTGAAGTACACAAAATAGTCTTTCCCTGACACCCAAGCTGTGCTGCTCCTTACACATTTCACTTTTTGGCTCCATAGAAAGTTTATAAAGTTCACCAAACACTCCAATTTAGAGTTGTGTAGGCCACATTAGCTCATATTAAAGTCTAGTCCACACTTGATAAAATTAGTGTTCCTTATACCTGTTAGCAGCTGTTCAGGAATAAGCATACTAAGCCCTTAGTACTTTTCTGCCTATCTTTATCAGTCTACCAAGATGAAGAAGGCAGGGAGTAAGGCAGGTGGGTGTGGGCATGGAGCAGGGAGAGGATGTGGGGATTCCGTGCCTGCTGCGGGCACCAGTGAATCATCATCCCCCAGTTTTAGCAGGGAACAGTCCTTCATGCGCAGCTTTGTAGGATCTCGCCGTGCCCCGCTGCTGCGGGACGAACAAATTGAAGCTGTTGTCAGATGGATGGCAGCTAACGCATCGACTTCAATTAGTGCCACATCCTCTCAGGCACAGAGCACTGAAGAGCACCCATCTGTCTCTTCACCATCTGCCAAGTTGCCCAGGCAGTCAGAGAGCCCAGGACAGGAGCCATCTCTACTTCTGTTCTCTGAATCTCTTGGCTTGGAAAGAGGGAGACAGCCAAGCAGCATTGGAGAAATGGAAGAAGAGGCAGTATGCAGTGATGCCCAACAGCTTTGTCTCTCAGACTCTGAAGAGACGGGTGGGCCAGTGCCTCTGGTCAGTACGTATCTGATGATGAGACTCAGGTGCCACTTTCAGGTGCATACTGTGCTGCCGAGACTACCCTGGAGAAGCAGTTGGTGGAAGAGGGGAGTGTAGATGATGAGGTCCTTGACCCATCATGGCGTGAGGTACATGAAGGTGGTGGGAGCAGCTCTGAGGAAGAGATTCCCCGAACGGGCCAAAGAGGGAGAGGGAGGGGGAAGACTGCGGTTCCTTTAGGCTCCACTTCGGCACCAGTTAGGAGCATGCCTCTTCCAAAAGCCAAAACGGGCACTCCCAAGACTTGCAGTGCCTGGTCCTTTTTTGACACAGTTGCAGATGACATTTGCTTAGTCAAATGCAAGGTGTGTCATCAGAAATTCAAAAGAGGGAAAAGTGTCAGCAACCTCAATACCACAAATATGTGGAAACATGAGCGGACCAAGCACGCGGTGGAGTTACAAAAACACACTGAAGACCTAGGCCAACCAACAGCGGCACCTACCACCTCTTCAGCTCGTGTTTTTGCCTCTTCCTCCAGCTCACACACAGCTGGTTCAGCTTCCTCACAGGATCACCATGGAAGAACCTCTGGCACTGTTGTCCACAGACCCAGTGTAATTCCACCCACAGCACAATGTTCCCAGTCATCCTCACACTCCCAGCCCAGTCTACAGCCATCGGTAGCACAGGCATGGGAGAAAAGGTGGCCATTCTTGGCAAACCACCCCCGAGCACAGGCTCTGAATGCTGGCATTCAAACTACTGTCCCTTGAAATGCTGTCATTCAGGCTGGTGGAGACTGACAGCTTCCGTAACTTGATGGCATTGGCAGTCCCACAATACAATGTGCCCAGCCACTTTTATTTCAGCAGGCAAGCCGTCCCTGCCCTGCACAAGCATGTGGAGGGACACATAAAACACGCGCTACTGAACGCCATCTGTTGTGAAATTGGATTTTGGGCTCCCCCGGTGGTCACTGGTGGAATTGAACTTGTGTGCATCATCCCCTCTGTTCACCTGTTCCCATCAGGATGTGGGAGTCGCTATTTAACCTTGCTCCTCTGTCACTTCCATGCCGGTCAACATTGTAATCAGAAGCCTTTCTGTGCATGTTCCTGCTACCAGACAACTTCCAGCTAAGTCGGACTTTTGTCCTTGTTTGTTTTTTGCATTTTGTTCCAGTTCACAGCTGCAGTTTCGTTTCTGTGTCTGGAAAGCTCTTGTGATCTGAAATTGCCACTCTGATGTTATGAGTTAATACTAGAGTCTTAAAGTAATTTCAGGATGGTGTATTGATAGGGTTTTCAGCTGACCATGAAAGTACCCTTTCTGTCTTCCTGCTATCTAGTAAGCGGACCTCGATTTTGCTAAACCTATTTTCATACTACGTTTGTCATTTTCATCTTAAATCACCGCCAATATATGTGGGGGCCTCTGTCTGCCTTTCGGGGAAATTTCTCTAGAGGTGAGCCAGGACTATATTTTCCTCTGCCAGGATTAGTTAGTCCTCCGGCCGGCGCTGGGCGTCTAGGGATAAAACGCAGGCTACGCTACCCGGCTACTGTTAGTTGTGCGGCAGGTTTAGTTCATGGTCAGTTTAAGTTTCCATCCTTCCAAGAGCTAGTTCCTATGTATGCTGGGCTATGTTCTCTTGCCATTGAGAACCATAACAGTTTGACCGGCCCCAAAGGGTTAAATTAATTGGCAGAGAAAGGAGAGAAAAAAGAAGTCTGCTGAAATTTTTTTTTTTTTTTTTTTTTTCCTTCAGTTCTGAGTGTGCTTTCAATTGAATCACTTGCAAGTCTGCCTATATTGCAGCCTTCCTCTCTCTCTCTCTCCTTCTAATCCTGGAATGGCTCTGTGTTCACCTGTTTAAAATGGATATTCAGAGTTTAGCTGCAGGTTTGAATAATCTCACCACGAAAGTTCAAAATTTACAAGATTTTGTTGTTCATGTTCCTATATCTGAACCTAGAATTCCTTTGCCTGAATTTTTCTCGGGGAATAGATCTTGCTTTCAAAATTTCAAAAATAATTGCAAGTTGTTTTTGTCCCTGAAATCTCGCTCTGCTGGAGATCCTGCTCAGCAGGTCAGGATTGTGATTTCCTTGCTCCGGGGCAACCCTCAAGATTGGGCTTTTGCATTGGCTCCAGGGGATCCTGCGTTGCTCAATGTGGATGCGTTTTTTCTGGCCTTGGGGTTGCTTTATGAGGAACCTCATTTAGAGCTTCAGGCGGAAAAAGCCTTGTTGTCCCTATCTCAGGGGCAAGATAAAGTTGAAATATACTGCCAAAAATTCCGTAAATGGTCTGTGCTTACTCAGTGGAATGAGTGCGCCCTGGCGGCGAATTTCAGAGAGGGTCTCTCTGATGCCGTTAAGGATGTTATGGTGGGGTTCCCTGTGCCTGCGGGCCTGAATGAGTCCATGACAATGGCTATCCAGATCGATAGACGTCTGCGGGAGCGCAAACCTGTGCACCATTTGGCGGTGTCTACTGAGAAGACGCCAGAGAATATGCAATGTGATAGAATTCTGTCCAGAAGCGAACGGCAGAATTTTAGACGAAAAAATGGGTTGTGCTTTTATTGTGGTGATTCAACTCATGTTATATCAGCATGCTCTAAGCGTACTAAGAAGCTTGATAAGTCAGTTTCAATTAGCACTTTTCAGTCTAAGTTTATTCTATCTGTGACCCTGATTTGTTCTTTATCATCTATTACCGCGGATGCCTATGTCGACTCTGGCGCCGCTTTGAGTCTTATGGATTGGTCCTTTGCCAAACGCTGTGGGTATGATTTAGAGCCTCTTGAAACTCCTATACCTCTGAAGGGGATTGACTCCACCCCATTGGCTAGTAATAAACCACAATACTGGACACAAGTAACTATGCGAATTAATCCGGATCATCAGGAGATTATTCGCTTTCTTGTGCTGTATAATCTACATGATGTGTTGGTGCTTGGATTGCCATGGCTGCAATCTCATAACCCAGTCCTCGACTGGAACGCTATGTCTGTGTTAAGCTGGGGATGTAAGGGGATGCATGGGGACGTACCTTTGGTTTCCATTTCGTCATCTATTCCCTCTGAGATTCCTGAATTCTTGTCTGACTATCGTGACGTTTTTGAAGAACCTAAGCTTGGTTCATTACCTCCGCACCGGGAGTGCGATTGTGCCATAGATTTGATTCCGGGTAGTAAATACCCTAAGGGTCGTTTATTTAATCTGTCTGTGCCTGAACATGCTGCTATGCGAGAATATATAAAGGAGTCCTTGGAAATGGGACATATTCATCCTTCGTCATCTCCCTTAGGAGCCGGTTTTTTCTTTGTGTCTAAGAAAGATGGCTCTTTGAGGCCGTGTATTGATTATCGGCTTTTGAATAAAATCACGGTTAAATATCAATATCCGTTGCCACTGCTGACTGATTTGTTTGCTCGCATAAAGGGGGCCAAGTGGTTCTCTAAGATAGATCTCCGTGGGGCGTATAATTTGGTGCGAATTAAGCAGGGGGATGAGTGGAAAACCGCATTTAATACGCCCGAGGGCCACTTTGAGTATTTGGTGATGCCTTTTGGCCTTTCAAATGCCCCTTCAGTCTTTCAGTCCTTTATGCATGACATTTTCCGTGATTATTTGGATAAATTTATGATCGTGTATCTGGATGATATTCTGATTTTTTCGGATGACTGGGACTCTCATGTCCAGCAGGTCAGGAGGGTTTTTCAGGTTTTGCGGTCTAATTCCTTGTGTGTGAAGGGTTCTAAGTGCGTTTTTGGGGTTCAAAAGATTTCCTTCTTGGGATACATTTTTTCCCCCTCTTCCATCGAGATGGATCCTGTCAAGGTTCGGGCTATTTGTGATTGGACGCAACCCTCTTCTCTTAAGAGTCTTCAGAAATTTTTGGGCTTTGCTAACTTTTATCGTCGATTTATTGCTGGTTTTTCTGATGTTGTTAAACCATTGACTGATTTGACTAAGAAGGGTGCTGATGTTGCTGATTGGTCCCCTGCTGCTGTGGAGGCCTTTCGGGAGCTTAAGCGCCGCTTTTCTTCCGCCCCTGTGTTGCGTCAGCCTGATGTTGCTCTTCCTTTTCAGGTTGAGGTCGACGCTTCTGAAATCGGAGCTGGGGCGGTTTTGTCGCAAAGAAGTTCCGACTGCTCCGTGATGAAACCTTGTGCTTTTTTTCTCGTAAATTTTCGCCCGCCGAGTGGAATTATGATATTGGGAATCGGGAGCTTTTGGCCATGAAGTGGGCTTTTGAGGAGTGGCGTCATTGGCTTGAGGGGGCTAGACATCAGGTGGTGGTATTGACCGACCACAAAAATTTAATTTATCTTGAGTCCGCCAGACGCCTGAATCCTAGACAGGCGCGCTGGTCGTTGTTTTTCTCTCGGTTTAATTTTGTGGTGTCATACCTACCGGGTTCTAAGAATGTTAAGGCGGATGCCCTTTCTAGGAGTTTTGAGCCTGACTCCCCTGGTAATTCTGAACCTACAGGTATCCTTAAGGATGGAGTGATATTGTCTGCCGTTTCTCCAGACCTGCGGCGGGCCTTGCAGGATTTTCAGGCGGATAGACCTGATCGTTGCCCACCTGGTAGACTGTTTGTTCCTGATGATTGGACCAGTAAAGTCATTTCTGAGGTTCATTCTTCTGCGTTGGCAGGTCATCCTGGAATCTTTGGTACCAGGGATTTGGTGGCAAGGTCCTTCTGGTGGCCTTCCCTGTCACGAGATGTACGAGGCTTTGTGCAGTCTTGTGACGTTTGTGCTCGGGCCAAGCCTTGTTGTTCTCGGGCTAGTGGATTGTTGTTGCCCTTGCCTATCCCGAAGAGGCCTTGGACGCACATCTCGATGGATTTTATTTCGGATCTTCCTGTTTCTCAGAAGATGTCTGTCATCTGGGTGGTGTGTGACCGTTTCTCTAAGATGGTCCATTTGGTTCCCCTGCCTAAGTTGCCTTCTTCTTCCGAGTTGGTTCCTCTGTTTTTTCAAAATGTGGTTCGTTTGCATGGTATTCCGGAGAATATCGTTTCTGACAGAGGAACCCAATTCGTGTCTAGATTTTGGCGGGCATTCTGTGCTAGGATGGGCATAGATTTGTCTTTCTCGTCTGCTTTCCATCCTCAGACTAATGGCCAGACCGAGCGGACGAATCAGACTTTGGAGACATATTTGAGGTGTTTTGTGTCTGCAGATCAGGATGATTGGGTTGCTTTTTTGCCTTTAGCGGAGTTTGCCCTCAATAATCGGGCCAGCTCTGCCACCTTGGTGTCTCCTTTTTTCTGTAATTCGGGGTTTCATCCTCGATTTTCCTCCGGTCAGGTGGAATCTTCGGATTGTCCTGGAGTGGATGCTGTGGTGGAGAGGTTGCATCAGATTTGGGGGCAGGTGGTGGACAATTTGAAGTTGTCCCAGGAGAAGACTCAGCTTTTTGCCAACCGCCGGCGTCGGGTTGGTCCTCGGCTTTGTGTCGGGGACTTGGTGTGGTTGTCTTCTCGTTTTGTCCCTATGAGGGTTTCTTCTCCTAAGTTTAAGCCTCGGTTCATCGGCCCGTACAAGATATTGGAGATTCTTAACCCTGTGTCCTTCCGTTTGGACCTCCCTGCATCTTTTTCTATTCATAATGTTTTTCATCGGTCATTGTTGCGCAGGTATGAGGTACCGGTTGTGCCTTCCGTTGAGCCTCCTGCTCCGGTGTTGGTTGAGGGCGAGTTGGAGTACGTTGTGGAAAAAATCTTGGACTCCCGTGTTTCCAGACGGAAACTCCAGTATCTGGTCAAATGGAAGGGATACGGTCAGGAGGATAATTCTTGGGTGACTGCCTCTGATGTTCATGCCTCCGATCTGGTCCGTGCCTTTCATAGGGCTCATCCTGATCGCCCTGGTGGTTCTGGTGAGGGTTCGGTGCCCCCTCCTTGAGGGGGGGTACTGTTGTGAAATTGGATTTTGGGCTCCCCCGGTGGTCACTGGTGGAATTGAACTTGTGTGCATCATCCCCTCTGTTCACCTGTTCCCATCAGGATGTGGGAGTCGCTATTTAACCTTGCTCCTCTGTCACTTCCATGCCGGTCAACATTGTAATCAGAAGCCTTTCTGTGCATGTTCCTGCTACCAGACAACTTCCAGCTAAGTCGGACTTTTGTCCTTGTTTGTTTTTTGCATTTTGTTCCAGTTCACAGCTGCAGTTTCGTTTCTGTGTCTGGAAAGCTCTTGTGATCTGAAATTGCCACTCTGATGTTATGAGTTAATACTAGAGTCTTAAAGTAATTTCAGGATGGTGTATTGATAGGGTTTTCAGCTGACCATGAAAGTACCCTTTCTGTCTTCCTGCTATCTAGTAAGCGGACCTCGATTTTGCTAAACCTATTTTCATACTACGTTTGTCATTTTCATCTTAAATCACCGCCAATATATGTGGGGGCCTCTGTCTGCCTTTCGGGGAAATTTCTCTAGAGGTGAGCCAGGACTATATTTTCCTCTGCCAGGATTAGTTAGTCCTCCGGCCGGCGCTGGGCGTCTAGGGATAAAACGCAGGCTACGCTACCCGGCTACTGTTAGTTGTGCGGCAGGTTTAGTTCATGGTCAGTTTAAGTTTCCATCCTTCCAAGAGCTAGTTCCTATGTATGCTGGGCTATGTTCTCTTGCCATTGAGAACCATAACAGCCATCAGTAGCAAGGTCCACCTGACCACCGATGCGTGGACCAGTCACCATGGACAGGGGCGATACCTTTCCCTCACTGCCCATTGGGTTAATGTTGTTGAGCCGGGTACAGATCGTGCGAGTGGCGCAGGACGTGTTCTGCCAACTCCAAGGATTGCAGGAATCCAGTCTGTATGCATTGACTCCTCCTCATACTGAAGTTCCTCAGATTCATTGCTGCAGGAGCCGTCACAGTCCACCTCCACATGGATCAGTGAACGTTTACCTGTTACGACCGGTATGAGCACAGCTGTGGCCAGACGTCAACAGGCCGTATTGAAATTAATTTCTTTGGGGAATCGAAGCCACACAGCACAGGAGCTCTGGAATTCCATCAAGCAGGAGAGCGACATGTGGTTTGTGCCAGCGAATCTCCAGCCAGGCATGGTAGTGTGTGACAATGACCGAAATCTGGTGGCAGCTCTGGGCCTAGGCAACCTCACTCACATCCCATGTCTGGCACATGTGCTCAACTTGGTCGTGCAGAGCTTTTTGAGGGACTATCCAGATCTTGATGCACTGCTGCACAAGGTCCGCCTAGAGTGTGCTCACTTGCTGCGTTCCAGCATGGCAAGATTGCGCATTGCAGCCCTGCAGCGCCGATTCCGCCTTCAGGAACATCGCATCATGTGTGACCTACCCACCAGGTGGAATTCCACGTTACATATGTTGGAGCGGTTGTGTGAGCAGCAGCAAGCAGTAATGGAGTACCAGCTGCATCAGGCACAAAGAAGTCACACTTCGCGCCGTTCAGACTTCACAACCAGTGAGTGGGCCACTATCAAGGACGTCTGCCAGGTTTTGCGTTCCTTCAATGATTCAATGATTCAACGCGGATGGCGAGTGCAGATGATGCACTAGTCAGCATGACATTCCCCCTTATCTGCCTGCTTCAACAAACACTGCAAGCGCTAAGGGATGATGTTGTGGAAGAGGTGGAGGATGAGGAGTCACCAATTCCATCAGCTTCTGGACAGTCAGCACTACGTGGTTCCTCACGAAGGCCTAGGCAGGGGACACTTTGTGAGGAGGATGAGGAGGAGTCAATGGAGGAGGAATACATCGGTCCAGAGGAGGGAGTTACACAATTCTCCAGTAGTCAGTGTGTAGAGCGAGGGTGGGGTGATGAAGAGCAGGCAGAGATCACGCCTCAAGCAGGGGACAGCATTTCTTGGCCAGTTGGCAGTCTTCAGCACATGGCTGATTACATGCTGCAGTGCCTGAGAAACGACCGCCGCATCGCCCACATTCTCAACATGGCTGATTATTGGGTGTACACCCTCCTAGATCCTCGCTACCAGGACAACTTTCAAAGCCTCATAACACCGTTGAACCGGGAGTGTAAAATGTGGGAGTACCAAGACACACTGGTGAATTCCATCATCTTCTCCAGTCCAACTGAGAGCAGTGCTGCTAGTGCTTTACAAAGCAGCTCAGTGCATTGAAGCAATGGAGGAAGCTCTGCACAAAGAGGGAGCAGAAGCAGTGCCTCAGCACAAGGCAAGACCAGTATGGCCCAACTGTGGCACAGTTTTGTGTGCCTGCCACAAATGTCTACACCATCACAGGCGGCTCCAGTCAGCAGGAGGCAACGTTTCCGTCAGATGGTGACAGACTACATGTCTTGCCCTTTCAGTGTACTCCCAGATGGCTCTTTCCCCTTCAAGTTTTGAGTCTCTAAGCTGGATACATGGCCAGAGCTTAGCCACTATGCATTGGAGGTGCTGGCTTGCCCTGCTGCTAGTGTATTATCGGAATGCGTCTTTAGTGCCGCAGGTGGTGTACTAACAGACCGTCGCATACGACTATCCTCTGATAATGTTGACCTGCTTACTTTTCTGACAATGAACAAGGCCTGGATCTTGCAGGAATTTGCCACTCCTCTTCCAGATTAAATAATTGGTTGGCTACAGTATCCAGGTCTCCTGTTGTGTTCATGTTTCTACCACCTGAGCTGCAATACCTGGGCTCCAACACCACCAGTTGCTGCTCAGAAGTGCCGTCTGCACAGTCAGCACATGACCCAGTGTAATAGGGTTTCAGAAACGTCAGCTGATCCCCTGCTGTGTATCCAGCAATGTGTCCTGTGAACGCCATTCTGACACTACAACAGATATTAAAGAGAACCTGTCCCCTCCCCCCAGGCGTTTGTATCTGAAAGAGCCATCTTGTGCAGCAGTAATGATGCTCAATGAAAAGGTGGCTCTTTTATTTATGCTCCTTGCACACGCTGAACTTAACACTTATAAAATGTGTCCCCTCATACTGTGAAACCATCCCGGAGGTGGGACTTTCCTTCGTAATAAGATGCAACACAGCCGTCATTCCTACCCCCTTGGCACCGTGCGCTGCCTCCTCAGCATTGTTTGAATCTGTCCTGGAGCCTGCGCTATTATGTTCAACCTTGGCCATGTGCAGTTAGCGCTGTCCATATTCTGACATCATTTGGTGTCAGGCTGACTGTGCCTTTGCGGCCGCGCTGCCCGAGAACCCGCCTCGCAGTGTCTTCTGATTTAATCCCACTGTGGGCCTGGGATTCATGGCCTTGCGCAGTGCATACCTTCTGCTGCCGGAAAGAAGCCGAGGGTGAGTATATTCCTATTAGGTATATACTCACCCTCGGACACACCCTGCTTCTTTCCGGCAGCCTTCCTTCCTAAGAATCAGCCCTTCCAGGACCTTCGGTGACGTCACGGTGACGTCGCGGCTTGTGATTGGTCGCGCGAGCGGTCACATGGGCGGCCGCGCGACCAATCACAAGCCGCGACGTCACCGCGACGTCACCGCAAGGTCCTGGAAGGCTGATTCTAAGGAAGGAAGGTTCCCGGTTAGTACCAGGGCCCGTCAGAGGGTAAGTATAGCGATATTTTTTATTTTAATTCTTTATTTTACACTTAAATATGGATCCCAGGGCCTGAAGGAGAGTTTCCGCTCCTTCAGACCCTGGGAACCATTGGAAACCCAATGCACTGCATTGGGTTTCGAGTTTCGGCCGACCCCGACCCCGACTTTTTTATAGGATCGGCCGATTTCACTCGACCCGACTTTTGAAAAAGTCGGGTTTCGTGAAACCCAACCCGATCCCATAAAAGTAAAGGTCGCTCAACCCTAATATCGGAGGGTATCGCTCAACACTATTCTTGAGGCTTCCACTTGTACTGATACATGCTTAAGATTTGTTGAAGCTTGAAATATGTGATGTCAACGATTTTAATGTCATTCTCGGAGAATTTCTTTAAGCTCTATTGCATATCTATTGTATCCTCACCCATCCCTTGTAGATTGTGAGCCTTCACGTGCAGGGCCCTCTCTTCTTCTGTACCAGTTGTGATGTGTATTGCTTAAGATTGCTGTAGTTGGGCAGCATGGTGGCTTCGTTGGATAGCATTGCAGCGCTGGGGTCCTGGGTTCAAATCCCAACAAGGACAACATCTGCAAGGAGTTTATATGTTCTCACCATATTTGCGTGGGTTTTCTCCGGGTACTCCGGTTTCCTCCCACATTTCAAAGACATACTGATAAGGATTCTAGATTGTGAGCCCCCATAGGGGACAGCAACGAAAATGTGTGCAAACTGTAAATTGCTGCAGAATATGTTAGTGTGGCGCCCCAGGGTCCTGGTCATCACAGTAGCATTGCTTTCCTCATGAGGAGAGTGATGTTACACTTGAAGGCAAGAAGGGATAACTGCAACCAGGTTCCACAAACATGAAACCCATTCATACTCCAGGCCACCAGGGGGCGCTTTTGATCCTACTTGCTAGGTGACTCCCCATATATATATATAAGTGGTAGTCAGCAGGGAAAGGGAGTGGGTTCCAGGAAGGTCCATTCAGGAGACAGACTGGATAAGTCTGAAGAGAGAAGGAGGTTTTACGGAGCTGTGTAGCCTCAGTGCAGCAGTTCCTGGGAAGAGACATTGAGAAAGCCGAATACATTGCAGAGAGCATGCAGGAAAGCAAAGCACAGGAGAGAATACCAGGGGAAGACCAGCCCCGAGTAGGCTGCCTCCTTCTGAGGCGCAGAGACCGGTAGCAATAACACCGTGGTTGTAAGGACCTCTATGACAAATCAAAGACCGACAGGACAGCTGAACTCTTCGTTACCTGTCCGACCTAATACCCAATAGGCACGGTGGCATCCCTCCGAGGCTGGGGCGTGCTAGATTCCCTATAAACAGCCTCAAGCCACCAGTCATATGGGTTATATCCTATCCTACCCGGGGACAGAGAGAGAGATAACATCTGTGAGGACGTTATGTGGAGCTTTAAGCTGTAAGGGACTACACCACCGCGGCGCTAGAGGAAAGCTTTTGATTTCCACCTGGATAAGGGGACTCCTAACTTGCCTTCAAGCCGGCCTGACCCTGCCTGCCCTGTGATCTGGTGCTCTGGACTGCGGATGCTGAAGTCTTCAGTAAACAAGGTAAAGAGACTGCAACCTTGTGTCCTCATTCTTTACTGCACTCCTCACCATCTTCCATCTACACACAGGGAGCCCTGGGGATATACTTCACCTGTGGGAAGTTATACCATCTAGCTGCCATAACATCACCCCAGAGGACCCCTTAACCTCTTAACGACCGCCGATATGCCTTTTAACGGCGGCCGCTAAGGGTACTTAAACCACAGTGCCGCTAATTAACGGCACTGTGGAAAAAGTGAATAGCGCCCCCCAGAGTCAGATTTTCTCTGGGGTCTCAGTTACCGGGGGTAGCCGAGACCCCAGAAAACATGATTCGGGGGGTTTTTACCGACCCCCGAGTTGCGATCGCCGGTAATTAACCGTTTACCGGCGGTCGCAAAAAAAACCAAAACGCGATTTCCCATTTAATTTCTCTGTCCTCCGATGTGATCGCACATCGGAGGACAGAGAAATGGGGTCCCCGATCGCCCCCATTGCCCCCCGATACTCACCTGTCTCCCCCGGTGCTCCTCGTGGCTCTCGATGGGCGCCGCCATCTTAAAAATGGCGAGCGCATGCGCAGTGCGCCCGCCAGCCGGCACCCAGGAGATCTTTGGGGTCTCGGCTGCTGGGGGTAGCCGAGACCCCAAAGAACATGATTGGGGTCGGTTTTTATGACCCCTGTTTTGCGATCGCTGGTAATTAACTGTTTACCGGTGACCGCAATAAAAAAAAAAAGTGATGTGTAATTCTCTGTCCTCTGATGTGATTGCACATCAGAGGACACAGAAATAGGGGGATTCGGGGACCCTATCATACTTATCGGTGTCCCTGGGTCCTCCTGTGTCTTCTCCTGGCCGCCGGCTTCTTCCTATGGAAAGAAAATGGTGGGCGCATGCGCAATGCGCCCGCTCTCTGCTGCCATCTGCTGGCCAGCAGGAGAGAGGAGTTGGGGCTAAAATTAGGGTTAGGGTTAGGGTTAGGGTTAGGGCTAGGGTTAGGGCTAGGGTTAGGGCTAGGGTTAGGGTTAGGGCTAGGGTTAGGGCTAGGGAGGGCTAGGGTTGGGGCTAAATTTAGGGTTAGGGTTGGAGCTAAATTTAGGGTTAGGGTTGGGGCTAAATTTAGGGTTAGGGCTGGGGCTAAATTTAGGGTTAGGGTTAGGGTTGCTATTTCCCCTATTTTCCCCTAGTTCCGCTATTTTCCCATAGACATGCATTAGCGACGGATTGTGGCGGATGGTCGTCCGTTCCATCCGCCATGTGACGGATCCGTCAAGATTTGGCGGACGTCATCTAGACATTGACGGCCATTGTAACGTTTTTTGTCTGCGCCAAAATGGTGGTTCTCGACGGATCCATCGCATTCGTCATTCCATAGAATGGCCGTTTATGGGCGACGGATCCGTCGTTACCGTCATTTCGGTGAATCCGTCGCCCCAATCCGCTTTTTCAATTGCGCATGCTCCAAAAAGTAGATACTTTTCCCAGACAACCCCGTCGATCCGTCACTATGTCGGAGCTGACTGACGCCAAACAACTGAAGTGTGAAAGAAGCCTTAGTGGTGTGATGAGGTTAGGGTTGGAGTTAGATTTGGGGGGTTTCCACTGTTTAGGTACATCAGGGGGTCTCTAAACGCCACAGCCAATTTTGCGCTCAAAAAGTCAAATGGTGCTCCCTCCCTTCCGAGCTCTGACGTGCACCCAAACAGTGGTTTACCCCCACATATGGGGCATCAGCGTACTCGGGATAAATTCGACAACAATGTTTGGGGTCCAATTTCTCCTGTTACCCTTGTGAAAATAAAAATTTGGGGGCTAAAAAATCTTTTCCAAAACGGCGGTCCTTCCCTTCCGAGCTCTGCCATGCGCCCAAACAGTGGTTTACCCCAACATATGGGGTATCAGCCTACTCAGCATAAATTGCACAATAAATTTTGTGGTCCAATTTCTCCTGTTACCCTTGAAAAAATAAAAAATTGCAGGCTAAAAAATCATTTTTGAGGAAAAAAAAAGGATTGTTTATTTTCACGGCTCTACTTTATAACATTCTGTGAAGCACTTGGGGGTTTAAAGTGCTCACCACACATCTAGATAAGTTCCTTAAGTGGTCTAGTTCCCAAAATGGGGTCACTTGTGGGGGGTTTCTACTGTTTAGGCACATCAGGGGCTCTCCAAACGCGACATGGTGTCCGATCTCAATTCCAGCCAATTCTTCATTGAAAAAGTAAAACGGGACTCCTTCTCTTCCAAGCTCTGCGGTGCGCCCAAACAGTGGTTTACCCCCACATATGGGGTATCGCCATACTCAGGAGAAATTGCACAACAACTTTTATGGTCTAATTTCTCCTGTTACCCTTGTGAATATAAAAATTTGGGGGCAAAAAATCATTTTTGTAGAAAAAATGCAATTTTTTATTTTCACGGCTCTACGTTATAAACTTCTGAGAAGCACCTGGGGGTTTAAAGTGCTCACCACACATCTAGTTAAGTTCCTTAAGGGGTCTAGTTTCCAAAATGGGGTCACTTGTGGGGGGCTTCTACTGTTTAGGCACATCAGGGGCTCTCCAAATGCGACATCGTGTCCAATCTCAATTCCAGCCAATTCTACATTGAAAAAGTAAAACGGCACTCCTTCTCTTCCAAGCTCTGCGGTGCGCCCAAACAGTAGTTTACCCCCACATATGTGGTATCAACATACTCAGGAGAAATTGCACAACAATGTTTGTGGTCTGATTTCTCCTGTTACCCTTGTGAAAATAAGAATTTGTGGGCGAAAATATCATTTTTGTGAAAACAAATGCGATTTTTTATTTTCACGGCTCTACTTTATAAACTTCTGTGAAGCACTTGGGGGCTCAAAGTGCTCACCACACATCTAGATAAGTTCCTTAAGGGGTCTAGTTTCCAAAATGGGGTCACTTGTGGGGGGTTTCCACTGTTTAGGCACATCAGGGGCTCTCCAAACGTGACATGGCATCCAATCTCAATTCCAGCCAATTCTGCATTGAAAAAGTCAAACGGCGCTCCTTCTCTTCCAAGCTCTGCGGTGCGCCCAAACAGTGGTTTACCCCCACATATGGGGTATCGGCGTATTCAGGAGAAATTGCACAACAACATTTATGCTTAGGTTACATTTCTGTTTTTACACTTGTGAAAATAAAAAAAAATGGTTCTGAAGTAAAATGTTTGCAAAAAAAAGTGAAATGTTAATTTTTGTCTTCCACATTGTTTCAGTACCTGTGAAGCACGTAAAGAGTTAATAAAGTTCTTGAATGTGGTGTTGAGCACCTTGAGGGGTGCAGTTTTTAGAATGGTGTCACACTTGGTTATTTTCTATCCTATTGACCCCTCAAAATGACTTCAAATGTGATGTGGACCCTAAAAAAAATGGTGTTGTAAAAATGAGAAATTGCTGGTCAAATTTTAACCCTTATAACTCCCTAACAAAAAAAATTTTGTTTCCAAAATTGTGCTGATGTAAAGTACACATGTGGGAAATGTTATTTATTAACTATTTTTTGTGACATATCTCTCTGATTTAAGGGCATAAAAATACAAAGTTTGAAAATTGCAAAATTTTAAAATTTTTTGCCATATTTCCATTTTTTTCATAAATAATCGCAAGCAATATCGAAGGAATGTTACCACTAACATGAAGTACAATATATCACGAAAAAACAATCTCAGAATCAGCAGGATCCGTTGAAGCATTCCAGAGTTATAACCTCATAAAGTGACAGTGGTCAGAATTGTAAAAATTGGCCTGGTCATTAAGTACCAAATTGGCTCTGTCACTAAGGGGTTAAAGCAGCATCGGTCCCCACTGACAGAATACCACAGGTGGCTTCACAAATATAAACTTTATCCCCTTTAAAGACCTCCTCCTTTAATGTTGACCCCTAGGGCCACGTACTGGGTCGCCACCGTGACATCCCCCTATGAACCGCAGGATCTGGTACCGAGTACCCCACGGCCCTGTGGGCGCATTATTAGCACTATATTAAAGATTATTGCTTGTTTTTTATTTTGTATACCCCTCCTAACATGTAAAGCATCATGGAATAAATGGAGCTATAATAATAAATAATGATAATAATATCTACACTGTTATGATCTGGTGGCCTAAGAGCAGCATGGGACGTACTCTGGAGAAGGTGGTACCTGTACTGACCGCAGACCCTGAACCTAACACCGCAACTAGAAGTAGCCGTGGAATGTACCTAGCGCTCCCTAGACCTCTCGACACAGCCGGAGGACTAATTACCCCTAGAGATAGAAAAGGGAAAACTATCTTGCCTCAGAGAAAATCCCCAAAGAACAGGCAGCCCCCCACAAATATTGACTGTGAGGGGAGAGGGAAAAACATACACAGACTGAAATGAGAATTTAGCAAAGGAGGCCACTTCTAGCTAAATAGAAAGGACAGGACAGAGTACTATGCGGTCAGTATTAAAACACTAGAAAATATCCACGACAGAAAATACAAAAACTCCACAGCTAACTAAAGACATGGAGGGTATATCTGCATCTCCAGAGATACCAGCTTGGCTAAACAAATCCTTATACAGACCAAGCTGGACAAGACAAAACATGGAAAATAACTGAACAATAAGACCACAGCATGTGGACAGCAAAATCAAGGCCAGAACTTATCTTTGTTGAAAAGAACTGCAAGCAGAAGAGACCAGGCAGGGATGTGAATCCTCCAGGAACAATGGACAACTGGCACTGACTAAAGGGTGAAGCAAGACTAAATAGCCCTGTCCAAATTGCCAAAAGTGAAAACACCTGATAAATGCTGTGATTCAGAGACAGCAGCGCTACCACTTACAACCACCGGAGAGAGCCCAAGAGCAGAATTCACAACAGTACCTCCCCCTTGAGGAGGGGTCAACAAACCCTCTTCAGAGCCCCCAGGCCGATCCGGACGAGCCAAATGAAAGGCACGAACCAAATCATCAGCATGAACATCGGAGGCAACAACCCAAGAATTATCCTCCTGGCCATAACCCTTCCATTTGACAAGATACTGAAGCCTCCGCCTCGAAAAACGAGAATCCAATAATCTTCCCAACCACATACTCCAACTCCCCATCAATCAACACCGGGGCAGGAGGATCAACAGAGAGAACAACGGGCACCACATATTTCTGTAACAAAGATCTACGAAAAACATTATGGATGGAAAAAGAGGCTGGAAGGGCCAAACGAAAAGACACTGGATTGATAATCTCAGAAATCCTATAAGGGCCAATAAACCGAGGCTTAAACTTAGGGGAAGAAACCTTCATAGGGACATGACGGGAAGACAACCAGACCAAATCCCCAACCCGAAGCTAGGAACCAACACAGCGACGACGGTTAGCAAAACGCTGAGCCCCTTCCTGAGACAACACCTAATTGTCAACAACATGAGCCCAAATTTGCTGCAACCTGTCAACCACAGAGTCCACCCCAGGACAATCAGAAGGCTCAACCTGCCCTGAAGAAAAACGAGGATGAAAACCAGAGTTACAAAAGAAGGGTGAAACCAAGGTAGCAGAACTAGCCCGATTATGAAGGGCAAACTCGGCCAATGGCAAGAAAGCCACCCAATCATCCTAATCAGCAGACACAAAGCATCTCAAATAAGTTTCCAAAGTCTGATTAGTTCGCTCGGTTTGGCCATTTGTCTGAGGATGAAATGCGGAAGAAAAAGAAAAATCAATGCCCAGCCTAGCACAAAAGGCCCGCCAAAACCTAGAAACAAACTGGGAACCTCTATCGGACACAATGTTCTCCGGAATGCCATGCAAACAAACCACATGCTGAAAAAACAACGGAACCAAATCAGAAGAGGAAGGCAACTTAGGCAAAGGTACCAAATAAACCATCTTAGAAAACCGGTCACAAACCACCCAGATAACTGACATCCTCTGGGAAACCGGAAGATCCAAAATAAAATCCATAGAAATATGCGTCCAAGGCCTCTCAGGGACCGGCAAAGGCAAAAGCAACCCACTAGCGGGAACAGCAAGGCTTGGCCCGCGCACAAGTCCCACAGGACTGCACAAAAGAATGCACATCCCGTGACAAAGAAGGCCACCAAAAAGACCTACCAACCAAATCTCTGGTACCAAAAATCCCAGGATGACCGACCAACACAGAACAATGAAACTCCGAAATCACTTTACTAGTCCATCTGTCAGGAACAAAAAATTTCCCCACTGGACAGCGGTCAGGTTTATCAGCCTGAAATTTCTGAAGAACCCGTCGTAAATCAGGGGAGATGGCAGAAAGAATCACCCCTTCCTTCAGAATACCGACCGGCTCAAGGACCCCAGGAGAATCAGGCAAAAAGCTCCTAGACAGGGCATCAGCCTTAACATTCTTAGAACCCGGAAGATACGAGACCACAAAATCAAAACAGGAGAAAAACAGGGACCATCGGGCCTGTCTAGGATTCAGCCGTTTGGCAGACTCGAGATAAATCAGATTCTTATGATCGGTCAAGACCACAATACGGTGCTTGGCCCCCTCAAGCCAATATCGCCACTCCTCAAATGCCCACTTCATAGCCAACAACTCACGATTGCCGACATCATAATTACGTTCCGCAGGCGACAACTTTCGAGAAAAGAAGGCACACGGTTTCATCAAGGAACCATCAGAATTCCTCTGAGACAAAACGGCCCCTGCCCCAATCTCAGAAGCGTCAACCTCAACCTGAAAAGGAAGAGAAACATCCGGCTGACGCAACACAGGGGCAGAAGTAAATCGGTGTTTTAGCTCCTGAAAGGCAGAAACAGCCGCAGAGGACCAATTCATAACATCAGCGCCTTTCTTCATCAAATCGGTCAGGGGTTTAACCACACTGGAGAAGTTGGCAATGAAACGGCGACAAAAATTAGCAAAGCCCAAAAATTTCTGAAGGCTCTTCACGGATGTGGGCTGGATCCAATCATGAATGGCCTGAACCTTAACCGGATCCATTTCTATAGATGAGGGAGAAAAAATGAAGCCCAAAAAAGAAATCTTCTGTACTCCAAAGAGGCACTTAGACCCCTTCACAAACAAGGCATTATCACGAAGGATCTGAAATACCATCCTGACTTGTTTCACATGAGATGCCCAATCATCTGAAAAAATCAAAATGTCATCCAAATATACAATCATGAATTTATCAAGATAAATCCAAAATATATCATGCATGAAGGACTGAAACACAGATGGAGCATTAGAGAGTCCGAATGGCATCACAAGGTATTCAAAATGGCCTTCGGGCGTATTAAACGCAGTTTTCCATTCGTCCCCCTGCTTAATACGAACCAGATTATATGCCCCTCGAAGGTCAATCTTAGTAAACCAACTAGCCCCCTTAATCCTAGCAAACAGATCAGAAAGCAAAGGCAAAGGGTATTGGAATTTGACCGTGATCTTATTCAAGAGGCAATAATCAATACACGGTCTCAAGGAGCCATCTCTTTTCGCAACAAAGAAAAAACCTGCTCCCAATTGTGAAGAAGATGGCCGAATATGCCCCTTCTCCAAGGACTCCTTCACATAGCTCCGCATGGCGGTATGTTCTGGCACAGACAAGTTGAAAAGTCGGCCTTTAGGGAACTTACAGCCTGGAATCAAGTCAATAGCACAATCACAGTCCCTATGCGGTGGAAGGGAACTGGACTTGGGCTCATTGAATACATCCTGGAAATCTGACAAAAACTCAGGAATTTCAGAAGAGGGGGAGTAGGCAATTGACATCACAGGAACGTCACCATGAACCCCCTGGCAACCCCAACTAGTCACAGACATAGATTTCCAATCTAATACCGGATTATGCACCTGTAACCATGGGAAACCCAGCAGAATAGCATCATGCAAATTATACAACACCAGAAAACGACAATCTTCCTGATGGGCTGGCGCCATGCACATGGTCAGCTGTGTCCAAAACTGAGGTTTATTTTTAGCCAACGGTGTAGCATCAATGCCCCTCAAAGGAATAGGACTCTGCAAAGGCTGCAAGGGGAAACCACAACGTCTGGCAAATTCTAAGTCCATTAAATTTAGAGCGGTGCCTGAATCCACAAATGCCATGACAGAAAATGACGATAATGAGCAGATCAGGGTCACAGATAACAGAAATTTAGGTTGTACAGTACTGATGGTAACAGAACCAGTGATTCTCTTGGTGCGCTTAGGGCAATCAGAAATAACATGAGCAGAATTGCCGCAGTAAAAACACAACCTATTCTCATGTCTGAATCCTTGTCGTTCAACTCTAGACACAATCCTATCACACTGCATAGGCTCAGGACTGTGCTCGGAAGACAATGCCATAGTGTGCACAACTCTGCGCTTGCGCAAGCACCAATCCATCTGAATGGCCAGAGACATAGACTCACTCACTCACTCACTCAGACCAGCAGGCGTGGGGAACCCCACCATAACATCTTTAACGGATTCAGAAAGACCCTTTCTGAAGATTGCCACCAAGGCATCCTCATTCCATTTAGTCAGTACAGACCATTTTCTAAACTTCTGGCAATATGATTCTGCCGCTTCTTGACCCTGAGACAGGGCCAACAAGGTCTTCTCAGCATGATCCACTGAATTAGGTTCGTCATACAATAACCCAAGCGCCTGAAAAAAGGTGTCTACATTAAGCAACGGCGGATTCCCAGGTTCCAGGGCAAATGCCCAATCCTGGGGGTCACCACGCAGCAGAGATATAATAATTTTAACCTGCTGGATGGGATCACCAGAGGAACGGGGTTTCAGAGAAAAAAACAGTTTACAGTTATTTTTAAAGCTCAGAAATTTGGACCTATCCCCAAAAAACAAATCAGGAGTTGGAATTCTAGGCTCTAAAACTGGAGTCTGAACGATATAATCGGAAATACCCTGTTCTCTAGCAGCAAGTTGATCCACACGAGAAGCCAATCCCTGAACATCCATACCAGCGCCGAACTCCTGAGCCACCCAGAGGCAAAGAGGGAAGAGAAAAAAAACAACACAACAGACTACAGAAAAAAAATTGGCTCAGCACTTTCCTTCCCTTCTTCTGAGATGCGGTTAACTCATTGTTGGCCAGTTGTACTGTTATGATCTGGTGGCCTAATAGCAGCATGGGACGTACTCTGGAGAATGTGGTACCTGTACTGACCGCAGACCCTGAACCTAACACCGCAACTAGAAGTAGCCGTGGAATGTACCTAGCGCTCCCTAGACATCTCGACACAGCCGGAGTACTAATTACCCCTAGAGATAGAAAAGGGAAAACTATCTTGCCTCAGAGAAAATCCCCAAAGAACAGGCAGCCCCCCACAAATATTGACTGCGAGGGGAGAGGGAAAAAACATACACAGACTGAAATGAGAATTTAGCAAAGGAGGCCACTTCTAGCTAAATAGAAAGGACAGGACAGAGTACTATGCGGTCAGTATTAAAACACTAGAAAATATCAACGACAGAAAATACAAAAACTCCACAGCTAACTAAAGACATGGAGGGTATATCTGCATCTCCAGAGATACCAGCTTGGCTAAACAAATCCTTATACAGACCAAGCTGGACAAGACAAAACATGGAAAATAACTGAACAATAAGACCACAGCATGTGGACAGCAAAATCAAGGCCAGAACTTATCTTTGTTGAAAAGAACTGCAAGCAGAAGAGACCAGGCAGGGATGTGAATCCTCCAGGAACAATTGACAACTGGCACTGACTAAAGGGTGAAGCAAGACTAAATAGCCTTGTCCAAATTGCCAAAAGTGAAAACACCTGATAAATGCTGTGATTCAGAGACAGCAGCACTACCACTTACAACCACCGGAGAGAGCCCAAGAGCAGAATTCACAACACTACACATTATATAAACTGATGCATTTTTTAATGCACGCTAGATAAAGAGATTGAGTGCTGCTGATTGTTATATTTTGTGTTGCAGTCACACTAGTGTGCACCTGCATATTTATGTCACTTTAGATGGTCTAAATAACTTTGTTTTTTACATAATACATTTGGACTCCAGGCTAGTGATAATAATGTGTACACACTCACACATAGGAATCGCAGCACATATACACAACTGGTCCCTGAACAGACTAGAAAGGCCCTAGAGGCACAACTAAAAACATCACCTTGGACCTAACTCCATAAAAAGCATCAAGGAGTTTCTTATGTCTCCTAAGAAACCAGAGGGGAGGCTGCAACTCACTGTCAACAAGGGGAAAGGAAAGTGTGAAGTAAGATACAAATACTCAGGGTGAGAAACTTAAAACACATTCACATGAAGTACAGAGGAAAAGCAAAAGAGAACCAAAAATAAAAGGAACAGGTATAATCTCACAGAATTCCAACAGTGGTAAAAGGAAAAGGTGCTGGAAGGAAAAGCTAAAGCAAACAGACTCACTGCAATAATGTAACTGAATATTAACGATCAAGATACACACCTTAGCTGAAGGACTTCAACTTATGAACACTCATACACCAAAATGTATAGCCAGCAAGGAAGTTCTGTGAAGGATGAGCATTTAAAGCCCCACCCAAAATGTGATAGGTCAAACCAAAATGAAAAAATGAGAAACACCATAAGAGGAGCAAACCAAGAAAGGAAACGACAATGCAAACAAATCAGCGTTTGGAAACAGAAGAAAGGGCAATAGTTCAGCAGATAGAGGAACTGACTATGTAGCATCAGGTCAAATCCACAAACTGAGCTGACAGTACCCCCTCTTCTACGAGGAGCCACTGGAACCTCAGAAACCCATATCGCCTAACATCAGTGATGAAACTCCATCACCAGGCAAACCATATGAAGATCCTCTGAATTAGAGCTATCTTCAGGAGTATAACCTTTCCACTTAACAAGTTATTGCAGTCGGTGCCTGACCCACCTGTAACAAAGAACTCACTTTATATCATACTCACGATCCCCTTCCAAATCTACCTCAATTGTGTCTTAAGTACCGGGTGTCCCCTCAAATCTTTTTTTAAATGAAAAGAATGGAAAGAATTATTGACTGTCCAAGTAATAGGAGGTTGCAACTTAACCATCACAGGATTTAACATTTTAATAATTTTATAATACTTTTATAAGTACCTACATAATTTAGGTGCCAATTTTTTAGATGTGACCTTCAAGCACAGATTTTTTTAAGGACAACCACACAAAATCTCCCTTCCCAAAGACCAGAGCTTTTCTACATCTGCGGGCATCACCTCTTTTGGCCCTGTCACAAGCTACTAAAATACCCCATTACGACCTCCCTCCAGACCTTAATTAATCAGGAAGAAAATCTCCTCTTCTGGCATGGAGGACAGTAACCCTTAAAAGTTCCAAAACACTGGATGAAAACAACAACTGCAAAAAAGTGAGGTTCTCGTAGCCGTAGAGCAGGGATGGGGAAACTCCAGACTCTGGACTATTTATGGCCCTCTATGCCCTTTTCTATGGCCCACATGCAGAATCCCAGGAACTGAAGTGCTTTGGCCAGCAGCTGTGTTTTGACAGCTGCTGACCATTTAATTTCTTATTACTCTGCAAAACACACATGCAGCGTCCATTATAGTAAGATTGCAGCGGACATGGCGTACTCTGTAGACAGAGTTAGCACACAGTGTTCTCTCATCCCACAGAAGATGACAGCAGTAGTGTCTCTGGAGATTTGCATGTCCCAAGCCAGTGTCTCCAGTGATGTATATATCCCAGGCCGGTTTCTCCAGTGATGTATATGCCCTAGCCCAGTGTCTCCAGTGATGTATATGCCCAACACAGTTTCTCTACTGATATAAATGCTCCAGCACTGGTGTATCCAGGGATATATATACCCCAGCCCAGTGTCTCCAAGGATGTATATGCCCCAGCCCAGTGCCTCCAGGAATGTATATGCTCAGCCCCCATGTCTCCAGTGATGTGCATGCAACAGCCCCACTGCCTCCTGTTCTGTGTATACGCCAGCTCCATGTCTCTTGTCATGTGCATATCCCAGCTGTGGTGTCTACAGTCATGTGTATAGAAGATAGATAGCTAGCACACTCCAAAAACTTGTGATGCAAAAGGGGGGGTTTATTTACATACAGTAGTCACAAGTAGTCACAAACGTTTTGGTCTATACTTGACCTTCATCAGTGTGCTAAATGTAATGGTACACTTGATAAGACCCCAGTGGTAGTCACTACGATTTGCATCCAACTTGGAACGAACTGGAAAGTATGGAAACTATATGCCAGTGTGGGCAGCAAAAGTAAGTCAACTTATGGGAGGAAATGTGAACGTTACGCGGTATCCACTGCAAGTAAAGTCTAGCACTAGAGAACAAAAAATATAATTTATGACATTTTGAAAGACTGCCAGAATATTGGTTAACTCGAATGGCATTACTAAATTTTCAAAATGACCTTCAGGCATATTGAAAGCGGTATTCTATTAGTTATTCTGGCGAATGCACATAAGGTTATATGCCCATCTCTAATCAAGTTTGGAAAACCATTTAGCTCCAGATAATTGGTTAAAAAGATCAGGTAAAAGGGGCAAGAATAAGGATTGTGAACCGTGATTTTATTAATCTTTCTCAAATCCAAGAACGGATTTCCATCCTTTTATTTAACAAAAAAAGAACACACGGTGACTGGAGAGGTGCGTGGCCGTATATGACACTTAGGCCAGGGTCACACTTGCGAGTGTGATGTGAGAAACTCACGTGAGTCTCTCTCATCAATACCCAGCACTGGCACCAGCACTCGGACCGGAGCATGTGGCTGCATGTATTTCTATGCAGCTGAACACTCCGGTCCCGAGTGCCAGAGGCAGTGCCGGGTATTGATGCGAGAGACTTGTGCGAGTTTCTCGCATCACACTCGCAAGTGTGACAACGGAGTTAGCCAGACTCTTTTGAATATAGTCTTTAAAGGCCTGCCTGTCTAGTAAATAAAGGTTAAATAAATTATCCTTGGTCATTTTAACTCCTGATATGAAGCTGCTAGCACAATCATATGACCTGTTCGGCAGAATAATATCACATTCAGTCTAAGAAAAAACATCACAGAAGTCCTGAATGAATTTTAGAAGGTGAGTCCCCACAATAGCCAATGATCTCGACAGACATTTGGAAAAGATGAGTCACCCCATAACCTAACCTCTTGACTCCCAATTAATAGCCCACAAAACAATGCTTATTTGTTGACTCGCTGACCCAGAGGAGACAGGACATACATAAAATAATAATTTATACAAGGCATAAAATACAGAAAACTTACTTTTGTCCTATCAAAGCAATCCTGCAACTTGACCTGGGGCTTAACAGTGATGCTTTGTGGGCCTAAGTCATTCGGGGCAGCAGAGCTGTTGATGACCCTTGTAACTTCCAAGTCTAAAAACTGCAGTTGTACACCACAGCATTTACTGGATCCATCCTGACACCTCAGAATGCACTAATGGGCTGACCTCAATATTATGAACATGTACACACTCACATACGGGAAATGTCTCACCTACACCCAACTGATCCCAAAACAGATTAGAAAGGCCCAAGTCGAACAACTAAAAACACCACCTTGACCTAACTCCCTAAAAGGTCCTCGAGGGTTTTTTTATTAGTGATGAGCAAGTGTACTCGTTGCTCGGGTTTTTCCGAGCACGCTCGGGTGATCTCCGAGTATTTGTTAGTGTTCGGAGATTTAGTTTTCATCACGGCAGCTGAATGATTTACAGCTATTAGCCAGGCTGAGTACTTGTGGGGGTTGCCTGGTTGCTAGGTAATCCCTACATGTAATCAAGCTTGCTAATAGCCGTAAATCATGCTGCTGAGGCGATGAAAACTTAATCTCCGAGCAGTCATAAATACTCGGAGACCATCCGAGCATGCTTGTGAAAATCCAAGCAACAAGTACACTCGCTCATCACTATTTCTCATATCTCCTGAGGAACCAGTAGGGAGGCCACAACTCACTGCCAACAAGGGGAAAGGAATGTGTGGAAATACGAAAACCCAGGTTGAGAAACTAGAACAACAACCTAAAGGACATAAATTTAAAAAACAAACCAGAAAGAAAAAGCCTTACCAACACCAAGTCAGATCACAAATGCGCAAGCGGAATGCAGCATATCCCAATTATAAAGGCAGGGGAAGCACAGGTGTAAAGTACTGATGAAACTTCTGAGCCACTCACAAGCCTACGAATTCATGGAGAGGGTGGCTGCTTTGTAAAAAATGTACATAAATGAGGCTTGAATAGAATGCCAGTCACAGAGGTACATGTGATGCACAGTGTCCGGCTTACAGAATATTAATGACGCCCATAATATTATGTCAGGCGGGCTGCCCAATACTATACTAGTGCACCCCACAAGGACAGATGCCCCAGTTAACCCAAAAAAACCCTTATAATTGGGGTCTGTTGCATTTTGCTTGAGCATTTGTGATCTGACTTGGTGATGATAAGGTTGTTTTTTTCTGTTTTTTTTTTTTTGAGAAAATAAAACACATTCATGTGAGGCATAAAGGGAAAGCTAAGGAGAGCAAAAAAAAAAAGGAAAAAGTATAACATCCCAGAAACCCAACAGTGGTAAAAGGTGCTAGGAGACTGGTTCCATAAATACAACTGGAGTTTACCAAGCAATGTAAACCCCTCAACTGAAGGGCTGGAACTCCTGAACACACATCCACCAAAAGTGTAGCCAGCAATAAAGGAAGAACATATAAAATCCCACCCAGATATGATGTGATAGGGCAAACCAAAACGGGAAGATAAGAAACACCTGTAGAAGAGCAAACCTAAAAAGGAAAACAAAGACAATAGAAACCATCAGCATGTGAGAAAGGAAGAAAGGGCAATAGTTCAGCAGACAGAGGAACTGGTCACGCAACAACAGGCCACCAGATCGAATCGTCACACTGAACTATGACAGCTACCTATATCCAGATTCTGCAGTCCTCCCATTGTGCAGTCCTCCCGATAATAGTTTCATCCTCCTTACCCATAGTATATTTTGTAGGCCAAGACGCAGAAGGGATTATTCTAAAGAGGTCACCTTACTGGGGGAAATAGGCTCACATAGTTTGATCAAAGGCTGTGCTAAGGATCTCACATTTATAAGCATATTAAAGCTGCATAAGTCATAACTTTCTCTCTTTAGAGACCTTTGTAAATAATCAATTTAGAGTTTCTACATGATACAATACATTAACTACAACTCATTGGCATTTGAACAGCTACTGTACAGGAAGCTTCTCTCCACCTACCTAAGCAAAGAGTAAAAAGCTAAATTCCTCTGATGTGAATGTATTCTTTTCTTTTTTGCTTTTGTAAGAACACATTGACACATTCCAACTATTCAAAAAAAGTTAAGCATAGTAAATGTTGTATGTTGAATGCAAAGGAGCAAGGGGCCAGAACACCTTTACAGCTACATTAAGTGCCAAATGGAGCTGTACAAAATTGTTCATCTTAAATACAAGCTGAGCTGAACAAAACTAGAATACCTAATCTCACCTTCCATCAATCTTTCTGAGATGTGTGCACAGTAGGAACATTTTAACACACTAACATATTACAGGACATTATTAGTGAGTACTGTATCCTTCTATGCAATATTAATAAAATCTGAATGTAAAATAGCACTAAGCATTTTGGAAATTGTAAGATCAAATGCAGCTTTATTATGTAACAATAAGAAAGCCTTTATTGGTTCTTAGAGCAACATTACTTTTGATAACTGTATTTTAATTTGTGAACTAAACAATCAGAAAAAAATGTATATTTAGCAAAAAAAAACACAAGTAATAAAATTCTTCAGAATTAATCATTTACAAAATGTATGTTAACCCCTTCATGAACTTGCCGTTTTTTGCAATTCTGACCAGTGTCCCTTTATGAGGTAATAACTCAGGAACGCTTCAACGGATCCTAGCGATTCTGAGATTGTTTTTTCGTGACATGTTGGGCTTCATGTTAGTGGTAAATTTAGGTCGATAATTTCTGAGTTTATTTGTGAAAAAAATGGAAATTTGGCAAAAATTTAGAAAATGTCGCAATTTTCACATTTTGAATTTTTATTCTGTTAAACTAGAGAGTTATGTGACACAAAATAGTTAATAAATAACATTTCCCACATGTCTACTTTACATCAGCACAATTTTGGAAACAATTTTTTTTTTTGCTAGGAAGTTATAAGGGTTAAAATTTGACCAGTGATTTCTCATTTTTACAACAAAATTTACAAAACCATTTTTTTTAGGGACCACCTCACATTTGAAGTCATTTTGAGGGTTCTATATGGCTGAAAATACCCAAAAGTGACACCATTCTAAAAACTGCACCCCTCAAGGTGCTCAAAACCACATTCAAGAAGTTTATTAACCCTTCAGGTGTTTCACAGCAG
Organism: Ranitomeya variabilis; assembly: GCF_051348905.1. Classification (NCBI taxonomy): domain Eukaryota; kingdom Metazoa; phylum Chordata; class Amphibia; order Anura; family Dendrobatidae; genus Ranitomeya; species Ranitomeya variabilis. The sequence continues at coordinate 813,462,645 of NC_135233.1, forward strand.
CAGAAGCAACATGGAAGTAAAAAATGAACATTTAACTTTTTAGTCACAGAAATGATCTTTTAGCGAAATTTTTTTTATTTTCCCAAGGGTAAAAGGAGAAACTGGACCACGAACGTTGTTGTCCAATTTGTTCTGAGTACGCTGATACCTCATATGTGGGGGTAAACCACTGTTTGGGCGCACGGCAGGGCTCGGAAGGGAAGGAGCGCCATTTGACTTTTTCAATGAAAAATTATCTCCATCGCTAGCAGACACCATGTCACGTTTGGAAAGCCCCTGTGTGCCTAAACATTGGGGCTCCCCACAAGTGACCCCATTTTGGAAACTAGACCCCCCAAGGAACTTATCTAGAAGCATAGTGAGCACTTTAAACTCTCAGGTGCTTCACAAATTGATCCGTAAAAATGAAAAAGTACTTTTTTTTCACACAAAATTTCTTTTAGCCTCAATTTTTTCATTTTCACATGGGCAACAGGATAAAATGGATCCTAAAATTTGTTGGACAATTTCTCCTGAGTACGCCGATACCTCATATGTGGGGGTAAACCACTGTTTGGGTGCACGACAGGGCTCGGAAGGGAAGTAGTGACATTTGAAATGCAGACTTTGAAGGAATGGTCTGCGGGCGTCACATTGCATTTGCAGAGCCCCTGATGTGCCTAAACAGTAGAAACACCCCACAAGTGACCCCATTTTTGAAACTAGACCCTCCAAGGAACTTATCTAGATGTGTGGTGAGCACGTTCAACCCCCAAGTGCTTCACAGAAGTTTATAACGCAGAGCCGTGAAAATAAAAAATAATTGTTCTTTCCTCAAAAATTATGTTTTAGCAAGTAATTTTTTATTTTTGCAAGGGTATCAGGAGAAATTGGACCCCAACAGTTGTTGCCCAGTTTGTCCTGAGTACGCTGGTACCCCAAATGTGGGGGTAAACCACTGTTTGGACGCACGTCGGGGCTTGGAAGGGAGGGAGCACCATTTGACTTTTTGAACGCAAGATTGGCTGGAATCAATGGTGGTGCCATGTTGCGTTTGGAGACCCCTGATGTGCCTAAACAGTGGAAACCCCTCAATTCTAACTTCAACACTAACCCCAACACACCCCTAATCCTAATCCCAACTGTAGCCATAACCCTAATCACAACCCTAACCCCAACACACCCCTAACCACAACCCTAACCCCAACACACCCGTAACCCTAATTCCAATCCTAATCCTAACCCTAATCCCAACCCTAACCCTAATCCCAACCCTAACCACAACTGTAACCCCAACACACCCCTAACCCTATCCGTAACCCTAACCACAAGCCTAATCTTAACCCTATTTCTAACCCTAGCCCTAATTCCAACCCTAACTCTAATTCCAACCCTAACCCTAAGGCTATGTGCCCACGTTGCGGATTCGTGTGAGATTTTCCGCACGATTTTTGAAAAATCTGCAGGTAAAAGGCACTGCGTTTTACCTGCGGATTTACAGCAGATTTCCAGTGTTTTTTTTGTGCGGATTTCACCTGCGGATTCCTATTGAGGAACAGGTGTAAAACGCTGCGGAATCTGCACAAAGAATTGACATGCTGCGGAAAATACAACGCAGCGTTTCTGCACGGAATTTTCCGCACCATGGGCACAGCGGATTTGGTTTTCCATAGGTGTACATGGTACTGTAAACCTGATGTAAAACTGCTACGAATTCGCAGCGGCCAATCCTGTTATGACCCCAATAGCAGAGGGTCTCAGAATTTATTACCAAGTCTGCAAACACAAAAAAACAGCTCATAGGGCAGTGGTAAGTAGGCTGACCGTATACCTGAACCTAGCACCACAAATAGCAGCAGCCGGGGAACGTACCTACGTTGGTTCTAGACGTCTCGCGCCAGCCGGAGAACTAACTAACCCTAGAAGGGAAAAGATAGACCTTTCTTGCCTCCAGAGAAAAGACCCCAAAAGTTGGATACAAGCCCCCAACAAATAATAACGGTGAGGTAAGAAGAAAAGACAAACGTAAGGATGAACTAGGTTTTTAGCAAAGAGAGGCCCACTGACTAATAGCAGAATATAGGAAGATGACTTATACGGTCAGCAAAAACCCTATCAAAATTTCCACGCTGAATATTCAAGAACCCCCGAACCATCTAACGGCACGGGGGGAGAATATCAGCCCCCCAAGAGCTTCCAGCTATATCAGAAATCACATTTGGTACAAGCTGGACAGAAATAAGAGCAAATGCAAATAATCAAAAAATAAGGAAGCAGGACTTAGCTTATTTTGCAAGAACCAGGACCAGCAGACAGGAGCAAACAGAAAGGGACTGATTACAATGATGCCAGGCACCAGACTGAAAATCCAGGAAGCTTAAATAGCAACACCCCTGGACTAACGAGCCAGGTGGGTACCAAGCTAGAGAAAGAAGCGCAAAGTGTCATGTCGCTAGTGACCACAAGAGGGAGCCAAAAAGTCCAATTCACAACAGTACCCCCCCCCTAAGGAGGGGTCACCGAACCCTCACCAAGACCACCAGGACGATCAGGATGAGCAGCGTGAAAGGCATGAACTAAATCGGTCGCATGAACATCAGAGGCGACCACCCAGGAATTATCCTCCTGACCATAGCCCTTCCACTTGACCAGATACTGAAGCCTCCGTCTGGAGAGACGAGAATCCAAGATCTTCTCCACCACGTACTCCAACTCGCCCTCAACCAACACCGGAGCAGGAGGCTCAACAGAAGGAACCACAGGCACAACGTAGCGCCGCAACAAAGACCTATGGAACACGTTGTGAATGGCAAACGACACCGGAAGATCCAAGCGAAAGGACACTGGATTAAGGATTTCCAAAATCTTATAAGGACCGATGAAGCGAGGCTTAAATTTAGGAGAGGAGACCTTCATAGGAACAAACCGAGAAGACAGCCACACCAAATCCCCAACACGAAGTCGGGGACCCACACCGCGGCGGCGGTTGGCAAAACGCTGAGCCTTCTCCTGTGACAACTTTAGGTTGTCCACCACATGATTCCAGATCCGCTGCAACCTATCCACCACAGAATCTACCCCAGGACAGTCAGAGGGCTCAACATGTCCCGAGGAAAAACGAGGATGAAAACCAGAGTTGCAGAAAAATGGCGAAACCAACGTAGCGGAACTAGCCCGATTATTAAGGGCAAACTCAGCCAATGGCAAGAAGGTCACCCAATCATCCTGATCTGCAGAAACAAAACACCTCAAATAAGCCTCTAGAGTCTGATTAGTTCGCTCCGTTTGGCCATTAGTCTGAGGATGAAAGGCAGACGAAAATGACAAATCAATGCCCATCTTAGCACAAAAGGATCGCCAGAACCTGGAAACAAACTGGGATCCTCTGTCAGACACAATATTCTCAGGAATGCCGTGCAAGCGAACCACATTCTGAAGGAACACAGGAACCAGATCGGAAGAGGAAGGCAGCTTAGGCAAAGGCACCAAATGGACCATTTTCGAGAAGCGATCACATACCACCCAGATGACAGACATACCCCGAGACACCGGGAGATCAGAAATGAAATCCATGGAAATGTGTGTCCAAGGCCTCTTCGGGACAGGCAAGGGCAAGAGCAACCCGCTGGCACGAGAACAGCAAGGCTTAGCTCGAGCAGAAGTCCCACAGGACTGCACAAATGACCGCACATCCCGTGACAAGGAAGGCCACCAAAAGGACCTAGCCACCAGATCTCTGGTGCCAAAAATTCCCGGATCACCTGCCAACACCGAGGAATGAACCTCGGAAATGACTCTGCTGGTCCACCTATCAGGAACAAACAGTCTGTCAGGTGGACAAGAGTCAGGTCTACCAGCCTGAAATCTCTGCAACACGCGTCGCAAATCAGGAGAAATGGCTGACAAAATAACTCCCTCTTTAAGAATACCAACAGGTTCTGCGACTCCAGGAGAGTCAGGCACAAAGCTCCTTGAAAGAGCATCAGCCTTCACATTCTTTGAACCTGGTAGGTACGAGACCACAAAGTCAAAACGGGAGAAAAACAATGACCAATGGGCCTGCTAGGATTCAGGCGTTTAGCAGACTCGAGATACATCAGATTTTTGTGATCAGTCAAGACCACCACACGATGCTTAGCACCCTTGAGCCAATGACGCCACTCCTCAAATGCCCACTTCATGGCCAACAACTCCCGATTGCCAACATCATAGTTCCGCTCAGTAGGCAAAAACTTCCTAGAAAAAAAAGCACATGGTCTCATTACAGAGCAACCAGGGCTGTTGTGAATTTGGATTCTGGGCTCCCCCGGTGGCTACTGGTGGAATTGAACTTGTGACATCATCTTCCCTGTTCACCTGTTCTGATTAGATCTGGGTGTCGCTATATAACCTGGCTTCTCTGTTAGATGCTTGCCGGTCAACAATGTTATCAGAAGCCTCTCTGTGCTTGTTCCTGCTCCCAGACATCTACTAGATAAGTTGGACATTCGTCCATGTTTTGTTTTTGTATTTTGGTTCCAGTTCACAGCTGCAGTTTCGTTACTGTGTCTGGAAAGCTCTTGTTGATCAGGAATTGCCACTCTGGTATTATGAGTTAATGCCAGAGTCCTAAAGTAATTTCTGGATGTGTTTTGTTAGGGTTTTCTACTGACCATGAAAGTATGCTTTCTGTCTTCTGCTATCTAGAAAGCGGACCTCAAATTTGCTAAAACTATTTTCCTGCTGCGTTTGTTGTTTCATCTCATATCACCGCCAATATATGTGGGGGGCCTCTGTCTCCTTTTTGGGCATTTCTCTAGAGGTGAGTCAGGTCTTATATTTCCCTCTGCTAGCATTATTTAGTTCTCCGGCCGGCGCTGGGCATATAGGGATAAAAAGTAGGACATGCTACCTGGCTACTTCTAGATGATGCGGTAGGTTTAGTTCATGGTCAGTATAGTTACATCTTCCAAGAGCTTGTTCCTATTGAGGCTTATGCTAGTTCTCTGGCCATGGAGATCATGACAGTTTGACCGGCCCACTAAAGGGTTAAAATCCTTGGCTGAGAAAGGAGAGAATTAAGAAGTCTGCTGAAAATTTTTTTTTTTTTTTTTTTTCTCTAGTAGTTAGTGTGCTCTTAATTGGATCACTTGCCAGTCTGTCTATGCTGCAGTCTTTCTTTTTTTTCTCTCTCCTTCTAATCTTTGAATGGCTCTATGTTCACCTGTCTATAATGGATCTACAGAGTGTAACTGCAGGTTTGAATAATCTCGCCACGAAAGTACAAAGTTTGCAAGATTTTGTTGTTCATGCTCCGGTATCAGAGCCGAGAATTCCTTTGCCGGAATTCTTCTCAGGGAATAGATCTAGCTTTCAGAATTATAGAAATAATTGTAAGTTATTTTTGTCCCTGAAATCTCGTTCTGCTGGAGACCCTGCACAGCAGGTTGGGATTGTGATTTCCTTGCTCCGCGGCGACCCTCAAGATTGGGCTTTTGCATTGGCACCAGGGGATCCTGCGTTGCGCAATGTGGATGCGTTTTTTCTGGCCTTGGGCTTGCTGTATGAGGAACCTCATTTGGAACTTCAGGCAGAAAAAACTTTGATGTCCCTATCGCAGGGGCAAGATGAAGCTGAAATTTACTGCCAAAAATTCCGTAAATGGTCTGTGCTTACTCAGTGGAATGAGTGTGCCTTGGCGGCTACTTTCAGAGAGGGTCTTTCTGATGCCATTAAGGATGTTATGGTGGGGTTCCCTGTGCCTGCGGGTCTGAATGAGTCCATGACAATGGCCATTCAGATCGATAGGCGTCTGCGGGAGCGCAAACCAGTGCACCATCTGGCGGTGTCCACTGAGAAGACGCCAGAAAACATGCAGTGTGATAGAATTCTGTCCAGAAGCGAGCGGCAGAATTTTAGACGGAAAAATGGGTTGTGTTTCTATTGTGGGGATTCTACTCATGTTATATCAGCATGCTTTAAGCGTACTAAAAAGCTTGATAAATCCGTTCCCATTGGCACTTTACAGTCTAAATTTATTTTGTCTGTGACCCTGATTTGCTCTTTGTCATCTATTACTACGGACGCCTATATCGACTCTGGCGCCGCTTTGAGTCTTATGGATTGGTCCTTTGCCAATCGTTGTGGGTATGATTTAGAGCCTTTGGAGACTCTTATTCCTCTGAAGGGGATTGACTCCACCCCATTGGCTAATAATAAACCACAATACTGGACACAAGTGACTATGTGTATTAATCCGGATCACCAGGAGACTATTCGTTTTCTGGTGCTGTATAATCTACATGATGATTTGGTGCTGGGATTGCCATGGCTGCAGTCTCACAACCCAGTCCTTGACTGGAGAGCTATGTCTGTGTTGAGCTGGGGATGTAAGGGGACTCATGGGGACGTACCTTTGGTGTCCATTTCATCATCTATTCCCTCTGAAATCCCTGAGTTCCTGTCTGATTATCGTGACGTCTTTGAAGAACCCAAGCTGGGTTCACTACCTCCGCACCGTGAGTGCGATTGTGCTATAGATTTAATTCCGGGTAGTAAATACCCAAAGGGTCGTTTATTTAATCTGTCTGTGCCTGAACATACTGCTATGCGAGAATATATAAAGGAGTCCTTGGAAAAGGGACATATTCGTCCATCGTCATCTCCCTTAGGAGCCGGTTTTTTCTTTGTGTCAAAAAAAGACGGCTCTTTGAGACCATGTATTGATTATCGGCTTTTGAATAAAATCACGGTTAAATATCAATACCCATTGCCGTTGCTGACTGATTTGTTTGCTCGCATAAAGGGGGCCAAGTGGTTCTCTAAGATTGATCTCCGTGGGGCGTATAATTTGGTGCGGATCAGGCAGGGGGATGAGTGGAAAACCGCATTTAATACGCCCGAGGGCCACTTTGAGTATTTGGTGATGCCTTTTGGTCTTTCTAATGCCCCTTCAGTCTTCCAGTCCTTTATGCATGATATTTTCCGCGATTTTTTGGATAAATTTATGATAGTGTATCTGGATGATATTCTGATTTTTTCGGATGATTGGGACTCTCATGTCCGGCAAGTTAAGAGGGTTTTTCAGGTTTTGCGGTCTAATTCTCTGTGTGTCAAGGGTTCTAAGTGCGTTTTTGGGGTTCAGAGAATTTCCTTTTTGGGATATATTTTTTCTCCCTCTTCCATTGAGATGGATCCTGTCAAGGTTCAAGCTATTTGTGATTGGACGCAGCCCTCTTCTCTTAAAAGTCTTCAGAAATTTTTGGGCTTTGCCAACTTTTATCGTCGATTTATTTCTGGTTTTTCGGATGTCGTTAAGCCATTGACCGATTTGACTAGACAGGGTGCTGATGTTGCTAATTGGTCCCCTGATGCTGTGGAGGCCTTTCAGGAGCTTAAGCGCCGTTTTTCTTCTGCCCCTGTGTTGCGTCAGCCTGATGTGACTCTTCCTTTTCAGGTTGAGGTCGACGCTTCTGAGATCGGGGCTGGGGCAGTGTTGTCGCAGAAAAGTTCTGACTGCGCCGTGATGAGGCCTTGTGCCTTCTTTTCCCGTAAATTTTCGCCCGCTGAGCGGAATTATGATGTTGGGAATCGGGAGCTTTTGGCCATGAAGTGGGCGTTTGAGGAGTGGCGCCATTGGCTCGAGGGGGCCAGACATCAGGTGGTGGTATTGACTGACCACAAAAATTTGATCTATCTTGAGACCGCCAGGCGCCTGAATCCTAGACAGGCGCGCTGGTCATTATTTTTCTCTCGGTTTAATTTTGTGGTATCGTACCTACCGGGTTCTAAGAATGTTAAGGCGGATGCCCTTTCTAGGAGTTTTGAGCCTGATTCACCCGGCAACTCTGACCCCACAGGTATTCTTAAGGAGGGAGTTATCTTGTCAGCCGTTTCTCCAGACCTGCGGCGGGCCTTGCAGGAGTTTCAGGCGGATAGACCGGATCGTTGTCCGCCTGATAGGTTGTTTGTTCCTGATGATTGGACCAGTAGAGTCATCTCTGAGGTACATTCTTCTGCATTGGCAGGTCATCCTGGAATTTTTGGTACCAGGGATTTGGTGGCAAGATCCTTCTGGTGGCCTTCCCTGTCACGAGATGTGCGAGGCTTTGTGCAGTCTTGTGACGTTTGTGCTCGGGCCAAGCCTTGTTGTTCTCGGGCTAGTGGATTATTGTTGCCCTTGCCTATTCCTAAGAGGCCTTGGACACACATCTCGATGGATTTTATTTCAGATCTGCCTGTTTCTCAGAAGATGTCTGTCATCTGGGTGGTGTGTGACCGTTTTTCTAAGATGGTCCATTTGGTTCCCCTGCCCAAATTGCCTTCTTCTTCCGAGTTGGTGCCCCTGTTTTTTCAAAATGTTGTTCGTTTGCATGGTATTCCTGAGAATATCGTTTCTGACAGAGGAACCCAATTTGTGTCTAGATTCTGGCGGGCATTCTGTGCTAGGATGGGCATAGATTTGTCTTTTTCGTCTGCTTTTCACCCCCAGACTAATGGCCAGACCGAGCGGACTAATCAGACCCTGGAGACATATCTGAGGTGTTTTGTGTCTGCTGACCAGGATGATTGGGTTGCTTTTTTGCCATTGGCGGAGTTCGCCCTCAATAATCGGGCCAGCTCTGCCACTTTGGTGTCCCCGTTTTTCTGTAATTCGGGGTTCCACCCTCGATTTTCCTCCGGTCAGATGGAATCCTCGGATTGTCCTGGAGTGGATGCGGTGGTGGAGAGATTGCATCATATCTGGGGGCAGGTGATGGACAATTTAAAGTTGTCCCAGGAGAAGACTCAGCTTTTTGCCAACCGTTACCGTCGTGTTGGTCCTCGGCTTTGTGTTGGAGATTTGGTGTGGTTGTCTTCTCGTTTTGTCCCTATGAGGGTCTCATCTCCTAAGTTTAAGCCTCGGTTCATCGGTCCGTATAAAATATTGGAGATTCTTAACCCTGTTTCCTTCCGTTTGGACCTCCCTGCATCCTTTTCTATTCATAACGTTTTTCATCGGTCGTTATTGCGCAGGTATGAGGCACCGATTGTGCCTTCCGTTGAGCCTCCTGCTCCGGTGTTGGTTGAGGGTGAGTTGGAGTACGTTGTGGAAAAAATCCTAGACTCCCGTGTTTCCAGACGGAGACTCCAGTATCTGGTCAAGTGGAAGGGATACGGCCAGGAGGACAATTCTTGGGTCACTGCATCTGATGTTCATGCCTCTGATCTGGTTCGTGCCTTTCATAGGGCCCATCCTGATCGCCCTGGTGGTTCTGGTGAGGGTTCGGTGCCCCCTCCTTGAGGGGGGGGTACTGTTGTGAATTTGGATTCTGGGCTCCCCCGGTGGCTACTGGTGGAATTGAACTTGTGACATCATCTTCCCTGTTCACCTGTTCTGATTAGATCTGGGTGTCGCTATATAACCTGGCTTCTCTGTTAGATGCTTGCCGGTCAACAATGTTATCAGAAGCCTCTCTGTGCTTGTTCCTGCTCCCAGACATCTACTAGATAAGTTGGACATTCGTCCATGTTTTGTTTTTGTATTTTGGTTCCAGTTCACAGCTGCAGTTTCGTTACTGTGTCTGGAAAGCTCTTGTTGATCAGGAATTGCCACTCTGGTATTATGAGTTAATGCCAGAGTCCTAAAGTAATTTCTGGATGTGTTTTGTTAGGGTTTTCTACTGACCATGAAAGTATGCTTTCTGTCTTCTGCTATCTAGAAAGCGGACCTCAAATTTGCTAAAACTATTTTCCTGCTGCGTTTGTTGTTTCATCTCATATCACCGCCAATATATGTGGGGGGCCTCTGTCTCCTTTTTGGGCATTTCTCTAGAGGTGAGTCAGGTCTTATATTTCCCTCTGCTAGCATTATTTAGTTCTCCGGCCGGCGCTGGGCATATAGGGATAAAAAGTAGGACATGCTACCTGGCTACTTCTAGATGATGCGGTAGGTTTAGTTCATGGTCAGTATAGTTACATCTTCCAAGAGCTTGTTCCTATTGAGGCTTATGCTAGTTCTCTGGCCATGGAGATCATGACACAGGGCCTCTCTGCGACAAAACGGCCCCTGCCCCGATCTCAGAAGCATCCACTTCAACCTGAAAGGGAAGTGAGACATCAGGCTGGCACAAAACAGGCGCCGAAGTAAACCGGCGCTTCAGCTCTTGGAAAGCTTCCACGGCTGCAGGAGCCCAGTTAGCAACATCAGAACCTTTCTTGGTCATATCCGTCAAAGGTTTAACAACGCTAGAAAAGTTAGCGATAAAACGACGGTAGAAGTTAGCAAAACCCAAGAACTTCTGAAGACTCTTAACTGACGTGGGTTGAGTCCAATCATGAATAGCTCGGACCTTGACTGGGTCCATCTCCACCGCAGAAGGGGAAAAAATAAAACCCAAAAAGGGAACCTTCTGTACTCCAAAGAGACACTTTGAGCCCTTAACGAACAAAGCATTCTCATGCAAAACCTGAAACACCGTCCTGACCTGCTTAACATGGGAGTCCCAATCATCAGAAAAAAACAGAATATCATCCAGATAAACAATCATAAATTTATCCAGATACTTCCGGAAGATATCATGCATAAAGGACTGAAAAACTGAAGGAGCATTAGAGAGCCCAAAAGGCATCACCAAGTACTCAAAATGACCTTCGGGCGTATTAAATGCAGTTTTCCATTCATCTCCTTGCTTAATGCGCACAAGGTTGTACGCACCACGAAGATCTATCTTGGTGAACCACTTGGCACCCTTAATCCGGGCAAACAAGTCTGACAACAGAGGCAAAGGATACTGAAATTTAACAGTGATTTTATTCAGAAGCCGATAGTCTATACAAGGTCTCAAAGATCTGTCCTTCTTGGCCACAAAAAAGAATCCCGCACCAAGAGGGGAAGAGGATGGACGGATATGCCCCTTCTCCAGAGACTCCTTGATATACGAACGCATTGCGGTATGCTCAGGTACAGACAGATTCAATAATCTTCCCTTAGGAAATTTACTACCTAGAATCAAATCTATAGCGCAGTCACAATCCCTATGAGGAGGAAGAGCACTGGACCAGGACTCGCTGAAAACATCCTGATAATCAGACAAATACTCAGGAACTTCCGAAGGAGTAGAGGAAGCAATAGACACCGGCGGGGAATCACCATGAATTCCCTGACAGCCCCAACTTGACACTGACATTGCCTTCCAATCCAAAACTGGATTATGGGTCTGTAACCATGGCAGACCCAAAACGACCAAATCATGCATTTTATGCAGAACAAGAAAACGAATCACCTCCCGATGTTCAGGAGTCATGCACATGGTTACCTGTGTCCAAAACTGTGGCTTATTTTCCGCCAATGGCGTAGCATCAATACCTCTAAGAGGGATAGGATTTACCAACGGCTCAAGTACAAAACCACAGCGCTTGGCAAACGACAGATCCATAAGACTCAGGGCAGCACCTGAATCCACAAACGCCATAGCAGGGTAGGAAGACAATGAGCAAATTAAAGTCACAGACAAAATAAATTTAGGTTGCAGATTACCAATGGCGACAGGACTAACAACCCTTGTTAGGCGTTTAGAGCATGCTGATATAACATGTGTAGAATCACCACAGTAAAAACACAACCCATTCAGACGTCTATGATTTTTCCGTTCATTTCTAGTCTGAATTCTACTGCATTGTATTATATCAGGTGTTTGTTCAGACAACACCACCAGAGGATTAGCGGCTTTGCGCTCCCGCAAACACCGGTCAATCTGAATGGCCAGTGCCATGGAATCATTTAGACCTGTAGGAATGGAGAAACCCACCATCACATTCTTAATGGCTTCAGAAAGGCCATTTCTGAAATTTGCGGCCAGAGCACACTCATTCCACTGAGTAAGCACGGACCATTTCCGAAATTTTTGGCAATACACTTCAGCTTCATCCTGGCCCTGAGAGATAGCCAGCAAGGCTTTTTCTGCCTGAATTTCAAGATTAGGTTCCTCGTAAAGCAACCCGAGTGCCAGAAAAAACGCATCAATATTTGCCAATGCCGGATCTCCTGGCGCTAACGAGAAAGCCCAATCCTGAGGGTCGCCCCGCAAGAAAGAGATAACAATTTTAACTTGCTGAGCTGAGTCTCCAGACGAACGGGGTCTCAGAGATAGAAACAATTTACAATTATTCCTGAAATTCCTAAACTTAAATCGGTCTCCAGAAAACAGTTCAGGAATAGGTATTTTAGGTTCTGACATAGGACTACTCGTAACAAAATCTTGAATACCCTGCACACGAGCAGCAAGCTGATCCACACTAGTAATCAAGGTCTGGACATTCATGTCTGCAGCAAGCTCAAGCCACTTTGAGGTAAAGGAGAGGAAGAAAGAGGAGAAAAAAAAAAAAAAACTCAGAATTTCCTTTCTTATTATCCCACTTCTGCAATGCATTAAACATTCACCTTTGGCCTGGCATACTGTTATGACCCCAATGGCAGAGGGTCTCAGAATTTTTTACCAAGTCTGCAAACACAAAAAAACAGCTCATAGGGCAGTGGTAAGTAGGCTGACCGTATACCTGAACCTAGCACCACAAATTGCCTCCAGAGAAAAGACCCCAAAAGTTGGATACAAGCCCCCAACAAATAATAACGGTGAGGTAAGAAGAAAAGACAAACGTAAGGATGAACTAGGTTTTTAGCAAAGAGAGGCCCACTGACTAATAGCAGAATATAGGAAGGTGACTTATACGGTCAGCAAAAACCCTATCAAAATTTCCACGCTGAATATTCAAGAACCCCCGAACCGTCTAACGGCACGGGGGGAGAATATCAGCCCCCCCAAGAGCTTCCAGCTATATCAGAAATCACATTTGGTACAAGCTGGACAGAAATAAGAGCAAATGCAAATAACCAAAAAATAAGGAAGCAGGACTTAGCTTATTTTGCAAGAACCAGGACCAGCAGACAGGAGCAAACAGAAAGGAACTGATTACAACGATGCCAGGCACCAGACTGAAAATCCAGGAAGCTTAAATAGCAACACCCCTGGACTAACGAGCCAGGTGGGTACCAAGCTAGAGAAAGAAGCTCAAAGTGTCATGTCGCTAGTGACCACAAGAGGGAGCCAAAAAGTCCAATTCACAACACAATCCGCTGCGGATCCGCAGCCAAATCCGCACTGTGTGCACATGCCATAACCCTAACCCTACCCCTAACCCTACTCCTAAGCCTAACCCTAACCCTAACCCTACCCCTAGCTCTAACCCTAGTTCTAACCCTAACCCTAGCGGAAAAAGAAAAAAAAATATTTTCTTTATTTTATTATTGTCCCTACCTATGGGGGTGATAAAGGGGGGGTTTATTTATTATTTTTTTTATTTTGATCGCTGTGATAGAACCTACCACAGCGATCAAAATGTACTTGTAACGAATCTGCCAGCCGGCAGATTCGGCGGGCGCACTGAGCATGCGCCCGCCATCTTGGAAGATGGCGGCGCCCAGGGAGAAGACGGACCGACTTCGGGAGGCTCGGTAAGTATGAGGGGGTGGTGGGGGGGTGGATCGGAGCACAGGGGGGGGTTCGGAGGACGGGGGAGCGGACAGGAGCACGGGGGAGCGGACAGAAGCACGGGGGAGGGAACAGGGGGACGGAGGGGGGTACCGGACAGAACGGTGGACTGGGGAGGAGATCGTGGGCGGTGGGGGGGGCCAGAACATGATTTCCAGCCATGGCAGATGCTATTGCAGCATCAGCCATGGCTGGATTGCAATATTTCACCATTTTCATAGGTGAAATATTGCAAATTGCTCTGATTGGCTGTTGCACTTTCAACAGCCAATCAGAGCGATCGTAGCCACGTGGGGGCAAAGCCACCCCCCCAGGCTGAAGTACAACTCCCCCTCTCCCTGCAGATCGGGTAAAATAGGAGTTAACCCTTTCACCCGATCTGCAGGGATGCCATCATTCCATGACGCCACATAGGCGTCATGGGTCGGGAAGGGGTTAAGAATGATACTTAATATTTTTTTCTGCCACTTTGAATTAGATTTTTTATGTTTTGCTTAATGAGGTTCAAAAACATAAACAAAAAACAGAACCATTAAACAAGTAACAGAAAAGTAAAATTTATAGACAATTGAAAGATATTTGAAATAGAAAAAATATGGACTGATTAACCTCCAATTTATATGATGAAAGAATACAGGGTGGGCCATGTATATAGATACACCTGAATGGGCCATGTATACGGATACACCTAAATAAAATGGGAATGGTTGGTGATATCAACTTCCTGTTTGTGGCACATTAGTATATGGGAGGGGGAAAAATTTTCAAGATGGGTGGTGACCATAGCGGCCGTTTTGCATCCAACTTTATAAATGGCCCACCCAGGTGTATCCATATAAATGGCCCACCCTGTAGATTGGATGCTTATTCCACTGGAGCAGACTACAACACTATCTAATTCATCAGAAAATTAATAGTATGTAAAGGAATAGCACACCATATTAGGTAAAGAAAGGAACAGTTTTTTGAATGTTGTTTTATTTTTCTTCCCTCATATCCAAAAATTTATTACACTGCAAGAAAATTTTTTACAATGTTTTAGAAAATTGTACCATTCATGAGGCTATGAATGGGATATTTGAAGACTGTCCTTCTTGGACTAAAATAGTAAAAATTCACTTGTTCCAGTCTATAAAGGGATAGAATATGGAATCACTGGGCTATCTAGGGATCCAAAGCAAAAGTCTGGAAGTCACTAATACCCACAGGAGAAGGGGCCCAGTGGTACAAAAACCAGAGTATGTAGAGGAGTGTGGTGTGACAGCATGATATTCACTTTCTTGCTCATACAAAAAGAAAATGGTTTGCTCTTATAATGTATTCCTGTACAGTGATTCGCGAAACAATGGATATTCGGGTTCCCGAATATGCAGTAAAATGTTTGGATCTGATCTGAACTTGACCCTGGACCCCAACCCAATAAAAGTCAATGGAGATGCGGACTTTTATGCTTTAACCCCTTTACCCCCAAGTGTGGTTTGCACGTTAATGACCAGGCTAATTTCTACAATTCTGACCACTGTCCCTTTATGAGGTAATAACTCTTGAAGGCTTCCATGGATCCTGGTAATTCTGAAATTGTTTTCTCATGACATATTGTACTTCATGATAGTGGTAAAATTTATTTGATATGACTGGCGTTTATTTGTGAAAAAAATGAAATTTGGCAAAAATTTTGCAATTTTCGAACTTTGAATTTTCATGCCCTTAAATCACAGAGATATGTCACACAAAATACTTAATAAGCAACATTTCTCATGTCTACTTTTCATCAGCACAATTTTGGAATCCAAATTTTTTTTTGTTAGGAAGTTATAAGGGTTAAAAGTTAAACGCCGATTTCTCATTTTTACACCACCATTTTTTTAGGGACTACATTACATTTGAAGTCACTTTGAGGGTCTATGTGATGGAAGATACCCAAAAGTGACACCATTTTAAAAATTGCACCCCTCAAGGTGCTCAAAACCACATTCAAGAAGTTTATTAACCTTTCAGGTGCTTCACGGGAATTTTTGGAATGTTTAAAAAAATGAACATTTTACTTTTTTGACAAAAAATTTACTTCAGATCCAAACTTTCTTTATTTTCCCAAGGGTAACAGGAGAAATTGGGCTGCAAATGTTGTTGTACAGTTTGTCATGGGTATGCTGATACCCCATATGTGCCAGTAAACCACTCTTTGGGGCATGGCTGAGCTCAGACAGGAGGGAGAGCCGTTTGACTTTTTCAATGCAAAATTGGCTGGAATTCAGATCGGACACCATGTCACGATTGGATAGACCCTGATGTGCCTAAACAGTGGAAACCCCCGATAAGTGACCCCATTTTGGAAACTAAACCCCCCCTCCAAGGAACTTATCTACGTGTGTAGTGAGCACTTTTAACCCCCAGGTGCTTCACAGAAGTTTATAACGTTGATCCGTGAAAATAAAAAATCATATTTTTTTCCACAAAAATGATCTTCTCACCCCCAATTTTTTTATTTTACCAAGGGTAACAGGAGATATTGGACCCCAAAAGTTGTTATGCGATTTTCCCTGAGTACGCTGATACCCCATATGTGTGGGTAAACCACTGTTTGGGCGCATGGCAGAGCTTGGAAGGCGAGGAGCGCCATTTGACTTTTTCAAAGCACCGTGAGATAGCGGGGATCGCACCGGATCTCACCACAGCTCAGCTCAATTGGGAACGGAGCCTCAGTGACCAGAGGTAATCTCTATGTTGTCACCGCCGGTCACTGACGCTATGCTCACAGCCTCTCATTCACCAGTGGTTCTCAGCCTGGACGGCCGCATCTTGGCACCGTCCAAGTTGAAAACTGTTTTTCCCCCAGACATGGATTACGGTGTGGGACAGAATGGCCGACAGGTGAAGGATATTGTTGTTCTTTTGTTTGTTTTTTATTACAGGAGAATGAGGGCTTCGGTGGAATTGGGAGTTAGGTCAGTATACCTGTGTTTGTTATTTTTAAATAAAAATGGAAAACCATGTTTTGTTTTTTTTCTAATAAAATACTTTATTCTGGCTGTGTCTTTATTTACCATTAGTGATGAGCGAGTATACTCATTGCTCAGGTTTTCCCGAGCACGCTCGAGTGGTCTCCGAGTATTTGGATGTGCTCGGAGATTTAGTTTTTGTCGACGCAGCTGCATAATTTATGGTTGCTAGCTAGCCTGAGTACATGTAGGGGTTGCCTGGTTGCTAGGGAATCCCCACATATATTCAAGCTTTCTAGCAGCCACAAATCATGCAGCTGCATCAACAAAAACAAAATCTCCGAACACTCACAAATACTTGGAGACCACCCGAGCGTGCTCGGTAAAATCCAAGCAACAAGTATACTCGCTTATCAATATTTACCATATCACTGTAGTATTAGTAATGGATAGGTGTCTTATAGACGCATCTCCATTGCTAAGCCATGGGCTTGATGTCACCTGACAATACAAAGATGACATCAACCCCACAAATATGAACGCCACTTGCCACCGCTACAGGGCAAGTGGGAAGAGCCAGGCAAAGTGGCCCATGAGCGCGGACGATCGCAATGATGTAATATTCCACCCATGGTCAAATATGCCCAGGTCACATGGACGGAATATTACGGTCATTGCCAGAAAGGAGTAAAAATGGCTATAAAATGGTTACAGTCAGGCTAGGGCACTACAAAATGAAGCTAAATGGGGTAAGAGCAGGACAACTGCCCTTCAAACAAATGTAGTTAGAACACAGTTATACCATAAATTCAAAGAATACAATCTTCTATATTCACCACAGTGTCTATATTTGACTAATACTTGGTATACTGTGTAAATGAGTGGCCACCGCCACCTAGTGGAGACAAAAACCCAGACACCTGTATACGGATGACCAGAGAGTACCAGAACAAGGGACTATGTTTTAAAATTAATGTTTTATTCAATATTTACTGACAATACAGATAAAATACTTAAAATCAATATTTAAATACAGGACAAAAGATGATAGCATATATTATGCCGGCCAATTAAGCTAATACTCCCAATTTCACACTGCTTCTATATAAGGAATAAACTAAAGTGCAAAAATGTGCTAAGGATTCATATATTAAAACCCCAAAGGACACCCTATAATAAAAAAAATTTTTAAAATGAAGTTGCAAATGGCAAAAGGGTGTAACAGTGTGCCAATACACACAATTTAGTGCTAAAAAGTGGCATACAAAAAGTGCAAAAAGTGTTATGGCCAAGGATCAGCCAATATAAAGCAGCCAAATGTGCAAAATAGGCAAACAACACTAACGCATAATGTGCAAAGAAAGCCAATATAGAGCAGCCAAAATGTGCAAAATAGACAAGGAACGCTATCGCATAATATGCAAAGCGAACCTGGGAGGACTATCAAATTTGTAGGTTGATACCTGATAAATGGCCGTGTCCTGAATCCACGCACCCCAACGCGCGTTTCGGATTCCTTCCTCGAAGGAAGGAATCCGAAACGCGCGTTGGGGTGCGTGGATTCAGGACACGGCCATTTATCAGGTATCAACCTACAAATTTGATAGTCCTCCCAGGTTCGCTTTGCAAATTATGCGATAGCGTTCCTTGTCTATTTTG
This sequence comes from Ranitomeya variabilis, assembly GCF_051348905.1. NCBI lineage: Eukaryota > Metazoa > Chordata > Amphibia > Anura > Dendrobatidae > Ranitomeya > Ranitomeya variabilis. The sequence goes on from NC_135233.1 coordinate 813,480,730, forward strand.
CACATTTTGGCTGCTCTATATTGGCTTTCTTTGCACATTATGCGTTAGTGTTGTTTGCCTATTTTGCACATTTGGCTGCTTTATATTGGCTGATCCTTGGCCATAACACTTTTTGCACTTTTTGTATGCCACTTTTTAGCACTAAATTGTGTGTATTGGCACACTGTTACACCCTTTTGCCATTTGCAACTTCATTTTAAAAATTTTTTTTGTTATAGGGTGTCCTTTGGGGTTTTAATATATGAATCCTTAGCACATTTTTGCACTTTAGTTTATTCCTTATATAGAAGCAGTGTGAAATTGGGAGTATTAGCTTAATTGGCCGGCATAATATATGCTATCATCTTTTGTCCTGTATTTAAATATTGATTTTAAGTATTTTATCTGTATTGTCAGTAAATATTGAATAAAACATTAATTTTAAAACATAGTCCCTTGTTCTGGTACTCTCTGGTCATCCGTATACAGGTGTCTGGGTTTTTGTCTTCAAACAAATGTGGATAGGGTAATGACTTAAAGATGTTTTGTCACCATAGCAATCATGGTACAATGGTAAGTAAAGGAATACATACTCCCAGAGGGCCCCATAAGATGCTCCATATTAAAATATGCCCCATATAATGCTGCATAAAAGGTTAATGATGGCCCCATAAGATGCTCCATAGAATATTATGCCCCATATAATGCTGCACAGAGGTTGATGGCCCCATAAGATGCTCCATAGAATATTATGGCCCATATAATGCTGGACAAAGCTTGATGGCCCAATAAGATGCTCCATAGAATATTATGCCCCATATAATGCTACACAATGGTTGATGGCCCAATAAGATGCTCCATAGAATATTATGCCCCATATAATGCTGCACAAAGGTTGATGGCCCCATAAGATGCTCCATAGAATATTATGCCCCATATAATGCTGCACAAAGGTTGATGGCCCCATAAGATGCTCCATAGCATATTATGCCCCATATGCTGCTTCATAAAGGTTGATGGCCCCATAAGATGGTCCATAGAATAATATGCCCCATATGCTGCTGCCGACTCCCTGGGACAATGGCTCGAGTATAAGCCGAGAGGGGAACTTTTAGTCTGAAAAAGGTCCAAAAATCTCAGCTTATACTTGAGTATATATAGTATAAGACACACTAGACCATGAGATGCACCCCAAATTTTAGGGAGGAAAATAGAAGCCCACCGCATGGAAATCAATAGGAAGTGAAGGGACTCCACTCACCGCCAACATTTTCTGATAGCCCAGGGTCTGCAGCCTGACAGCGACCGGACACCCCTTCCTCCCAGTCTGGGGCCCGCAGTATTTCCCCATTCCTGCCATCACAGTGAGCCTCCTGCAGTGGTGTGCCTGCATCCTGTGACCCCATTCCACCACATCCGCACTCCCTTCCTTGTAAGCTACATTTGGACTGTACGATGCGCCCCTATTTTCCTCCCAAAAGTGTGTCTTATAATTACAAAAAAATAGTAAGTTATTATTTTCATCCAGCTAACTATTAAAAAAAGTATAAATAGGTAAAGCTAGAATTTTATTATTTATTTATGATTTTTTTTTATATATATATTTAATCAATAAATAGCACAGTCCATGAATGTTATGAACGTTATGCATTCAAACAGGGCAATTAGCTTCTGAAAACATTTTACAGTAATTTAATTATTTATTTATTTCTTTTAAATAAGGATAAGCAATTTCTGTTGTTGAATTATAATATGGTTAGTAGCAGAATTCCCAGTTCTACAGAAATACTGCAGTTTCTTCCTACTGCTGCTTTATGTTTGCAGATATTAAAAATTGTGCAGTTGGGGGCATTTCTTAAGACTGGGCTCAAAAGACATGTAGCACATTAGCTCCATCCTAAACAACCGGTAATTAAGACAAGTATACCGGGTGGATGGATAAAATGAGCAATCACGACGGAGCAGCATCTAAGGAAAGCTATATTGTAAAGAAAAATATCTCTACAAACAGAAATTATTTTATTAGTTCTTAGTAAACCATAGCAGATGCAATTTGTTGTATAAAGAAATATTCAATTTACTTTTGCTATTTGCGCATGTTTGCTTTCAATCCTAGCAGCTAAAACTAAAATGCATGAGATGGGAAAATATGAAAAGAAACATGATACTTATTAAAAAAAACATGTTTTAAGTTTCTTGAATCATTGCTATCTTTTTAATGTAATATATTACAGTTATTTTTCTGTAACTGCCATAGATATTGTATTGAACTGTAATGGACATGTTTCATACAGGTACCTTTGTTCTGACAATCAGACCCATTGTTCTAATATTTATCACATTTCCAATAGACAGCTTTTCTCTGCAGCCCCTCTTTAGAGGGGTTGATCAGTGAAAACAAATTATAACGTATCCACACTGATCACTTGCTGATTAATGGGGGTATGACCACTGGAACCCATGCCACTCAGCAAAAAGGGTGAACTTTTCTCCCTGTTAGAACAAAGCGGCAGTGAACAATCACAAAAGTTGCTCCATTCGTTCCCACTGTGGCTGCTGAGAAACGCACTTGGCTATTTCCAGCAGCCCCTTGGAAATTAATGGTTAGGCATTCACACTGGTGCTCTATTTTGTAGTAGTAAGAAAAATTCTCAGTCGGTACACCCACTGATCAGCAATTTATCACCTATTCGCTTTATGGAAAAAACATGATGCAAAAAAGAGCTAAGCGAATACTTGATGTCACATACAGAAATCTCAGCATAGGTTAATTTACAGCTTTGGCAAAAATTAAGAGACCACTGCACAGTTTTATAAAAATCAGCTTCTCTACATGTCTGACAGCCATTCCATTCCAGTGTCAGTTGAATTCCAACCAGAGTACACCTCATTCTAATTAAAGTGCTTCTGATTAGGTGATTACCTGAACCAAATCTTATTTAACAAAGGAAAGTATAAAATACACTGCTGTGGCGTTCACAATCCTCTTGCAATAGGACAAGCTGGATGGCAAAATAAGTGTTAGTAATATCCAAAAAGTAATAGGAATGAAAAAATAACTTTTAACCACGCCAAAGGAGTTGAAAAGAAAAGTATTGAGTGAGGAAAAGAAGGGCTCAATTCTGGCTTTACTAGCAGAGGGAGACAGTGAGCGCCATGTTGCCTCCATCTTTAAATTTCTAAGACGGGAGTCAATTACTACAAGGTCAAGCAGCAGACATTGGGGACAACAAAGCTACAGACCGGCCGAAGGCAAAAACAACTCTCCACTGAACGGGATTACCATCATATTATTCGAATGTCACTCAGAAACCACAGGATGACATCAAGTGACCTACAAAACGAATGGCAAATTGCAGCTGGGGTGAAGAACAGTTTGTAACAGGCTCCTAGAGGCAGGACTCAAGTCATTTAAAGCTAGAAAAAACCTTTCATCAATGAGAAACAAAGGAGAGCCAGGCTGAAGTTTGCCAAAGTTTGCCAAAGACTATAAAGATTGGACCATAGAGGACTGGAGTAAGGTAATCTTCTCTGATGAGTCTACTTTTCAGCTTTGCCCAACACATGGTCACCTAAAGGTTAGATGGAGACCTGAAGAGGCATACAATCCACAGGGTCTTGCACGCACTGTGAAATATGGTGGATGATCAGTGATGACCTGGGGATGCTTTACCAAGGCTGGAATATGGAAGGTTGTTCTTTGTGAAGGATGTATGAATCAATCAGCATACAAGGTTATCATGGAAAACCAGTTGATTCCTTCTGCTCAGGCAATGTTCCCCAACTCTGAGTACTGTTTTTTCCAGCAGGACAATGCGCCATGCCACACAGCTAGGTCAATCAATGTGTGGATGAAGGAACACCACCTCAAATCCCTGTCATGGCCAGCCCAATCTCCAGAACTGAAGCCAATTGAAAAGGAATGTAATTAAGAGGAAGATTGATAGTCACAAGCTATCAAACAAAGAAGAACTGCTTAAATTTTTGTACCAGGAGTGGAATAAGGTCACCCAAAAGCAGTGAGAAAGACTGGTGGAAAGCATGCCAAGACGCATGACAGCTGTGATTAAAAATCATGGTTATTCCACAAAATATTGATTTCTGAACTTTTCCTGAGTTAAACAGTATTGTTGTTTCTAAATGATTATGATTTCTTTTTTCATTATTTGAGGTCTGCAAGCAATGCATTTTTTTGTTATTTTGACCATTTCTCATTTTCAGAAATTAAATACAAAATTTATTGCTTGGAATTTTGGAGACATGTTGTCAGTAGTTTATAGAATAAAAGAACAATTTACATTTTACTCAAAAATATACCTATAAAGAGAAAAATCAGACAAACTGAAAATTTTGCTGTGGTCTCTTAATTTTTTCCCGAGCTGTATCTCCTCTCACTTAGGGTACCGTCACACCGTGCAATTACGATCGCTACGACGGCACGATCCGTGACGTCGCAGCGTCGTATGACTATCGCTCCAGCGTCGTAGACTGCGGTCACACTTTGCAATCACGGCGCTGGAGCGATGCCGAGGTTCGCTGGTAACCAGGGTAAACATCGGGTTACTAAGCGCAGGGCTGCGCTTAGAAACCCGATGTTTACCGTGGTTACCAGCGTAAAAGTAAAAAAAAAAAAACAGTACATACTGACCATCTGATGTCCGTCAGGTCCCTTGCAGTCTGCTTCCTGCTCTGACAGTGCCGGCTGTACACTGAGAGCAGAGCGCAGCGGTGACGTCACCGCTGTGATCTGCTCTCACTTTCCGGCCGGCGCTCACAGTCAGAGCGGGAAGCAGACTGCAAGGGACCTGACGGACATCAGATGGTGAGTATGTACGGTTTGTTTTTTTTTACTTTTACGCTGGTAACCACGGTAAACATTGGGTTACTAAGCGCGGCCCTGCGCTTAGTTACCCGATGTTTACCCTGGTTACCAGCGAACTCATCGCTGGATCGCTGTCACACACAATGATCCAGCGATGACAGCGGGAGATCCAGCGACGAAAGAAAGTTTCAAACGATCTGCTACGACGTACGATTCTCAGCAGGGTCCCTGATCGCTGCTGCGTGTCAGACACTGCGATATCGTAACGATATCGCTAGAACGTCACGAATCGTACCGTCGTAGCGTTCAAAATTGCACTGTGTGACGGTACCCTTAATCTAGCACTCAGTCTCGTTTAAGGCTACAAAATAAGCACAAATCAAACCCTGACACATTCAGCACACCCCAATTTTTGCCATCACTCATCAAACACACGGGGTGATGAGTTCCCGAAATATGTTACGGTCCTGCAATTAAAAGGTCACCAGCTCCCTCAGGGGCTATGGTTTTTTGGAGCATACAAGGATCAAACTTATTAAAGATTCTAAGCTTTAATATAAAAATATACAGGTACAAAAAAACACGTAAATATGCAAAACAATTATAAAATAAAAAGGGAGAAATAACAGAAATACCTAAAAGTTTCTGTCTCCAGTTATCATCTGTTTCGTTGAGGGAAGGACAAGTGTATTATGGAACAGATCCACATATACAGTCCTCACATGTGAACATCTTTTTGTGTCACCATTTTTATAGTCCTGATCATAGGCTCATATTTCCAGGATGACCCTGATTGACCCCTTTAAAAGATGTTGTTTTTGAATGGACCATGGGCCAAACTGTGGCATTTCAAAAATCTTGTGCCTCTCTCCATTTCTCTACATAAAGACAATAGGAAACACTCTTTCTTAGTTACAAACCGTCTGTAGCTCTTTGAAGCTACCATATTCGACGTGTCCAGTATTTTCCCAAGGGACCCAACCACCAATTGTGACTGAGTTCCTGCAATAAGAGCAGGCAGATGTTATGTCCTTTGTGTAGAGACAATATACAGATGTAGCCTTAACCATTTGCTCTACTGACATAGTCTACCTTATAATTATTTACTTCCTTTACACTGGGATCCAAGTAGTCAGTTTCCACATTTTGCATGCAAAGTTGCATGTTGTGAGCCTAACTGTAGTTAGAATAATGCTTCTAATTGTGGATTGTACAGGCAAGACCCATACATGGTTCTTCAGTTTATGCCTAGTTTTTCCTAATTTGTATACTAAAACCCTGGCCAACAAAGATATCAAAAAGAACACAGACAAAGCTTATCAATAGTATATCACGGTGTTACTTAAAGTAGCCAGTCACCTTATTTCGACAAACGATGACATAAATATGACCAATCACTGGCACCATTTGTGCAACAGCCATCAATCAGAATTTACATACAGAATTTACCTCTCTGGCCCAGATGTCACCTCTCTGCTGTCCAGAATCCCGAGGTGTCTGTCAGCCATATCCTCCTTCTTCACCTCTCGCTTCCTAAAACTCAATGTAGACAAAACCGATCTCATCATCTTTCCCCCATCTCACGTATCCCCCCTACCTGACCTATCTATTATGGTAAACGGTATCACGCTCTCTCCTGCACCTGAAATCTGCTGCCTTGGGGTAACTCTCGACTCTGCCCTGTCCTTCAAATCAAACGTCCAAACTCTTGCCACCTCCTGTCGCCTCCAACTCAAAAATATTGCCAGAATCCGTCCCTTCCTCAGCCCACAATCTACCAAAATTCTTGTGCATGCCCTCATCATTTCCCGCCTCGACTACTGCAACACCCTCCTCTGTGGCCTCCACGCTAACTCTCTTGCACCACTCCAGTCTGTCCTCAACTCTGCTGCCTGGCTAATCCACCTCTCTCCTCACTACTCCCCTGCTTCTCCCCTCTGCAAATTTCTCCACTGGCTCCCAATTCCCCAACGAATCTAGTTCAAACTACTAACACTGATCTACAAAGCCATCCACAACCTGTCCCCTCCCTATATCTCTGAAGTAATCTCCCAATATATTTCCTCACGTAATCTCTGATCCTCCCAAGACCTCCTACTCTCCTCCACACTTATTCGTACCTCACACAACCGCCTCCAAGATTTCTCCCGAATATCCCCCATCCTCTGGAATTCCATGCCTCAACACGTCCGACTATCCACCACCCTCGGATCCTTCAGATGGAACCTTAAAACCCATCTCTTCAAGAAAGCCTACAGCCTGCAATAACCATTCTGCCTCCTCGCCATCGCCAGAGCTGCCGCCTCTCCATCGCCTTGCCCCCTACCTTCTGTCTCTTCCCCACTATCCCATAGAATGTCAGTCCACAAGGACAGGGTCCTCTCCCCTCTGTACCAGTCTGTCACTGTAACGTGTTTACTGTAAACTATATCTGTAACTCTGTATGTAACCCCTTTCTCATGTACAGCACCATGGAATTAATGGTGCTATATAAATAAATAATAATAATAATAAACAAATAATGTAAACATATAGCATTAACCTCTTTCTGACATTGGGCTTAATAGTACAGACTGCCTCTTCCTTGGATGTGGGCTTCGGCTCTGAACCCACATCTTTTCTGGGACATGTCAGCTGTTTTGAACAGCTGACATGTGCCTCTAACAGCCGCGGGTGGAATTACTATTCACTTATGGCTCTTAACTAGTTAAATGAAGCTGTCAATCTCTGATGGCAGCATTTAACACATGCTTCAAGCAAGTGTGCAGGAAATCGCATCCATCGACGCCCGTGTCACATGGACGCGGGTTGCCGATGGGTTGGCATGACAGCCAGAGGTCTCCAGCTTACCTCCATGGTTGTCACTACCGGATTACTATGTGCGCCGCCCGGTGGTTGGTGCTCATAGCAAGTTGGCAATTCTGCTACATAAAGGCATACAGGCGATCTAATCGTCCCTGTATGTAGCAGAACCGATCAGGTTATGGCAGCTTCTAGTCAGCTTCTGAAGACTATTGAAGCATGCCAAAAAAAAAAAAAAAATTAAAAATATTTGAAAAATAAAAAAATATAAAAGTTCAAATCACCCCCTTTTGCCCCATTCAAAATAAAAAAATTAAAATCAAACATATACATATTTGGTATCACCACATTCAGAATCGCCCGATCTATCAATATAAAAAATTAATTAACCCAATTGTTAAACTGCGTAATGAGAAGAAAAGTCAAAACTACATAACTAAGTTCTCTTTGGTCATTGCAACATTGCATTTTAAATTCAATAACGGGCAATTAAAAGATTGTATCTGCACCAAAATGGTATCTTTAAAAACATCAGTTCAGCATGCAAAAAATTAGCCCTTACCCAACCCAAGATCTCAAAAAATGGAAACGCTATGGGCAGGTCAGTATTAGCATTTAGTGAACATAGTGAAAAAAAAAACAGCTGCTGGATTATATTTTTTTGCAATTTCACAGCACTTGGAATTTTTTTCCCATTTTCGAGTACGCGACATGGTAAAACCAATGATGTCGTTCAAAAGTACAACTTGTCCTGCAAAAATCCCCAAAAATAAAAAAGTTATGGCTCTGGGAAGAAGGGGAGCATAAAATGAAAATGCAAAACCAAAAATATCTCAGGTCATTAGGGGTAGTAACCATCATTTTATTCCATAAATCACAATCCAAGCCGAAAAAATCGGAAGCAGATGCCAATATAAAATTTTCAGACACTTTATTAGCAATAATTTAGTAAAAAGGTACAAACAAGTTAAAAAATGAAGATACTAGTGCACAATACGACTGCCCAACTGGGTAGTACACCCCTATATATCTTGACATTGTCACCATAAATTACCATCCATTAGGCTGAACACCACATATAAGCTGGGGGCTCCTATAAATGCATATGATGCCCCACTATATAGGTTCACGAAAAATCCCCCAGGAAGAAGCGGAACGCGAAACGCGCATCGTGGACCCACGCTGCCGAACTAGGTTGTATACCCTTTTACACTTATGTTGATTTAAACTGATCTCCTGTGTTCATTTGTGGTTGCTGCTATTAATACTACACTGGAAGCGTATGCTCCAATCTACTGAATGTATGCAATATACCTTGAAGCAATCTGTATGCTCATGTTAAATTGACCTTTTACCTTTATCTGTGTCTGCCACATTGAGATTATATTTAGGTGTTTGCCCTGCTAATAACATATGTGCAATATGACTTGTGACAGACCCTAAATAAGCACTGTGCACTTTATTTTATGGAATCAGTTTGCATTTGCTAGACAAGCAGTTACCTATATACACTATAGGAATCATACATAGCTTTGTGTCTTTTTGATAGTTTTTTTGACAGTTAGAATAACTTGTATCCTCTTGGGGACATGCCCATGGGAGGGTTGTAGGCCAAGATGAGCCACCTTGAACAAAAGGAACCTATATAGTGGGTAGGGTTGAGCGAAACGGATCGGTCATTTTCATAAGTCGCCGACTTTTGGCAAAGTCGGCGTCTCATGAAACCCGACCCGATCACTGTGTGGGGTCGGCCATGCGGTACGCGACTTTTGCGCCAAAGTCACGTTTCAATGACGCTAAAAGCGCCATTTCTCAGCCAATGAAGGTGGATGCAGAGTGTGGGCAGCGTGATGACATAGATCTCAGTCCCCACCATCTTGGAGAAGGGCATTGCAGTGATTGGCTTGCTTTCTGCGGCGTCACAGGGGCTATAAAGGGGCGTTCCCGCCGACCGCCATCTTACTGCTGCTGATCTGAGCGTAGGGAGAGGTTGCTGCCGCTTCTTCAGAAGCAGGGATAGTGTTAGGCAGGGTACATAAAGCCCCAAACCGCTTGTGCTGTAGCGATTTCCACTGTCCAACACCACCTTTTGTTTGCAGGGACAGTGGAAGCTACATTTTTTTTCCTCAGCGCTGTAGCTCATTGGGCTGCCCTAGAAGGCTCCCTGACCCTGATAGCTGCGTTGCTGTGTGTGTACGTCGCTGTGCAAACCAACTGCTTTTTTCAAAGCACAAATCCTGTTGTTCCTTCCTTTCTGCACAGCTATCTTGTTTGTTTGTCCACACTTTTGTTTTTTTTGTGCAGCTGTCCACTCCTTGTTATTGCTGCATGCCATACCTTGCTGAGATTACTGCAGGGAGATAGTAATTGTAGGACACTCCCTTTTTTTTTTTTTTTTTAATTCTCCCTGACAAAAAAAACATAGTGGGAGATTAAGATTGGCATTTGTGCTTGAGTGCCGGTCTTGTGTGTGCCATCTGTCTCAAATTATTGGGGCACATAAAACCTAGTGTGTAACATTGGGCCTGATTTTCCTTTCATTGTCAGCCACCTATAAAGGTATATATAAATTCTACAGAAGTTTGAGTTCACCTTATAAGTTGTTTTACAGTAACAGATACCGTTAATTTGGTTACGTTTTGCAAACAATGGGGAAGTCTGTTGGAAGAGGTCGTGGCCGTGGGCGGTCATTGTCAGCTGGTAATGATGGTAGTGGTGGTGGAGCATCAGGTGGTCGTGGTAAAAGCAATACAGCACCTAAGTCTTGAGTTGTTGAGCCAGGTTCGTCGTCTGGCTACACAAGGCCTCGAACGCTCCCTTTTCTGGGAGTAGGAAAACCGCTTTTAAAGTCGGAGCAGCAAGAACAAGTTTTGGCTTTCCTTGCTGACTCAGCCTCTAGCTCTTTTGCCTCCTCTTCTGAAAGTGCTAAATGTAAAAGCAGAGCGTCGTTAGTGGATGTTCACGGTCAGGGACAAGTCGCCTTCCTTGTCTTCTTCACCCAGAACAAGAGAGAAGGATGCATCAGGCGACACAACGGGTTACTCCATGGAGCTCTTTACACATACCGTTCCTGGGTTAGACAGTGAAACAGTTAACAGGCCATGCCCATTAGAAGTTGAATCGGACATGGAGTGCACTGATGCACAGCCACAGCCAGATTACTATGCTGTTCCTTTGACTCAGACCAGAACATTGCCCTCGCAGTGTACTGAGCCAGAATCAAACCCAGCTGAGACTATGGTGCCCCATCACGAACGCTATACCACCGGCTTACACAGTGACACAGACGAAGTTGCACATGAGATAGAAGAGAAGGTCATAGATGACCCAGTTGTTGACCCCGATTGGCAGCCATTGGGGGAACAGGGTGCAGGCGGCAGTAGTTCTGAAGCAGAGGAGGAGGAGCCGCAGTAGGCATCAACATCACAACAGGTTCCATCTGCCGGGCCCGTATCTGGCCAAAAACACGTGGCAAAACCAAAACCAGTTGGAGGACAGCATGGCCATCTGGTTAAAGAAGCTCAGTCTGCAATGCCTGAAAAGGTATCCGATAGTAGAAAGAGTGCAGTCTGGCATTTTTTTAAACAACATCCAAATGATCAGCGCAAAGTCATCTGTCAAAAATGTTCAACTACCTTAAGCAGAGGTCAGAATCTTAAAAGTCTAAATACAAGTTGCATGCATAGACATTTAACCACCATGCATTTGCAAGCCTGGACTAACTACCAAACGTCCCTAAAGGTTGCAGCACCCTCGGCCAATGAAGCTAGTCAGCAACGCTACATCCCTTCCCTCACTGTAAGCCCACCATTTCCCGCACCACCTGCAGTATCTGTGAAGCTTTCGTCTCCAGGCCAAAGCAGTCAGGGAATCACCAGGTTCGTAGTAGGAAACACTGCATGTAGGGCACCGGCAAGAATACAATCTCCAACCCTCTCTCAGTCTGCCATGTCCACCGGCACCACCGCTAGTTCCACGATCTCCAGCTCTCCAGTCCAGCTCACCCTACATGAGACTCTTGTTAGGAAAAGGAAGTACTCATCCTCGCATCCGCGTACACAGGGTTTGAACACCCACATTGCTAGACTAATCTCAATAGAGATGATGCCCTACCGGTTAGTTGAAAGCGAAGCTATCAAAGCGCTGATGGACTACGCTGTACCACGCTACGAGCTACCCAGTCGACACTTCTTTTCTACAAAAGCCATCCCAGCCCTCCAACAGCATGTTAAAGACCGCATCGTCCATGCACTCAGGCAATCTGTGACTACAAAGGTGCACCTGACAACAGATGCATGGACCAGTAGGCATGGCCAGGGACGTTACGTGTCCATCACGGCACACTGGGTGAATGTGGTGGATGCAGGGTCAACAGGGGACAGCAATATTGGGACAGTTCTGCCTAGCCCACGGTCTAGGAAACAGTTGGCTGTAGGCGTTCGCCCCCCCTCCTCCTCTTCCTCGTCCTCCTGCAGAAGCGAGAGCTCGTCCACAGACGGCAGTTGCACAACCACTCCATCCACAGCTGCCACTGTTGCACACCAGGTGTTCCATTATGGGACAGTTAGTGGCAAGCGTCAGCAGGCTGTATTGGCAATGAAGTGTTTGGGCGACAACAGACACACCGCGGAAGTTCTGTCTGAGTTCCTGCAGAAAGAAACTCAGTCATGGCTGGGCACTGTACATCTTGAGGCAGGCAAGGTAGTGAGTGATAACGGAAGGAATTTCATGGCTGCCATAGCCCTTTCCCAACTGAAACACATTCCTTGCCTGGCTCACACCTTAAACCTGGTGGTGCAGTGCTTCCTGAAAAGTTATCCGGGGTTACCCGACCTGCTCCTCAAAGTGCGCAGACTTTGCTCGCATATCCGCCGTTCGCCCGTACACTCCAGCCGTATGCAGAACTATCAGCGGTCTTTGAACCTTCCCCAGCATCGCCTAATCATCGACGTTGCAACAAGGTGGAACTCCACACTGCACATGCTTCAGAGACTGTGCGAACAGAGGCGTGCTGTTATGTATTTGTGGGAGGATACACGGGCAGGCAGTTGGATGGCAGACATGGAGTTGTCAGGTGTGCAGTGGTCGAAGCTACAAGACCTGTGTCAAGTCCTTCAGTGTTTTGAGGAATGCACACGGCTGGTTAGTGCAGACAACGCCATAATAAGCATGAGCATCCCCCTAATGCGTCTGCTGATGCAAAGTTTGACGCACATAAAGGAGCAGGCGTCTGCAGCCGAGGAAGAGGAAAGCCTTGATGACAGTCAGCCATTGTCTGGTCAGGGCCGTGTAGAGGACGCGGTAGCGGGCGAAGAGGAGGAGGAGGACGAGGAGGATGATGGGGATGAGTACTTTTTTAATGAGGAAGCTTCTCCTGGGCCAACAGAAATTAGTGGCGTTGCAAGGCCGGGTTCTGGGTTTTTAAGGGAGACAAGTGACGTAGATTTGCCTGTAACTGCCCCTCAAACCAGCACAACCGCAGATTTGACAACTGGAACTTTGGCCCACATGGCGGATTATGCCTTACGTATCATCAAAAGGGACCCACGCATTATTAAAATGATGACCAATGACGATTACTGGTTGGCCTGCATCCTTGACCCTCGCTATAATGGCAAATTGCAAAATATTATGCCACATGAGAACCTCGAACAAATATTAGCAACCAAACAAGCAACTCTTGTAGACCGTTTGATTCAGGCATTCCCAGCACACAGCGCCGGTAATGGTTCTCACACGAGCTGCAGGGGGCTACAGGGCAGAGGTGTTAGAGGTGCACAAATCAGAAGTGGCGTTGGACAGAGGAGTTTTCTGACCAGGTTGTGGAGTGATTTCGCAATGACCGCAGACAGGACAGGTACTGCAGCATCTATTCAAAGTGACAGGAGACAACATTTGTCCAGTATGGTTACTAACTATTTTTCATCCCTTATCGATGTTCTCCCTCAACCGTCATTCCCATTTGATTACTGGGCATCCAAATTAGACACCTGGCCTGAATGGGCAGAATATGCATTGCAGGAGCTTGCTTGCCCAGCAGCTATTGTGCTATCAGAAAGAGTATTTAGTGCTGCTGGTTCAATATTAACCGAAAAAAGGACTCGTCTAGCTACCCAAAATGTGGATGATCTAACCTTCATTAAAATGAACCACTCCTGGATTTCAAATTATTTTGCCCCACCTTTCCCAGCTGACCCCTAGCTTTCCTATAAAAAGGTCTTGCTTGTGGACTGGTCTTACTGAGTGTTCCAATCTCTTAATTTGCAGCAGCTGTTTGTCCAGCATACGACATGTTTACACCTCCCTCAATGGGAAAACTCCCCCCATGGGGCGGTGGTCTCGCCACTTGGCGCAAGCACCCGTTAGAGTGCCGTTTGTCTGAAGAGGTGGGTGTGCCCGCTTTTGGTCGACGGCACTGCCACTGGGTCCCTCATAGAACAATAAAGTGTCTCTGCCGGTGGTGGCGTGCACCCAACGTCAGACACACCGTTGTAACATGAGGGGCCCTGGGATGGTACCGCCGGCCACAAGAGAGTTCACCCCCCCAGCTCAAACTGTGCTCTACCACGTGCAAAATTATCTCTCACAGCTCCACCAATGTTTAGTATATGCGCTGACATCATTCAATGCCTGGCACTGACAATACCAATTTGTTGACATCTATGATGCTAGTTAAAATAGTCTGGGTCAGTGTCCTATATTGACACCAGTAAATACTTAGTGCCAAATTACTATGTCTGAAACTCAGCAGAGGAGCCCACCCCTGTACCTAAGTATGCCACACTTTTGTTTTTTTGTTTTGCAAGACATTAACATCTATTTATTTTTTGGGAGTACTAACTGTGTCATACACTCCTTGCAATCGTCCTCCGCTGACCACACCAATGCTGCCTGTGTACCCATGTAACCTATTTAAAACTGCATAGAGCATATTTTTAGTTATTTTAGGCCCAGTAAGCCTGTCTGCGGTCCCTCCTTGCAATCGTCCTCCGCTGACCACACCAATGCTGCCCGTGTACCCCTGGAACCTATTTTAAAGTGCATATAGCCACTTTTTTTAATTGTAGGTGTACTAAGTCTGTCTGCGGTCCCTCCTTCCAATAGTCCTCCACTGACCACACCAATGCTGCCCGTGTACCCCTGGAACCTATTTAAAAGTTCATAGAGCCTATTTATATATTTTATTTAATATTAATAAAGCCATGATGGACTACTCTGTACCATGCTACAAGCAAACCAGTCGACACTTAATTTGCGAGAAAAGCCATCCCAACCCTCCACCAGCATGTAAAAGACCGCATTGTCCATGCACTCTGGCAATCTGTGAGTACAAAGGTGCACCTGACAACAGACGCATGGACCTGTAGACATGGCCATGGAAGGTTATGTGTCCATTACGGCGCAATGGGTTAATGTGGTGGATGCATGGTCCACATGGGACAGCCTACTAAGTCTGTCTGCAGTCCCTAATTAAAATTGTCCTCAATTCAGGTTTTCGGGAATAGGAAACTGCATTTGGTCTACTAGTTTGGTTGGGGCCTACTAGTGATGTCTGCCGCTCCTGGGTGTTCTCCTCCTCCTTGGTGTTCTCCTCCTCCTTGGTGTTCTCCTCCAGGTTTCCTTGTCTGAGCTTCAACCTTCAGGCTCTCATTAAGTATTTTTAAATGTAACACTACAGTTGCCATACTACTTGGGTTGGGGCCTAGTAACGGTGTTCTCCTCCTCCTTGATGTTCTCCTCCAGGTTTCCTTGTCTGAGCTTCAACCTTCAGGCTCTCATTAAGTATTTTTAAATGTAACACTACAGTTGCCATACTACTTGGGTTGGGGCCTAGTAACGGTGTTCTCCTCCTCCTTGGTGTTCTCCTCCAGGTTTCCTTGTCTGAGCTTCAACCTTCAGGCTCTCATTAAGTATTTTTAAATGTAACACTACAGTTGCCATACTACTTGGGTTGGGGCCTAGTAATGGTGTTCTCCTCCTCCTTGGTGTTCTCCTCCAGGTTTCCTTGTCTGAGCTTCAACCTTCTGGCTCTCATTAAGTATTTGTTGGTAAAAATTGGTGGTTGGGGCCTACTAACGGTGTCTGCCGCTCCCTGGTGTTGTCCTCCACTGTATAAATCTGAGCTTCAACCTTCAGGCTCTCATTAAGTATTTGTTGGTAAAAATTGGTGGTTGGGGCCTACTAATGGTGTGTGCCGCTCCATGGTGTTGTCCTCCACTGTATAAAGCTGAGCTTCAATCTTAAAGCTCTCGTTAAGTAGTTGTTTTTAAAAATGTGTGGTTGGGCCCTTAAAACGGTGTCTGACGCTACTGGGTTTTCTCCTGTTTTGTTGTCCCGACCTTCAATGTTCAGGCATTCGGCTTACATTTTAAATAATTAAACTGCAGTTGGCCTACTACTTTGGTTGGGCCTAGTAACGGTGTGTGCCGCACCTTGGTGTTGTCCTGTGTTATTTTCCTGACCTTTAATCTTCAGGCTTTCGGCCTTCATTTGTAATATTGAACTGCATAGGGCCTACTAGTGAGGTTCGGCCCTACTAATGGTGTCTTTCTGCCGCTCCTGGGTTTTCTACTCCACTGAACTAAGCAATGCCACCTGGTTAGTCCTGTTACCAATTTTGACCTGCATTTTACCCACTTTAATATTTGGGCCTATATCAGTGTTTCCGCCTCATCCTGCCCATTGCCCAGCCGGTGCTAGATGAGTCTTGTGGTACTTTGACCCAGACCACTACATTCCCCTTGCACGCTACACAGCCACAATCTGACCCTGCTGAAAGTCAGGTTCCCCTTCCCGCATACTATACCACCTTACACAGGGACAAAGAGGAAGGTGCAGATGAAAGTGCAGGTTTCTTCAACAGGTAGGGGGGGCATACTCATTGGCGACGTCACAGGCACAGGGCCCCTCAGAGTACGCAAAAGTGTCGCTGCAGGTGGGAGGTGCCCCCGCCGTGCAAACACACCACCGTAATTTGAGGGGCCCTGTGCCAGTGCCAATGCGAACAAGTGGGCCTCCCTGCTTGCTCAGGATCACAGCACTTGCAAAGTTGAAATACTTACCTCTCACTGCTCCACCGCCGTGACGTAGTCCACATTTCCTGCGCCCACTAAAACCTTGAACCAGCCCTACCCCCCACAACTTTTGCCAAATGACCCCCAATTTCCAATGCCCAACTATTATTATAAAGTTAATTAAGATTGACAAGCTTCAGAAACAAGAATGGATGTTTTTGGCATTAAAATGGGCACTGTAGGTGTTTTCCTGGCCTCCACTCACTGCCGACTATGCTTCCCCATTGACTTGCATTGGGTTTCATGTTTCGGTCGATCCCCGACTTTTCGCGATAATCGGCCGACTTCACTCGACTCGACTTTGGACAAAGTCGGGTTTTGCAAAACCCGACTCGATCTTAAAAAAATGAAAGTCGCTCAACCCTAATAGTGGGGCATCATATGCATTTATAGGAGCCCCCAGCTTATATGTGGTGTTCAGCCTAATGGATGGCAATTTATGGTGACAATGTCAAGATATATAGGGGTGTACTACCCAGTTGGGCGGTCGTATTGTGCACTAGTATCTTCATTTTTTAACTTGTTTGTACCTCTTTACTAAATTGTTGCTAATAAAGTGTCTGAAAATTTTATATTGGCATCTGCTTCCGATTTTTTTGGCTTGGATTGTGTATTGTTGTGGGAAGCGCCACTACTTAAGCCTTGTTTTGTGCATAGGTGAACCTTGTTTTGTGCATAGGTGAACCTTATTCCATAAATCATTTGTACACATGAAAATAAGAAACTTTGTAATATATCTTACCACAGAAATCTGCTCCTTTCTCCTCCAAAACTGATCTGCAGCTCTCAAAATTCTCAATTAACGAGTGAAATCTGTATAACGCTTACACCGACCTTGCCATTAGTTAGATGAAAGTTGTTACTGATTCTATGTAGAAAGAGCTAGATACAGAACTTCTCCCTCCTCCTCTATCCTCCCTTCTGCATAAAATATAATCAGTATCAACTGTCATCTAACTAATAGCAAAGTCTGTCTTCACTGACTAGAGATTTTGCCCGTGATTTGAGAATTTTGAGAGTGACAGATCAGTTCTGGATGAGAAAGAAGCAGAGTTATTTGATAAGACATATAAAAATTAATTATTTTCATGTGTACTATTGATTTAAAAAAAAAAAGAAAAGAATAAAACAACTGTTGTAGTATCATGGTGGTTGCTCACAAATATAGTTAATCAGTTTGTAATGTAATTGGAAGTTAGCCCATAACCTGAAACTTTCTCACAGATAATAAGATATAATATCTGGAAACTCAATACTATGAGGTTGAAATTTATACATTTTCACCTTTGAGACTAACAATAGCCCATAAAGATGCAAGACTTAATGCAATTTACTGAGATACAAGGTTAATAAAGGAAAATGTGTGAAGCAATATACTGTATATGAAATATTAAGCAATACAAAAAAATAAAATATTAGCACCTCTATTTTAATAACATTCTGCATAATTTTCCACACTAACCTAAAACTTTTTAATAGTACTGTATACATGATTTTGATTCCATGTTAGGCACTTAAGAATATGATTTCTATCATTGAGAGAAGCAAAATAATAATCTTGGAGATATGATACATTTTCCTTAACCCCTTTCTGCCATTCATGACATACTATTCCGTTCATGTGGGGTGGGCCCTAATTCCCAAGGACGGAATAGTACGTCCAGCACGATCGGCCGCTCTCACGGGGGGAGCGCGGCCGATTGCGGCCGGGTGTCAGCTGCCTATCGCAGCTGACATCCGGCACTATGTGCCAGGAGCGGTCACGGACCGCCCCCGGCACATTAACCCCCGGCACACCGCGATCAAACATGATCGCGGTGTGCCGGCGGTACAGGGAAGCATCGCGCAGGGAGGGGGCTCCCTGCGCGCTTCCCTGAGACCCCCAGAGCAACGCGATGTGATCGCGTTGCTGCGAGGGTCTCCTACCTCCTATACCTGCAGGCCCCGGATCCAAAATGGCCACGGGGCTGCATCCGGGTCCTGCAGGGATTACTTCTGGGTGCCGTGCAGCCTGCAGATGAAAGCTGCAGCCTGCACGGCTGTAAGTGAGATCGGTGATCTGACAGAGCGCTGTGCACATTGTCAGATCAACGATCAACGATCTGTAATGTCCCCCCCTGGGACAAAGTAAAAAAAAAATTCCCACATGTGTAAAAAAAAAATAAAAAAAAAAATTCCTAAATAAAGAAAAAAAAATATATATATTATTCCCATAAATACATTCCTTTATCTAAATAAAAAAAATCAAACAATAAAAGTACACATATTTAGTATCGCCGCGTCCATAACGACCCCACCTATAAAACTGTATCACTAGTTAACCCCTTCAGTGAACACCGTAAAAAAAAAAAAAAAAAAAAGAGGCAAAAAACAACGCTTTATTCTCATACCGCCAAACAAAAAGTAGAATAACACGCGATCAAAAAGACGGATATAAATAACCATGGTACCGCTGAAAACATCATCTTGTTCCGCAAAAAACGAGCCACCATATAGCATCATCAGCGAAAAAATAAAAAAGTTATAGTCCTCAGAATAAAGCGATGCCAAAATAATTTTTTTTCTATAAAATAGTTTTTATCGTATAAAAGCGCCAAAACATAAAAAAAATTATATAAATGAGGTATCGCTGTAATCGTACTGACCCAAAGAATAAAACTGCTTTATCAATTTTACCAAACGTGGAACGGTATAAACGCCTCCCCCAAAAGAAATTCATGAATAGCTGGTTTTTGGTCATTCTGCCTCACAAAAATCGGAATAAAAAGCGATCAAAAAATCTCCCGTGCCTGAGCATGTTACCAATAAAAACGTCAACTCGTCCCGCAAAAAAGAAGACCTCACATGACTCTGTGGACTCAAATATGGAAAAATTATAGCTCTCAAACTGTGGTAACGCAAAAAATATTTTTTGCAATAAAAAGCTTTTTTCAGTGTGTGACGGCTGCCAATCATAAAAATGAGCTAAAAAACCCGCTATAAAAGTAAATCAAACCCCCCTTCATCACCCCCTTAGTTAGGGAAAAATAATTTTTTTTTAAAAAAAATGTATTTATTTCCATTTTACCATTAGGGTTAGGGTTAGGGCTAGGGTTAGGGCTAGGGCTAGGGTTAGGGCTAGGGTTAGGGCTAGGTTTAGGGTTAGAGTTAGGGTTGGGGCTAGGGTTAGGGCTAGGGTTAGGGCTAGGGTTGGGGCTAGGGTTAGGGTTGGGGCTAGGGTTGGGGCTAGGGTTAGGGTTGGGGCTAGGGTTAGGGTTGGGGCTAGGGTTAGGGTTGGGGCTAGGGTTAGGGCTAGGGTTAGGGTTAAGACTACAGTTAGGGTTGGGGCTAAAGTTAGGGTTAGGGTTGGGGCTAAAGTTAGGGTTAGGGTTTGGATTACATCTACGGTTGGGAATAGGGTTGGGATGAGGGTTGGGGTGTGTCTGGGTTAGAGGTGTGGTTAGGATTACCATTGGGATTAGGGTTAGGGGTGTGTTTGGATTAGGGTTTCAGTTATAATTGGGGGGTTTCCACTGTTTAGGCACATCAGGGGCTCTCCAAATGCGACATGGCGTCCGATCTCAATTTCAGCCAATTTTGCGTTGAAAAAGTAAAACAGTGCTCCTTCCCTTCCGAGCTCTCCCGTGCACCCAAACAGGGGTTTACCCCAACATATGGGGTATCAGCGTACTCGGAACACATTGGAGAACAACTTTTGGGGTCCAATTTCTCCTGTTACCCTTGGGAAAATACAAAACTGGGGGCTAAAAAATAATTTTGGGGGGAATTTTTTTTTTTTTCACGGCTATGCGTTATAAACTGTAGTGAAACACTTGACGGTTCAAAACTCTCACAACACATCTAGATGAGTTGCTTAGGGGGTCTACTTTCCAAAATGGTGTCACTTGTGGGTTTTTTTACTGTTTAGGTACATTAGGGCTCTGCAAACGCAATGTGACGCCTGCAGACCATTCCATCTAAGTCTACATTCAAAATGGCGCTCCATCCATTCCGAGCCCTCCCATGCGCCCAAACAGTGGTTCCCCCCCACATATGGGGTATCAGCGTACTCAGGACAAATTGGACAACAACTTTTGGCATCCAATTTCTCCTGTTACCCTCGGGAAAATACAAAATTGGGGGCTAAAAAATAATTTTTGTGGAAAAAAAATATTTTTTATTTGCATGGCTCTGCGTTATAAACTGTAGTGAAACAATTGGGGGTTCAAAGCTCTCACAACACATCTAGATGAGTTCCTTAGGGGGTCTACTTTCCAAAATGGTGTCACTTGTGGGGGGTTTCTACTGTTTAGGTACATTAGGGCCTCTGCAAATGCAATGTGACGCCTGCAGACCATTCCATCTAAGTCTGCATTCCAAATAGCGCTCCTTCCCTTCCGAGCCCTCCCATGCGCCCAAACGGTGGTTCCCCCCCACATATGGGGTATCAGCGAACTCAAGACAAATTGGACAACAACTTTTGGGGTCCAATTTCTCCTGTTACCCTTGGGAAAATAGAAAACTGGGGGCTAAAAAATAATTTTGAGGGGAAAATTTTTTATTTTTTATTTTCACGCCTATGCGTTATAAACTGTAGTGAAACACTTCAGGGTTCAAAACTCTCACAACACATCTAGATGAGTTGCTTAGGGGGTCTACTTTCCAAAATGGTGTCACTTGTGTTTTTTTTTACTGTTTAGGTACATTAGGGCTCTGCAAACGCAATGTGACGCTTGCAGACCATTCCATCTAAGTCTGCATTCCAAATGGCGCTCCTTCCCTTCCGAGCCCTCCCATGCGCCCAAACGGTGGTTCCCCCCCACATATGGGATATCAGCGAACTCAAGACAAATTGGACAACAACTTTTGGGGTCCAATTTCTCCTGTTACCCTCGGGAAAATACAAAACTGGGGGTGAAAAGATAATTTTTGTGGGAAAAAAATGTTTGTTTTATTTTTATGGCTCTGCATTATAAATTTCAGTGAAGAACTTGGTGGGTCAAAGTGCTCACCACACCTCTAGATAAGTTCCTTAGGGGGTCTACTTTCCAAAATGGTGTCACTTGTGGGGGGTTTCAATGTTTAGGCACATTAGTGGCTCTCCAAACGCAACATGGCGTCCCACCTCAATTCCTGTCAATTTTGCATTGAAAAGTCAAACGGCGCTCCTTCCCTTCCGAGCTCTCCCATGCGCCCAAACAGTGGTGTACCCCCACATATGGGGTATCAGCGTACTCAGGACAAATTGTACAACAACTTTTGGGGTCCAATTTCTTCTCTTACCCTTGGGAAAATAAAAAATTGGGGGTGAAAAAATAATTTTTGTGAAAAAATATGATTTTTTATTTTTACAGTTCTGCATTATAAACTTCTGTGAAGCACTTGGTAGGTCAAAGTGCTCACCACACCTCTAGATAAGTTCCTTAGGGGGTCTTCTTTCCAAAATGGTGTCACTTGTGGGGGGTTTCAATGTTTAGGCACATTAGTGGCTCTCCAAACGCAACATGGCGTCCCACCTCAATTCCTGTCAATTTTGCACTGAAAAGTCAAACGGTGCTCCTTCCCTTCCGAGCTCTCCTATGCGCCCAAACAGTGGTTTACCCCCACATATGGGGTATCAGAGTACTCAGGACAAATTGAACAGCAACTGTTGGGGTCCAATTTCTTCTCTTACCCTTGGGAAAATAAAAAATTGGGGGCGAAAAGATCATTTTTGTGAAAAAATATATTTTTTTATTTTTACGGTTCTGCATTATAAACTTCTGTGAAGCACTTGGTGAGTCAAAGTGCTCACCAAACCTCTAGATAAGCTCCTTAGGGGGTCTTCTTTCCAAAATTGTGTCACTTGTGGGGGGTTTCAATGTTTAGGCATATCAGGGGCTCTCCAAACGCAACATGGCGTCCCATCTCAATTCCAGTCAATTTTGCATTGAAAAGTAAAATGGCACTCCTTCGCTTCCGAGCTCTGTCATGCGCCCAAACAGTGGTTTACCCCCACATATGGGGTATCGGCGTACTCAGGACAAATTGTACAACATCTTTTGGGGTCCATTTTCTCCTGTTACCCTTGGTAAAATAAAAAAAAATTGGAGCTAAAGTAAATTTTGTGTGAAAAAAAAGTTAAATGCTCATTGTTATTTAAACATTCCAAAAATTCCGGTGAAACACCTAAAGGGTTAATAAACTTCTTGAATGTGGTTTTGAGCACCTTGAGGGGTGCAGTTCTTAGAATGGTGTCACACTTGGGTATTTTCTATCATATAGACCCCTCAAAATGACTTCAAATGAGATGTGGTCCCTAAAAAAAAAATGGTGTTGTGAAAATGAGAAATTGCTGGTCAAATTTTAACCCTTATAACTCCCTAACAAAAAAAAATTTTGGTTCCAAAATTCTGCTGATGTAAAGTAGACATGTGGGAAATGTTACTTATTAAGTATTTTGTGTGACATATCACTGTGATTTAATTGCATAATGGAAAAATAAATAAAGTTGGAAAATTGCGAAATTTTCAAAATTTTCGCCAAATTTCCCTTTTTTTCACAAATAAACGCAGGTAATATCAAAGAAATTTTACCACTATCATGAAGTACAATATGTCACGAGAAAACAGTGTCAGAATCATCGGGATCTGTTGAAGCGTTCCAGAGTTATAACCTCATAAATGGACAGTGGTCAGAATTGTAAAAATTGGCCCGGTCCATAACGTGCAAACCACCCTTGGGGGTGAAGGGGTTAGAGAAGAGCGGCTCTTTTGAAATTTGAATTTGTCAACTTCGCTAAAAAAAAATTTAAAATTCGATTTGCGTAAATAAATTTATGTGAATCTCAATGCTAGAAAGTTTGGAATTGCTCAAAAAATACACATCAGGATGAGAAGAGTGAGAGAGGACCCTGATGACCCTAAGAGCTTGCACTGTATATGAGAGAGTACCCTACAGAGATAATTGTGCATGCAATGTGTAGTTCTGATGTGCATTTGTTTTCCTCATTTTCTCTATATTATACTAGCTGTATTTTTTGGATCCCAGTTGACTGATTCTTATGTTTTCTCATGCCCTGATTTAAAAAAAAACAGTTCTATTGTTAACCGCTATGTAAGGATTTTGTACAAGCGAAATGAACAAGAATGACAAAAATGTACACAATATTATATATAAAATTTATTGAACATTAATTCTGCAAATTCATTGAAAATTAATTCTTGCGCCTTTTCTCTTCAAAACTTCTCTTGATACCTTTTCTCTTTTTGAAGGCTTGTGGATCTTCTCTGTGAATGATCTAGCAGTAATCCCCCATCATGTTCATATTCTTTCTACCTTGGTATCATTGTTCCATTTTCTTCATATCCTGATTAAATATTTCTCCTTGCTCTTTGCTAAGAGCACCAAGGCTGTCAGGAGAGTATACCAAATGGGAATGTAAAAAATTTAGTTTAAAATTCATCAGACAACCCAAGGCTTTGAAATATTTCAGCATGCTCTCCACAATGGACTTACATTTTGGATCTTTGTTGTAACCTAGAAATTTCTTCACAAATTCTTTAAAAGAATCCCAAGTCCTTTTCTCAACAGCTATCATTTTTCTTTCCAATACATTGTCTTTCATTAGTTTCCAAATATCTGGACCCACAAAAATGACTTCCTATAATTTTGCTTCAGACAATCCCTAAAACTTGGTACACAGGTACTTAAAAGTCTCTCCTTTCAGTAGAGCTTTTATAAACGGCTTCATTAGCCTAATGTGGAGTGTTGGCAGGAGGTATTCCTGGACAGTTAGGCACATGGCAAAGCACTGACGGAAGGTCCAGGTTTATAATTTCTTTCTTATTTTTTAGGTTGAATCCCTCCACATTGCACGTACAAAAGTAGCTATCATCACTATTATTTTGCTGTTCTCGTCAGATCACTGTCACTGCAAAATAAAGCTCTCTGTGTTCCCTTTAGACCACTGTCATAGTACATCTACACAAACAGAACACACTACATGTGGAGCTAATGACTTGTCCTGATCACTTAGTTTTTCACCAAAGCATGCATAACACACTTTTCTAACGAAGTCTGTAATGTTTCTTCATTGTTTTTTTACTGCATAACAATCACAAATGTAGCAAAAGTTGTGAATTATGCATCCCCGTGTATATATTTAGATCACGTTATTAGAAACAGAAGCATAACCCCTTAGTGACCGAACCAATTTTGACCTTAATCCGACCAGCTCTATCCTCACCTACTGTATCCTCACCCATCCCTTGTAGATTGTGAGCCCTCGCGGGCAGGGTCCTCTCTCCTCCTGTACCAGTTGTGACTTGTATTGTTCAAGATTATTGTACCTGTTTTTATTATGTATACCCCTACTCACATGTAAAGCGTCATGTAATAAATGGCGCTATAATAATAAATAATAATAATAATCCCTGGGACAATTTTTACAATTCTGACTACTGTCAATTTAGGAGGTTATGAGGTAGCTCTGGAACGCTTAAACTGATTCCACTAATTCTGAGATTTTTTTTTGTGACATATTGTACTTCATGTAAGTGGTAAAATTTCATCGATATGACTTGCATTTAAATATTAAAAAAATGGAAATTTATTTGGCAAAAATTTGGAAAATTAAGCAATTTTCAAACTTTTAATTTTTGTGCCATTAAATCAGAGTTGAATCACCTAAAATAGTTAATAAAAAACATTTCCCACATGTCATCTTTACATCAGCATAATTTTGGAAATATATATATTTTTTATTAGAACGTTATAAGGGTTAAAATTTGACCAGTGATTTTTCAATTTTCCAACAAAATTTGCTAAACCATTTTTTAGGGACCATCCCACAATTGAAGTGAGTATGGGGTGTCAATATGACAGAAAATACCCAAAAGTGACACCATCCTAAAAACTACACCCCTCAAGGTGCTCAAAACCACATTCAAGAAGTTTATTAACCCTTCAATTGCTTCATGAGAACGAAAGCAATGTGGAAAGAAAAAATGAACATTTTACTATTTTCACAAAAAATTATTTTAGACCCAAACTTTTTTATTCTCACAAGGGTAACAAGAGAAATGGAACAACAAAATTTGTTGTGCAATTTCTCCTGAGTACACTGATACTCTGTATGTGTAAGGAAAGTCATTGTTTGAGTACATGGCAGGGCTCAGAAGGGAGGGAGTACCGTTTGACTTTTTGAATGCAAAATTGGCTGGAATCAATGGCGTGCGCCATGTCATGTTTGGAGGCCCCTTGATGTACCTAAACAGTGGAAAGCCCCCAATTCTAACTCCAACCCAATGCAGCCCTAACCCCAATGCACCCCTAACCCTAATCCCAACCCTAATCATAATCCCAACTCTAGCCACAACCATAACCCTAACCACAACCCTAACCACAACACCACACTAACCCCAACACCACCCTAACCCCAATACCACAATCATAACCCTAACCCTAGCCCCAACCCTAACCCTAGCCCCAATTCTAACTCTAGCCCCAGCACAAGCCTTAGCTCTAACCCTAGCCCCAACCCTAAACCTAGCCTAAACCCTAACTCTAGCTCAATCCTAACCCTAGCTCTAACCCCAACCATAACCCTAACCCAAATGGAAAAAAAATGTTTTTTTATTGTATTATTTTTATCTAAATGAGGGAGTGTAAAAGGGTTGTTTGAATAACTATTTTTTTTATTTTGATCACTGTGATAGGGTCTATCACAGTGATCAAATTGAACCAATTGAAATAATCTCCTATTATTGCCGAGTACTGGCCGGCAGATCTCGGTGGCGCACATGCGCCCCCATTTTTTTCTGGGAAAATGATCTGGAGGGCCGGGGGATGGAGCCGGAAGGTCTGGGGATGGCAAATGTACCAGGGGGCTTGGGGTACACCATTTCTCTCTCATATGGTATGTTAGATAATATCAGAAGAGAGAAGAGAGAGAAATGAATGGGAATTTGGACTTTTTTTTTCCTGTTTGTGATCGCCATTACTACTGCTATGCCAATGTGAAAATGTCCTTCTTGTTCTGCATACCTGTCATGGTTCCTAGAGTGGATCCACTGGATCGTGGGGCCTACCAATCTCGGGCGAGCAGACCAGGTGAAACCACCCCCTATGCAGGGACCATTAGAAGCAGGCCTGGGGGGAAGGTATACCGCAATATCTTGTACCAGGGACTGGCTCGTAGGAGACAGAGTAACCAAGATGGCATAGACTGCGCTCTGAGAAATGCACAGGGGTCCAGAGAGAAGCAAAGTGCACACCGGGTAGTGTACAGGAGACCAGGGCAAAGCAGAACAAGCACTGGGTAGTGTGCAGGAGACTGGAGTAAAGCAGGAAATGCACTGGGCACTGTGCAGGAGACCGGGACAAAGCAGAACACCGAGACCTGAGACACAACAGAACAGAGCATGCACCCGAGTGAATCACCAGGCACCGATGTGAGAGAGAGAGCCCCAGAAATACTGATGTCAGATACAGAGGAGGAGGGCAATTCCTGGTCAGGACACCTGGAAACAGAACAAAGGAATCCAGCAAGCATGCAGCGGCAGCCTAAGGAGACACACGTCATAGGCATGGACCGCGGATGCCCAGGAGGTACAAAAGCCTGGGAACATCCAGCACGACCCCATACCACCAGCAGAGGAGGACTGAGGAGCAGTGGCAGGATGGCCGACCGTGGCGGTAACAATACCTTGATTCATCCACAAAGAGCAGTGACTCAGTCAACTCCAGAGGTTTCTTGTCTCATGAGAGCGGGACAATTGGGTTGAGCCATCTCAGAGTCAACTACCTCTTCCAATAGTGTCAGAGATATGACCTGCATCCTCTCCCCTTGGCAGAGGTGGGAGAGTAGCTGGGTTAAGGACAGCACCTCTGGAGATGGTGACGTTGTCTGGGAGCAAAATAGGGCATTGCAGACGTAGGTGGCGGGTGGCAGATAGGTGTTTTGGCTATGTCTGGGCCAGAATGGCAATAATATCATGGGGTGCCATTGTCTTCAACTGGTGGTCCATAATGATGTCAGAAGTCTTGTCAAGCAACAGGTGGGTTGCAAACATGGCTCTCATGCAGGTTGCTGCTTCACGGGCAGCTAGGTCAAGTCTGGCAGAGGGCGTTGTCTTCCTCAGTGAAGTTGTGTCAGGACTCCAGTTGCATGGCCTTACTTTTCCATGATAAACAGGCAGAACAGTTTGTTGTAGCCTGATAGTCCTAGAGCAGGATGTGATTGCAGGCTTTAGTATGTAGAATCCATCAATGGCTTTCTTGTTTAGACTGAAGGAAGTGTCCTTGAGGCAGTCATACAAGGGTTGCATGAGTAGAGAGGCATCAGGATACAGGGATGGCAGTAGAATGCAGTCCAAGGAAAGACTGTGTTGGTTTGGAGTTTTGACAGTATGTCTGTTGAGACTACTAGTTGAGACAGAAAGATTCCAATATGCATTATTGGTGGTATACAAAATCAACCAGATAAATGCACCATATGGCACCAGATAACTACGTAGCCATATACCACCCATGCATGGACAAAAGGATAACTGCCAAACATAAATTATACGGGAAGAGAGAACCACAACGCAGTCATAGAATCCAAAACCTAGTAATACTTTATTAATTTATAAACACAGATAAAACACCAGACAGATAATGTTGAGCAGGGCTAAAAGATGACAATGGATGCCATCAACAACATGTAGAAGCCCAAGGTACGGCAGTCCCCAACTATAGAATCATATGTAAATAGGTGAGTTATAAAGTGCAGCTTACAGTAGTTAGCAATAAAACAAACCACCAGTTAGCAGTAATACAATCAATGACACCAACATTGTCACCCAAACAGAAAGCAGGATGGTGGCTGTATATCTGTAAATAAGTATAAACCAATGCACATCACCTGATGGTAGTAGTCAATAGTGCAGGGACACCAGTCCACCCCGATGCGCGTTTCGGTTAGGATACCTTCAGAAAAAAAGACCACTCAAAGCAAATATTTGTGGAATCCTAGAAAAAACGAAAAAAACCAAAACACAACAAGGATCCCTAAAATGTAACCTTCATTGATTATAAAAGCTAAAATCAGTTTGCTCCAATATAAGAGACAATAATGTTAGAAGAAAAAATTCCAAAAAATTAAAAACTAACTTACCCTATCAGGTGTCCTAATTACTGCTCCCTACCTGACAGCGGAGGTTGGCACCCTAAGTTTCTGCGGTAGGCGCCCCCACTCCTCGACGGCTGGCCCTAATAGCCCTACTTACACCCTATATCCCTAATTGAGACCTAATCGTTCTCAGAAAAAATGAAATAAATATAAAAAATCAAAAAAACGTGCAAATGAACAAGAAAAAAGCAAAAAATTGAACTCAGCAAAAAAACAAAATTGTTTTTATCATATTAGACAAAAAGGTCCCCAATAGGGTATAGCAAAACACACTTAATGGATAACAATGCCAATATCCTATTTAAATGAAAAATCTCAATGTCTCGTTTATCCAACAAATATATAAGCGGGCCACTTCATCTCGCCCTACTCCATATAATCATGTATATCATGGGTTCTCAATCAAAATACCCAAAAAGATATGATGTCCATAATAGGACCAGCCCACAAAAACAGAAAAACATCCCCGCAGGGGACCACCAGAGCAGACTGAGCAGTCAAAAAATAATAATCGTACTCCGCAGTATAATACTGTAGCATATGTTTCTACTCATCTGCATCCCAGAAGCGCTATGGGTCCTGTAGTCATCTGTGACGGGGTGTACGGCAGAGCAAGAAGGGACAACAGGCCAAGGGATGATTCCACAGATTTATTATCAAGAACGCTGGAACAACACAGGCAGGTAGATCTACAGAGTCCACAATTAGTCCAACGGAACAGGTTCGGGGGCACCTCCCGATAATCCTTGTGCCAGCTAACAAAATTATAGTCCACACGAGTCCAAGAGATCCCAAACAATCTCACGAACGACGAGATATGGCCTCAGCTCAAGTCTCGCTTCCGCAGTCACAGATGAACGTAGGGTCTTGCCTCAGCTAAGAATCCCTACTCCTTCTCCTTCCAGCATCAACTCACATCTGATCTCAACATAAGAATGGATTGTCTGAGCTCCTGGGATCCGCCCATGAAGGGGTAGCGGTCACACCTTCTGTTCAATGGTTGAGTTCACCAGAAGATTCTATTTTGGTCAGCTCCACATAGTCTAAGTAATATGTACATTTGACTAGCCACCTGCTGTGAGGAACAATGGCTATTCCTTCCTAGTGATGTTCACAAAGCTTAATTACATTATAGCTTAGGGCTGCAAGTATTGGGGGAAGGAGACATTTTGTTACAAATTAACTCAAAGCACAAGAAAATACATATGATTCAAATACAGGACAGGGCAAAAGTACAGATCATGACAATCCAGCTCCGTTGGTCTCCTGCCGGGATATTCTCCCTAGATTGCCCGACGCGTTTCCCCCCCGTGGAAATCCTGGGGGTTCATCAGGGGACATGGAACAATGCCACAAAAAAGATAGAGATGCAGGAGCGTGCTCCATAGCGTTGCCGTGTTAAATACTGGTCAGCTTTCTCCATGTGGGGATAGACCGCGCCCTCTCCTCGCGCACCCGGAAGTGTATCATTGAAACGCACAAGCGCTGCCAGGCGCCTGATATGACGTTCCAATCAGGAACGCATACCAAGGGAATCACCCTTCGTGGATACCTTTGCGCCTGCGTGTAGTCACACACAGAAGTGCGTCACTGGAACGCATCTGGGTCCCAAAAGCCTCACATGACATATACCGAGGAAATCACCCTCACTTAAAGTGCCACACTACGC
The DNA here is from genome assembly GCF_051348905.1 of Ranitomeya variabilis. Taxonomy (NCBI): domain Eukaryota; kingdom Metazoa; phylum Chordata; class Amphibia; order Anura; family Dendrobatidae; genus Ranitomeya; species Ranitomeya variabilis. The sequence goes on from NC_135233.1 coordinate 813,511,209, forward strand.
ATATAGTTATAGCATAGCGGTGTACAACGCTACGGGGCTGCAGATTACACAGCTCACCAGAGAATCACGTATGCACACGATCAAAACCACCACACAACCGGATGCGGGGTGTGGGGAGCACTTTACACAATGTAAATCAGGAGATACAATCCCCTAGCTCCTAATAAAGAGGAACATATGATACACAAAATAGATAAACAACATTCACCAGGAGGTAAATATATTATGCCCAGATATCATAAGGCAAAATCCCAAAACAGTAACATAATGAACCAACACTCCACAAAAGAACATAGTAGAATGAACAAACATAAAAGAACAAACCAATATATAAGAAAGGAAATTAATACCCCTATTTCTTGTAAGGGTACAGATCTACCCGACAGGTTAAATACTCGTAGGGACCAAGATGGTTTTTAGATGAAGCTCGCAAAGGAAATCTGCTCATTGAGGCCCAGAGGGCTCACCGACCTCAGCAGATAAATCCATCTCGTCTCCCGTTGTAAGATCCTCCTATCCCAATCTCCCAACCTCACCGAAGGGGAAATCACCTCAATCACCCTAAAGACAAGGGACGCGGGATTCCCCCCATGTAAATCGTTCACATGTCATGCCAATGGGGTATCCCTGTTGTGTCTAATGTCCCCTAGGTGTTCCTCTACACGTACACGGAGTTCCCGCTTCGTCTTCCCCACGTAGTCTTTTGGGCAAGAACAAGTACATACACTCTGTTATGATCCTTAGTGGTCGAGGATCACAAATTACTCCAGCAAAGTGACTAAACATAGGACAAGCTCTAGGGAGGTGGAAAACTGGACTGACCGCAAAACTGTACCTATCCAACCACACTAGAGGCAGCCGGTGAACGTGTCTAAAATCCTAGACGTCTCGAGCCAGCCTGAGGAACTAACTACCCCTAGAGAGAAAGAAAGACCTCTCTTGCCTCCAGAGAAATAATCCCCAAAAGATATAGAAGCCCCCAACAGATAATAACGGTGAGGTAAGAGGAAGGCACATACACAGGGGTGAAAGCAGATTCAGCAAAAGAGGCCCACTAATTCTAGATAGCAGAAAATAGAAAAGGGGTCTATGCGGTCAGTAAAAAAACCCTTACAAAATATCCACACTGAGATTTCAAGAACCCCCACACCAACTAACGGTGTGAGGGGAGAAACTCAGTCCCCTAGAGCAACCAGCAAGTAAGAAATCACATTTTAACAAGCTGGACAAAAAACATGATGAACGCTGATAATCAGAAACTGAACAAACAAAAACTTAGCTTGTCTTGGAGAGACTGGGAGCAAGGTAGTCACCAGGAATCTGAAGAGCACTGAATACATTGATAGCAGGCAAGGAGCTGAGTATCCAGGTGAGCTAAATAGGAAACCAACCAAGGATAACGAACCAGGTGATGAAGCCAACCTGCAGAAAGACAACACTACACAGTACCGCTTGTGACCACTAGAGGGAGCCCAAAAATAGATTTCACAACAGTACCCCCCTTGAGGAGGGGTCACCGAACCCTCATCAAGACCACCAGGGCGATCAGGACGAGCTGCGTGGAAGGCACGAACCAAATTGGCCACATGAACATCAGAGGCGACAACCCAGGAATTATCCTCCTGACCATAGCCCTTCCACTTAACCAGATACTGAAGTCTCCGTCTAGAGATACGAGAATCCAAAATCTTCTCCACCACGTACTCCAATTCGCCCTCGACCAGCACTGGAGCAGGAGGCTCAACAGAAGGAACCACAGGTACCACATACCTCCGCAACAAAGACCTATGGAACACATTATGGATGGCAAACGATGCCGGGAGATCCAAACGAAAAGACACCGGGTTAAGGATTTCCAAGATCTTATAACGACCGATGAAGCGAGGCTTAAACTTAGGAGATGAAACCTTCATAGGAACATACCGAGAAGACAGCCACACCAAATCCCCAACACGAAGTCGGGGACCCACACCGCGGCGGCGGTTGGCAAAGCACTGAGCCCTCTCTTGTGACAATTTCAGATTGTCCACCACATGGCTCCAAATCTGCTGCAACCTATCCACCACAGAATCCACCCCAGGACAGTCAGAAGACTCAACCTGACCCGAGGAAAAACGAGGATGGAAACCAGAATTGCAGAAAAAAGGCGAAACCAAGGTAGCAGAACTAGCCCGATTATTAAGGGCAAACTCGGCCAATGGCAAAAAAGTCACCCAATCATCCTGATCAGCGGAAACAAAACATCTCAAATAAGTCTCCAACGTCTGATTAGTTCGCTCGGTTTGGCCATTAGTCTGAGGATGGAAGGCCGACGAAAAAGATAAATCAATGCCCATCTTAGCACAAAAAGTTCGCCAAAACCTGGACACAAACTGGGATCCTCTATCAGACACAATATTTTCAGGAATGCCGTGCAAGCGAACCACATTCTGAAAAAATAGATGAACCAAATCGGAGGAGGAAGGCAACTTAGGCAAGGGCACCAAATGGACCATCTTGGAAAACCGATCACACACCACCCAGATGACAGACATTTTCTGAGATACTGGCAGATCCGAAATAAAATCCATGGAAATGTGCGTCCAAGGCCTTTTCGGGACAGGCAAAGGCAAAAGCAAACCGCTGGCACGAGAACAGCAAGGCTTAGCCCGAGCACAAATCCCACAAGACTGCACAAAGGAACGCACATCCCGCGACAAGGAAGGCCACCAGAAGGACCTAGCCACCAAATCTCTGGTACCAAAAATCCCAGGATGACCCGCCAACACCGAAGAATGAACCTCGGAAATAACTCTGCTGGTCCATCTATCCGGGACAAACAGTCTCTCTGGTGGACAACGGTCAGGTCTATCCGCCTGAAATTTCTGCAGCACTCGTCGCAAATCTGGAGAAATGGCAGACAAAATCACTCCCTCTCTGAGAATACTAGCCGGCTCAGAAACTCCCAGAGAGTCAGGCACAAAACTCTGAAATTTGCAGCCAGGGCACACTCATTCCATTGAGTAAGCACTGACCATTTCCGAAATCTTTGACAATACACCTCTGCTTCATCCTGCCCTTGAGAGAGGGCCAGCAATGCTTTTTCTGCCTGATTCTCAAGATTAGGCTCCTCATAAAGCAATCCAAGAGCCAGAAAAAACGCATCCACATTAAGCAATGCAGGATCTCTTGGCGCCAGAGAGAAAGCCCAATCCTGCGGGTCGCCACGCAACAAGGAGATAACAATTTTTACTTGCTGAGCGGAATCACCAGAGGAACGAGGTCTCAGAGATAGAAATAACTTACAATTATTCTTAAAATTCTGAGACCTAGATCTATCTCCAGAAAACAACTCAGGAATGGGTATCTTTGGTTCTGACATAGGGCTATGAATAACAAAATCCAGAATACTTTGCACCCGTGCAGCAAGTTGATCCACACTAGAAGTCAGAGTCTGAACATCCATGTCTGCAGCTGAGCTCAAGACCACTCAGAGTTCAAGGGGATGAAAGAAGCTAGACAGACTGCAGCACAAAAAAAAAATGTACTCAGGTCTTCTTTTAATCCCACTTCTGCGATGCATAAAACACTTTTTGGCCTACTATACTGTTATGATCCTTAGTGGTTGAGGATCACAAATTACTCCAGCAAAGTGACTAAACATAGGACAAGCTCTAGGGAGGTGGAAAACTGGACTGACCGCAAAACTGAACCTATCCAACCACACTAGAAGCAGCCAGTGAACGTGTCTAAAATCCTAGACGTCTCGAGCCAGCCTGAGGAACTAACTACCCCTAGAGAGAAAGAAAGACCTCTCTTGCCTCCAGAGAAATAATCCCCAAAAGATATAGAAGCCCCCAACAGATAATAACGGTGAGGTAAGAGGAAGGCACATACACAGGGGTGAAAGCAGATTCAGCAAAAGAGGCCCACTAATTCTAGATAGCAGAAAATAGAAAAGGGGTCTATGCGGTCAGTAAAAAAACCCTTACAAAATATCCACACTGAGATTTCAAGAACCCCCACACCAACTAACGGTGTGAGGGGAGAAACTCAGTCCCCTAGAGCAACCAGCAAGTAAGAAATCACATTTTAACAAGCTGGACAAAAAACATGATGAACGCTGATAATCAGAAACTGAACAAACAAAAACTTAGCTTGTCTTGGAGAGACTGGGAGCAAGGTAGTCACCAGGAATCTGAAGAGCACTGAATACATTGATAGCAGGCAAGGAACTGAGTATCCAGGTGAGCTAAATAGGAAACCAACCAAGGATAACGAACCAGGTGATGAAGCCAACCTGCAGAAAGACAACACTACACAGTACCGCTTGTGACCACTAGAGGGAGCCCAAAAATAGAGTTCACAACACCACTCCCACTGTTCTGCAATTTGCAAAACACCTCATCTGGAATGATCTTCCAGTAGCCGAGCTACTAAAAGTCTTGGACGGCAAAACATACTTGCAAAATGCACAGTGTCCACATCTGAATGTACCAAGAGACCTATTCTCCAACCAGGTGCCAGATCTTTTAGGGGGTGTGTAGTGGCTATGTACAACCATATCTTTGATAGATTTACCCCTCCTATAAGTGACTGAGGGATATGGGGATATGTGCCCGCCAATGTCTGGATCTGATTTTAAGATCTGCCAATATTTTCTCAGGATTTCACAAACTCTACCTGACTGATCATCATATGTACCAATTAACCATGTGATGGAAACGGTATCCTCCTTCTTCCTTGGTATCAATAAGGAGGTACGATTAGTCTTGTATGCAGCATGATATGAGGAATCAATCACATCCCTTGGCTATCCCTTATCCTGAAACCTTTGTTTCAGGTCCAAGGACCTTGTTTCAAAATCTCCCATCCTGGAACAATTCCTCCGCAATCTGCAAAATTGTCCCTTGGGGATACCCCTTTTCAGAGGACACGGATGGTAACTCTCCCACCTCAACAAACTATTAGTAGCTGTAGGCTTCCGAAAGATGGTTGTGTTGAGAAGGCCATCACTCTGTCTCGAGATGAGGATGTCCAGAAAAGCAATTTCATCCTTTCCAATCTCATACGTAAACTTAAGGCCCTCAATATTACTATTGAGGTACCGTATAAATTCAGCGAAGGACTCTGCCCCACCTCTCCAAAACACCAAGATATCATCTATATATCTGCCCCAGAAAATAATCCTGGGGCACCAGACATCATCCTCATCTCGAAACACAAACGTGTCCTCCCACCAGCCCAGGAGCAAATTAGCATATGTGGGGGCACACGGGCTCCCCATTGCTGTGCCCCTGAGCTGGTGGTAAAATTTCCCATTAAAGAGAAAAAAATTATGCTGCAAAACAAAATCCAATAACTTAGTCAGGAAATCATTATGTGGACCCAAATGGACCCCCCTACTACTCAGAAAGAACTTAACGGCCCTCAGGCCATCTTGATGCCTAATACTGCTGTACAGTGCCTCAATGTCAATTGAGGCAATAATTGTGTCTGGATCAATTATAATACCCTCCAATTTAGTAAGGAGGTCTCCCGTATCCCTGATATACGAGGGTAAGGCGGTCACAAACGGGCGTAATACTTTGTCCAGATAAATGCTACAGTTCTGTGCAAGAGCACCCACCCCTGACACAATAGGGCGTCCCCTAAGTGGGTTGACACCCTTGTGCACTTTCGGTAGTGCATAGAACGTAGCTGTCATTGGATATTTAGGCAACAGAAAATCAAATTCACTTTTGGAGATCAATTTTTGTTGTACAGCTGATGTTATAATACCTGAGAGTTCCAACAAATATTCCTCAGTTGGAACACATCTCAGAACCTCATATGAGTCCTTATCTGAGACTATAGCAGAGCACATATCCACATATCCACCACAGTCCATCACAACGATGTTACCGCCCTTATCAGAGGGCTTAATCACGATAGAGTGATTATTTTTCAGACCTTCAAGTGCCCTCCTTTCTGTAAGGGAGAGATTGGGATAAGCAGAATCAAGGGATGGATCAATCTTATTTAACTCCTCAGTGACCAATTTTTGAAAAATTTCAATGCTCCCATAATCACCCGGGGGGGGGGGGGGCATTTTTTTACTGGTAGGTTTGAGTTCTGAAAAGGGGCCCTCACCCAGTTGCCTAGACCCCTCCTCAGCCAAGCTCTCAAGTGTCTCCAAATCAGCCAGATCACTTAGTGAAATGCCCAATTGTTGACATTTTTGTGCATTATTTTTTTGAAAAAAACGCTTCCACTTTAGTTTTCTGGTAAACAAATTCAAATCCTTAATCCAATTAAATGGGTCAAATCTAGTAGTTGGGACAAAACTCAAACCTAACGACAGAACCCTACTCTCAATAGGTGACAATACATACGAGGACAGGTTCATAATACGATATTTATCAACGGTCTCTATCTTTGTCTCAGATAGTACGGGAGGGTCCCTCGATCCTCTAAAAAAGAGGATGAGGAAGAGGCAGAGGTATAACCCCTTTCTGTACTGCGAGTCTGCCATCTCCGACCCCTTTTTCCCCGACCCCTTGTGTTATGATCCTAGTGGCTGAGGATCACAAAACGGACTAGCTAAGTTTATGAACATAGACACGAGCTCTAGGGAGGTGGTAACTGAACTGACCGCAAACCTGATCCTAACCAACACACTAAAGGTAGCTGATGAACGTGCCTAAAATCCTGGACGTCTCGACGCAGCCTGAGAAACTATCTACTCCTGGAGGGAAAGTAAGACCTCACTTGCCTCAAGAGAAATCACCCCAAAGATATAGGAAGCCCCCAACAAATAATAACGGTGAGGTAAGGGGAAAACACAAACGTAGAAATGAAAACAGATTCAGCAAATGAGGCCCGCTAATACTAGATAGCAGAAGACAGATAGTGAACTGTGCGGTCAGTAAAAAACCCTATGCAAAATATCCACGCTGAGAATACAAGAACCCCCACACCAACTAACGGTGTGAGGGGAGAAACTCAGCCCCCTAGAGCTACCAGCAAGCAAGGAAATCACATATTAGCAAGCTGGACAAGAAAACAAAAATAAACCAAGAAACATATGACCACTGATGGTCAAAAAATGAATCAAGCAAAACTTAGCTTCTCTTGAAGAGACAGATAACGAAGGACTGCAGGAGAGCTCCAAAATAGCACTGAAGACATTGACAGCAGGCAACAACTGAGAGTCCAGGTGAACTAAATAGGAAACCAGCTAACAGATAACGAGACAGCTGATCAGCCTCAGACCTGCAGAATGACACAAAGAACCACCAGAGGGAGCCCAAAGACAGCAGTACACAGTACCAGTTGTGACCACAAGAGGGAGCCCAAAAACAGAGTTCACAACAGTACCCCCCCTTGAGGAGGGGTCACCGAACCCTCATCAAAACCCCCAGGGCGATCAGGATGAGCCACATGGAAGGCATGAACCAAATCGGCCGCATGAACATCGGAGGCGACAACCCAGGAATTATCCTCCTGACCATAGCCCTTCCATTTAACCAAATACTGAAGCCTCCGTCTAGAAATACGAGAATCCAAGATCTTCTCCACCACGTACTCCAATTCGCCCTCAACCAGCACCGGAGCAGGGGGTTCAACAGAAGGAACCACAGGCACCATATACCTCCGCAACAAAGACCTATGGAACACGTTATGAATGGCAAACGACGCTGGGAGGTCCAAACAAAATGACACCGGGTTAAGGATTTCCAAAATCTTATAAGGACCGATGAAGCGAGGCTTGAATTTAGGAGAGGAAACCTTCATAGGAACATACCGAGAAGACAGCCACACCAAATCCCCAACAAGAAGTCGGGGACCCACACCGCGACGGCGGTTGGCAAAGCGCTGAGCCTTCTCCTGTGACAACTTCAAATTGTCCACCACATAGTTCCAAATCTGTTGCAACCTATCCACCACAGAATCCACCCCAGGACAGTCGGAAGGCTCAACCTGACCAGAGGAAAAACGAGGATGAAAACCAGAATTGCAGAAAAAAGGCGAAACCAAAGTAGCAGAACTAGCCCGATTATTAAGGGCAAACTCGGCCAATGGCAAAAAAGTCACCCAATCATCCTGATCAGCAGAAACAAAACATCTCAAATAAGTTTCCAAGGTCTGATTAGTTCGCTCGGTTTGGCCATTCGTCTGAGGATGGAAGGCCGACGAAAAAGACAAATCAATGCCCATCTTAGCACAAAAGATCCGCCAAAATCTGGACACAAACTGGGATCCTCTGTCAGACACAATATTCTCAGGGATGCCGTGCAAGCGAACCACATTCTGAAAAAATAGAGGAACCAAATCGGAGGAGAAAGGCAACTTAGGCAAGGGCACCAAATGGACCATTTTCGAAAAACGATCACACACCACCCAGATGACAGACATTCTCTGAGAGACTGGAAGATCCGAAATGAAATCCATGCAAATGTGCGTCCAAGGCCTCTTCGGGACAGGCAAAGGCAAAAGCAAACCGCTGGCACGAGAACAGCAAGGCTTAGCCCGAGCACAAATCCCACAGGACTGCACAAAGGAATGCACATCCCGCGACAAGGAAGGCCACCAGAAGGACCTAGCCACCAAATCTCTGGTACCAAAAATCCCAGGATGGCCTGCCAACACCGAAGAATGAACCTCGGAAATAACTCTGCTGGTCCATCTATCTGGGACAAACAGTCTCTCTGGTGGGCAACGGTCAGGTCTATCCGCCTGAAATTTCTGCAGCACTCGTCGCAAATCTGGGGAAATGGCAGACAAAATCACTCCCTCTCTGAGGATACCAGCCGGCTCTGAAACTCCTGGGGAGTCAGGCACAAAACTCCTAGAAAGAGCATCAGCCTTCACGTTCTTCGAACCAGGCAGGTATGAGACCACGAAATCGAAACGGGAGAAAAACAACGACCAACGAGCCTGTCTAGGATTCAGCCGCTTGGCAGACTCGAGATAAATCAGATTTTTGTGATCAGTTAAGACCACTACACGATGCTTAGCTCCCTCGAGCCAATGTCGCCACTCCTCAAATGCCCACTTCATAGCCAACAATTCCCGATTACCAACATAATAATTCCGCTCGGCAGGCGAAAACTTTCTTGAAAAGAAAGCACAAGGCTTCATCACAGAGCAATCAGAGCTTCTCTGCGACAAAACAGCCCCTGCTCCAATCTCAGAAGCATCAACCTCGACCTCAAAAGGAAGAGAGACATCAGGCTGACACAAAACTGGAGCCGAAGAAAAACGGCGCTTCAGCTCCCGAAAGGCTTCCACGGCCGCAGGAGACCAATTAGTCACATCAGAACCCTTCTTGGTCAAATCCGTCAAGGGTTTAACCACGCCAGAAAAATTAGCAATGAAGCGACGGTAAAAATTATCAAAACCCAAAAATTTCTGAAGACTCTTAACAGATGTAGGCTGAGTCCAGTCATGAATAGCCTGGACCTTGACTGGGTCCATCTCAATAGTAGAAGGAGAAAAAATAAAACCCAAAAAGGAAACCTTCTGTACTCCGAAGAGACATTTTGAGCCCTTCACAAATAAGGCATTAGCACACAGGACCTGAAATACCATCCTGACCTGCTTCACATGGGACTCCCAGTCCTCAGAAAAGACCAAAATGTCATCCAGATGCACAATCATAAATTTATCCAGATATTCTCGGAAGATGTCATGCATGAAGGACTGGAACACAGAAGGAGCATTAGAGAGTTCAAAAGGCATCACCAAGTACTCAAAATGACCTTCGGGCGTATTAAATGCTGTTTTCCATTCATCCCCCTGCTTAATGCGCACAAGGTTATACGCACCACGAAGATCTATGTTGGTGAACCAACTGGACCCCTTAGTCTGAGCAAACAGATCAGACAACAATGGCAAAGGATACTGAAATTTGACCGTGATTTTATTTAGAAGACGATAATCTATACAAGGTCTCAGAGAACCATCCTTCTTGGCCACAAAAAAGAATCCTGCACCAAGAGGGGAGGAGGACGGGCGAATATGTCCCTTCTCTAAAGACTCCTTTATATAGCTCCGCATTGCGGCATGTTCTGGTACAGACAAATTAAAAAGTCGTCCCTTAGGGAACTTACTACCAGGAATCAAATTTATAGCACAATCACAATCCCTGTGAGGAGGCAGGGCACCGGATCTGGGCTCATCAAATACATCCTGGTAGTCCGACAAAAACTCAGGGACCTCAGAAGGAGTGGAAGAAGCAATTGATACCAAAGGAGCATCGCCATGAATCCCCTGGCAACACCAACTTGACACAGACATAGCTTTCCAATCCAGAACTGGATTATGGGCCTGCAGCCATGGCAGACCCAACACGACAACATCATGCAAATTATGCAACACAAGAAAGCGAATCAACTCCTGATGCACAGGAGTCATGCACATGGTCACTTGAGTCCAATATTGAGGCTTATTCTCAGCCAATGGTGTAGCATCAATTCCCCTCAGTGGAATAGGGAATTCCAAAGGCTCTAGGACAAAACCACAGCGCCTGGTAAACGACAAATCCATCAGATTCAGGGCAGCACCTGAATCCACAAAAGCCATAACCGAGTAGGATGACAAAGAACAAATTAAAGTAACAGACAAAATGAATTTAGGCTGTATAGTACCAATGGTGACAGGTTTAGCGATTTTTTTAACGCGCTTAGAGCATGCTGAGATAACATGAGTTGAATCACCACAGTAAAAGCACAACCCATTTTGACGTCTATGATTTTGCCACTCAATTCTGGTCAGAACTCGGTCACATTGCATAGACTCAGGTCTCTGTTCAGAAAACACCGCCAGGTGGTGCGCAGATTTGCGCTCCCGCAAACGCCGATCAATCTGAATGGCCAAAGCCATTGAGTCATTTAGACTTGCAGGCGTGGGGAACCATAACATTCTTAATGGCTTCAGAAAGACCTTCTCTGAAATTTGCAGCCAGGGCACACTCATTCCATTGAGTAAGCACCGACCATTTCCGAAATTTTTGACAATACACCTCAGCTTCATCCTGGCCCTGAGAAAGAGCCAGCAAGGCCTTTTCTGCCTGGTTCTCAAGATTAGGTTCCTCATAAAGCAGTCCAAGCGCCAGAAAAAACGCATCCACATTCAGCAATGCAGGATCTCCTGGCACCAGAGAGAAGGCCCAATCTTGAGGGTTGCCACGTAACAAGGAGATAACAATTTTAACTTGCTGAGCGGAATCACCAGAGGAACGAGGTCTCAAAGATAGAAATAATTTACAATTATTCTTAAAATTCAGAAACCTAGATCTATCTCCAGAAAACAACTCAGGAATAGGTATTTTTGGCTCTGACATAGGGCTATGAACAACAAAATACTGAATGCTTTGCACCCTTGCAGCAAGACGATCCACACTAGAAGTCAGACTCTGAATATCCATGTCTGCAGCTGAACACAAAACCACCCAGAGATTAAGGGGATGAGAGAAGCTGGACAGACTGCAGCAAAGATAGAGAGGAAAAAAAAAAAATTGTACTCAGGGCTTCTCTTATCCCACTTCTGCGATGCATTAAACACTTGTTGGCCTGCTGTACTGTTATGATCCTAGTGGCTGAGGATCACAAAACGGACTAGCTAAGTTTATGAACAAAGACACGAGCTGTAGGGAGGTGGTAACTGAACTGACCGCAAACCTGATCCTAACCAACACACTAAAGGTACCTGGTGAACGTGCCTAAAATCCTGGACGTCTTGACGCAGCCTGAGAAACTATCTACTCCTGGAGGGAAAGTAAGACCTCACTTGCCTCAAGAGAAATCACCCCAAAGATATAGTAAGCCCCCAACAAATAATAACGGTGAGGTAAGGGGAAAACACAAACGTAGAAATGAAAACAGATTCAGCAAATGAGGCCCGCTAATACTAGATAGCAGAAGACAGATAGTGAACTGTGCGGTCAGTAAAAAACCCTATGCAAAATATCCACGCTGAGAATACAAGAACCCCCACACCAACTAAAGGTGTGAGGGGAGAAACTCAGCCCCCTAGAGCTACCAGCAAGCAAGGAAATCACATATTAGCAAGCTGGACAAGAAAACAAAAATAAACCAAGAAACATATGACCACTGATGGTCAAAAAATGAATCAAGCAAAACTTAGCTTCTCTTGAAGAGACAGATAACAAAGGACTGCAGGAGAGCTCCAAAATAGCACTGAAGACATTGACAGCAGGCAACAACTGAGAGTCCAGGTGAACTAAATAGGAAACCAGCTAACAGATAATGAGACAGCTGATCAGCCTCAGACCTGCAGAATGACACAAAGAACCACCAGAGGGAGCCCAAAGACAGCACTACACAGTACCAGTTGTGACCACAAGAGGGAGCCAAAAAACAGAGTTCACAACACCCTTGATCTAGGTTGTTGCCGAAACAAAAACACTCTTGGGGCTGAATCCACGTCAGAGGACTCAATATCTGACGATGATACCTCCCTGTTAGTTGTTGATGTAATTTGCAACGCTGGATATGCCCGTTTTTCTTTAAATTCGGCACAATCTTTTAAGAATCGTTTATGACGTTGAGGCACTGTACAGCAGTATTAGGCATCAAGATGGCCTGAGGGCCGTTAAGTTCTTTCTGAGTAGTAGGGGGGTCCATTTGGGTCCACATAATGATTTCCTGACTAAGTTATTGGATTTTGTTTTGCAGCATAATTTTTTTCTCTTTAATGGGAAATTTTACCACCAGCTCAGGGGCACAGCAATGGGGAGCCCGTGTTCCCCCACATATGCTAATTTGCTCCTGGGCTGGTGGGAGGACACGTTTGTGTTTCGAGATGAGGATGATGTCTGGTGCCCCAGGATTATTTTCTGGGGCAGATATATAGATGATATCTTGGTGTTTTGGAGAGGTGGGGCAGAGTCCTTCGCTGAATTTATACGGTACCTCAATAGTAATATTGAGGGCCTTAAGTTTACGTATGAAATTGGAAAGGATGAAATTGCTTTTCTGGACATCCTCATCTCGAGACAGAGTGATGGCCTTCTCAACACAACCATCTTTCGGAAGCCTACAGCTACTAATAGTTTGTTGAGGTGGGAGAGTTACCATCCGTGTCCTCTGAAAAGGGGTATCCCCAAGGGACAATTTTGCAGATTGCGGAGGAATTGTTCCAGGATGGGAGATTTTGAAACAAGGTCCTTGGACCTGAAACAAAGGTTTGAGGATAGGGGATACCCCAGGGATGTGATTGATTCCGCATATCATGCTGCATACAAGACTAATCGTACCTCCTTATTGATACCAAGGAAGAAGGAGGATACCGTTTCCATCACATGGTTAATTGGTACATATGATGATCAGTCAGGTAGAGTTTGTGAAATCCTGAGAAAATATTGGCAGATCTTAAAATCAGATCCAGACATTGGCGGGCACATATCCCCATATCCCTCAGTCACTTATAGGAGGGGTAAATCTATCAAAGATATGGTTGTACATAGCCACTACACACCCCCTAAAAGATCTGGCACCTGGTTGGAGAATAGGTCTCTTGGTACATTCAGATGTGGACACTGTGCATTTTGCAAGTATGTTTTGCCGTCCAAGACTTTTAGTAGCTCGGCTACTGGAAGATCATTCCAGATGAGGTGTTTTGCAAATTGCAGAACAGTGGGAGTGGTCTATGTATGTACTTGTTCTTGCCCAAAAGACTACGTGGGGAAGACGAAGCGGGAACTCCGTGTACGTGTAGGGGAACACCTAGGGGACATTAGACACAACAGGGATACCCCATTGGCACGACATGTGAACGATTTACATGGGGGGAATCCCGCGTCCCTTGTCTTTAGGGTGATTGAGGTGATTTCCCCTTCGGTGAGGGTGGGAGATTGGGATAGGAGGATCTTACAACGGGAGACGAGATGGATTTATCTGCTGATGTCGGTGAGCCCTCTGGGCCTCAATGAGCAGATTTCCTTTGCGAGCTTCATCTAGTTACATAGTTACATAGTTACATAGTTATTGAGGTTGAAGGAAGACTTTAAGTCCATCTAGTTCAACCCATAGCCTAACCTAACATGCCCTAACATGTTGATCCAGAGGAAGGCAAAAAAAACCCATGTGGCAAAGAGTAACTCCACCATGGGGAAAAAAATTCCTTCCCGACTCCACATACGGCAATCAGACTAGTTCCCTGGATCAACGCCTTATCAAGGAATCTAGTGTATATACCCTGTAATATTATACTTTTCCAGAAAGGTATCCAGTCCCCTCTTAAATTTAATTAATGAATCACTCATTACAACATCATACGGCAGAGAGTTCCATAGTCTCACTGCTCTTACAGTAAAGAATCCGCGTCTGTTATTATGCTTAAACCTTCTTTCCTCCAGACGTAGAGGATGCCCCCTTGTCCCTGTCTCAGGTCTATGATTAAAAAGATCATCAGAAAGGTCTTTGTACTGTCCCCTCATATATTTATACATTAAAATAAGATCACCCCTTAGTCTTCGTTTTTCCAAACTAAATAGCCCCAAGTGTAATAACCTATCTTGGTATTGCAGACCCCCAAGTCCTCTAATAACCTTGGTCGCTCTTCTCTGCACCCGCTCTAGTTCAGCTATGTCTTTCTTATACACCGGAGACCAGAACTGTGCACAGTATTCTAAGTGTGGTCGAACTAGTGACTTGTATAGAGGTAAAATTATGTTCTCCTCATGAGCATCAATGCCTCTTTTAATACATCCCATTATTTTATTTGCCTTTGTAGCAGCTGCCTGACACTGGCCACTGAATATGAGTCTGTCATCCACCCATACACCCAGGTCTTTTTCATTGATGGTTTTGCCCAGAGTTTTAGAATTAAGCACATAGTTATACATCTTATTACTTCTACCCAAGTGCATGACCTTACATTTATCCCCATTAAAGCTCATTTGCCATTTATCAGCCCAAGCTTCTAGTTTACATAAATCATCCTGTAATATAAAATTGTCCTCCCCTGTATTGATTACCCTACAGAGTTTAGTGTCATCTGCAAATATTGAAATTCTACTCTGAATGCCTACAAGGTCATTAATAAATATGTTAAAAAGAAGAGGGCCCAATACTGACCCCTGTGGTACCCCACTGCTAACCGCGACCCAGTCCGAGTGTGCTCCATTAATAACCACCCTTTGTTTCCTCTCCCTGAGCCAGCTCTCAACCCACTTACACATATTTTCCCCTATCCCCATTACTCTCATTTTATGTATCAACCTTTTGTGTGGCACCGTATCAAAAGCTTTGGAAAAGTCCATATACACTACGTCCACTGGGTTCCCTTGGTCCAGTCCGGAACTTACCTCTTCATAGAAGCTGATCAAATTAGTCTGACATGAGCGGTCCCTAGTAAACCCGTGCTGATACTGGGTCATGAGGTTATTCCTCTTCAGATACTCCAGTATAGCATCCCTTAGAATGCCCTCCAGGATTTTACCCACAGTAGAGGTTAAACTTACTGGCCTATAATTACCGAGTTCAGTTTTTGCCCCTTTTTTGAATATTGGCACCACATTTGCTATACGCCAGTCCTGTGGTACAGACCCTGTTATTATGGACTCTTTAAAGATTAAAAATAATGGTCTATCAATGACTGTACTTAGTTCCTGCAGTACTCGGGGGTGTATCCCATCCGGGCCCGGAGATTTGTCAATTTTAGTGATTTTTAGACGCCGCTGTACTTCCTGCTGGGTTAAGCAGGTGACATTTAATGGGGAATTTTTATCACTAGTCATATTGGCTGCCATGGGATTTTCTTTTGTAAATACTGATGAAAAAAAGTCATTTAGCAGATTGGCTTTTTCCTCATCCTCATCCACCATTTCACCCAGACTATTTTTAAGGGGGCCAACACTGTCATTTTTTAGTTTCTTACTATTTATGTAGTTAAAGAATATTTTGGGGTTATTTTTGCTCTCTCTAGCAATGAGTCTCTCTGTCTCAATCTTTGCTGCCTTGATTTGCTTTTTACAGAATTTATTTAATTTTCTGTATTTATTTAATGCCTCATCACTACCTACTTCCTTTAATTCTCTAAATGCTTTCTTTTTGTTCCTTATTGCGCCCCTAACAGCTCTATTTAGCCATATTGGTTTCCTCCTATTTCTAGTATGTTTATTCCCATACGGTATATACTGTGCACAGGTCCTATCCAGGATGCTAATAAACGTCTCCCATTTTCTTTGTGTATTTTTGTGTCTCAGGATATCGTCCCAGTTAATTGCACCAAGATCCTCTCTCATCCGTTGGAAATTTGCCCTCCTGAAGTTTAGTGTCCTTGTCACCCCCCTACTACCCATCTTATTAAAGGTTACATGAAAACTTATTATTTTATGATCACTATTCCCCAAGTGACCCCCAACCCTTATATTTGATATGCGGTCTGGCCTGTTGGTTAATATTAGATCTAGCAGTGCCCCCCTCCTTGTTGGGTCCTGAACCAGCTGTGAAAGGTAATTGTCTCTCATAGTTGTCAAAAACCGATTACCTTTGCTGGAACTGCAGGTTTCTGTTCCCCAATCTATTTCAGGGTAGTTGAAGTCCCCCATAATAATGACTTCTCCTTGAGTCGCAGCTTCATCTATTTGCTTTACGAGGATATTCTCCATTGCTTCCATTATTTTTGGAGATTTATAACAAACCCCTATCAGTAATTTATTATTTTTTCCCCCTCCCCTTATCTCCACCCACAGGGACTCCACATTTTCATTAAATTCACCTATATTATCACGCAGGATGGGTTTTAAGGAAGATTTTACATATAGACACACCCCTCCCCCTCGCTTATCTGTACGGTCATTTCTGAACAGGCTATAGCCCTGCAAGTTAACAGCCCAGTCATGGCTCTCATCCAGCCACGTCTCAGATATCCCCACCATGTCATAATTATGCTCCAACAACATTAGTTCTAATTCGTCCATTTTGTTGGCGAGGCTTCTGGCATTAGTATACATGCACTTGATGTTACTCTCTGTACCTCTATTCTTTCTTAAATTATTAACTGTTCTAACCCCACCCCCCATGCCACCGCCACCCCCAACTTCCTTATTTGTGCCCAGCTCTCTATCTGCACTATCTTCCCCTCCTATAAAATGAATACCCTCCCCCCCAATCCCTAGTTTAAACACTCCTCCAACCTTCTAACCATTTTCTCCCCCAGCACAGCTGCCCCTTCCCCATTGAGGTGCAGCCCGTCCCTAGCGTAGAGCCTGTAGCCCACTGAGAAGTCGGCCCAGTTCTGCAGGAACCCAAACCCCTCCTTCCTACACCAATTCTTGAGCCACTTATTAACCTCCCTAATCTCCCGTTGCCTCTCTGGCGTGGCACGTGGTACAGGCAGTATTTCGGAAAATACCACGTTGGAGGTCCTTGCTTTCAGCTTGCAGCCTAATTCCCTGAAATCATCTTTAAGGACCTTCCACCTACCTCTAACTTTGTCATTTGTGCCAATGTGCACCATGACTGCTGGGTCCTCACCAGCCCCTCCCAGTAATCTGTCCACCCGATCAGCGATGTGTCGGACTCGAGCGCCAGGTAGGCAGCACACCGTCCGACGATCCCTGTCTTTGTGACAGATTGCCCTATCTGTTCCCCTAATAATTGAGTCCCCCACTACCAGCACCTGTCTGGCCTGCCCTGCTCTCCTATTTCCCTCCTTACTGGAGCAGTCACTCCTCCGGCTTTCAGAGGTCCCTACGAGTATTTAACCTGTCGCGTAGATCTGTACCCTTACAAGAAATAGGGGTATTAATTTCCTTTCTTATATATTGGTTTGTTCTTTTATGTTTGTTCATTCTACTATGTTCTTTTGTGGAGTGTTGGTTCATTATGTTGCTGTTTTGGGATTTTGTCTTATGATATCTGGGCATAATATATTTACCTCCTGGTGAATGTTGTTTATCTATTTTGTGTATCATATGTTCCTCTTTATTAGGAGCTAGGGGATTGTATCTCCTGATTTACATTGTGTAAAGTGCTCCCCACACCCCGCATCCGGTTGTGTGGTGGTTTTGATCGTGTGCATATGTGATTCTCTGGTGAGCTGTGTAATCTGCAGCCCCGTAGCGTTGTACACCGCTACGCTATAACTATATGAGTAGTGTGGCACTTTAAGTGAGGGTGATTTCCTCGGTATATGTCATGTGAGGCTTTTGGGATGCAGATGCGTTCCAGTGACGCACTTCTGTGTGTGACTACACGCAGGCGCAAAGGTATCCACGAAGGGTGATTCCCTTGGTATGCGTTCCTGATTGGAACGTCATATCAGGCGCCTGGCAGCGCTTGTGCGTTTCAATGATACACTTCGGGGTGCGCGAGGAGAGGGCGCGGTCTATCCCCACGTAAAGAAAGCTGACCGGTATTTAACACGGCAACGCTATGGAGCACGCTCCTGCATCTCTATCTTTTTTGTGCCATTGGTCCATGTCCCCTGATGAACCCCCAGGATTTCCACGGGGGGGAAACGCGTCGGGCAATCTAGGGAGAATATCCCGGCAGGAGACCAACAGAGCTGGATGACTACAGGACCCATAGCGCTTCTGGGATGCAGATGAGTAGAAACATATGCTACAGTATTATACTGTGGAGTACGATTATTATTTTTTGACTGCTCAGTCTGCTCTGGTGGTCCCCTGCGGGGATGTTTTTCTGTTTTTGTGGGCTGGTCCTATTATGGACATCATATCTTTTTGGGTATTTTGATTGAGAACCCATGATATACATGATTATATGGAGTAGGGCGAGATGAAGTGGCCCGCTTATATATTTGTTGGATAAACGAGACATTGAGATTTTTCATTTAAATATGATATTGGCATTGTTATCCATTAAGTGTGTTTTGCTATACCCTATTGGGGACCTTTTTGTCTAATATGATAAAAACAATTTTGTTTTTTTGCTGAGTTCAATTTTTTGCTTTTTTCTTGTTCATTTGCACGTTTTTTTGATTTTTTATATTTATTTCATTTTTTCTGAGAACGATTAGGTCTCAATTAGGGATATAGGGTGTAAGTAGGGCTATTAGGGCCAGCCGTCGAGGAGTGGGGGCGCCTACCGCAGAAACTTAGGGTGCCAACCTCCGCTGTCAGGTAGGGAGCAGTAATTAGGACACCTGATAGGGTAAGTTAGTTTTTAAAGTGAATAAAGCAGGCCCACTGTTTTACACCACAGTTTCTGTGGCAGAAAATGACTGGCAGAGATACCACAGACAGGACTGGCGCAGATGCACTGATTGGCAATATAAATCTCCCTTTTTATGTGTGGGACAGTGCAGAAAAAAACAGGCCCACTGTTTTACACTACACAGTTTCAAAGGCAGAATGTGGCTGGAAGATATATAGCAAAAAAAAGGGACTGTACTACAATTATTATCTCCCTACAATAATCTCAGAAAAGTATGGCAGGCAGCAATAAAAAGGACTGCTGCACACAAGTGTGGACAAACAAACAAGATAGCTGTGCAGAAAGGAAGGAGCAACAGGATTTTTGCTTTTAAAAAAGCAGTTGGTTTGCACAGCGGCGTACAAACAGCAATGCAGCTATCAGGGAGCCTTCTAGGGCAGCCCAATAAGCTACAGAGCTGATGAAGAAAAATCTAGCCTCCACTGTCCCTGCAAAGAAAAGGTGGTGTTGAACAGTGGGAATCACTACAGCACAAGCGGTTTCAGGGTTAATATTCCCTCCCTAACGCTATCCCTGCTTCTGATGAAGCTGTAGCAACCTTTCCCTATGCTGATATCGGCAGCAGTAAGATGGCGGTCGGCATGCATGCCCCTTTATAGCCCCTGTGACGCCGCAGAGAGCAAGCCAATCACTGCCATGCCCTTCTATAAGATGGTGGGGACCGAGACCTATGTCATCACGCTGCCCACACTCTGCATCCACCTTCATTGGCTCAGAAAAGGCGCTGAAAGCGTCATACAAAACGCAACTTTGGCGCGAAGATCGCCGACCGCGTGGCCGACCCCACACTGGGATCGGGTCGGGTTTCACGAAACCCGACTTTGCCAAAAGTTGGCGATTTATGAAAATGACCGATCCGTTTCGCTCAACCCTAGTAATTGCACATAGATAGGCCGGGATCACACATGCGAGAAATACGTCCGAGTCTCGCATGGTAATACCCGGCATTGCCGCCGTCTCTCTGGAGCGGAGCGTGCTGCCGCATGTATTGCTATGCGGCCGCACTCTCCGCTCCTGAGTGCCGGCGGCAATGCCGGGTATTACCATGCGAGACTCGGACGTATTTCTCGCATGTGTGATCCCGGCCATAGATACTAGCTGATGCATTATTTGAAACGCCATATTTATTATAATGATGGCTGGAGCACACATGACAAGTACTTTTTACCTGTGGGGCCCTCCCTATTTCTTTATAGATTGTAAGCTTGCTAGCAAGGCCCTCATTTCTTCTGTAACTGTTGAACTATGTTTTACTTTGTATTATGTTTATTGTTTGTGCGTGTCCTCACTTAATTGTAAAGTGCTGAGGCGCTTCTGAAATAAAATTATTATTATATATATATATATATATATATATATATATATATATATATATCTCAAGATAGTGCTTACTGAATATATTGAGGGGCACTCACTTGGCAATGGGATAAATGTAGACAGGCACAGTTTTTCCACATAAACAGTCTATTTTGGTTTATTCAGACATCATAATCCACACCGTAGGCCATGTTGCACCTCATAGGCCTACACATAGTCCATAGCACTTTATAGTATATGGCTTTAACTCGCAGTCACTAAACACGCCGGACCTCTTTGTCCAGTTACCATGGGTAACCACACGCCGAGCAGTTCATTAATGTCCATGGAACACAACAGGCACCAACACATGACATTAGGTTGCAGTCTCTAAACATGCTGGACCTTACGCCATCCAGTTACCATGGGTGACCGCACAGTTCATTAACTGACCCCCTGTCAGTGCACACAGTTTCTGGGTTAACTTCCTGGAGCTCCTGCTCCACACGCTGACTCCTGTCAGTACTTTCTTTCCCAGGGAAGCTCTCGAACTGGGATCACCATCCCGGACAATGCTTTGCTCACCAGGCCACCTGACAGTCCAGATCCTCAGACGGGCTGTAGCTCCCCCAATGCAGTGCCAACACAGACTCTGCAAACATGCCTTTCCACGTGCTCTTCAGGAAGTCCTACTCCCAGGATTTTCCAACACAGGCCTCTTAGTGCGCTATTCAGGGATCCGATCCTACTCCTAGGATCTCACAACACACAAGTCTTCAGATCCACGGCCTCTCAGTGCGCTATTCAGAGATCCGGTCTACACACAGAACCTCCCAACACACAAGCCGTCCAGGATCTACACATTCTCCATCACAGAGACCATGTGACCACACCCTAGTCACATATGTTATATAGTTGTAACCACTCCCATAGATGGGTGGTATGTGTGGTTAGCCAGACACGCCCAGCTCTCCAGCTAACCATGTAAGCCTCCCTTTACAAACTATACAAATACTTGTGGGACTACAGGTCCCAGAACAACAACATTACTTCAGGCTTACAGCGCAGACTCCCTCTGCGACACATACTGGCCATTTATAATCCTGCCGGTCATTGTTTCACCATCAAAATCACAGATACGCCTCCATGCGCCTCCCAAGGAGCACCTACGGTGCCCCCTAGGTGTAACAGGGGTCACTGCATATATATATGCATATGTTCTGCATATGCGTGTGCAGCGCCCCAAAGTCCCGGTCATTGCAGTATTGTCGCTCTGCCGCTAAGGGGAGTGATGGTATGTCTGATGGCACTAAAGGAGTTCACCTGACCAGGTATCGCAGTCACACACTACAATTCACACTCCGGCCACCAGGGGGAGCTAAAGGTCCTATCTACTAGGCCACTCCTCACACACGGGTAAAACTGGGGGTTGGATAGGAAGTTAGGGAGAAAGCAGCCTGGAAGAGTTCCAGGGAGGACCAGTCAGGTGTGGGATCCTGACAGCAGCCTAGCACAGAGAGATCGTTACGGAGCTGCGCCTGCACCGCATCGCGGCAGTTTCCTAAGAAAGGACAAGGAGCAAAGTGTTTTGTGGAGAAGTGAGAACCGAGATCACAGCACTAGGAGATAGAACCAGGAGGAGTCGTGCCCCGAGATCGGCAACATCCTTCTGAGGCATGTAGCAGGTGGCCGGAACACCGAGGGAGTACTGACTACACGCATTACTCCAGATCATGGCAGGGGCTGCTAATTCCAAGTTGGCTGTCCACCCTTTACACCTACGAAGACAACGGAGGCAAGTTGTGGGAGAGGGGCATCTCTAGGGTCCCTATAAAATAACTCCAGGCCTACCCCGTCATACGGGTGCATCCTATCCAAACCATCTGGGGGACGGAGAGAAAGAACAGAAATATACACGACAGTTGTGAGGACTATCCCGTGGTGCTCAGCAGGGAGGTACTACAACCCACAGGCGCTAGTAGGAAGGCTACTGATTTCCACCTGCGAAGGGAACTCTGGATGTGCCTTCGGACCGGCCGGTCTCAGCCAGCCCTGTTAGCAGTGCTCCAGATTGCAGATGCCGAAGCCTTCAGTAAAAAGGTAAAGAGACTGCAACCCTGTGTCTTCGTTATTCATCGTGCCTTGCACCACTCACTAGCACCCTTAATTGGACGCCCCTTGGCAGGGCCACGGACTGGGTCTAGCCACCGTGACATCCCCAGGACCGAGACAGAGAGACCCGGTACCGGGTACCCCGCTGCCCTGCGTCTGGGGGTGCTCCAAAGTTGGCATCATGAACAGGATCTACTTAAGCCTGAGAATCAGGTCATGTGTGCCTTGGATCTGTGTCTGAATTGTGCTTGAATCGTGATTTATTGCAAAGACTGTGTATTGCCACTTGCCACCAAAATCCGCCATTGCCGCGCGGAGCGCGAGGGGAGGAGCCACAGCTTGGAGGGCGGAGCCGGCCGAAAAGAGCGCGAAGCGGGAAGGCGGGCGCCGCGCTGCTGCCGGGAAAGCCAGAAGAGGAAACGCAGTGAAGTGCTGACCCCGAGAGGATTTCCCCCCTCCCGACTTCCACCAGGTTAGCAGAAGGGAGGAACGGCCATGTCCAACCTGGAAGGGGAGGCAGCGGTGGCCGCAGCTGCAGATGCAGAAGCCTCGCTGAGCCCCGCGGTAGACGCAGTCGCGGGCCTGGTACCACCACCGGTCCCGACAGAGCCTGCCACCCCCATCATCCAGCCGGACACTGCCGCAGCTACGGCGGTCATAATGCCCTTCTCCATGCCATACATACCTGGAGCAGCCTGGCTCCCACGATACTCGGGAGAATCGCATACCTTAACTGACTTTAAAGAAGGGATCTGCAGCCTGCTTGAGTTTTGTCCCCTGACCGAGCCTCAGAATATTCACATGATAATGAGCCAACTATTTGGAGCGGCCCTGAGGGAAGTAAAGTCCTGGCCCGCTGCGGGTAAGAGAACTGCGCAGCAGGTCTTTGCAAAGCTTAAAATCACCTTTGACACCCGCACCGCCACAGAAATTAAATTGACGTTCTATGGGTGCAAGCAGAGACCGCAGGACAGCTTACGGGACTATGCCCTTAATCTCCAAGAGGCATTACAGGCCAGCAGGATGACCCAAACGGCATGCAAGATGAGGATAAACTCTTAAAGGAGCGGTTCATCAAGGGGCTCCTGTGCAGTCATCAAAGGGCCCAGCTGCACCTCATGGCTATGCAGAACCCTGTCCTGCCCTTCGAGCAATTTAAAGACAAAACCATCCAGATGCTCCAGGAGCGACAGCCCAGCCATGCAGTACTTCCTAGGCGTCAAGCTCTCATGTACCACCAGGAGGTGGCATCTGATGCTACAGTCTCTGCCGAGGCCGATGCCCAGATCCTAGAAGACGATTCCCCTGCAGGACTACGCCTCCAGATGCAGGAGCTGACCAAGAGCGTTGCTGCCTTAGCCCGGACCGTCCAGTCCCTAGAGGAGGCCCCCAAAGAGAAGATCAAGTTGGCTTCCGGACCGGAGGATGTTCCCTGGCAACGACAGAGGAGGGTTCCGCTGACCAGACGCGATCGCTTTCATCAAGATGGACGACCCATCTGCCGCCACTGCAACCAGGTGGGCCACATCGCAAGGTACTGTCATTTAAACGAGCAACCCCTAGGGCAGAGGGCCAACCCCCAGGAGTAGGATGACCAGGCCCGCAAAATTGGAGAGCCAAATACATTGGAGGACGACCAGTTCTCCCCATTGTGATCGACGGTATCCCCATGAATGCCTTGTTGGACACCGGTTCTCAGGTGACATCTATGCCCTACATCCTTTATAGATGTTATTGGGAGGACACCGACATCACTCATGCCCCCGATGATGATTTCACCATAATAGCCAGTAATGGTCAGCCATTGCCACAAATGGGGTACAAAGAGGTCACCATTAAAATGGGGCGGGTAGAATTGGAGGCCCAAGGAATTGTAATTGTTGATATTGATCGGTGTGAATGTAACCCCATGATGACCATTGGTACTAATGTCATAGAAAATTGTCTTGCAGAAGTCATTGTCTTGTTACAGCAGGTAGTAGAAACAGCTGGTTACAGTGAGCAACGGGCCCTGCAGAAGGAAATTCGGGCTCTGATGTGGAGACAACAGATAGCGCTGACTGGTGGTGAAATTGGTCGTGTCACCGTGAGTGATTCAACCCCCATTGCTATACCCCCCAGGAGTGAAATGTTAATCTGGTGTCGAGTGGCAATAGGCCTCAGGAGTAAGGACTACCAGGCCCTGGTAGAACCTGTGTATTCAGATAGCAGGCCTACCCTCCTGACCGCCAGGGGAATGTTTGAAGTCCGCAAGGGGAGGGTGCCGTTACGTGTCCTTAATTGTGGAGAGGAAGAGGTCCAACTAACCAAATATGCCACACTTGCTAAACTGTTTACTGTTGGTAATAATGCGGTACAGGCACCAGAACCCTTGAGTCCGTCCACCCAGGCGGAAAACAACGGCTCTGCAGGACAAACGGTAGATTGGTGTCGGGAATTGCACGTGGGCACTGATTCAACCCCATCACACCAGAAACAAGGGGCCTACAGGGTGGTTCATGAGTATGAGCAGGTATTCAGCAAGCACCCCCTAGATTTTGGACAGGAAAAAGGGATTCAACATCATATCCCCACAGGAGATCACCCACCTATAAAAGAGAGATACCGTCCTGTACCTCCAGCTCATTATCAGTGTGCCAAAGACATGTTGCGAGAGATGACGGAGGCTGGGGTAGTTAGAGACAGTTGTAGCCCCTGGGCAGCTCCATTAGTCCTTGTTAGAAAAAAGCATGGCACAATGAGGATGTGTGTTGATTATAGGCAGCTAAATCGCATTACACATAAGGATGCATACCCACTGCCTAGGATAGAAGAGTCCTTGGCCGCTCTAAAATCTGCTAACTACTTCTCTACCTTGGATCTCACCAGTGGGTACTGGCAGGTTCCCGTGGCAGAGGCGGACAAGGAAAAGACGGCCTTCACGATGCCGATGGGTCTCTGTGAGTTTAACTACATGCCATTCGGGCTGTGCAACGCCCCGGGAACATTCCAAATTATGATGGAGTGCTGTCTGGGACATAAGAACTTTAAAACCGTGCTGCTTTATCTGGACGATGTCATTGTCTTCTCCAAGACCTATGAAGACCATTTGAAGCACCTAGCCGATGTGTTTGAAGCCCTGTCCAACTTCGGCTTAAAGGTAAAACCGTCCAAGTGTCATCTGCTAAAACCCAAAGTGCAGTACCTGGGCCATGTGGTGAGTGCCGAGGGAGTGGCCCCAGACCCTGACAAGGTCACCGTGATCAAGGACTGGCTGAAGCCCAGCAACCTCCACGAAGTCCGGCAGTTCCTCGGGCTGGTAGGCTACTACAGGAGATTTATCAAGGACTCCACCAAAAAAGCCATGCCATGGCAAAACCTGTTGGTGGGCCAGCCCAAGAAGACCAAGTGTAGGAATACCCCTTTGACTGGAATGACAAACTGGAGGGGTCCTTCACTTGTTTAAAGTCGGCGCTAACGGGAGAAGAGGTACTGGCCTACCCTGTCATGATTCCCAATGGCAGGGACATGGGCAAAAACGGACTAGCTCTAGGAAGATGGTATCTCAGGTAAGAGGAAAACACAAACGCAGTATGAATATAGATTCAGCAAAGTGAGGCCCTCTGACTAGATAGATGAAAATACAAAAGAGGACTTCGCGGTTACCTCAAAACCCTAAGCAGCCATCCTGAAACTACCTTAACTCCGTTATCAACTCATGACACCGGAGTAGTAATTTCAGATCACTAGAGCTTCCAGCAGCACGAGAAATATAAATGCATGCTGGACAAAACAAACACAAAAAAGCCAAAGATTTCAACTTAGCTGAATTGCAGACTTGGAGCAGGTAGCAAGCAACAGAGATGCTCTGGTAACATTGATTGCCGGCACTAGAGTGACTGAGAAGCCAGACTAAATAGGAAACTCCCAATTTCCTGATGAAAACAGGTGCACTGGAAACACAAGACCAAAGTCAACCAGTACCACCAGTAGCCACCAGAGGGAGCCAAAAACAGAATTCACAACAGTACCCCCCCTTAAGGAGGGGGCACCAAACCCTCATGAGAACCACCAGGGCGATCTGGATGCGCCCTATGAAAGGCGCGAACCAAATCAGAGGCATGAACATCAGAGGCAGTCACCCAAGAATTATCCTCCTGACCGTATCCCTTCCATTTAACCAGATATTGAAGTCTCCGTCTGGAAATACGAGAGTCCAAAATCTTCTCCACAACATACTCCAATTCACCCTCCACCAGCACAGGAGCAGGAGGCTCAACAGAAGGAACAACCGGTACCTCGTACCTCCGCAACAATGACCTATGGAAGACATTATGAATGGTGAAAGATGCTGGAAGGTCCAAACGAAAAGATACAGGATTAAGAATCTCCAAAATCTTATAAGGATCTATGAACCGAGGTTTGAACTTAGGAGAAGAGACCTTCATAGGGACAAAACGAGAAGACAACCACACCAAGTCCCCAACACGGAGATGATGACCCACACGACGATGACGATTAGCAAACTGCTGAGTCTTCTCCTGAGACAACTTCAAATTGTCCACCACATGACTCCAAATCCGGTGCAGTCTACCGAACCCTCAAGCCAATGACGCCAGTCCTCAAATGCCCACTTCATAGCCAAGAGCTCCCGATTACCGACATCATAATTTCGCTCGGCGGGCGAAAACTTTCGAGAGAAGAATGCACATGGTCTCATCACTGAGCAATCGGGACTTTTCTGCGACAAAACCGCCCCCGCTCCAATCTCGGAAGCATCAACCTCAACCTGAAAAGGGAGCGAAACATCAGGCTGGCGCAACACAGGGGCAGAAGAAAAGCGGCGCTTAAGCTCCCGAAAGGCCTCCACAGCCGCAGAGGACCAATTGGCAACATCAGCACCCTTCTTAGTCAAATCAGTCAAAGGTTTAGCAACACTTGAAAACCCAGTTATAAATCGACGATAGAAATTAGCAAAGCCCAAGAACTTCTGAAGACTCTTCAGGGAAGTAGGCTGCCCGGAATCAAGTCTATAGCACAATCGCAATCCCGGTGAGGGGGGAGAGAACTAAGTTTAGGCTCCTCAAAAACATCACCATAATCAGACAAAAATGCCGGAATTTCAGAGGGAGTAGATGAAGCAATGGAAACCATAGGTACTTCCCCATGAGCCCCCCGACATCCCCAACTTAACACAGACATTGTTTTCCAGTCAAGGACTGGATTATGAGTTTGCAACCATGGCAATCCAAGCACTAAGACATCATGCAAGTTATGCAACACAAGGAAGCGAATCACCTCCCGATGGTCAGGAGTCATACACATAGTCACTTGTGTCCAGAACTGTGGTTTATTCCTAGCCAAAAGTGTGGAGTCGATACCCTTCAGAGGGATAGGAACTTCCAAAGGCTCTAGGCTAAACCCACAACGTCTGGCAAAGGACCAATCCATAAGACTCAAGGAAGCGCCAGAATCCACATAGGCATCCACAGTAATAGTTGATAATGAACAGATCAAAGTTACAGACGAAATAAACTTAGACTGTAAGGTGCCAATGCAAATGCCCAATTCTGGGGGTCACCCCGCAACAAGGAAATAACAATTTTAACCTTCTGAGCGGGGTCTCCAGCGGAACGAGATCTCAGAGAAAGATACAATTTACAATTGTGCTTAAAATTCAAAAAGCGAGATCTATCTCCAGAAAAGAACTCAGGTATAGGAATCTTGGGTTCAGACATAGGAGCATGTATAACATAGTCTTGGATATTTTGAACCTTAGAGGCAAGAGTATTAAGATTAGAAGCTAAACTCTGGATATCCATTTCTCAACAGCAGAGATCTGAGCCATTCAGGGGTTAAGAGGAGAGAAAAAAAAACAAAAAAAAAAAAAAACCAGCAGATTGCAATTATGGCTAGACAGAACCTCTGAGTAAAAAATAAAGAAAAAAAGTGTCAGAAACTTCTTTTTCCTCTCCTTCTTTAGCCAATACCTTTAATACATTCTGTGTTGTGAAATTGGATTCTGGGCTCCCCCGGTGGCCACTTGTGGAATTGAACTTGTGTGCATCATCCCCTCTGTTCACCTGCTCCTATCAGGATGTGGGAGTCGCTATATAACCTTGCTCCTCTGTCAGTTTCTTGCCGGT
The DNA here is from genome assembly GCF_051348905.1 of Ranitomeya variabilis. NCBI lineage: Eukaryota > Metazoa > Chordata > Amphibia > Anura > Dendrobatidae > Ranitomeya > Ranitomeya variabilis. The sequence goes on from NC_135233.1 coordinate 813,539,911, forward strand.
CAACAATGTAATCAGAAGCCTTCTGTGCTTGTTCCTGCTACTAGACAACTCCCAGCTAAGTTGGACTTTTGTCCTTGTGTGTTTTTGCATTTTGTTCCTGTTCACAGCTGCTGTTTCGTTACTGTGTCTGGAAAGCTCTTGTGATCGGAAATTGCCACTCTGGTGTTATGAGTTAATGCTAGAGTCTTAAAGGAATTTCTGGATGGTGTTTTGATAGGGTTTTTCTGCTGACCATGAAAGTGTCCTTTCTGTCTTCCTGCTATCTAGAAAGCGGACCTCGATTTTGCTAAACCTATTTTCATACTACGTTTGTCATTTCATCTAAAATCACCGCCAATATATGTGGGGGCCTCTGTCTGCCTTTTGGGAAAATTTCTCTAGAGGTGAGCCAGGACTGTCTTTTCCTCTGCTAGGATTAGGTAGTTCTCCGGCTGGCGCTGGGCATCTAGGGTTAAAAAACATAGGCATGCTACCCGGCCACTTCTAGTTGTGCGGCAGGTTTAGTTCATGGTCAGTATAGTTTCCATCTTCCAAGAGCTAGTTCTCATATATGCTGGGCTATGTTCTCTCGCCATTGAGAATCATGACAGTTTGACCGGCCCAAAAAAGGGTTAAATTACTGGCTGAGAAAGGAGAGAAAAAAGAAGTCTGCTACAATTTTTTTTTTTTTTTTTCCTTTAGTTCTGAGTGTGCTCTTAATTGAATCACTTGCTAGTCTGCCTATACTGCAGCCTTCCTCTCTTTCTCTCCTTCTAATCCTTGAATGGCTCTGTGTTCACCTGTTTCAAATGGATCTTCAGAGTGTAGCTACAGGTTTGAATAATCTCGCCACAAAGGTACAAAATTTGCAAGATTTTGTTGTTCATGCACCTATGTCTGAGCCTAGAATTCCTTTGCCTGAATTCTTCTCGGGGAATAGATCTCACTTTCAAAATTTTAAAAATAATTGCAAATTGTTTTTGTCCCTGAAGTCTCGCTCTGCCGGAGACCCTGCACAGCAGGTCAGGATTGTAATTTCCTTGCTCCGGGGCGACCCTCAAGACTGGGCTTTTGCATTGGCACCAGGGGATCCTGCGTTGCTCAATGTGGATGCGTTTTTTCTGGCCTTGGGGTTGCTTTATGAGGAACCTCATTTAGAGCTTCAGGCGGAAAAGGCCTTGATGTCCTTGTCTCAGGGGCAAGATGAAGCTGAAATATACTGCCAAAAATTCCGCAAATGGTCTGTGCTTACTCAGTGGAATGAGTGCGCCCTGGCGGCGATTTTCAGAGAAGGTCTCTCTGATGCCATTAAGGATGTTATGGTGGGGTTCCCTGTGCCTGCGAGTCTGAATGAGTCCATGACGATGGCTATTCAGATCGATAGGCGTCTGCGGGAGCGCAAACCTGTGCACCATTTGGCGGTGTCTACTGAGAAAACGCCAGAAAATATGCAATGTGATAGAATTCTGTCCAGAAGCGAGCGGCAGAATTTTAGACGAAAAAATGGGTTGTGCTTCTATTGTGGTGATTCAACTCATGTTATATCAGCATGCTTTAAGCGTACTAAGAAGCCTGACAAGTCTGTTTCAATTAGCACTTTACAGTCTAAGTTTATTCTATCTGTGACCCTGATTTGTTCTTTGTCATCTATTACCGCGGACGCCTATGTCGACTCTGGCGCTGCTTTGAGTCTTATGGATTGGTCCTTTGCCAAACGCTGTGGGTATGATTTGGAGCCACTGGAGGCTCCGATACCTCTGAAAGGGATTGACTCCACCCCATTGGCTAGTAATAAACCACAATACTGGACACAAGTGACTATGCGTGTTAATCCGGATCACCAGGAGGTTATTCGCTTTCTGGTGCTGTATAATCTACATGATGTTTTGGAGCTGGGATTGCCATGGCTGCAATCTCATAACCCAGTCCTCGACTGGAGAGCTATGTCTGTGTTAAGCTGGGGATGTAAAGGAACTCATGGGGACGTACCTTTGGTTTCCATTTCATCATCTATTCCCTCTGAGATTCCTGAATTCTTGTCTGACTTTCGTGACGTTTTTGAAGAACCCAAGGTTGGTTCACTACCTCCGCACCGGGAGTGCGATTGTGCCATAGACTTGATTCCGGGTAGTAAATACCCTAAGGGTCGTTTATTTAATCTGTCTGTGCCTGAACACGCTGCTATGCGAGAATATATAAAGGAGTCCTTGGAAAAGGGACATATTCGTCCTTCGTCATCTCCCTTAGGAGCCGGTTTTTTCTTTGTGTCTAAGAAAGACGGCTCTTTGAGACCGTGTATTGATTATCGACTTTTGAATAAAATCACGGTTAAATATCAATATCCGTTACCACTGCTTACTGATTTGTTTGCTCGTATAAAGGGGGCCAAGTGGTTCTCTAAGATTGATCTCCGTGGGGCGTATAATTTGGTGCGAATCAAGCAGGGGGATGAGTGGAAAACCGCATTTAATACGCCCGAGGGCCATTTTGAGTATTTGGTGATGCCTTTTGGTCTTTCTAATGCCCCTTCAGTCTTCCAGTCCTTTATGCATGACATTTTCCGCGATTATTTGGATAAATTTATGATTGTGTATCTGGATGATATTCTGATTTTTTCGGATGACTGGGACTCTCATGTCCAGCAGGTCAGGAGGGTTTTTCAGGTTTTGCGGTCTAATTCCTTGTGTGTGAAGGGTTCTAAGTGTGTTTTTGGGGTTCAAAAGATTTCTTTCTTGGGATACATTTTTTCCCCCTCTTCCATCGAGATGGATCCTGTCAAGGTTCAGGCTATTGGTGATTGGACGCAACCCTCTTCTCTTAAGAGTCTTCAGAAATTTTTGGGCTTTGCTAACTTTTATCGTCGATTTATTGCTGGTTTTTCTGATGTTGTAAAACCATTGACTGATTTGACTAAGAAGGGTGCTGATGTTGCTGATTGGTCCCCTGATGCTGTGGAGGCCTTTCGGGAGCTCAAGCGCCGCTTTTCTTCCGCCCCAGTGTTGCGTCAGCCTGATGTTGCTCTTCCTTTTCAGGTTGAGGTCGACGCTTCTGAAATCGGAGCTGGGGCGGTGTTGTCGCAGAGAAGTTCCGACTGCTCCGTGATGAGACCTTGTGCTTTTTTTTCCCGTAAATTTTCGCCCGCCGAGCGGAATTATGATATTGGGAATCGGGAGCTTTTGGCCATGAAGTGGGCTTTTGAGGAGTGGCGTCACTGGCTTGAGGGGGCCAGACATCAGGTGGTGGTATTGACTGACCACAAAAATTTAATTTACCTTGAGTCTGCCAGGCGCCTGAATCCTAGACAGGCGCGCTGGTCGTTGTTTTTCTCTCGGTTTAATTTTGTGGTGTCGTACCTACCGGGTTCTAAGAATGTTAAGGCGGATGCCCTTTCTAGGAGTTTTGAGCCTGACTCCCCTGGTAATTCTGAGCCCACAGGTATCCTTAAAGATGGAGTGATATTGTCTGCCGTTTCTCCAGACCTGCGGCGGGCCTTGCAGGAGTTTCAGGCGGATAGACCTGATCGTTGCCCACCTGGTAGACTGTTTGTTCCTGATGATTGGACCAGTAGAGTCATCTCTGAGGTTCATTCTTCTGCGTTGGCAGGTCATCCTGGAATCTTTGGTACCAGGGATTTGGTGGCAAGGTCCTTCTGGTGGCCTTCCCTGTCACGAGATGTGCGAGGCTTTGTGCAGTCTTGTGACGTTTGTGCTCGGGCCAAGCCTTGTTGTTCTCGGGCTAGTGGATTGTTGTTGCCCTTGCCTATCCCGAAGAGGCCTTGGACGCACATCTCGATGGATTTTAATTCGGATCTGCCTGTTTCTCAGAAGATGTCTGTCATCTGGGTGGTGTGTGACCGTTTCTCTAAGATGGTCCATCTGGTTCCCTTGCCTAAGTTGCCTTCTTCTTCCGAGTTGGTTCCTCTGTTTTTTCAAAATGTTGTTCGTTTGCATGGTATTCCTGAGAATATCGTTTCTGACAGAGGGACCCAATTCGTGTCTAGATTTTGGCGGGCATTCTGTGCTAGGATGGGCATAGATTTGTCTTTTTCGTCTGCTTTCCATCCTCAGACTAATGGCCAGACCGAGCGGACTAATCAGACCTTGGAGACATATTTGAGGTGTTTTGTGTCTGCGGATCAGGATGATTGGGTTGCTTTTTTGCCTTTGGCGGAGTTCGCCCTCAATAATCGGGCCAGCTCTGCCACCTTGGTGTCCCCGTTTTTCTGTAATTTGGGGTTTCATCCTCGATTTTCCTCCGGTCAAGTGGAATCTTCGGATTGTCCTGGAGTGGATGCTGTGGTGGAGAGGTTGCATCAGATTTGGGGGCAGGTGGTGGACAATTTGAAGTTGTCCCAGGAGAAGACTCAGCTTTTTGCCAACCGCCGTCGTCGTGTTGGTCCTCGGCTTTGTGTTGGGGACTTGGTGTGGTTGTCTTCTCGTTTTGTCCCTATGAGGGTTTCTTCTCCTAAGTTTAAGCCTCGGTTCATCGGCCCGTACAAGATATTGGAGATTCTTAACCCTGTGTCCTTCCGTTTGGACCTCCCTGCATCCTTTTCGATTCATAATGTTTTTCATCGGTCATTGTTGCGCAGGTATGAGGTACCGGTTGTGCCTTCCGTTGAGCCTCCTGCTCCGGTGTTGGTTGAGGGTGAGTTGGAGTACGTTGTGGAAAAGATCTTAGACTCTCGTGTTTCCAGACGGAGACTCCAGTATCTGGTCAAATGGAAGGGATACGGTCAGGAGGATAATTCTTGGGTCACTGCCTCTGATGTTCATGCCTCCGATCTTGTCCGTGCCTTTCATAGGGCTCATCCTGATCGCCCTGGTGGTTCTGGTGAGGGTTCGGTGCCCCCTCCTTGAGGGGGGGGTACTGTTGTGAAATTGGATTCTGGGCTCCCCCGGTGGCCACTTGTGGAATTGAACTTGTGTGCATCATCCCCTCTGTTCACCTGCTCCTATCAGGATGTGGGAGTCGCTATATAACCTTGCTCCTCTGTCAGTTTCTTGCCGGTCAACAATGTAATCAGAAGCCTTCTGTGCTTGTTCCTGCTACTAGACAACTCCCAGCTAAGTTGGACTTTTGTCCTTGTGTGTTTTTGCATTTTGTTCCTGTTCACAGCTGCTGTTTCGTTACTGTGTCTGGAAAGCTCTTGTGATCGGAAATTGCCACTCTGGTGTTATGAGTTAATGCTAGAGTCTTAAAGGAATTTCTGGATGGTGTTTTGATAGGGTTTTTCTGCTGACCATGAAAGTGTCCTTTCTGTCTTCCTGCTATCTAGAAAGCGGACCTCGATTTTGCTAAACCTATTTTCATACTACGTTTGTCATTTCATCTAAAATCACCGCCAATATATGTGGGGGCCTCTGTCTGCCTTTTGGGAAAATTTCTCTAGAGGTGAGCCAGGACTGTCTTTTCCTCTGCTAGGATTAGGTAGTTCTCCGGCTGGCGCTGGGCATCTAGGGTTAAAAAACGTAGGCATGCTACCCGGCCACTTCTAGTTGTGCGGCAGGTTTAGTTCATGGTCAGTATAGTTTCCATCTTCCAAGAGCTAGTTCTCATATATGCTGGGCTATGTTCTCTCGCCATTGAGAATCATGACAATTCTGGCCGGCAATACTGTCATGATTCCCAATGGCAGGGACATGGGCAAAAACGGACTAGCTCTAGGAAGATGGTATCTCAGGTAAGAGGAAAACACAAACGCAGTATGAATATAGATTCAGCAAAGTGAGGCCCTCTGACTAGATAGATGAAAATACAATAGAGGACTTCGCGGTTACCTCAAAACCCTAAGCAGCCATCCTGAAACTATCTTAACTCCGTTATCAACTCATGACACCGGAGTAGTAATTTCAGATCACTAGAGCTTCCAGCAGCACGAGAAATATAAATGCATGCTGGACAAAACAAACACAAAAAAGCCAAAGATTTCAACTTAGCTGAATTGCAGACTTGGAGCAGGTAGCAAGCAACAGAGATGCTCTGGTAACATTGATTGCCGGCACTAGAGTGACTGAGAAGCCAGACTAAATAGGAAACTCCCAATTTCCTGATGAAAACAGGTGCACTGGAAACACAAGACCAAAGTCAACCAGTACCACCAGTAGCCACCAGAGGGAGCCAAAAACAGAATTCACAACACTACCCTGAATATGACCAACCGTTTGTGCTGTATACGGAAGCCAGCAACGTGGGATTGGGGGCCGTGTTGTCCCAGGTCCAGAAAGGCAAGGAAAGGGTAATTGCTTACGCCAGCAGGAAGCTTCATCCCACTGAATGGAACCCTGACAACTACAGTTCCTTTAAGCTGGAGTTCCTTGCCATCGTTTGGGCAGTGACGGAGAGGTTCAAGCACTACCTGGCCTCGGCAAAATTCACCATCTTCACAGACAATAATCCTCTAACACACCTGGACACGGCAAAACTTGGCGCCTTGGAACAGCGGTGGATGGCCCGGTTGTCCAATTTCGACTTTACCATCAAGTACCAGGCAGGGCACAAGAATGCGAATGCCAATGCCTTCTCCAGGATGCCCAACTTACTTGAAGAGATAGAGTTGCCCGCGTTCCATCGCCCCAAGGCCACCCAGTGTTCCCATCAGGTGGAGAATAGGCACAAGAACAAGCAGGATGCCATGCTAAATCCCTTGCCCCACCACGGATGGGCAGAGACCCAGGACGGTGACCCTGCGGTCCATCGGGTGAAAGAGCTCCTGACGCAGGCAGGTTCGCATCCTGGCCCGGATGATCCACAAGAGACCCAACAACTGTGGAAGGGGAGAGGCAAACTGTTCATTCACGATGGTAAGCTGTGCCAAAGAAGCATTGACCCCCGCACTCATGAGTTGGTATGGCAGATAGTAGTCCAACGGCAAGACGCGCCAATGGTTCTGGGAGCATACCACGATGGGGCAGGACACTTTGGATGGAGGAAGTTGGAGAGTCTACTCCGCAGGAGGTTCTACTGGATCAGCATGAAGAAAGCCATTGAGAAGTGGTGTCGAGAGTGTGGCCCATGTAGCCTACGCAGGAAGGACCGTGACAGCCAAAGGGATCCCTTGCAGAATATCATCACTAAACGGCCACTTGAGCTGGTCGCGCTAGATCATGTGAAACTAACACCCAGCCGGTCAGGCTATGTCTATGCTCTTACCATTGTGGACCACTACTCTAGATTTCTGGTAGTTGTGCAGGTCAAGGATCTGACGTCCCGATCGGCTGCCAAAGCCTTCCAGCAGTACTTCTGTAGGCCGCATGGGTACCCGGAGAAGGTGCTGACCGATCAAGGGCCGGCATTCGAAGCGGAGGTGTTCCAGGAATTCTGCAGTTTATATGGGTGTAAGAATATCAGAACGATGCCGTCTCACCCACAAACTAACGGGATGTGCGAGAAGATGAACCAAGTGGTAATCGACTTACTGAAGACCTTACCTGTGGAAGAACGGAACTTGTGGCCAGCCAAGTTACCTGACTTGGTAGATATGTACAACCACATCCCGGTGAACTCCACCAATTGCACTCCAGCTTACCTGATTCGAGGGAGATCTAGCAAATTACTGGTTGACCTAGACATGGGGGTCCTAACCCCTGAAGACACCTCCCCAGCTGCAGATTGGGATACAGAGAGGCAGCACAGGTACCGCAGAATACAGGAATGCGTGGAAAGTAGTTTAACCCAAGCCCGACAAAAACAAGAAAGGGACTACAACCAGCATGCTCCTGCAATCCCCTTGTCGCCCGGTGAGCAAGTGCTCAAACGGAAGAGGAGAGTACACAAGCTTGACGATCAATGGGAGGCGGAACTGTATACTATCCTGCCATCCGATTTTGACAATACAAAGGTCTGTCTCATCAGCAAAGATGGGGGAGAGACCTCCATGGCAATATCCAGAGACCACCTCAAAATATGCCCTGATAAGTTGAGAGATGGGGAAACAGACCGAGGGATATCTCCACCCGCGGAAGAGGAGAAGATGATACTCACTGTTCTTGGCGATTTTCCCCAGTCTTGGACTCAAATAAATCAGGCCATCGTGGTACCTGTCTTAACGTTTCCTCAGCCGAAGCCGCCGGAACCAAATATGATGCGAGATAATCTGGAGCCAAAAGAGACTCTGCCCCAACAGGGGCCCATAGCCGACGCTATTCCGGCTGTAACTCAACCACAGCAGATTCCAATAGAGGATGCCATGCCAACAGTTGAATCGGCAAGTCCTCCCTCTGCTATCGGTGAATCTGCCATGCCCACAATTAGTAGCAGCGGTCCTGAGAGCCCCAGTATAGCAGTGCTACCCAGATTCATGAGGAGTGTAGCTAGAAGACAGTGCACTACACCAGCGATAGCAAGCACAACGGGTCCTGTTAGGTCACTAGCAACCCCGGCACTGCGGAGGTTGGAGGTCTACACGTAGCACCAAGAATCAAACCCCAATTCACTACAAAACTTGGAAATATTAACGGGTGCTGCTGTTTGGTTAAAAAATTTTTTGTATATATATCTTTGTTACAGATTTAAAATGGACAATGGAGTAATGGACAGTGAATTGCTCCAAAAACTTTCAAAAGGGATCCCTTTGTTTACCCGGGAACCCTACTGTTTCAAGTTGCACTCACTGAACTGAGAGTCATGAACTGTGCATGACCAAGATTTTCGCAACGTTCAAGTGTTCTCGCCTCCCATAAAGGGAAGCACTGTTATATATTTGATTGTTTACAGCATTTCAAAAATTTTGTATCTCTTTTGCTAACATGTATTGTTGTTCTTCTTTTCCCAGTCCGGGAGTACTGGATGTAATGGGGGGGAGTGCAGCGCCCCAGAGTCCTGGTCGTTGCAGTATTGTCGCTCTGCCGCTAAGGGGAGTGATGGTACGTCTGATGGCACTAAAGGAGTTCACCTGACCAGGTATCGCAGTCACACACTACAATTCACACTCCGGCCACCAGGGGGAGCTAAAGGTCCTATCTACTAGGCCACCCCTCACACATGGGTAAAACTGGGGGTTGGATAGGAAGTTAGGGAGAAAGTAGCCTGGAAGAGTTCCAGGGAGGATCTGTCAGGTGTGGGATCCTCACAGTGGCCTAGCACAGAGAGATCGTTACGGAGCTGCGCCTGCACCGCATAGCGGCAGTTTCCTAAGAAAGAACAAGGAGCGAAGTGTTTTGTGGAGAAGTGAGAACCGAGATCACAGTACTAGGAGATAGAACCAGGAGGAGTCGTGCCCCGAGATTGGCAACATCCTTCTGAGGCGCGTAGCAGGTGGCCGGAACACTGAGGGAGTACTGACTACACACATTACTCCAGATCACGGCAGGGGCAGCTAATTCCAAGTTGGCTGTCCACCCTTTACACCTACGAAGACAACGGAGGCAAGTTGTGGGAGAGGGGCGCTCTAGGGTCCCTATAAAATAACTCCAGGCCTACCCCGTCATACGGGTGCATCCTATCCAAACCATCTGGGGGACAGAGAGAAAGAACAGAAATATACACGACAGTTGTGAGGACTATCCTGTGGTGCTCAGCAGGGAGGTACTACAACCCACAGGCGCTAGTAGGAAGGCTACTGATTTCCACCTGCGAAGGGAACTCTGGATGTGCCTTCGGACCGGCCAGTCTCAGCCAGCCCTGTTAGCAGTGCTCTGGATTGTGGATGCCGAAGCCTTCAGTAAAAAGGTAAAGAGACTGCAACCCTGTGTCTTCGTTATTCATCGTGCCTTGCACCACTGACTATCCCCTTTAATTGGACGCCCCTTAGCAGGGCCATGGACCGGGTCTAGCCACCGTGACATCCCCAGGACCGAGACAGAGAGACCCGGTACCGGGTACCCCGCTGCCCTGCATCTGGGGGCGCTCCACGTATATCTATATAAAGTATATCACAAAAGTGAGTACACAACTCCAATTTTATTATATCATTTCATGGGACAACGCTGACGATATGATACTTTAATACAATATTACAATATAAAGTAGTAAGTGTACAGCTTGTATAGCAGTGTATATTTGGTGTGTCATCTAAATAACTCAACACGCAGCCATTAATGTTTAAATCACTGGCAACAAAAGTGAGTGCACCCCTAATTGAATATTTTGTAAGGTCACCATTATTTTCAAGCACTGCCTTAACTCTCTTGGGCATGGAGTTTACTAGAGCTTCATAGGTTGCCAGTGGAATCCTCTTCCACACCTCCATGATTACATCGCGGAGCTGGTGGATGTTAGAGACCTTGTGCTCATCCACCTTCCATTTAAGGATGCCCCGTGAATGCTTAATAGGGATTAGGTCTGGAGATATGCTTAGCCAGTCCAGTACCTTTACCCTCAGTTTCTTTAGCAAATTGGACGTGTTATTGGGGTTGTTAAGTTGGAATAATGCCCTGCAGTTAAGGGAAGTAGATCATGCTCTGTACATGTCGGCATTCATGGTTCCCTTATTGAACTGTAGCTATCCACTAGAGCTGGGTGGACTCCTGGATATTTGGGTCCAGCAGGTTTGGCCGAACAGTTACAAAAAGTTTGGGTTCAGGTATTAGAACAATACCCGGACCCGAACCCCATTCACTTGAAAGAGGGGCATGAACATCCAGTGTTTTCCACACTGTTATGTGCATGACAGCATGCCAAACACCGCTTCTGATCGGCGGTGAAATCTTTACCGCCGGTCAGAGAGCCGTGGTTCTCCCGCTGTCAAATGACAGCGTGAGCGCTCAGCTGTGATGGGATCGAATGTAAAAAAAGTTTACCTCCGGTCACAGGTGTTAGCTAATGGGGACCCCTCTATTCTTGATAACCAGCCTTGCTGAAGCTAACAGCTGAGGGTTGCAGCCCCCAGCTGTGAGTTTTCCATCTCTGGTTATCGAAAATGCAGGAAAACCCACACCATTTTTTATTATTATTTATTTTATAGCAAAGGAGCTGGCTGATGAATACTTCCATCAGCCACCCCTGCTCTCACTGTTATTAGCGGCAGCACTCAGGCAGCACCAAATCATGACATATACTCATATACGTAAACTATCTATATACACAAACATGTATTCTTGCATATGACTATGTGTAAACATATGTAAATAAATTAAAAAAAACACTGCTCAAAAAAAATAAAGGGAACACTAAAACACCACATCCTAGATATCACTGAATGAAATATTTCAGTTGTAAATCTTTATTCATTACATAGTGGAATGTGTTGAGAACAACAAAACATAAAAAGATCAATGTAAATCAAAATTAATATCCCATGGAGGGCTGGATTTGGAATAATACTCCAAATCTTAGTGGAAAATCAAATTACAAGCTGATCCAACTTCAATGGAAATGCCTCAAGACAAGAAAATGATGCTCAGTTGTGTGTGTTGCCTCCATGTGCCTGTATGACCTACCTATAATGCCTGGGCATGCTCATGATGAGGTGGCGGATGGTCTCAGGGATCTCCTCCCACACCTGAACTAAAGCATCCAACTCCTGGACAGTCTGTAGTACATTGTGATGTTGGTGGATGGTGCAAGACATGATGTCCCAGATGTGTTCAATTGGATTCAGGTCTGGGGAATGGGTGGGCCAGTCCATTGCTTCAATGCCTTCATCTTGCAGAACTGCTGACACTCCAGCCACATAAGGTCTGGCATTGTCCTGCATTAGGAGGAACCCAGGGCCAACCGCACCAGCATATAGTCTCACAAGGGATTTGAGCATCTCATCTCGGAACCTAATGGCAGTCAGGCTACCTCTGGCGAGCACATGGAGGGCTGTGTGGCCCTTCAAAGAAATGCCACCCCACACCATTACTGACCCACTGCCAAACCGGTCATGCTGAAGGATGTTGCAGGCAGATTGCTCTCCACGGCATCTCCAGACTCTGTCACGTTTGTCACATGTGCTCAGTGTGAACCTGATTTCATCTGTGAAGAGCACAGGGTGCCAGTGGCAAATTAGCCAATCCTGGTGTTCTGTGGCAAATGCCAATTGTCCTGCACGGCGTTGGGCTCTAAGCACAACCCCCATCTGTGGACGTTGGGCACTCAGACCATCCTCATGAAGTTGGTTTCTAACCATTTGTGCAGACACATGCACATTTGTGGCCTGCTATAGGTCATTTTGCAGGGCTCTGGTAGTGCTCCTCCTGTTCCTCCTTGCATAAAGGCTGAGGTAGCTGTCCTGCTGCTGGGTTGTTGCACTCCTAAGACACCCTCCATGTCTCCTGGTGTACTGGCTTGTCTCCTAGTAGCGCCTCCAGCCTCTAAACACTATGCAGACAGACACAGCAAACCTTCTTGCCACAGCTTCCATTGATGTGCCATCCTGGATGAGCTGCACTACCTGAGCCACTTGTATGGGTTGTAGAGTCTGTCTCATGCTACCACGTGTGTGAAAGCACAACCAAGATTCAAAAGTGACCAAAACATCAGCCAGAAAGCATTGGTACTGAGATGTGGTCTGTGGTCCCCACCTGCAAAACCACTCTTTTATTGAGTGTGTCTTGATAATTGCCAATAATTGCCATCTGTTTTATATTCTATTTGCACAAAAGCATGTGAAATTGGCTGTCAAACAGTGTTGCGTCCTAAGTGGACAGTTTGATTTCACAGAAGTTTGATTTACTTGGAGATATACTCTGTTGTTGCCTTTATTTTTTTGAGCAGTGTATATTTAGTGTGCAATATTTGTAAGTTAATACAAAGCAGATAATGAGTTTAGTAATAAAAAGATAAGCATATTAATAGTAATATCAAGAATGTAGTCAGTCACATCTTTTCAATTACAAAGCAATAGTCAAGAGTGGTGTGAAATTAATGTGCAAGAAGTATATGGTCTATTTTTATGGGATGTTCATCTTTAATTTTATCATTAATGTCATAGTCTCGTCATAATTTCTGGCCTAATGGTAGCTTTATCCTTCAGTGATCAGATAAATGAGCATTGCAGAAATATCCAGACACTTCATCATTTAGTTCTGCGATAAATAATTAAGATATTGGATCCTTCTTCTCCAGCAATAGCAATGTGAAAACACTGGTCACTGATATCACTAGAAATTGCAGCATAAAAGCTTATCTGTTATAAGATTTAATCATTTTGGAAACAAAACAAAGAAAGGTATACCAGGTAATAAAATATTTATTAACAGGGCACACTACCATTCTGTCCTGTATTCCTGTATATTACTTTAACCCTTTACAACCAATGACATGTATAGCATGTCACAGGTGTGTGACCCATTTCAGTGGTCACCGCTCTATGATTGATGTGATAGGTCAGTTAATCAAAGTGACCGATCACAGCATGTGATCACTGGGAAGTGCTGAAATATCAGAACTTCCCCACATGATCACGCTGGGACCTCTGCTCAGCTAACAGACTTGCTACTGTAGTAATAGACAGGGCTGGTGTCCGCACCAGCCCTGGCTGATTAACCCTCTCAATGCTGTGATCCATAGCGATGGTGGCATTTGGAAGGTTGTGAGAAGGAGTGGGCTCCCTCTATCACCCCATTGACACCCCTGCAATGAAATCTTGGGGAGCTGATGGTTTTCATGGCACTTAGATGGCAGAGCAAAAATGATGAAAGGTTGCAATGCAGGCTAGCCTGGATCGTGGATAAGCAGCGCCAATTAAGTTCATGGGAAATTAAGTTCAAGGGAAATTTAAGCTGTCCTGCAGGCTCAGGGTGCATCAGTGGCATCAGTGTCAGCTCGATCTATCCATCTGCCGACAAGCTTTTTGGAGATGGAAACTCGTCTGACTTTAAACCCATAGAGAATCTATGGTGTATTGTCAAGAGGAAGATGAGAGACACCAGACCCAACAATGCAGACGAGCTGAAGTCTGCTATCAAAGCAACCTGGGCTTCCATAAGACCTCAGCAGTGCCACAGGCTGATAACTCCCATGCCACATCACATTGATGCAGTATTTGAGGTAAAAAGAGCCCCGACTAAGTATTGAGTGCATTTACTGAACATACGTTTCAGTAGGCAAACATTTTGGATTTTAAAATCATTTTTCAAGCTGGTGCTATAAAGTATTCTAATTTACTGAGATAATGACTTTTGGGTTTTCACTGGCTGTAAGCCAACATTAACAGAATTAAACACTTGAAATAGAGCACTCTGTTTGTAATGATTTTATATAATATAATAGTTCCACTTTATTGAAGAACTGAAATAAATTAACTTTTTCATGATATTCTAATTTTGTGAGAAGCACCTGTACTGTATATGCAATATAATCATTCCTTTTTTTCAAGGATTTGTAAATACTCTTATAAAATCTTTAGGAAAAAACAAAGATACTACCTTTTAAAATCTAGAGGAAAATCCACCAGCAGCAGCATGGATTCCCTCTATTATATCAAACGATGCAGTCGCATGGTATGTGACTTATTCTGGGGACTTACTTCAATCTGCATTTTTCTATATTACCACCTGTAGCTTAAAACTTACAAGCCTGTCATCTAGTGGTGTTTTATTACTTTAACCTATACTAACAGAGCAATTTGCAGCTTAATAACCAAGCCAATTTTTACAATTCTGACCACTGTCATTTTATGTGCTTTTAACTCTGGAACGCTTCAACAGATCCCACTGATTCTGAGAATGTTTTGCATGACATGTTGTACTTCATGGTAGTGGTAAAATTTATTTGATATGACTTGCGTTTACTTATGAAAAAAATGGAAATATGACAAAAATTGTGAAAATTTTGAAATTTCCAACTTTGAATTTTTATGCCCTTAAATCAGAGAGATATGTCACACAAAATACTTGATAAATAACATTTTCCACAAGTCTACTTTACATCAGCACAATTTTGGAAACACAATTTTTTTTGTTATGAAGTTATGAGGGTTAAAAGTTGACCAGCGATTTCTCATTTTTACAACATTTACAAAACCATTTTTTAGGGACCACATCACTTTTTAAGTCACTTTTGGGGGGGGTGAACATGACAGAAAATGCCCCAAAGTGAAAACATTCCAAAAACTGCACCCCTCAATGTGCTCAGAACCACATTCAAGAAGTTTATTAACCCTTTACATACTTCACAGGGACTGAAGCAATGTGAAATGAAAAACTTTTCATAATTACCTTTTTTCACGTACATTTCACTTCAGAAGCAATTTTTTTCTTTTCACAAGTGTAAAAAGAGAAAATAAATCACAAAAGTTGTTGTGCAATTTTTCCTGAGTACGCCGCTACCCCATATGTGGGGGTAAACCACTGTTTGGGCGCATGACAGAGCTCAGATGGGAAGGAGCACTATTTGACTTTTTCAACTCTGAATTGGCTGGAATTGAGATCGTACGCCATGATGGATTTGGAGAGCCCCTGATGTGCCAAAACAATGAAAAAAACAACAAGTGACACCATTTTGGAAACTAGACCCCCCAAGGAACTTATCTAGATGTGTGGTGAGCACTTTGAACCCCCAAGTGCTTCACAGAAGTTTATAACGTAGAGCCAAGAAAATAAAAAAAATCATATTTTTTCCACAAAAAATATCTTTTTGCCCAAAAATTTGTATTTTTCCAAGGATAACAGGGGAACTTAGACCCCCAAAGTTGTGAAATTTGTCCTGAGTGTGCTGATTCCCCATATGTGGAGGTACACCACTTTGGGTTTATGGCATGGCTCAGAAGGGAGTGAGAACCATTTGACTTTTTGAACGCAAAATTTTTCTGGAATCAATGGTGGCGCCATGTCGCGTTTGGAGACTCCCTGAAATACTTAAACAGTAAAAACTCCAAATTCTAACTCCAACCTTAACCCCAACACACCCCTAACCCTAATCCCAACCATAACCATAACCTGAACCACAACCCTAACCCCATCACACCCCTAACCCTAATCTCAACCCTAACCATAACCCTAACCACAACCCTAATGCCAACACACCCATAACCCTAATCCCAACCCTAACCACAACCCTAACCCCAACACACCCCTAACCCTAATCCCAACCCTAAGCACAACCCTAACCCCAACACACCCCTAACCTTAATCCCAACCCTAACCATAACCCTAACCACAAACCTAACTCTAACACACCACTAACCCTAATCCCAACCCTAACCATAACCCTAACCACAACCCTAATGCCAACACACCCCTAACCCTAATCCTAACCCTAACCACAACCCTAACCCCAACACACCCCTAACCCTAATCCCAAACCTAACCATAACCCTAACCAAAAACCTAACCCTAACACACCACTAACCATAATCCCAACCCTAACCATAACCCTAACCACAACTCTAACCCCAACACACCCCTAACCCTAATCCCAAAGCTAACCATAACCCTAACCAAAAACCTAACCCAAACACACCCCTTACCCTAATCCCAACCCTAACTGTAATCCCAACTCTAAACCTAACCCTAGCCCTAACCCTTGCCCTAACCTAACCCTAGCCCTAACCCTAACTTTAGCCCAACTCACTTTAGCACAACTCACTTTAGCCCAACACTAACCCTAATAGAAAAATGGAAATAAATATATATTTTTACTTTATTTTTCCCTAACTAAGGGAGTGATAAAAGGGGGTTATTTCCAATTTTTTTATTTTGATCACTGTGGTAGAGTCTATAACAGTAATCAAAATTAAGCAATAGGAAAAATTTCCTATTGTTGCTGGGTGCCGGTCGGCAGATCTCGGTGGGTGCACTGCGCCATTTTCTCCCTGAAGAAGATGCCGGCGGCCCGGGGGACTTCATGGGGGGATGCCCGGACCCCAGAGGTACCATCAGAGGAGAGAGAAATTAAATGGAAAATCTCACTTTTTTTATTTGCGGTCGCCGTTATACCATTAATAACAGTGATCGCAACACCAGGGTGGGTAAAAACCACCCCGAATCATGTTTCACTTATCCCCGGTAGCCAAGACCCCAGAGAAATTCCAATGCTGGGGGGCGCTATAACCTTAATCCTCAGCGATTAGTGTTGAGCATTCCGATACCGCAAGTATCGGGTATCGGCCGATACTTGCGGGTATCGGAATTCCGATACCGAGATCCGATACTTTTGTGGTATCGGGTATCGGTATCGAAACAACATTAATGTGTAAAATAAAGAATTAAAATAAAAAATATTGCTATACTCACCTCTCCGACGCAGCCTGGACCTCACCGAGGGAACCGGCAGCATTGTTTGCTTAAAATGCGCGCTTTTACTTCCTTCCGTGACGTCACGGCTTGTGATTGGTCGCGTGCCGCCCATGTGGCCGCGACGCGACCAATCACAGCAAGCCGTGACGTAATTTTCAGGTCCTCAATGCCAAATTCTAGGCATTCATGATTTTAAAATTACGTTCCGGCTTGTGATTGGTCGCGTCGCGGTCACATGGGCGACGCGACCAATCACAAGCCGTGACGTCACGGGAGGCAGGAGACGCGCACATTTTTAAAATTACGTCACGGCTTGTGATTGGTTGCGTGCCGCCCATGTGACCGCGACGCGACCAATCACAGCAAGCCGTGACGTAATTTCAGGTCCTGATGCCTATTTCTGCATTCAGGACCTGAAATTACGTCACGGCTTGCTGTGATTGGTCGCATCGCGGTCACATGGGCGGCACGCAACCAATCACAAGCCGTGACGTAATTTTAAGAATGCGCGCGTCTCCTGCCTCCCGTGACGTCACGGCTTGTGATTGGTCGCGTTGCCCATGTGACCGCGACGCGACCAATCACAAGCCGGAACGTAATTTTAAAATCATGAATGCCTAGAATTAGGCATTGAGGACCTGAAAATTACGTCACGGCTTGCTGTGATTGGTCGCGTCGCGGCCACATGGGCGGCACGCGACCAATCACAAGCCGTGACGTCATGGAAGGAAGTAAAAGCGGCCATTTTAAGCAAACAACGCTGCCGGTTCCCTCGGTGAGGTCCAGGCTGCGTCAGAGGGTGAGCATAGCAATATTTTTTTATTTTAATTCTTTATTTTACACATTAATATGGATCCCAGGGCCTGAAGGAGAGTTTCCTCTCCTTCAGACCCTGGGAACCATCAGGATACCGTCCGATACTTGAGTCCCATTGACTTGTATTGGTATCGGGTATCGGTATCGGATTAGATCCGATACTTTGCCGGTATCGGCCGATACTTTCCGA
The DNA here is from genome assembly GCF_051348905.1 of Ranitomeya variabilis. Classification (NCBI taxonomy): domain Eukaryota; kingdom Metazoa; phylum Chordata; class Amphibia; order Anura; family Dendrobatidae; genus Ranitomeya; species Ranitomeya variabilis. Next base: position 813,557,998 of record NC_135233.1, read on the forward strand.
TACCGATACTTTCAAGTATCGGACGGTATCGCTCAACACTATCAGCGATGTTAAAAAGCGGTGATGTGGTTTAGGTATCCTTAAGTGCTGCCGTGAAAAGGCGTATTGGCGGTTGTTAAGGGGTTAAGTTTATTATTATAAGTGCAGAATCTTTCTTGTACATATTAGTGCTAGCATGTGTGCATCCTTGATCACTGGGGTTTATCTTAGTGCTTTGCTGATCAGCACACTGCTTAACAAAACACACTTCCTAATTATGATACAATCCATTTTTTATGCCAATCAGCCATCTGTATAGCAAATAGCACTATGAACCATTAGAATGTTTCCCTCTTTGTTTAATGATTGGGTTTATCACACAGAATCCGAGGTTTGCCTGCAGCTTATTTCTTTCCTACTTCCCTTTCTTAACTTCCATAATGAAGGTGCCAATGTTTTGCTTTTTTCTGTTGTTCCACCTTTTAAAATTTAATTGTAAATGTAGATATGTTCTTAATGACAACTTATCCAAAAACTTTTCGACATGACTGGCTCTTTGTTGCAGTTATGACTAGTGTTGAGCATTCCGATACCGCAAGTATCGGGTATCGGCCGATACTTGCGGTATCGGAATTCCGATACCGGGATTCCGATACTTGGCGCGTATCGGATACCGGAATCGGAAGTTCCATGATTCAAAATTCAGAAATTCAGCCAATGAGAAAGATTCCAAGTGTGGGCACATCCTGTTTAGCATGGAGGGCATGAAACTACTGGCAAGGCTGTGATTGGCTGCTTAAATGATGTCATGATGCAGTTTAAAAGTCGCTGGCGCCATTTTGCGATCACTCTGCTGTGAATTCAGTTAGTGACAGGACGCTGTTTGCTGACTGAGGGACAGTTTAGAGATAGCGATTTGCTTCTTTGTGCTTTCCAAAGGCTAATTTAGCAACCGCTGTGTTCACCTACTAATCACCTTCCTTTTGCCTTGTAGCGCTGTTTTCACAGCGATCTGCAAGGTCTCTCTGTGTGTGTGTGTGAGTGCAGCCCACTCTCTAGTCTGAGTGCAGCCACATAGGCCATCCATAGCTGGTTGTATTCAGTTCAGGGAGGGTGGTTCATTGCCTCATACTGTCCTTTTTTTTTTTTTTTTTGAAGTAGTGCAGGCTGCTGCACATTTTTTCCAAAAATTCCTATTAGTGTCTTTCCACCCGTCTCCAGCTAATTTGTGGAAAAACACTACATAGGATAAAGTAGAGGAGGGTTTTTGGGCCTTGCAGCGCCGTTTACGGCTGTCTGCACGGTCTCCGTGTGACTGCAGCTCGCCCTGTAGTCTGTGAGCAGCCGTAGCTTGGTTGTCTCCAGCTCAGGGTTGTTCACTGCGTCATACCGCCAAATCAATTTTCATTTTGTTTTCAAGTAGTGTAGTCTGCTGCTAATTAATTTAAAAAAATCCTATTAGTGTCTTTCCACCCGTCTCCAGCTAATTTGTGGAAAAACACTACATAGGATAAAGTAGAGGAGGGTTTTTGGGCCTTGCAGCGCCGTTTACGGCTGTCTGCACGGTCTCCGTGTGACTGCAGCTCGCCCTGTAGTCTGTGAGCAGCCGTAGCTTGGTTGTCTCCAGCTCAGGGTTGTTCACTGCGTCATACCGCCAAATCAATTTTCATTTTGTTTTCAAGTAGTGTAGTCTGCTGCTAATTAATTTAAAAAAATCCTATTAGTGTCTTTCCACCCGTCTCCAGCTAATTTGTGGAAAAACACTACATAGGATAAAGTAGAGGAGGGTTTTTGGGCCTTGCAGCGCCGTTTACGGCTGTCTGCACGGTCTCCGTGTGACTGCAGCTCGCCCTGTAGTCTGTGAGCAGCCGTAGCTTGGTTGTCTCCAGCTCAGGGTTGTTCACTGCGTCATACCGCCAAATCAATTTTCATTTTGTTTTCAAGTAGTGTAGTCTGCTGCTAATTAATTTAAAAAAATCCTATTAGTGTCTTTCCACCCGTCTCCAGCTAATTTGTGGAAAAACACTACATAGGATAAAGTAGAGGAGGGTTTTTGGGCCTTGCAGCGCCGTTTACGGCTGTCTGCACGGTCTCCGTGTGACTGCAGCTCTATCCGTTGTCAGTTCAGCCCCAAAAAAATAAATAAATAATAAAGTTCACCAAACACACCAGTTACACCACTTTACATTTGTGTAGGCCACATTAGCTCATATTCAAGTCTAGTCCACACTTTAGAAAATTAGTGTGTCTTATACCTGTTAGGAGGAGTTGCTCAGGAATAAGCACACAAAGCCGTTAGTACTTTTCTGCTTATCTTTATCAGTCAACCAAGATGAAGAAGGCAGTGAGTAAGGCACGTGGGCGTGGGCGTGGGCGCGGAGCAGGGAGGGGACGTGGGGATTCTGTGCCTGCTGCGGGCACCGGTGAGTCATCAGCACCCACTTTCACAAGGGAACAGTCGTTCATGCGCAGCTTTGTCGCCGAGCGCCGTACACCGCTGCTGCGTCAAGACCAAATTGAAGCCGTTGTGGGATGGATGGCAGCTAATGCATCAACTTCCATTAGTGCCACATCCTCTCAGACACAGAGCACTGGAGAGCAGCCATCTGTCTCTTCACCACCTGCAAAATTGCCCAGGCAGACAGAGATCCCAGGACAGGAGCAGTCTCTACTTCTGTTCTCTGAATCATCTCTTGGCTTGGAAACAGGGGGCCAGCCAAGCAGCATTGGAGAAATGGAAGAAGAGGCAGGGTGCAGTGATGCCCAACCGCTTTTTCTGTCTTCCTCTGAAGAGGCGGGTGGGCCAGTGGCTCCGGTCACCACCTCGCAGGCCGCATCAGCTGATGATGACACTCAGGTGCCACTTACTGGTGCGTGCTCTGCTGCTGAGACTACCCAGGAGGAGCAGTTGGGGGCAGAGGGTAGTGTAGATGATGAGGTCCTTGACCCATCTTGGCGTCAGGGACAGGAAGGTGGTGGGAGCAGCTCTGAGGAAGAGATTCCCCGTACGGCCCAAAGAGGGAGAGGGAGGGGGAAGACTGCGGATCCTGCAGCCTCCGCTTTGGCACCCGTAAGGAGCATGTCTCTTCCAAAAGTCAAAAGGGGGGCTCCCAAGACTTGCAGTGCCTGGTCCTTTTTTGACACAGTTGCAGATGACATTTGCTATGTCAGATGCAAGGTGTGTCATCAAAAAATCAAAAGAGGTCAAAAAGTCGCCAACCTCAATACCTCCAACATGTGGAAACATGTGCGCAACAGGCACCCGGCGGAGTTAGACAAACACACTGAAGAGCTAGGCCAACCAACAGCGGCAGCTACCACCTCTTCAGCTCGTGTTGCCTCTTCCTCTAGCTCACACGCAGCTGGTTCGGCTTCCTCCCAGGATCGCCGTGGAAGAACCTCTGGCCCTGTTGTCCAGAGACCCGCTGTCATTCCACCCGCAGCACCACTTTCCCAGTCAACCACACACTCCCAGCCCAGTCTACAGCCATCGGTAGTACAGGCATGGGAGAAAAGGCGGCCTTTCTCGTCAAACCACCCACGAGCACAGGCTCTGACTGCAGGCATTGCCAAACTTCTGTCACTGGAAATGCTGTCATTCAGGCTGGTGGAGACTGACAGCTTCCGTGACTTGATGTCATTGGCAGTCCCACAGTACAGTGTGCCCAGCCGCTTTTACTTCAGCAGGCAAGCCATCCCTGCCCTGCACAAGCATGTTGAGGGACACATAAAACACGCGCTACTGAACGCCGTCAGTAGCAAGGTCCACCTCACCACCGATGCGTGGACCAGTCAACATGGACAGGGGCGATACCTTTCCCTCACTGCCCATTGGGTTAATGTAGTTGAGCCGGGTACAGACCGTGCGAGTGGCGCAGGACGTGTCCTGCCCACTCCAAGGATTGCAGGAATCCATTCTGTACGCATTGACTCCTCCTCTTACACCAGTTCCTCAGAATCATCGCTGCAGGAGCCGTCACAGTCCACCTCCACATGGACCCGTGATGAACGTGTACCTGTTACGACCGACATGAGCACAGCCGTGGCCAAACGTCAACAGGCCGTCTTGAAATTAATTTTTTTGGGGAATCGTAGCCACACAGCGCAGGAGCTCTGGAATGCCATCAAGCAGGAGAGCGATGTGTGGTTTGAGCCAGCGAATCTCCAGCCAGGCATGGTAGTGTGTGATAATGGCCGAAATCTGGTGGCAGCCCTGGGCCTCGGCAACCTCACTCACATCCCATGTCTGGCACATGTGCTCAATTTGGTCGTGCAGAGTTTTTTGAGGGACTATCCGGATCTTGATGCACTGCTGCACAAGGTCCGCCTAGAGTGTGCTCACTTGCGGCGTTCCAGCACGGCAAAAGCGCGCATTGCGGCTCTGCAGCGCCGACACCGCCTGCCGGAACATCGCATCATATGTGACCTACCTACCAGGTGGAATTCCACGTTACATATGTTGGAGCGGTTGTGTGAGCAGCAGCAAGCTGTAATGGAGTACCAGCTGTATCAGGCGCAAAAAAGTCGCAGTCAGCGCCGTACAGACTTCACAACCACAGAGTGGGCCACTATGAAGGATGTCTGCCAGGTTTTGCGTCCCTTTGATTATTCCACGCGGATGGCGAGTGCAGATGATGCACTAGTCAGCATGACTGTCCCCCTTATCTGCCTGCTTGAAAAATCACTGCAAGCGTTAAGGGATGATGTTGTGGAAGAGGTGGAGGATGAGGATTCACCACTTCCATCATCTTCTGGACAGTCAGCGCCACGTGGTTCCTCACAAACGCGTAGGCAGGGGACAGTTTGTGAGGAGGATGAGGAGGAGTCAATGGAGGAGGAAGACATCCGTCCAGAGGAGGGAGTTACACAATTGTCCAGTACTCAGTGTGTACAGCGAGGGTGGGGTGATGACGAGCGGGCAGAGATCACGCCTCCAGCTGGGGACAGCGTTTCTTGGGCAGTTGGCAGTCTGCAGCACATGGTGGATTACATGCTGCAGTGCCTGAGAAACGACCGCCGCATCGACCACATTCTCAACATGTCTGATTATTGGGTGTTCACCCTCCTCGATCCTCGCTACCGGGACAACGTAGAAAGCCTCATCACACCGTTGAACCGGGAGCGAAAAATGCGGGAGTACCAAGACACACTGGTCAGTTCCATCATCTTCTCCATTCCAACTGAGAGAAGTGCTGCTACTGCATTCCAAAGCAGCTCAGTGCGTCCAGGCAGTGGTGGAGGCTCTGCACAAAGAGGGAGCAGAAGCAGTGCCTCTGCCCAAGGCAAGACCAGTATGGCCCAACTGTGGCACAGTTTTGTGTGCCCCCCACAAAAGTCTACACCATCACAGACGGCTCCAGTCAGCAGGAGGCAACGGTTCCGTCAGATGGTGACAGACTACATGTCTTGCCCTCTTGCTGTACTCCCAGACGGCTCTTCCCCTTTCAAGTTTTGGGTCTCAAAGCTGGATACATGGCCAGAGCTAAGCCAGTATGCATTGGAGGTGCTGTCTTGCCCTGCGGCCAGTGTATTATCGGAACGTGTCTTTAGTGCTGCAGGTGGTGTACTAACTGACCGTCGCATGCGACTATCCTCCGATAACGTTGACCGGCTTACTTTCCTGAAAATGAACAAGGCCTGGATCTCGCAGGAATTTGCCACTCCTCCTCCTGATTAAAAAATTAGGTCACTGTATACGTTATCCAGGTCTCCTGTTCTGTTCATCTTTCTACCACCTGAACTTAAATTCCTGGGCTCCAACACCGCCAGTTGAGGCTCAGACGTGCCGTCTGCACAGTGAAAACATACGACCCAGTGTTATTGGGTTTCAGTAACGTCAGCTGATCCCCAGCTGTGTAGCCGGCAATGTGTCATGCGACCGCCACGCTGACACAACAACTGAAATGTAAGGGAATCTGTCCCCCCCCCAAGGCGTTTGTTACTGAAAGAGCCACCTTGTGCAGCAGTAATGCTGCACAAGGAAAAAGGTAGCTATTTTGGTTTTGCTCCTTGCACACGCAAAACTTAACACTTATAAAATGTGTCCACTGATACCGTAAAACCGTCCCGGAGGTGGGACTTTCCTTCGTAATATGACGCAGCACAGCCGTCATTCCTACCCCCCCGGCGCCGCGCCCCGGCTCCTCAGCGTTGTTTGATTCCGTCCCGGAGCCAGCGCTGTTATGTTATCCCGTGGCCAGGCACACTTAGCGCTGCCCGTCTTCTGGCATCATTTGGTGTCAGGCTGGCTGCGCCTGTGCGGCCACGCTGGCCGAGAGCCCGCCTCGCAGTGTCTTCTGATTTAATCCCACTGGGGGCCTGGGATCTATGGACATGCGCAGTGCATATCTGAACCTCCACCTCTCACTCATCTCCCTATGGCTTCTTCAGACTGTTCGGTGTCAGCTGGTCCCTAATAGCATGCCACGGCCGTGACACCGCACAGTCTGGAAAAGAAGCCGTAGGGAGGGGAGTGAGAGGCGAGGATATGCACTGCGCATGGCCATGGATCCCAGGCCCCCAGTGGGATTACATCAGAAGACACTGCGAGGCGGGCTCTCGGCCAGCGCGGCCGCACAGGCGCAGCCAGCCTGACACCAAATGATGTCAGAAGATGGGCAGCGCTAAGTGTGCCTGGCCACGGGATAACATAACAGCGCAGGCTCCGGGATGGAATCAAACAACGCTGAGGAGCCGGGGCACGGCGGCGGGGGGGTAGTAATGATGGCTGTGCTGCGTCATATTACGAAGGAAAGTCCCACCTCCGGGACGGTTTCACGGCTTCAGGGGACACATTTTATAAGTGTTTAGTTCTGTGTTTGCAAGGAGCATGATGAAAAGAGCCACCTTTTCCTTTTGCATCTTTTGTGCTGCACAAGCTGGCTCTTTCAGCTACAAACGCCTTGGGGGGGGGGGTTAAAGGTTCCCTTTCGACTTTCTCAGGCTTCGGCCTACATTGTGTTCCTCTGCTTTTCCACCTGCCCCTGGGCTCCAACACCGCTAGTTGCCGTCCAGAAGTGCTGTACGCACAGTCAACAGTCCCTCCTCTGTTATTGGGGTTCAGTAACGTCAGCTGTTCCCCTGCTGTGTGTGTGGCAATCCCTCCTACCTCCTCCAACCTCCTCCAACCTCCTCCTCCTCCACCTGTCCCTGGGCTCCAACACCGCCAGTTGCCGTCCAGAAGTGCTGTACGCACAGTCAACAGTCCCTCCTCTGTTATTGGGGTTCAGTAACGTCAGCTGTTCCCCTGCTGTGTGTGTGGCAATCCCTCCTACCTCCTCCAACCTCCTCCAACCTCCTCCTCCTCCACCTGTCCCTGGGCTCCAACACCGCCAGTTGCCGTCCAGAAGTGCTGTACGCACAGTCAACAGTCGCTCCTCTGTTATTGGGGTTCAGTAACGTCAGCTGTTCCCCTGCTGTGTGTGTGGCAATCCCTCCTACCTCCTCCAACCTCCTCCAACCTCCTCCTCCTCCACCTGTCCCTGGGCTCCAACACCGCCAGTTGCCGTCCAGAAGTGCTGTACGCACAGTCAACAGTCCCTCCTCTGTTATTGGGGTTCAGTAACGTCAGCTGTTCCCCTGCTGTGTGTGTGGCAATCCCTCCTACCTCCTCCAACCTCCTCCAACCTCCTCCTCCTCCACCTGTCCCTGGGCTCCAACACCGCCAGTTGCCGTCCAGAAGTGCTGTACGCACAGTCAACAGTCCCTCCTCTGTTATTGGGGTTCAGTAACGTCAGCTGTTCCCCTGCTGTGTGTGTGGCAATCCCTCCTACCTCCTCCAACCTCCTCCAACCTCCTCCTCCTCCACCTGTCCCTGGGCTCCAACACCGCCAGTTGCCGTCCAGAAGTGCTGTACGCACAGTCAACAGTCCCTCCTCTGTTATTGGGGTTCAGTAACGTCAGCTGTTCCCCTGCTGTGTGTGTGGCAATCCCTCCTACCTCCTCCAACCTCCTCCTCCTCCACCTGTCCCTGGGCTCCAACACCGCCAGTTGCCGTCCAGAAGTGCTGTACGCACAGTCAACAGTCCCTCCTCTGTTATTGGGGTTCAGTAACGTCAGCTGTTCCCCTGCTGTGTGTGTGGCAATCCCTCCTACCTCCTCCAACCTCCTCCAACCTCCTCCTCCTCCACCTGTCCCTGGGCTCCAACACCGCCAGTTGCCGTCCAGAAGTGCTGTACGCACAGTCAACAGTCCCTCCTCTGTTATTGGGGTTCAGTAACGTCAGCTGTTCCCCTGCTGTGTGTGTGGCAATCCCTCCTACCTCCTCCAACCTCCTCCAACCTCCTCCTCCTCCACCTGTCCCTGGGCTCCAACACCGCCAGTTGCCGTCCAGAAGTGCTGTACGCACAGTCAACAGTCGCTCCTCTGTTATTGGGGTTCAGTAACGTCAGCTGTTCCCCTGCTGTGTGTGTGGCAATCCCTCCTACCTCCTCCAACCTCCTCCTCCTCCACCTGTCCCTGGGCTCCAACACCGCCAGTTGCCGTCCAGAAGTGCTGTACGCACAGTCAACAGTCCCTCCTCTGTTATTGGGGTTCAGTAACGTCAGCTGTTCCCCTGCTGTGTGTGTGGCAATCCCTCCTACCTCCTCCAACCTCCTCCAACCTCCTCCTCCTCCACCTGTCCCTGGGCTCCAACACCGCCAGTTGCCGTCCAGAAGTGCTGTACGCACAGTCAACAGTCCCTCCTCTGTTATTGGGGTTCAGTAACGTCAGCTGTTCCCCTGCTGTGTGTGTGGCAATCCCTCCTACCTCCTCCAACCTCCTCCAACCTCCTCCTCCTCCACCTGTCCCTGGGCTCCAACACCGCCAGTTGCCGTCCAGAAGTGCTGTACGCACAGTCAACAGTCCCTCCTCTGTTATTGGGGTTCAGTAACGTCAGCTGTTCCCCTGCTGTGTGTGTGGCAATCCCTCCTACCTCCTCCAACCTCCTCCAACCTCCTCCTCCTCCACCTGTCCCTGGGCTCCAACACCGCCAGTTGCCGCCCAGAAGTGCTGTACGCACAGAGCCAAACACCTCGCCAATGTGTTAGTGGGGTTCAGCACCGCCAGCTGTTCCCCTGCTGTGTATACGGCAACGTGTACTGCGACCGCCACGCAGGCACAACAAGTTAAATTTAAGGGAACCTGTCCCCCCCCCCCCCCAGGCGTTTGTTACTGAAGGAGCCACCTTGTGCAGCAGTAATGATGCAAAGGGAAAAAGTGCCTCTTTTCGTGGTGCTCCTTGCAGATGCTGAACCTAACACTTATGAAATGTGTCCCCTCACAGCGTTCAACCGTCCGGTAGGTGGAACTTTCCTTTGTCATGTGACGCAGCACAGCCGTCATTTTTACCCCCTTGTCGCCGTGCGCCGCCTCCTCAGCGTTGTTTGAATCTGTCCCGGAGCCTGCGCTGTTAGGTTACCCCTTGGCCATGCACACATTTTGCGCTGCCCGTCTTCTGACATCATTTGCTGTCAGGCTGGCTGCGCCTGTGCGGGTGCGCTGTCCGAGATTCAGCCTCGCGGTGTCGTCTAATGTAATCCCACCGCGGGCCTGGGATCCGTGTCCATGCGCAGTGCATATCCTCGCCTCTCACTCCCCTCCCTACGGCTTCTTCAGACTGTTCGGTGTCAGCTGATCCCTAATAGCATGCCACGGCCGTGACATCGCACAGTCTTAAGAAGCCGTTGGGAGGGGTGTGAGAGGCGAGGATATGCACTGCGCATGGACACGGATCCCAGGCCCGCGGTGGGATTACATTAGACGACACCGCGAGGCTGAATCTCGGACAGCGCACCCGCACAGGCGCAGCCAGCCTGACAGCAAATGATGTCAGAAGACGGGCAGCGCAAAATGTGTGCATGGCCAAGGGGTAACCTAACAGCGCAGGCTCCGGGACAGATTCAAACAACGCTGAGGAGGCGGCGCACGGCGACAAGGGGGTAAAAATGACGGCTGTGCTGCGTCACATGACAAAGGAAAGTTCCACCTACCGGACGGTTGAACGCTGTGAGGGGACACATTTCATAAGTGTTAGGTTCAGCATCTGCAAGGACCATAATTAAAAGAGCTAAGTTCACCTTTTCCAGCATTAGTGCTGTACACGATGGCTCTTCCAGCTACAAACGCCTGGGGGGGGGGTTAAAGGTTTCCTTTCAACTTGCTCCAGTGCAGGCTTCGGCCTACACTCTGCTCCCCCTGCAGAGCCCGGGCTCCAACACCGCCAGTTGGGGCCCGGTACTGCTAGCTGCACAGAGAAAAACACCAGCCAATGTGTCAGTGGGGTTCAGCACCGCCAGCTGTTCCCCTGCTGTGCAGCCGGCAACGTGTCCTGCAACAGCCACGCAGGCACAACAGACCCAAAGCTGCCGCCAGTGCAGGCTTCGGCCTACACTCTGCTCCATCTCCTCCTCCTGCTGACCCCGGGCTCCAACACCGCCAGTTGGGGCCCGGTACTGCTAGCTGCACAGAGAAAAACACCAGCCAATGTGTCAGTGGGGTTCAGCACCGCCAGCTGTTCCCCTGCTGTGCAGCCGGCATCGTGTCCTGCAAAAGCCACGCAGACACAAGAACTGAAATTGAAGGGAACCTGTCCCCCCTCCCCCAGGCGTTTGTACGTTTTTAAGGCCACCTTGTACAGCGGTAATGCTGCATGTGTGCAAGGTGGCTCATAAACGTATTCTCCTCGCACATGTGGAACGGAAAACACGTCTAAAATGTGTCCTCTGTGTGACCATTTAACCGTCCCGGTGGTGTGACTTTCCTTTGTAATGACACGCTGCAACCCCCTTGGTAGCGCTGCCCGTCTTCTGGCATCATTGTTTGGCTGCCTGCGCCTCTGCGGCCGCCCTGACCCACACAATGCCCCTCGGTGTCTTATTTATTGGGACTGCGAGGGTGTGTTTGATGGGCATGAGCAGTGCATCAGTTCGCCTGTCCCTCATCTCCTTCCGCCTTCTTCAGACTGTGCGGCTTCATGGCCGTGGCATGCGATAAGGGATCAGCTGACGCCACATAGTCTGAAGCAGGTGTAAGAACCCAAGCGAGAGGCGAACATATGTACTGCGCCAGGCCATGAATCCCAGCCCCGCAGTGTTTTAACTATGTCAATACACTGCGGGGCTGTGATTCATGGGCATCGCGAACCGCACCAGCCAACATTAAATGAGGTCAGAAGATGGGCAGCGCTAACAGCGCTAGGCCAGGGGATAACACGACAGCGCAGACTCCTGTACAGCAAATAACAACGCTCAGGAGGCTGCACCCAGCACCAAGGTGGGATTCTTGACATCTGTGCTGCGTCTCATTACAAAGGGAACTCGCGCCTCCAACAGTTTGACTGTATAAAGGGCTAAATGTTATACGTGTTCCATTCAGCGTGTGCAAGGAGCCAAATTAAAAGAGCAACCTTTGACTTGTGCACCACTACTGCTGCATAAGCTGTGGCTCTTCTACTTTGTAACCCCTGAGGGGGGGTTAAAGGTTACCTTTGAAACTGGTTCGATTAGGCTGTGGCCTACACTCTGCTTCCCCTGCAGAGCCCTGGGCTCCAACACCGCCAGTTGGGGCCCGGTACTGCTAGCTGCACAGAGAAAAACACCAGCCAATGTGTCAGTGGGGTTCAGCACCGCCAGCTGTTCCCCTGCTGTGCAGCCGGCAACGTGTCCTGCAACAGCCACGCAGGCACAACCAACCCAAAGCTGCCGCCAGTGCAGGCTTCGGCCTACACTCCCCTCCCCCTGCTCCTCCTCCTCCTGCTCCTCCTCCTGCTGTCCCTGGGCTCTAACACACCGCCAGTTTTTGCCCAGATGTGCTAGCTGCACAGAGAAAAACACCTCGCCAATGTGTCAGTGGGGTCCAGCACCGCCAGCTGTTCCCCTGCTGTGCAGCCGGCAACGTGTCCTGCAAAAGCCACGCAGACACAAGAACTGAAATTGAAGGGAACCTGTCCCCCCTCCCCCAGGCGTTTTTACGTTATCCAGCCACCTTGTACAGCGGTAATGCTGCATGTGTGCAAGGTGGCTCAGAAACGTATTCTCCTCGCACATGTGGAACTGAAAACACGTCTGAAATGTGTCCTCTGTGTGACCATTTAACCGTCCCGGTGGTGTGACTTTCCTTTGTAATGACACGCTGCAACCCCCTTGGTAGCGCTGCCCGTCTTCTGGCATCATTGTTTGGCTGCCTGCGCCTCTGCGGCCGCCCTGACCCACACAACGCCCCTCGGTGTCTTATTTATTGGGACTGCGAGGGTGTGATTGATGGGCAGGATCAGTGCATCAGTTCGCCTGTCCCTCCTCTCCTTCCGCCTTCTTCGGACTGTGCGGCTTCATGGCCGTGGCATGCGATAAGGGATCAGATGACGCCGCACAGTCTGAAGCGGGTGTAAGGACCCGAGTGTGAGAGGCCAACATATGTGCTGCGCCAGGCCCTGAATCCCAGCCCCGCAGTGTTTTAACAATGTTAAGACACTGCGGGGCTGGGATTCATGGGCATCGCGAACCGCACCGGCCGACATTACATGATGCCAGAAGATGGGCAGCGCTAACGGCGCTAGGCCAGGGGATAACACGACAGCGCAGACTCCTGTACAGCAAATAACAACGCTCGGGAGGCTGCACCCAGCACCAAGGTGGGATTCTTGACACCTGTGCTGCGTCTCATTACAAAGGGAACTCTCGCCTCCATTACACAGTTTGACTGTATAAAGGGCTGAATGTTATACGTGTTCCATTCAGCGTGTGCAAGGAGAAAAATTACAAGAGCAACCTTTGACTTGCGCAGCACTGCTGCTGCATAAGCTGTGGCTCTTCTACTTTGTAACCCCTGAGGGGGGGTTAAAGGTGACTTTTGAAATCGGTTCAATTAGGCTTCGGCCTACACTCTGCTCCACCTGCAGAGCCCGGGCTCCAACAACGCTAGTTGCTGTCCGGAAGTGCTGGCTGCACAGAGCCAAACACCTCGCCAATGTGTCAGTGGGGTCCAGCACCGCCAGCTGTTCCCCTGCTGTGTAGCCGGCAACGTGTCCTGCAAAAGCCACGCAGACACAACAGACCCAAAGCTGCCGCCAGTGCAGGCTTCGGCCTACACTCCCCTCCCCCTGCTCCTCCTCCTCCTGCTCCTCCTCCTGCTGTCCCTGGGCTCTAACACACCGCCAGTTTTTGCCCAGATGTGCTAGCTGCACAGAGAAAAACACCTCGCCAATGTGTCAGTGGGGTCCAGCACCGCCAGCTGTTCCCCTGCTGTGCAGCCGGCAACGTGTCCTGCAAAAGCCACGCAGACACAAGAACTGAAATTGAAGGGAACCTGTCCCCCCTCCCCCAGGCGTTTTTACGTTATCCAGCCACCTTGTACAGCGGTAATGCTGCATGTGTGCAAGGTGGCTCAGAAACGTATTCTCCTCGCACATGTGGAACTGAAAACACGTCTGAAATGTGTCCTCTGTGTGACCATTTAACCGTCCCGGTGGTGTGACTTTCCTTTGTAATGACACGCTGCAACCCCCTTGGTAGCGCTGCCCGTCTTCTGGCATCATTGTTTGGCTGCCTGCGCCTCTGCGGCCGCCCTGACCCACACAACGCCCCTCGGTGTCTTATTTATTGGGACTGCGAGGGTGTGATTGATGGGCAGGATCAGTGCATCAGTTCGCCTGTCCCTCCTCTCCTTCCGCCTTCTTCGGACTGTGCGGCTTCATGGCCGTGGCATGCGATAAGGGATCAGATGACGCCGCACAGTCTGAAGCGGGTGTAAGGACCCGAGTGTGAGAGGCCAACATATGTGCTGCGCCAGGCCCTGAATCCCAGCCCCGCAGTGTTTTAACAATGTTAAGACACTGCGGGGCTGGGATTCATGGGCATCGCGAACCGCACCGGCCGACATTACATGATGCCAGAAGATGGGCAGCGCTAACGGCGCTAGGCCAGGGGATAACACGACAGCGCAGACTCCTGTACAGCAAATAACAACGCTCGGGAGGCTGCACCCAGCACCAAGGTGGGATTCTTGACACCTGTGCTGCGTCTCATTACAAAGGGAACTCTCGCCTCCATTACACAGTTTGACTGTATAAAGGGCTGAATGTTATACGTGTTCCATTCAGCGTGTGCAAGGAGAAAAATTACAAGAGCAACCTTTGACTTGCGCAGCACTGCTGCTGCATAAGCTGTGGCTCTTCTACTTTGTAACCCCTGAGGGGGGGTTAAAGGTGACTTTTGAAATCGGTTCAATTAGGCTTCGGCCTACACTCTGCTCCACCTGCAGAGCCCGGGCTCCAACAACGCTAGTTGCTGTCCGGAAGTGCTGGCTGCACAGAGCCAAACACCTCGCCAATGTGTCAGTGGGGTCCAGCACCGCCAGCTGTTCCCCTGCTGTGTAGCCGGCAACGTGTCCTGCAAAAGCCACGCAGACACAACAGACCCAAAGCTGCCGCCAGTGCAGGCTTCGGCCTACACTCCCCTCCCCCTGCTCCTCCTCCTCCTGCTCCTCCTCCTGCTGTCCCTGGGCTCTAACACACCGCCAGTTTTTGCCCAGATGTGCTAGCTGCACAGAGAAAAACACCTCGCCAATGTGTCAGTGGGGTCCAGCACCGCCAGCTGTTCCCCTGCTGTGCAGCCGGCAACGTGTCCTGCAAAAGCCACGCAGACACAAGAACTGAAATTGAAGGGAACCTGTCCCCCCTCCCCCAGGCGTTTTTACGTTATCCAGCCACCTTGTACAGCGGTAATGCTGCATGTGTGCAAGGTGGCTCAGAAACGTATTCTCCTCGCACATGTGGAACTGAAAACACGTCTGAAATGTGTCCTCTGTGTGACCATTTAACCGTCCCGGTGGTGTGACTTTCCTTTGTAATGACACGCTGCAACCCCCTTGGTAGCGCTGCCCGTCTTCTGGCATCATTGTTTGGCTGCCTGCGCCTCTGCGGCCGCCCTGACCCACACAACGCCCCTCGGTGTCTTATTTATTGGGACTGCGAGGGTGTGATTGATGGGCAGGATCAGTGCATCAGTTCGCCTGTCTCTCCTCTCCTTCCGCCTTCTTCGGACTGTGCGGCTTCATGGCCGTGGCATGCGATAAGGGATCAGATGACGCCGCACAGTCTGAAGCGGGTGTAAGGACCCGAGTGTGAGAGGCCAACATATGTGCTGCGCCAGGCCCTGAATCCCAGCCCCGCAGTGTTTTAACAATGTTAAGACACTGCGGGGCTGGGATTCATGGGCATCGCGAACCGCACCGGCCGACATTACATGATGCCAGAAGATGGGCAGCGCTAACGGCGCTAGGCCAGGGGATAACACGACAGCGCAGACTCCTGTACAGCAAATAACAACGCTCGGGAGGCTGCACCCAGCACCAAGGTGGGATTCTTGACACCTGTGCTGCGTCTCATTACAAAGGGAACTCTCGCCTCCATTACACAGTTTGACTGTATAAAGGGCTGAATGTTATACGTGTTCCATTCAGCGTGTGCAAGGAGAAAAATTACAAGAGCAACCTTTGACTTGCGCAGCACTGCTGCTGCATAAGCTGTGGCTCTTCTACTTTGTAACCCCTGAGGGGGGGTTAAAGGTGACTTTTGAAATCGGTTCAATTAGGCTTCGGCCTACACTCTGCTCCACCTGCAGAGCCCGGGCTCCAACAACGCTAGTTGCTGTCCGGAAGTGCTGGCTGCACAGAGCCAAACACCTCGCCAATGTGTCAGTGGGGTCCAGCACCGCCAGCTGTTCCCCTGCTGTGTAGCCGGCAACGTGTCCTGCAAAAGCCACGCAGACACAACAGACCCAAAGCTGCCGCCAGTGCAGGCTTCGGCCTACACTCCCCTCCCCCTGCTCCTCCTCCTCCTGCTCCTCCTCCTGCTGTCCCTGGGCTCTAACACACCGCCAGTTTTTGCCCAGATGTGCTAGCTGCACAGAGAAAAACACCTCGCCAATGTGTCAGTGGGGTCCAGCACCGCCAGCTGTTCCCCTGCTGTGCAGCCGGCAACGTGTCCTGCAAAAGCCACGCAGACACAAGAACTGAAATTGAAGGGAACCTGTCCCCCCTCCCCCAGGCGTTTTTACGTTATCCAGCCACCTTGTACAGCGGTAATGCTGCATGTGTGCAAGGTGGCTCAGAAACGTATTCTCCTCGCACATGTGGAACTGAAAACACGTCTGAAATGTGTCCTCTGTGTGACCATTTAACCGTCCCGGTGGTGTGACTTTCCTTTGTAATGACACGCTGCAACCCCCTTGGTAGCGCTGCCCGTCTTCTGGCATCATTGTTTGGCTGCCTGCGCCTCTGCGGCCGCCCTGACCCACACAACGCCCCTCGGTGTCTTATTTATTGGGACTGCGAGGGTGTGATTGATGGGCAGGATCAGTGCATCAGTTCGCCTGTCTCTCCTCTCCTTCCGCCTTCTTCGGACTGTGCGGCTTCATGGCCGTGGCATGCGATAAGGGATCAGATGACGCCGCACAGTCTGAAGCGGGTGTAAGGACCCGAGTGTGAGAGGCCAACATATGTGCTGCGCCAGGCCCTGAATCCCAGCCCCGCAGTGTTTTAACAATGTTAAGACACTGCGGGGCTGGGATTCATGGGCATCGCGAACCGCACCGGCCGACATTACATGATGCCAGAAGATGGGCAGCGCTAACGGCGCTAGGCCAGGGGATAACACGACAGCGCAGACTCCTGTACAGCAAATAACAACGCTCGGGAGGCTGCACCCAGCACCAAGGTGGGATTCTTGACACCTGTGCTGCGTCTCATTACAAAGGGAACTCTCGCCTCCATTACACAGTTTGACTGTATAAAGGGCTGAATGTTATACGTGTTCCATTCAGCGTGTGCAAGGAGAAAAATTACAAGAGCAACCTTTGACTTGCGCAGCACTGCTGCTGCATAAGCTGTGGCTCTTCTACTTTGTAACCCCTGAGGGGGGGTTAAAGGTGACTTTTGAAATCGGTTCAATTAGGCTTCGGCCTACACTCTGCTCCACCTGCAGAGCCCGGGCTCCAACAACGCTAGTTGCTGTCCGGAAGTGCTGGCTGCACAGAGCCAAACACCTCGCCAATGTGTCAGTGGGGTCCAGCACCGCCAGCTGTTCCCCTGCTGTGTAGCCGGCAACGTGTCCTGCAAAAGCCACGCAGACACAACAGACCCAAAGCTGCCGCCAGTGCAGGCTTCGGCCTACACTCCCCTCCCCCTGCTCCTCCTCCTCCTGCTCCTCCTCCTGCTGTCCCTGGGCTCTAACACACCGCCAGTTTTTGCCCAGATGTGCTAGCTGCACAGAGAAAAACACCTCGCCAATGTGTCAGTGGGGTCCAGCACCGCCAGCTGTTCCCCTGCTGTGCAGCCGGCAACGTGTCCTGCAAAAGCCACGCAGACACAAGAACTGAAATTGAAGGGAACCTGTCCCCCCTCCCCCAGGCGTTTTTACGTTATCCAGCCACCTTGTACAGCGGTAATGCTGCATGTGTGCAAGGTGGCTCAGAAACGTATTCTCCTCGCACATGTGGAACTGAAAACACGTCTGAAATGTGTCCTCTGTGTGACCATTTAACCGTCCCGGTGGTGTGACTTTCCTTTGTAATGACACGCTGCAACCCCCTTGGTAGCGCTGCCCGTCTTCTGGCATCATTGTTTGGCTGCCTGCGCCTCTGCGGCCGCCCTGACCCACACAACGCCCCTCGGTGTCTTATTTATTGGGACTGCGAGGGTGTGATTGATGGGCAGGATCAGTGCATCAGTTCGCCTGTCTCTCCTCTCCTTCCGCCTTCTTCGGACTGTGCGGCTTCATGGCCGTGGCATGCGATAAGGGATCAGATGACGCCGCACAGTCTGAAGCGGGTGTAAGGACCCGAGTGTGAGAGGCCAACATATGTGCTGCGCCAGGCCCTGAATCCCAGCCCCGCAGTGTTTTAACAATGTTAAGACACTGCGGGGCTGGGATTCATGGGCATCGCGAACCGCACCGGCCGACATTACATGATGCCAGAAGATGGGCAGCGCTAACGGCGCTAGGCCAGGGGATAACACGACAGCGCAGACTCCTGTACAGCAAATAACAACGCTCGGGAGGCTGCACCCAGCACCAAGGTGGGATTCTTGACACCTGTGCTGCGTCTCATTACAAAGGGAACTCTCGCCTCCATTACACAGTTTGACTGTATAAAGGGCTGAATGTTATACGTGTTCCATTCAGCGTGTGCAAGGAGAAAAATTACAAGAGCAACCTTTGACTTGCGCAGCACTGCTGCTGCATAAGCTGTGGCTCTTCTACTTTGTAACCCCTGAGGGGGGGTTAAAGGTGACTTTTGAAATCGGTTCAATTAGGCTTCGGCCTACACTCTGCTCCACCTGCAGAGCCCGGGCTCCAACAACGGTAGTTGCTGTCCGGAAGTGCTGGCTGCACAGAGCCAAACACCTCGCCAATGTGTCAGTGGGGTCCAGCACCGCCAGCTGTTCCCCTGCTGTGTAGCCGGCAACGTGTCCTGCAAAAGCCACTCAGACACAACAGACCCAAAGCTGCCGCCAGTGCAGGCTTCGGCCTACACTCCCCTCCCCCTGCTCCTCCTGCTCCTCCTCCTGCTGTCCCTGGGCTCTAACACACCGCCAGTTTTTGCCCAGATGTGCTAGCTGCACAGAGAAAAACACCTCGCCAATGTGTCAGTGGGGTCCAGCACCGCCAGCTGTTCCCCTGCTGTGCAGCCGGCAACGTGTCCTGCAAAAGCCACGCAGACACAAGAACTGAAATTGAAGGGAACCTGTCCCCCCTCCCCCAGGCGTTTTTACGTTATCCAGCCACCTTGTACAGCGGTAATGCTGCATGTGTGCAAGGTGGCTCAGAAACGTATTCTCCTCGCACATGTGGAACTGAAAACACGTCTGAAATGTGTCCTCTGTGTGACCATTTAACCGTCCCGGTGGTGTGACTTTCCTTTGTAATGACACGCTGCAACCCCCTTGGTAGCGCTGCCCGTCTTCTGGCATCATTGTTTGGCTGCCTGCGCCTCTGCGGCCGCCCTGACCCACACAACGCCCCTCGGTGTCTTATTTATTGGGACTGCGAGGGTGTGATTGATGGGCAGGATCAGTGCATCAGTTCGCCTGTCCCTCCTCTCCTTCCGCCTTCTTCGGACTGTGCGGCTTCATGGCCGTGGCATGCGATAAGGGATCAGATGACGCCGCACAGTCTGAAGCGGGTGTAAGGACCCGAGTGTGAGAGGCCAACATATGTGCTGCGCCAGGCCCTGAATCCCAGCCCCGCAGTGTTTTAACAATGTTAAGACACTGCGGGGCTGGGATTCATGGGCATCGCGAACCGCACCGGCCGACATTACATGATGCCAGAAGATGGGCAGCGCTAACGGCGCTAGGCCAGGGGATAACACGACAGCGCAGACTCCTGTACAGCAAATAACAACGCTCGGGAGGCTGCACCCAGCACCAAGGTGGGATTCTTGACACCTGTGCTGCGTCTCATTACAAAGGGAACTCTCGCCTCCATTACACAGTTTGACTGTATAAAGGGCTGAATGTTATACGTGTTCCATTCAGCGTGTGCAAGGAGAAAAATTACAAGAGCAACCTTTGACTTGCGCAGCACTGCTGCTGCATAAGCTGTGGCTCTTCTACTTTGTAACCCCTGAGGGGGGGTTAAAGGTGACTTTTGAAATCGGTTCAATTAGGCTTCGGCCTACACTCTGCTCCACCTGCAGAGCCCGGGCTCCAACAACGCTAGTTGCTGTCCGGAAGTGCTGGCTGCACAGAGCCAAACACCTCGCCAATGTGTCAGTGGGGTCCAGCACCGCCAGCTGTTCCCCTGCTGTGTAGCCGGCAACGTGTCCTGCAAAAGCCACGCAGACACAACAGACCCAAAGCTGCCGCCAGTGCAGGCTTCGGCCTACACTCCCCTCCCCCTGCTCCTCCTCCTCCTGCTCCTCCTCCTGCTGACCCTGGGCTCTAACAAACCGCCAGTTGGGGCCCAGATGTGCTAGCTGCACAGAGAAAAACACCTCGCCAATGTGTCAGTGGGGTCCAGCACCGCCAGCTGTTCCCCTGCTGTGCAGCCGGCATCGTGTCCTGCAAAAGCCACGCAGACACTTGCTCTTGTACCTTCTGCTCCCCATCCTGGTTCCAGTACCGTCAGCTGGTTCCGGGCAGAGCCTTTGGCTTAGGTGCCTCCCTTTGGTATCCGAGTTCCACCAACGTCAGGTGGTCCTTGGTAGTGCTTTCAGGCACGGGTACCTCCTGCTTAGTAACCGGGTTCCAGTAACGTCAGCTGGTCCTCGGTAGTTCCATTGGCTCTTGGACCTTCGGCTACCCATCCGGGTTCCAGCACCGTCAGCTGGTTCTCGGCACTGTCTTTTGCTCTTGTACCTTCTGCTCCCCATCCTGGTTCCAGTACCGTCAGCTGGTTCCGGGCAGAGCCTTTGGCTTAGGTGCCTCCCTCTGGGTATCCGAGTTCCACCAACGTCAGGTGGTCCTTGGTAGTGCTTTCAGCACAGGTACCTCCTGCTTAGTAACCGGGTTCCAGTAACGTCAGCTGGTCCTCGGTAGTTCCATTGGCTCTTGGACCTTCGGGTAGCCATCCGAGTTCCAGTTCCATCAGCTGGTTCTCGGCATTTTCTCAGCCTTCTTGTACCTTCTGCTACATTTCCAAGTTCAAGAGACTAAACACAATGACCCAGAAGACCACCCCTAAGATGACGACGACACCAGAGACGACAACCACCGTGATGACGACGACCCTGGAGACGATGACCCCGAAGACCACCCCGATGACGACGACCCCGGAGACGACGACCCTGAAGACCACCCCGATGACGACGACCCCGGAGACGACGACCCTGGAGACGACGACGACCTGGAAGACCGAGAAGCAGAAGAACAAGAGGCTGCAGAACAAAGAGCAGAAGGACATTAAGCATAACACAAAATATCAGAGCAAAAAATATTATGTAAATTATAAGCAGAAGAAGACTAAGCAGTGTATGGGGGTGAGTCCGTTCCTCCTCGTGGTGCCCCTGGATAAAGCCTGATGCTGCAGGCCAAACTGAACGCGGACAAATGTAACTGTTTTGTGACAGGCAGAACGGAAGGTGTAATCTTCAAACTTTTATAGATAACAACTACGGGAATGCCTGTCACAAATAAGAATATGATGAAGAAGTTGAATATGATGAAGATAATAGTAAAATAAATAGAATATGAACAATGTAACCCAAAAAATAATAGGTAGAAGATGAAGAAGAAGATGAATAAGGTGAAGAAGTTGATGTCAAAGAAGCTGATGATGAGGATAATTAAGAAGAAAGCGTGGGAGAAGTAAAAAAGAAGGTGAAGGGCGTGGAAGTAGTGAAACATCAATATCTGACATAAAAAAAAAAAAAAACATAGTCAAATTCTTTCTAACGCCGAACTTCATAAAAAAAAATAAAAAATCCTGCTATTCTATTACATTGGGCTAAACCTCTGTCCCTTTAATATCTCCGCCACGTCCCCCAATACATCCTACAATATTCTTAGTTGTTTTCCTTCATGTAGAATGAACCTACAAGTGTATAAAGGGTTTATTTTGATTCCGATATTTTCGTCCCATTGACTTGCATTGGGATCGGGTATCGGTATCGGATTGGATTCCGATACTGTGACGGTATCGGCCGATACTTTCCGATACCGATACTTTCCGATATCGGAAAGTATCGCTCAACACTAGTTATGACAGTTGACAGTTTCTACTTTGGCAGTAAAGATTATTTAGCAACATACCTTGTGACTTGTATTGCTTTGTACTGTGTCCTTAAAGACAATCATTTTTTCTCAGAATCTTTGAAGTTAACTTGTGCTAGTTCTTGGTTTTTGATGAAACAATTACAGGTGAATCACATTTGCCACTGACAGACACACTAATAAAATGGCTGCTATAAAATGAATCATTACATTTCCCTTTTATGCTACTGTCTTAATTTACCGCTTCAGATCTGCCATTGAGAGCTAAAACATTCCCAATTGTAGAGGAAAAGTTGAAGCTAAATTTGAAGTTATGAGAAACAGCATTTGCAAAAGCAAAACTGACAAAATAAATACCTTGTAATTAGACTGAAAAACATACGTTCTTCTACCTGAGATGATTGCATTCATTAAGAGATATGTGGAATTTTAAAAGAATTATCAGAACATTGTTCAGCTTTACAAATATTGAATAGTTTTTATAATTAATCTAAATATGCCATCTGATAGTAAAAATCATCATTCCTCCATATTTTTTGACAGCTGGCTAACTATTCCATTGACAACTGTTCTGGTTAATGAGCACAAAAATATGAGATATAACTTCAAACTTTTCAGATTTAAGCTATTTAAAAAAACACTTTATTTAGAATTTTTTGTTCTACCTTTGTTACATTTATTAATCATTTTGTTTGGGCCTAATTTGCACATGTTGGCTGTAGCATACCTCTCTATAGTTACAGAATAGAAAGAGGGGTAAATAATGGAGCACATTGCTCTAAATTTTGACCACGCCCCTAACCACACCCCATAGCTACAGCCATTACCAGTTCTTTCTACCTTGGAAGGAGGATATGTCAATGGAAGCTGTGACAGTGATGGGCATTCAGCAGACTGCCTGGGACAGCAGGGCCAAAATCTAGGAATGTCCTGTTATATCTACAATGGTTGGTATCTGTGGATTTACTTTTTGTTACATAGTTGCATAGCTTGAAAAAAATACCTAGTTTGATCTAGTTCAACATTTCTCCACCAATTGTACATTTTTTCACTAAATTAACGATAACCCGCATTGTCATGTGAATTGAGGAAATCCTCCAGACCTTTTCTAGAGGCTGTTATTGTGTCTGCCATTACAACCTCTTGTGTTAGGTCATTCCACCTTCTGACTGCTCTAACTGTAAATAACCCTTTCCTAATTAGCTGCCGGAATAGTTTTTCTTCCACCTGTAATGAGTTCTCCATCGTCCTTAGTTTTTTTTTTTTTGGAAGGAATAAGTCATGTGCCAGTCCCTTGTACTGACCAAACATATATTTATACATGTAAATGAGATATCCTCTGAGGCTTTCTTTTCTAAGCTAAAAAAACCCAATTTTTACAAACTCTCATATGAGAGGTCTTCCATCCCTTGTAATAATTTGGTTGCATTACTTTTAACAACTCACTATTGACCCTTTTATTCTTGATTTAGTATAAAAGCCAAATCAGAATTTCAGTTTGCCTACACGGTGTTTCAAGCTATTGGCTCTCATCAGTATAAAGTATGAGAACTGATTTGATTAAGTAAGATCCTCTGAACTGAGGTCTGAGGGGGTAACATATCTCCGTGTGGATAGTACCGGCTCTGGCGTGCCAAGGTAAGAAGGTCTATTCACAGTGCAATGTTCCACTGAAAAAAATTTATGTGCAATTTGCCTCTTCAGAGAGGAAAAGGACTTGAACTCTATAGCGCCACCTGTTGGAACCAGCAATCCTACAAGTCACTACCGACTCTTTAACGAGTCTTACAATATGACTTAGGATAAATGCAAAATCAGAATCTCAATTTGCAGACACAGTGATTTGGGCGATTGGTCCTCGTCAGTGAAAAGTATGAAAACAGATTTAGCTTGGTGAGAGGCTCTGGACAGCTCTGGCATAAGAATATGAGATAAATTGGTCTATCAATTGCTGAGCTCAATTCCCTCGATATGCATGGATGAAAGACATCTTAGCCGGAGGATTTATCAATGTTTAATTTTCTCATATGCAGGCGTACTTCTTGTGTTAAACTAGTTATATCAGGCGTTGTACTTTTATTTATGCCTTGTTGAAAGATCCCAGGAACAGAAAGTTCATTGGTGAACATGGATGAAAAGTGACTGTTTAATGTCTCAGCTTTTGCTTTGTCATCTGTAACTATATTGTTATTATCATCTTTTAAGGGGCTGATACCATCCTTTATCTTTTTGGCATTGGTGTATTTATAAAATTTTATGGTATTTATTGTAATGTTGCTAGCGATTTGTTTCTCTGTAGATAACTTTGCTAGCTTGATATCTTTTTTACATTTCTTATTGTGATCTTTATATTCTTGAAATGCTATTTCTGTTTTGTTGGCCTTCAAGATTTTGAATGCCCTTTGTTTTTGTCTTATTAAACTTTGTACTGTCCTATTTATCCACAATGGTTTTGGTTTATTACTACACATTTTGTTAAAAACGAGTATAATTTTTCTACAGTATTCTAGTAGTATATCCTTAAACATGCCTCCTTTATGTTCAGTATCTCCATTTACCATGACATGGTCCCAGTCTATACAATTAAGCTCTTTCCTTAATGTGGTGAAATCAGCTTTCCTAAAGTTCCAGGTTTTTGCATTTCTGCTCTTGAATGTTTGATTAAAAATGACATTGAAACTTACCATATTATGGTCACTGCATCCCAAATGCTCCCTGACCTGTAGATCTGAAATTGTACCTGGTCTATTTGACAGAACCAGATCCAGCAGATTTCTGGATGTTCGGATAGTTAAAATTCCCCATAATAAGGACCCTATTATTTGCTGTCTTTTAATCTGTGGCAGCATTTCATCCTCTATCTGTTCAATTATTTTAGGAGGCATATAGCAACTCCAAATAGCAGCTTTCTATGCCATCCCCATGTTCATTTACCCATACTGACTCTACATTGTCGCAGCTCCCCCCCAATACTATCATTGGCCACAGGCCTTAAGTTAAATTTAATGAAAATACACACTCCTCCACCTTTTTTGTCTTTCCTGTTCTTCCTAAATGTAGTGTAACCCTCTATGTTTGTCATCTAGTCATGGCTTTCATCTAGCCAGGTTTCCATAATGCCCACCACATATTCTGTGGCTGACATAAGAGTCTCCAATTCATTCATTTTGTTTGCAAGACTTCTTGCATTTGGACAGCAGACATTTAATACGATTCATACATTTATTACTACTACTGATCTCCCTACTTTCCTTGCATATCCCTGCCCCCTAAATCCTCATTATCCCCTACTGTCTCACTCTCTCTGTCTGCTCTATCTATCCCCGTTTTAGCACAACTGCCCTCCCCCCAGATCCTAGCTTAAAAGCTCCTCCATCTGTCTGAGCTTTTTTTCCCAAGCACAGCTGCACCCAGCTGAGGTTCAGCTCGTCACTACTGTAGATACGGGTAGCCGACAGAGAAGTCGGCCCAGTTCTCCATGCACCCAAACCCTTCCTTCCTGCACAAATTTCTAAGCCAGTTATTTATCTCCCTGAGCTTCCACTGTCTTTCTAGTGATTTTCATGTCACTGGCATTATTTCTGAAAACACCACCTTGGAGGTCCTGGCCATCAGCTTCTTTCCTAGATCCCGTACATGTTCACTCATTAACGGATGTAGCAACCATAAGTTTTTTCATTTTTTTACAAAAAGATTATTGTAGGGCTATGTGGCTGCAATGAGTTTTAGGAGAGTTTTTGATACTGGATATTTTCACTGGATCTTTTGATACAGCATCTTACAGTTCCAGCAAAATGGATGGGATTTATAGAAATTTCATGCCCACCGTGTTTTTCTTTCACTCAGAGTAAACTGACCTGGGGTGTGGGTTTCAGAACCACAATATATCAATTTCTCTTGCAGATACGCTGAGTTTTATATGCAGAGTTTTCCCTTAGACTTGCATTAGATGCGGAAAATCTGCAGGTAAAAAACACACATGCATTTTTAGTGCGTTTCCACGGTTATATTAAAGCCACATACCAGAACTTATCAAATACAAAGCAGGTGCAGAATGGTGCAGAAAATCTGAAACGCTAAAAACTCACCAAAAGGTAATCATGGGAATGTAGCCTAGAAGGTCTTGCTTGCTTTACTTTGCAGCATTTTTTTCTGCAGGCAACCACACTATACAAGAACAATCTTCTCTGGTCATTGAATTTTTGCTTCATTATTATTACACATCCCAGCGACTTTATTTGATGTGTTTTCGTTGCAGGTTTGAAGCAGCATTTTAAATGTGTTTTTTATAGTAAAGAAAAGCTTTGTCTATTCACTTAAAATGCAGCCACATTTTTTATATGCTTATTCAACATCAGTTTTTTCAAGATCCCAATATAATGCTATAGAAAAAAAGAAGCAAAAAGCTCAGTTCAACAACATTCTATATGCTCAGTGGGTATGAGTTTTAAAAAAAAAATCACATCCACTGTGTTTGGACAGTTAAATGCAAAAGAATTTCTGAACAAAAAAATTAAACAGAAAAAATGCAGCATTGGCTTAACTGACCAAGCAAAGTGGATGTAATTTCATAAAATCTCCTTCTCACTGAACTGTGAAATTGTACCATTTTGGAGTGGTGGTGCTAAGTGGTGCTCCTCTGTGGGGTGGTGGTGGTTCTCTGTGGGGCGGCGGTGCTTCGCCCAGAGGCCCTGCAGATCCTGTGCTGTGATGCGGTGGTCTCTGGGAAAATGGCTGCCAGGGCAGAGCATGGTCAGATTCAGATCTCGGCAATGAGAGCTCATAGAATAAAGGTAGATAGAAATGCAACAATAAATATGTGTACACTCAGGGGCGGATTAAGAGTAGCCAGGGTCCTTAGCAGTTAAGAAGGCGTGGGCCTACACAGGTACCCGAAGTATCACATGGCATGTTACATGATCACCTTTGATAAATGATAAATCATATGATATGTCATGTGAGTAACACAAAGGTGCTCTGGTGCACATCTGTAGATGGAAAAAAACACACAAAAAGACAGCACCTTGAATAGCTAAAATTTTTCCATAATGTATAGCTCTATACATAACATAGCGCTATACAAAATAGAGCAAGGGTGTGAGTTTAATTTTCCCAAGGGACCACATGACAGGCCATGACTGTTGTAGAGGCAGAACCAAAAGGATGAAATTAATTCTGTCCAATATTAATATTAATTATATATTTTTTATATTTATTGTATTCCTTAATATTGAGGAGACTTAAATATGCTGACAACCCTCTGTATACAGTATAAGCCCCACACAGCCCTCTACATTCAATATGAACCCCCACACAGTCACCTATATACAGTATGAGCCCCATATAGCCCTGTACATACAGTATGAGCCAATAGCCCCTACATACAATATGAGTCCACACACAGCCCCCTACATACAGTATCAGTCATCATATAGCCCCCAATATACAGTATGAGCAACCACATAGTTAGCCAGATACAGTATAAGCCTACATGACTCCCTAAATACAATGTAAGCCTCACACAGCTCCATATGTACATGATGAGCCCCCATATAGCTCCTGAAATACAGTATGAGCCCTCACAGATTCCTATATACAGTATGAGCCCCGAGATAGCTCTCTATATACAGCATGAGCCCTCACATAGGCTACTATATACAGTATGAGCCTGCACATAGCTCCCTATATACAGTGAAAACCATTTCCGGTGACTACCTCTTGAAACTCATCAAGAGAATGCCAAAAGTGTGCAAAGCAGTCATCAAAGTAAAAGCTGGCTACTTTGAAGAACCTAGAATATAAGACATAATTTCAGTTGTTTCACACTTTTTTGTTAGGTATATAATTCCACATGTGTTAATTCATAGTTTTGATGCCTTCAAAGTGAATGTACAATTTACAAGTCATGAAAATACTGAAAAATCTTTAAATGTGAAGGTGTGTTCAAACTTTTGGTCTGTACTGTATATATACTGTATATATATATATATATATATATATATATATATATATATATATATATATATATATATATATATATACACAGTGATGAAAATAAGTATTTGATACACTGCCAATATTGCAAGTATCAAATGTATAATTCATGCACTAAAATGCAAATTAATTATGGAAAAATCATCCAATGTGATTTTCTGGATTTTTTTTAAGATTCTGTCACTTACAGTTGTAGTGTAAGAAAAAATTACAGACCTCTTCATACTTTGTAGGTGGGAAAACGGCAGTGTATTACTTTTTTTCCCCACTGCATATGTATTTATATATGGACAGATGTCAGCTTCTAACCTCTGATGACATCTCATTTTAGTATCTCAGCATGCACTTGGGATTCTCAAATGAAATGTCAGGCTGGAAGAAGGTAAAAACAAAAAAATAAAGCAGTTAGATAGAGTGGAGAGAGAGCAATATGGAATTTTTAATTAAAGTAAATTAGAAAATTGATTAGATTATTACATTAACTAAATAGACATTCAGAATTAAATCAGTGTTAGTATAGGGCCACTCCTTTAACTCGGTAAATCATTTTCACAATGGATACAACTGTATTTCCAAACAAAGTATTTTGTGTTCATCACGTTAAACTCTTAAGCATCAGTCCTACTTTAGGTTTTATGTCCACACATTTTTAATATTTTTTCATAGTCATATTGCTTGAGCCATAACATTTTTATTTTTTTATAGATGTATTTGTTGCATTTGTCAGCGGTTCCATGTCTGGGTACACACAACCAAATACCAAACTACTATTAACTCTTTATGGGATGAAATGAAATAAAAACACAAATTCTGCTATGGTGTTTACACTGTTCATTTGCTGCACAAATAAAGCATTTACATTTGTCTAAATGAATCAGACTTGGATCAGTGCTGACGTTCTTTTACCTAAAGCCAATGATTAAACGGATGTTCCATCTGCCTGTCTGACTGTCCATTGTCTGTCATCTACACCCTTCTACGGCAGGCAGTGCTGATGACCCATGCTCAGCAAGCCATCTTCTCCCTGTCCATCATGTTACCCGTATTGTAGTACTATTGCTGCCAGACCTGCTGCTGGCCTTATAATGCCAGACATCTCATATATCATAATTTTTTATAGTGCTGATGTTGTCGCTGCCACTGCAGAGCTGTGTTTCATACTGATAGACTTTACTGCTGATGCATAATACTCTTTTCAGGGTACACAAAATGAAAGGGGCCCCTGAAGAAGCGATTTCAATGCTCGTGAAATGCACGTCGGGGTACGTGGCTGTGGTCTGGACAAGATTTATCAACATATGGGTAATTAACCCCTTGATTTGATTATTCTATTTATAAATAACGTATGCTGGATATATTTTGTGCTAACCCAGGCTATTTTTGAGCATAGTATTATCTGGATCTATCCATCCATTTTTTCCTGGTGGAGAGCTGGTTTAGCTGGTCCATATTTTCTGCCATGTGGCTATTCACTAATTGGGTCAGTATTGATTAAATGCGGCATTTTGTTATTTGAATCCTGTTTCTAGTCTTCATCCACATTGTCACCTATGTGGATCACCATTCTTTTGTAAATCCATACATATGTCTATAGGTAAAAACCTTTTAAAATTACTATATGTACTTATAGATCTATTTTTGTACAAATAAAATTGTATATTGTAATATATAGTGACTCAAGTTCTCCTCTTTATCGAATTCTGCAATAGAGTCAGTATATTGGTGGGTACTGCTATAATTTGGGACTGGTACTTTCAATTTTTTTATAAAAAACTTTAGTTCATATTTACAATTTAGTATTGTGGCCTGTGGGTGGGTGGCTGCCTATTTAGGCTTGTGTTCCAAGGTAGGGACAACTGAAAGCTGCACTGGGACAATGACGCAGACGTGGTTGCTGACAGTGGATGCAAGTGTGCAACCACAAGTGCAGGGTGGGAGGCATCTTTACCTGTGTCATGGACAGTGGATTGGTGTAATGGGAAAGTGGCAGTGGTGTCACCCGTAGGCACTGTTTCTGGATCCTGGCATTTGGCCCAAGTAGTCGGGTGCTTTGCTACCATATTCCTGAGCATGCTAGTGATGGTCAGACTGGCAGTTGTGCTGCCCCTGCTGATGCTGGCATGGCAGTTGTTGTTTCTCTGGCCATCCCACTGCCTTTTCTTGCCTGTTGCGGTGCTGCAGATCTCTTCCCCTGTGTGCTGCTGTCCTTGCTCTTCATGTCACCTTCCCAGGTTGAGCCAGTGAATGACTTAATCGTCCACCACCTCGTCTTCCACTTCTGCACCCTGGTCCTCCTCCTGACTTGCTAACGTAACACCATTTGTTGGCAATTGTGTCTCATCATCATCCACCTCTTGCAACAATAATTGCATTTTCCCACCATCGCCTTTTTGTGAGCATGCCTGCTCAAATATTTAGGCATCGCTACATGCAATCTCCTAATGTCCTGCTTGAGATGGCCAAGGCGAGAGGCCAGAATCTATAAATAGAAATGTGAAGAGCTCTTCAGAGTGTCCAAGTGTCAGATTACTTGTCTCCGGGCATTCGGTATGGTGGAAGGAAGGAGGATCAGGGTGAGCATTATGTGGCCCAAAACCACGGCTACTTAGCCTAGACCGTGTAGATGACAGGGTGGTGCTGGCAAAGTGACTGGAAGCATTATCTGCTATCCATGCAACTTTTTCACGTTGGTCTAGCTACAAGAGTGATGTTGCCATCCCCTATAAAGTGGGACAGGAAGCTAGATCGTCATAATGTGTGTGTTTGTTGTGCTCCCACAGCAGGCACAGGTTTACCTTGAGCATGGCCTCAGCCTTTGCACTCAGCATCAGCATAACGTTCGCTTTCCCATCCCTTACCACACGCCTTGCCCATTTTAAATTATATATGATATATCCCTGTTGAGAAAACGTTGCAGTATTACAATGGTATGAAAATTGACCCACTTCAGATGGACTTATTAGTATCAATAAAGTGATGTTATTTCTAACCAAACAATGTTTTTGTGTGTTTTGAGGCACAACTGCAGCACAAACAAATGTTGTATAAGATTACACTGCTCATAAAAATTGCAGTATTACAATGGCATGAAAATTGTTCCACTTCAGATGGACTTATTAGACTGCACAATACAGTGATGATATTTTTAACCCCCACATTTTTTTGTGTGTTTTAATTTACAACTGCAGCATGACATAAATGCTGTATAAAATTCCTCTGCTGAAAAAAGTTGCAGTATTACAGTGGCAGGGAATTTTCCAACTTCAGATGGACTTATTAGACTGCAGTATCAATACAGCAATGCTATTCATAATCAACCAAGTTTTTTTGTGTTTTGAGACACAACTGCAGCATGATAAATGCCATATAAAATTACACTGCAGAAAAAAATTTCCAGCATTACTATTGCAGGAAAATTTGCACAACTCTGAAGGACTGGTTACACTGCAGGAGTAATATAGCGATTCTATTGAGATCCAACTAAGTCTGGCTGTATGCTTTTGACGCACAACTGCCGCAGTAAAAATGGTGTACAATATTTTCTTGCTTAGAACAATTTTCTGGATTCAGAGAAAAACGAATATTATTAGCCCTGAGAAGAGGTTTTAGTATGAGTTGCAGGCTGCAGCATGAAGGACGTGCAATTCACCCTATCCTGTCCTAGATGATCCCTTCAGCACAATCTCTCCCTAAGTGCTACTAACAGCAGTATTACTATTGATTATCAGATTATCATTAGCCCTAAGAAGGCCTGTTGTTGTACTTGAAAGAAATATAAATTTGGTTGAATCCTTGGCTAATATGCAGCTACAATTCTGTCCTTCTTTCACCAGCACCTCTCCCTGCTCTGCTTGTGATGAGTGTGATGAGCATAGCGTTATGATAGATCTGATGATGCTACGCGGCCAGCCAATAACAGTATTGCTACAACCAAGGTGGCTGCGGCATTATAGTGACTGTCCGGCAATCCCCACGTGTTTATTATACCATACTATAGTATAAGGGGCTGTGGGGGATTTCAAATTGTATGGGATGCTGTGGCAGCCATTATAGTGTAAGGTGACTGTGTCGGACATCATGCTGTATGGAGATCTGTGGGGGACATTATACTGCATCAAGTGGTCTGTGGGGAACATCATACTGTATGGGATTCTGTGGGGGCCATCATACTGAATGTGAGTCTGTGGAGCACATTATACTGAGTGGGTGGTTGTGGGGAATATTATACTGTGTACAGTAGGTTATGGGGTGCATCATATTGATATTATGAGGAAAAAAAGATAATATATATAGTGCTGGATAGCCCGCCTGATCTAATAGTATGAGTGTCATCAATAGGCTGTAAGCCTGACACTGCATCACATGTATCTGTGTTACTGGCATCCTATTCAAGCTCCATCTGAGTGCATGTTTAATACTACACAGCCACTCCCTCCATGAACTGGTAGGTTTGTGAGTGGCTGTTTGCATCAGTATTTTGCACCTGTGCTGCCCCCGCCTTTGTCACAGAGGTCTGCTGCATCCTGCTAGTGCATTTGTAAGGCTGTATCTTTCTTCTGTGATGTTTTTGTTCTGTGGTAACTCTACTGATCATTCAGTATAGGTGGCTGTGGGAGACATTATGCTGTGTATAAGGAGCTGTGGGGGACATTAAACTGTATTAGGGAGTGTAGGGGCCATCATATTGTATAGGCAGCTTTGTGGGACATCATGCTGTATGGGTTATGTGAAAGAGATATTGTGATAGGGGGCTGTGGAGGACATCATACTATATGAGGGACTGTAGTGTTCATACAGTATGGGGACTATGGGAGCCATTATATTGTACATAGGGTGCTTTTGTGAGACATCATATTGTATAAAAAGGCTGTGGTGGACATCATTATATGGAGCCTGTATAGAAGGCTGTTGTGGACATCATACGGTTTACGGGGGCTGTGGTGACCAACATGCTTTACGTGTGGGCAGTGAAAGTAGGGGGAATAATTTGAAGTAGACAGCATGGTGAGCAATATTATTATACTAGAAATAGGCCAGATGCTATCGCATCGGGAGTGCGGTGAATTTACCATCTGTTTACGCTTAAGGTACCGTCACACTAAACGATATCGCTAGCGATCCGTGACATTGCAGCGTCCTGGCTAGCGATATCGTTGTGTTTGACACGCAGCAGCGATCAGGATCCTGCTGTGATATCGCTGGTCGTTGAACAAAGTTCAGAACTTTATTTGGTCGTCAGACCGGCGTGTATCGTCATGTTTGACACCAAAAGCAACGATGCCAGCAATGTTTTACAATGGTAACCAGGGTAAATATCGGGTTACTAAGCGCAGGGCCGCGCTTAGTAACCCAATGTTTACCCTGGGTACCAGTGTAAAATGTAAAAAAAACAAACTACATACTCACCTTCGCGTCCCCCGGCGTCCGCTTCCCACATTGACTGAGCGCCGTAAAGTGAAAGTGAAAGTACAGCACAGCGGTGACGTCACCGCTCTGCTGTTAGGGCCGGCGCTCAGTCAGTGCAGGAAGCGGACGCCGGGGGACGCGAATGTAAGTATGTACTGGTTTTTTTTTTTACATTTTACGCTGGTAACCAGGGTAAACATTGGGTTACTAAGCGCGGCCCTGCGCTTAGTAACCCGATGTTTACCCTTGTTACCCGGGGACCTCGGCATCGTTGGTCGCTGGAGAGCGGTCTGTGTGACAGCTCTCCAGCGACCAAACAGCGACGCTGCAGCGATCAGCATCGTTGTCTGTATCGCTGCAGCATCGCCTAGTGTGACGGTACCTTTAGTGGTGCAGACAGGAGCAGCGGACATGTCTCACACTGTTAGCGCTTTCCAACATATCTGTTCTATATCATCCCTCTGCATTTTTGTATTGTATGTGTTGGTCATTTGACCTCTTTCACCCCTTGTGCACTGTTGCTTCCTTGTTGTGTGCTGTATTTTGGTATCTGGTGTAATGTTTCTTGAGTGGTGTTTGCTATGTGGTGTCTCCCCTGTGTGTTGTGTGTCTATTTACCCTATGTGGCCTCTTGTAAGCTTTTGTTACTATAATTGGAGGTGGTACATTGTTTTGTGCAGTTTGTATGTGTGTGTGATTGTCCGTTCCCAAAGTGGACTAAAAAACCAGAAAGGAAGTGAAATTATATAATTTATTAACATGTCAATAAAGCGTGTCTCAGATAGTAGACACAATTGTTATACAGTACGGGACTGTGTTGAATTTGCTGCTGGCTGAAGTAATAAAAATAACGTATATATTGGCATGGTACTGGCTTTCTTTGTGCCGTAATGGTGATGAGGTCAAATATTTTTAGTTATTTATTTGTTCATTACAGTTAAAATGGCAAATCCAGAAGCAGTGCCTCAGTGGTGTGAACTATGTACATACCAGTAGTAGACGGTATTTTTGTGTCTTAGATATTAGACAAAATTGATACACAGTATGGGACTGTGGAGAAGTTTGTGCTGCGTGAGGTAATCAAAAATCGTAAGTAAGTGTGCACGGGTACACTGTGTAGTTATGGCTATTACTGGGAATAGCGGTGACGTATATCTGTCACTAGCACAGGTGCAGTTCGTGTCCATAAGGCTGTTACTGCGGCTGCACAGGTATAACATAGACGTCACCGCTATTCCCCACGCAGGCACAATAACAGCGGCGTCATTACCACTCATGCACGGGTAGAACGGGTAGAGCACGCAGTTGTAGCTGTTACTGCACATGCGCGGGAATAGCGGTGACGTAAATGTCACTTGCGCAGACGGAGTTCATGGCCTTGCCGCCACGAACTGCGCCTGCGCAAGTGACATAGATTTCACTGCAATTCCCATGCATGCGTAGTAACGATGCAGCTTTTACTGCGCCTTTGTGGGAATAGCGGAGACATGTATGTCACTTGCGCAGGCGCAAGTGACACTGCCGCTGTGCCTTATGGGATTCAGGGACAGCGTCCTGAAGTCCCAACTGGCGATTATATATATAGATAGCGTGAAGAGAGGAACAGTATGGATATGGAAGGGTCAGGGTGAAATGGGTCACAGTATGAACAGGTGTTAGCACGATGGCAGGTAAGTATGGAGGTATAAAGAGTGTGAGAGGAAACAATGGATATGGGCAGTCATTGAAAAGGCCATAGTTCATAAAAGCAGACGATATGCAGTTAAAGCTCATAAAGATGGACAGTATGGTGGCTATTGCTCATAAAGGAGAATGGTATGGTGATGTAGGTGGATAGCTTGGCAGTTAATGCTCATAAGGGTGGACTTGATGGAGTTATTTTTCAAACAGTGTGAAGGCCTTATACCACAAAAATTTAGGCCACAGTGTGGACAGATATTTTTATGCTAACTGAATTATAATAACACTCTTAGTTCTAAAGGCACTGATTTGGAATGTGCTGCAGAAGGCCGGAGAAGAGGGGAGTCTGCAAAGTCAGTGAATTCGAATTTCTAATTGTTTGACAATCTCTAATAATAACCCAACTTATAAAATAACTATCCAACAAGAAAATAACATTTATTGTAGTACTATGTTGGCTCTGAGAAATTAGCAGGGATATTTCACTAAGTAACTAGGTCTGATGTACTGTAGCATTCCACACAGTATACAATGTGTTAACATCTCAAGGACTCCCAAATTATATCAACCTCAGAATCATTAATTTATTGTAGTTCAAAAAGTAAAAAATGTTTTTGAAAACATGACTCCTAATTGATAATGTATGCAAATATGCACCCCCGACCTTCTGTCTCTACCTCATTATCCTGTAGATTGTAAGTCTGCAAGGACAGGGTCCTCTCCCCTCTGTGCCAGTTTGTCATCTTAAATTTGTTTGCTGTAAACGATATCTATAACTTTGTATATAACCCCTACTCATGTACGGCACCATGGAATTAATGGTGCTATATAAATAATAATAATAATAATCTAGGTATATGAAACTTCTTTTAACATATTAGTACAATGTAGGAATAAGTTGAACTTGATAGAATTTGTACATTAATTTTCAGCAACTTTTTCAAAAGTAATCAGTTAAAAGTGTCATTTTTTTAATACATTTCCCACAAAATGCATCAATTTTCCAAAAGGGGTATGTCCTACTTCACTCACTTCAATAATGAGAGGTGAGCAAGGCAAAAAGTGATTTCAAATGATGTTGTGATGTCACCTATCCCAATCTCGTCCTGATGAAGAACTGAATGAAACCGAATTATCACTTTAATTCAAACATCTTGATACACTAATGACTCATTTCCTTCAATATTTGTATAATTACCAACTGCTTTAAATATCTTCTTTCAATAAAATACAAATATTTTATTTTTACAGGAAATTTCTAATTGTTGATTGCAGTCATCATCTTATTTTATGTAAAACATACAGTGGGGGAAATAAGTATTTAATCCCTTGCTGATTTTGTAGGATATATATATATATATATATATATATATATATATATATATATATATAATTATTTATATATATATATATATATATATATATATATATATATATATATATATATATGCACAGTCTCATTAAACACATCAATACAAAAGTTAGGGTTGGGTTCCATACATTTTGGCCATATACATGTGTACTGAAGCATAAGGAAGCCTAAAAAAAACTCAAGTAACCACTTTGAAAATTGCTGCATTTTCACTTTTAATTTATAATTCATGTATATATACACATTTCCACTTCTAATTTATAATTCATATATACCGTATATACTCGAGTATAAGCCGAGATTTTCAGCCCACTTTTTTGGGCTGAAAGTCCCCCTCTCGGCTTATACTCGAGTCATACCCAGGGGTCGGCAGGGGAGGGGGAGCGGGGGCTGTCTAAAAATACTCACCTAGTCCAGGCGCGGTCCCTGCAGGTCCCTGGCTTCCCTGGCGCCGGCAGCAGCAGCTTCAGCTTCTTCCTGTACTGAGCGGTCACATGGTACCGCTCATTACAGTAAATGAATATGCGGCTCCACCTCCCATAGGGGTGGAGCCGCATATTCATTACTGTATTGAGCGGTAACGGTGATCGCTTAGTACAGGATGAAGCTGCGGTGTCGGGGAAGCCAGGGACTGCACAGCGTCAGGACCAGGTGAGTATATGGGAGGGGAGCGCTGCGCTGCGCAATAGTCACCTTTCCTCCTTCCGGGTGCCGCTCTGTCTTCAGCAGTGACGCTCAGGTCAGAGGGCGCGGTGACGTAGTTAGTGCGCGCCCTCTGCTGAACGTCAGTGCTGAGCATGGAGTGGCACCGGAACGAGGTGCACTGCAGGTGACTATTGAAAGTGCCAGGGGCCTGAGCGACAGAGAGGTGAGTATGTGATTTTTTTTTATCACAGCAAATGGGGCAAATGTCTGTATGGAGCATCTATGGGGCCATAAAGTTTGTGCAGCATTATATGGGGCCATAACATTTGTGCAGCACTATATGGGGCCATAATGTTTGTGCAGCACTATATGGGGGCCATAACGTTTATGCAGCACTATATGGGGCCATAAAGTTTGTGCAGCATTATATGGGGCCATAACATTTGTGCAGCACTATATGGGGCCATAATGTTTGTGCAGCACTATATGGGGCCATAACATTTGTGCAGCACTATATGGGGCCATAATGTTTGTGCAGCACTATATGGGGCCATAACATTTGTGCAGCACTATATGGGGCCATAACATTTGTGCAGCACTATATGGGGCCATAACATTTTTGCGGCACTATATGGGGCCATAATGTTTGTGCAGCACTATATGGGGCCATAAAGTTTGTGCAGCATTATATGGGGCCATAACATTTGTGCAGCACTATATGGGGCCATAATGTTTGTGCAGCACTATATGGGGCCATAATGTTTGTGCAGCACTATATGGGGCCATAATGTTTGTGCAGCACTATATGGTGCCATAATGTTTGTGCAGCACTATATGGGGCAAGTGTCTGTATGGGGCCATAATTAACGTTTGTAGGGCACTACGGTATATGGGGCAAGTGTCTGTATGGAGCATCTAATAGGGCCATAATAAAGGTTTGTGCAGCACTATATGGGGCAAATATCTTTATGGAGCATCTTATGGGGCCATAATCAGCATTTGTGCAGCATTATATTGGGCAAATGTGTCTATGGAGCATCTTATGGGGCCTTTATTAACCTTTATGCAGGATTATATGGGGCATATTCTAATATGGAACATCTTATGGGGCCATCATAAACTGCATGGAGCATTATATGGGGCTCCTGATTCAATATGGATATTCAAAAACACTTAAACTACTGATATCTCAATTAATTTTACTTTTATTGGTATCTATTTTTACTTTTGACATTTACCGGTAGCTGCTGCATTTTCCACCCTAGGCTTATACTCGACTCATGAAGTTTTCCCAGTTTTTTGTGGCAAAATTAGGGGGGTCGGCTTATACTCGGGTCGGCTTATACTCGAGTATATACGGTACATGTAAAGTGGAAATGTGTATATATACATGAATTATAAATTAAAAGTGAAAATGTAGCAATTTTCAAAGTGGTCCCTTGGGGTTTTTTAGGCTTTCTTTTGTTTCAGGACATGTGTATATGGCCACAATGGGTGGAACCCAATCCTATATTTTGCATTAAAGTGTCTAACGAGACCTTGCAAAGATGAAAGGAGGGGGAGAAGGGTCATCCCTTTACATAGCCTATTGTGATTAGTGGGCCCTGTCTTATTAGCTGGGTATAGACTTGTTACCTGTAATTGTAACCCTACCTCAGCTGAAAAAAGCCCCAATAGACAGTGTTAAAATTACAAGATTATTAATTTTGGTTTTTTTTAATAAAGATCGTGACATGAAAAAAAAAATGCTGAAAATTTCTAAAAAATACATGGAACACAAGGTGTGCCCTAAGAACAATGCCCGGGAATCTGCGTGCCTTGACTGCACCCTGGACAGCAGCAAACACAAAGGAAGGAGGAAATGCAGGACAGGGGCCACTGTGATGGGCAAGCCGGCATCTCTGCTGTGGAAGAGGGGCAGCCTGCAGAGATACCAGAGCTACAGTACCCCTCCTTTGCTCCCCCTCTTCTTCAAACCCGCAATAAATCTCTCCAGGAGTAGTGAGGCAAGGATGTTCTCCCTGGGATTCCAGGAGCTCTCCTCAGGACCAAGCC
Source organism: Ranitomeya variabilis (assembly GCF_051348905.1). Classification (NCBI taxonomy): domain Eukaryota; kingdom Metazoa; phylum Chordata; class Amphibia; order Anura; family Dendrobatidae; genus Ranitomeya; species Ranitomeya variabilis. Next base: position 813,596,819 of record NC_135233.1, read on the forward strand.
CCTTTCAATCCACTAGAAAAAAAGTTTATCCTCTTACCCGCATGGTGGACGGTATGTTCTCTACTTCGAAAACGTCTTCAGTGCTGACTGTAGCAGGAGTGGTACCAGGATCTTCAAAAAAAGGACTGAGGACAACAGGCTTGAGGAGAGACATAAAAAGAATTAGGGATCCGTAAAGAGGCTGGGAGTTTGAGCTTGTTGGCTACTGAATTAATCTTTTAAAAACCTCGAAAGGACTGATGAAGCGAGGACCCAGTTTATACGAGGGTACCTTGAGACAATGTACTAGACATCTTTTGTCTGTGTGTCTTTTCATCTGTTCAGAGGACTTCAATAAGAAAGACTTGGTGTCCTTCCAGATTTCAGAAAAACTCTTGATGAGGAATTCGGCAGCTGAAATATCTGAGGTGGTAGAGATAGTGAACAGAATATTTGGATGCTGTCCATAGACCACAAAGAATGGAGATTTGGCAGAGGATTCGCTGACATGGTTATTGTATGAAAATTCAGCCCAAGGCAGGAGTTCAGCTTAGTCATTGTGGTGGGCATTGACGAAGTGCCGTAGGAAGTTAGTCAGGATCTGTTTGACCCGCTCTATCTGATCATTGGACTGAGGATGGTAGGCCGATGAGAAATCCAATGTGACATTCAGAAGCTTGCAGGTGGCCCTCCAGAAGCATGAAGTAAACTGGACGCTTCTATCCGAAACAATAAGAAGCAGCAGACCATGGAGGCAAAAAACATATAGAATACATTTCTCTACAAACAATGATGCAATTGGAAGACTGGGTCATGGAGTGAAGTGAGTCATCTTGGAGAAGTGAGACCCAGAACCACCCAGATGGCAGAACACCTGGCTGACAGTGGAAGATCAGTGATGAAGTCCATTGCAATATGCTGCCAGAGAGCAGATGGTATGGGCAGAATAAGTAACTGACTGGACGGAAGCTGCTTAGGAGTTTTGTTTTGGGAGCAAGAAAAACAGGCAGAGACTAAATCTGCAATATCCTTGTGCAGGGTCAGCCACAAATATTGTCGGGAAATGAAGAGAGCCATCTTCTTCTGCCCAGCATGGCCAGCCAACTTAGACGAGTGACCCCAGAGAAGGACCCTCTTCCTATCTGCATCAGCAACATAAGTCTTACCAGAGGGGAGACAAGACAAATCCAACGGAGCAACCATAATTATTTTGGAGGGCTCAATAATGTGTTGAAGCTCCCCCTGAACAGAAGACAGAAATGATCTGGAGAGTGCATCTGCCTTGACGTTCATATCCATTGGACAGAGACCACCTGGCCTGTAGTGGATTAAGCCATTGGGCAGATTGCAGATAGGCTAGATTTTTGTGGTCCATGTAGATAACCGCCAGATGCAAAGCTCCTTACAGCAAGACCAAAGGACACAAGAGAAAAGTGAAGGTCATACAAATGGGGATCACCACATTAAGGATTCAGCTAGGATATATACAATTTTTATTAGTACACTACAGTACACATGAAAACAGGTAATAAAGTGAACACACACTTAAAAACAATTAAAAAAGGCAACATTCTTGTCCCTTGAAAATTCAGCCCAAAATAGGGCTAACACCTGCGCCATAGACCATAGGTCAATACCTAATGGGGCAATACCTATATGGACATCACCAAAAAAATACACACAGTTCAATAAAACAAGCTTATTATATGTATGACAGAAGACAGAATAAAGGGCAATTTAACCAAATTATCACATAATACAATAAATACAGTCACTAATGCAGCCGTAAAAGACTGCCCCTTAATAAAAAAAAAATCCCTGTCCGGCATAGCACAAAAGCAATAATGCTAACTTGCATCACCACAAGGGGTTAAATGCAAGTGAAATACCACGGAGCCCCGTACACAGCCCTGAAAATACAATACCATGAGCTAGAAGTGTGTGACATGGTCAAAAAAGTGGCACAGGTGAAGCGGAGACCTGACGCGTGTCGCCCCACTCAGGAGGCTTCGTCAGGGGTCTCCTTACAGCAAGAATCACCACTCCACCAGAGCCAATTTTATTGCTAGTGGTTCCCTATCACCAATCAAGTTATTGTATTCTGGAGCAGTGTGCTGAAACCCATAGAACAGAGAGGCATAATTTGTCACAAGGATCACTCAAAAGAATGTGTAAAAATAATTACTCTTTATTGACATACACAGCAATGTGATACTACAACCATTTAAAATCAGAAAAACCACATACAAGAATACATGCCCATAATAGGGTAATAAGCCCTGTCCACCTCTTTTAGTTCCTGGTGTAGTGTGCTTCTGAATTACCACAAATAGAATCAGAAAATCCTGTTATAAATAAATATCAAACAGACACAGCAAAATAAACTACAAAATCCACACTATCCAGACCATTGATAATTATATGCATATTGGTGTCCAATTCCCCACCTGGGGAGCCCATGCTGAAAACAAAGAATGCCATACCATCCCTATGAAAGTGCTAAAATGAGAAGGAGGGGAGGAGAAACCTCCTGATACAGACTAATAGGAGAGAATTGAAAACACCAAATGGTGCCCCAAATGGTAATCGCTTGCTGCAGGGTACAGGCAGCCCAGTAATATCTGATGATTCAAAGAGGGTTAACAACCCATGCACAAAGAATGATACTACCTGTACCCAGGGAACATATATGGATACCATTGGTCGGCCTCTGAAATGACAAAAGGTCTGGATTGGAAGGGTTAACCAGGCGAAGAAGGAAAGGGCAAGGAATTGCCCAACGCGTGTGACCAGACAAGCTGGCTTCGTCAGGAGCTGTGGAGCTGTACTCTGGAGCAGAAAACATCTTGGAAAAGAATCCACAAGTTATCATGCAGCTGTACGAGGACTTCTGGGTAAGAACTGCTCCAGACCCTGAGGAAGAAGCATCCACCTCCAGAAAGAACTGCTTTTTATTGTCCTGACGATGCATCACTGGAGCAGAGGAGAAAGCCTCTTTTACTGATGCAGAGGCAATCCAATAGGATTGGCCCACTTTCGAGTTATGGCTAAGATACATGCAGTCTGGGAGCAGAAATGGGGAATGAACTGGCAATAGTAATTAGCAAATCTGAAAAACCGCTGGATGGCTTTCAAACCATTTGGATGGGGCCACTTCAGGATGGTGAACACTTTCTCGGGATGCATCCTCAGACCGGTCCGGTCTCAGAGATCAAGTATCCAAGAAATGAAAGAGAAGTCTGCTCAAAGACACACTTTTCATATTTGGTGTACAGATGGTTCTTCCTTAACCACTGCAGAAACTGGCAGACATCTCTTCGGTGTGAAGGCAAGTCGGGGGGAAAACACCAAGATATCATCAAAGTACACTGCTACACACGTGTAGAGAATATCCCGGAAGATGTCATTCATCAGATCTTGAAAGACTACTGGTGTGTTACAGAGTCTGAATGGCATTTCACGATACTTGTAATGGTCATCACGAGTATAAAAGGCTGTTTTCCATTCATTTCCCTGGCGAATTCGGTTCAGCTTGTATGTCCCTCGAAGGTTGAGAATCGTGAAGTCTAGAACCTTTAAGACGATTGAACAGCTCGAAGATGAGAGGCAGAGGATTTTTATTTTTGATTATTTGATTGAGTCCTCTATAGGTTCAAGGATATCTAAAAATTCTTTCATGCTTTAATAAAGATTCATTAAAAACATGGAATTCAAAAAATATATAAAAACCTGACGCATTTCTTGCAACCAAGTCCCCTTAGTCCTAGGCTGGGCATGGCATGTTGCGTTCATAATCCCCTTCTCTCTCCAAGTGTAGTTCCCTATAGTCAGTACAGGGTCAAAGTGGTCAAAGTGAACAGTCCTTCTTTGCAAAGCAGAATCCTGCTCCAGTCAGGGAGGAAGGTTTCCAGATAAATCCCATGGCAAGATTCTTTTTAACATATTCAGACATGGATTGGGTCTCAGCCTGTGACACAGGGTAGATTCGACCTCGTAGATGTGATGTGCCTGGAAATAGATCAATAGGATAGTCATACGGCCTATGAGGTTTTAATATCTCAGCTACCTTCTTGTCAAAGACGTTGGTATACCCCAAATATGGTGAGAACAAGCAGGTAAGTTGGATGGAGATGCTGTGAGCCGACCAGGAAAAATGCAGACCAGGCATATTTCATGGCATTCTTGTCCACAATGGAAGACTTCTCTGGATTTCCAGTCCAGGACAGGCTCATGATTCCGCATCCAAGGCAGACCTAGTAGAGGGTGAGATAGACCAGAAAGCATTTAGAAAATATCTTCTCTGAGTGTAAAATTCCAAACTTAAGTACCATGGGCTCGGTAGCGATTAGGATGGTCTCAGAAAGGGGTTTCTCATCCACTGAAGTAACCACCAATGGATCTTGTAGATGGATCTTTCTGTCAGGAGATCTCCTGGTACAGGTCCGAGGTGGAGGAGGCCTTGGAGCTAGCAGATTCCATGGCCTGAGCAAAATGTAACTGGTGTGGTACAACCATTGTGCCATGGGCTGAGGAAATCTAGGAGATCCTGGAGGGGCCATAACTAGGTGACCACCTGACTCTTCACTAAAGCCCCTGATGGTGGGGTTAGACTTGGCTCCCGATGAGCACCAGGTGCTACTCCAGGACAGAAAATGGACAAATGACATCTGACCCTTAAGGGACTGGTAGCTGGAATGGCTCAGAGGGAGGGACAGAAGATACAAGAAGGCACTGAAGGACTACAAGAGCAATGAATACAGACAGGTCCAGCTAGTAGACAAATAGGTGCTGGCAGGTGCAGGTTGGTCAAGCTAGTATACTGAAACACTGGCAGGTGTGGACTGGACTGGCTGATATGTAGATGAGCCAAGGTAGGTGCGAACTGGCCCATCTGATGTATAGATGAGCAAAGTCAGGAGGTGCCTTAAATAATTGGTGTCTCCCAGCTATTTGCTGCGGCCCCTTTAAGAAAGAGGGAGTGTGCGTGCCCTATTCACAGTGCCTGGGGATCTTTGCTTTGTGCGTGCTCTCCGGGAAGCAGAAGACAGGAAGGAAAATTAATGAAGGCAGAATCAGCATTTAAAATATGTGATTTCTTTTCAAATAACCTATGTAACCTATGTCATTTTGGGCTATAATTAATCTAATGATTGCTAATGTATAATTGGTTGAAAAAGGTTGAAGTTGATGGACTTATGTCTTTTTTCAGCCTATATTACTATACAAGTATGAATTGAGTGGTAGTTGGACTTGCATGCTACTACCTCATTGCACATCTATTGTACTAATGGAAGCAGTCAAGCCTTCAGTAAAAAAAACAAAAAAACAAATATGCATTTATCACATAGCCTGTTAACAGATACTAAAACCATAATTCATGCAACTATTATGTATTGTGCTTCAAACTGGTTTAAAAAGAATCTGCACAAAATTATTCTTCAACCCAAACAAAAGTGGTTGGTGCAGCATTAGTGTGAGCAAAAATTTCAGTGTACCAACCCAATTACCTTTTTTCTTCTATATCTTCTCTTATCTGGCTTCTGGCGAATGCTGTCAGTTGAGGAGGAGATTGGCGGAGTTAAATTTAAAACAAGTGAAAAAGTACACTAAACTGATTGATCACAACAAGGGTTCATCAAGTGCCTGTGCTTGGTTTGAACTGTCATTTTGTGCTCACAAATACTATAAAAATATATCCGACATATATGTAAAATGTTTAATATGGACACTCATATCATAATCATGTATCAATCCATATCATATCATGGAGGCTTTATTGTTTGATGCCATCAAAAGAGTACTACTACTAATATGTTTTGCTAACTAATAAAGTGGTGTTCCCGATTTTTAATTGTTATTGACATTGTTTACAGGGAAAATCAGAGAGCAGATTGATTATCTACTTTCACAATAAGCTCCTCTAACAGTCTAGATTGGTGATCGTCCAAGAACAAATGATCAGCATATATTAAATGTCTGAGTTCTCAGTTTGCTCATCCCTAGCAGAAAATCACTGTTGACTTTCTGGCACTGTTCATTACCTCGTAATGAACACAGTTCTTTGAGATGTAAAAATTGTATTGTTCAGCTTTGTAAATTGTCAAGACAGGCATAACATGCTGGCCATACACTTCTGTGAAATCTTGCTGAGTTTGGCACTGCTTTAACTTTATGTGATCCTAAAGAATCCATTTCATCATATCCAATGTTGATTAAAGGTGTATACACAATGATATGCATAAAAACGTACACTAACAATTATGCTAATAATCAGGGTCCAGAGCTTGAATATGGTATGAATGGAGCGCCCCCACGTGTAAGGACAATGGGGTACTCGGTACCGGGTCTATCTCTCTCGGTTCTGGGGATGTCACGGTGGCCCGACCCGGTCCGTGGCCCTTTTGAGGGGCGTCCACTTAAAGGGGTAGTTGTTTGTACGGTGTTTCGTGACACCACCTGTGGTATTCGGTCAGGGTGACAGACGCTGCTAGGGGTCCGCTGGGGTGATGGAATGGCAGCTAGATGGTGTACCTTCCCACAGGTGAAGTATGTCCCCAGGGCTTCCCAGATGTGTAGGTGGTGATGGTGGACGTCGTAAGGCACAATGAATAACGAGGACACAAAGGTTGCAGTCTCTTTACCTTTTACTGAAGACTTCAGAGTCCACAGTCCAGAGTACCATTCACAGGGCAGGCTGAGTCCGGCTGGTCCGAAGGCACATCCAGAGTTCCCTTATCCAAGTGGAAATCAGCAGCCTTCCTACTAGCGCCTGTGTGTTGTAGTACCTCCCTGCTGAGCACCACGGGATAGTCCTCACAACTTTCGTGGATGTTTCTGATGTTGCTATTTCTTCCTCTGTCCCTCAGGTGATATGGATAGGACAACCCGTATGACGGGGTAGGCCTGGAGCTATTTTATAGGGACCCTAGAGACGCCCCTCTCCCACAATTTGCCTCCGTGTCTTCATAGGTATTAAGGTCGGGCAGCCAACTTGGAATCAACTGTCCTGCCGGTCTCTGAAGTAATGCGTAGAGCCTATTACTCCCTCGGTGTTCCGGCCACCAGCTACGCGCCTCAGAAGGAGGCTGCCGATCTCGGGGCAGAACTCCTCCCGGTATTATCTCCTTGTGCTGTGACTTCGTTTCTCACTCTCCACAATATACTTCGCTTTGTGTCCTTTCTTAGGATGCTGCCGCAATGAAGTGCAGGCGCAGCTCCGTAACATTCTATCTCGTGCTTGGCCTCTGTCAGGATCCCACCCCTGACAGGGACCCTCTGTCTGCAGCTCAGATGTTCCTCCTTCTCCCCCTGTCTGCCTGACAGGTCTTCTCTGAGTCTAACCCAGGCAGCTTCTGACTGACTTCCTATCCAACACACCAGTTTTACTCGTGTGTAAGGAGTGGCCTAGTAAATAGAACCTTTGCTCCCCCTGGTGGACTGGAGTGTGAAGTGTAGTGTGTGACTGTGATACCTGGTCAGGTGAACTCCTTTAGTACCATCAGACGTAACATCACTCCCCCTGGTGGAAGAGCGACATTACTGCAACGACCAGGACTCTGGGGCGCTGCATATAGAGATCCCAGGGTTTACAAAAAATTGTAAAAGTGGTCTCCACATAAATCAGTCTATATGTACAACACCACATTCATAATATGGCATCACAGGAAGGTGCCTTGGGCAGCAGAAAGGAGGGCTAGCACTTTACAGAGAAATTATGTATTTCTTTTTTAACTGCAGTTCCTGCTTTAAGCCAATAAGAAGCATCTTTGTTATAAAGCCAGTATCTATCATTCTAGACAACAGCAGCAATACAGCCTGTATGCTGATAACATACATAGCTGCTTCCCAGAGTTCCTGGCTCAGCAGAGTCCATGACGTCTGTTAATCCATCTCCTCCTTTCTACCTGCAGAATTGTAAGCTACTTATAATCGAGTATTTGGTTCAATTATTTTGTTAAAAGACAAAATCTCCAATATGAGTCACAAATGTTCATAACTTTAATTTTGAATTATCTTTTTGAATTTATCCTATTTAAATTTTGTTCAAAGCATAAGTGTCTTAACTAGTAACTACTAGAGATGAGTGGATCGTTCTGCAAAGGAACGAGTTTAAGTCGAATTTCCTTAAATGTTAATCAACATAAAGTTAAATAAAAATGTCCAATGTCATTTCACACACTGCTGAAGACGCAGTCACAAATCTCATTTTTGGGGAAAATTTAGTCAATTTAGTGAAGTCAGTGTTTTTGAATTTCAAAAGATCTGCTTACCTCTAATTTACAGCTCACTTTTCCAGCTTATCTGCTCCTCAGCATCACCTGTCTGGTAGTCGCCACATCTTATCACCACGAGAGTGCTGTAATCTCCAGTTCTATTGTAAGGAGGAGTGACCCTCGTGTGCTTCCTTTCTCCTGAACGCTGAGCACGTGTCACATGAGGCACCCTGACAGTTATTCATGTTCACTAATGCTAATGTAATGTGCGGTTCCCTAATGTTCATTAATGTGTGTCATGTATTGTAATGTGATGCATTTGTTATATACTGTGTGTAAAGGCCCCGTCTCACATAGCGAGATCGCTAGCGAGATCGCTGCTGAGTCACAAGTTTTGTGACGCAACAGCGACCTCAGTAGCGATCTCGCTATGTGTGACACGTACCAGCGATCAGGCCCCTGCTGCAAGATCGCTGGTCGTGTCGGAATGGCCTGGACCGTTTTTTGGTCGTTGAGGTCCCGCTGACATCGCTGAATCGGTGTGTGTGACACCGATCCAGCGATGTCTTCACTGGTAACCAGGGTAAACATCGGGTTACTAAGCGCAGGGCCGCGCTTAGTAACCCGATGTTTACCCTTGTTACCAAAAAAACAAACAGTACATACTCACCATCTGATGTCCGTCAGGTCCCTTGCCGTCTGCTTCCTGCTCTGACTGAGATCCGGCCGTACAGTGAGAGCAGAGCACAGCAGTAACGTCACCGCTGCGCTCTGCTCTCACTGTACGGCAGCACTCAGTCAGAGCAGGAAGTAGACGGCAAGGGACCTGACGGACATCAGATGGTGAGTATGTACTGTTTGTTTTTTTTGGTAACCAGGGTAAATATCGGGTTACTAAGCGCGGCCCTGCACTTAGTAACCCGATGTTTACCCTGGTTACCCGGGTGCTGCAGGGGCACTTCGGCATCGTTGAAGACAGTTTCAACGATGCCGAAGTCGTTCCCCTGATCGTTGGCCGCTGGAGAGAGCTGTCTGTGTGACAGCTCCCCAGCGACCACACAACGACTTACCAACGATCACGGCCAGGTCGTATCGCTGGTCGTGATCGTTGGTAAATCGCTATGTGAGACGGGGCCTTAAGCTTAGGGACAGCATATCACCATAGGGGGATTAGAATAGAGGGGGCACATTAGAGATAGAGAATAGGATACATAATAGTATTAATTTAGACACAGGCAGCAGGGAGTTAAGTAGATGGGAGGGGCACAGAGCAGGGCAGCACAGAGCAGGGAGATATCGGACAGACACTTCCTGGTTCAGTCAGACTCCATGGCAGTCTGCCAAAGTGGCAGCATGGATACAGTGAGACAGTTACAGGCTGTGGGGGATAAGTCTGCAGATGGGCAGTAAGGGGCCCCCCAGCTGAAGAATAGTGCAGTCAGGCTCCAGCTCAACAGGACTATCCCAAGAATGATTCGGGGTCTACGACCGGGGAGGGAGCAGCTGAGATGGCGTTCCCAGCACCTTTCCCTATTGGAACTGGACAAGGGGCTGACAGGGAGCTAGTGATGCTGAAGGTACAGATGGGACACGAACTGTCCAAAGAAGATGCCTGGATGGCATAGGAAAGGAAAGCACAGACAGGACAGAGTCTGGCTAGAGGTACGGCCATGAATGCCAAGAGTAAAGAGAGAGAAATTACAGAGATACTAGAGTCTGCCCATATGGCAAAGGAAGGGAAAGTACAGGAAACGTTGCCCTGTGTGAACTGTGCTGCTGATGTGAAGAAAGCAGATAAGAATATGTCTCTGGGTTTGAACTGTGCTGTCTGTGAGATGAACATGCTGTTGTCTAGTAAAGTTAAGCTGTTGGAAAAAGACCTCATCTCTGAAGTGATTTGCAGAGCTCATGAATGCAGAGTCGGCATGGCAGCAGCTGAAGGGAATCTGACAGAGCCTGTGAGTGTGCTGTGCTGCATGCTGCACATGCAGCACAAGGGACTTTATTTAACTTTTCATGTACAAGGTGCCGGGTGCTCACTGACTGTTGCTTAGTGAACTCACCCATGACTACCACCCCGTGTCACCCTGTTACACTATCACACTGAGCCTGGGAGGATTCTATGCAAGCATGCAAAATGTCACAACGCAATGATATCAAGACGTGTGTCATGGCCTTGTGTGTGCATGAGCAGAATCATACCGGACCTCATCAGAGCCGGTAATACTTGCCTAGGATGATAGGTGGGGATTTCAGTACTCATCTTAACCTTTTGATGGCCATTTACAGTTCAGAAACTGACGTTTTGCTGAATCCACACAGAAGCAATTTGCAAAAAAATCTCCATTTTGCCAAATTCAGATTTTTGTAATATTCGAGCAGAATTCAATTCTTCTTTGCTTCACTTGCCCTAAAAAGAAGTATAACTCTCTAACATCTCTTAGGACTGTATCCAACCTCTATCAAGCTCTTTAATGCAAACACAGCCTAAGAAATGTAAAAGTGACCTCCACATATGTGACTATGGGCTAACAGCTTGCATCTGTTCATCACTGCTGTTTTGTCACAATCAGTATCTGTACAGTTTATTCAGAGTCTTTGTTTTTTTCTCCATATTTTTATTGCTGCACTGTGGGCTGTGACATTCTTTCACTGAACAGATTCACCCCAAAATGTTTGTTTTACTGCATTCCCTGCCTCTGCTTTTATATAGGCTATGATAAGTTGTGCTATACTATGCGATGTGCCAAACTATGTGATGGCTGTGATACACTATGTGATATCTGCAAGACATTATTGGGAAGTCTGCCCAGTCACAACAGTACATAATCATTTTTATTAAATATATTAAAAATATAAAGACATTTTCTGATGAAGTGGGAAAGTCTTTGCACTATTTTTGGCACCTTTTTTTATACTACAATTTAAAAACTCATTTGGTTTTAATTATACAAGATTAATTGAAATTATTAACATGTACTCACTCCTCCAGTGAGCATGAATGCAAAGCCAATATTATGATAGCCCCATATTATAATGCTTTACAAATATTTCAACTGACCTCTGCTGCACTCTGCAATGCAGTGCTTGATGATTGTCTTCACTATTCAGCTTCTTAGACACCCAAAAGAGCTTTCTATAGTTATTCTGAATTATTGAAAGAAGAATGCAGAAAAATCATTTGTGTCATGCTTTGTGATGTCAATGCACAAATTAAGTTAAAGGATCAGTGTTTTAATGCATTTCTATTCATCTGACAAAAAATGTAATCAGTTTTACGTTTTTCCCATGATATAATATAGAAGCTAAAGCAATCACGCTATCAATTAGGGCTTCTGCTAAACTCAAGGCAGAGTTGAATAGGGAGTATGAATTTACACTTCTCTAAGGTGGGGGTCTTGGTTTGTGTATCTTTACTGCCACCAAGTGATAAAATACTATTACTGTTTTAGATAGAAATGTTTAATACTAACACAAAACGTAGAACAAGAACTGATACTTTATATTAGATAGATAGATAGATAGATAGATAGATAGATAGATAGATAGATAGCAAAATATAGGTGTAGCACTAGTAAGGTAAAGATGATGATATTGTCCATTATTTTCTTTTCAGTTAGCGCACTAGAGTTAACATAAAGTGCTTGATAAGTGCATGTAAAGTAACTAAAATATGTTACTGACATGCTTAACAAAGAGTTAAATAAAGTGCTCAGTAAGTGCATCTGAGGTAGCTGTAAGCTAAATTACAGGGTGGGCCATTTATATGGATACACTTGAATAAAATAGGAATGGTTGGTGATATCAACTTCCTGTTTTGACTCATTAGTATATGGGAGGGGGGAAACTTTTCAAGATGGGTGGTGACCATGTGCATCATCTGAAACAACTGATACTGGGAGCCTGTGCTAGCATTTCTTCTGCGGCATTGCTATCAGTGTGTCCAGCACAATGGCCAGCACTTTGAACACATTTTATAAGTGGTCATAAACTTGTAAATAACTCATGAAAGAATAAAGTTACATTAAAACCAAGCACACTATTGTTTTTCTTGTGAAATTCTCAATAAGTTTGATGTGTCACGTGACCCTCTTCCCTTGGGAAAAAATAAAGTTGGATCCAAAATGGCAGACTTCAAAATGGCCGCCATGGTCACCACCCATCTTGAAAAGTTTCCCCCCTCCCATATACTAATGTGCCACAAACAGGAAGTTATTATCACCAACCATTCCCTTTTGTATTTAGGTGTATCCATAGAAATGGCCCACACTGTATATTGCCAGCACAATTCATTGAACACTATGTAGCAAGCTCTATCAGATGTACGTGGAGACCATATTATGTACTCTAAATGTGGGATATAAAACAAAAAAGAAGACAAGTATCCGAATTAGTGATGAGCAAGTATACTCGTTGCTCGGGTTTTATCGCGCATGCTCGGGTATCCTCTGAGTACTTTGGCATGATCAGAGATTTAGTTTTCGTCTTCTCAGCTGCATGATTTGCAACTGCTTGATAGGCTGAATACATGTGGGAATTCCCTAACAAACAGGCAACCCCACATGTATTCAGGCTGTCTAGCAGTCGCAAATCATGCAGCTGAAGCGATGAAAACTACATTTCTAAACACGCCTAAATACTTGGAGACCACCTGAGCATGCGCAAGAAAACCCGAGCAATGAGTATTCTTGATCATCACTAATCATAATGTTTTTACCTGAAATTATTGGCTATATCAGAAATGATCTAGCACTCTGGGCCCTCTGCCCCGACGCGCACGTTTCGCCCTGCTTCTTCAGGGGGCGAAGAAGCAGGGCGACACGTGTGCGTCGGGGCAGGAGGACTGGAGTGCTAGACCATTTCTGATATCACCAATAATTTCAGGTAAAAACATTCTGATGCATGTCTTCTTTTTTGTTTTATATCCCACATTTAGAGTACATGATATGGTCTCCAAGTTCATCTGATAACGCTTGCTACATAGTGTTCAATAAAGTGTGCTGGCAATATACTTTAGCTTACAGCTACCTCAGATGCACTTACTGAGCACTTTAGTTAATTCTTTGTGGAGCATGTAGGTAACATACTTTAGTTACTTTAGATGCACTTATCAAGCACTTTATGTTAACTCAAGTGGCATTAACTGAAAAGAAAATAATGGACAATATCATCATGATATATACTTGTTCTTAGCATTCTATGCAATAGTCACTATTGATCGGGAATTATTTGTTATAGATAGATTCTTATCATTCTATTGCGGACTCTAATATTTAATGGAATTATTTAATCATGTACCATTGTCCCACCTAAATATATTCATGTACTATTTATGATTGTTTATAATTTACCTTAGGGCTAAAATTATTTCACAAATTCTGGTCTCTCTTTCTTCATCATTTTCTGCACCTTTCTTTTTATAAAAATTAATTTTTTTACATATAATTTAATAAAAGTATTCTTTTATTGTATGTACATTTTTAGCAACACTATTTGTAACCTATAGTTCACTCACACCTGGGTCATTTGTTGTAGTCATTTTAGGTCAATTAGGATTACCATAATTATTAATATTTGCCAAATGCCAGAATATTGAGAGATTGAGAGAATGTTTTAAGGTGTTTTTATTACTTACTGAAAAGCCAAAAGTTTACATACATTTCATTAGTATTTGCTGCCATTGCCCTTAAACTAAATGACTTAGGTCAAACGTATGGGATATCCTTCCACAAGCTTCTCACAATAGTTGGTCACAATTTGGGCCTATTCTTCCTGACAACGCTGGTGTAACTGATCCAGATTTGCAGGTCACCTTGTTCTCACCTGTCTTTTCAGCTTTGCCCATAAACTTGATTAGGGCCTAATTGACCTAAAACGGGAATGGATTATTCTGATTTAAAGTCAGATATTCAGATAGACAGATAGATAAAAAGAGGCAGCAGATGGCCATCATGTGGTAGACTTTAATGACCCATCATGTAATGTTTCTGTTGACAACACTGAACCATCTCAAGCTTGATTACAGCGGGAACGCTGCTTTCCCTTTCTTTGGATTTATCTGAAGAGATTTGGTTGCATACCATGGAAGCCTTAAATCCAAAAACTAAAAGGACTGTTACTGATTTCCCTTTTTTTCTTTTAGATAGATGGATACATAGATACAGTTGCAATCAACATTTTTCTGCTCCCATAGAAAATTATATTTCTAATATAACAAGAAGCTTCTCTAAATTCAACACAAAATGCAATTTCTAATAATTATTGATGTCTCAGAATTATTCAACCCATTCATGACAAGCACCTAGTAGTTAGTAGTGAACCTTTGACTGTTATAACCTGCTGTAAACATCATGCTTAGCCAGCCACCAGAACTGACAGCTATTGCCCTTGAGAAATAGGCTAAAATGTCAAAGAATCGCTGTCAGAAGCTGCTGTGTGGTTATGCTACACATTTCCAAGTGGTCATAACAGCCAAAGTGAGCCCAGCTCTAATAAGTACTAAAGACATTTGTCAAGAAGAGATTTAATAATTCTGTGACCGCAGTTGTCATTATAAGTGGTGATGTGATGGATTTGAAGAAATCATTTGTTATGTATTGAGCTATTTAAATTGTTTTTAAAAACATCAGAAAGTTTGTAAATTTTGCTATGACGCCTAATTTGCAATGGAGATTGTATTATTTTTTTATTGCCATATTGCCACTTTAAATAGATAGATATGGGATAGATAGATAGATAGATAGATAGATAGATAGATAGATAGATAGATAGATAGATCGATCTTTATATATCTGAAGGATCATGGGATTGTTGTTCCAAGAGGCTTGTACCGTGAGTTATTTTAAAATTTTTGCATTTATTTGCATGTTGTGCTGTTTTATTTTTCTTTATGCACACTGCATTTCTGAATCATGCACATTTTTTTTATTAACTAATTGCAGCCATTTTGTCTGCTATTTTCTCTGTTGTTGGACTATGGATATATCTTCAAATGAGCCCTATATGTTTTCTTATGCCGACAAGGATGAGGAGCTGATCCTTGGAGCATTGGAAGGAGATGCAACCTTTCTTAGCACTTCATCTTAATTAGATATTAAACACAAGTGTGAGGATGTAGCAAAGACTGACTAAATTGCTGTTGCATTTAATAACACTTTGTCAATATTATAAAGCAAGGAAAAAATTCCAAGGGGTATGCAAACAAATGTGAGTCCAAGCCTGTCTTGGTTTCAAATTATCTTTATTGTTTGTTTTAATAGGGTGGGAATATAATTCATACGAGGTATTAAAAACATCCAAGTAACAAGAATAATAGGACAATAAGAAGAGATGGCAAGGGTATATGGTCGGGGAAGGATTGGAGGGACATCGGAAATAAATGCGAATTTACAGCCAAACCATTTGCACTCTACTTATAATATGAACATAAATCAAGAACCCTTTATTTTCCATTAATATGGCCCTATGAGGGCATGTTTTTTTTTGGAACAAGTTGTGCTTTTGAACACCATTGATTTTACCATATAGTGTACTGGAGAACAGGAAAACAAATCTAAGTGCGGTGAAATTGCAAAAAAAGGGCAATTCCACAATTGTTTTTTTTATCATGTTGGCTAAATGCTAAAACTCACCTGCCATTTTGATTCTTCCGGTCATTACGAGTTCTCAGATACCAAACATGTGTAAGAATCTAACAGGAACGCGGGATGCAGTGATGGACAGGAGGCTTATTTACTGGGGAATACTCCACGCAGTGAGGCAAAAGATTAAACGGGGAGACAAACAGTACATTAAATCAAAGGATATTCTTAAGGTGAAGAACAACTATACAAAATAACAATAGCACAGACGTCAGGAAGTCCTGAACCTGCAGCTCCTGCTGCGAACTCAATGGTGCTGACAGCGGCTGGTGCACTATCCTTTTTAATGGGGTACAGCAAGCAAACAATACTCCTTGTTCTGGTGACAGTGGTCACCTTCCAGTGCCTTCCACTGCCCCTAGTCCATATACTTTAGATGCCTTCAAAGGTTACGGGCCACGGTACTGTTTAAGCCCAACATGTCTCCTGTACAACTCTCCTGATAGTCAAACAAGCCCAAAGTGGCTGACGGTAATATGGGTCATGGTCTTGTATGGCTCAGTAGGTGTTTAATAGCCCAGTCAGGGTGCGAATGTCTGTACTGTCCCCGGTCACTTTTATGGGACCCGTGTGTAGTACTCACGGACACGAAGACCGGACTCACACCGCACGTCTCTTTCTCTCTGGTCCCCACTGTTGGCAGCGGGCAATGACAGGCGCTGGCTCGCACGCTGCTGGTGCCCTCAAGGCAGGGCACTTCTCTCTCTGGCTGCTACACAGCTGGCCCAGCTCTGCTCAGTCTGCACGGCTTGGCTCAGTGTATGCGGCTTGACTCTGCACAGCTATGCTCTGTTCTGTATGGCTCTGCTCTGCAGGCGACGGGGGCTCCTTCTATATGGCCAGTCGCCACACTGGTACACTCAGATGGGGGAAACAGAGGATGCTGCTCGCTGCTCTGTGCACTGCTCTGCACACCGCTCTCTGCAGTGCTCCCCACACTCCTCTCTGCCAGTGCCAGGCCCCTGTTCTTCACGTGCTTTTCCTTTTTATATCCCGGCTGCTGCGTGCACTTTCTACCTGTCTCTCCCCGCCTCTCCGAGTTTGCAGGAAGGTCCCATCCACTCAGGCCTCCCTCAGGCTCTAGGAGAAAGTCCACCTTCTCAAAGCTGTCCTCCGGGAAAAGAGGATGCAGCCTTTCTCGTTCCGAACCCGGCATGCAGGTTCCTGCGGTCCGGTCAACCTCCTTACACATGCATAGGTTCTTTTTAATTTAAGTGATAAAAAAAATCTAAATTTGTAAAAAAGAGCCATTTTCCGAGACCTCCATTTTTTGTGATCTGGGGCTTGGGTAAGGCTTATTTTTACGTGCCAAGCTGACATTTTAACTGATACCATTTTGAGGTAGGTACGATGTTTTGATCGCCTGTTATTGCATTTTATTGCAATGTCGCGATGACCAAAAAAACATAATTGTTCTGTTTTTAATTTTTTTCTTGTTATGGCGTTTAATGATCAGAATTATTCTTTTTGTATATTGATAGATCAGGCATTTCTGAATGCAGCAATAACAAATTTATGTATTTTTGCTATTTTTTATTGTTTTATTTTGAATGGGGCAAAAGGGGGATGATTTGAACTTTTATATTTTTGTAATTTTTTAAATATTTTTAAAATGAGTTTTTTTCTACTTTTTACTTGTTTCCATAGTCTCCTTAGGAGACTTGAAGCTGCGATCTACTGATCGCTTGTGCTACACAAAGTAGGGCTTCAGCCCTGCTATGTGTAGCAGAAATACTCATCTGCTTTGAACGCTGGCCACTGGGCAATGTCTTCTGCAGACCCCCAGTTGTCATGCAAACCTATCGGCACCCTATGATCAAGTGGGCGGGGTTAGTAACGCGCTCCCGACATGAGCATGATAAATGCTGCTCTCAGAGATTGAAAGAGGCATTTAACATGATAACAGCCACGGGTAACATAGTAACATAGTTATTAAGGTTGAAGGAAGACTTTAAGTCCATATAGTTCAACCCATAGCCTAACCTAACATGCCCTAACATGTTGATCCAGAGGAAGGCAAAAAAAAAACATGTGGCAAAGAGTAAGCTCCACATTGGGGAAAAAAATTCCTTCCCGTCTCCACATACGGCAACTAGACTAGTTCCCTGGATCTACTCCCTATCAAGGAATCTAGTATATATAACCTGTAATATTATATTTTTCAAGAAAGGTATCTAGTCCTCTCTTAAATTTAAGTAATGAATCACTCATTGCAACATCATATGGCAGACAGTTCCATAGTCTCACTGCTCTTAAAGTAAAGAATCTGCATCTGTTATTATGCTTAAACCTTCTTTCCTCAAGCGTAGAGGATGCCCCCTTGTCCCTGTCTCAGGTCTATGATTATAAAGATCATCAGGAAGGTCTTTGTACTGTCCCCTCATATATTTATACATTGAAATAAGATCACCCCTTAGCCTTCGTTTTTCCAAACTAAATAGCCCCAAGTGTAATAACCTATGGAATGTGATTCCACTAGTGGCTGTTAAGGGCCTATGACTGCTGATCAAATCAGCTGTCATGTGCCGGAAAAGATGTTGGCCAAGAGCAGGAACCCACCTCAAAGGGGGATACACGACATATAACGTCCCTTTATGTCATATGCTGTGAAGAGATTAAGTAGATGCAGGGACTCTTCCTTATGATTGTCCTCTAAAGCTTCTAAACTCTGCAGTGTAATCTGCAATCTGATCGTTGGTGGCATAGAAGGCCAAGAGCTGAAAAAGGCTGAACTCTCTTGCACTCACAGGACGCCCTGAGTTTTTGTTAGCGTACAGGAACTTTTCCCTGTGATTGGCAACTGAAGCCTTCAGGCACCGTAATGTGCGCTCTCAGTCTATCACCCTATGCTGAGGCAAGGGAAGTTTGCTTACTTTACTGGAGTGTCCAGGTCTTTTAGTGTTGTAGAAGGCATCATCTGAAGGGTTAAGTCCCTCTTCTTAAGAGGTGTCATGACACACGTTGGGTTGGTGCTTTGGGGGGACTGTGGGAATCAAATAATTTTTGGATGATGCTGGAACTGAAATCTTTGGCAGCAAAGCTAGTCAGCTGAAATTGGTTCATAACCACACCCACCTTCCTTTAAATAGTCACATGACCCATCAGCTGATCGTCGGTTGTAGAGTTACTTCTATGCAGACCAGCTAGATGTGTGTAGTTCTCCTTTGGCTGTGGTAGTGCTGCTGTTGGAGTCCCGTTAACCTGGTGCCGTTTACATTGTTGCTGTGGAACTTAGCAGCAGACTCTGAGCTAAGTAGTATGCTTTTTGTCTGTCCCTTGTTTATCTCTTTCCCGGAGGCGCGTCCCCAGGATTCTCTATCCTCATTGCGGTGGGTACAGCAGTGATTATTACTTTGGTGGCTATGTCTTTATTATCTATGTATACTCCCTGGATTGCTGCCTTCAGCGTAGTATCCCACCTTGTTAGGTCAATTTACTAATATCCCTATTTTTGTTGTTTTTATTTGGTTTTTGTATATTGCTTTATCCTTTTGCTGATTTTTTCATATACTGTGCCTGTATATAATAGGGAATGTATTATTAGGCCATAGTTCTGAGTCTTTGGGGATTGATATTCCTGGGCACGTGCCTCCTGCTATTTATTCAGCATCTCCTATGTGTTGCCATTTCCCTCCTTATACTTGGTTTTATTGTCATCAATAAAGTATATATTTTTGCATTATACTTGGTCTGACCATGTATCATCCTTTGTTCGGTGTTAGTTTCATATATCAGATGATAGGTATTGTGGGTCTTTCTAACTAATGGTACAGATTACTGTAATATTGAGTGTTACCATGGTGATTGGCTATATAAGTTGTTATCTTATCTCTTTCCCTGTGTAATATTATCTGCAGTGGCAAGGCTAGCATCCTTACCAGCCAGTGCACTAGCCAGGGTTAGTAGAGGTGACAGCCAGGGACAAGGCACATGACAATGGCAGGGGGAATGACCCACAAAGGGCATTAGAGGAGCTTAGAGATAGGCATAGGTTGACATCAGGATATGTCCTATCCTCCTCTACCTACTATTAGGGCTTTGTACCATTTTCCTGAGTCTATATGGCACAAGCACAAGCTTTTGCATGCCTGATTCAGACCTTCACGGATGAGGTTACTGAGTTGTGGTCACAGGTGGTACAGCAACTTCAGCTTATGTCTTGGTTAGAGCTCTCTGCACATGCCCAGGCTCAACCAGAACCTAAAATATCTCTCCCTTACAGGTTGTCTGGAGGGAGAGATACATTTATGGCTTTCAAGGAAGCCTGTAAATTATAATTCATGCTCCGCAATCATTCCTCAGGGACTGAGGAACAACGAGTGGGGATTGTGATCACCCTTCTTGGGGGTGATCCCCAATCCTGGCCTGCTCATTGCTGGCTGACTCTCCATCTTTGCTGGTGGTGGATGAGTTTTTTGCTGTTTTGGCCCTGGTGTATGGTGATCCTGGCACCTAGCGCCTTCCCTAGCTGAGTCTAAACTCGAAAGATGAAGCAGGGGGCCCGGCCAGCTAAGGAGTCCAGCTCGGAGTTCCAGAGATGGGCCACTGGCACTCAGTGGAATGACCCTGCCCTTTAGAGTCATTTTTGTCAGGGTCTGTTTGCTAGGCATCAAGATTCTCTGGTCCAATATGCTACACCAAGTTCTCCTGGTTGTGTGGAAGGAGATGGCCAAGGTGTGTACATTTCCTCCATCTTTACATAAAAATTCACCATTTCGGCTGAAATAGTGGTTGGTGGGAAAACTGAGACTATTCTGGTTCTTGTGTATAGTGGAGCTGGAGTCAGCTTGGATGATTCTCGCTTTGTTCAGATCCATGGTCTAATTGGTAGGGCACTAGCAAGATCCATTCCTATTCTTGCTATTGATACTGCTCCTTTCAGCCAGAAGAGTTTGACCCAGGTCATAAATAATGTTAACTTGTGCATAGGGACTCTAAGTAAAGAGTTCCTGCTGTGCTACGTCTTGGAGGATCTGACTACTCCCATTGTATTAGGTCTTCAACTTTGGTTGAAGAAACACAATCCAGTCTTTGATTGGCGGTCCACAGAAATAGTTAGTTGGTGCAATTTTTCTAAAAACAGTTGCCTGGGTGCTACTATCTCTGCTGCCTTTGTTAAATCTACCCCTTCTTCTCTGGTGGAGGTAGCTAAGGTACTACTGGAGAATAGGAGCAAGACTCTACCCACATCTCAGGTTAACTCTAGACCTTGGTGTCCTCCCAGGAAGATTGGTCAGGGGAGGGTGGTGTTTTGCACTGATTATTCTGAGGGTGAGAGTTTTAGTGACATGGGGGGACACCTCTGCTGTCTGCCCTTCAATGAGATTGCCATCTTGTTCCAAATGTACATGTGGTAATGAACTGTCAGGTCCGGACCTATGTGTGAATGAGTTTGTCTGGGTGTCCACTAACAACACCAGGTAAAAGTACACATCTGGGACTCTGAGTTCTAGGGAGAGCAGTCCGTATAGGGTGGCGGCCGATCTCAGACTTATGACCATCCAGTTGGAGGTACCTCCAGTAATGCATATCCAAAAAGTGATCCACAAGTCATCGCTCAGGAGATTTGTCACGCCTCCGGAAAATATGTTATTACTATCACCATCGGTCTGCGTCTGTTATGACCTTGAGAACCAGGTGACTACGGAGGTGAATGCTAGTGTTTTGATGTGTCCCTGCCATACGTCAATTCCAGACAAGTCAGTTTCAAGGGTCCTGAGGCCCCTCGTAGAAAAGGGAGTACTGTCACTAATCATTAAGGGATTTGTCATGAATCCCAATGGCTAGGGATAGCAAGGGACAAGCAAAGTCATACAAAATAACGGACGAGCTCTAGGGTGATGGAACCTGGGCTGACCGCTGCCCTACGCCTGACAAACGCAACTAGAGATAGCCAGGGAGCGTGCCTACGTTGGTTCTAGACGCCACGCACCAGCCTAAGAGCTAACTAGTACTGCAGAGAAAATAAAGACCTCACTTGCCTCCAGAGGAATGAACCCCAATAGGTATAGTTGCCCCCCACATGTATTGACGGTGAAAATGAGAGGAAGGCACACACATAGAGATGATATATATAGGTTCAGCAAATTGAGGCCCGCTGTAAACTAGAAAGCAGAATGATACAAAAGGGGTCTGAGCGGTCAGCAAAAAACCCTAATAAAAAAACCATCCTGAGATTACAAGAACCCATGTGCCAACTCATGGCACATGGGGAGAACCTCAGTCCACTAGAGCTACCAGCTAGCATAGAGACATAATAAGCAAGCTGGACAAAAAAACCAAACAACTGAAAATCAGCACTTAGCTTATCCTGAAAGATCTGGGAGCAGGTAGGCAGGAACCAAACAGAGCACATCTGAATACATTGATAGCCGGCAAGGGAATGACAGAAAGGCCAGGTAAAATAGGAAACACCCAGCCTCTGATGGACAGGTGGAAACCAAAGGCCGCAACCCACCAACGTCACCCAGTACCAGCAGTAACCACCAGAGGGAGCCCACAAACAGAATCCACAACAGGGATTGGCGGCAGCTCTGGGTCTGCTGGAATTTACATGTAGTTTTTTAATTTGGTCCAGCAATAGGTAATATTAGTCTCTTCCTCGCAGCTTCTTTTAGGCTGGTCAGCTGAAGTTGATTGGTAACCAATCCCACCTCCCTTTAAATAGTCACATGACCCATGATTCTGAGTTAAGTAGAAATCTTTCTGTATCTCCCTTGTTTGTCTGTTTCCCGGTGTAATATTAACTGCAGTGTCAAGGTTAGTATCCTTACCGGCCTGGGCACTAGCCAAGGTTAGTGGAGGTGACAGCCAGGGACTAGGCACGTGATGGTGGTGGAAGGAAGGACCCACATAGGGTGTTAGGGAAGCAGGCACAGATTGATGTCAGGAGGTGTCCCAACCCCCTCTCCATACCATTAGGACCTTCATCTCTCTTTATCATCTTGTTATATGTATATGTTTTGTCATCCACCGGACATGCCGATGTCCATCCGTGACAGAAGAGTTATTCTGCTGTAGAGGATCCTTTTTCTCCAAGGAAGATGTGGCACACTTCAGATCTGTTCTGTGGGGCTCCATTGA
This sequence comes from Ranitomeya variabilis, assembly GCF_051348905.1. Lineage (NCBI taxonomy): Eukaryota > Metazoa > Chordata > Amphibia > Anura > Dendrobatidae > Ranitomeya > Ranitomeya variabilis. The sequence continues at coordinate 813,619,734 of NC_135233.1, forward strand.
AGCTGAGGATGCTTCTTTGGATAATGGTATACGCTCTGTAACAAATGGACCATGAGAGCAGGTATCTTCTTCTTTGGTACGGTGGGAAGGGGACTTCTTGTGCTCTCAAGTGTCTTTTTCTTTTGAGAATGACATTCCACAAACTGGATTTCTTCCACAAGAGGTAAGAAAAACCTCATAGAGGTAAGAAAAACCTTTGCCAGTGTTTTAGTCTTCTGCTGCAATGTTGTCAGAAAGGGGTCTGAAAGGGAGTCCCATTTCATTTCTTTCCCTGAGAGGGAAATTGTAGTCCAAGAGTATTGAAAAGGTTCCCAAGGGATCCAGGCAGGTTCCTGTCCTCAAATGGTATAGATGAGTCCTCTTGGAAGGCTTTAAAATTGCTTTGCTTTTAAGGTGGATCTTTGCAGGAGCTCAGGCAGATATGTCCACACTGGCTGAGCTCCAGGCCACACACCCCTCCAATCCTGCCTTTGAATAATGAAGCATATTGAACATGTGTCTCATTTGTTTCAAACAAATATGCAATGGACATTTTGTTTCTCAATCTGGAATATCTTCAAAGGGAGATACAGAAACTTTTCACTGATACTAGTGATCTGGAATAAAAAATTTTGAACACTTTTAAACAGGAAGAATGAAAAATGTAAAGAGATAGAGTCCGATTATTAAAGAAAAGAAACTGGAATGGATTCTCAAAGTCAGGACTTTTAAAACCAATTGTTTGGTTGTTGAATTTAAAAGCATTGCCATATTATAGATGGGTACTCTTGCCCTTACCTGTTGAAGGATCTGCTCTTATAATATTTAGTATATTTACAGTAGATCTAGTATATTCAAGTGATTTTGGATGTTTTAGTTATAATAATTTTCTGTATTTTTCACAGATTAATCACTGCACACTTTAGAAACAAGAGGATGACTTAACCAGCTTTTAAAGATAATTAAAACTGTTTGTAATTATGATTTTGATTTATATTTTGCTGTATGTTTTTCTCCTGGCATAATTTCTGTGGAAAACAATAGCATATGCCCCTTTAACCCCTTCCCGACATGTGACGGTATAGTACGTCACATGTCGGGACCCCCGCTTTGATGTGCGCTCCGGCGGTGAGCGCACATCAAAGTCGCGACATGTCAGCTGTTTTTTACAGCTGACATGTGCGCGCAATAGCGGCGGGTGAAATCGCGATCACCCGCCGCTATTAACTAGTTAAATGCCGCTGTCAAACGCAGACAGCGGCATTTAACTACCGCATCCGGCCGTGCGGCCGGATATGAGCGCATCGCCGACCCCTGTCACATGATCGGGGGTCGGCGATGCTCCTCCATTGTAACCATAGAGGTCCTTGAGACCTCTATGGTTACTGATTGCCGGTGGCTGTGAGCGCCCCCCTGTGGTCGGCGCTCACAGCACACCTGCATTTTAGCTACATAACAGCGATCTGATGATCGCTGTTATGTAGCAGAGCTGATCGGGCTGTGCCTGCTTCTAGCCTCCCATGGAGGCTATAGAAGCATGGCAAAAGTAAAAAAAAAAAGTTTTTAAAAATGTGAAAAAAATAAAAAAAACATAAAAGTTTAAATCACCCCCCTTTCGCCCCAATCAAAATAAATCAATAATAAAAAAAAAAACCCTACACATATTTGGTATCGCCGCGTTCAGAATCGCCCGATCTATCAATTAAAAAAAAGCATTAACCTGATCGCTAAATGGCGTAATGAGAAAAAAATTCGAAACGCCAGATTTACGTTTTTTTGGTCGCCACGACATTGCATTAAAATGCAATAACGGGCGATCAAAAGAACGTATCTACACCAAAATGCTATCATTAAAAACGCCAGCTCGGCACGCAAAAAATAAGCCCTCACCTGACCCCAGATCACGAAAAATGGAGACGCTACGAGTATCGGAAAATGGCGCAATTTTGTTTTGTTTTGTTTTTTGCAAAGTTTGGAATTTTTTTTCACCACTTAGGTGAAAAATAACCTAGTCATGTTAGGTGTCTATGAACTCGTAGTGACCTGGAGAATCATAACGGCAGGTCAGTTTTAGCATTTAGTGAACCTAGCAAAATAGGCAAGCAAAAAACAAGTGTGGGATTGCACTTTTTTTGCAATTTCACTGCACTTGGAATTTTTTTCCCATTTTCTAGTACACGACATGCTAAAACCAATGATGTCGTTCAAAAGTACAACTCGTCCCGCAAAAAATAAGCCCTCACATGGCCAAATTGACGGAAAAATAAAAAAGTTATGGCTCTGGGAAGGAGGGGAGCGAAAAACGAAAACGGAAAAACGGAAAAAGCTCCGGGGGTGAAGGGGTTAATAATTGCATACCCTTTTTGCATTTATGTAAAGCCGCTGTAATATTATGGGATGATTTGATTTGTGTACGATCGTGACTCCTATTGAATTCATGGGTGGCTGTTTTATGGCTCTATTAGGGTCATTCTACTGCAGCCCTGTGGATAATGATATATCACTGCTGTACTAAAAAAAATTAACCTGTTTCTTTAAGATGGCTGTCACAAATTAATCTGATGAATAAGTGATATGCACTATGAGATGTGTTACCTAGGATTATCAGCTGTATATTTGTACTGACCATACTAATGAGGGCGTGATCGCTGGGTTTCCAATAATAGATATGGCGGTTTTGTTGTCTAGGAGCATGCACACTGGGATTGTGTTGAAGGAGAAGCTTTCCCACAACCAAGATGATGGACATTGCAGAGAGCATTCTCCATGAAGCGCAATTAATTTGTTCTGTTTTTGCAATGACAGGAAGGAACACAGATATGTTTTATTAAAAAGCTGTTTGTGTGGTTTACTTTTACATATTTTTAAGCTTTTTAATCTATTTAGCACATGTGTACTATTTAAACGTTTATACACAGTATGTAAAAATTGGATTTTCTATGATACCAAGTGTCAAAATGGAATTTTTTGTAAGATTTCAATTTTTTATTGTAAATGATGTAGTAATTTGTCACTATATTTATATGTGCACTTGATGGTTGTATTCACTTGTATTCACTTCTGTGATAGGACTAACAAGAGCTAATAAAGTCCATTTTAAAAATTGCTATGCTGTTAACTATCATTTCTCTAACTTATAAGAAACTAGATGGAGGCCCAATGCTATCTCATCGGGAGGGCTGTAACGTCACAATTGGGGCAGGCTTTGCAGTGTTGAGAATCTCTCCCTCCCATGTGCTCACCAACCTATCTACTCTCTCTTTCCCCATATGCTGACTTCTCCCATCTGTGCTCTCTTCTTTGACCTGTCTACCCCATGTGCTATCCCCCTTGTCTGCTGTCTCCTCTTCCTGTGCTCTGTTCTCCCCTCATGTGCTGTCTCATTTGCTCTGTCTCTCTCACCCCTGTGCACTTTCTCTATCCCCTTGTCCTGTGCTGGTGGTACCACACAAGAGGCTGCGTATGGCGTATACAGTGTGTGTAAGTATGGTGCGTACGGCATATAGAGTGTGTGTGTGTGTGTGTGTGTGTGTGTGTGGTGCTTATGGCATATACAGTGTGTGTTTGTGTGTGTGTGTGTGTGTGTGTGTGTGTGTGGTGTGTACGGTGTATACAGTGTGTGTGTGTGTGTGTGTGTGTGGTGCGATGGTGTTACACTGGTGGCACCGTGCAAGAAGCTGGTACCACCAGCAGTTTCCATATTGAGACAGCCATCACTTGTGTGTCCCAATATGGAGATCGGTGAACTCTGCCGCTTGGTGTTCTGGGATCTGGACACATCTGAACAGAACAGGATGTGACGACATTACAAGGTAAGTATATATAAAGATGAATAGTAATGTAAGCAGAACAGGTAAGTTAAAATAGGTAAACTAAATAGTTATTTTATCCTTGGCAATAGTTATGAAATTAAGGAAATCATAGGATCGCTAAACATATTAATGATATGCCAATGATGAAAAATGGGAAAACCTTCAAATCATCTTTATTAGTGATGAGTGAGCACGCTCGCCACAACTCGGTGCTCACCCAAGCATCTCACTGCTCGAGATGCTCGGAGATCGTCGAGTATTTCCAGGTTTGCTCAACGGGAGCTCGGGTCACTGCCCTGCATGCTTGGCGCTCTTTAGAGAGCCAATAAACATGCAGAGATTGTCTGCCACACACTGTAATGCCGGAGCCATGTTGGTTGTGGCATTACAGACCTGGCGCCGCCATGCTCTTTTCAGTCTGCTCCGGCAGTGCAGGGAGAGTTCCTGTTGAGCTAGGGAGAGATTTGTTTGCTTTGTACTTAGTGTGGGTATACCATAAATAATACACATATCCATCTCAGCTAACAGTCCTTCTGAGGACTAATAAAGCTGCATAGATATCAGTGCTAGGCAGGCATGTAGTGTTTGTGGCAGAATTCAGTGCATATAGCAAGAGGGTCCATTCCAGTTCTGTCTGCTGCTGCTGATGCCTATTACAGATATTTGTAGACATAGCCCCAGGTATCGGGGCCAGGAATATTTTTTTTGGGATCTTAATCTTGATTATTTGCTTTAAAAGCAATCCAGAGAACACTGTTTTTCTGCTCCATTTGCTTGTTGGCACTGCAGAATACAGCCAGATCCTTTCCGTATTACAGCGCTAAAAATTCAGCTATTTTAAACTGGGGTTTGTCCGTCACATGGATCACATATCAGTGCTCTCAAAATTGTGCCATTTCAGGCCTACATTAAAAATTTTTTGCAGTGTCCTACCCAAGTTATTGATACCAGTTTGCTGAAAAAAAATAGTTACCAACGGGACAGATATTTCAAACTGTGGTTTCTCCGACACACGGATCACATATCAGCGCTCAAAATTGTGCTATTTCAGGGCTACATTTAAATTTTTTTCAGTGTCTGACCCATGTTATTAATACCAGTTTGCTGAAAAAAAATATTTACCAACAGGCCAGATATTTCAAACTGGGGTTTGTCTGTCACGCGGATCACATATCAGTCCACTCAAAATTGTGCTATTTATGGTCTACATTTACATTTTTTTGCAGTTTCTTACCCAAGTTATTAAAACCAGTTTGCTAAAAAAATAGTTACCTACAGGCCAGATATTTTAAACTGTGGTTTGTCCATCACACGGCTCACATATGAGTTCGCTCAAAATTCAGCCATTTGTAGTGAACGTGGAAAATATTGTCCTTCATTTAAAATGGGCATGGCGCGTGGCAAAGGATGGGGATGTGGACATGATGGTGATGGTGCATGCAGAGGCCGAGGTCCTGGGCAAGCTGAAATTGTGCCTCAACTGACACCCACATCTTCTCGTCCAACCTTCCTGCTCACTTACTAGGGGACCATAGAAGCACACCACTATTGAATCCAAAGCAGTGTCAAAAGGTTGTTGGTTGGATAGCGGTTAAGGCTTCCACTCAACAATGCAGTTACTTTGAAAGTCCACCTAACAATGGAAACGCGGACAAATGCTTGTGGTCAGGGACAGTACATCTCGCTGATGGCACACTGGGTTAACATAGTGAAAGCCTGGACCCAGTCAGACCTTGAGATGGAACACCTCCTCCCGATGCAGAGCATTGCAGGCCCTATGTCAATCAGGGTTGCCCCCACAGTCTACAGCTCCTGCACCTCCTCCTCTACAGATTCCTTCTCCGAAATGACTACATCAGTCAGAAGCTGGAAGAAGTGTAGCACTGCCTCAGCCAAGCGGCAACAGGCTGTGCTGAAGCTAATCTGCTTAGGTGACAAACCGCACAATGCTGAAGAGTTGTGGACAGCTCTGAAAGAGCAGGCAGATCTGTGGCTGACAAATCTGGACCTACAGCCAGGCGTGGTTGTGCGTGACTATAGCCATAACCTGGTTGCTCTGAGCTAAGGCAAGCACACACATGTACCATGTGTAGCCCATGTGCTTAACCTTGTGGTTCAGCAGTTTCTCAAAACCTACCCGGAGCTGCTGGATCTGCTTTTCAAAGTACGCCGCCTGTGTGCCCATTTTAGAAAGTCAGCTACAGCTTCCGCCACCCATGTTGTGGTTCAGCAGTTTTTGCAGCTTCTGGCTCACCGACTGTTGTGTGATATCCCCAACATTGTAACTCTACACTGCAGGTGTTGTAAAGGATTTATGTGCAGAAGAGGGCAGTTTTTGACTAACAGCATCAACAAGGCCATTAGTATTCAGTTCAGACTCCACACATAAGTCCTCAGGAGTGGACATGGAAGTCAGACAGATGTACCATCCTCCAAAACTTTGAGGACTCCACCAAGATGGTGAGCGGCGATGACGCCATAATTAGCATCACCATCCCACTTCTCTGTGTTCTGAAATGCTCTCTGCTCACAATCAAAGAAGATGCATTGCAGGCAGGGCACGATGAGATTGAGCAAGGAACCATACAGGGTGGCTACACACAGCCCAGCCTCATATCATCCCAACATGGATTGGGTGACAATGAGGAAGAGGAGGAGGAGGAAGAACAAGAGATAGTTTCATGCGCTATAGTCGGTACTACCTGCACAACTTTAATACCGTCTGTTCAGCGTGGATGGCCTGAGCACAGAAAGGAGGAGGAGGAGAGCATGGTCAGTCGTCCTATTACTTAGGACTTGGAAGTCTTGCCTGTTAGCAGTCTGGCACGCATGGCTGAGTTTATGTTATGCTGCTTTTCCTGTGACCCTTGTGCTCTCAAAATTTTGGGTGACAGTCATTACTGGTTGGTGACACTTCTAGACCCATGCTACAAGGAGAACTTTCTATCTCTTATTCTCGAGGTGGACAGGTCTACTAAAATGGGACAGTAGCAGAGGACCCTTGTTGCAAAATTATTTAAAAAATTCCCATCTGAAAATGCTAGCGGCAGAGGTCAAAGTTTTTGGACAACCAAGGAGTACAGGCGAGAGAGACACAACTCTAATCCAGCAGAGGCAAGGGAACACTGGCATAGTTCTGAGAGAGTTTTCTCAGACCTTCCCATTTCACAGGCCCTGGGGCGCGGGGTACTCTCACAAGGAGTGCAAAGTTTTGGAAGATGCTGAGGGAGTACTTTGCTGACCATACCAACATCCTCCGTGATTCCTCTATGCCTTATAATTATTGGGTATCCAAGCTAGGCATGTGGCATGAACTGGCTCTCTATATGCCTTGAATGTCCTGGCCTGCCCTGCTGCTTGCATTTTGTCAGAGCGGGTTTTTAGTGCCACTGGAGGAATTATAACTGGTAAGCGCATCCGCCTGACAGCTGAAAAGCTGACAGGCTGACTCTTGTAAAAATGAACAAGGGCTGGATTGGGACAGACTTCTCAACACCACTGAATGATAGCAGTGTAACATAAACTTAAATCCTGTGTCTTTTTTGGGGAAGTCTATTCCCATGTACCTCTACACACCAACACATGGGTATGCGCTTCCTAATTTTGGCTATTTGCTGTTGTCCTCCCCCTTCTCCTCATCCTCCACCACCATATCACCAGGGTGAACGTGGTCTGTGATGCAACACCCACATAATTTTTTTTAAGAGTGTTTATGATGCCCATGAAAAAATGGTTATACAGTATGTTCATGTATTCCCCCAGGGGTAAATGTTTGTCATTTTTTTATAAGGCCCTCCTCTACATCTCTTCAACGGGGCATTGGAGTGCCTCCAACTTTTTGTCAGCCCTTGCATTCACTGCATAGGCAAACAGTATGGGAGAACCACTTCCTAATAATGGGAACATTGTTTTTGGGAGGCTCTCCTGAAAATCTCTTCAAAGGGGTATTGGGGTGCATCTATATTTTGGGCAGGCCTTGCACTCACTGCATAAGCAAACAGTATGGGAGACACATTTCCTAATAATGGGAACATTGTTTTATGAGGCCCTCCTCCATGTCTCTTCCAAGGGTTATTGGGGTGCATCCAAATTTTTGGCAGTCCTTGCATAGGCAAACAGTATGGGAGACACACCTCCTAATAATGGGAACTTTTTTATGAGGCCCTCCACCACGTCTCTTCCAAGGGGTATTGGGGTGTGTCCCAATTTTTGGCATCCCTTGCATTCACTGCACAGGCAAACAGTATGGGAGACACACTTCCTAATAATGGGAAAATTGTTTTATGAGTCCCTTCTCCACATCTCTACTGAGGGGTATTGGGGTGCATCCAAATGTTTGGCAGTCCTTGCATTCACTGCATAGGCAAACAGTATGGGAGACACACTTCCTAATAATGGGAACATTGTTTTCAGGAGTCCCTCCTGTACGACTCTTCAAAGGGGTATTGGGGTGCATCTAAATTTTGAGAAGGCCTTGCATTCACTGCATAGGCAAACAGTATGGGAGACCCAATTCCTAATAATGGGAACATTATTTCAGGAGTTTCAGGAGTCCCTCCTGTATGTCTCTTCAAAGGGGTATTGATGTGCGTTCAAATTTTGGGCAGCCCTGCCACTCACTGCATAGGTAAACACTATGGGAGACCCACTTCCTAATAATGGGAACATTTTTCCATGAGGCCCTCCTGTACGTCTCGTCAAAGGGGTATTAGGATGGGTCCTCATTTTTAGCAGCCCTGCCACTCACTGCATACGCAATAACAGTATAGAAGACCCACTAGTTAATAACAGAAACAACAAAGCATAGCCAGTTGATGGATCTCTAAGAATATGAGGGCCGACTGATGGCCCTTTAAGAATAGTAAAGGTTGCCTGATGGCCCTATAAAAAAAGCTTTGTGACTTTCAGAGTCCCTCCTTCATAGATGAAACAGGATGAGTCTGATGATGTGTCACACACCACATGGGCAGATAAGGTTGTAAAATGTTAAAAAGACATTTCCCAGTGAATGCATTTGTCTTGGTTGAAAGCAATGCTAAAGTTAAAGAACGCATCAAAAACGCTACTTGTGAACATAGCCCAAGGCGTGCAGAAGCATTTTTGTTTTTTCTTACCCTGGAAAGAATGTTCCTCAACATATTTCCTAGGAAAATCCATTTTGGTTTAGTTTTTGTATGTTTTATTGTGAGTCTGTAAACATTGTTCAAAGCAGTGACTTGGGTGTCAGAAATGCTTCCAGGGGTCTTCCCCATGCTGTCCCATGTCAATTGAGCACTGTTCCCATAGATTTCCATAATTTTTAGGTTCTCTGCAGACCGCCGTGAGGAAGGCAGCCCCGGGAAAATGCTCTAGTTTACCATAGACTTACATTGAGCTCGTTGCTCGGTCCGAGCACCCAAGCATTTTAGTGCTCGCCCATCACTAATCTTGTTTTATTCAGTTTTGAGTATGAATATATTGCACCTGCTTTCTCATGCTATCAGTGAGGTTATTAATGGTTCTCTGAGGAATATTTTCCCATGCTGAATGCCCTTGTGTGCAAAAATCATCAAAACCCCCTGATGGCAGCTCCCTTTGCAATTGCCGAACAATGATATCCCAGATGTCGTCAATGGGAGATAAAATTGGAGACTTTGCAGGCCATGGTACCATGTTTAGGACACACATGTTTAGGCTGCTTCTAGTAGCACAAAAGACATTTGCATTGACATTATCATGTTGGATAATGTCTCCTTTTATTCAATGATAACCGGAGACTGGTCTGGAGACCACGTTGCAATCCAAGGGAAATCACTCCTGTCTTACTCCTGAGATTTGGTGTTGGATGCCTAGTGTACAATAGCTAGTATCCTTTAGTCTTAATTCCAGGTACACGAACAGCTCAGCATTACATTGCTTTAGTCATGGAACCATGTGTACAGCTATTTCACCAAAATGTCCCAGGGGCTGTTTTTCAACAAGACTGCACCAGGCTGCATCTTGTTCATGCTACTGTGAGCAGCCTGCATGACCTAGACTTGCTACAATGGCTTGCATTCTCTCCCATCAAGCACATCCGGAACATCATTGGTTGGCAATTCCAAAAGATGCTGCCAGCAGTGGATCTTAATGATTTGAATGCTCAAATGCATTCAAAGTTTCAGAACATTCCTCAGTCAAGCATTAGTAATATCACTGATAGCATACCATAGCGTGCAAGTATATGTATTCCTTAGTGTGATGCTCATACTCGATACTGAAAAAAATCGAGATGTTTTCAAATTTGTGTTTCCATTGCTTAATAATTTGAATATCATTAATATATTTATGAATCCTGTGATTTCCAAAATTCAAAAACATTTTCTTCTTGGTGTTTCAATTTCAATGTTGAAAAGTGCAAATCATTAATAGTTCATAGATCAAAATATTAACCCCTTCCCGACCCATGACGCCACGTAGGCGTCATGAAAACCCGTGCCAATCCGACCCATGACGCCTATGTGGCGTCATGGAATGATCGCGTCCCTGCAGATCGGGTGAAAGGGTTAACTCCTATTTTACCTGATCTGCAGGGAGAGGGGGAGTGGTACTTCAGCCCAGGGGGGGTGGCTTCACCCCCCCGTGGCTACGATCGCTCTGATTGGCTGTTGAAAGTGAAACTGCCAATCAGAGCGATTTGTAATATTTCACCTAAAAAACTGGTGAAATATTACAATCCAGCCATGGCCGATGCTGCAATATCATCGGCCATGGCTGGAAAACTTGAAGTGACCCCCCCCACCCCACCGATCGCCCCCCCAGTCCTCCGTTATGGGGTCCGGTCCCCTCCGTCCTGTGCTCCGCTCCCCCGTCCTCCTGCCCGCTCCCCCCTGCTCCTATGTCACCCCCCGGTGCTCCGACGCCCCCCCCCGTGCCCCGATCTCCCCCCCCTTATACTTACCGAGGCTCCCGGTGTCGGTCCGTCTCCTCGCTGGGCGCCCCCATCTTCCAAAATGGCGGGCGCATGCTCAGTGCGCCCGCCGAATCTGCCAGCCGGAAGATTCATTACAAGTACATTTTGATCGCTGTGGTAGGTTCTATCACAGCGATCAAAATAAAAAAATTAATAAATAAACCCCCCCCTTTATCACCACCATAGGTAGGGACAATAATAAAATAAAGAAAATATATTTTTTTCTTTTTCCACTAGGGTTAGGGTTAGAACTAGGGATAGGGTTAGAACTAGGGTTAGGGTTACGGGTAGGGTTAGGGTTAGGGGTAGGGTTAGCGTTACAGGTAGGGTTAGGGGTAGGGTTAGGGTTATGGCATGTGCGGATTTGGCTGCGGATCCGCAGCGGATTGGCCACGGATCCGCAGCGGATTGGCCGCGGATCCGCAGCGGATTGGCCGCGGATCCGCAGCGGATTGGCCGCAGATCCGCAGCGGATTGGCCGTAGCGAATTCGTAGCAGTTTTCCATCAGGTTTACAGTACCGTGTACACCTATGGAAAACCAAATCCGCTGTGCCCATGGTGCGGAAAATTCCGTGCAGAAACGCTGCGTTGTATTTTCCGCAGCATGTCAATTCTTTGTGCGGATTCCGCAGCGTTTTACACCTGTTCCTCAATAGGAATCCACAGGTGAAATCCGCACAAAAAAACACTGGAAATCTGCTGTAAATCCGCAGGTAAAACGCAGTGCCTTTTACCTGCAGATTTTTCAAAAATCGTGCGGAAAAATCTCACACGAATCCGCAACGTGGGCACATACCCTTAGGGTTAGGGTTGGAATTAGAGTTAGGGTTGGAAATAGGGTTAAGATTAGGCTTGTGGTTAGGGTTAGGGATAGGGTTAGGGGTGTGTTGGGGTTACAGTTGTGGTTAGGGTTGGGATTAGGGTTAGGGTTGGGATTAGGGTTAGGACTAGGGTTAGGGTTGGGAATAGGGTTACGGGTGTGTTGGGGTTAGGGTTGTGGTTAGGGGTGTGTTGGGGTTAGGGTTATGGCTACAGTTGGGATTAGGGTTAGGGGTGTGTTGGGGTTAGTGTTGAAGTTAGAATTGAGGGGTTTCCACTGTTTAGGCACATCAGGGGTCTCCAAACGCAACATGGCGCCACCATTGATTCCAGCCAATCTTGCATTCAAAAAGTCAAATGGTGCTCCCTCCCTTCCAAGCCCCGACGTACGCCCAAACAGTGGTTTACCCCCACATTTGGGGTACAAGCGTACTCAGGACAAACTGGGCAACAACTGTTGGGGTCCAATTTCTCCTGTTACCCTTGCAAAAATAAAAAATTACTTGCTAAGACATAATTTTTGAGGAAAGAACAACTATTTTTTATTTTCACGGCTCTGCATTATAAACTTCTGTGAAGCACTTGGGGGTTGAAAGTGCTTACCACACATCTAGATAAGTTCCTTCGGGGGTCTAGTTTCCAAAATGGGGTCACTTGTGGGGGGTTTCTACTGTTTAGGCACATCAGGGGCTCTGCAAATGCAACGTGACGCCCGCAGACCATTCCATCAAAGTCTGCATTTCAAATGTCACTACTTCCCTTCCGAGCCCTGACGTGCGCCCAAACAGTGGTTTACCCCCACATATGGGGTATCACTGTACTCACAACAAACGGGGCAACAAAGATTGGGGCCCAATTTCTCCTGTTACCCTTGTGAAAATAAAAAATTGCTTGCTAAAACATCTTTTTTGAGGAAAGAAAAATGATTTTTTATTTTCACGGCTCTGCGTTGTAAACTTCTGTGAAGCACTAGGGGGTTGAACGTGCTCATCACACATCTAGATAAGTTCCTTGGGGGGTCTAGTTTCCAAAATGGGGTCACTTGTGGGGTGTTTCTACTGTTTAGGCACATCAGGGGCTCTGCAAATGCAACGTGACGCCCGCAGACCATTCCATCAAAGTCTGCATTTCAAATGTCACTACTTCCCTTCCGAGCCCTGACGTGCGCCCAAACAGTGGTTTACCCCCACATATGGGGTATCAACGTACTCACAACAAACTGGGCAACAAACATTGGGGCCCAATTTCTCCTGTTACCCTTGTGAAAATAAAAAATTGCTTGCTAAAACATCTTTTTTGAGGAAAGAAAAATGATTTTTTATTATCACGGCTCTGCGTTGTAAACTTCTGTGAAGCACTTGGGGGTTGAACGTGCTCATCACACATCTAGATAAGTTCCTTGGGGGGTCTAGTTTCCAAAATGGGGTCACTTGTGGGGTGTTTCTACTGTTTAGGCACATCAGGGGCTCTGCAAATGCAACGTGACGCCCGCAGACCATTCCATCAAAGTCTGCATTCCAAAACGTCACTACTTCCCTTCCGAGCCCCGGCATGTGCCCAAACAGTGGTTTACCCCCACATATGGGGTATCAGCGTACTCAGGAGAAACTGGACAACAACTTTTGGGGTCCAATTTCTCCTGTTACCCTTGCAAAAATAAAAAATTCTGGGCTAAAAAAATATTTTTGAGGAAAGGAAACACATTTATTATTTTCACGGCTCTGCGTTATAAACTTCTGTGAAGCACTCGGGGGTTCAAAGTGCTCACCACACATCTAGATAAGTTCCATTGGGGGTCTAGTTTCCAAAATGGAGTCACTTGTGGGGAGTTCCTACTGTTTAGGCACATCAGGGGCTCTGCAAACGCAACCTGATGCCCGCAGAGCATTCCATCAAAGTCTGCATTTCAAAACGTCACTACTTCCCTTCCGAACCCCGACGTGTGCCAAAACAGTGGTTTACCCCCACATATGGGGTATAATCGTACTCAGGAGAAACTGGACAACAACTTTTGGGGTTCAATTTCTCCTGTTACCTTTGGGAAAATAAAAAATTGTGGGCTAAAAAATCATTTTTGAGAAAAGAAAAATTATTTTTTATTTTCACAGCTCTGCGTTATAAACTTCTGCGAAGCACTTGGGGGTTCAAAGTGCTCACCACACATCTAGATTAGTTCCTTGGGAGGTGTAGTTTCCAAAATGGGGTCATTTGTGCGGGAGCTCCAATGTTTAGGCACACAGGGGCTCTCCAAACGCGACATGGTGTCCGCTAATGATTGGAGCTAATTTTCAATTTAAAAAGCCAAATGGCGTGCCTTCCCTTCCGAGCCCTGCCGTGCGCCCAAACAGTGGTTTACCCCCACATATGGGGTATCATCGTACTCAGGAGAAACTGGACAACAACATTTGGTGTCCAATTTCTCCTGTTACCCTTGGGAAAATAAAAAATTCTGGGCTAAAAATCATTTTTGAGGAAAGAAAAATTATTTTTTATTTTCACGGCTCTGCGTTATAAACTTCTGTGAAGCACCTGGGGGTTGTAAGTGCTCACTATGCATCTAGATTAGTTCCTTGGGGGGTCTAGTTTCCAAAATGGGGTCACTTATAGGGGAGCTCCAATATTTAGGCACACAGGGGCTCTCCAAACGCGACATGGTGTCCGCTAACGATTGGAGCTAATTTTCCATTCAAAAAGTCAAATGGCACGCCTCCCCTTCCGAGCCTTGCCGTGCACCCAAACAGTGGTTTACCCCCACATATGAGGTATCAACGTACTCAGCAGAAATTGCCCAACAAATTTTAGGATCCATTTTATCCTGTTGCCCATGTGAAAATGAAAAAATTGAGGCTAAAAGAAATTTTTTGTGAAAAAAAAGGACTGCTTCATTTTTACGGATCAATTTGTGAAGCACCTGGGGGTTTAAAGTGCTCACTATGCTTCTAGATAAGTTCCTTGGGGGGTCTAGTTTCCAAAATGGAGTCACTTGTTGGGGAGCTCCAATGTTTAGGCACACGGGGGCTCTCCAAACGCGCCATGGTGTCCGCTAAAGATTGGAGCCAATTTTTCATTGAAAAAGTCAAATGGCGCTCCTTCCCTTCCGAGCCCTGCCGTGCGCCCAAACAGTGGTTTACCCCCACATATGAGGTATCAGCGTACTCAAGATAAATTGGACAACAACGTTCGTGGTCCAGTTTCTCCTTTTACCCTTGGGAAAATAAAAAAATTTTCGCTAAAAGATCATTTTTATGACTAAAAAGTAAAATGTTCATTTTTTACTTCTATGTTGCTTCTGCTGCTGTGAAACACCCGAAGGGTTAATAAACTTCTTGAATGTGGTTTTGAGCACCTTGAGGGGTGCAGTTTTTAGAATGGTGTCACTTTTGGGTATTTTCAGCCATATAGAACCCTCAAACTGACTTCAAATGTGAGGTGGTCCCTAAAAAAATGGTTTTGTAAATTTTGTTGTAAAAATGAGAAATCACTGGTCAAATTTTAACCCTTATAACTTCCTAGCAAAAAAAAAATTGTTTCCAAAATTGTGCTGATGTAAAGTAGACATGTGGGAAATGTTATTTATTAACTATTTTGTGTCACATAACTCTCTGGTTTAACAGAATAAAAATTCAAAATGTGAAAATTGCAAAATTTTCAAAATTTTTGCCAAATTTCTGTTTTTTTCACAAATAAACTCAGAAATTATCGACCTAAATTTACCACTAACATGAAGCCCAATATGTCACGAAAAAACAATCTCAGAATCGCTAGGATCCGTTGAAGCGTTCCTGAGTTATTACCTCATAAAGGGACACTGGTCAGAATTGCAAAAAACGGCAAGGTCATTAAGGCCAAAATAGGCTGGGTCATGAAGGGGTTAAAAGAAAAATCTAATGTAAAATTCATGTCATTCAGTCATGTAAATGCAAAAGGATAGCTACAAACTCTCTGTTGCCTTAATTAATTGCATTCAAATTTAATATTGTCAAGATGTCAGAGTGCCAGTTAATCTTGGCAGCTTGTCCATTTTTAAGAGTTAATGTTTCAGGTACAACGAGCTTATCATCAAATATAATCATTCTGCAATTTCAGAAAAACAAAAATTGACATTAACTTCCTGTTTCTAATAAAACAGGTCAGCTTAAAAAGCTGTAACACATAAACGTAGACATAGACTTGCAAACTTTTTGGCTATGGTTAAACTTGTCAATGAACAGAGCAATGTTGATGTGAACTTTACAAACGTTTTGAAGGTTCTCAATATGATGTAATGTTTAATGGCATATTTTCAAAAGCTAGTAGTTCATTTAATAACAGTTAAAGATAAAACCTTCCTAACCATTCCCAAACATATGTGTTTCCTCTTACTTAGTTAGCTGACATTGCTGGAAATCAAGAGTTTGGGCTTTTTGACTAAGGCTGCATTCACACACTTGTTGTATTTTGCTAAATCGAATATTCTAACATATTACCATGCGTAGTAGAAGAAAAAAGAAGAAAGATGTGGCCCTCGCCAAGTAGTGTTGCAATCAAAGTCCTTTATTTGCTCATATTTGGTTTGAGGACATTAAGTGGATTCGGCAGGGAAAAGCGAGGGTGGAGGATCGTGAAGGTGGATGATGGCCGTTTCGCGCAAGCCGCTCTTCAACGGGTACAGGTGTGTGACTAAAACTGATGTCATTTCCTTCATAGGGAGTATCGACAACCATATGTATCTAAACAACATTAATTTTGTGCAAAACATATAAGAATACACAGTAACCGATAAAAACAAAATCACATTGCTATTCCAGGGTAATCTTATTATAAAAAGACCGACATAATTAATCTGTCGTTTAATCCTATTGGACCTTGAGCATTCGTTTTCATTATCCATCTAGCTTCATGCTGTAATAGTATTTTGCTGTGATTTCCACCTTGCGGCGGATATTTAACTTTTTCCAGACCAGCAAATATTAGTAATTTGGGGTTAGCATTATTTTGGGGTTAGCATTATGTTGCCCTGCATATATTTTATCAGTCTCATTGAACCTTTGCTGGAGGTAATTGAGTTATATTGTTCACTAAATCTTGTCGTCATGGGCTGAATTGTTTTTCCGATATAATAAAATAAGAATTACATCAGTTTTAATCACACACCTGGACCCGTTGAAGCATAGCTTGCGCTGAATGGCTGTCGTCCACCTTCACGATTCTCCACCCTCGCTTTTCCCTGCCGTCTCCGCTTAATGTCCTCAAGCCAAATATGAGCAATTAAAGGACTTTGATTGTAACTCTGCTTGGTGAGTGCCACATCTTTCTTCTTTTTTCTTCTGCTACGCATGGAAATATTTATTGCTACATGATGTTGAGCACCACCTAATATATAAGTTCTAAAATATATATAATTAGCTACTTACAATCATTGTGTCTAAGGAGTCAATGTCCCAACCCCTAATGACACCGCAGACACGGTGAAACATGTTGGGGGGACTTGTGTGCTAATACATGTCCTTTTCTGACAAAATAAAGTTAAGCTTCCCGGGGTGGTACCCACTTGCATTATAATGGACATGCAATCCACTCTATGATGTCCTACACAATGTCTTCAGCAAAATCTCTCCCTATGTGCTGCTAACAGCAGTTTTACTATTGATTATCATTAGCCCTAAGAATGGCTGTTGTTTTACTTAAAAGAAATGTTAATGTGGTTGAATCCCAGCCTAATAAGCAGCTACAATACTGTCCCTCTTTCACCAGAACCAAGATGGCTACGTCATTACAGTGACTAGCAGGCAATCCCCACATGATCATTGGCTGTCTAAAAAGCACCAAACATGTGGGTCAGTGACTCGAGCTCCAGCTCAAACATTAAAAAAATACTCACCGAGTAATGAGCATCCCGAGCACACTGATGCCCGAGTGTATTGTTTGACTATTGGGAAGGAACAACTCAACAGAAGGGTAGCTTGTAGTTGGTTTACTGTTTTTTGTAGTGTCTTTGGTGACTGCCGACATATAATAAAAATGTGCTACCACAGGGTGTTAAGTGATTAGAACCAGACTTGTTTAGCTTGGAAGTAAATAGTGTGGTAGTTCAACTCACTCAGCGGTACATGGAGGTAGAAAATAGGAACAATGTCTCTTTAATTCTTTGGTTGGTTTATTTTGTCGTGGCATAAACTAACAAGAAGGGGAAAGTAAACTCAGCCCTTCAGGCAAAAACAGGAAAACAACATAGAAACAAAATGCTGTAGCAGAGTCAATATATTTGCTGTTAGCAGCCATCTCTGCAGCAACACAGGTTCAGTCTTTCCTCCTCAGGACACAAACCACTGGAGGTCCTCCCTCCAGTCCTGCTTAACAAAGACTGCCTCTGGAGCCAAGCTATTTAAGCCCCAGACCATGTGACTCCTCCCCCATGTGACTGAACACATGACTGTGATATCACACAGGTCCTGTCAGCACACGAAGGTGTCGGCTCTGCAGGTGGAGATAAGGTGGACATCCTCCCACCCACTCCATGGAAGTCCACATAAAAGCCAGCCCATTTATGCAACTTAAGCCTTACAACTAGTGTTGAGCGATACCGTCCGATACTTGAAAGTATCGGTATCGGAAAGTATCGGCCGATACCGGCAAAGTATCGGATCCAATCCTCCAATCCGATACCGATACCCGATACCAATACAAGTCAATGGGACTCAAGTATCGGACGGTATTCCTGATGGTTCCCAGGGTCTGAAGGAGAGGAAACTCTCCTTCAGGCCCTGGGAACCATATTAATGTGTAAAAGAAATAATTAAAATAAAAAATATTGCTATACTCACCTCTCCAAGGGAACCGGCAGCGTTGTTTGCTTAAAATTCGCGCTTTTCTTTCCTTACGTGAAGTCCCGGCTTTGTGATTGGTTGCGTCGCAGTCACATGGGCGACGCAACCAATCACAGCAAGCCGTGATGTAATTTCAGGTCCTTAAGGATTTTAAAATTATGTCTCGGCTTTGTGATTGGTTGCGTCGCAGTCACATGGGCGACCCAACCAATCACAAGCCGTGACGTCACGGGAGCTGGACACGCGCGCATTTTAAAATGCTCGCTTGTCCAGCCTCCTGTGACGTCCCGGCTTGTGATTGGTTGCGTCGCGGTCAACCAATCACAAGCCGGGAGGCTGGACACGCGCGCATTTTAAAATGCGCGCGTGTCCAGCCTCCCGTGACGTCACGGCTTGTGATTGGTTGCGTCGCCCATGTGACTGCGACGCCACCAATCACAAAGCCGGGACGTCATTTTAAAATCCTTAAGGACCTGAAATTACGTCACGGCTTGCTGTGATTGGCTGCGTCGCCCATGTGACTGCGACGCAACCAATCACAAGCCGGGACTTCACGTAAAGAAAAGCGCGAATTTTAAACAAAGAACGCTGCCGCTTCCCTCGGTAAGGTGCAGGCTGCGTCGGAGAGGTGAGTATAGCAATATTTTTTATTTTAATTCTCTCTTTTACACATTTTTACATTAATGTTGTTTCGATACCGATACCCGATACCACAAAAGTATCGGATCTCGGTATCGGAATTCCGATACCCGCAAGTATCGGCCGATACCCGATACTTGCGGTATCGGAATGCTCAACACTACTTACAACACTTAGTGTGCTGGAGGAAAATACTCTGAGCTTCATATCACTGATTCCATTAAGCGTAATAACACATATCTCCCATCCACTACTTTACCAGTGACTTTGTCACAAAATACACTCACCGGCCACTTTATTAGGTACACCATGCTAGTAACGGGTTGGACCCCCTTTTGCCTTCAGAACTGCCTCAATTCTTCGTGGCATAGATTCAACAAGGTGCTGGAAGCATTCCTCAGAGATTTTGGTCCATATTGACATGATGGCATCACACAGTTGCCGCAGATTTGTCGGCTGCACATCCCAAAGATGCTCCATACAAGGCAGGATGGATCCATGCTTTCATGTTGTTTACGCCAAATTCTGACCCTACCATCCGAATGTCGCAGCAGAAATCGAGACTCATCAGACCAAGCAACGTTTTTCCAATCTTCTACTGTCCAATTTCGATGAGCTTGTACAAATTGTAGCCTCAGTTTCCTGTTCTTAGCTGAAAGGAGTGGTACCCGGTGTGGTCTTCTGCTGCTGTAGCCCATCTGCCTCAAAGTTCGACGCACTGTGCGTTCAGAGATGCTCTTAGGCCTACCTTGGTTGTAACAGGTGGCGATTTGAGTCACTGTTGCCTTTCTATCAGCTCGAACCGGTCTGCCCATTCTCCTCTGACCTCTGGCATCAACAAGGCATTTCCGCCCACAGAACTGCCGCTCACTGGATTTTTTTTCTTTTTCGGACCATTCTCTGTAAACCCTAGAGATGGTTGTGCGTGAAAATCCCAGTAGATCAGCAGTTTCTGAAATACTCAGACCAGCCCTTCTGGCACCAACAACCATGCCACATTCAAAGGCACTCAAATCACCTTTCTTCCCCATACTGATGCTCGGTTTGAACTGCAGGAGATTGTCTTGACCATGTCTACATGCCTAAATGCACTGAGTTGCCGCCATGTGATTGGCTGATTAGAAATTAAGTGTTAACAAGAAGTTGGACAGGTGTACCTAATAAAGTGGCCGGTGAGTGTATACAGTTATATGAAAAAGTTTGGGCACCCCCATTAATCTTAAGCTTAATGTTTTGTAAAAATAGTTTTTTTTCGCAACAGCTATTTCAGTTTCATATATCTAATAACTGTTGGACACAGTAATGCTTCTGCCTTGAAATGAGGTTTATTTTACTAACAGAAAATGTGCAATCTGCATTCAAACAAAATTTGACAGGTGCATAAGTATGGGCACCCTTATCATTTTCTTGTTTTAAATACTCTTACCTACTTTTTACTGACTTACTAAAGCACTTTTTTTGGCTTTGTAGCCTCATTGAGATTTGAACTTCATAGCCAGGTGTATGCAATCATGAGAAAAGCTACTTAAAGTGGCCACTTGCAAGTTGTTCTCCTGTTTGAATCTCCTCTGAAGAGTGGCATCATGGGCTCCTCAAAACAGCTGTCAAATGATCTGAAAACAAAGATTATTCAAAATAGTTGTTCAGGGGAAGGATACAAAAAGCTGTCTCAGAGATTTAACCTGTCAATTTCCACTGTGAGGAACATAGTAAGGAAATGGAAGAACACAGGTACAGTTCTTGTTAAGGCCAGAAGTGGCAGGCCAAGAAAAACATCAGAAAGGCAGAGAAGAAGAATGGTGAGATCAGTCAAGGACAATCCTCAGACCACCTCCAGAGAGCTGCAGTATCAACTTGCTGCAGATGGTGTCACTGTGCATCGGTCAACTATACAACGCACTTTGCACAAGGAGAAGCTGTATGGGAGAGTGATGCAAAAGAAGCCGTTTCTGCAAGCACGCCACAAACAGAGTCGGCTGAGATATGCAAAAGCACATTTGGAGAAGCCAATTTCTTTTTGGAAGAAGGTCCTGTGGACTGATGAAACCAAGATTGAGTTGTTTGGTCATACAAAAAGGCGTTATGCATGGCAGCAAAAAAACACAGCATTCCAAGAAAAACACTTGCTACCCACAGTAAAATTTGGTGGAGGTTCCATCATGCTTTGGGGCTGTGTGGCCAATGCCGGCACCGGGAATCTTGTTAAAGTTGAGGGATGCATGGATTCCTCTCTGTATCAGCAGATTCTTGACAATAATGGTCATGAATCAGTGACAAAGTTGAAGTTACACAGGGGATGGATCTTTCAGCAAGACAATGATTCAAAACACCGCTCCAAATCTACTCAGGCATTCATGCAGAGGAACAATTACACTGTTCTGGAATGGCCATCCCAGTCCCCAAACCTGAATATCATTGAACATCTGTGGGATCATTTGAAGAGGGCTGTCCATGCTCGGCGACCATCAAACTTAACTGAACTGGAATTGTTTTGTAAAGAGGAATGGTCAAAAATACCTTCATCCAGGATCTCATTAAAATCTACAGGAAGCGACTGGAGGCTGTTATTTTTGCAAAAGGAGGATCTACTAAATATTAATGTCACTTTTCTGGTGAGGTGCCCATACTTATGCACCTGTCAAATTTTTTTGAACACAGATTGCACATTTTCTGTTAGTACAATAAACCTAATTTCAAGGCAGAAACATTACTATGTCCAACAGTTATTAGATATATGAAACTGAAATAGCTGTTGCAAAAAAAACAATTTTTATAAAACATTAAGCTTAAGATTAATAGGGGTGCCCAAACTTTTTCATATAACTGTAGATACATTTAAAGGAAAGGCGGCAAGAAGAGCATTCAGATAATGTGAAGGTAAGGATGCCATAATGTATTGTAAAATTATGTTAAAACAGGCTGAAATTCCCTTAGGGGGGTCTGGTCTGTATGTGTTTAAGCAAATGGCTGTTCATTAAAGCAATGTGGTGGCTTACTAGATAATGGTTGAAGAAGAGCAGTGAAAGAATATGGCTAAGGAGGCAATTAGTGGGAGAGGTGGAAAAAAAAACAGAGTGTTGTATTAATGGCTTTAAAATGAACAGGACAGACGGACTCAGACATAATCAGTACCTCCTCCCTCTAACAGACCAAGAGGGTGGACATGTACAGAATTTAGGATGGAGAGATAATTGTTTACATTTTAGGGCACACAGACCCAAGTCCAATGTCATGCATTTAGTACCAGAAGGAGAAAATATTCTGCCTCCCTCACATTTATCAACATGAAGTGGATAGGTGGGGGGTAAGTAATACAGTAGTTGGGGGAGAGTAGTTAGAAAGATCAACTTCACCCACTGACTATGGCAAAGGAGGCTCATAGACTAGTTCTCCTCAGACATGGAGGACTGCCCCTCCTAAAAGACTATGACAGAATACAGGTCCTGGAATTTAAGAGATCTGATAATTATGATGAAATAGTTTACTAAAATAATAAGAAGCCTGTGTCTTTCAACAGACATTCAACATGTGACGGCCAAGCTGTGAGTCAGAGTGGTCAAGGAATCCAAGGTTAGAAGCCAGGAGTAGTGTTGAGCATTCCGATACCGCAAGTATCTGGTATCGGCCGATACTTGCGGGTATCGGAATTCCGATACCGAGATCCGATACTTTTGTGGTATCGGGTATCGGTATCAAAACAACATTAATGTGTAAAATTAAGAATTAAAATAAAAAATATTGCTATACTCACCTCTCCGACGCAGCCTGGACATCCGCGAGGGAACCGGCAGCGTTGTTTGCTTAAAATTCGCGCGTTTACTTCCTTACTTGAAGTCCCGGCTTGTGATTGGTCGCGTGCCGCCCATGTGGCCGCGACGTGACCAATCACAGCAAGCCGTGACGTAATTTTAGGTCCTTCAGGATTTTAAAATTACGTTCTGGCTTGTGATTGGTCGCGTCGCGGTCACATGGGCGACCCGACCAATCACAAGCCGTGACGTCACGGGAGGCTGGACACGCGCGCATTTTAAAATGCGCGCTTGTCCTGCCTCCCGTGACGTCCCGGCTTGTGATTGGTCGCGTCGCCCATGTGGCCGCGACGCAACCAATCACAGCAAGCCGTGACGTAATTTTAGGTCCTTCAGGATTTTAAAATTATGTTCTGGCTTGTGATTGGTCGCGACGCGATGCGACCAATCACAAGCCGTGACGTCACGGGAGGCAGGACAAGCGCGCATTTTAAAATGCGCGCGTGTCCAGCCTCCCGTGACGTCACGGCTTGTGATTGGTCAAGTCGCCCATGTGAGCGACCAATCACAAGCCAGAACGTAATTTTAAAATCCTGAAGGACCTAAAATTACGTCACGGCTTGCTGTGATTGGTCGCGTCGCGGCCACATGGGCGGCACGCGACCAATCACAAGCCGGGACTTCAAGTAAGGAAGTAAACGCGCGAATTTTAAGCAAACAACGCTGCCGGTTCCCTCGCGGACGTCCAGGCTGCGTCGGAGAGGTGAGTATAGCAATATTTTTTATTTTAATTCTTTATTTTACACATTAATATGGTTCCCGGGGCCTGAAGGAGAGATTCCTCTCCTTCAGACCCTGGGAACCATCAGGAATACCGTCCGATACATGAGTCCCATTGACTTGTATTGGTATCGGGTATCGGTATCGGATTAGATCCGATACTTTGCCGGTATCGGCCGATACTTTCCGATACCGATACTTTCAAGTATCGGACGGTATCGCTCAACACTAGCCAGGAGAGTACGTCATAAACAGATGGAGAGACAAAAGTGTGGTCAGGTGACATTCCGAGGTCAGAATACCAGGAGGATAACGGATCACAGCAGAAGGGATTAAACAGTCGGATGGTCAGAACAAAGTCCAAGGTCAGGCAGCAAATGATCAAGCATACAGAACTCAAGGCAAAGGGAGCACAAACCTCACAGCTGAATGTATGTCTGACAGAGGCCTGGGAGAAGCAGCTCATTTAATTAAGTAGCATGGCAGTCACCCAGGATAGTGAACACTTGGAGACAGCTGACACCTCCCAGTCACAGAGTGGATAGTCGAGCTTTCAATCAACACCATGACAGTCTAGAATGCCCCTGTACCAGATTGGATGGCCAAGCCAGATGCTGGTCAGATATAACTGTACAGGTTGAAGGCTTGATGAATTGGCAGATGCAAAAGAGAAATAGTACATATTAATAAATAAGTAAACAGGACAGTCAAAAGAATATCTGAATAGTAGATATAGGACTGAATTTTTGCAGATGTTATACTCAGAGGAATAGTGTTGTAAAGTCCTGCAAATTTGGGGATTGACAAAACATAGAGGATAATCCATAAATCTTAAATGGAATACCTTGAGAGAATTATGAGATCACAGACAAATAGTTGGCTGGCTATAGATTAATTAAATTGATCTGAGACATGCATGTTGTGAACTGCTTTTGTGAATGAAATAAAGGAATCAATAGGGAGAGACTTGTGAACATGTGGGAAGGATTAAAAAGACATTTTGCAATGAGCTCTAAGAGAGGAGCAGGAGTTAACTTATACTTGTAACACAAAGGGAGTACGTTTTTCCTTACCAGAGAGCACAGGGGGAAGAGAGAAAATCAAAAGTTCCCACACACATAGCAAATAGCTGGGAATTATTTTTCCTCATCCTAGTATATTGAAAAAAATATAAATCGTTTTTAATTTTACCAGTCTTACCCCAATGATTAAATTATCTCTGGACAGTAGTTTAGGTTTTTTAATTGACACTGGAGCATTGAAGTGTGTTGACTGTGCAAATAATGTTTTTTTTCTTTTTTTTTCTCTGAGAAATTATCAAAGCATTTTAAGGTGGTTTATTTGTAAAACGCATTTTTCCATGCTCGTGCACCCGGAAATAAACAATTTACATGGACACTGTTACCACAAGGTGCCCAAATTTCACCGACAATGTATACTGTTGCAATGTACTCAATATATCAAAAAATGGACTCTTCCATATCTGGAGGTTGTGTTTCTTTAGTTTATAGCATGTAGATGATTTATTGCTTGCTGTCCTGATCAAATCTCATGTCAGGAGTCATCTATCTTCCTTTTGTGTTTCTTAGTAAAACATGGATGTAATTCCCCACCAGAAGGTTTTTATAGAACACTGTCTGTCACAATGCACTAAACATATCGCTGAGGAAAGGAAGTCACAATTAGTGTTGAGCATTCCGATACCGCAAGTATCGGGTATCGGCCGATACTTGCGGTATCGGAGTTACGATACCGAGATCCGATACTTTTGTGGTATCGGGAATCAGTACCGGATCCATATTACTGTGTAAAATAAAGAATTAAAATAAAAAATATTGATATACTCACCTCTCCGGAGGCCCCTGGACATCACCGCTGGTAACCGGCAGCCTTCTTTGCTTAATATGAGCGCGTTTAGGGCCTTCCATGACGTCACGGCTTCTGATTGGTCGCGTGCCGCTCATGTGACTGCCATGCGACCAATCACAAGCCGTGACGTCATTCTCAGGCCCTAAACTCCTCATTCTAGGAATTTAGGACCTGAGAATGACGTCGCGGCTTGTGATTGGTTGCGTGGCGGTCACATTAGCGGCACGCGACCAATCAGAAGCCGTGACGTCATGGAAGGCCCTAAACGCGCTCATTTTAAGCAAAGAAGGCTGCCGGTTACCAGCGGTGATGTCCAGGGGCCTCCGGAGAGGTGAGTATATCAATATTTTTTATTTTAATTCTTTATTTTACACAGTAATAGTGATCCCAGGGCCTGAAGGAGAGTTTCCTCTCCTTCAGACCCTGGGAACCATCAGGATACCTTCCGATACTTGGTGTCCCATTGACTTGTATTGGTATCGGGTATCGGTATCGGCGATATCCGATACTTTTCGGGTATCGGCCGATACTATCCGACACCGATACTTTCAAGTATCGGACGGTATCGCTCAACACTAGTCACAATACATCAAATTAAATTGCTCCAAAAACACGGTCTACAACAGAGACCTGTGACTTATTATTTAGTCAGATTGGACCCTGTTGTTAGGAGTGCACCCTCTTGTCTTAGAGCTATTTCTGCAGTTCATGTTTAAAAAGGCCCCATAAATCGTTCTAGATTATAAAGTCACACTTTACACAATATTTGCAATGTTCTCAGTTAGGTACAGCCTACACACATTTCAATGTGCCCTTTACATGCCCAAAATGTGGAACTCAAGTGATGCACAATCTTGAATCCAGTCACGCTCCTGTCACTGGATTCAAAGAGGCGAAAAAGGTGCAAGTTGTGGATAGTGACCTAATTTTCCTTTATTGAGGAAAACACATCACACATATATACACCTCATGATTATATTGCTCTGATGCAACAAGAAACAGCAGGGTTTGACCAAGTCTAAGATGAGCCCATTCTTTTAACAGAATTTTGAGGGTTTTTTTGTAGATAGATCCAGATCCCGAGATCCTGATCAATCCTACATTGGATAGAATGCTACACAACATGAAGTAATAAAAGCCAAACCACTCCCTCCTCATCTATCAGCACAGGAGGAAGGGCTGAAGGCATTCACTGAGGCATGTAGAGTGGCAAAGAGTAAGATTGCCTATGTCTATGTAGACAGTAGATCTTTCCTAATTTCACATGAATTTGACCATAAACATGAATTTCACCATAAAACCCGCAGCGAGCATAAGAGGCCTGAAGGAAGTTCTGCTGTGACTGACCAAGATATCCATAGTCAAGATAAAGTTCACACCTTACACTGATGAAGCCAAAGGAAATTCTAGTACAGATGCAGCCACCAAGGAAACAGCAAAGAGGCTGAGAGTCTGCTAGCAATATAGAACAGGACCTCGGTGGCAGTTGTCACTCCTGATATTATTAAATATCTAGAGATACAGGGTGCTCAACAGAAAAAGGAATGGGAGACACAGGGAACCACGCTGACTGAGGAAGGTCTGTGGATAAAGGGTGGTAAGTAGTGTTGAGCATTCCAATACCGCAAGTATCGGTATCGGCCGATAATTGCGGTATCGGAATTCCGATACCGAGTTCCGATACTTTCAGTATATCGGATACCGGAATCGGAAGTTCCCATAATTCAAAGAGCCAGAATTCAGCCAATGAGGAATAATTAGAAGTGTGGGCACATCCTGTTCTGCATGGTAGGCATGTAACTACTGGCATGGCTGTGATTGGCTGCTGAAATGATGTCATGATGCAGTATAAAAGTCGCCGCCGCCATTTTGGGTTCACTCTGCTGTGAATTCAGTTAGGGACAGGACGCTGTGTTCTGACTGAGGGCCAGTTTAAAGATAGCGATTTGCTTCATTGTGCTTTACCCAGGCTAATATAGCAACCGCTGTGTGAGAACCTTTTTTTTGCCTTGCAGCGCTGTTCACGGCTGTCTGCAAGGTATCTGTGTGAGTGCAGCTCACTCTGTAGTCTGGTCTGCAGCCACCGCTGGTTGTAGTCAACTCAGGGTGCATCACTGCCTCATACCGTTCCATTGTCCGTTTTTCAAATAGTGCAGCCTGCTGCACATTTTTTCAAATTTGTCCTATTAGTGGCTTTCCATCCGTATCCTGCTAGATTGTGAAAAAACACTATATAGGATTACATAGAGGAGTTTTTTAGGCCTTGCAGCACCGTTTACAGCTGTCTGCATGGTCTCTGTGTGAGTGCAGCTCACTCTGTAGTATGTTCTGCCGCCACAGCCGGTTGTAGTCAGCTCAGGGTGCGTCACTGCCTCATACCGTTCCATTGTCCGTTTCTCAATTAGTGCAGCCTGCTGCACATTTTTTCAGATTTATCCTATTAGTGGCTTTCCATCCGTATCCAGCTAGATTGTGGAAAAACACTATATAGGATTACATAGAGGAGCTTTTTTGGCCTTGCAGCGCCGTTTACGGCTGTCTGCATGGCCTCTGTGTGAGTGCAGCTCACTCTGTAGTCTGTTCTGCCGCCACAGCCGGTTGTAGTCTGCTCAGGGTGCGTCACTGCCTCATACCATTCCATTGTCCGTTTCTCAATTAGTGCAGCCTGCTGCCCTTTTTTTCAAATTTATCCTATCAGTGGCTTTCCATCCATATCCTGCTAGATTGTGGAAAAACACTATATAGGATTACATAGAGGAGCTTTTTTTGGCCTTGCAGCACCGTTTACGGCTGTCTGCACGGTCTCTGTGTGAGTGCAGCTCACTCTGTAGTCTGTTCTGCGGAAAAAACAAACAGTTTATAAAGTTCACCAAACACTCCACTTTAGAGTTGTGTAGGCCACATTAGCTCATATTAAAGTCTAGTCCACACTTGAAAAAATTAGTGTTCCTTATACCTGTTATCAGCTGTTCAGGAATAAGCACACTAAGCCCTTAGTACATTTCTGCCAATCTTTATCAGTCTACCAAGATGAAGAAGGCAGGGAGTAAGGCACGTGGGCGTGGAGGTGGAGCAGGGAGAGGACATGGGGATGCTGTGCCTGCTGCAGGGCACCGGTGACTCATCATCCCCCAGTTTTAGCAGGGAACAGTCCTTCATGCGCAGCTTTGTAGTAGATCGCCGTGCCCCACTGCTGCGGGACGAACAAATTGAAGCAGTTGTCGGATGGATGGCAGCTAATGCAACGACTTCAATTAGTGCCATATCCTCTCAGGCACAGAGCACTGAAGAGCACCCATCTGTCTCTTCACCACCTGCCAAATTGCCCGCCTGCAGAGAGCCCAGGACAGGAGCCATCTCTACTTCTGTTCTCTGAATCTCTTGGCTTGGAAAGAGGGGGCCAGCCAAGTAGCATTGGAGAAATGGAAGAAGAGGCAGTATGAAGTGATGCCCAACAGCTTTTTCTCTCTGACTCTGAAGAGACGGGTGGGCCAGTGCCTCCGGTCAGCACACCTCAGTACGCATCTGATGATGAGACTCAGGTGCCACTTTCCGGTGCGTACTGTGCTGCCGAGACTACCCAGGAGAAGCACTGCGCATGCCCATGAATCCCAGCCCCGCAGTGTGATGAAATCAGAAGACACTGCGAGGTGGGATCTCGGGCAGCGCGGCCGCACAGGCGCAGTCAGCCTGACACCAAAATGATGTCAGAAGACGGGCAGCGCTAACTGCGCATGGCCAAGGTTTAACATAACAGCGCAGGCTCTGGGACAGATTCAAACAACGCTGAGGAGGTGGCTCATGACCCCAAGGGGGTAGGAATGACGGCTGTGTTGCATCTCATTACAAAGGAAAATCCCACCTCCGGGACGGTTTCACTGTATCAAGGGACACATTTTCAAAGTGTTTAGTTCTGCGTTTGCAAGGAGCATAAATAAAAGAGCCACCTTTTGTTTGTGCGGCATTAGTGATGCACAAGTGGCTCTTTCAGTTACAAACGTCTGGGGGGGTTAAAGGTTCCCTTTCAACTTGCTCCAAGTAGGCCTCAGCCTATACTCTGTTTCTCCTGCATTCCCAGGGCTCCAACACCGCCAGTTGCTGCCCGGAAGTGCCGTTTGCACAGTCAACACTTGCTGTCGTGTTATTGGGTTTCAGTAATGTCAGCTGATCCCCAGCTGTGTATCCGGCAATTTGACCTGCTACCTCCATGCTGACACTACAACAGATGTTAAACTGCCTCATGTGCAGGCCTCGGCCTACATTCTGCTTCTCCTGGATTGCCAGCTGCTCACCTGCTGTGTGTGCGGCAATCACTCAAGTCTGCTTCTCCTGCTGTCCCTGGGCTCCAACACTGCCAGTTGCTGCCCAGAAGTGCTGTTTGCACAGTCAACAGTTGCTCCTCTGTTATTAGGGTTCAGTAATGCCAGCTGCTCCCCTGCTGTGTGTGCAGCAATCACTCAAGTCTGCTCCTCCTGCTGTCCCTGGGCTCCAACACTGCCAGTTGCTGCTAGGAAGTGCTGTCTGCTCAGTCAACACCTGCTCCAGTGGTATTGGGGTTCAGTAACGCCAGCTGCTCCCCTGCTGTGTGTGTGGCAATCACTCAAGTCTGCTCCTCCTGCTGTCCCTGGGCTCCAACACTCCCAGTTACTGCTCGGAAGTGCTGTCTGCACAGTCAACAGTTGCTCCTCTGTTATTGGGGTTCAGTAACGCAAGCTGCTCCCCTGCTGTGTGTGCGGCAATCACTCAAGTATGCTCCTCCTGCTGTCCCTGGGCTCCAACACCGCCAGTTGCTGCTCGGAAGTGCTGTCTGAACAGTCAACAGCTGCTCCAGTGTTATTGGGGTTCAGTAACGCCAGCTGCTCCCCTGCTGTGTGTGCGGCAATCACTCTAGTCTGCTCCTCCTGCTGTCCCAGGGTTCCAGCACCGCCAGTTGCTCCCCGGAAGTGCTGTTTGCACAGTCAACAGTTGCTCCTCTGCTATTGGGGTTCAGTAACGCCAGCTGCTCCCCTGCTGTCTATGCGGCAATCACTCAAGTCTGCTCCTCCTGCTGTACCTGGGCTCCAACACTGCCACTTGCTGCCTGGAAGTGCTGTTTGCACAGTCAACAGTTGCTCCTCTGTTATTGGGGTTCAGTAACGCCAGCTGCTCCCCTGCTGTGTGTGCGGCAATCACTCAAGTCTGCTCCTCCTGCTGTCCCTGGGCTCCAACACCACCAGTTGCTGCCCAGAAGTGCTGACAGCACAGTCAACAGTTGCTCCTCTGTTATTGGGGTTCAGTAACACCAGCTGCTCCCCTGCTGTGTGTGCGGCAATCACTCAAGTCTGCTCCTCCTGCTGTCCCTGGGCTCCAACACCGCCAGTTGCTGCTCAGAAATTCTGTCTGCAGGGGGTTCTCTTCTACTCCAGCTAGGTTCCAGTTCGGCGTGTTCCATTGCCCTGTAACTTGTGGTAAGTCCTGCGCAAACAAATACATGAATAACACAATTTCCAGATTCATTGCTGTGACTACCATGCGTCACACAGTAATCGTATCTACCTCCTTAAATCAATCATATCAAAAACCCAGAGAACCAAAGGAAGCTTTTTTTCTTATAAAATTAAAAAAACCTTTATTGTAACAATGACAACATTTAAGACATTTTTTAAAAAAAGCCAGCACATAACACAGTGATGTAAGTGTGCAATAACACAAAAGTGTAATAAAGACACCAGAAACAATGTAATGAGACCACCTGCATTGAGTGATCCTATCCTATATCAGCAAAATGCCATTATATATATGGTACCGACATGTTACTCCCCAGCTTGTCTACCAAAGAAGGATCCAATTCCTATGTTGGGAACATCTGCTCTGTAACATTAATCACTATCGCGATCTAGTTTAAACCGTCCCATTGGTAAATGTAGGCGCCCAAGATTAGTCATATCTAACTCCCAATGGATATAAACAACCTCTGGTAGCCACCCAAGGAGAACGTCTCACCTAATGCCAGGTGGGTCTCAGCACGCACCCCTGACGCGCGTTTCGCCGCTGTGAGCCCCGCTTTCTCAAAGGGGAAAGTGTTAGGCTGAATGGCTTGCAGGACCTTTAAGTAACCATGGCAATGCACCATGTGATCGTCACATGGTGCCGCTTGCCCCTAAGCTGTGTTGCGGGGCATGCGCGCGCCGCTGTCCAGGTCCTCCCGCCCCCGCCCGGACATATCCGGCAGAGAACACAAGCAGGCACCAGCTGGTCCCGATTATGTCTACCGCAGGATGCCGCCGGACAGGAACGGGTGACCACAGAGAGAGGAACCGCGCACGCGCACCACAGCTGGGGTACCATACTCTGCATCAATTAAAACAACACACAATCTACAAATAAACAAGTCCATATGTGATACATGTTCTTTCCTCCATGAAGGGATCCACATGCTGTTTGGTAACATATTTATAGCAGGAACGTCCCGTCCGTGGTCCCATTCTTTAGCAGCCAATAGTCCATATCTCACAAAAGTAGGGAGAATTCCAACTCTATTCCTGGTACACAAATGAGGCCTATATCACATAAGACAAAACAATGTTAAAACCAAACGCAAAACACAAATTAAAATACAGAATGGAAAAAGGGAGAAAGGAGGGGAGAGTAAGAAGGGGGAAAAGGATTGACCAAGAGACTCATAAGTATGGGGCAAAATTCAGAGACTCGTTTAAGCCCGCAGGTTTCATAGTTCCGAGGGTCACAATCCATTTAAGTTCGCGTTGTGCTAGTAGTTTTTTGATATTACCTCCTCTAACACCCACATGCACTACATCTATGCCTCTGACCCTAAAATCCCTAGGAACTATGAAACCTGCGGGCTTAAACGAGTCTCTGAATTTTGCCCCATACTTATGAGTCTCTTGGTCAATCCTTTTCCCCCTTCTTACTCTCCCCTCCTTTCTCCCTTTTTCCATTCTGTATTTTAATTTGTGTTTTGCGTTTGGTTTTAACATTGTTTTGTCTTATGTGATATAGGCCTCATTTGTGTACCAGGAATAGAGTTGGAATTCTCCCTACTTTTGTGAGATATGGACTATTGGCTGCTAAAGAATGGGACCACGGACGGGACGTTCCTGTAGAGTTGAGCGAAATGGGTCGGCCATTTTCAGAAGTCGCCGACTTTTGGCAAAGTCGGGTTTCATGAAACCCGACCCGACCCCTGTGTGGGGTCGGCCATGAGGTCGGCGATCTTCTGAATCTGGTATCGGAATTCCAATACCGAGTTCCGATATGTTTGCGATATCGGGAATCGGTATCGGAATCCATATTTAAGTGTAAAATAAAGAATCAAAATAAAAAATATTGATATACTCACCCTCGGACGCGCCCTGGTACTAACCGGCAGCCTTCCTTCCTAAGAATGAGCGCGTGAATGACCTGCGGTGACGTCGTGGCTTGTGATTGGTCGTGAGCAGTCACATGGGCGGTCACGCGACCAATCACAAGCCACGACGTCATCTAAGGTCCTTCACGCGCTCATTCTTAGGAAGGAAGGCTGCCGGAAAGAAGCAGGGCGCGTCCGAGGGTGAGTATATATCTAATAGGAATATACTCACCCTCGGACGCGCCCTGCTTCTTTCCGGCAGCCTTCCTTCCTAAGAATGAGCGCGTGAAGGACCTTAGATGACGTCGCGGCTTGTGATTGGTCGCGTGACCGCCCATGTGACCGCTCGCGACCAATCACAAGCCGCGACGTCACCGCAGGTCATTCACGCGCTCATTCTTAGGAAGGAAGGCTGCCGGTTAGTACCAGGGTGCGTCCGAGGGTGAGTATATCAATATTTTTTATTTTGATTCTTTATTTTACACATTAATATGGATCCCAGGGCCTGAAGGAGAGTTTCCTCTCCTTCAGACCCTGGGAACCATAGTATCCCATTGCACTGCATTGGGTTTCGTGTTTCGGCCGACCCCGACCCCGACTTTTTTATAGGATCGGCCGATTTCACTCGACCCAACTTTTGAGAAAGTCGGGTTTCGTGAAACCTGACCAGATCCTATAAAAATAAAAGTTGCTCAACCCTACGTTCCTGTTATAAATATGTTACCAAACAGCATGTGGATCCCTTCATGGAGGAAAGAACATGTATCACATATGGACTTGTTTATTTGTAGATTGTGTGTTGTTTTAATTGATGCAGAGTATGGTACCCCAGCTGTGGTGCGCGTGCGCGGTTCCTCTCTCTGTGGTCACCCGTTCCTGTCCGGTGGCGTCCTGCGGTGGACATAATCGGGACCAGCTGGTGCCTGCTTGTGTTCTCTGCTGGATATGTCTGGGCGGGAGCGGGAGGACCTGGACAGCGGCGCGCGCATGCGCCGCAACACAGCTTAGGGGCAAGCGGCACCATATGACGATCACATGGTGCATTGCCATGGTTACTTAAAGGTCCTGCAAGCCATTCAGCCTAACACTTTCCCCTTTGAGAAAGCGAGGCTCACAGCGGCGAAACGCGCGTCAGGGGTGCGTGCTGAGACCCACCTGGCATTAGGTGAGACATGTTCTCCTTGGGTGGCTACCAGAGGTTGTTTATATCCATTGGGAGTTAGATATGACTAATCTTGGGCGCCTACATTTACCAATGGGACTGTTTAAACTAGATCGCGATAGTGATTAATGTTACAGAGCAGATGTTCCCAACATAGGAATTGGTTCCTTCTTTGGTAGACTAGCTGGGGAGTAACATGTCGGTACCATATATATAATGGCATTTTGCTGATATAGGATAGGATCACTCCATGCAGGTGGTCTCATTACATTGTTTTTTGGTGTCTTTATTACACTTTTGTGTTATTGCGCACTTACATCACTGTGTTATGTGCTGGCTTTTTTTAAATATTGTATTAAATGTTGTCATTGTTACAATAAAGGTTTTTCTAATTTTATAAGAAAAAAAGCTTCCTTTGGTTCTCTGGGTTTTTGCAAACAAATACATGTAGACACTTTACTTTCCAATATGGCGGGGACTTGTCGCTTTGCGACTACCAGTATTCTGACTTTGTCAGACTGGTTACTTTAATAGGGACATTGTTCACACCGGTGGTTACCTGTTTCTTCTTTTTTACCATTCTTGTGCACCTTATCTCTACTTTTTGTTACTATGTGTGATCTTTTTGGCTTTTGATAATACAATAAATTATTTATACCCATTATACTCCTGTTTCTCCGTGTTACTTAGCTCTGATATGGAGTGGGTTGCCTTAGGCTTTGGGCTTTCTCTCTCTATTTAGTGCTAATAGCCCATTTTTCTTTCTTAATAATATGTGGTCTGGTGTTGTTATACTGCACAGTCAACAGTTGCTCCTCTGTTATTGGGGTTCAGTAACACCAGCTGCTCCCCTGCTGTGTGTGCGGCAATCACTCAAGTCTGCTCCTCCTGCTGTCCCTGGGATCCAACACCGCCAGTTGCTGCTCAGAAGTGCTGTTTGCACTGTCAACAGTTGCTCCTCTGTTATTGGGGTTCAGTAACGCCAGCTGCTCCCCTGCTGTGTGTGCGGCAATCACTCAAGTATGCTCCTCCTGCTGTCCCTGGGCTCCAACACCGCCAGTTGCTGCTCGGAAGTGCTGTCTGAACAGTCAACAGCTGCTCCAGTGTTATTGGGGTTCAGTAACGCCAGCTGCTCCCCTGCTGTGTGTGCGGCAATCACTCTAGTCTGCTCCTCCTGCTGTCCCAGGGTTCCAGCACCGCCAGTTGCTCCCCGGAAGTGCTGTTTGCACAGTCAACAGTTGCTCCTCTGTTATTGGGGTTCAGTAACACCAGCTGCTCCCCTGCTGTCTATGCGGCAATCACTCAAGTCTGCTCCTCCTGCTGTCCCTGGGATCCAACACCGCCAGTTGCTGCTCAGAAGTGCTGTTTGCACTGTCAACAGTTGCTCCTCTGTTATTGGGGTTCAGTAACGCCAGCTGCTCCCCTGCT
Source organism: Ranitomeya variabilis (assembly GCF_051348905.1). Taxonomy (NCBI): domain Eukaryota; kingdom Metazoa; phylum Chordata; class Amphibia; order Anura; family Dendrobatidae; genus Ranitomeya; species Ranitomeya variabilis. The sequence goes on from NC_135233.1 coordinate 813,655,057, forward strand.
GTGTGTGTGCCAATACCTCCAGTCTGTTCCTCCTGCATTCCCTGGGCTCCAACACCGCCAGTTGCTGCCCAGAAGTGCTGTCTGCACAGTCAACAGCTGCTCCAGTGTTATTGGAGTTCAGTAACGCCAGCTGCTCCCCTGCTGTGTGTGTGGCAATACCTCCAGTCTGTTCCTCCTGCATTCCCTGGGCTCCAACACTGCCAGTTGCTGCTTGGAAGTTCTGTCTGCACAGCCGACACCTGCTCCAGTGTTATTGGGGTTCAGTAATGCCAGCTGCTCCCCTGCTGTGTGTGCGTCAATCACTCAAGTCTGCTCCTCCTGCTGTCCCTGGGCTCCAACACCGCCAGTTGCTGCTCCGAAGTGCTGTCTGCACAGTCAACACCTGATCCAGTGTTATTGGGTTCAGTAACGCCAGCTGCTCCCCTGCTGTGTGTGCGGCAATCACTCAAGTCTGCTCCTCCTGCTGTCCCTGGGCTCCAACACCGCCAGTTGCTGCTCGGAAGTGCTGTCTGCACAGTCAACACCTGCTCCAGTGTTATTGGGGATCAGTAATGCCAGCTGCTCCCCTGCTGTGTGTGCGGCAATCACTCAAGTCTGCTCCTCCTGCTGTACCTGGGCTCCAACACCACCAGTTGCTGCCTGGAAGTGCTGTCTGCACAGTCAACAGCTGCTCCAGTGTTATTGGGGTTCAGTAACGCCAGCTGCTCCCCTGCTGTGTGTGCAGCAATCACTCAAGTCTGCTCCTCCTGCTGTCCCTGGGCTCCAACACCGCCAGCTGCTGCTCGGAAGTGCTGTCTGCACAGTCAACACCTGCTCCAGTGTTATTGGGGATCTGTAATGCCAGCTGCTCCCCTGCTGTGTGTGCGGCAATCACTCAAGTCTGCTCCTCCTGCTGTCCCTGGGCTCCAACACCACCAGTTGCTGCCCAGAAGTGCTGTCTGCACAGTCAACAGCTGCTCCAGTGTTATTGGGGTTCAGTAACGCCAGCTGCTCCCCTGCTGTGTGTGCGGCAATACCTCCAGTCTGTTCCTCCTGCATTCCCTGGGCTCCAACACTGCCAGTTGCTGCTTGGAAGTTCTGTCTGCACAGCCGACACCTGCTCCAGTGTTATTGGGGTTCAGTAACGCCAGCTGCTCCCCTGCTGTGTGTGCGGCAATCACTCAAGTCTGCTCCTCCTGCTGTCCCTGGGCTCCAACACCGCCAGTTGCTGCTCGGAAGTGCTGTCTGCACAGTCAACACTTGCTGCCGTGTTATTGGGTTTCAGTAACGTCAGCTGATCCCCAGCTGTGTATCTGGCAATGTGTCCTGCGACCTCCACGCTGACACAACAACAGAAATGAATGGGAACCTGTCCACCCCCAGGCTTTTGTAACTAGAAGAGCCATCTTGTGCAGCACTAATGCTGCATTTGGACAAGGTGGCTCTTTTAGTTATTCTCCTTGCACAGGCTGAAGTTAACACTTTTAAAATGTGTCCCCTTGTACCTTCAAACCGTCCCGGAGGTGGGACTTTCCTTTTTAATGAGATGCAGCACAGCCGTCATTCCTACCCCCTTGGCGCCGGGCGCCACCTCCTCGGCGTTGTTTGAATCTGTCCCAGAGCCTGCGCTGTTATGTTATCCCTTGGCCATGCACAGTGCATATCTTCGCCTCTCACTCATCTCCTTCAGACTGTGTGGCGTCATGGCCGTGGCATGTGATTTGGGATCAGCTGATGCCACACAGTCTGAAGAAGGTGGAAGGAGATAAGTTAGAGAGGCGAAGATATGCACTGTGCAAGGTCATGAATCCCAGCCCCACAGTGTGAATAAATCAGAAAACACTGTAGGGCTGGATTCATGGGTATGCCCAGTGCATATCTTCGCCTCTCACTCATCTCCTTCCGCCTTCTTCAGACTGTGTGGCATCACGGCCGTGGCTTGTGATTTGGGATCAGCTGATGCCGCACAGTCTGAAGAAGGTGGAAGGAGATAAGTTAGAGAGGCGAAGATATGCACTGTGCAAGGTCATGAATCCCAGCCCCACAGTGTGAATAAATCAGAAAACACTGTAGGGCTGGATTCATGGGTATGCCCAGTGCATATCTTCGCCTCTCACTCATCTCCTTCCGCCTTCTTCAGACTGTGTGGCATCACGGCCGTGGCTTGTGATTTGGGATCAGCTGATGCCGCACAGTCTGAAGAAGGCGGAAGGAGATGAGTTAGCGAGGCGAAGATATGCACTGTGCAAGGCCATGAATCCCAGCCCCGCAGTGTGAATAAATCAGAAGATACTGTGGGGCTGGGATTCATGGGCATGCGCAGTGCATATCTTCGCCTCTCACTCATTTCCTTCCGCCTTCTTCAGACTGTGCGGCGTCACGGCCGTGGCATGTGATTTGGAATCAGCTGACGCCGCACAGTCTGAAGAAGGCGGAAGGAGATGAGTTAGAGAGGTGAAGATTAGTGTTGAGCATTCCGATACCGCAAGTATCGGGTATCGGCCGATACTTGCGGGTATCGGAATTCCGATACCGAGATCCGATACTTTTGTGGTATCGGGAATCGGTATCGGGATTAATATCAATGTGTAAAATAAATAATTAAAATAAAAAATAGGGATATACTCACCTCTCCGGCGGCTCCTGGACTTTACCGCCGTAACCGGGAGCCGTTGTACCTAAGAATGCGCGCTTGAAGGGCCTTAGATGAGGTCACTGCGCTCTGATTGGTCCGTAGCGGTCGCGTGACCGCTACGTGACCAATCACAAAGCAGTGATGTCACCTAAGGTCTTTCAAGCGCTTGAAATACCTTAGAAGACGTCACTGCTTTGTGATTGGTCGCGTACCGGTCACGCGACCGCTACGCGACCAATCAGAAGCTGCGGACGTCTTCTAAGGTATTTCAAGCACTTGAAAGACCTTAGGTGATGTCACTGCTTTGTGATTGGTCGCGTAGCCATCACACGACCGCTACGGACCAATCAGAGTGCAGTGACCTCATCTAAGGCCCTTCAAGCGCGCATTCTTAGGTACAACGGCTCCCGGTTACGGCGGTAAAGTCCAGGCTGCGTCGGAGGGTGAGTATATCCCTATTTTTTATTTTAATTCTTTCTTTTACACATTGATATGGATCCCAGGGCCTGAAGGAGAGTTTCCTCTCCTTCAGACCCTGGGAACCATACAGGATACCGTCCGATACTTGGTGTCCCATTGACTTGTATTGGTATCGGGTATCGGTATCGGATTAGATCCGATACTTTGCCGGTATCGGACGATACTTTCCGATACCGATACTTTCAAGTATCGGACGGTATCGCTCAACACTAGTGAAGATATGCACTGTGCAAGGCCATGAATCCCAGCCCAACAGTGTGAATAAATCAGAAGACACTGCAGGGCCTGATGTCAGGCAATGCGACCACACAGGCGCAGTCAGGCTGACATCAAATGATGTCAGAAGATGGGCAGCGCTAACTGCACATGGCCAAGGGATAACATAACAGCGCAGGCTCCGGGACAGATTCAAACAATGCTGAGGAGGCTGCGCCCGGCACCAAGGGGGTATGAATGACAGCTGTGCTGCGTCTCATTAAGAAGGAAAGTCCCGCCTCTGGGAAGGTTTCACGGTATAAGGGACCAAATTTTATAAGTGTTTCATTCAGCGTGTGCAAGGAGCATAATTAAAAGCGCCACCTTTTCCTTGTGCAGCATTACTGCTGCACAAGGTGGCTCTTCTACTTGCTAATGCCTGGAGGGGTTAAAGGTTCCATTTCAACTTGCTCCAATTAGGCATCAGCCTACACTCTGCTTCTCCTTTATTCCCTGGGCTCCAACAATGCCAGTTGCTGCTCAGAAGTGTCTTTGGCATGGGTACTCCCTCCTTCCCAGCCCAGTTCCAGCACGCCAGCTGTTTCCGGGTAGTGTCAAGGTCACTTTGACTCCAATACATTGTCCTGTCGTGTTGCGGTCGGGTTAGGCAACTATATGATGCCTGCAGTTTAGGTGCTTTCTATGTGGGCTGCGGGAACTGGCAATCAAGGCTGGTTCCGTAGTGCAAATATGACAAGCTCCCCCTATAGGACTGTGGATTTTTGGTAACTACGGCCGGCTCGCGGCGTAGCATCTTTTGCTTTTCCTGTGGACCTTCTGCTGCCTATCTGAGTTCCAGCACCATTAGCTGGTTCTTAGGAAGACAATCTTGAATAGGTCCCCCTGGTTCCAGTACCGTCAGCTGGTTCCGGGCAGAGCCTTTGGCTTAGGTGCCTCCTTCTGGGTATCCAAGTTCCACAAAGTCAGGTGGTCCTTGGTAGTGCTTTCTTGCACGGGTATCTCCTGCTTAGTAACCGGGTTCCAGTACCGTCAGCTGGTTCTCGGTTGTTCCATTGGCTCTTTTACCTTCTGCTACCCATCCGGCTTCCAGTACCATCAGCTGGTTCTTGGCAGTGTCTTTTGCTCTTCTACTTTCTGCTCCCCATCCTGGTTACAGTACCGTCAGCTGGTTCTGGGCAGAGCCTTTGGCTTAGGTGCCTCCTTCTGGGTATCCGAGTTCCACCAACATCAGGTGGTCCTTGGTAGTGCTTTCTGGCATGGGTACCTCCTGCTTAGTAACCGGGTTCCTGTACTGTCAGCTGGTCCTCGGTAGTTCCATTGGCTCTTGTACCTTCGGCTACCCATCCGGGTTCCAGCTCCGTCAGCTGGTTCTCGGCAGTGTCTTTTGCTCTTGTACCTTCTGCTTCCCATCCTGGTTCCAGTACTGTCAGCTGGTTCCGGGCAGAGCCTTTGGCTTAGGTGCCTCCTTCTGGGTATCCGAGTTCCACCAACGTCAGGTGGTCCTTGGTAGTGCTTTCTGGCATGGGTACCTCCTGTTTAGTAACTGGGTTCCAGTACCATCAGCTGGTCCTCGGTAGTTCCATTGGCTCTTGTACCTTCGGCTACCCATCCGGGTTCCAGTACCATCAGCTGGTTCTCGGCAGTATCTTTTGCTCTTGTACCTTCTGCTCCCCATCCTGATTCCAGTACCATCAGCTGGTTCCAGGCAGAGCCTTTGGCTTAGGTGCCTCCTTCTGGGTATCCGAGTTCCACCAACGTCAAGTGGTCCTTGGTAGTGCTTTCTGGCATGGGTACCTCCTGCTTAGTAACCAGGTTCCAGTACCATCAGCTGGTCCTTGGTAGTTCCATTGGCTCTTGTACCTTCGGCTACCCATCCGGGTTCCAGTACCGTCAGCTGGTTCTCGGCAGTGTCTTTTGCTCTTGTACCTTCTGCTCCCCATCCTGGTTCCTGTACAATCAGCTGGTTCCGGGCAGAGCCTTTGGATTTTGTGCCTCCTTCTGGATATCCGAGTTCCACCAATGTCAGGTGGTCCTTGGTAGTGCTTTCTGGCACGGGTACCTCCTGCTTAGTAACTGGGTTCCAGTACCGTCAGCTGGTCCTCGGTAGTTCCATTGTCTCTTGGACCTTCGGGTAGCCATCCGGGTTCCAGTACCGTCAGCTGGTTTTCGGCAGTATCTTTTGCTCTTGTACCTTCTGCTCCCCATCCTGGTTCCAGTACCATCAGCTGGTTCCGGGCAGAGCCTTTGGCTTTGGTGCCTCCTTCTGGGTATCCGAGTTCCACCAACGTCAGGTGGTCCTTGGTAGTGCTTACTGGCACGGGTACCTCCTGCTTAGTAACTGGGTTCCAGTACTGTCAGCTGGTCCTCGGTAATTCCATTGGCTGTTGTACCTTCGGCTACCCATCCGGGTTCCAGTACCGTCAGCTGGTTCTCAGCAGTGTCTTTTGCTCTTGTACCTTCTGCTCCCCATCCTGGTTCCAGTACCGTCAGCTGGTTCTGGGCAGAGCCTTTGGCTTTGGTGCCTCCTTCTGGGTATCTGAGTTCCTCCAATGTCAGGTGGTCCTTGGTAGTGCTTTCTGGCATGGGTACCTTCTGCTTAGTAACCGGGTTCCAGTGCCATCAGCTGGTCCTCGGTAGTTCCATTGGCTCTTGGACCTTCGGGTAGCCAACCGGGTTCCAGTACCGTCAGCTGGTTCTCGGCATTTCCTCAGCCTTCTTGTACCTTCTGCTACATTTCCAAGTTCAAGACCCTAAAGACGACGACCCTGAAGACCACCCCTAAGACTACGACCCCAGAGACGACGACCCCTGAGACGACGACCCTGAAGGCCACCCCGAAGATGACGACGACGACCCTGGAGACAACGACCCTGGAGACGACGACCCTGGAGATGACGACCCTGAAGACCGAGAAGCAGAAGAACAAGAAGCTGCAGAACAAAGAGCAGAAGAACTTTAAGCATAAGACTAAAATTCTGAGCAAAACATATTATCTAAATTATAAGCAGAAGAAGACTAAGCAGTGTATGGGGGTGAGTCCGTTCCTCCTCGTCCTTAAAAGTCAAGTGAAAAAGAGCCACAAACCAAGATTTAATGGGCCATTCCAGGTTTTCCTAACCACAGCAACTTTGGTGAACCTTAAAGGGAAGGTGCCAGCTGTTTCCGGGTAGTGTCAAGGTCACTTTGCCTCCAATACACTTTGCCTCCTTTGTGAAATTAAGCTTAAAATAGTAATTGGAATGTGTTAATGCAATGTTTGCACTGTTTGCAAACATTTCTATATGAATAATATTATATTTTTTTACAAATATATATATTTACCACTAGGAGGAGCATTTTCCGCTTAGACCTCATGCAGCTATAGTGAGACTTACCAGCTTTACTGTTAGCTGAAAATTTGGGGCAGTAACTGCTGATATCACCATGTCCCTCCTCTTTTGGGTGGTCTAGTATCCCTGGGGCAGAATGAAGAGTAGCATCACATGCCATTTTGTGTGTGACTGCCCTGTGATCTGCTATCATCAGCAGTTACTGCATCGGATGCACAGCTTGTTTACAGAGCATCATACTACATGTCTCTTTCTCTCTCTCCCTCTCCCTCTCCCTCTCCCATCAGTCTCTCTCAGCCATACTAATGTATCACTTCCCTCCCTTCACAATGACTGGCCCTTCACTGCAGACCCAGAGCTCCTTCTTATCTTGCTGATGAATGAGTCACAGAGGACTCCAGCTCTGATAATGCTAATCCTACACTGTTCCTCCTTGATGTCTTTGCAGTCTCTGATACTCTGCCTGCTGTGCCTAGACTTTTCTCCCACACTTTACTCCTGTCAATCTAGGATCTATTCTGAATCAGTAATGCTTCTTATAGCAGAACCTAATGACAGGAGACAAATCACAGTGGAGGGCTGCATGAATATGGTAGCAGAACACTCCCACTGCTGTGAATTGTACAGCCCATAGAGGTGTGCCCAGTTCACTGCTAATGCTGCTGCAATGTTAGAGATAGAGTCAGCGCTGGTCTGTTATCTCCTATGACCATGGGGTGCCATATTATAACACTGATAGTGTCCTGCTACTGTTGTGAAACCAAGATGTCAGCCTCCAGTGCCCTCTTTAAACTCCTATAACACATAAAATATGTTTCAAATGCAATCAAATCTTTGCTATAATTGCATGTTATGCTTCATTACATTGATTTATTAATGATCTACAAATGTGGTACCTTCCCTTTAATGGAAAACCCACTTGGATACATGCAGCGACTGTATAGAGTCACATCAACAGAAAAATGATGTTTTCAGCTAATTGTAGTCACTTAATTACACTCCATGGTGCTAGACTATCTCACACATCGACCAAATGGAAAATCTCCCGGTTGGGGTTGATATATAGAAAATAGCCAAAATGGGAAAAACAGTTAAAGGGCCACTGTCACCCCCTCCAGGCGTTATAAACTAAAAGAACCACCTTGTGCATCAGTAATGCTGCAGTCTAACAAGGTGGCTCTTTTAGTTTTTGTTTCTGTTATTCCCACAATAAATGTATTTATAATTTTGCTGAAATACCTGTCTTTGTACCTGGAGGCGGGTCTGAAGCCTCCTCTTAGAAGCGCCCAACTGCCGTCAGTCATCTCTTGTGTTGATTTTCGCCGCCCCCTCAGCGCTGTTATTGTGTGAAATCCGGCGCCTGTGCTCTGCTCTTCTGCCTTGCGAACGCGCATAGAGCATTTGCCGTCCTAGCGCTGGTGCTGGGTTCCGTTCTGCGACTGTGCGGGCAGTGCGGCCAGCCTGTTACTGAATCCCCGCCCCGCACTGTGTTATGCATTATGCACAGTGCGGGGCTGGGATTCCTGGGCATGCGCACTGCGCTAGTCAGACGCTCCCCCAGGTCCCCCGCCTTCCAGCGTTGTTCTGTGCGGCTGTTCCAAACGCCGGCAAGGATACCTGTATATTCCGGCAACGCTGAAAAGCGGGGGACCTGGGGAGCGTCTGACAAGCACAGTGCGCATGCCCAGGAATCCCAGCCCCGCACTGTGCATAATGCATAACATAGTGCGGGGCGGGGATTCAGTAACAGGCTGGCCGCACTGCCCGCACAGTCGCAGAATGGAACCCGGCACCAGCGCTAGGACGGCAAATGCTCTATGCGCGTTCGCAAGGCAGAAGAACAGAGCACAGGCGCCGGATTTCACACAATAACAGCGCTGAGGGGGCGGCGGAAATCAACACAAGAGATGACTGACGGCAGTTGGGCGCTTCTAAGAGGAGGCTTCAGACCCGCCTCCAGGTACAAAGACAGGTATTTCAGCAAAATTATAAATACATTTATTGTGGGAATAACAGAAACAAAAACTAAAAGAGCCACCTTGTTAGACTGCAGCATTACTGATGCACAAGGTGGTTCTTTTAGTTTATAACGCCTGGAGGGGGTGACAGTGGCCCTTTAAAGGAGCATAGCACAAATAAGGAGTCCTAATGGGAGAAACATTCTCTTTCCTGAACCAGTCAATTAGGACAAGGATGGTAAGCCGGTGGGTCTCAAGGATCACAAAAAAACCAATGCATTTTTTCAATTTACTACGTTAAATAGATAGGAGGAATCCATGTGTGCACTCATATCCTTGACTCCAATGTATTACTTTTCAAAAAAATTGGCTTTGAATATTTTTTATGTTATGGACCCTAGATGAGAAGAGATCTATTGTGGTATATTTATGGATGTTCAGGCAGGAAACTGAGGTGAAGCATCTAGAAAAGTCCCGATAAAGTGGGCACTGTGCTCCTATATATCTTTTGAAATAGCCATTATTGGTCACAAAAGGGGTGAATGTGAGAGAACAGATTTCATTTGTCTGTGTTATCCATCTTATCCTATAACTTTTGCGTCATGGTGAAGGAAGACGACGGGGAAATTTCACATTTTTATTCACTCCCCAAAAGTTCCTATTGGCTCATAGTTTGGAGGGATTGTTTCCTTTGTTTGTGATCCTGTTTAAGTGCCTACATTTACTAATAGGGCAGAAGTCCTGAGTACACCATACAAGGCTCTGCTGTATTGATTTCCTGAGTGCTTGTAAAACAAATCTCATTAATTTGGAGTTCCAAAGGCATAAAAGAGAGTGGATTTCGCTCACACTGTTGAAACTTCTCCTACAATGTAAGAATAGGTGTCTGTGAGCATGTTCAGTAGGAAACTCTTCCCTCCGTCCTTCATGTGTACAAAGATGTGCTTGTTATAGATATTCTCATTTACTCCTGGAGATTCCAGGGATACTGAGGTAAAAAGAGAATGCTCACACATAAGGGGTGCTGAGGTAAGAAGATGCTGCTCACACAATTATCTACCCTGTCTTTCTGATATAATACTGGATATACCAGGGATTCTGAGGTAAGAAGAGGCTACCAAACTGCTGTCCACACTGTCTTTCTGATATTATACTGGAGATAACAGGGGTGCTGAGGTAAGAAGAGGTTGCTCCCATTGCTGTCCACCCTGTCATTCTGATCTAATGCTGAAGTTAACAGGAGTTCTGAGGTAAGAAGAGGCTGCCTACTATCCTATCCAACCTGACTTTCTTTTTTAATACTGTACATACGAAGGTGCTAAGGAAAGAAGAGGTTACTCACAATGACGTCTACTATGTCTCTCTCATCTCATACTGAAGATGCCAGGTGTACTGAGGTAAGAAGAGACTGCACACTTTCCTGTCCACTTTGTTATTCTGTTCTAATACTAGAAATACCAGGGATGCTGAGAAAAGAAGCGGCTGCTTACACACCATGTCATTCTGATCTAATACTGAAATTATCAGGAGTGTTGAGTCAAGAAGAGGGTGTTCACACTGCTGACCTCCCTGTCTGTTTTAAATTACATTAGAAAAGATAGTTAGAAAATTATTTATAATAACATTTCCTTTTGTTATTTTTTCTTTATTTGCAAAAAAAAAAACTTTAAGAGATTGTGCAGGGGAACAGAGAAAAGATCACAGTGTTGCAGGGCTGCTGTAGTTTTCAGCAGCAGCACTGCAGCTACTTCATGTGAATGCTGCCTTAAGTTTGAGGTTAATTTCCTATATAATAAACAGGCTCATTGACATACACTGGCCCACCAAATTTTTTTACTATCCTCCAGTGGGCTCAGGCCCTGTCGTAATAATGGGCTTGAAAGGTCCTACAGAAGCTAATTCCATTCAGAGTTGACTCTGGAGCCTCTTACTTTCACAATACAAATTGCATTCATTAAATAGATTTTTTAGACTAGAGAGTCTTGGTGCACTTACTTTGAAAATCCAAATGCAAGTATAATATTACTGCAAAGTTTTCAGGCCTCAAAATAAAATGAACATTTTATGAGTTTACCGATTGCTCTTCCTTGGACCACATTGCGTAGGTATTAACAATGCATATTGAGAGCAACCCAAAAGACCTCCCTTTTTGGAAATAACGTGACCGATTTAACTAGCCGTCATAATTTGGTCCTTGTCAAACGTTAGGGCTGGATCTCTATATGTGCCCATTTTTCCTGCTTTCAACATATCAAATTTTAGAACTGACTGTTCACTTGATGCTTAACATAGCCCTCCCTTTTACCGTTGCCACTTGAACATGTTAATTAATACTATTGGTGTCACCTGATTTTAATGCTATTACTGATCAGTGTATGTTCAGATTACATACAAGAGATTACTTTCTGGGATTTTACCCATCTACTGGTAGGTGGGTATGTTAAAGTAATCAATGAATCTAGGATTTTCAAAATTAATTAACATTACATTCTGAAAGTATTTAGCTTATCAAAACCATCATAGTAATCTAATTATTAACATTAACATCAAGCAGATATTTTCAAAGGTGACCTCATATTGTGTTTTCTGAGTAATAGAATAATGTCAACCTTAGAACTGTTCAGTTTTAATTATCAGAGAGTAGGAAGACAATTTGCATAACATGACTTAATGTCAAATACCCTTGACATGCCTAATTTCCATTATGTAAATATGCTAATGTGACCTAAGCTGCAGGGTGTGATACCTGACCTAATCTTCAAAATAACTTTTGGGGCAAATTAAGTTTTATTTGTCTCAATAAACTTTTTCATTTGTCATAACAACAATTGCTAAAATGCATCCAATATGTGCATATTAAAAAAGATAATTGCACTCAAAATCCATACTTTTCCCGTTACTTCACCCTTTTCTGGTATTATCTATTTAAATTTTGTATATATTTTTAATATAGCACAATCTATATATAACAGTCAATCTGTCTACACCCTGCAACTGTTAAAGTCTGCCTGAGAGTTCAGGCTCAAAAGGCTCCCTCAGACAGTGGTGCTCTCTAATTTGCTGGAGCAGGGAGCTGATAACTCCAGCTGGACAGCACACACACCCATACTGCCAGATTGGATGGCACTACAGTTCCCATCCACTTTGGCCTTAGTGGCTGGACAGGGCCTGGAATCCAGAGCTTCTGGTTCTGACCTTTCTATTACCAGCGCTGCCTGCAGAGTGAATACAGATGTGCCTGGCAACAGAAGCAGAAGTCGCAGGAGCAGGTTCTGGTGGAGATGTGATAGTACCATCCCTTTTATGAGGGGCCACTGGACTCTTAGAGCAAAGCACATTTGGAAACCGAAGATGAAACCTCCTGAGCAGATTTTTGGCGTTGGCATTACTAGATAAGACCCAGGATATCTGTTCTGTGCAATAACCCCTCCAATGCACCAGATATTGTATAGACCCTCTTACCATACGAGAATCCCTGATTCTCTGCACCTAACACTCTAAATTTACTATAACTAGAACAGGAGCAGGAGGATTTCTGAGTCGGTGAACCGGGGAATGATATGGCTTGATGACTTATGAAATGCATTGGGTATCTTTTTACAGAAACTATATTTTCGGGAACACCATGTAATCACACATTGTGATTAATGAACAAGTTACTAAGGGTTTCAGAATTAGGCAACACACACAGAGGAGCAAAATCACACTGTTTACTGAACTTGTCAACCAACACCCAGATAACAGTCTTCCCTTCTGAAGGTGGGAGGTCAGTAATGAAGTCAAAGGAGAAGTGGGCCAATGGACTCCTAAGGGAAGGTAGGGGCTGGAAAAAAATCAGGGGGACTGGTTCTGGGCGTCTTGGATCGGTCACAAATTTCACAAGCGAGCACATATTCCCCTACAATCTTTAATTATGGCTGCCCACCAAAAATTCATGGTTACCAGACTCCTGAAGAATACATGAGTGAAACTGGGGAAGAACAAATAATTTTTGAGTATGAGTATTGTCTGATGGTTGATCTTGGGATCTGCGGATCTTTTCTACAAGATCTAAAGAAACAGACTGCACAACTATACCCTCAGCTAGAATAGCAACTGGTTTAGAGTCCAGAGACTGAGAAAGACAGAAAGTCCAGGAGAGTGCATCAGCCTTTAAGTTCTTAGTACTAGATCTGAACATGATCACAAAATCAAATGTATAAAAGAATAAAGCCAATCTACCTTGCCTAGGGTTATGTCTTAGCTGATTCCAAATAAGTTAGATTTTTGAGATCTATCATGACAGTGACGTTATGTTTGGCATGTTTGAGGAAGTGGCCCCATTCCTTGAAGGCCCACTTATCATATATACTCGAGTATAAGCCGACCCGAGTATAAGCCGAGACACCTAACTTTGCCACAAAAAACTGGGAAAACTTATTGACTCGAGTATAAGCCTAGGGTGGGAAATGCAGCAGCTACTGATAAATTTCAAAAATAAAAATAGATACCAATAAAAGTAAAATTAATTGAGACATCAGTAGGTTAAATGTTTTTGAATATCCATATTGAATCAGGAGCCCCATAAGATGCTCCATACAAAATACGCCCCATATAATGCTCCATAAAGTTCATGATGGGGCCCCATGAGATGCTCCATAAAGTTCATGATGGGCCCCATAAGATGCTCCATACAAAAATGTGCCCCATGTAATGCTGCACAAAGGTTAATGATGGCCCAATAAGATGCACCATATTAAAATATGCCCCATATAATACTGCAAAAAGGTTAATGATGGCTCCATAAGATGCTCCATACAAAAATATGCCCCATATAATGCTGCACAAAGGTTAATGATATCCCCATAAGATGCTCCCTATTAAAATATGCCCCATATAATGCTGCACAAAGGTTAATGATGGATCCTTAAGATGCTCCATATTAAAATATGCCCCATATGATGATGCATAAAGGTTTATGATGGACCCATAAGATGCTCATCTGACAAATATGCCCCATATAATGCTGCACAAAGGTTAATGATGGCCCCATAAGATGCTCCATATTAACCCCTTACTGACCTCGGATAGTACGTCCGAGGTCAGCTCCCCTGCTTTGTAGCAGGGCTCCGCGGTGAGCCCGCATCAAATCCGGGACATGTCAGCTGTTTTGAACAGCTGACATGTGCCAGCAATAGGCGCGGGCAGAATCGCGATCTGCCCGCGCCTATTTACTAGTTAAATGCTGCTGTCAAACGCAGACAGCGGCATTTAACTACTGCATCCGGCCGGGCGGCCGGATATGAGCGCATCACTGACCCCCGTCACATGATCGGAGGTCGGCGATGCTTCTCCATTGTAACCATAGAGGTCCTTGAGACCTCTATGGTTACTGATCCCCGGCAGCTGTGAGTGCCACCCTGTGGTCGGCGCTCACAGCACACCTGATTTTCTACTACATTGCAGCGAACATCAGATCGCTGCTATGTAGCAGAGCCGATCGTGTTGTGCCAGCTTCTAGCCTCCCATGGAGGCTATTGAAGCATGGCAAAAGTAAAAAAAAAAGTTAAAAAAAATGTGAAAAAAATAAAAAAAACATAAAAGTTTAAATCACCCCCCTTTCACCCCAATCAAAATAAATCAATAAAAATTATATTTGGTATCACCACATTCAGAATTGCCTGATCTATCAATTAAAAAAAAGCCTTAACCTGATCGCTAAATGGCGTAACGAGAAAAAAATTCGAAATGCCAGAATTACGTTTTTTTGGTCGCCGTGACATTGCATTAAAATGCAATAACGGGCGATCAAAAGAACGTATCTGCACCAAATTGGAATCATTAAAAACGACAGCTCGGCACGCAAAAAATTAGCCCTCAACCGACCCCAGATCATGAAAAATGGAGACGCTACGAGTATCGGAAAATGGCGCAATTTTTTTTTTTTTTTAGCAAAGTTTGGAATTTTTTTTCACCACTTAGATAAAAAAGAACCTAGTCATGTTAGGTGTCTATGAACTCGTACTGACCTGGAGAATCATAATGGCAGGTCAGTTTTAGCATTTAGTGAACCTAGCAAAAAAGCCAAACAAAAAACAAGTGTGGGACTGCACTTTTTTTGCAATTTCACTGCACTTGGAATTTTTTTCCCGTTTTCTAGTACACGACATGGTAAAACCAATGATGTTGTTCAAAAGTACAACTCATCCCGCAAAAAATAAGCCCTCACATGGCCAAATTGACAGAAAAATAAAAAAGTTATGGCTCTGGGAAGGAGGGGAGCGAAAAACAAACACAGAAAAACGGAAAATCCCAAGGTCATGAAGGGGTTAAAATACGCCCCATATAATGCTGCTGCTATGATTAAAAAATAAATAAAAAGAGTGAACCGGAGCAGCTCCTGCTAGGTGTTGAAGAGAACTAGGAACCACGTGACACAGGCTGGTCACATGACTCGTCCCTGCAACATCTCCGCTCTGAAGACTGACTGAGCCGAGTTAAAACTGGACAACATATGGGGGCGTGGTCTGGATACGGAGCTGAATGGACGTGTCTCACAGGAGCTCCTCCAGACATCTCCTAAAAACCCCGGATTAAAATATAAAATCCCTTTTCCGGACCACCCGGAGCAGGTGTTCAGAAGCCCCCTTACCTCGTGCCTCCTGGGCGCTGTGCCAGGAGAGGTCCGGTGACAGAGAGGCGCGGGACGGTGCCTGAAGCTTTGAAGCTGGAGGACGCCATCGCCATTGCGACCTTCTTTGCTGCTTTCCTGCGGAGTCGGGGAGGAGAGCCTACTAGCGGCAGCAGCAAACAGGAGCGCGGAGCCGGAGCCGGGACGCAGGGCAGGGAGGGAGACCGCGGCGCAGCATCACAGAGACACCAGTGAGTGTGGGAGCGCCAGCGGTGCAGGGAGAGGACTCGTGTCACAGCGGCGGCCATCTTACAACTAAAGCCGCAGGGAACAGATAGACTCACGGCGCAGGCCGCAAATAACACACCCCTGCCTTCTCCATCATCCCCCCGTGTCCCCCCGTACTGTGCACACCTAATCTGACCTGGCGAGGAGGCGTGGAGCCGCCTGAAGCTGCGGGGAGTTTGGTTTGGATTCCCCCCTCACTCTCCTTTTTGGCGCCAAGAAGGGCAGTTACACTGCATACAGTGATGCTGCTTCTGCAGCCCTACTCACAGCTCATAGGACACCAGGCTGTCCCCCTACCACACTGGAAGTATAATAGGGGAGAGGCGGTTGCTGCGGAGGGAGCTGGCTGTCTAATGTAGACAGGCTTGCCTCGCTGTTCCCCCTGTTGTGAATTCTGTTGTGGGTTCTGCTCTTGGGCTCCCTCCGGTGGTTATAAGTGGTAGTGCTGCTGTTTGTCCTTCACAGCAGTCATCAGGTGCTTCCACTTTGGACGGGGCTATTTAGTCTGGCTTCACCCTTTAGTGAGTGCCAGTTGTCCATTGTTTTTCTGGAGGATTCACATCTCTGCTTGGTTTCTCCTGCCGGATTATCCAAATCATCAAAGATAAGTCCTGGCTTTGTTTTTGCAGTCCACATGCGGTGGACTTTATAGTTCAGTGAATTGCTATGTTTTTTCTTGTCCAGCTTTGTCTGTGTAAGGATTTATTCAGCCAAGTTGGAAGCTCTGGAGTCGCAGAGTTACCCTCCATGCCTTTAGTTAGGTGTGGAGATTTTTGTATTCTCTGTGGTGGATTTTTGTAGTATTTTAATACTGACCGCACAGTACTCTGTCCTGTCTTTTCTTTCTAGGTAGCGTGGCCTCCTTTGCTAAATTCTGTTTTCAGTCTGCGTTTGTAATTTCCCTCTCCTCTCACAGTCAATATTTGTGGGGGGCTGTCTTTCCTTTGGGGATTTTCTCTGAGGCAAGATAGTTTTCCTGTTTCTTTCTTTAGGGGTAATTAGTCCTCCGGCTGTGACGAGGTGTCGAGGGAGTGACAGGAACATCCCACGGCTACTTATAGTTGCGGTGTTAAGTTCAGGGTCTGCGGTCAGTATAGAGGCCACCTACTCCAGAGCTCGTCCATGCTGCTCCTAGGCAACCAGATCATAACATCCCCCCCCACAACCATATTCTAACCACCAAACCTACTGAGATATTTGGGCAGATTTAAAAGACGGTCGGATTCTAAATTTCACCCTGACAATATGGATCGCTTTTTAAATACAAACAACCAACATAGAAACACCAGATCCAAGTCCTCCACTAAGGGGTTAAGTGACAACTCCTTCTTGCGAGATTCGTCGGTCTCTAGGAGCTCCCCTGACAGAATGACAGATGACGGGGAAGATAACAATGACTCCTTAGACGACATGGCTGGCAACGATCTTAACAAATTTATTAGAACACTCCCCACCAAAAAAGACTTGGAAGCTTTTGCCTGCCGCATAGAGAATTCATATAAAAAGGAGCTCCACGCACTAAAATCGGAATTCACATCCCGAGTGGAGGACATGGAAAAGTCTCAGGAGGCCATTTTGCAGGAACTACAAACCCACAGGGAGGTCATTACCAACCACACACTGCGACTAGAGGAGATGGCGACCGGAATGGAGGACTTAGAAAACCGAAACAGACGAAACAACATCAGAATACGTGGTCTTCCTGAGTCTGTGGGCCCATCTGATCTAGATTCCACAGTGCAAAAACTGTTTCTTGAATTATTAAATGATGAAGGAGCAGGGTCCATAGAGTTTGATCGTATACACAGATCACTTGGTCCTAAACCATCTTCTGAATCAAGACCCAGAGATGTCATATGCAGGGTACACTATTATAAGATCAAAGAAGCCATCATGATGGCCGCCAGACAGAGGGACACCATCAATTACTGTGGAACTCAGATTCTACTTCTATCGGATCTCTCAAGACGCACCCTGCAGCTCAGAAGAGCGCTGCGACCTCTGCTATCCCTTCTAAGAGAAAAATACATCACTTATAGATGGGGATTTCCGTTTCAACTGATAGCCTTTAAAGGGGGGAATCTAGGTGATCTAGCTAACTTTCTGGGCATTTTTGAATTACCAATGACTGATCTCCCCAAGTGGCCTCATTTTCCCCAACTCTCAGATATCCCCCCTAGATGGCTGAAAGCGCAGCGCACTAAACAACACAGGAAGAGCAGTCCTCCCTCGACTTCGTCATGAGGGGAGCACGTCTTTCCTTGGTCCCTCTCCTGCCTTGTAATGTGTATTGCTATATTTGTACCAATTTAACTGTGTGCTAATGGGGGGTCTATATGTGTTTCTTCCTTTTTTGAGGTGATTAAACCCTCAGTCATTTATGACCCGCCATGCGGAACACATTCCTTGCTGCCATGTGGACCCGGTATCCACCACTGGGATAATCTTGAAGAATGGCTGATTTACCTATGTGTTTAACTGTTTTTACTGTTAAAATTTTAATTTGAACTTAGTCTGGCCTAGATCGGATATTAGTTAACAAAGTTTGGTTTAATATTTTATTGTTTAGGTTGTGGGGGTGGCGAGCAGGAGCCGGTTCTCATCTTTGGCTTCTTTCCACCCCGATTGCTGTTGTACTTGGTGATCTTCCGCCAAGTGACCACATAATGATTTCTCGTTCTCATTCTTGGTGTTTACTCACCACACACTTAATCTTTCTCTTCTACTTTCTATCTACTCGTCCCTTCCTTTTTCTTCTCCTACCCTCCTGTCCCCACCCTTCTGTCCTACCCCCATCCCAGCAGGCACACAAAATCCTTTATAGGTTCTGGTCCAGAGGTCCATATTACCAGCTCATTGAAATAAACACTAGTTATGACTGGAATTAAATTTTGCTCCCATAATATTAAAGGTTTGAACGTGCCCGAGAAAAGGAGGCAAGTCATGTACTCCAACCACAAACAACAGATCTCAATCCTGATGCTTCAGGAGACGCATTTTAAAACCGGGGTGACCCCTAATTGTTCCTCTTATTACTATCCAAAATGGTTCCATAGTACCAATCCTTGCTCCAAATCTAAAGGAGTCTCCATAGGCTTCCACAAATCCTTTCAACCTGAGATCCTTGACTCACTAATAGACACAGAGGGTAGATATCTTTTCTTGAAGGTGGCCTTGGGGGCACGCACTATTATCCTAGCAAATGTCTACTTCCCAACCAGGGCCAGCAGAAATTTGGTTACATTTGTAAACGACTCTTACAAAAATTTGCAGGCGCACTGCCGATAATTCTTGGAGGCGACTTTAATCTCCCAATGGATCCCCTAGTGGATGTCTCGTCTGGTAGAACTTCTTACCCTCTTCTTAGAGGGAGCGCCTGACAGACATTGCCGACCTTTCTACACAGATACACAAACTGGAGATGCAACATAAAAAAGATCTTTCCCCACATACTTTATCAAACCTGTCCACAGCTAGACAGAAACTTCTCACAATCTTAGACCAGAAATCTCGCTGTTATAGAGAAAAAGTCAGAAGTCGTTTTTATCACCTTGGGAACAAGAGCGGTAAACTCCTGGCGAGGGCTCTACACCCAGGAGGTCCACAAACATATATCCCACACATTAAAAACGCTAGGGGCAAAAAAGTCCATAGCTCCAAGGACATCCTGTCCAGTTTCTATGATTACTATAAGTCCCTTTACAATATAAATGGCCAATATAGGGACCTCCCCATCCATGCATTACAGGGGAAAATCAAATCCTATATTCAGCAAAACAAACTACCCACGATCTCCGAGGAGACTTTGGCTGATCTAGAAAATGATTTCTCTTTGGAGGAGATCTCCTCCGTGGTCGGAGACCTAAAAATGGGCAAAAATCCGGGTCCAGACGGGTACACAGCAGCTTTTTACAAACAGTTTTTAGACCTATTAGGCCCTCCATTTCTCACAACATGCAACTTTGTTTCCTCAGGGGGTTCTTTTTCTCCGCAAGCCCTACCCGCCCATATTACAGTCATACCAAAACAGGGAAAAGATCCATCCCTCTGTAGCAATTACCGCCCTATCTCCCTCATAAACGTAGATATGAAAATTTACGCTAAAATGATCTCTAAAAGACTTAATAGCCTCTTGCCCTGCCTAATTAATCAGGACCAGGTGGGTTTTGTCCCAGGAAGGGAGGCAAGAGATAATACTATCAGATCCATTTCCCTTATCGATAATGCAAACCGAAGAGGTGACCCATTATGTATCTTATCGATTGATGCAGAAAAAGCTTTTGATAGAGTGGGATGGGATTTCATGTATCAAACTTTGGAGGGAATTGGCTTACAGAAAAGGGGGCTGTGGAGCATTAAGGCCCTTTACGAATTTCCTTCTGCTCGGGTAAAGGTGAATGGCTCGCTGTCGGACCCCTTCCATATACAAAACGGCACACGGCAGGGATGTCCCCTGTCCCCCCTGCTATACATACTAACTATGGAACACTTAGCAATAGCCATCTGTAACAACCCATCTATAGAAGGCATACAAATCCAATCGGAAGAGCACAAACTAGCATTATTTGCGGACGATGTACTTATGTATGTTACCTCCCCCATTAATAGTTTGCCTAATATCTTATCAGAATTACACAGTTTTGGCACACTAAGTAATTTTAAAATCAATACGCATAAGTCCGAAATGCTAAACGTTTCGCTGCCATCCGCTTTAGTCTCACAGTTAAGCTCTTCCTTTCCATTTAGATGGCAGTCTGACTCCCTGACCTATTTGGGCATAAGATTGACTGCTAGATCACAACATTTATATGATGCCAATTATAAAACAGCCCTGAACAGGGTGGAACTTGACCTGGAGAGATGGAATAAACTGAATCTATCATGCCTGGGAAGAATTAATGCTATTAAAATGGACTTATTACCACACCTTCTTTACTTCTTCCAGACCATTCCTCTGTTTTTACCAGCATCCTTTTTCTCCAGACTTAAGACAGCAATAACGAGATTCATTTGGTCAGGAGGGCGTCCACGCTTGGCATATCATCTTCTGAGCAGAACTAAACAAACCGGGGGATTGGGTCTCCCAGACTTTTCACTCTACAAAAGTGCATCCCTTGGAACTTGTGTTCTGGATTTATTTCACCACAAACTCAATAAAAAATGGGTTGGTTTGGAGATGAGGCTTTCGGATCATAACCCCATAGCTCAGATTTGGAGGGAGGGATCCATACACACCCAACGAAATGATCTACTCTTTATCACAAGAAACCTCATATTATTCCTTAAATATGGTAATCATAAATTTAACACTTCTTCTGTACCAGGACCGCTGACTCCACTCTCTGACAACCCAAACTTCCCAGCGGGTCTTGATAAGACCAATTTTTTACACAAACATAAAGACAACTATCCAATAGCCTACGGCTACACAGACCAGACCTCGATAAAATCCCTACAGGCGATTTACGCTGGAGATGAACCTCCACGGGGCTCCTGGTTCCTTCATAAACAAATTAAAAGCTACCTCACCAAATTGTCTGAACGAGCTGACATCTATAGGCAGCTTACCCCCTTTGAGTCTGCGTGCCTGGGTGGAGACCCTTTGCCTCACACAGTATCAGCATTATATAGAATGTTCTTGGGCCACCAATTAACCTTAACCGACTCCAATATATTTTTCTCTAAATGGGAAAGTGAATTAGGTAAGCCACTAACTCTGGAAGACCGCTGCAAAAGCCTCCTCTTCACTTTCAGATCTTCATTGTGCTCGGACTATCAGGAAAGAAGTTATAGGCTTTTATCTAGGTGGTACAGATGCCCATCAAGTATTCATATTATGTTCCCCACCACTCCTGATATTTGCTGGAGATGTTGGGGAGATAGGGGAACCTATTCGCACATCTGGTGGTTCTGCCCGCCCATTCACAGCTTCTGGGAAGGGGTCTTTGAGCTTCACAATAAAATGTCTCTCCACAAAATACAACCTACAATGGAACTGGTCTTATTATCTATATGTAACCTCTCCATTGCCAGATTCAAGAGGAGTCTGTTTCGGCACTTCCTAACGGCAGCGCGTAATCTGATCCCCCGTTATTGGAAGCAATCAAAATATCCCTCACGTGTCGAGTTTGTTACAGAGCTCAATCATATTTTTAGAATGGAGCAACTGATTGGTCAGGATACTGGAACCTCGGATAAAGTATTAAATACTTGGTCTCCCTGGATTATCTTTAGGGAGACTGAAGAGCTGAATAATTGGCTTGCCAGTTAACTTAATCGGGACCGTTGGAGCCTTGATATATTAATTTTTTTTTTAAAAAGAGACAAATAATGTAATGCCACGAAACCATACAACCAAGTTCATCTGGACCAGATCCCAGACTCATATTTCCCGTCCTCTAACCCCTCCTTCCCATTTTCCTCCCCCCACACAAACCCTTCCTCTCCCCCCCTTTTCTTTCCCCCCCCCCTTTTTTTTTTTCTCTCTCTTCTCTCTTTCCCTTTCTTTTTCTCGTTATACTTTTCTCTATCTTACTTCTCTAGGTTAAAATTAAAAGTAGCTAAAAGTATATGTTTATAAGACTGAAAATACAATATTTTGTTTTCAAACTCAACTCTCTTTAGGAGACAGTTATATTTATATCTTCAAAACGTAGGAGAGACATTTATTGACTTCAAGCAAAACTATTCATCTATCACATTCATTTTACCCTATTGTAAGTGAATATAACTGCAATTTATTGTTCTGATTCCTGTATATGCTTATGTACAACTTAATAAACTTGATTTACACAAAAAAAATGACATACTCACCTCTCGTCGCTGCCCGCTGCTCCTCAGCATCACCGGCTTTCTGCAGTGACTATTCAGGCAGAGGGCACGCACTAAGCATGTCATCGTGCCCTCTAACCTGAACACCACAGCCAGAAGACCCGGAAGACACAGCACGGCGGTGGAACGGGGACAGGTGAATATCGCATGGCTCACTCTCCCCTGGCCCTACTCACCCTCCTGGCACTGCATATCAGTCCGTGCATCTTGGGTGCCGGCATCTCTCTTCCTGTCTTCCTTCCTCTGCTGAGCAGTCAGTGATACCGCTCATTAAAGTAATGAATATGCACTCCGCGCCTATACCACGTGACCACCCAAGACAGGAAGGAAGAAAGGAAGAGAGATGCCGGCACCCGAGATGCAGGGACTGATATGCAGAGATGACACTAGGAGAGTGAGTATGATGTCTTCTGCTCCCCCACCCCCCCTACCCCGCTGGAAATGACTCGTGTATAAGCCGAGAGGGGCGTTTTCAGCCCCAAAAAAGTGCTGAAAATCTCAGCTTATACATGAGTATATACGATAATTGCCAAAATTCACAATTACTGATGTCATAATTCTTCTCAACAGATGCAAATTTTTGCAAAAAGAAGGCGCATAGAAAAAGTTGAATGAGAGATGGGGTACGTTGCAATGACATCACTCCAACTCCAACCTCAGAGGCATCAACCTCCAAAATAAAAGACACTCAAGATTGGGCTGAACCAATATAGGTTCAGAAAAAAAAAACAGTGCCTTAAAAAACGGATTGCCTCTGGCTTCCAAATAATCACATCTGCCCCTTCTTAGTCAAGTCAATGAGTGGTTTGGCAATCTTGGAAATATTTTAATAAATTCACGATAATAGTTTGCAAACACAAGAAAATGCTGCAAGGCTTTCAGAGACTTTGGTTGCACCCACTCCTTAGTGAGTTGGACAATAGTGGGGTTCATGTGGAAGCATTTAGAAGACAAAATATAACCCAGTAAATTTACTTCTTAGACAAAACAAATTTTAGTTTTTCAAGTTTAGCAACTAAAAAATTGTCTGAATCTTTGGAGTAGAGTATGTACATGACAGTTATGTGAATTAATATCAGGTGAATAAAACAAGATAGCATCAAAATAGACAACCACATATAGAAAACGGATATCTCTGAATATGTCATTAACAATGTCTTGAATAGCAGCCACTGCATTGCTTAGCCCAAAAGGTATCACAAGATACTCATGGTGACCCGCTGGTGTGCTAAATGTCATCTTCCACTCATCTCCTTCTCTAATACGGATAAGGTTATACTTAACCCCTGAGATCAAGTTTGGTGAACCAACGAGCTCCCAGCAGCTAGTTGTAGAGATCATAGATCAGTGGTAATTGATACATCCTTAGTGACATACTTCACAATGCCCTGGGTGAGATCTGTATTATCAATAGTTGTTATTTTCATAGGAACACATAATTTGTAGCAAGGTTAAACCAAGATGCTTTGCCACTTTGGCATCAACAAAATTTGCTGCAGAACTGCAATAAATAAAGGTGTGAAGTCACACAGATTTTTCTAGGTAAGATAAACAGACAGGTAACAATACTTTTGCAGAATCATAAAGAAATACCAGTGCACCTAGTTGGGCATCCTTGGGCCCACTCAGACACTGATGTTTTTCTGGTGGCAGTTGTCTTGGGCAAGAAGACCTTTGATGTCCAGATGCTCCACAGTGGTTACAAAAAAAGAGGCTTGTAATGCTTGATCTCTAGAAGTTGATGGAAGTGAGTCACCATAATCTGCATGGATTCCAAAGTGAAGATAATATCTGCACAAGTCTTAGGAGAAGGTACAGTAAGCATTATGTTCCTGTCTACATTCGTGAAAAATGCCTATCAAGACAGATTGCCAGGGACATGGCAATATCAAGAGAGTCAGGAAAGGGGACAAAATCAACATGTCCTAAACTTGGTCAGAAAGTCCAGAAAGAAACCAACAACGAAGAGCCTGGTCATTTCACTGTGGCCTATTGCAGAAAATCTGTAAAATAATCCTCAGCAGGATTATTGACAGAGTGCAGTGAGTTTAATTTCAGCAAAAGCTCAGTCAGGGTCATACAGGAGAGTTCTGGGGCATCAGGGGGTAGAGAGAAGGTCCAATCCTGAGCGTCTCACTGTAGTAGGGATATGATGAGTCCCACAGCCTGGGTCTCAGAACCAGACGAATGAGGGCAGAGCCTGAATTACAAGGAACGGCTTTCTTTTAAGGAATAAAACTTTACGGTTGCCTCAAAATCTCTCATAAAGGTTTACCTAAAGCTCTGGAAAAATCAAGGGAGGTGCTGTAAGGGCTTGGACCTGACTGGATTCATGTTTCTGAATATGTTCTGAAAGACCTTGGACTACATGGGCCAGGTCTTGCATTTCATATAGCATCGTTTGAATGGGGGTCTATGATTTGTTTTGGCAAGATATAATGTAACATCTTCCTGAGGTCTCAGGGTCAAAAGGCTGTTAAAACAACAGTATCTTTGTGCTTGATTGGCAAGCTAACTCTCCTGACCTTAACCCCATAGAGAATCTATGGGGTATTGTCAAGAGGAAGATGAGAGTCACCAGACCCAACAATGCAGACGAGCTGAATGCTGCTATCAAAACAACCTGGGCTTCCATAACACCTCAGCAGTGCCACAGACTGATCGCCTCCATGCAACGCTGTATTGATGAAGTAATTGATGCAAAAGGAGCCCCAACAAAGTACTGAGTGCATTTACTGAATATACATTTCAGTAGGCCAACATTTTGGATGTTAAAATAATTTTTTCAAGCTGGTGTTATAAAGTATTCTAATTTACTGAGATAATTACTTTTGGGTTTTCATTGGCTGTAAGCCATAATGATAAACATTAACAGAAATAAACACTTGAAACAGATCACTCTATTTGTAATGACTCTATATAATATATGAGTTTCACTTTTTGCATTGAAGAACTGAAATAAATTAACTTTTTGATGATATTCTAATTTTGTGAGATGCACCTGTATACATGTGCCTCCCCACACTGCGCCCCTGAATTCAGATATGTACCCCACCATTAATATAATATTATCCACACACCAATCAAAATATAAAGTGATAATGGAGGGCACAGTGCTACTTAACTATAATCTCCACTACCCAATAAATATAAATTATTCAGTCTGTGACTCTCCCCAATTAACTGCAACATAGTAACATACCATAGTTATTAAGGTTGAAGGGAAGACTTTAAGTCCATCTAGTTCAACCCATAGCCTAACCGAACATGCCCTAACATGTTGATCCAGAGGAAGGCAAAAAAAAACCATGTGGCAAAGAGTAAGCTCCACATTAAGGAAAAAAATTCCTTCCCGACTCCAAATACGGCAATCAGAATAGTTCCCTGGATCAACGCCCTATCAAGGAATCTAGTAAGGCTATGTGCACATGGAAAACATGCAAGCTTTTGCCATACAAGTAAAGTGAATGAGATCCCTGAAGTCTCATGCACACAATTCTTATTTTTTTCTTGCAGATTTGCAGCAGATTGAAATCTGCATAATTTCAATTCTTGCAGCATATTTCACTAATGGGGGAAAAAACATAACAAAAGCATTGCAAAAATGAGGAAAAAATAAATGTATTCTAAGCACTGTTCTTCCTGCTAACACATTATGACATGCAGCAGAATTTTCTCATGCAAATCCTGAACATGTGCACATAGCCTTAGTCCCTGTCCTGTGTCCCCTCATCGTTCATTATAAGTCCTTGATATCATCAAAATGAATTTGGGGGTGGGAAAAGACATTATCAGGTACTGAGCATTCTCCACCGCCTACCAAATCATTACGAGTCTCTGACAGCATCTTCTCCCACCTTTCAATTAATTATAAAGTGTCCTATACACCTTACCCACTCCTCCCCCAATCCCCAATTAATTTTAAGTCCCTGAAAGTGTCATAATGAAATGTGAGATGGGGAAGGATGGGATGAGAGACTTAGCACCCTCCTCCACCATCCAGTTCATTTTACATCCATATCTAATGTCCTCCTCCCCCTGATCATAAGTCTATTATAAGCCCCCTTACTTCCATCCCAATTCCTCACCCACTAATTGTCCTCTCCCCCACCTCTTCATTTTCATCTCCCCCACCTCATCATTGTCCTCTACATCTCACTCTTTATTGTCCTCTTCCCACACCCATAATTGTCCTCTTCCCCAACCCAATCACTGTCCACTCTCCCACCCCCTCATTGTCCTCTCCTCCACCACATCATTCTTCTCCCATCCCACACCTCATCATCTTCTCCACCACCCGATTATTGTTCACCCCACCACACCTGTGTCATCCACCCCACACCTCAGTGTCCTCTTCTTCGGCCCAACCCTCATTGTTCTCCCCATCCTCATCATTGTTCTCCCTTACCCTCTTCATTGTTCTCCCCATCACACCTGTCCTCTCCCCCAACCTATCATTCTTCTCCCCCACCACACCTCAGTGTCCTCTCAACCAGCCCCATCATTGTTTTCCCCCACCCTCATCATTCTTCTCCCCACCCTCCTCAATGTTATCTCCCACCACACCTGTACTGTTCCCCACCACACTTTAGTGTCCTCTCCCCACCACACCTCAGTGTCCTCTCCACTAGCTCCATAACCAGCCCTATTATTGCTCTCCCGCACCATCATCATTGCTCTCCCCGACTCTCATTATTTTTTTTCTACCCTCATCATTGCCCTCCCCACCATACCTTTCCTCTCCCCACCACACCTTAGTGTCCTCTCCACCACACTCATTATTGTTCTCTCCACTACCTCTCTCTAAAAAGCACATGACCACTCACCTCTTCGTCTGTTCCCCAGCAGCATCATCACCGCCGGCAACTTAGTCTCTCACATAGGCGCACGCTGCTGCTTTCTGATGTCTTCCAGCCGTGCATGCCGGAATCAGACAGAAAGCGCCAGGCAGGAAGCAGAGGATCGCTCCCTGCCCACCATACATTAGGGCAATCATGAGCCCCACGGTGCCTCGGACTCCGAGAAACAGGCCAAATTGCCCTCAGTATAAGCTGCCCTGCAAGGGCCCCCATCCACATCCTGGCCATGGTGCAGCTGCACTGGCAGTATGTCCGCCCTGATTTTTAAAGTTGTCAGCCTTACTCAACTTGCTGCAATAAATGAGGAAAATGAAGATTCAGAGTCCAGCAATTCAGAGGATTTCAGGCAGGAGCCATAATAAAGACGGACAGAAAGGACGAGGTCCTATGTGCAGGCCAATGAGGCCATTGTGACAGTACGAAACTTTGCTCAGGTGAAGCAGAAGATAGAATTGAAGGAATCAATTGCATAAACAGGACTTTAGCAAATGATTGTCTATAAGAGAAGATGCTGGAGGGTCACTGTACTGGGACACAAGTTCTACAGAGAGCTGAAAATGCAGAGGCACAGCAAGGAAATGTGGTCCTGTTCGAACTGACTTTACCAATAGTAGTTAAGAGTCATACTGACATTCCTTAGCTATTGGGGACTTTATTAGCCAACTGGGAACCAAAAGTAGCTGTGAGGTGCCGTAGCACTATACCTCAACCAGTGTCATCCTCAAAGGAGAAAGTAGAGCTTGCCATAATGATTTCCTGGACTGTTGTGAGAAAAGCAATGTATCTTTGCGTGCACCTGAAAAGTGCCTATTTCTGCATATTGCAAGGGAAGCATTTCTGAATTAAGTGTGCCTACTCTCTGATGTACACAGTTCTTATCAAGCTACTGTTCAATAGAAAAAACTTTATTGTTGGACTTAGGTCTCCCTTACTAATCCCTACAACATCTGGTCCTGGCCTGCCAAGTACAACAGCACCATGCGGTCTACAGAGGTGTATTGCCTAGGTAACTATAGCACATATACTCAGGCAGGACCCCCATTTTCATGTAGTGTGGCGGAGTGTGGGAGACCACTTCCTCGCCCATGGCTGCCACTCCCGGCCATGTTACAGGGCTAGGGATCATTAGTCAGGGATTGGATCTATTTTGCAAATCCCTGTTATCGGCAGTTCATCACCCTTTGGACTGTTTTTCAGGTAGAGATTGTATTGCATGTAGAAACATTATTAGAACCACTACATTTGATTCTGCAGACGGTAAAAAACAATTCAGATTTCCAAACTTCATATAACGTAAAACTACATTTTTCATCTATGACAACACCTGCACCTGTACTATGGACATATTACATATTTCACAGGGGAGATTATTGATTATATAAAAATATTGAGACTAATCTGATTTTTGTTTAACCCCTTAATGCCAGCCAATACGCCTTTTAACTGACCTGAGATATAAGAGAATAGCCTCCCCATACAGGTGATAATCCAGTAGCTGTCGGCTGTACACTATAGCTGACAACTTGCTGCATCAGCCATGCTCAGTGTTTGCACCGTCCATATCTATTTAACCCCTTAGATGCTGCTGTCAATAGTGACTACCATCATTATAAATGGTTAACAGAGTGTGGGGGCTTCCTCTTTATCCCAATTGGTGCCCTTACATCATGATTGTGTGGTCCTGATGTTTGCCATGGCAATTCAAGACCAAACAGCAGCCTTGGAGTCTGACGACTGTAGTAATCTTTTCAGAAGTTAGAGGCATTTATGTGGTAAAAATACAAATTTTCATTTCTGTCATGCTACTTTGCATTAATTCCTGAAAAGCTCCTGAAGGGTTAATAAACTACCTGACAGCAGTTTTCAATATGCCAGGGGGTGCTGTTTTGAAAATGGTATAACTTTGGGGGGTTTTCCAATATATGGGACCCCTAAAGGCACTTCAAACATGGATGAGTCCCTAAAAAAATACATTTTGTAAATTTCCTTGAAAAAATGAAAAATTGCTGCTACATTTTTAAACCTCCTAAAATGCTAACAAAATAAAATAACATTTTATAAATGGTGCTGATGTAAAGCCGACATGTGGGAAATGTTATTTATTAATGGTTTGCTGTGGTATGACCATCTGGATTAAAGGGATAATCATTCAAAGTTTGAAAATTGCTAATTTTTTAACATTTTTCTAAAATTTCTGATATTTATTATAAATAAACACAAAACATATTGACCTAAATTTACCATTATCATAAAGTATAATGTGTCACGAAAAAACAAATTCAAAATCACTTGGATTTGTTTAAGCATTCCAGAGTTATTACCACATAAAATGACACTGGTCAGATTTAAAAAATTTGGCTCCGTCACTAAGGGGTTAATTCTTTCCCTGTTGATTGTGTTTGCCAGTGAACTACCTTTTACTGCCCATTTACTCACTTTTTGTTCTGTGTATCCCTTCCTATTTATAGCCTTCTGTGAGAACCTTGATTATTTACTGTTGTTATACATACATATTTTGAGATTTGTTTTGTATTATTGTGATTTAATACTTTTCTAGTAATATTAATATTTTATTACTTGAATGTTGTGACTTCAAATTTTTTAAGTTATTTTAGAACATCACAAAAGTGTATTGCTCTTTTTTTCTATATAGGCAAAAGGTTCTAGGGTTGTAATATGTAAAACATTTTGCCTAATATAGTTGATATGCCTCAGTACTGTGATTGAATGCCTTCAAAGGATGCTTTGGTGAACTCTTTATAAAGCCACATCCACACGTTCAGTATTTGGTCAGTATTTCGCATGAGTATTTATGAGCCAAAATCAGTGACAAATACAGAGGTGATGACGTGGTTCTATTATACTTTTGTTCTGATTGTTCCACTTCTGGTTTAGGATTACAAATACTGATGTAAAGTACTGACTAGTGTTGAGCATTCCGATACCGCAAGTATCGGGTATCGGCCGATACTTGCGGTATCGGAATTCCGATACCGAGATCCGATACTTACCGCATATCGGATACCGGAATCGGAAGTTCCCAGAATTCAAACAGCACGAATTCAGCCAATGAGGAATGATTACAAGTGTGGGCACATCCTGTTCAGCATGGTGGGCATGTAACTACTGGCAAGGCTGTGATTGGCTGCTGAAATGATGTCATGATGCACTATAAAAAACGCTGCCGCCCTTTCTGGCTCACTCTGCTGTGAATTCAGTTAGGCATAGGACGCTGTGTTCTGACTGAGGGCCAGTTGAGATAGCGATTTGCTTCTTTGTGCTTTTCCCAGGCTAATTTAGCAACCGCTGTGTGTTCACCTTGCTTTTGCCTTGCAGCGCTGTTTTCACAGCGATCTGCAAGGTCTCTGTGTGTGTGTGTGTGAGTGCAGCCCACTCTCTAGTCTGTGTGCAGCCATAGCCGGTTGTATTCAGCTCAGGGTGGTTCACTGTCTCATACTGTTCTATCCATTCCATTGTCCTTTTTTGCAAATAGTGCAGCCCGCTGCACATTTTTTCAAATAATTCCTATTAGTGGCTTTCCACCCGTATCCAGCTAAATTGTGGAAAAACACTACATAGGATAACATAGAGGAGGTTTTTTGGGCCTTGCAGCGCCGTTTACGGCTGTCTGTACGGTCTCCCTGTGAGTGCAGCTCGCCCTGTAGTCTGTGTGCAGCCACAGCCGGTTGTATCCAGCTCAGGGTGCGTCACTGCCTCATACCGTAAAATACATTGTCCTTTTTTGCAAATAGTGCAGCCCGCTGCACATTTTTTCAAATAACTCCTATTAGTGGCTTTCCACCCGTATCCAGCTAAATTGTGGAAAAACACTACATAGGATAACGTAGAGGAGGTTTTTTGGGCCTTGCAGCGCCGTTTACGGCTGTCTGCACGGACTCCGTGTGAGTGCAGCTCGCCCTGTAGTCAGTTCAGCCCCCAAAAAATAAATCAAAACTAAAGTTCACCAAACACACCACTTTACAGTTGTGTAGGCCACATTAGGTCATATTAAAGTCTAGTCCACACTTTAGAAAATTAGTGTTTCTTATACCTGTTAGGAGCTGTTCAGGAATAAGCACACTAAGCCGTTAGTACTTTTCTGCTTATCTTTATCAGTCAACCAAGATGAAGAAGGCAGGGAGTAAGGCACGTGGGCGTGGGAGCGGAGCAGGGAGAGGACGTGGGGATTCTGTGCCTGCTGCGGGCACCGGTGACTCATCATCACCCAGTTTCAGCAGGGAACAGTCCTTCATGCGCAGCTTTGTCGGAGAGCGCCGTACACCGCTGCTGTGTGAAGACCAAATTGAAGCCGTTGTCGGATGGATGGCAGCTAACGCATCGACTTCAATTAGTGCCACATCCTCTCAGGCACAGAGCACTGGAGAGCACCCATCTGTCTCTTCACCACCTGCCAAATTGCCCAGGCAGTCGGAGAGCCCAGGACAGGAGCCGTCTCTACTTCTGTTCTCTGAATCTCTTGGCTTGGAAACAGGGGGCCAGCCAAGCAGCATTGGAGAAATGGAAGAAGAGGCAGTGTGCAGTGATGCCCAACAGCTTTTTCTCTCTAAGTCTGAAGAGGCGGGTGGGCCAGTGCCTCCGGTCACCACACCGCAGTACGCATCCGCTGATGACACTCAGGTGCCACTTTCTGGTGCATGCTGTGCTGCTGAGACTACCCAGGAGGAGCAGTTGGTGGCAGAGGGTAGTGTAGATGATGAGGTCCTTGACCCATCATGGCGTGAGGGACAGGAAGGTGGTGGGAACAGCTCTGATGAAGAGATTCCCCGAACGGGCCAAAGAGGGAGAGGGAGGGGGAAGACTGCGGAGCCTGTAGCCTCCACTTCCAACAGCCAAAAAGGGCGCTCCCAAGACTTGCAGTGCCTGGGCCTTTTTTGACACAGTTGCAGATGACATTTGCTTTGTCAAATGCAAGGTGTGTCATCAGAAATTCAAATGAAGGAGAAATGTCAGCAGCCTCAATACCTCATATATGTGGAAACATGTGCGGACCAGGCATGTGGCGGAGTTACAAAAACACACTGAAGAGCTAGGCCAACCAACAGCGGCAGCTGCCACCTCTTCAGCTCGTGTTGCCTCTTCCTCCAGCTCACACACAGCTGGTTAGGCTTCCTCCCAGGATCGCCATGGAAGAACCTCTAGCACTGTTGTCCAGAGACCCACTGTAATTCCACCCGCAGCACCACGTTCCCAGTCATCCTCACACTCCCAGCCCAGTCTACAGCCATCGGTAGTACAGGCATGGGAAAAAAGGCGGCCATTCTCATCAAACCACCCACGAGCACAGGCTCTGAATGCAGGCATTGCCAAACTTCTGTCACTGGAAATGCTGTCATTCAGGAGGGTGGAGACTGACAGCTTCCGTGACTTGATGGCATTGGCAGTTCCACAGTACAATGTGCCCAGCTGCTTTTATTTCAGCAGGCAAGCCGTCCCTGCCCTGCACAAGCATGTGGAGGGACACATAAAGCACGCGCTACTGAACCCTGTCAGTAGCAAGGTCCACCTCACCACCGATGCGTGGACCAGTCACCATGGACAGGGGCGATACCTTTCCCTCACTGCACATTGGGTTAATGTTGTTGAGCCGGGTACAGATCGCGCGAGTGGCGCAGGACGTGTCCTGCCCACTCCAAGGATTGCAGGAATCCAGTCTGTATACATTGACTCCTCCTCATACACAAGTTCCTCAGAATCATCGCTGCAGGAGCCGTCACAGTCCACCTCCACATGGACCCTTGAACGTTTACCTGTTACGACCGACATGAGCACAGCCGTGGCCAAACGTCAACAGTCCGTCTTGAAATTAATTTCTTTGGGGAATCGAAGCCACACAGCGCAGGAGCTCTGGAATGCCATCAAGCAGGAGAGCGATGTGTGGTTTGTGCCAGCGAATCTCCAGCCAGGCATGGTAGTGTGTGACAATGGCCGAAATCTGGTGGCAGCTCTGGGCCTCGGCAACCTCACTCACATCCCATGTCTGGCACATGTGCTCAGCTTGGTCGTGCAGAGTTTTTTGAGGGACTATCCGGTTCTTGATGCACTGCTGCACAAGGTCCGCCTAGAGTGTGCTCACTTGCGGCATTCCAGCATGGCAAGATCGCGCATTGCAGCTCTGCACCGCCAATTCCGCCTTCCGGAACATCGCATCATATGTGACCTACCTACCAGGTGGAATTCCACGTTACATATGTTGGAGCGGTTGTGTGAGCAGCAGCAAGCAGTAATGGAGTACCAGCTGCATCAGGCGCAAAGAAGTCGCATTCCGCGCCGTTCAGACTTCACAACCACAGAGTGGGCCACTATGAAGGACGTCTGCCAGGTTTTGCATCCCTTCGATTATTCCACGCGGATGGCGAGTGCAGATGATGCACTAGTCAGCATGACTGTCCCCCTTATCTGCCTGCTTCAACAAACACTGCAAGCACTAAGGGATGATGTTGTGGAAGAGGTGGAGGATGAGGACTCACCATTTCCATCAGCTTCTGGACAGTCAGCGCCACGTGGTTCCTCACAAATGCGTAGGCAGGGGACACTTTATGAGGAGGATGAGGAGGAGTCAATGGAGGAGGAAAACATCCGTCCAGAGGAGGGAGTTACACAATTGTCCAGCAGTCAGTGTGTACAGCGAGGGTGGGTTGATGAAGAGCGGGCAGAGCTCACGCCTCAAGCAGGGGACAGAGTTTCTTGGCCAGTTGGCAGTCTGCAGCACATGGTTGATTACATGCTGCAGTGCCTGAGAAACGACCGGCGCATCGCCCACATTCTCAACATGGCTGATTATTGGGTGTACACCCTCCTCGATCCTCGCTACCGGGACAACGTACAAAGCCTCATCACACCGTTGAACCGGGATCGTAAAATGCAGGAGTACCAAGACACACTGGTGAATTCCATCATCTTCTCCAGTCCAACTGAGAGAAGTGCTGCTGGTGCTTTACAAAGCAACTCAGTGTGTCCAGGCAGTGGAGGAGGCTCTGCACAAAGAAGGAGCAGAAGCAGTGCCTCTGCACAAGGCAGGACCAGTATGGCCCAACTGTGGCACAGTTTTGTGTGCCCGCCACAAATGTCTACACCATCACAGGCGGCTCCAGTCAGCAGGAGGCTATGCTGCAGTAATGCTGCACAAGGAAAAGGTAGCTATTTTTGTTTAGCTCCTTGCACACGCAGAACTTAACACTTATAAAATGTGTCCACTGATACCGTAAAACCATCCCATAGGTGGGACTTTCCTTCATAATGTGACGCAGCACAGCCGTCATTCCTACCCCCTTGGCGCCGTGCACCGCCTCCTCAGCGTTGTTTGATTCTGTCACGGAGCCTGCGCTGTTATGTTATCCCTTGACATCATTTGGTGTCAGGCTGACTGAGCCTGTGCGGCCGCGCTGGCCGAGATCCCGCCTCGCAGTGTCTTCTGACTTAATCACACTGCGGGCCTGGGATCCATGGGCATGCGCAGTGCATATCTTCACCTCCGCCTCTCACTCATCTCCCTTTGCCTTCTTCAGACTGTGCACCGTCAGCTGATCCCTAATAGCATGCCACGGCCGTGACGCCGCACAGTCTGAAGAAGCCGGAGGGAGGGGAGTGAGAGGCGAGGATATGCACTGCGCATGCCCATGGATCCCAGGCCCGCAGTGGGATTACATTAGATGACACTGCGAGGCGGGATCTTGGGCAGCGCTGCCGCACAGGCGCAGCCAGCCTGACACCAAATGATGTCAGAAGACGGGCAGCGCTAAGTGCGCCTGGCCAAGGGATAACATAACAGCACAGGCTCTGGGACAGAATCAAACAACGCTGAGGAGGCGGCGCACGGCGCCAAGGGTGTAGGAATGATGGCTGTGCTGCGTCCCATTACGAAGGAAAGTCCCACCTCCGGGACGGTCTCACGGTATCAGGGGACACATTTTATAAGTGTTTAGTTCTGTGTTTGCAAGGAGCATAATGAAAAGAGCCACCTTTTGCATCCTTCGTGCTGCACAAGCTGGCTCTTTCAGCTACAAACGCCTTGGGGGGGTTAAAGGTTCCCTTTCGACTTGCTACAATCAGGCTTCGGCCTACACGGTGTTCCTCTGCTCCTCCTGCTGTCCCTGGGCTCCAACACCGCCAGTTGGTGCCTGGAAGTGCTGTCCGCACAGTCAACAGTTGCTCCTCTGTTATTGGGGTTCAGTAGCGTCAGCTGTTCCCCAGCTGTGTGTGCGGCAATACCTCCAATCTGCTCCTCCTGCTGTCCCTGGGCTCTAACACCGCCAGTTGGTGCCTGGAAGTGCTGTCCGCACAGTCAACAGTCGCTCCTCTGTTATTGGGGTTCAGTAACATCAGCTGTTCCCCAGCTGTGTGTGCGGCAATACCTCCAATCTGCTCCTCCTGCTGTCCCTGGGCTCCAACACCGCCAGTTGGTGCTTGGAAGTGCTGTCCGCACAGTCAACAGTAGCTCCTCTGTTATTGGGGTTCAGTAACGTCAGCTGTTCCCCAGCTGTGTGTGGCAATACCTCCAATCTGCTCCTCCTGCTGTCCCTGGGCTCTAACACCGCCAGTTGGTGCCAGGAAGTGCTGTCCGCACAGTCAACAGTCGCTCCTCTGTTATTGGGGTTCAGTAACATCAGGTGTTCCCCAGCTGTGTGTGCAGCAATACCTCCAATCTGCTCCTCCTGCTGTCCCTGGGCTCAACACCGCAAGTTGGTGCCTGGAACTGCTGTCCGCACAGTCAACAGTCGCTCCTCTGTTATTGGGGTTCAGTAACGTCAGCTGTTCCCCAGCTGTGTGTGCGGCAATACCTCCAATCTGCTCCTCCTGCTATCCCTGGGCTCTAACACCACCAGTTGGTGCCTGGAAGTGCTGTCCGCACAGTCAACAGTCGCTCCTCTGTTATTGGGGTTCAGTAACATCAGCTGTTCCCCAGCTGTGTGTGTGTGGCAATACCTCCAATCTGCTCCTCCTGCTGTCCCTGGGCTCTAACACCACCAGTTGGTGCCTGGAAGTGCTGTCCGCACAGTCAACAGTCGCTCCTCTGTTATTGGGGTTCAGTAACATCAGCTGTTCCCCAGCTGTGTGTGTGTGGCAATACCTCCAATCTGCTCCTCCTGCTGTCCCTGGGCTCTAACACCGCCAGTTGGTGCCTGGAAGTGCTGTCTGCACAGTCAACAGTCGCTCCTCTGTTATTGGGGTTCAGTAACGTCAGCTGTTCCCCAGCTGTGTGTGCGGCAATACCTACAATCTGCTCCTCCTGCTGTCCCTGGGCTCCAACACCGCCAGTTGGTGCCCGGAAGTACTGTTTGCACAGAGCCAAACACCTCGCCAATGGGTTAGTGGGGTTCAGTATTGCCTGCTGCTCCCCTGCTGTGTATCCGGGAACGTGTCATGCGACCGCCACGCTGGCACAACTGAAATTTAAGGGAACCTTCCCCCCCCAGACGTTTGTTACCGAAAGAGCCACCTTGTGCAGCAGTAATGCTGCACAAGGAAAAGGTGCCTATTTTCTTTGTGCTTCTTGCACACGCTGAACCTAACACTTATGAAATGTGTCTCCTCACACCGTTCAACCATCCCGGAGGTGGGACTTTCCTTTGTAATGTGACGCAGCACAGCCGTCATTCTTACCCCCTTGGTGCCGTGCACCGCCTCCTCAGCATTGTTTGATTCTGTTCTGGAGCCTGCGCTGTTATGTTATCCCTTGCCCAGGCACACTTAGCGCTGCCCGTCTTCTGACATCATTTGGTGCAGCCTGTGCGGCCGTGCTGGCCGAGATCCCGCCTCGCAGTGTCTTCTGATTTAATCACACTGCGGGCCTGGCATCCATGGGCATGCGCAGTGCATATCTTCACCTCCGCCTCTCACTCATCTCCCTCCGCCTTCTTCAGACTGTGCGTCCTCAGCTGATCCCTAATAGCATGCCACGGCCGTGATGCCGCACAGTCTGAAGAAGCCGGAGGGAGGGGAGTGAGAGGCTAGGATACGCACTGCGCATGCCCATGGATCCCAGGCCCACAGTGCAATTACATTAGACGACAATGCGAGGCGGGATCTCGGGCAGCGCTGACGCACAGGCGCAGCCAGCCTGACACCAAATGATGTCAGAAGACGGGCAGCACTAAGTGCTCCTGGCCAAAGGATAACATAAC
Organism: Ranitomeya variabilis; assembly: GCF_051348905.1. NCBI lineage: Eukaryota > Metazoa > Chordata > Amphibia > Anura > Dendrobatidae > Ranitomeya > Ranitomeya variabilis. The sequence goes on from NC_135233.1 coordinate 813,692,384, forward strand.
AGCGCAGGCTCCGGGACAGAATCAAACAACGCTGAGGAGGCGGCGCACGGCGCAAAGGGGGTAGAAATGATGGCTGTGCTGCATCACATTACAAAGGAAAGTCCCACCTCCGGGACGGTTTAACGGTGTGAAGGGACACATTTCATAAGTGTCTAGTTCAGCCTTTGAAAGGAGCATAATTAAAAGAGCCACCTTTTCCTTTTGCAGCATTAGTGCTGTACAATATGGCTCTTTCAGCAACAAACGCCTGGGGTTGGGGTTAAAGGTTCACTTTCAACTTGCTCCAGTGCAGGCTTCGGCCTACACTCTGCTCCTCCTGCTGACCCTGGGCTCTAACACCGCCAGTTGGTGCCCGGAAGTGCTGGCTGCACAGAGAAAAACACCCACCAATGTGTCAGTGGGGTTCAGCAACGCCAGCTGTTCCCCCGCTGTGTAGCCGGCAACGTGTCCTGCAAACGCCACGCAGACACAAAGCTGCCACCAGTGCAGGCTTCGGCCTACACTCTGCTCCTCTGCTCCTCCTGCTGCCCCTGGGCTCTAACACCGCCATTTGGTGCCCGGAAGTGCTGGCTGCACAGACAAAAACACCCGCCAATGTGTCAGTGGGGTTCAGCAACACCAGCTGTTCCCTCGCTGTGTAGCCGGCAACATGTCCTGCAAACGCCACGCAGACACAAAGCTGCCGCCAGTGCAGGCTTCGGCCTACACTCTGCTCCTCTGCTCCTCCTGCTGACCCTGGGCTCTAACACCACCAGTTGGTGCCCGGAAGTGCTGGCTGCACAGAGAAAAACACCCACCAATGTGTCAGTGGGGTTCAGCAATGCCAGCTGTTCCCCCGCTGTGTAGCCGGCAACGTGTCCTGCAAACGCCACGCAGACACAACTGACCTTTAAATGCCTCCAGTGCAGGCTTCGTCCTTTGTTAGGGCATGTTAGGTTAGGCTATGGGTTGAACTAGATGGACTTAAAGTCTTCCTTCAACCTTAATAACTATGTTGCTATGTTACACTCTGCTCCCCCTGCTGACCCTTTGCTCCAACACCGCTAGTTGGGGCTCTAGGAAGACAATCTTGAATAGGTCCCCATCCTGGTTCCAGTACCATCAGCTGGTTCCTGGTAGAGCCTTTGGCTAAGGTGCCTCCTTCTGGGTATCCGAGTTCCACCAACGTCAGGTGGTCCTTGGTAGTGCTTTCAGACATGGGTACCTCCTGCTTAATAACCTGTTGTGAACTCTGTTTTTGGGCTCCCTCTTGTGGTCACAACTGGTACTGTGTGAGTGCTGTCTTTGGGCTCCCTCTGGTGGTTCTTTGTGTCATTCTGCAGGTCTGAGGCAGGATCAGCTGTCTCGTTATCTCTTAGCTGGTTTCCTATTTAGTTCACCTGGACTCTCAGTTGTTGCCTGCTTTCAATGTCTTCAGTGCTATTTTGGAGCTCTCCTGCAGTCCTTCGTTATCAGTCTCTTCAAGAGAAGCTAAGTTTTGCTTGGTTCATTTTTTGACCATCAGTGGTCACATGTTTCTTGGTTTATTTTTGTCCAGTTTGCTAATATGTGATTTCCTTGCTTGCTGGTAGCTCTAGGGGGCTGAGTTTCTCCCCTCACACCATTAGTTGGTGTGGGGGTTCTTGTATTCTCAGCGTGGATATTTTGAATAGGGTTTTTTACTGACCGCACAGTTCCCTATCTGTCTTCTGCTATCTAGTATTAGCGGGCCTCATTTGCTTAATCTGTTTTCATTTCTACGTTTGTGTTTTCCCCTTACCTCACCGTTATTATTTGTTGGGGGCTTCCTATATCTTTGGGGTGATTTCTCTTGAGGCAAGTGAGGTCTTACTTTCCCTCCAGGAGTAGATAGTTTCTCAGGCTGCGTCGAGACATCCAGGATTTAAGGCATGTTCACCGGCTTCCTTTAGTGTGTTGGTTAGGATCAGGTTTGCGGTCAGTCCAGTTACCACCTCCCTAGAGCTCGTGTCTATGTTCAAAAACTTAGCTAGTCCGTTTTGTGATCCTCAGCCACTAGGATCATAACAGTAACCGGGTTCCAGTAACGTCAGCTGGTCCTCGGTAGTTCCATTGGCTCTTGGACCTTCGGCTACCCATCCGGGTTCCAGTACCGTCAGCTGGTTCTCGGCAGTGTCTTTTGCTCTTGTACCTTCTGTTCCCCATCCTGGTTCCAGTACCGTTAGCTGGTTCCGGATAGAGCCTTTAGCTAAGGTGCCTCCTTCTGGGTATCCGAGTTCCACCAACGTCAGGTGGTCCTTGGTAGTGCTTTCAGGCACGGGTACCTCCTGCTTAGTTACCGGGTTCCAGTAACGTCAGCTAGTCCTCGGTAGTTCCATTGGCTCTTGGACCTTCGGCTACCCATCCGGGTTCCAGTACCATCAGCTGGATCTCGGCAGTGTCTTTTGCTCTTGTACCTTCTGCTCCCCATCCTGGTTCTAGTACCGTCAGCTGGTTCCGGGCAGAGCCTTTGGCTTAGGTGCCTCCTTCTGGGTATCTGAGTTCCACCAACGTCAGGTGGTCCTTGGTAGTGCTTTCTGGCACGGGTACCTCCTGCTTAGTTACCGGGTTCCAGTAACGTCAGCTGGTCCTCGGTAGTTCCATTGGCTCTTGGACCTTCGGGTAGCCATCCGAGTTCCAGTTCCATCAGCTGGTTCTCAGAATTTTCTCAGCATTCTTGTACCTTCTGCTACATTTCCAAGTTCAGGACCCTAAAGACGACGACCCGGAAGACCACCCCTAAGATGACGACGACACCAGAGACGACAACCACTGAGATGACGACGACCCTGGAGACGACGACCCTGGAGACGACGACATGGAAGACCGAGAAGCAGAAGAACAAGAGGCTGCAGAACAAAGAGCAGAAGAACATTAAGCATAACACTAAGTATCAGAGCAAAAGATATTATCTAAATTATAAGCAGAAGAAGACTAAACAGTGAGTCCATTCCTCCTTGTGGTGCCCCTGGATAAAGCCTGATGCTGCAGGCCAAACTGAACGCGGACAAATGTAATTCTTTTGTGACAGGCAGAACGGAAGGTGTAATCTTCAAACTTTTATAGATAACAACTACAGGAATGCCTGTCACAAATAAGAATATGATGAAGAAGTAGAATATGAAGAAGAATAATAGTTGAATAAAAAGAATATGAAGAATGTAACAAAAAAAAATAATAGGTAGAAGATGAAGAAGAAGATGAATAAGGTAAAGAAGAAGTTGATGTCAAAGATGCTGATGATGATGAAGAAGAAAGTGTGGGAGAAGTAAAAAAAAAGGTGAAGGGCGAGGAAGTAGTGACACATCAATATCTGACAAAATAAAAAAATTCTTAACATAGTCAATATCTTGGTAACTCCGAACATCTTAAAAAAAATATAAAATTCCTGCTTTTCTATCTGATTGGGCTAAACCTCTATGCCTTTAATGTCTCTGCCACCTCCCCCAATACATCCTACATTATTCTTAGTTGTTTTCCTTCATGTAGAATGAACCTACAAGGAAAGAAAGGGTTTATTTTAATTCCGATATTTTCGTCCCATTGACTTGCATTGGTATCGGGTATCGGTATCGGCGAGATCCGATATTTTGCTGGTATCGGCCGATACTTTCCGATACCGATACTTTCCGATATCGGAAGGCATCGCTCAACACTAGTACTGACCAAATACTGAACGTGTGATCGTGGCCTTATAGGTAAATCTTGCATGCTACATGAGAAACATTTTTAAATGATAATTTATACATTTATATGAATGGTGTTAAAATATATCAAAATGAATATATTGTAGCCTTAAATCTGAAATTATAGACCACTCTAAGCATACAAAAATATATAGAATAGATTTATATACTGTTAGGCAAAGTGCTAATAATTTATGATACTATGGAAGTTAGCGAATTCAATGCCAAGTGAAAGCTTTGTGATTTTCTAGGGACAGTGACATAGTGACATCTAGAGCTTTATAATTGATTGCTTTTTCTATCTTTGCTATATTCTCACTACTTCAGAATTTCTTTTGAGAATCGTTTGTGAAAAGTAGAGATGCCAAGAAACTCAAGTAGGAATTTAGAAGGTTTTTTATTTAAAATCAATCAAAAGTATTCTCATATCCACTGCCAACTCTCCTCAAAAGGGATATTGTATTTGGTTGAAAGAGTAGTTCATAAACGCTAATTATAATGAAATCCTTATATTTCCATATGCTCGTGTGACAAAGTCTGCTCTCTGACAATATTAGGGTGCAGAAAATGCAGCATGAAAAATTTCAGATTGGCCCCTATGTGAAGCAAAAGATTGTACTGGCTGCATGGAGATCAGTGTGCAACTAATGCTCTTATGGTTTCTTGCCACATTAAATGTTTGATTTGGGTTTTTTTTCAGTCATTTTGTTTCGTTTTATGAAATTAGAAGAACAAAAGAGCAACTGTATCAAAATATTACCCCTGTATAATGTTTTTGCTGGATTGATAGTGTGAAGTTTTAATATGAAGCCTGCATATTCCAAACATTTAAAATTACTGGTTTTGAAGTTATTATTAAAAGATTGAGGAATTTAAAAAAAGAGCAAAAATAATTATAATAATTCTCCTCTCCTGGATCTTTGTCACTCCTGCTTGTTCGGCACTGCATCCCTGCTGGCCCACTGAGCTCATCATCTTGCTAGGAGTGTCATGTGAGCACTTTCTGCACTGATCACAAAGTGCGCCTCCTAGGCGTCGATTCCAGTTGACCACTAGGAAATACAGCCATGTCTATGTAGGAATGGTGTTGCTCTGTGAAGAATCATATTTTTAATATAAAGGTATTAGTCAATCCAGAGTTGATTCTGATTTACAACTTTATAACTTATTTTATAGCTCAGTATTGCATACACAATGCCAATTGATGCTATTTGCATAGAGCCTGCTAGGGCACTTTTGGAATTAATCTGATGCCAGAAGACCATATAATTCTGCATTCTAGAGTATTAGCTACGTTTTTGGGGATATGCCTTGCGACATGCTTTCTGACTGTTTCTAATCACTACAGCAGAATTATTAAAGGGAACCTGGCACCTTCCCTAGGCCCCTTCCATGTATTTATTATCTATCTTTATACCCTTCTAAACAAGCAATATGTTAACTGGTTAGTGACTAGTAATAGAGGCATTGTTTTCCCCAGACTAGTCTTTACACTAATCATGTTAGTCAGAGAAAAGAGGGAGACACAAAAGCACAAATAGAGTCTTATCAAACGTTACACAAAGTTGCCCACCAAGAGAACTACTCACCTGGTGAGATTGAAGGAAGGACATATATTAATGGCGGCTGCTGCAGATCCACAGGTCAGTGCAGGACCTGATTGAAACACACACTTAGGTAGGAAAAAAGGATCATCCCCGCGCTGCCGTAAGAAGAATTCCGAAAATTGTAGAGGTTTCAACGTGGTTTATTCTACGCGTTTCAGGGTTCAGGTGACCTCTTCATCAGGACATACCACATACCACAAATATTGACAATATTTGTGGCATGCCCTGATGAAGGGGTCACCTGAACCCTGAAACGCGTAGAATAAACCACGTTGAAACCTCTACAATTTTTGGAATTCTTCTTGCGGCAGCAAGTGCGGCAGCAGTGTGTGCACTAATCATGTTAAAATTCCCCTGTGGGCATGAGTAACATGATTTCAGCATGCTCTTTGCAAATCTCTGCCTCCTTGACAATAGCCAGTGAGCCGGGTTTATATATTTTGACTTCATTGGTGCACTGAACATGCTAAAGAAGGTAGCTCAAACTTAACACATAGCCAACTGCGAGATTTGCAGACCAAATAATGACAGCTAGGACAGTACTGTGTCACCGCTGAATCCCTGCGCATGCGCAGTGTGCTGATAAAGCAGGGGTGCATGCTCCTGGCTTGCTACACATTGTGAAGGAATATCAATGCAAATCAACCACCACAGGGGCATGACAACATGATTTGAGTGATGACTAATTTTGGAAAATCAATACCCTCATGATTAGATATACACTAATTAGCATATCTAACACTACAGTTAAAAAATTATATTTTGCCATATGAAGTTAATAATAAGACTACAAAAAAGGAATTGTTCGGAAAGGTAGCAAGATAGCAATAAATATGTCGTAGTAGTATGGGAGGTCTGGGGAAACTGCCCGATTCCCTTTAATATAATGAATCTTGTGAGTATAATATAAAGAATTTATCTGATGTCAGAAGACAAACAATTCAGCATTGTAGAATACTTTTAGGGCTCTGTCTTGCACATGCTTTCTGACTACAAGCTTTCAGACTTGCTTTCTACGTTTCCAATGAATATAAGCCACTAGTCCTTTATGTGGAAATTATTCTCTATAAAAAGTGTAAAATAGAGACCAAAGTTAGAATTACATATTAAAATATATGGTTTTTTTTAGTTAACAAAATACAATATGTAAATTGCAGGAGAGCAATAATGTGCAATATTGCAGTATAAACCTGATGCCAAAAGATTTTGTTGCAAAGTTACAATGCCCAATATTTTGTCTCTGTGACATTCGTTATATATACCTCGGATTCCCTTATTGCTCCTATTCAGGTCAATGGCTTAACTCTGGCTTACCTGGACTGATGCTTAGAGTACTGTAAGTACGAAAACTGCTCTAGTGAAAACAAACTAAATTGCTTCAATGTCAAAGAGTAAACTTCAGACACAGAAGAGAAGAAACTAAGAAAATGTAAGCAATGTATTTTAATTTTAACAAGTGATTTACTGTACAGTTGAACTCCAGCGTAAATTACTTATTAAAATGTAAATTATACTTCATATTGCATCCATAAAATGTGTTAACATTATCTACTTTTTTCAAAATAGTTTACTAAATTTTTAAAGAAAAAAAAACTATTTTTGTAAATATATTTCATAGAATCATAGAACGTTAGAGTTGGAGGGGACCTCAAGGGTCATTGTGTCCAACCCCCTGCTATGTGCAGTGCAAGATTCACTAAACCATCTCAGATAGATGTCTATCCAGCCTCTGTATGAAGACTTCCATTGAAGGAGAACTCACCACATCTTGTGGCAGCCTGTTCCTCTCATTGATCACCCTCAGAGTGAAAACATTTTTTCTAATATCTAATCTGTTTCTTCTCCCTTTCAGTTTAATTCCATTGCCCCTCATGTTTCCATGTGCAAATGAGAATAAGGATGATCCTTCTATACTGTGACATCACTTCAGATATTTGTAGACAGCTATTAAGTCTTCTTTTTGCAAGCTAAACATTCCAAAATCCTTTAGTCGGTCCTTGTAGGACATACTTTGCAGTTGGCTCACCATCCTGGTAGCTCTTCTCTGAACTTGCTTCAGTTTTTCAATGTACTTTTCAAAATGTGGTACCCAGAACTGGACACAGTATTCCAGATGAGCCTGACCAAGAATTAGTAGTGGGGCATAATTACATCACGTGATCTAAATTCTATGTTTCTCTTAATACACACTAGAACTGTGTTTGCCTTTTTTGCTGGGGCATCACACTGTTGACTCATGTGCTGTCAGATCCATTTTTGGATTCATGGCAGCTCTGGTTCCACTATGATTTAAAATAAGCTTTTTTCCTTTCAGGACCAGCGCGGGTTAATATCAGTTTCCTTTGCTGGCAATCTGTTGTAACTGCAGAGTCGTTAAGTCAGCTGATATGGGTGGTGACCACTCCCATCATCCTTTAAATGGTCACCTGATGCATCAGCCGACTGTGGGTGATAGAGCAATCTACAGTGACCAAGCCTGGAGTAAGAAGCTTGCTGGCTGTTGTGGTTTATCAGCTGGTTTCATGAGTTTGTGATCCTGGTGCCTTTATTCTGCTGTGTGGTGCTTTGCAGCAGAGAATGTTATAAATCTAAGTTGTGTTATTTCCCCATCTGTCTCATGTTTATCACTGTCTCCTGCATGTACTGTCTGCAGTGGGGAAGCTAGCACCCCTTGCTGGCCAGTGCACTAACCAGGGCAGTGTGAGGTGACAGTGAGGGACAAGGTTTCTGATGGCGGTGGGGAGAGAAGGGCCCACTTAGGGCGTTAGGGAAGCGCAGTGCTCAGGTGTGAACAGGTGACCATTCCTCATTTCCCTATTGGTAGGGCATTCCTCACCCCTTTACCATCACATTGTGTGTCGAGCCATCTACAATCTGCCGACCAAACGTCCCCCCCGTGGGGTCACTTTATATATCGTGACATTATCACCGACCAATACTGTTAGGGTTGGCAGATTGCACTAAATTAAATTAAACTCAAATTTGCAATCACAACCCGGGGTCCACCATGCAGCGATGAATAACTGCTGCTAGTGTGAATAATGAGGGATAAAACACTAGCGAACGCACTGCGTTAAAACCACACATAGCAAGCGGGTCCCAGAGTACCAAGATCAGCTAACCACCGAGCAGCACTAAAAATATAAGTACAAAACTCAGCTAACCACCAAGTGGCACAGGAAAATATAAGTACTGAGCCCAGCTAAACACCGAGGGGCACAAAACAATAAAAAAGTGCAATACCCTGATAAACCCGCAGAGGTAGAAGCAAAAGGCAAACTAGGTTTGGAACTCTTTCGCTCTCCCAGGGACGTCTAGGCTAGTGGTTGGGCTTGCTCTGTAACTCAGCGTGCTAATCGCACACACAACCAGAGACAGATACAAAGGCAAGTGGGGATTTCCCACCCTAGACTGCCTGTCTAGACACACAATAATGAAAAAGCAGCTCTGCAACTGAACTGTGTCACTGCCACACAGAAACTAAAGAGATGCTCTGAAACTGAGCTGTGTCACTCAAACACAGAAATGTGAGAGATGCTTTGCAACTGAGCTGTGTCACTTGCACACAAAAATGTGCAAACAGTTGTAGCATACATGAGCACGCACACACACACACAGTGCTGGAAGCCTTTTATGCACTAGGCTCCACCCCAAACACTCATGCCCAGACAGACAGTGCGTCACCCGTGGGCAAATCCAGAGCTGCCACATCACTAGGTCAGCCTCCGAGCACCAATGAAAAGGCGCCACATGATGGACATGCTCAGTAAGATGATTTCTGGACTTAGACTCCAGAGGGAAGGGCTGCCTCTGTATACCACTGTGTTATGGTTCTCAATGGCAAGAGAACATAGCCCAGCAAACATACGAACTAGCTCTTGGAAGGATGGAAACTAAACTGACCATGAACTAAACCTGCCGCACAACTAACAGTAGCCGGGTAGCGTAGCCTGCGTTTTATCCCTAGACGCCCAGCGCCGGCCGGAGGACTAACTAATCTTGGCAGAGGAAAATATAGTCCTGGCTCACCTCTAGAGAAATTTCCCCGAAAGGCAGACAGAGGCCCCCACAAATATTGGCGGTGATTTTAGATGAAATGACAAACATAGTATGAAAATAGGTTTAGCAAAATTGAGGTCCGCTTACTAGATAGCAGGAAGACAGAAAGGGCACTTTCATGGTCAGCTGAAAACCCTATCAAAATACCATCCTGAAATTACTTTAAGACTCTAGTATTAACTCATAACATCAGAGTGGCAATTTCAGATCACAAGAGCTTTCCAGACACAGAAACGAAACTACAGCTGTGAACTGGAACAAAATGCAAAAACAAACAAGGACTAAGTCCAACTTAGCTGGGAGTTGTCTAGCAGCAGGAACATGCACAGAAAGGCTTCTGATTACAATGTTGACCGGCATGGAAGTGACAGAGGAGCAAGGCTAAATAGCGACTCCCACATCCTGATGGAAACAGGTGAACAGAGAGGATGATGCACACCAGTTCAATTCCACCAGTGGCCACCGGGGGAGCCCAAAATCCAATTTCACAACAGTACCCCCCCCCTCAAGGAGGGGGCACCGAACCCTCACCAGAACCACCAGGGCGATCAGGATGAGCCCTATGAAAGGCACGGACCAAATCGGAGGCATGAACATCAGAGGCAGTCACCCAAGAATTATCCTCCTGACCGTATCCCTTCCATTTGACCAGATACTGGAGTTTCCGTCTGGAAACACGGGAGTCCAAGATTTTTTCCACAACGTACTCCAACTCGCCCTCAACCAACACCGGAGCAGGAGGCTCAACGGAAGGCACAACCGGTACCTCATACCTGCGCAATAATGACCGATGAAAAACATTATGAATAGAAAAAGATGCAGGGAGGTCCAAACGGAAGGACACAGGGTTAAGAATCTCCAATATCTTGTACGGGCCGATGAACCGAGGCTTAAACTTGGGAGAAGAAACCCTCATAGGGACAAAACGAGAAGACAACCACACCAAGTCCCCAACACAAAGCCGAGGACCAACCCGACGCCGGCGGTTGGCAAAAAGCTGAGTCTTCTCCTGGGACAACTTCAAATTGTCCACTACCTGCCCCCAAATCTGATGCAACCTCTCCACCACAGCATCCACTCCAGGACAATCCGAAGATTCCACCTGACCAGAAGAAAATCGAGGATGAAACCCCGAATTACAGAAAAAGGGAGACACCAAGGTGGCAGAACTGGCCCGATTATTGAGGGCAAACTCCGCTAAAGGCAAAAAAGCAACCCAATCATCCTGATCTGCAGACACAAAACACCTCAAATATGTCTCCAAGGTCTGATTCGTCCGCTCGGTCTGGCCATTAGTCTGAGGATGGAAAGCAGACGAGAAAGACAAATCTATGCCCATCCTAGCACAGAATGCTCGCCAAAATCTAGACACGAATTGGGTACCTCTGTCAGAAACGATATTCTCCGGAATACCATGCAAACGGACCACATTTTGAAAAAACAGAGGAACCAACTCGGAAGAAGAAGGCAACTTAGGCAGGGGAACCAAATGGACCATCTTAGAGAAACGATCACACACCACCCAGATGAAAGACATTTTCTGAGAAACAGGAAGATCCGAAATAAAATCCATCGAGATGTGCGTCCAGGGCCTCTTCGGGATAGGCAAGGGCAACAACAATCCACTAGCCCGAGAACAACAAGGCTTGGCCCGAGCACAAACGTCACAAGACTGCACGAAGCCTCGCACATCTCGAGACAGGGAAGGCCACCAGAAGGACCTTGCCACCAAATCCCTGGTACCAAAGATTCCAGGATGACCTGCCAACGCAGAAGAATGAACCTCAGAAATGACTCTACTGGTCCAATCATCAGGAACAAACAGTCTACCAGGTGGGCAACGATCAGGTCTATCCGCCTGAAACTCCTGCAAGGCCCGCCGCAGGTCTGGAGAAACGGCAGACAATATCACTCCATCCTTAAGGATACCTGTAGGTTCAGAATTACCAGGGGAGTCAGGCTCAAAACTCCTAGAAAGGGCATCCGCCTTAACATTCTTAGAACCCGGCAGGTAGGACACCACAAAATTAAACCGAGAGAAAAACAACGACCAGCGCGCCTGTCTAGGATTCAGGCGTCTGGCGGACTCAAGATAAATTAGATTTTTGTGGTCAGTCAATACCACCACCTGATGTCTAGCCCCCTCAAGCCAATGACGCCACTCCTCAAAAGCCCACTTCATGGCCAAAAGCTCCCGATTCCCAACATCATAATTCCGCTCGGCGGGCGAAAATTTACGCGAGAAAAAAGCACAAGGTCTCATCACGGAGCAATCGGAACTTCTCTGCGACAAAACCGCCCCAGCTCCGATTTCAGAAGCGTCGACCTCAACCTGAAAAGGAAGAGCAACATCAGGCTGACGCAACACAGGGGCGGAAGAAAAGCGGCGCTTAAGCTCCCGAAAGGCCTCCACAGCAGCAGGGGACCAATCAGCAACATCAGCACCCTTCTTAGTCAAATCAGTCAATGGTTTAACAACATCAGAAAAACCAGCAATAAATCGACGATAAAAGTTAGCAAAGCCCAAAAATTTCTGAAGACTCTTAAGAGAAGAGGGTTGCGTCCAATCACAAATAGCCTGAACCTTGACAGGATCCATCTCGATGGAAGAGGGGGAAAAAATATATCCCAAAAAGGAAATCTTTTGAACCCCAAAAACGCACTTAGAACCCTTCACACACAAGGAATTAGACCGCAAAACCTGAAAAACCCTCCTGACCTGCTGGACATGAGAGTCCCAGTCATCCGAAAAAATCAAAATATCATCCAGATACACAATCATAAATTTATCCAAATAATCACGGAAAATGTCATGCATAAAGGACTGAAAGACTGAAGGGGCATTTGAAAGACCAAAAGGCATCACAAAATACTCAAAGTGGCCCTCGGGCGTATTAAATGCGGTTTTCCACTCATCCCCCTGCTTAATTCGCACCAAATTATACGCCCCACGAAGATCTATCTTAGAGAACCACTTGGCCCCCTTTATGCGAGCAAACAAATCAGTCAGCAGTGGCAACGGATATTGATATTTAACCGTGATTTTATTCAAAAGCCGATAATCAATGCACGGCCTCAAAGAGCCATCTTTCTTAGCCACAAAGAAAAAACCGGCTCCTAAGGGAGATGACGAAGGACGAATATGTCCCTTTTCCAAGGACTCCTTTATATATTCTCGCATAGCAGCATGTTCAGGCACAGACAGATTAAATAAACGACCCTTAGGGTATTTACTACCCGGAATCAAATCTATGGCACAATCGCACTCCCGGTGCGGAGGTAATGAACCAAGCTTAGGTTCTTCAAAAACGTCACGATATTCAGTCAAGAATTCAGGAATCTCAGAGGGAATAGATGACGAAATGGAAACCACAGGTACGTCCCCATGCGTCCCCTTACATCCCCAGCTTAACACAGACATAGCTTTCCAGTCAAGGACTGGGTTATGAGATTGCAGCCATGGCAATCCAAGCACCAACACATCATGTAGGTTATACAGCACAAGAAAGCGAATAATCTCCTGGTGATCCGGATTAATCCGCATAGTTACTTGTGTCCAGTATTGTGGTTTATTGCTAGCCAATGGGGTGGAGTCAATCCCCTTCAGGGGTATAGGAGTTTCAAGAGGCTCCAAATCATACCCACAGCGTTTGGCAAAGGACCAATCCATAAGACTCAAAGCGGCGCCAGAGTCGACATAGGCATCCGCGGTAATAGATGATAAAGAACAAATCAGGGTCACAGATAGAATAAACTTAGACTGTAAAGTGCCAATTGAAACAGACTTATCAAGCTTCTTAGTACGCTTAGAGCATGCTGATATAACATGAGTTGAATCACCGCAATGAAAGCACAACCCATTTTTTCGTCTAAAATTCTGCCGTTCACTTCTGGACAGAATTCTATCACATTGCATATTCTCTGGCGTCTTCTCAGTAGACACCGCCAAATGGTGCACAGGTTTGCGCTCCCGCAGACGCCTATCGATCTGGATAGCCATTGTCATGGACTCATTCAGACCCGCAGGCACAGGGAACCCCACCATAACATCCTTAATGGCATCAGAGAGACCCTCTCTGAAATTCGCCGCCAGGGCGCACTCATTCCACTGAGTAAGCACAGCCCATTTACGGAATTTCTGGCAGTATATTTCAGCTTCGTCTTGCCCCTGAGATAGGGACATCAAGGCCTTTTCCGCCTGAAGTTCTAACTGAGGTTCCTCATAAAGCAACCCCAAGGCCAGAAAAAACGCATCCACATTGAGCAACGCAGGATCCCCTGGAGCCAATGCAAAAGCCCAATCCTGAGGGTCGCCCCGGAGCAAAGAAATCACAATCCTGACCTGCTGAGCAGGATCTCCAGCAGAGCGAGATTTCAGGGACAAAAACAACTTGCAATTATTTTTGAAATTTTGAAAGCAAGATCTATTCCCCGAGAAAAATTCAGGCAAAGGAATTCTAGGTTCAGATATAGGAACATGAACAACAAAATCTTGTAAGTTTTGAACTTTCGTGGTGAGATTATTCAAACCTGCAGCTAAACTCTGAATATCCATTTTAAACAGGTGAACACAGAGCCATTCCAGGATTAGAAGGAGAGAGAGAGAGAAAGGCTGCAATATAGGCAGACTTGCAAGAGATTCAATTACAAGCACACTCAGAACTGAGAAAAAAAAAATAAATCTTCAGCAGAATTCTCTTTTCTCTCCTTTCTCTGTCAATTAATTTAACCCTTTTAGGCCGGTCAAACTGTTATGGTTCTCAATGGCAAGAGAACATAGCCCAGCAAACATACGAACTAGCTCTTGGAAGGATGGAAACTAAACTGACCATGAACTAAACCTGCCGCACAACTAACAGTAGCCGGGTAGCGTAGCCTGCGTTTTATCCCTAGACGCCCAGCGCCGGCCGGAGGACTAACTAATCCTGGCAGAGGAAAATATAGTCCTGGCTCACCTCTAGAGAAATTTCCCCGAAAGGCAGACAGAGGCCCCCACAAATATTGGCGGTGATTTTAGATGAAATGACAAACGTAGTATGAAAATAGGTTTAGCAAAATTGAGGTCCGCTTACTAGATAGCAGGAAGACAGAAAGGGCACTTTCATGGTCAGCTGAAAACCCTATCAAAATACCATCCTGAAATTACTTTAAGACTCTAGTATTAACTCATAACATCAGAGTGGCAATTTCAGATCACAAGAGCTTTCCAGACACAGAAACAAAACTACAGCTGTGAACTGGAACAAAATGCAAAAACAAACAAGGACTAAGTCCAACTTAGCTGGGAGTTGTCTAGCAGCAGGAACATGCACAGAAAGGCTTCTGATTACAATGTTGACCGGCATGGAAGTGACAGAGGAGCAAGGCTAAATAGCGACTCCCACATCCTGATGGAAACAGGTGAACAGAGAGGATGATGCACACCAGTTCAATTCCACCAGTGGCCACCGGGGGAGCCCAAAATCCAATTTCACAACACCACTGGTTACAATAGACTTAGCCGGAGAGCCAGCAGTAGCCACATGGACACTACAAAGCAGTGCAAGATGCTTGGACTGAAGTCTGTGCTAAGTAACAATCCCAGCGGCTGGGCCTGAATGGGAGTCCACAGATGCAGATATGGCTTGGGATCCATCCTGCACAGTGAAAGAATCCTGGCTCCTAGCAGATCCTTTTTTTAGTGAACCGATGGCCCAAGAACAGGCTTTTGCTCAGTTGATCCAGACTCTCCTGATGAGGTTAAGGAGCTGCGGTGTCAGGTGGTGAAGCAGATTCGGCAGTTGTCAGGGTTCTGGGTCTTAGCTCAAGTGCAGGCTCAACCAGAACCCAAGATATGTCTCGTTGATAGGTTCTCTGGAGGGAGATATAAATTTAAGCTAAGTTGTGTTATTACCCTGTCTGTCTCGTGTTTGTCACTGTCTCCTTTGTTGTACTATCTGCAGTGGTGATGCTAGCACCCCTTGCCGGCCAGTGCACTAGCCAGGGCAGCGTGAGGTGACAGCGAGGGATGAAGTTCCTGACGGTGGTGGGGGGAGGACCCACTTAGGGCATTAGAGGAGTGCATGGTCAGGCTCGGGTTTGAGCAGGAGGTGACCATTCCTCATTTCCCTATTGGTAGGGCCTTCCTCACCCCTTTACCATCCTGTTATGTGTCGGGCCATCTGCCAACCAACCCCCTCCCCATGGGGTCCCTTTATATATCGTGACATGTGCAGTCTGTGATCTATTAGTATACCCAATTCTTTTTTACATGTGCTGTTGCTCAATTCTGTTCTTCCCATTCTGTAGATGTAATTTTTGTTTTTCTTGCCCAGATATAGAATCTTGCATTTCTCCCTGTTAAATACCATTCTATTGGTCACTGACCATTGTTCAAGCATTCTAGATCTATCTGAATCCGCTCTCTGTCTTCTCCAGTGTTAGCTTTCCCTCATAGCTTTGCATTGTCTGCAAATTTGATAAGGTTACCTTCAGTTCCCTTATCTAGATCATTTATAAAATGACAAAGCTCCTAAGGGTACCATTACACTAAACGACTTACCATTGATCACAACCAGCGATACGACCTGGCCGTGATCGTTGGTAAGTCGTTGTGTGGTCGCTGGGGAGCTGTCACACAGACAGCTCTCTCCAGCGACCAACGATCAGGGGAACGACTTCGGCATCGTTGAAACTGTCTTCAACGATGCCGAAGTCCCTGGGTAACCAGGGTAAACATCGGGTTACTAAGTGCAGGGCCGTGCTTAGTAACCCGATATTTACCCTGGTTACCATTGTAAAAGTAAAAAATAAAAACACTACATACTCACATTCCGATGTCTGTCACGTCCCCCGCCGTCAGCTGTAGTATGTAGTGTTTTTTTTTTTTTTACTTTTACAATGGTAACCAGGGCAAATATCGGGTTACTAAGCACGGCCCTGCACTTAGTAACCCGATGTTTACCCTGGTTACAAGTGAACACATCGCTGGATCGGCGTCACACACGCCGATCCAGCGATGACAGCGGGTGATCAGCGACCAAAAAAAGGTCCTGATCATTCCCTATGACCAACGATCTCCCAGCAGGGGCCTGATCGTTGGTCGCTGTCACACATAACGAGATCGTTAGCGGGATCGTTGCTACGTCACAAAAAAGCGTGATGTTGCAACGATATCGTTAATGAAATCGTTATGTGTGATGGTACCTTTAGACTATTTTGGGGCATCACAGGCCACCAGACCTCAATCACAAGGCATTAAAACTTTCACACTCCTTATCTATGAACTGTTCAAATATTTACAGCAACAACAGTTTAATCCCTGTTCCACATTGATAGTGCTGCTTCATGTCACTTGTCTTATGTTTGCATTATTCCTATGTCCTCTTGTGCATAAATAACTGACTCTTCAGATTTTGTGTTATTCCATGCCTGATGAAGAGACCTGAGTGAGTAGTCTCAAAAGTTTGCAATTTGCTACCACCTTTTCAGATAGCCATGAAAAGGTATCAGCCACTGAGGACTCTGAAATTTTAATGTTTTTTAGTGCACTAAGTAATGTATCTTTGTGTTGGCAAATATGGCTGCATTTTTTCTGTGATGTTATTTAATTATATGCCCTTTTCTGGGAATGAACTGCATATATGTTGCAACTTTTTGTTGAATGTATTTGTACATGCTATTGAGATATTCTGTAGATAAACATTTGGTACATATCTGATTATTTATGAAGAATCTATGTATAATAGACAATGAAGTTTTCTGTTTGTAGCAAACTACTGACATGTGCACTCCTACTCCGATCAGCCTAAGGTTTTTAAATTAGCTGGTTCCATCGTGCCCTATAAATTTTAGGATTTTTAGCTGAGGAGAGATGTTTTATCAGGTACAGGGACCCAACAATGAAGGACGCTATGATGATGGCTGTTTGGCTCACATATGTTGTGAATGAGGAGAACGAGGGCTTCGGTGGAATTAGGCATTAGGTGAGTACAACTGTGTTTGTTAATTTTAAATAAAAATGGAAAACTGTATTTTGTTTTATTTCTAATAATGGACTTTATTCTGGCTGTGTCTTTATTGTTTAATTTAATCACGTATTGGATGCCCTATAAATTGAACCCATATGTATCATAGGGTAAATGTACCATTAACTTAACGATTCACTATATTGGTGACCACAAGTCAATAATGATCCCAAAAATTTTTTGGTACTAAAATAAATAATTTTATTGTTGTAGCTTTAAAATAAATGCTTAAAAAAATTATTATAAGAACAGTAGACAAATGTGCTGGATTCAATTGTAAACAGGGATTGTTATGCCATGGGGAAAACTAATTGTGCATGACAGCCAAACAACAAGAAGTTTAAAACACAATAACGTGATCCATTCAATGCACAAAGAAATTCAATCCAAAAGAGGCTGCAAAAAGATGTGTGCCTACACTGAAGGTAAATGTCCAATCCACAGTGCAACATTAAATGTCTCCCTATGCATTAAGCCTGTGACAGTAGTCATGGAGTAATTATATGCATGGTATTGGGATAGAAGTTCTCCATCTTAATCCAAGTATCATCAATATCAATGACTATATAACACTAGATCTAGCAATAAGGTATGTTACCTGCATGGCCGTATGTTAATCCCCTGGCGTCCCTTGCCCCGAGGCGTGTTTCGTTGTGCTTCTTCGGGACGCCTCCACATGTAGTGAATGACCATATAAATAAATAGTACATTGCTGAAGACAAATCTTTATCTAAATGATGTTTCTAGTGCACCAAGGATAACAGATTCCTGACCAGTTAATCTATCCTACACAATATTCCCTGCCTAGTGCCACTCCCATGGGCTTGATTGACATCGGTTTAGGGCCACTATGTCACTGTTATCAGCTGCACTGAACAGATGTCAATTAAGCATAGGAAACAGCATGAGACTGAGAATAGGGCTCATACCCATTTGCGAGAAAAAAACGGTCCGTAATCTGGTCCAAAAAAAATGGACAAGTGCCATGTGAGTACAATGCGATTTTTCTCACATAGCATCCTTATGACATGCATATGCAATGCATTTTTTTCTCTGCTACTATTTTTCTACAATCATTTACGGGACCATTTACAGTGTTCTATGCCACAGAATGGTAAGGTATCTGTAAAAAATGGACGGCATACGGATGGTCCATATGCCGTGCGATTTTTTTCTCACACCCATTGACTTGCATTGGTGAGTCTCATCCAAGATACGCAGCAAATCGCAGCATGATGCAATTTTTTTTCAGTCCAATTTCAGCTGAGAAAAAAATTCATAGATGAGATGTAACTCATTGAATAACATTGGTCACAGTGCAATCCGATTTTTTATCAGATTGCACTCATCCGTTTTTCTCGCAAATGAGTATGAGCCCTAATACAAAGAATCAGTGGATATGCTGGGAATTGGTTTTCCCTCCATGGATTTGCAGCCTCTTTTAGAAAAAAATTAAAACATTATTTCCTCAGCAATAGAATATCCATTTTCAGACTTGAACATATGTTTGAACTTGTCTTTTAGTACCATCTCTATAGCAATGCAATTAGTTTGGTAAACCTAAAGATCCTAACAGATTCTCTTTAACCTAATTAGACAGGTTTTTTTTTAAATAAAATGTTGGTTAGATTTTAAAACTAGAAAGTATGGATTCTGATTTAGAGAAAGGTCAGCATGTAGTATGATACAAAAGCTCCAGCTCACACCATTGATTTTACAGCTGTAAAGTTATGGTGTAAGGTCAAACAAGAAGGAAATATACTTTCAGCTCGCTATACCCTTAGGCACCTTTCCCGAGAGAATATGTTTACCCTGATTGATCTGTGTGGGTATTAACCCCTTCGTGACATGCGCCGTACTAGTACGGCGCTGCCGGCACTGCATTAGTGCCAGCCGCAGTACTAGTACGGCGCCCCGATCACCGCGGTCTCACGCTGAGCGCCGCGGTGATCGGGTGCGGGTGTCAGCTGTATATGACAGCTGACACCCCGCAGCAATGCCCACGATCGGCGCTGTCGCCGATCGCGGGCATTTAACCCCTCTGATGCCGCTGTCAATAGTGACAGCGGCATAGAGGGGGATCGCGCAGGGACGGGGGCTCCCTGCGCTCTCCCACCGGAGCAGCGCGATGAGATCGCGCTGCTCCGGTGACCTGGAAGGAGTCCCCGGATCCAAGATGGCCGCGGGACTCCTTCCGGGTCATAAGATGACCCTGCTTGCCGGCGTCTGCTGAGAATCCTCATAGCAGGCGCCGGCAAGCCTCTGTTACGTGCCTGTCACATCGGTGATCAGACCGAGTACTATGCACACGGTCTGATCACCGATCTGTGATGTCCCCTCCTGGGACAAAGTAAAAAAGTAAAAAAAAAATTTTTCCAAATGTGTAAAAAAAAAAAAAAAAAAAAATTCCTAAATAAAGAAAAAAAAAATAAATATATTCCCATAAATACATTTCTTTATCTAAATAAAAAAAACACCACACAATAAGAGTACACATATTTAGTATCGCCGCGTCCGTAACAACCCCACCTATAAAACTATATCACTAGTTAACCCCTTCAGTGAACACCGTAAAAAAATAAAAAAAAAAACGAGGCAAAAAACAACGCTTTATTCTCATACCGCCAAACAAAAAGTGGAATAACACGCGATCAAAAAGACGGATATAAATAACCATGGTACCGCTGAAAACGTCATCTTGTCCCGCAAAAAAAAAGCCGCCATACAGCATCATCAGCAGAAAAATAAAAAAGTTATAGCTCTCAGAATAAAGCGATGCAAAAACAATTATTTTTTATATAAAATAGTTTTTATTGTGTAAAAGCGCCAAAACATAAAAAAATTATATAAATGAGTTATCGCTGTAATCGTACTGACCCGAAGAATAAAACTGCTTTATCCTTTTTACCAAACGCGGAACGGTATAAACGCACCCCCTAAAAGAATTTCAGGAATTGCTGGTTTTTGTTCATTCCGCCTCCCAAAAATCGGAATAAAAAGCGATCAAAAAATGTCATGTACCCGAAAATGGTACCAGCAAAAACGTCAACTCGTCCCGCAAAAAACAAGATCTCACATGACTCTGTGGACCAAAATATGGAAAAATTATAGCTCTCAAAATGTGGTGATGCAAAAACTATTGTTTGCAATAAAAAGCGTCTTTTAGTGTGTGACGGCTGCCAACCATAAAAATCCGCCCAAAAAACGCTATATAAGTAAATCAAATCCCCCTTCATCACCCCCTTAGTTAGGAAAAATAATAAAATTTTAAAAAATATATTTATTTCCATTTTCCCGTTAGGCTACTTTCACACTAGCGTCGGTACGGGGCCGTCGCGCTGCGTCGGCCCGACATACCGACGCATACTGTGCAAGCGCCGCACAACGGGGGCAGCGGATGCTGTTTTTCCACGCATCCGCTGCCCCATTGTGAGGTGCGGGGAGGTGGGGGCGGAGTTCCAGCCGCGCATGCGCGGTCGGAAATGGTGGACCGTCGGCACAAAAAAAGTTACATGTAACGTTTTTTGCTGCCGGGGGTCCGCCACAACACGACGCAACCGTCGTACGACGCTTGCGACGTGTGTCAATACGTCGCTAATGTTAGTCTATGGGGAAAAAACGCATCCTGCAGATGACTTTGCAGGATGCGTTTTTTCGCCAAAACGACGCATTGCGACGTATGCAAAAAAACGCTAGTGTGAAAGTAGGGCAAGGGTTAGGACTAGGGTTAGGGCTAGGGTTAGGGTTGGGGTTAGGGTGTCAGTTAGAATTGGGGAGTTTTCACTGTTTAGGCACATCAGGGGCTCTCCAAACGCGACATGGCGTCCGATCTCAACGCGTTTGTTTGCGTTAAAAACGCATGCGTTTTTATAGAAAAAAAACAGAACACACTGAAAAGTCACCCACCACCATCAAGGTGATAAAGGGATCCAAACCCTAACCCTAACCCTACCCCTAAACTCATCCCTAACCGTTTAATGAACATTTTCTGACAGTCATAGTGCCACGTATTTCAGTGCCACGTATTTCAGTGCCACGTATTTCAGTGCCACGTATTTCAGTGCCACGTATTTCAGTGCCACGATATTTCAGTGCCACGATATTTCAGTGCCACGATATTTCAGTGCCACGGTATTTCAGTGAAATACGTGGCACTGAAATATCGTGGCATTTACGTGAAATACGTGGCACTTAAATACGTGGCACTTAAATACGTGACACTTAAATACATGGCACTTAAATACGTGGCACTTAAATACGTGGCACTTAAATACGTGGCACTTAAATACGTGACACTTAAATACGTGGCACTTAAATACGTGGCACTTAAATACGTGGCACTTAAATACGTGGCACTTAAATATCGTGGCATGTACATGAAATACGTGGCACTTATATACGTGGCACTTATATACGTGGCACTTATATACGTGGCCACTGAAATATCGTGGCACTTATATACGTATATACGTATATACGTATATAAACGTATTTCAGTGCCACGTATTTCAGTGCCACGTATTTCAGGTTAGGGGTAGGGGTAGGGTTAGGGGTAGGGTTAGGGTTTTTTGGTTTTTTCTTGTTTTCTTGTGTTTTTCTATAAAAACGCATGCGTCTAAAAAAACGCATGCGTTTTACCGCGATTACATGCGTTTTTTCACACATGCGTTTTTAAAAAAAACGCAAGTGTGAAACCAGCCTTATCCTTGGGAAAATAAAAACATGGGGGCTAAAATATAATTTTCGTGGAAAAAAATATATTTTTTATTTTCGCGGCTCTGCGTTATAAACTGTAGTGAAGCACTTGGGGGTTCAAAGTTCTCACAACACATCTAGATAAGTTCCGTGGGGGGTCTAGTTTCCAATATGGGGTCACTTGTGGGGGGTTTCTACTGTTTAGGTACATCAGGGGCTCTGCAAATGCAACATGACACCTGCAGACCAATCCATCTAAGTCTGCATTTCAAACGGCGCTCCTTCCCTTCCGAGCTCTGCCGTGCGCCCAAACAGTTGTTTATCCCCATATATGAAGTATCAGCGTACTCAGGACAAATTGGACAACAACTTTTGTTGTCCAATTTCTCCTGTTACCCTTGGGAAAATAAAAATGTGGGGGCTAAAATATAATTTTCGTGGCAAAAAAAAAATTTTTTTTATTTTCATGGCTCTGCGTGATAAACTGTAGTGAAACACTTGTTGGTTCAAAGTTCTCACAACACATCTAGATAAGTTCCGTGGGGGGTCTAGTTTCCAATATGGGGTCACTTGTGGGGGGTTTCTACTGTTTAGGTACATCAGGGGCTCTGCAAATGCAACATGACACCTGCAGACCAATCCATCTAAGTCTGCATTTCAAACGGCGCTCCTTCCCTTCCGAGCTCTGCCATGCGCCCAAACAGTGGTTCCCCCCCATATATGGGGTATCAGCGTACTCAGGACAAATTGCACAACAACTTTTGTTGTCCAATTTCTCCTGTTACCCTTGGGAAAATAAAAATGTGGGGGCTAAAATATAATTTTTGTGGAAAAAAAAATATTTTTTATTTTCACGGCTCTGCGTGTTAAACTGTAGTGAAACACTTGTTGGTTCAAAGTTCTCACAACACATCTAGATAAGTTCCGTGGGGGGTCTAGTTTCCAATATGGGGTCACTTGTGGGGGTTTTCTACTGTTTATGTACATCAGGGGCTCTGCAAATGCAACATGACACCTGCAGACCAATCCATCTAAGTCTGCATTTCAAACGGCGCTCCTTCCCTTCCGAGCTCTGCCGTGCGCCCAAACAGTGGTTCCCCCCAATGTATGGGGTATCAGCGTACTCAGGACAAATTGGACAATAACTTTTGTGGTCCAATTTCTCCTGTTACCCTTGGGGGGAAAAAAATTGCGGGCTAAAACATCATTTTGTGGAAAGAAAAAATGATTTTTTGATTTTCACAGCGCTACATTCTAAACTTTAGTGAAACAACTGGGGGTTAAAAGTGCTCACCACACATCTAAATAAGTTCCTTAGGGGGTCTTCTTTCCAAAATGGTGTCACTTGTGGGGGTTTCCACTGTTTAGGCACGTCAGGGGCTCTCCAAACACGACATGGGTTCCGATCTCAATTCCAGCCAATTTTACATTGAAAAGTCAAATGGCGCTCCTTCCCTTCCGAGCTCTGCCATGCGCCCAAACAGTGGTTTATCCCCATATATGAAGTATCAGCGTACTCAGGACAAATTGCACAACAACTTTTGGGGTCCAATTTATCCTGCTACCCTTGGGAAAATAAAAAAATTGGGGCAAAAATATCATTTTTTGTGAAAATTAATATTAATTTTTTTTTACGGCTCTACATTATAAACTTCTGTGAAGCACTTGGAGGTTCAAAGTGCTCACCACACATCTAGATTAGTTCCTTAGAGGGTCTACTTTCCAAAATGGTGTCACTTCTGGGGGTTTCCACTGTTTAGGCACGTCAGGGGCTCTCCAAACACGACATGGGTTCCGATCTCAATTCCAGCCAATTTTGCATTGAAAAGTCAAATGGCGCTCCTTCCCTTCCGAGCTCTGCCATGCGCCCAAACAGTGGTTTATCCCCATATATGAAGTATCAGCGTACTCAGGACAAATTGCACAACAACTTTTGGGGTCCAATTTATCCTGCTACCCTTGGGAAAATAAAAAATTTGGGGCAAAAAGATCATTTTTTGTGAAAATTAATATTAATTTTTTTTACGGCTCCACATTATAAACTTCTGTGAAGCACTTGGAGGTTCAAAGTGCTCACCACACATCTAGATTAGTTCCTTAGAGGGTCTACTTTCCAAAATGGTGTCACTTGTGGGGGTTTCCACTGTTTAGGCACGTCAGGGGCTCTCCAAACACGACATGGGTTCCGATCTCAATTCCAGCCAATTTTGCATTGAAAAGTCAAATGGCGCTCCTTCCCTTCCGAGCTCTGCCATGTGCCCAATCAATGGTTTACCCCAACATGTGGGGTATCGGCGTACTCAGGACAAATTGTACAACAACTTTTTTGGTCCAATTTCTCCTGTTACCCTTGGTAAAATAAAACAAATTGGATCTGAAGTAAAAATTTTGTGAAAAAAAAGTTAAATGTTCAATTTTTTTTAAACATTCCAAAAATTCCTGTGAAGCACCTGAAGGGTTAATAAACTTTTTGAATGTGGTTTAGAGTACCTTGAGGGGTGCAGTTTTTAGAATGGTGTCACTTTTGGACATTTTCTGTCATATAGACCCCTCAAAGTCACTTCAAGTGTGAGGTGGTCCGTAAAAAAAATGGTTTTGCAAATTTTGTTGCAAAAATGAGAAATCGCTGGTCAACTTTTAACCCTTATAACTCCCTAACAAAAAAAAATTATGTTTCCAAAATTGTGCTGATGTAAAGCAGACATGTCGGAAATGTTGTTTATTAACTATATTATGTGATATAACTCTCTAATTTAAGGGCATAAAAACGAAAAATTTGAAAATTGCTAAATTTTCATAATTTTCGACAAATTTCTGTTTTTTTCACAAATAAATGCAAGTCATATCGAAGAAGTTTTACCACTATCATAAAGTACAATATGTCTCGAGAAAACAATCTCAGAATCACCAGGATCCGTTGAAGCGTTTCAGAGTTATGACCTCATAAAGTGACAGTGGTCAGAATTGTAAAAATTGGCCGTGTCACTTAGGTGAAAACAGGCTTTGGGGTGAAGGGGTTAAGGTACCTTCACACGAAGCGACGCTGCAGCGATAGCGACAACGATGTCGATCGCTGCAGCGTCGCTGTTTGGTCGCTGGAGAGCTGTCACACAGACCGCTCTCCAGCGATCAACTATGCCGAGGTCCCCTGGTAACCAGGGTAAACATCGGGTAACTAAGCGCAGGGCCGCGCTTAGTAACCCGATGTTTACCCTGGTTACCAGCGTAAAATCTAAAAAAAACAAACAGCACATACTTACATTCACGTCCCCCTGCGTCCACTTCCTGACTGACTGAGCGCCGTACAGTGAGAGCAGAGCGGTGACGTCACCGCTGTGCTGCTTTCACTTTCACTTTGCGGCGCTGAGTCAGAGGAGGAAGCAGACTGCAGGGGACGCAATGTGAGTATGTGCTGTTTGTTTTTTTTACATTTTACGCTAGTAACCAGGGTAAACATCGGGTAACTAAGCGCGGCCCTGCGCTTAGTAACCCGATGTTTACCCTGGTTACCAGTGTAAAATATCGCTGGTATCGTTGCTTTTGCTTTCAAACACAACGATACACAGCGATCGGACGACCAAATAAAGTTCTGGACTTTATTCAGCGACCAGCGACATCACAGCAGGATCCTGATCGCTGCTGCGTGTCAAACGAAACGATATCGCTAGCGAGGACGCTGCAACGTCACGGATTGCTAGCGATATCGTTATAATGTCGTTTCGTGTGAAGGTACCTTTAGGGATTTACTTCACTTAAATTCAATTTGAGCAGCTTGGTTTTCAACATTTTCTGTTACTACTTGTTTGTAATACTAGTAAAAAAAATTGTAGGTGGTTAGTTTAACTCATCTGATTAATGTGGCTTTTTCTTGCACCTCAGCTATTCAATTCAAATAACTAAATAACCGTACAACATCACTACAAATACTCTATACTCACTTGTTATCATAGTAATAAAAAAATAAAAATAAACTACAAGATGTTTTAAAAAGTATCCATTATTTCAATATTTTTTTTCAGAAATCAATAGTAAAAATAAAAAATAAGAAAGTTTGTAATATACCTTATCAAAGAAATTAGCATCTTTTGATCTTTCACTCTCTAGTTTCAGGTAAAATCTCTTCAGTGTATATACATTTTCACACTACTTAGATAGGAGATCATCATAGAATTCTGTATAGGGTGGAGGAGGAGTGAGGAGGAGTTAAAGACAAATACAGAAATGCTACTGCAAAATTACCTGAAATGACAGACACCCTTTGAATTCCGTACACAAACATGCACATTTACTTTATGCAAAAAATCAGCACCTAAAATTATCACAAAAGTACCAAAGGAGGATGAGCTGCTTCCATATAATAATACATTTGGTAATTTGTTAAATTAATTATGAGATGCCACCCTTGTCTGAACATAGTGAACCAAGTGTATTGTTCTATACAAATTTAATTATAAAATCAATTTTTTATTATAGAAATATATAAAAACTAGTATTTAGTACAAAAATACATATGAAAAAAATGAAAGGAGACCCTAGTACAAAAACATCCTTATCGCAGGCACATAACTGTGTATTACACCGTGGTATAAAGTTATAAATAAATGTACCTATTTAGCACATGGTAATGTGATACAATACTGGTTCCCATGTGGACAAATGTCCACCATAAAGATTCAAGTGAAAGAACCAAATACTATATATCAGATGTAAGATTTCTTACCCATGGTGAGGTGACAGGTGCCTGGGACTTTGGAGACCCCCTGACGCGCGTTTCGCGTTGCTTTCTCAAAGAGGGAATAACATAAATGCCCAAAAATTGGTGTTTATATAGTAGCGCACATAGACCGGCGTCCCTGAAGTGCGCAGGCGCACCCAAACCAGCTGAAAGTAACTTCCCAGTCCCCAGCATACACCGGGAGCGCACGTCAAGGAGAAATCCCCTACTGACGTCACGGACATGCGCTCTCGGAAACATGAAGCCGAAGACAAGGGAACCTTCTGCCTGGCGTGGAGCGCATGCGCAGTTAAGCGGTCTGGCGTACAGAGAAAAATATACAAACTACGGCAACCAAAAAGTGAGATCCGCACATCTAGCACTACAATAAGGCGGCCCACCAGTAAATCCAAATACGGATTGAGGAAAAAAGAAGGAGAGAAACCCAAAGACCAGATTGATACCGCATCAATACATATAAAATGAAACATGTGCGATAATATTGTATAATAATAAATATAATACAAATGTGCATAGATAATAAATACTGATTTAAACAATAATAAGTGTTATAATAACAAGAAAATACAAAAAATACAACCAATACTAAAAATACACAAAATACATATATATGATTCATCAAATAATGAACCCTCAATAGAAAAGTGTATGATAAACAATTCTTCCAATGGTGAATTATCTTCAAGTGTTAATGATGACACGGTTCACTGATCCTTTTTGATCTCTTTCCTAATTCCTCATAGATTGCTGACAGAATAACCATAAAAGACCAAATTTAAAGGGCAATTAAATCTAGGGATGTAAAAGGTAAAAAATATAAATAAACAGAAAAAACACACATAATAAAATGTAATGACAGAATAATTTTAATATTCAGCACCTAGAGGAAAAATACAAGGGGAACAAGCCTCCTAAAGAAAGGGGACAAAACTAATTGTCTCATTTAGTCCGACATGGAGTCTAGGGTCACTATCCATTTACACTCGACCTGTGCGAGCAGACGTTTAATGTTCCCCCCTCTCTCTCTCTCTCTCTCTCTCTCTCTCTCTATATATATATATATATATATATATATATATATATATATATATATATATATGTATTGTGCCAGCTATTGCTCAAGTAAGAGGGGGGTTTTCATTGATGAAAAGTTTCACACTGGCTAGCATAAAATGGTGTCAAATTACACAGAATATGGAATTGCATATCCGCAGACCACTTATCAGTCAGATTACCTGTCCAATGCAGAAAGTTCTTGCAATAAGCATGTCAAAATTAGAACTACTTTCAAAAGAGAAGCAAGGACACCCTCACTGCAAAAAAACAGTACTAAGCAATGAGCCACCGTGCTACCCTTTGTAGCTAAAAGAGTTCCATTCCTCTGAGAAGTCTTCCTACAAGGTATTGGAGTGTCTGTGAGAATTTGAGCATTTGTTAGGTCAGACAGATTTTGGACAATATTGCTTGGCTATCTCGCTATCTCCAATTTAGTTCTTCCCAAAGGTGTCCAATAATGCTTTTTTAGAACTTGCTATGTACACTGGGTTAGTGTAATTCTGGAAGAGATAAGGGCCCTCAGCCAACTATTTCCACAATATTGGAAGCACATGATTGCCAAACTGTTTTAAGTGTTAAGATTTCTCTTAATAAGTCATGTGCCAATTGCCACCAATTTGGGGTCACATGGCTGTACCCACCATTATAGTGGACTGGTCACAGCAGCTGTATGTGTTTTTTATTTCCTTACACCTTCAAATAATGCTGTAAATGTGGATGGTGTGACTATGCTCCCATTGGGACTGAGCCAATATATCTCACTATAAGTCCTTCACTTATTATTGCACTTTTTTTTTCTTTGTCCCCAATTCAAAGTAAAATGGTAAGGTACTTTACAGATCAATAATGCAAACATTCCTATCCATTGCTTGATCACTGCTTTCACACGCAGACCTTTTTACTATTCTTACAATTAAGTTGGTTGCTTATTCTTTACTGTTAAAATGGCATTCAGTTGTATTCCATAACCATTTTAACATTTTTATATATACCACATTGAAATCAGAAGGTGTGAATATCATAATCATGTGCCGTTTGGTCGTACCAAACTCTACTCCATGGTTATTCTAAACCCACATTTTCTATATACTATTCATCGATTCCTCCCAGGTCTTTGGACCAATGAGAGTAGTACATCAACAGTAGTAATCTCCTCACACCAATTTTTTTCTTCCCTACCCCTTCCTTTCCTTTATGCCCTTTGACATTCAGATATCTTGCTAAAACTCTAAAATGCAAATATCCCTGATAAGCATTCAATCCTACTCAATCTCTTGAGAAAAAATAAACTCCCTGTAGCAATGATCTAGGAAGCATATTTATGTACTCAAAATCCATTTAAGATTATAAATCCATGTTTTTTTAATGTAAATTATAGCCACGCTCCAGATCCCATATCTAGAGGAGTCAGTAGCCTTCCCTGGGAATAGATGAACTTTCACAGTGATTGAGGGGGTTTCATGGTACTGTTAAGTAGACATAAATGCTTTTATATGTATAGCTTTGCAGCTCTATACTGGACAAACACAAATGAGTATCCTAGGCAAATTTCTGAATTTTACATATAATCCTACAAAAGTTCTGGAGTGTTATGCCCCATTATCAAAAATGAGAGCAAAACAGATCAAAAGATATTTAAAAGTTCAAGATTTTATTAGTACAATTTCATAATTATAGACAAACAATACATATTGATGAGTAAAGATGAATGACTAGGTGGACATACACGGCAGCAAGCACATGGCATACCATGTAATTCGTAGTTTGAGTGGACTAGGTGACACTCTGTGTCCTTACATACAGTACAGACCAAAAGTTTGGACACACCTCATTTAAAGATTTTTCTGTATTTTCATGACTATGAAAATTGTACATTCACACTGAAGGCATCAAAACTATGAATTAACACATGTGGAATTATATACTTAACAAAAAAGTGTAAAACAACTGAAATTTTGTCTTATATTCTAGGTTCTTCAAAGTAGCCACCTTTTGCTTTGATGACTGCTTTGCACACTCTTGGCATTCTCTTGTTGAGCTTCAAGATGTAGTCACCGGGAATGGTCTTCCAACAATCTTGAAGGAGTTCCCAGAGATGCTTAGCACTTGTCACTTTTGCCTTCACTCTGTGTTCCAGCTCACCCCAAACTATCTCGATTGGGTTCAGATCTGGTGACTGTGGAGGCCAGGTCATCTGGCGTAGCACCCCATTACTCTTCTTCTTGGTAAAATAGCCCTTACACAGCCTGGAGGTGTTTGGTCATTGTCCTGTTGAAAAATAAATGATGGTCCAACTAAATGCAAACTGGATGGAATAGCATGTTGCTGCAAGATGCTGTGGTAGCCATGCTGATTCAGTATGCCTTCAACTTTGAATAAACCCCCAACAGTGTCACCAGCAAAGCACCCCCACACCATCACACCTCCTCCTCCATGCGTCACGGTGGGAACCAGGCATGTAGAGTCCATCCGTTCACCTTTTCTGCGTCACACAAAGACACGGTGGTTGGAACCAAAGATCTCATATTTGGACTCATCAGACCAAAGCACAGATTTTCATTGATCTAATGTCCATTCCTTGTGTTCTTTAGCCCAAACAAGTCTCTTCTGCTTGTTGCCTGTCCTTAGCAGTGGTTTCCAGCAGCTATTTTACCATGAAGGCCTGCTGCACAAAGTCTCCTCTTAACAGTTGTTGTAGAGATGTGTCTGCTGCTAGAACTCTGTGTGGCATTGACCTGGTCTCTAATCTGAGCTGATGTTAACCTGCGATTTCTGAGGCTGGTGACTCGAATAAACTTATCCTCAGAAGCAGAGGTGACTCTAGGTCTTCCTTTCCTGAGGCGGTCCTCATGTGAGCCAGTTTCTTTGTAGTGCTTGATGGTTTTTGCCACTGCACTTGGGGACACTTTCAAAGCTTGCCCAATTTTTCGCACTGACTGACCTTAATTTCTTAAAGTAATGATGGCCACTCGTTTTTCTTTACTGAGCTGCTTTTTTCTTGCCATAATACAAATTCTAACAGTCTATTCAGTAGGACTATCAGCTGTGTATCCACCAGACCTCTACACAACACAACTGATGGTCCCAACCCCATTTATAAGGCAAGAAATCACACTTATTAAACCTGACAGGGCACACCTGTGAATTGAAATCCATTCCCAGCGACTACCTCTTGAAGCTCATCAAGACAATGCCAAGAGTGTGCAAAGCAGTCATCAAAGCAAAAGGTGGCTACTTTGAAGAACCTAGAATATAAGACATAATTTCAGTTGTTTCACACTTTTTTGTTAAGTATATGCAGCGCCCCAGGGTCCTGGTCGTTGCAGTACTGATGCTCCGCCGCTAAGGGGGGTATTGTTAGGTCTGATGGCACTGAAGGAGTTCACCTGACCAGGTATCACAGACACCAATACACTTCACAGTCTGGCCTCCAGGGAGAGCTAAGGGTGCTATGTACTATGTCCTTAGTTTACAAGGGATCCCTATTTTTGCCCTTTTTGTTTTGTTTCCTGTTTATCACTGTTGAAAAGAACTGCTGGATCATGAACACTGCATGATTACAAACTTATTGTAAATAGTTTGCACCTTCTTAAAGGTGCCCCCCTACTGGTTTTACAAGGAAAAGGACTCTTTGCGAAGAAACTGTTCCTGGAAACAGTACAGGAGTCCCTGCCTTACACGAACTTGCAGCTTGAGAAGTTGCACTACCTCCAAGAGACTTGGTTCCTTCTTAAAGGGAACATTCACCAATAGCACTTAAAGTATAATGATGCCTTAAAAGAAGTAGTAATAATGCTTACATGTAAAAGTTATATGTAGTCAGTTAGTTGATTGTAGGAAATGTTTAATAATGTGTTAGAGAATGAGGACAGGAAGTGAACCCGTACGGGGTTAGTCGGTGAGTCCTCCTAGGAGCCATACAGAGATGGCTCAGTGATCTTGTGCTGAGAGAAGGTTGATAAGTCCTATACTGTGTATAGAAAGAGAAAGGCAGTAGGCCCAGACGAGGAACGAGGCGGTCCTGCAAAAGAGCGAGAGGAAGTAGGCCTGGGGCAGATAGACAGGCGGTCCTGTGAATGTAAAGTTGGAAAAATGAAGAAAAGTTGATTAGCGTTGTAGTGTTTTATAGTAGGCCTTTAGTGGATTCAGCTTATACGTCCTTAAAGGCAATGTTAAATTATTGTTCAGCAATTGCACTAAGTAGAATACCCGGTTGGGTAATAGAAGTTCTTTATAGTATGTTATTTAAAATATTTAACCATGTTTGTAACGTTCAAGTGTTCTCACCTCCCATAAAGGGAAGCTCTGTTAAAAGTTTACTTGTTTTTGCATTTCTAAAAATTGTATGTCTTTTTGCTGACATGTATTGTTGTTTTCTTCCCAGTCCAGGAGTACTGGACTTAACCGGGGGGGAGTGCAGCGCCCCAGAGTCCTGGTCGTTGCAGTACTGATGCTCCACCGCTAAGGGGGGGTATTGGTACGTCTGATGGCACTGAAGGAGTTCACCTGACCAGGTATCACAGACACCAATACACTTCACAGTCTGGCCTCCAGGGGGAGCTAAGGGTGCTATGTATTAGGCCACTCCTCACAATCTGGTAAAACTGGGGGTTAGATAGGAAGTTAGACAGAAAAGCTGACTGGGTTGGAACCAGGCAACATCCTGTGGCAGAGGGTGTTGCAGGGGAAGATTCAGGGGGGTCCCTATCAGGGGTGGGATCCTGACAGAGGCCTAGCGAACAGAAAGAATGTTACGGGACCGCGCCTGCACTTCATTGCGGCAGTACCCCAAGAAAGGACAAGAAGCAAGGTTTATTGTGAAGACTGAGAAATGAGATCAACGCAACAAGGAGATAACACCAGTAGGAGTCGTTCTGTAAGACCGAGGCAACATCCTACTGAGGCGCGTAGCCGGTGGCCAGAAACGCCGAGGAAGTATTAGGCAATACTTCAAACCTACGGCAGGACAGTCAGTTATAGGCGGGCTGTCTCACCTAAATCACCTAAGCAGACATAGGGGGCAACAGTGGGAGAGGGGCGACTCTAGGGTCCCGGAAGAAGTCCAGGCCTACCCGTCATACGGGTGCATCCTATCCATATCATCTGGGGGACGGAGAAGAACATCAGATCAGTTGTGAAGGAACTTCAGAAACAGACACAACAGTTGTGAGGACTATCCCGTGGTGCTCAGCAGGGAAGGACTACAACACACAAGCGCTAGAAGGAAGGCACAGATTTCCACCTGCAAAGGGAACTCTGGAGGTGCCATCGGACCGGCCGGTCTCAGACAGCCCGGTTAACCGTGCTCTGGATTGAGGATCTTGAAGCCTTCAGTAAAGAGGTAAAGAGACTGCAACCTTGTGTCCTCGTTATTCATCGCACCCTGCACCACACATCATCACTCTCAACTTTTACTGGACGCCCCTCAGCAGGGTCACGGACCGGGTCTAGCCACCGTGACACTCCCATAACCGAGACAGAGAGGCCCGGTACCGGGTACCCCTCGGCCCTGCGACAGTGGGGGCGCTCCATCTATAATTCCACATGTGCTAATTCATAGTTTTGATGCCTTCAGTGTAAATGTACAATTTTCATAGTCATAAAAAAACAGAAAAATCTTTAAATGAGAAGGTGTGTCCAAACTTTTGGTCTGTACTGAATATACTGCAATAGGGATAGTGAGGAGTGGGGCAAAATAGTGTGTACACCCTTGTAAATAAAATGTAAAAAGCAACACAAAAATCTATTGCTCGTAACAAGGTGTCATACATAATGCTCCCAAATGCTCCCTCTATTATTCCACATGGCCCAACTAGAAAAAATGATTACATAAATCTAAATTGCGGCAAATAGTGCTTACCTATGTGGAATGCCTGTTGTGAACGTCCACCTAAAACCCTGATGCACGTTTCGCGCTGTGAGCTTCCTTGGGGGGCTGATTTGTACTCATTCAACCAATCCATTCTCAGACTTGACTACATCCAAAAGCCATACCTACATTAAAGGAAACCTGTTACGTGAGAAAATGTTATTTACCTGTAGAAAAGGGATAATCTGCCCATTAATAGCATTCTAAACCTGCTCAACGCCTATACTTAGACCCCAACTGCTGGGCGGAATAAACTTAATTTCCTTCTGGCAATGGTTGGCCTAAGTGCAGGCGTCAAAAGGTTCAAAACGTTAATTTTCTGGTTTTAGTCAATACTGGCAAGGGTTCAGTCACCTCTATTTGTATAGAGAGTGGTGGCTGTAGCCACAACCCCTGCACTGACTGACAGCCGGGTCTAATACTGAGCTGTTGTCAGTCAGTGCAGTTGCTTAGTTACAGCTACCGCTCTCTATACACACAGTGGTCACTAAAGCCGTGTTGGCGCTGCCCCCGGGACTAAGACCGGAATGCTACCAGAAAGAATAAAGTTAATTTCCTGCCAGCAGCAGGGGTTTAATCTGCAGATTAACCCCATATCTGCAGGTTAATAGCATTTTTCACGTGATAGGTTCCCTTTAAAGATTCTGATTATATTCTCTTAAATTATCAGACTTTGGACTAGTAGAATCTATGATTACAGAGATTTCATTGACAGGAGCGATTAAAGGGTCCAAAACTGGGAAAATTCCAGACCCATTAGGGTTCACCCTGTCTTATTATCCAATCAGATGATCTGAAATGGAAATCTACAAGGCCATCCCACTTCCCTACTAATTTTTATCCTCATATTTGATCTCTTTCTTAGAGAAATGTCCAGTGTTAACATATCGATTCCTACTATTCATCAAGCTGTACATAAAGTCACAACATATGTAGATGACCTGTCCTCTATTTCCAATCCTCAAACCTACCTTTACAACATAATGTCAGAATTTGAGCAATGTTCTGCCATTTAAAACTTTAAAATAAACTTATCTAAATCTGAAGTGATAAGTGTGAATTTCACCCCATCACTATAGAGCTCTTTCAGCTTCATGTGGGCTCGCGTGTCTTTGAAATGTTGCAGCATTAATTTACCTGCTAATCTTTGCTTGTTTTACCAAATGAACTTTACTTTGATATTTCTAAGCAAGCTGCTGTAGATTTACTGAAGAAATATTCACATGGTTTGGCTCTTGTGCAGTTTTTAAGTTGGACATCTTGCCAAGTTACCATGTACTGTACTCTCAACCTATTCCAAACTTTCGCTAATAACATTGCCTCCTCCCTCAAGTCCATGAATACATGTCTACTATTGTTTATTTGGGCAGTAAAGCTTGCCAGATTTAAGCAATCAATTTTTTGCAGACCAAATTAGAGTGGTGGAATTGGCTTGTCAGACATCAAATCTTATATTGCCAGTCACCTATCAAGGGTCTTAAGGTACCTTCACACTAAACGACTTTGCAACGATAACGATAGCGATCCGTGACGTTGCAGCGTCCTGGATAGCGATATCGTTGTGTTTGACACGCAGCAGCGATCAGGATCCTGCTGTGATATCGCTGGTCGTTGCTGAAAGTTCAGAACTTTATTTGGTCGTCAGATCGGCATGTATCGTCGTGTTTGACAGCAAAAGCAACGATGCCAGCAATGTTTTACAATGGTAACCAGGGTAAATATCGGTTACTAAGCGCAGGGCCGCGCTTAGTAACCCGATGTTTACCCTGGTTACCATTGTAAATGTAAAAAAAACAAACAGTACATACTCACATTCCGGTGTCTGTCACACGTCCCCCGCCATCCGCTTCCCGCACTGACTGTGAGTGCCGGCCGTAAAGTAAAAGCAGAGCACAGCGGTGATGTCACCGCTGTGCTGTGCCTTACGGCCGGCACTCACAGTCAGTGCAGGAAGCAGACGCCGGGGGACGTTACGGACACCGGAATGTAAGTGTTGTGAATTCTGCTCTTGGGCTCCCCCCGGTGGTTGTTGGTGGTAGTGCAGTTGTCTCTGGGTTGTAATCCAGGGCAGGTGTTTCTGCTGATTGCAGCTCTACTAGGTATTTAGGTGTGCAGGATCCATTAGTCCTTGCCAGTTGTCCATTGTTCTGGGAGGGATTGCTTCTCT
Organism: Ranitomeya variabilis; assembly: GCF_051348905.1. Taxonomy (NCBI): domain Eukaryota; kingdom Metazoa; phylum Chordata; class Amphibia; order Anura; family Dendrobatidae; genus Ranitomeya; species Ranitomeya variabilis. Next base: position 813,728,261 of record NC_135233.1, read on the forward strand.
GTCTGGCTCCTCATGCCCTGCTGTCAATTCAGCTAAGATAAGTGTCTGGTTTTTTGTCTCTGCAGCACACATGCAGTGTGCTTTACAATTCAGTGCAATTCATTGTGTTTTTGTCCAGCTTAGACTGTGTTTGGATTTTTCAGTCATGCTGGATTCTCTGGAGATGCAGATATACATTCTATGTCTTTAGTTAGATGTAGAATATTTGTATTATCTGCTGTGGATATTTTTAGGGTTTTAATACTGACCGCTTAGAATTCTGTCCTATCCTTTTCTATTTAGCTAGAAGTGCCTCTTTTGCTAAATCCTGTTTTCTGCCTGCGTGTGTCTTTCCTCTTATACTCACAGTCAATATTTGTGGGGGGCTGCCTATCCTTTGGGGTTCTGCTCTGAGGCAAGATAGAATTCCCATTTCCATCTATAGGGGTATTTAGTCCTCCGGCTGTGTCGAGGTGTCTAGGACGTGTTAGGTACACCCCACGGCTACTTCTAGTTGCGGTGTCAGTTTAGGGTTTGCGGTCAGTACAGGTACCACCTACTCCAGAGAAAGTCTCATGTGGCTCCAAGGTCACCGGATCATAACAGTACAACTGGCCGACAATGAGTTAAATGCATCTCAGAAGAAGGGAAGAAAGGTGTTGAGCCATTTTTTTTTCTGTAGCCTGTTTTGTCTTTCCTTCCCTCTTTTCCTCTGGGTGACTGAGGAGTCTTGTGCTAGCATGGATGTTCAGGGATTAGCTTCTCGTGTAGACCAGCTTGCTGCTAGGGTACAGGGTATTTCTGATTATATTGTTCAGACTCCGGTTTTAGAGCCTAGGATTCCTACTCCTGATTTGTTTTTTGGGGACAGGTCCAAATTTTTGAGTTTTAAAAACAACTGTAAACTGTTTTTTCTCTGAAACCTCGTTCCTCTGGTGATCCCATTCAGCAGGTTAAAATTGTCATCTCCCTGCTGCGTGGCGATCCTCAGGATTGGGCATTTTCCCTGGAATCTGGGAATCCAGCCTTGCTTAATGTAGACGCCTTTTTTCAGGCTCTAGGATTATTGTATGATGAACCAAATTCTGTGGATCAAGCAGAGAAGACCTTGTTGGCCCTGTCTCAGGGTCAAGAAGCGGCAGAATTGTATTGTCAGAAATTTAGAAAATGGTCTGTGCTGACTAAATGGAATGAGGATGCTTTGGCGGCAATTTTCAGAAAGGGTCTTTCTGAATCTGTTAAAGATGTTATGGTGGGGTTTCCCACGCCTGTTGGTCTGAGTGATTCTATGTCTCTGGCCATTCAGATTGATCGGCGCTTGCGGGAGCGCAGAACTGTGCGCGCTGTGGCGTTGTCCTCAGAGCAGATGCCTGAGCCTATGCAGTGTGATAGGATTCTGTCTAGAACGGAACAACAAGGATTCAGACGTCAGAATAGGTTGTGTTTTTATTGTGGCGATGCTTTTCATGTCATTTCAGTCTGCCCTAAGTGTACAAAGAGAATCGCTAGTTCAGTTACCATCAGTACTGTACAACCTAAATTTCTGTTATCTGTGACCTTGATCTGCTCATTGTCGTCGTTTTCTGTCATGACGTTTGTGGATTCAGGCGCCGCTTTGAACTTAATGGACTTTGAATTTGCCAGGCGTTGTGGTTTCCCCTTGCAGTCTTTGCAGAATCCTATTCCTTTAAGGGGCATTGATGCTACACCTTTGGCTAAAAATAAACCCCAGTTTTGGACACAGGTGACCATGTGCATGGCGCCAGTCCATCAGGAAGATTGTCGTTTTCTGGTGTTGCATAATTTGCATGATGCTATTGTGCTGGGTTTTCCATGGTTGCAGGTACATAATCCAGTGTTGGATTGGAAGTCTATGTCTGTGACTAGTTGGGGTTGTCAGGGGGTTCATAATGACGTTCCTTTTATGTCAATCTCCACTTCCTCCTCTTCTGAAATTCCAGAGTTTTTGTCTGATTTTCAGGATGTATTCGATGAGCTCAAGTCCAGTTCCTTTCCACCGCATAGGGACTGTGATTGTGCTATTGACTTGATTCCAGGCTGTAAGTTTCCTAAGGGGCGACTTTTCAACCTGTCTGTGCCTGAACATACCGCCATGCGGAGTTATGTTAAGGAGTCTTTGGAGAAAGGGCATATTCGGCCATCTTCTTCACCGTTGGGAGCGGGATTTTTTTTTGTTGCTAAGAAGGATGGCTCCTTGAGACCCTGTATTGATTATCGCCTCTTGAAAAAGATCACGGTCAAGTTTCAATACCCTTTGCCTTTGCTTTCCGATTTGTTTGCTAGGATTAAGGGGGCTAGTTGGTTTACTAAGATTGACCTTCGGGGGGCATATAATCTTGTTCATATTAAGCAGGGTGATGAATGGAAAACTGCGTTTAATACGCCCGAAGGCCATTTTGAATACCTTGTGATGCCATTCGGGCTCTCTAATGCTCCCTCTGTTTTTCAGTCCTTCATGCATGATATCTTCCGGATTTATCTTGATAAATTCATGATTGTATATTTGGATGACATTTTAATTTTTTCCGATGATTGGGAGTCTCATGTGAAACAGGTCAGGATGGTATTTCAGATCCTTCGTGATAATGCTTTGTTTGTGAAGGGGTCTAAGTGTCTCTTTGGAGTGCAGAAGGTTTCTTTTTTGGGCTTCATTTTTCCCCCTCATCTATAGAGATGGATCCGGTTAAGGTTCAGGCCATTCATGATTGGATTCAGCCCACATCCGTGAAGAGCCTTCAGAAATTTTTGGGCTTTGCTAATTTTTATCGCCGTTTCATTGCTAACTTCTCCAGTGTGGTTAAACCCCTGACCGATTTGACGAAGAAAGGTGCTGATGTGACGAATTGGTCCTCTGCTGCTGTCTCTGCCTTTCAGGAGCTTAAACGCCGATTTACTTCTGCCCCGGTGTTGCGTCAGCCGGATGTTTCTCTTCCATTTCAGGTTGAGGTTGACGCTTCTGAGATTGGGGCAGGGGCCGTTTTGTCTCAGAGGAATTCTGATGGTTCCTTGATGAAACCATGTGCCTTCTTTTCCCGTAAGTTTTCGCCTGCTGAACGCAATTATGATGTCGGCAATCGGGAGTTGTTGGCTATGAAGTGGGCGTTTGAGGAATGGCGACATTGGCTTGAGGGAGCCAAGCACCGTATTGTGGTCTTGACCGATCATAAAAATCTGATTTACCTCGAGTCTGCCAAATGGATGAATCCTAGACAGGCTCGATGGTCCCTGTTTTTCTCCCATTTTGATTTCGTGGTCTCGTATCTTCCGGGTTCTAAGAATATTAAGGCTGATGCCCTCTCTAGGAGTTTTTTGCCTGATTCTCCTGAGGTCCTTGAACCGGTCGGCATTCTGAAGGAAGGGGTGGTCCTTTCTGCCATTTCCCCTGATTTACGACGAGTTCTTCAGGAATTTCAGGCTGACAAACCTGACCGCTGTCCAGTGGGGAAACTGTTTGTTCCTGATCGATGGACTAGTAGAGTAATTTCTGAGGGTCATTCTTCTGTGTTGGCTGGCCATCCTGGCATTTTTGGTACCAGAGATTTGGTTGGTAGGTCCTTTTGGTGGCCATCTTTGTCGCGTGATGTGCGTTCTTTTGTGCAGTCCTGTGGGACTTCTGCGCGGGCCAAGCCTTGTTGTTCCCGTGCTAGTGGGTTGCTTTTGCCTTTGCCAGTCCCTGAGAGGCCCTGGACGCATATTTCTATGGATTTTATTTCAGATCTTCCGGTTTCCCAGAGGATGTCGGTTATCTGGGTGGTTTGTGATCGGTTCTCTAAGATGGTTCATTTGGTGCCTTTGCCTAAATTGCCTTCCTCTTCTGATTTGGTTCTGTTATTTTTTCAGCATGTGGTTCGTTTGCATGGTATTCCGGAGAATATTGTGTCCGACAGAGGTTCCCAGTTTGTTTCTAGGTTTTGGCGGGCCTTTTGTGCTAGGCTGGGCATTGATTTATCTTTTTCTTCCGCATTTCATCCTCAGACAAATGGCCAGACCGAGCGAACTAATCAGACTTTGCAAACTTATTTGAGATCCTTTGTGTCTGCTGATCAGGATGATTGGGTGGCTTTCTTGCCATTGGCCGAGTTTGCCCTCAATAATCGGGCTAGTTTGGCTACCTTGGTTTCGCCCTTCTTTTGTAATTTTGGTTTTCATCCTCGTTTATCTTCGGGGCAGGTTGAGCCTTCTGATTGTCCTGGTGTAAATTCTGTGGTTGACAGGTTGCAGCAGATTTGGGCTCATGTGGTGGACAATTTGGTGTTGTCTCAGGAGGAGGCTCAGCGTTTTGCTAACCGTCGTCGGTGTGTTGGTTCCCGGCTTCAGGTTGGGGATTTGGTCTGGTTGTCTTCCCGTCATGTTCCTATGAAGGTTTCTTCCCCTAAGTTTAAGCCTCGGTTTATTGGTCCTTATAGGATTTCTGAGATTATCAATCCGGTGTCTTTTCCTTTGGCCCTTCCGGCCTCTTTTGCCATCCATAATGTTTTCCATAGATCTTTATTGCGGAAATATGTGGTGCCCGTTGTTCCCTCTGTTGATCCTCCTGCCCCTGTCTTGGTTGATGGGGAGTTGGAGCATGTGGTTGAGAAGATTTTGGATTCTCGTTTTTCGAGGCAGAAGCTTCAGTACCTTGTCAAATGGAAGGGTTATGGCCAGGAGGATAATTCTTGGGTTTTTGCCTCTGATGTCCATGCTGCTGATTTGGTCCGTGCCTTTCATCTGGCTCATCCTGATCGGCCTGGGGGCTCTGGTGAGGGTTCGGTGACCCCTCTTCAAGGGGGGGGATACTGTTGTGTATTCTGCTCTTGGGCTCCCTCCGGTGGTTGTTGGTGGTAGTGCAGTTGTCTCTGGGTTGTAATCCAGGGCAGGTGTTTCTGCTGATTGCAGCTCTACTAGGTATTTAGGTGTGCAGGATCCATTAGTCCTTGCCAGTTGTCCATTGTTCTTGGAGGGATTGCTTCTCTGTCTGGCTCCTCATGCCCTGCTGTCAATTCAGCTAAGATAAGTGTCTGTTTTTTTGTCTCTGCAGCACACATGCAGTGTGCTTTACAATTCAGTGCAATTCATTGTGTTTTTGTCCAGCTTAGACTTTGTTTGGATTTTTCAGTCATGCTGGATTCTCTGGAGATGCAGATATACATTCTATGTCTTTAGTTAGATGTAGAATATTTGTATTATCTGCTGTGGATATTTTTAGGGTTTTAATACTGACCGCTTAGAATTCTGTCCTATCCTTTTCTATTTAGCTAGAAGTGCCTCTTTTGCTAAATCCTGTTTTCTGCCTGCGTGTGTCTTTCCTCTTATACTCACAGTCAATATTTGTGGGGGGCTGCCTATCCTTTGGGGTTCTGCTCTGAGGCAAGATAGAATTCCCATTTCCATCTATAGGGGTATTTAGTCCTCCGGCTGTGTCGAGGTGTCTAGGACGTGTTAGGTACACCCCACGGCTACTTCTAGTTGCGGTGTCAGTTTAGGGTTTGCGGGCAGTACAGGTACCACCTACTCCAGAGAAAGTCTCATGCGGCTCCAAGGTCACTGGATCATAACATGTAAGCATGTACTGTTTGGGTTTTTTTACATGTACACTGGTAACCAGGGTAAACATCGGGTTACGCGCGGCCCTGCGCTTAGTAACCCGATGTTTACCCTGGTTACCCGGGGACTTCGGCATCATTGGTCGCTGGAGAGCTGTCTGTGTGACAGCTCTCCAGCGACCACACAGCGATGCTGCAGCGATCGGCTTCGTTGTCGATATCGCTGCAGCGTCACTTAATGTGAAGGTACCTTTAGACTGGTGTTAAAGTGGAAATATCAAACAATGGGTTCAGATTGAACATTTCTCGCAAGCATCCTTACATGTATTACCTTGGTTGACTCCCTCTCAAATACTATGTCTGAGATTCCATTCTTGTATAAGTCGTATGATCAGAGTCTGTAACAATTGTTTCATCAGAACACGTGCCCCCTTTGCCATCCCCTTACACCCTATCCTGTGAAACTCCCTGTAGAATGTATGACCATCTTAAAATCATGAATGGAGTCGAGACATTTTTAGTCATGTATTTTGGAGAGGAGAATGAGCAACCCTTTTTTCTATCACTGATCAATACCCTCTATGGAATTTAAGTATGCTCCTTTCATCTCTGTGGGCAAGATTTATTTTTAGCCATAATAGGTCCCCTTTTGAGGCATTATGTGCAGATAAGGTCAGAATCACCATGCTCTGAAAATTCCATATTCTTTGATTCTTATTCATCCAGACCATTCTATGCCTTCCTACCTCTCAAAATGTGAGGCTGACTTAGCTCTTTATTTTTCTGATATGTATAGATGGATTCATTTACTAGTGCATAATTCTTTAATCAGTTCACACATTCAGGAAGCTGCCTTCAAATTTCTAACACAGCAACACAGGTACAGAGGGTACAGTACCTTCTAAATTGCATGAGTTTATGCCTGGCATTGACCCCATTTTTTCAGATGCTTAAAGGAGAAAGTATATCTTTACATATATTTTGTTCTTGTCTCTCCTCATATTGGAGAAAGATACAATGAATAATACATTAATGGCATGTACCTGGACCTGTTGAAGGGCTAGGGTGGCGCAAAACATTCATTGTCCTGAAAGAATACCATCCCCAGCTCCATGTTGTATAAACTGCTGTAAGAATAAAAGTTTATACAAGATATTTATGTGAGTAAGAGTGTCACCCTTTCCTCTTCCTGAAGCTTGAGAAAATGTATTCCTCTGCTTTGGAAAAAAAATGTGCCTGTCTACAATTTCCCTCTGAATCTCTAAAATCAATGAGATCCTGTATATGAAAGGTCTGTGCAGCATTATTGCTGGTGCCTTTGCATGGTGTTTAGTGATGAGCAAGTATACTCGTTGCTCGGGTTTTCCCGAGCACGCTTGGGTGGTCTCCGAGTATTTGTAACTGCTCGGAGATTTAGTTTTCATTGCCTCAGCTGCATGATTTACAGCTGATAGACAGCTTGAATACATGTGGGGATTCCCTAGCAACCAGGCAACCCCCACATGTACTCAAGCTGGCTAGCAGCCATAAATAATGAGTAGTAGAGCATAGGGACCTTTCGTCAAACTCAATTTGACAGGTGGACACGCCCCTATCAAAGTGTATCAAAAGTGTGTAACCCCTCCTCTCCTCCCTGTCAGCCATCTGTCCCTCCTTGTCTGGCTCCCCTTTTTGATATAGTTTAATATTATTATCACAGTATTTGATGCAGTGAATATTATCCCAGTAATTGTTTTATATTAGCTGTTTATATGCTGTATTAACATTATGTATGGGTCTGATACTATAATTGCTAGATTATCGTATCAAAGTGTATTATTACACCTATTATTACATAGGTCCTTTTATTTATAGTCCCAATAATATTTATTCTCTTTTATTTACATTTTCATACACCTATAGTCCCAATAATATTTATTTGACCAGCAGTTAATTAAATAAAAGCGCATAAAGTGTGTTAAATAGACATCATACGGTATGAATTGAATGAGTCTGATACTATAATTGCTAGATTATCGTATCAAAGTGTATTATTTGCTCCCGTAATCAGAGCAGTGTATTTTAGACCCAGTGTTTCTGTCTGCAGCATGTAATGTGTAAGAAGTTCATCAGCACACACATGGTTCCTCAATCAGCACAGCAAAACGAGTTTCTGTGTTGGAGATACAAACATTCCACTTGCTAGCAGCTGTTAAAATGTATCTCTACTGACCACTAAATAGGCAGCCAGACTTTCTGTGTTGGAGATACAAACATTCCACACAAACACTCCTTAAATCAAACAGAAATAATTTGGTGTTGTGATTATTATCATAGTGTTGGTTTGTTTTACATCCTATTAGATTTTTTATATTAAATGTAGCTGCTATGAGTTGAATGGGTCTGATACTATAATTGCTAGATTATCGTATCAAAGTGTATTATTACACCTATTATCACACCTATTATTACATAGGTCCTTTTATTTATAGTCCCAATAATATTTATTCTCTTTTATTTAAATTTTCATACACCTATAGTCCCAATAATATTTAGTTGACCAGCAGTTAATTAAATAAAAGCGCATAAAGTGTGTTAAATAGACATCATACGATATGAATTGAATGAGTCTGATACTATAATTGCTAGATTATCGTATCAAAGTGTATTATTTGCTCCCGTAATCAGAGCAGTGTATTTTAGACCCAGTGTTTCTGTCTGCAGCATGTAATGTGTAAGAAGTTCATCAGCACACACATGGTTCCTCAATCAGCACAGCAAAACGAGTTTCTGTGTTGGAGATACAAACATTCCACTTGCTAGCAGCTGTTAAAATGTATCTCTACTGACCACTAAATAGGCAGCCAGACTTTCTGTGTTGGAGATACAAACATTCCACACAAACACTCCTTAAATCAAACAGAAATAATTTGGTGTTGTGATTATTATCATAGTGTTGGTTTGTTTTACATCCTATTAGATTTTTTATATTAAATGTAGCTGCTATGAGTTGAATGGGTCTGATACTATAATTGCTAGATTATCGTATCAAAGTGTATTATTTCACCTATTATCACACCTATTATTACATAGGTCCTTTTATTTATAGTCCCAATAATATTTATTCTCTTTTATTTACGTTTTCATACACCTATAGTCCCAATAATATTTATTTGACCAGCAGTTAATTAAATAAAAGCGCATAAAGTGTGTTAAATAGACATCATACGGTATGAATTGAATGAGTCTGATACTATAATTGTTAGATTATCGTATCAAAGTGTATTATTACACCTATTATCACACCTATTATTACATAGGTCCTTTTATTTATAGTCCCAATAATATTTATTCTCTTTTATTTACATTTTCATACACCTATAGTCCCAATAATATTTATTTGACCAGCAGTTAATTAAATAAAAGCGCATAAAGTGTGTTAAATAGACATTATACGGTATGACTTAAATGAGTCTGATACTATAATTGCTAGATTATTACACCTATTATTACATATGTCCTTTTATTTATAGTCCCAATAATGTTTATTCTCTTTTATTTACATTTTCATACATATTGTCCCAATAATATCTATTCTCTTTTGACAATATGATACATCTATTATTATATAGGCCCATTTATTTATAGTACAGGCATGTACTATTGGAACCGTCTGCGTCATTCTGAAGAGCAGCCGCATTTACACAGACTAGCTGTCGTGCTTACACAATATTATCACAGTATTTGATGCAGTGAATATTATCCCAGTAATTGTTTTATATTAGATGTTTATAACAGACTAGCTGTCATGCTTACACAATATTATCACAGTATTTGATGCAGTGAATATCATCCCAGTAATTGTTTTATATTAGATGTTTATAACAGACTAGCTGTCGTGCTTACACAATATTATCACAGTATTATTCTGCTGTGAGCTTGAATGAGTCTGGTACTATAGTTGCTAACAGCTGCTAAGAGTTTCTGTGATGGAGATACAAATATTCCACTTGCTAGCAGCTGTTAAAATGTATCTCTACTGACCACTAACTGAACAGCCAGACTTTCTGTGCTGGAGATACAAACATTCCACACAAACACTCCTTAAATCACACAGAAATAATTTGGTGTTGTGATTATTATCATAGTGTTGGTTTGTTTTACATCCTATTAGATTTTTTATATTAAATGTAGCCGCTATGAGTTGAATGGGGTCTGATACTATAATTGCTAGATTATCGTATCAAAGTGTATTATTACACCTATTATCACATCTATTATTACATAGGTCCTTTTATTTATAGTCCCAATAATATTTATTCTCTTTTATTTACATTTTCATACACCTATAGTCCCAATAATATTTATTTGACCAGCAGTTAATTAAATAAAAGCGCATAAAGTGTGTTAAGTAGACATCATACGGTATGAATTGAATGAGTCTGATACTATAATTGCTAGATTATCGTATCAAAGTGTATTATTACACCTATTATCACACCTATTATATTCTGTGTTTATGCATCATAATTTCATACTGTGATTCTCATTTTATGAGCTTTATAACACATCAGACTGGTTTACGGGTATATTATGTATAATTATTTTAGAATGAAGCGGGCCCAGAGACACCCCAAACTGTACAGATAATGTTCAGTGTTAGTGTGATACAGCATTGTGTTATTATTCCAGGCTGTAACATTTCTATGCCCACAATTTCAACGACCTCTTGATTTTTATCAGAGTCGGTATTCACACATAATAATAATAATAATAATAATTACCATCGGTGATATTATGTATATCATGTGTTTTTGACAGGTATAAAACGGTTGTTTTATACATGACTGGTATATGAATATAAAAAGTAAAAATCATCACATGTACAATTAACATACACCATTACACTTCTTACAAAATAGATAATATACAGTATATAGTTCAGTGATAATTGTTACAGTATTTTATTTTCCCGGTGTTACTTTTGTTCATGTTTTACCGGATTCTTCTTTGGCAATTGTTACACTCAGTTATTTTTTATTTTTTATTTTTTCCTTGGATTTTGTTAGTCACTACAATTATTTTTGCTCCCAAGATAGGGTGTTAGAGTCGCCAAGTAACATAAACGTGCAGACTCCTGAATATTACAATTACAAAACATTCAAAGTTTGTTTCTCCACTTTTTGCAGATAATAAATCTTAATTTCTTTATAATTTGACTTTTAGTTATAGTTTGTTTCAGCTCTTTGCCGTTCTATGTATACCGTAAATTTTGCTTCCTTTCAGTGAATAATATAAGACAAATTATTTTTATTCAAAGTCATCTAACTTATGTATGCTTTTAAAGCTTTGTTACATTTCTGTCCAGTCTACACCATGCTGTGTAACATAAATACATGCGGTCTTGTAGTATGGCTTTTGGTTTCTCTGAACTGCCGCAAACAAAACATATAAGGTAGTATGGCACAAGATGTGAGCGTACCCGCAGCTCACGGAGCATTACCGCTGCACTCATGGCCGCTTCTCTTTGCAGCTTCTGAATGTACACTATTCTCACCCATGGAGAGTTTTCCTTTAAAAATATGAATATTATTGAATATAATGTTTTACATATGTTACAGTATTTTATTTTCCATGCAAAAATCCATCTTTGTGTTGCATGTGTTGTGTGTGTTCTGTATGTTGTGTGTGTATGTTTGTTGTGTGTGTTGCATGTGTTGTGTGTGTTCTGTCTGTTGTGTGTGTATGTTTGTTGTGTGTGTTGCATGTGTTGTGTGTTTTCTGTCTGTTGTGTGTATGTTTGTTGTTTGTGTTGCATGTGTTGTGTGTGTTCTGTCTGTTGTGTGTGTATGTTTGTTGTGTGTGCTGCATGTGTTGTGTGTGTTCTGTATGTTGTGTGTGTATGTTTGTTGTGTGTGTTGCATGTGTTGTGTGTGTTCTGTCTGTTGTGTGTGTATGTTTGTTGTGTGTGTTGCATGTGTTGTGTGTTCTGTATGTTATGTGTGTTTGTTGTGCATGTGTTCTGTGTGTTGTGTGTGACTGCCTCCATCAGCACAAAGATGGATTTTTGCATGGAAAATAAAATACTGTAACATATGTAAAACATTATATTCAATAATATTCATATTTTTAAAGGAAAACTCTCCATGGGTGAGAATAGTGTACATTCAGAAGCTGCAAAGAGAAGCGGCCATGAGTGCAGCGGTAATGCTCCGTGAGCTGCGGGTACACTCACATCTTGTGCCATACTACCTTATATGTTTTGTTTGCGGCAGTTCAGAGAAACCAAAAGCCATACTACAAGACCGCATGTATTTATGTTACACAGCATGGTGTAGACTGGACAGAAATGTAACAAAGCTTTAAAAGCATACATAAGTTAGATGACTTTGAATAAAAATAATTTGTCTTATAAAATTCACTGAAAGGAAGCAAAATTTACGGTATACATAGAACGGCAAAGAGCTGAAACAAACTATAACTAAAAGTCAAATTATAAAGAAATTAAGATTTATTATCTGCAAAAAGTGGAGAAACAAACTTTGAATGTTTTGTAATTGTAATATTCAGGAGTCTGCACGTTTATGTTACTTGGCGACTCTAACACCCTATCTTGGGAGCAAAAATAATTGTAGTGACTAACAAAATCCAAGGAAAAAATAAAAAATAAAAAATAACTGAGTGTAACAATTGCCAAAGAAGAATCCGGTAATACATGAACAAAAGTAACACTGGGAAAATAAAATACTGTAACAATTATCACTGAACTACAGTGGGGCAAAAAAGTATTTAGTCAGTCTGCAATAGTGCAAGTTCCACCACTGAAAAAGATGAGAGGCGTCTGTAATTTACATCATAGGTAGACCTCAACTATGGGAGACAAACTGAGACAAAAAAAATCCAGAAAATCACATTGTCTGTTTTTTTATCATTTTATTTGCATATTATGGTGGAAAATAAGTATTTGGTCAGAAACAAAATTTCATCTCAATACTTTGTAATATATCCTTTGTTGGCAATGACAGAGGTCAAACGTTTTCTGTAAGTCTTCACAAGGTTGTCACACACTGTTGTTGTTATGTTGGCCCATTCCTCCATGCAGATCTCCTCTAGAGCAGTGATGTTTTTGGCTTTTCGCTTGGCAACACGGACTTTCAACTCCCTCCAAAGGTTTTCTATAGGGTTGAGATCTGGAGACTGGCTAGGCCACTCCAGGACCTTGAAATGCTTCTTACGAAGCCACTCCTTCGTTGCCCTGGCGGTGTGCTTTGGATCATTGTCATGTTGAAAGACCCAGCCACGTTTCATCTTCAATGCCCTTGCTGATGGAAGGAGGTTTGCACTCAAAATCTCACGATGCATGGCCCCATTCATTCTTTCATGTACCCGGATCAGTCGTCCTGGCCCCTTTGCAGAGAAACAGCCCCAAAGCATGATGTTTCCACCACCATGCTTTACAGTAGGTATGGTGTTTGATGGATGCAACTCAGTATTCTTTTTCCTCCAAACACAACAAGTTGTGTTTCTACCAAACAGTTCCAGTTTGGTTTCATCAGACCATAGGACATTCTCCCAAAACTCCTCTGGATCATCCAAATGCTCTCTAGCAAACTTCAGACGGGCCCGGACATGTACTGGCTTAAGCAGTGGGACACGTCTGGCACTGCAGGATCTGAGTCCATGGTGGCGTAGTGTGTTACTTATGGTAGGCCTTGTTACATTGGTCCCAGCTCTCTGCAGTTCATTCACTAGGTCCCCCCGCGTGGTTCTGGGATTTTTGCTCACCGTTCTTGTGATCATTCTGACCCCACGGGGTGGGATTTTGCGTGGAGCCCCAGATCGAGGGAGATTATCAGTGGTCTTGAATGTCTTCCATTTTCTAATTATTGCTCCCACTGTTGATTTCTTCACTCCAAGCTGGTTGGCTATTGCAGATTCAGTCTTCCCAGCCTGGTGCAGGGCTACAATTTTGTTTCTGGTGTCCTTTGACAGCTCTTTGGTCTTCACCATAGTGGAGTTTGGAGTCAGACTGTTTGAGGGTGTGCACAGGTGTCTTTTTATACTGATAACAAGTTTAAACAGGTGCCATTACTACAGGTAATGAGTGGAGGAAAGAGGAGACTCTTAAAGAAGAAGTTACAGGTCTGTGAGAGCCAGAAATCTTGATTGTTTGTTTCTGACCAAATACTTATTTTCCACCATAATATGCAAATAAAATGATAAAAAAAACAGACAATGTGATTTTCTGGATTTTTTTGTCTCAGTTTGTCTCCCATAGTTGAGGTCTACCTATGATGTAAATTACAGACGTCTCTCATCTTTTTAAGTGGTGGAACTTGCACTATTGCTGACTGACTAAATACTTTTTTGCCCCACTGTATATACTGTATATTATCTATTTTGTAAGAAGTGTAATGGTGTATGTTAATTGTACATGTGATGATTTTTACTTTTTATATTCATATACCAGTCATGTATAAAACAACCGTTTTATACCTGTCAAAAACACATGATATACATAATATCACCGATGGTAATTATTATTATTATTATTATTATTATGTGTGAATACCGACTCTGATAAAAATCAAGAGGTCGTTGAAATTGTGGGAATAGAAATGTTACAGCCTGGAATAATAACACAATGCTGTATCACACTAACACTGAACATTATCTGTACAGTTTGGGGTGTCTCTGGGCCCGCTTCATTCTAAAATAATTATACATAATATACCCGTAAACCAGTCTGATGTGTTATAAAGCTCATAAAATGAGAATCACAGTATGAAATTATGATGCATAAACACAGAATATAATAGGTGTGATAATAGGTGTAATAATACACTTTGATACGATAATCTAGCAATTATAGTATCAGACTCATTCAATTCATACCGTATGATGTCTATTTAACACACTTTATGCGCTTTTATTTAATTAACTGCTGGTCAAATAAATATTATTGGGACTATAGGTGTATGAAAATGTAAATAAAAGAGAATAAATATTATTGGGACTATAAATAAAGGGACCTATGTAATAATAGGTGTGATAATAGGTGTAATAATACACTTTGATACGATAATCTAACAATTATAGTATCAGACTCATTCAATTCATACTGTATGATGTCTATTTAACACACTTTATGCGCTTTTATTTAATTAACTGCTGGTCAAATAAATATTATTGGGACTATAGGTGTATGAAAATGTAAATAAAAGAGAATAAATATTATTGGGACTATAAATAAAAGGACCTATGTAATAATAGGTGTGATAATAGGTGTAATAATACACTTTGATATGATAATCTAGCAATTATAGTATCAGACCCATTCAACTCATAGCGGCTACATTTAATATAAAAAATCTAATAGGATGTAAAACAAACCAACACTATGATAATAATCACACCAAATTATTTCTGTTTGATTTAAGGAGTGTTTGTGTGGAATGTTTGTATCTCCAACACAGAAAGTCTGGCTGCCTATTTAGTGGTCAGTAGAGATACATTTTAACAGCTGCTAGCAAGTGGAATGTTTGTATCTCCAACACAGAAACTCGTTTTTGCTGTGCTGATTGAGGAACCATGTGTGTGCTGATGAACTTCTTACACATTACATGCTGCAGACAGAAACACTGGGTCTAAAATACACTGCTCTGATTACGGGAGCAAATAATACACTTTGATACGATAATCTAGCAATTATAGTATCAGACTCATTCAATTCATACCGTATGATGTCTATTTAACACACTTTATGCGCTTTTATTTAATTAACTGCTGGTCAAATAAATATTATTGGGACTATAGGGGTATGAAAATGTAAATAAAAGAGAATAAATATTATTGGGACTATAAATAAAAGGACCTATGTAATAATAGGTGTGATAATAGGTGTAATAATACACTTTGATACGATAATCTAGCAATTATAGTATCAGACCCATTCAACTCATAGCGGCTACATTTATTATAAAAAATCTAATAGGATGTAAAACAAACCAACACTATGATAATAATCACAACACCAAATTATTTCTGTTTGATTTAAGGAGTGTTTGTGTGGAATGTTTGTATCTCCAACACAGAAAGTCTGGCTGCCTATTTAGTGGTCAGTAGAGATACATTTTAACAGCTGCTAGCAAGTGGAATGTTTGTATCTCCAACACAGAAACTCGTTTTGCTGTGCTGAGTGAGGAACCATGTGTGTGCTGATGAACTTCTTACACATTACATGCTGCAGACAGAAACACTGGGTCTAAAATACACTGCTCTGATTACGGGAGCAAATAATACACTTTGATACGATAATCTAGCAATTATAGTATCAGACTCATTCAATTCATACCGTATGATGTCTATTTAACACACTTTATGCGCTTTTATTTAATTAACTGCTGGTCAAATAAATATTATTGGGACTATAGGTGTATGAAAATGTAAATAAAAGAGAATAAATATTATTGGGACTATAAATAAAAGGACCTATGTAATAATAGGTGTGATAATAGGTGTAATAATACACTTTGATACGATAATCTAACAATTATAGTATCAGACTCATTCAATTCATACCGTATGATGTCTATTTAACACACTTTATGTGCTTTTATTTAATTAACTGCTGGTCAAATAAATATTATTGGGACTATAGGTGTATGAAAATGTAAATAAAAGAGAATAAATATTATTGGGACTATAAATAAAAGGACCTATGTAATAATAGGTGTGATAATAGGTGTAATAATACACTTTGATACGATAATCTAGCAATTATAGTATCAGACTCGTTCAATTCATACCGTATGATGTCTATTTAACACACTTTATGTGCTTTTATTTAATTAACTGCTGGTCAAATAAATATTATTGGGACTATAGGTGTATGAAAATGTAAATAAAAGAGAATAAATATTATTGGGACTATAAATAAAAGGACCTATGTAATAATAGGTGTGATAATAGGTGTAATAATACACTTTGATACGATAATCTAGCAATTATAGTATCAGACCCATTCAACTCATAGCGGCTACATTTAATATAAAAAATCTAATAGGATGTAAAACAAACCAACACTATGATAATAATCACAACACCAAATTATTTCTGTTTGATTTAAGGAGTGTTTGTGTGGAATGTTTGTATCTCCAACACAGAAAGTCTGGCTGCCTATTTAGTGGTCAGTAGAGATACATTTTAACAGCTGCTAGCAAGTGGAATGTTTGTATCTCCAACACAGAAACTCGTTTTGCTGTGCTGATTGAGGAACCATGTGTGTGCTGATGAACTTCTTACACATTACATGCTGCAGACAGAAACACTGGGTCTAAAATACACTGCTCTGATTACGGGAGCAAATAATACACTTTGATACGATAATCTAGCAATTATAGTATCAGACTCATTCAATTCATACCGTATGATGTCTATTTAACACACTTTATGCGCTTTTATTTAATTAACTGCTGGTCAAATAAATATTATTGGGACTATAGGTGTATGAAAATGTAAATAAAAGAGAATAAATATTATTGGGACTATAAATAAAAGGACCTATGTAATAATAGGTGTGATAATAGGTGTAATAATACACTTTGATACGATAATCTAGCAATTATAGTATCAGACCCATACATAATGTTAATACAGCATATAAACAGCTAATATAAAACAATTACTGGGATAATATTCACTGCATCAAATACTGTGATAATAATATTAAACTATATCAAAAAGGGAGAGCCAGACAAGGAGGGACAGACGGCTGACAGGGAGGGGAGGAGGGGTTACACACTTTTGATACACTTTGATAGGGGCGTGTCCACCTGTCAAATTGAGTTTGACGAAAGGTCCCTATGCTCTACTACTATAATGCAGCTGCATCAACAAAAACTAAATCTCCAAGCAGTTACAAATACTTGGAGACCACCCGAGCATGCTCGGGAAAACCAGAGCAACGAGTACATTCGCTCATCACTAATGGGGTTACCTTTCCCCCCATGCAGGTACGCCGCCTTAATTACCACCATGGCCCCGTTGGCATGGTTCCCTGGCATGATCTTCTACCTCCTAGTGTGCGCACCACTGTTCCATGCTCTTAAAGAGGCAGCTTGTGAATATATTAAATTACCTCAGCTTAAACCTGAAAGGCATTTAATATAATTATGTACACCTGCAAGAAGTGTCCCTGACAAAAAAGACTATCTCTCCTTTAGGTAGTCACCAAGCAAAGAATTGAGTCATTGGGTAGTTGGTGTTCTACCAGTGGAGTTGTGAGGTCGCTCGATCTCCGTACAGCCAGTGTCCTGAACCTGAATCCCTGGTCTCAGTGCAATCAGGGTACTGAATCCAAATACCTGGTCCCGGTGTGCCCAGTGACCTTTACCTGAGTCCCTGATCCCAGTGTGGCCAGTTCCCTGTACCTCATTCCGTGATCCTAGTGTGATCCTGAACGTAGTCCCCTAGTCCTGGAATGTGGCCAGTTCTGACTCCGAAGTCTCTTGGTCTCAGTGCGGCCAATCCTTTTCCTGCAGTCCCCTGGTCCCAGTGCAGCCAGTTCCTTAACATTCTAGATAAACTTGGCACTCAGGCAGAAGATAAAGTTTAAATTGCTTTTAATGGCAGTGTAATAGTACAAGTGTGACATTTCGGTCAGATGGTACTGCAGCACCCCAGAGTCCTGGTTGTTGCAGTGCTGTGGCTCCGCCACTACGGGGAGCTATGGTGCGTCTGATTGCACTAGGGAGTTTCTCTGATCAGGTACACTCACACCACACTTCACACTCCGGCCACCAGGGGGGGTGGTCCTATCTAGTAGGCCACTCCTCACAACTCTGGTAAAACTGGGGGTTGGACAGGAAGACAGGGAGAAGTAGCTGGGAAGAGCTAGTGAGAGGACCTGTCAGGGATGGGATCCTGGCAGACTCCTCAGAGCAGAACTAACCAGTAAACAACAGGAATACAGAAAAGGAGAAATACCAGAAGGGGTCTTGCTGTTAGACCGAGGCAACATCCTTCTGAGGCGCAAACAGTCGGTGGCCGGAACGCCGAGCAAGTAAGAGACTTTAAGTACATTGCAAACCACGGCAGGGCAGCTAACTACAGGTTGGCTGTCTCACTTAACACCTAAGCAGACAACGGAGGCAGCTGTGGGAGAGGGGCGACTCTAGGGTCCCGGAAGAACTCCAGGCCTACCCCGTCATATGGGTGCGTCCTACCATATCAACTGGAGGACCGAGAAGGAACAGTAGAGACAGAAAGAAACAGTTGTGAGGACTATCCCAGGAGCTCAGCAGGGAAGAACTACAACACACAGCGCTAGAAGGTAGATACTGATTCCCACCTGTAAAGAGAGCTCCTGATGTGTCGTTGGACCGGCCGGTCTCTGAAAACCCAGTTAACAGCGCTCTGGACTGAGGTCTCCCACATCTTCAGTAAAGAGGTAAAGAGACTGCAACCTGGCGTCCTCGTTATTTACCGCGACCTGCACCCCACAACTGCACCGCTATACCACCGTTAACAGCACCTATTTGCAACGGACGTCCCCCACTGACAGACAGGGCCACGGACCGGGTCTAGCCACCGTGACAACCCCAGGACTGAGACCCCAGAGGCCCGGCTCCGGGTACCCCTTGGCCCTGCGGCGGTGTGGGGGCGCTCCAAATCTTGGCGTCACGAACAGGATCTACTTAAGCCTGAAGAATCAGGTCATGTGTGCCTAGAGACTGTGATTTGTCGTGCTTGAACTGTACTTTATTGAGAGAACTGTGTGCTACTGCTTGCCGCGGAAAGTTACCGCCAAAATTCGCCATTGCCGCGCGCGGAGGGAGGAGCCTTAGCTACGTGGGCGGGATCGGCCAAAAGAAGCGCGGAACGGAAAGCGCGGTGAGATGCCAATCCCGGAAGAGGAACTCCGACCTCCAGCAGGTTAGTGGGAGGAAGGGACGGCCATGTCCGAGTCGGGAGGAGAGGAGGTGGCGGTCGCAGCCGCGGACGCAGGGGCAGCTCCGGTCCCCGCAGCAGGCGAAGCCGCGGCCCTAATACCGCCACTGGCTGCCGCAGAGCCCGCTGCCCCCATCAGCCAGTCGGACACCGCCGCTAACGCAAAAGCCATAATGCCCTTCTCCATGCCCTATCTGCCCGGAGCGACCTGGCTCCCACGATACTCTGGGGAGGCGCATACATTCACTGACTTTAAAGAAGGGCTCTGCAGCCTACTCGAGTTCTATCCCCTAACCGAGCCTCAGAAGGTCCATATGATAACCGGTCAACTCTTTGGGGCGGCTCTGAGAGAAGTGAAATCCTGGCCCGCTGAGGATAAAGGAACTGCACAACAGATTTTTGCCAAGCTTAAAGCCACCTTTGATACTCGCACTGCCACAGAGATTAAACTGACTTTCTATGGATGCAAACAGAGGTCGCAGGATAGCTTACGGGACTATGCCCTTAATCTCCAGGAAGCGATGCGGGCCATTAAGCAGAGTGACCCCGGCAGCATGCAGGATGAGGATAAAATCCTGAAGGAGCGGTTCATCGAGGGGCTCCTGTGCAGTCACCAGCGGGGCCAATTGCACTTCCTGGCCATGCAAAATCCAGACTTGACTTTTGCGCAGTTTAAAGATAAAGCTATCCAGGCATTGCAGGAGCGGCAGCCCAGCCGCGCAGTGCCACCCAGGCGCCCCGCTCTCACCTACCACCAGGAGGTGGCATCGGATACCCCAGTTGCCGCGGAGGCCGACGCCCAGAGCTTCGAGGACGACTCCCCTGCAGGACTCCGTCTCCAGATGCAAGAGCTAACCAAGAGCGTTGCTGCCCTGGCCCAGACGGTGCAGTCCCTACAGGAGGCCCCCAAAGAGAAGATCCAGTTGGCTTCCAGCCCGGAGGATGTCCCTTGGATGCAACGGAGGAGGACTCCGCCGACCAGGAGCCGGCCCGACGATCGCTTCCACCAGGATGGACGACCCATCTGCCGCCGCTGTCATCAGGTGGGCCATCTTGCAAGGTACTGTCCTTTAAACGAGCAACCCCTGGGGCAAAGGGCCAACCCCCAGGAGTAGGACGGTCAGGCCCGCAGCATTGGAGAACCAAGTATATTGGAGGACGACCAGTTCTCCCTGTAGTGATTGATGGAATCCCCTTGAATGCTTTGCTGGACACCGGTTCTCAGGTGACGACTATACCTTACGTGCTCTACAAACGGTATTGGGAGGACGCTGATATTACTCGTGGCCCTGACGATGATTTCACCATAATCGCCAGTAATGGTCAGCCGTTGCCACAAGTGGGGTATAAGGAGGTCACCATCAAAGTGGGGCGGGTGGAATTGAAAGCCCAAGGGATTGTGATTGTAGATATTGATCGTCGAGAATGTAATCCCATGATGACTCTTGGTACTAATGTTATAGAAAATTGTCTTGCAGAAGTGATTGTTTTGTTGCAACAGGTGGCAGAAAACGCTGGCCACAGTGAGCAACGTGCCCTGCAGAAGGAAATCAGAGCTCTGATGCAGAGACAGCAGGTAGAGCTGACTGGTGGTGAGATTGG
Source organism: Ranitomeya variabilis (assembly GCF_051348905.1). Classification (NCBI taxonomy): domain Eukaryota; kingdom Metazoa; phylum Chordata; class Amphibia; order Anura; family Dendrobatidae; genus Ranitomeya; species Ranitomeya variabilis. The sequence continues at coordinate 813,749,317 of NC_135233.1, forward strand.
TCGTGTCACTGTAAGTGATTCAAACCCCATCGCGATACCTCCCAAGAGTGAAATGTTAATATGGTGTCGAGCAGCCATAGGCCTCAGGGGTAAGGACTACCAGGCCTTGGTGGAACCTGTATATTCAGACAATAGGCCTACTGTTCTGACAGCCCGGGGGGTGGTTGACGTCCGACAGGGGAGAGTGCCCGTACGTGTCCTCAATTGTGGGGAGGAAGAGGTCCACCTAACCAAGTATACCACGCTCGCCAAATTGTTCACTGTCAATAATAGTGTAATACAGACACCTGAACCCTTGGTCCCGTCAAACGTGGCGGAGAACAAAGGTTCTGCAGAGCACTCGAAAGACTGGTGTCGGGAACTGCATGTGGGCACTGACTCCACCCCGTCTCATCAAATACAGGGGGCTTACAGGGTGGTACACGAGTACGAGCAGGTATTCAGCAAACACCCCTCAGATTTTGGGCAGGTGAAAGGGATCCAACATCACATCCCCACGGGAGATCATCGACCCATAAAAGAGAGATATCGCCCTGTACCCCCAGCTCATTACCAGTGTGCCAAGGACATGTTGCGGGAAATGAAGGAGGCTGGGGTGGTGAGAGACAGCTGTAGCCCCTGGGCAGCTCCGTTAGTCCTCGTTAAAAAGAAAGATGGTACAATGAGGATGTGTGTTGATTACAGGCAGTTGAATCGCATTACACATAAGGACGCATACCCACTGCCCAGGATAGAGGAATCTCTGGCTGCTTTAAAATCTGCTAACTACTTCTCTACCTTAGATCTCACCAGTGGGTACTGGCAGGTTCCTGTAGCGGAGGCGGACAAGGAGAAGACGGCCTTCACGACACCAATGGGTCTCTGCGAGTTCAACTACATGCCCTTCGGACTGTGCAATGCTCCAGGAACGTTCCAGAGGATGATGGAGTGCTGCCTAGGACACATGAACTTTGAAACTGTGCTGCTGTATTTGGATGATGTCATTGTCTTCTCTAAGACCTACGAAGACCATCTGAAGCACCTGGCCGAGGTGTTCGAAGCCCTGTCCAAATTCGGCTTAAAGGTGAAACCGTCCAAGTGTCATCTGCTCAAACCTAAAGTGCAGTACCTGGGCCATGTGGTGAGCGCTGAAGGAGTGGCCCCAGACCCCGACAAGGTCACAGTGATCAAGGACTGGCCAAAGCCTAGTGACCTCCACGAAGTCCGGCAGTTCCTCGGGTTGGTAGGTTACTATCGGAGATTCATTAAGGATTTCACCAAGAAGGCCGCACCCTTGCAAAATCTGCTGGTGGGCCAACCAAAGAAGACCAAGGGGAGGAAAACCCCCTTTGATTGGAACGAAGAGCTGGAGGAATCCTTCACCTGTTTGAAGTCGGCACTGACGGGAGAAGAGATACTGGCTTACCCCGAATACGATCAACCGTTTGTGCTGTACACAGATGCCAGTAATGTGGGATTAGGAGCCGTGCTGTCCCAGGTTCAGAACGGCAAAGAAAGGGTGATCACTTACGCCAGCAGGAAACTCCGTCCCACGGAAAGGAACCCTGACAACTATAGTTCCTTTAAGCTGGAATTCCTGGCCCTCGTCTGGGCAGTGACAGAGAGGTTTAAGCACTACCTGGCCTCCGCGAAATTCACCGTCTTCACGGACAACAATCCGCTAACGCATCTGGGTACTGCCAAACTCGGGGCTTTGGAACAGCGGTGGATGGCCCGGCTGTCCAACTATGATTTCACCATCAAATATCGGGCAGGACACCAGAATGCCAATGCCGATGCTCTGTCCCGAATGCCCAATCTACCAGAAGTGGGAGAAGACCCGGAGGCACTTGAAGAGGTGGAGCTGCCTGCCTTCCATCGCCCCAAAGCCACTCAGAACTCTCACCATGTGAAGAACAGGCACAAGAACCAACCGGATGCCACGCTGAATCCCCTGCCCCACCACGGATGGGCAGAAACCCAGGATAGTGACCCCGCGGTCCGTCAGGTGAAGGAACTCTTGACGCAGGCTGGGTTGCACCCTGGCCCAGATGATCCACAAGAAACTCAACAGCTGTGGAAGGGGAGAAGCAAACTGTTTATCCATGATGGCAAGTTGTGCAGGAGGAGCATCGACCCACGTACTCATGAATTGGTGTGGCAGATAGTGGTGCCAAGGCGAGATGCGCCCATGGTTCTGGGAGCCTACCATGATGGAGCCGGACACTTCGGATGGAGGAAGCTGGAGAAGCTGCTCCGAGGGAGGTTCTATTGGATTGGCATGAAGAGAACCATTGAGAAGTGGTGTCGAGAGTGTGGTCCGTGTAGTCTGCGAAGGAAGGACCGTGACAGTCAACGGGCTCCCCTGTGGCCTATCATCACCAAACGGCCGCTCGAACTGGTCGCGCTGGATCATGTGAAGCTGACGCCTAGCCGGTCGGGCTATATCTACGCCCTTACCATCGTGGACCACTACTCCAGGTTTTTGGTGGTTGTGCCTGTCAAGGATCTAACAGCTAGGACTGCCGCCAGGGCCTTCCAGCAGCACTTTTGTAGACCCCATGGCTACCCAGAGAAAGTACTGACCGATCAGGGGCCTGCATTCGAAGCGGAAGTGTTCCAAGAATTCTGCCAGTTGTACGGGTGTAAGAAGATCAGAACTACACCGTACCACCCCCAAACCAACGGGATGTGCGAGAAGATGAACCAGGTAGTAATCGATTTATTGAAGACCTTGCCTGTGGAGGAACGGAACCTGTGGCCGACAAAGTTGCCTGACTTGGTGGATATGTACAACCACATCCCAGTAAGTTCCACCAACTGTACTCCAGCGTACCTGATGCGAGGAAGGTCTAGTCGGTTACCCGTTGATCTGGACATGGGGGTCCTAGTACCCGAAGATACCTCGCCGGAGGCAGATTGGGATACAGAAAGGCAGCGAAGATACCGCGAAGTACAGGAGTGTGTGGAGAGAAGTCTCGCCCAGGCTAGGCAGAAACAAGAAAGGGACTACAATCAACACGCTCCTGCGATTCCCCTGTCACCTGGTGAGCAAGTGCTTAAACGAAAGAGGAGGTTACACAAGCTTGATGACCAATGGGAAGCGGAACCGTATACCATCTTGCCATCCGACTTCGACAACACTAAGGTCTGTCTCATCAGCAAGGACAGAGGGGAGACCTCGACAGCGGTATCCAGGGATCACCTTAAGGTCTGCCCCGATAAGTTGAAAGAGAGGGGCACGGCCCCAGAAATCTCCCCGCCGGTGGAAAAGGAGAAGATGTTCCATACTGTCCTTGGTGACTTTCCCCAGTCCTGGACTCAGATAAATCAGGCCATCGCGGTACCTGTTCTAACGTTTCCACAGCCGGACCCACCAGAAACAGTGGTGGTACCAGATCATCCGGTCCCGCAACCTCAACAAGCCTTGCCTGAAGAAGCCATGCCAACCGTTGAACCGGCAAATCCTCCCTCTGCTATCAGTGAGCCTGCCGTACCCACTGTTGATAGCAGCAGCTCTGAGAGCCCCAACCTGCCAGTGCTACCCAGACTCACTAGAAGTGTAGTTAGAAAACAGCGCACTACACCAGCGGTAGCAAGCATAGCGGGCCCTGTTAGACCAATAGCAACCCCTGCGCTGCGAAGGTCCACACGCAGCACTCAAAATCAAACTCCCCTCCGCTACAAAACTTGGAGGTATTGATAGGGCTGCTATGTAATTGAAAATGTTTGTATGCATATCCTTTTGTTACAGGTTTTTAAATGGACACTAGAGTAATGGACGGTGAATTGCTCAAAAACTTCCACAAGGGGGGCCCCTTTGTTTACCCGGGGTCCCCGCTGTTTCAACCACTGAACTGAGAGTCATAAACTGTGCATGACCAAACTTTCGCAACGTTCAAGAATCCTCACCTCCCGTAAAGGGAAGCTCTGTTATGTTCAATTGTTATGCTATTTCAAAAATTTGTGTGTTTTCTGTTAACATGTATTATTGTTCTTGTTTTCCCAGTCCCGGAGTACTGGATTTAACCGGGGGGGAGTGCAGCACCCCAGAGTCCTGGTTGTTGCAGTGCTGTGGCTCCGCCACTACGGGGAGCTATGGTGCGTCTGATTGCACTAGGGAGTTTCTCTGATCAGGTACACTCACACCACACTTCACACTCCGGCCACCAGGGGGGGTGGTCCTATCTAGTAGGCCACTCCTCACAACTCTGGTAAAACTGGGGGTTGGACAGGAAGACAGGGAGAAGTAGCTGGGAAGAGCTAGTGAGAGGACCTGTCAGGGATGGGATCCTGGCAGACTCCTCAGAGCAGAACTAACCAGTAAACAACGGGAATACAGAAAAGGAGAAATACCAGAAGGGGTCTTGCTGTTAGACCGAGGCAACATCCTTCTGAGGCGCAAACAGTCGGTGGCCGGAACGCCGAGCAAGTAAGAGACTTTAAGTACATTGCAAACCACGGCAGGGCAGCTAACTACAGGTTGGCTGTCTCACTTAACACCTAAGCAGACAACGGAGGCAGCTGTGGGAGAGGGGCGACTCTAGGGTCCCGGAAGAACTCCAGGCCTACCCCGTCATATGGGTGCGTCCTACCATATCAACTGGAGGACGGAGAAGGAACAGTAGAGACAGAAAGAAACAGTTGTGAGGACTATCCCAGGAGCTCAGCAGGGAAGAACTACAACACACAGCGCTAGAAGGTAGATACTGATTCCCACCTGTAAAGAGAGCTCCTGATGTGTCGTTGGACCGGCCGGTCTCTGAAAACCCAGTTAACAGCGCTCTGGACTGAGGTCTCCCACATCTTCAGTAAAGAGGTAAAGAGACTGCAACCTGGTGTCCTCGTTATTTACCGCGACCTGCACCCCACAACTGCACCGCTATACCACCGTTAACAGCACCTATTTGCAACGGACGTCCCCCACTGACAGACAGGGCCACGGACCGGGTCTAGCCACCGTGACAACCCCAGGACTGAGACCCCAGAGGCCCGGCTCCGGGTACCCCTCGGCCCTGCGGCGGTGTGGGGGCGCTCCAGTACCTTTAGCAGAATACACACTGCCTTAGGTAAATGTAGAAGAAGGGGACACAGTGTCCAGTAGTGTAACCTCACAAGTTCATAGGTGCTGTGTATATGCTATCGCGGCGTGAATGCAGTACCCACTGCTAGTTCAGGGGTGGATATACTATTGCACTGCCATTAAAAGCAATTTAAACTTTATCTTCTGTCTGAGTGGCAAGTTTATCTAGAATATTATTATTCTTCGGACCTTACTTGAGTACCTCACCATAAGAGTGCAGCAATTGTACTATCTACATAGTGCCTGAACATTATCCTCTGGTCCTGCAGTGCTCAGTCCTGATTCAGTATCCTGGACCACCGTGTCTGAACATAGCCCTAATCAGTGTCAGCGAACCTGACCCCTGGAGCCAGCAACTGCAGTACTGAGTTGAGCCTAAGAGTGGTACCTGGAGCAGTACCTGGCGGCTACCTGCAACCCTGTCTGTCTCTAACATCAGGACCTCCACTGAACACCTGGTAGCCGCTTAGCTATGCTCCTTCTAGACAAGCCCGGCCCTATGACACAGTGGGTCCACAAATCAATGTGTGCCACCTTTGGGTGTAACAGTCTGATGTCCTCGCTCGAAAAATCTCATGACAAATGTTATAACTTGCTATATAAGGGAGGAGTTTCAGACTTCTCCTGACTATCTTGAGACTCTGAGAGATCCAAGTCCTTCTACATTTGCTTCAAAATTTCCTTTCGAAGGTCATGGGGAGCTGTTGGAATCTTCTTGGTGGAGGTTTGTGAGAAGATGTTGAATCCCTCTCTGTGGTGTGAGGGTGGACTGGAGTCACATGGTGAACTGTTAAATTCTTCTTAGTGTTGTGGCAGTGTACTGTAGGTGCTTGAGGAGCTGTTGGATCCCCTTTGTGATGTGGGGGAGCATTGGAGGCAAAATGTGAGCTGTAGGATGCTTGCTAGTGTTCTGGAGTGGTCTGTAGGAACATTGGAAGCTTGAATATCATTGTTCTGATATGTCACAGAGATATGTTAGAGAGGTTAGAGCACTGAACTACATGTTTCATTTTTTAGCTAAAGAAAGTGAGATATTATTGAAAAAAAGTATTGTTTTTACATTTTCATACACACCATACAGTCTTTATATATTGTATTTGCTGAGTCTCCTGTAAAGTAACTATGTAGAGCTACATAAAAATATATCCATCCGCAAATAAAATATAAAGGGCAATAGAAGAGTATGTCAGTACGTATTTTAGTAGAATTCACTAACAGCAAGTCATAACTACCTAGGAAAAGGTTTCCAAGTACATGTCAAAGCATAATGTGTTCCATTGTTACCAATCTGAATGAAAGCTATTGTCTTCCATAGCTGGTTATAGTGCTCGATATAAAACAACTGGGAATTAAGAGATCATTTAAAAAATGTAATCTAACAGTAACAGCAGTACTCAAAAACAAGAAATAACTACACAGTGTGTTCTCTTAAACTTAAGGTGTCATTTACTGTCTCCAAATAACATCTGCAAATCTTACAAACAAAAGATAATGCAGACAAAATAACCTTTGTCATAAGTCTAGTACAGATATAAGTAAAGATATAGCAGATGGCTTCATTTTGAGCTATAAACCCCCTGCTCTATGTCCTTCATTACTCTACTTAGTAATTTCTTCTAGTATAAAAAATTTGATTCCTTATCCATAAAACTCTTAATAATGATGCACCAATGTCAAGGTTCTACTCCGGGGCTCAATATGGTGACCTCTGTCTGGTGGTTGGTTTCTCTCTCTGTTGGACCACAGCTTGTATTGTCTCTGACCACAGCCTGCCTTGCCTCTATTCAACTGCTGATAATACTATTGTCTTTGCTTTGCTGTGTTTCTTCAATGCAGGTGTTTTCACTTCCTCTTTTGGTCTATCCTATCACATCTTGGGAGGGACTATTTATACTCACCATGAACCTGTAGTCTTTGCTGGCTATATTCCAAGTTTGATGTTGGAGATCCAGCATCTCAGTTAAGGATGATCCTGTCTGACTAATCTCTGTTGCATTTCCTAAAGTTTTTTTAATGTGTCTTTACTTTTAGGATCCATGAAGTTTTTCACATATTCCATTTGTTGCTCGGCTCTTATTATTTTATTCCGTCTTTCCTGTGTGACTGTGTGAACACATACTTAGCCCCGCTTCTCACTCTCTGCTTGTGTTCACTACTTTCTTTTCTTATTGTTTTTTAGTACACACTGTGTGCAGTTTAGGATTCAGTTAAGGACACTCAGGGTCAGCCGACGTTAACTTGGAGCGCCATTGCGTAATCTTAGGGTACCAACCTCTGCAGTCAGGCAGAGACAGGCTAGAGATTGCCTAGTCTGAATAGGAACCTGTGGTTTGCAAATTTAAAATCTTCCCTGGTTTGTACATAACCCGTGTGAGTGTGCTTATACAGTCATAGCAACTGTATAATAACCTAGCCATGCTTTCCATTAAGTCAATGTTTTATGGCTATAGACGTATGCTAACAATTTGCTACATCTTAGATAAGTAACCCATAAATTAGTAAACCATTTTGTTCTACCATTTTGGACCAGATACATTGGCCCCAAATCATGAAGACCGGTGTGAACAATGGGTTGTGCTAGAGTCAAAGGCATCTAATTCATGAAGCAATGCATGCCTCTAAATGAATCAGGCATGTCTGAAAAGTGGTATTCTTCTCCATGTTGCTCACCATACTCCTGTCACACCAAGCCTCCATTTAGCCCCTGTCCTCCCCCAGCTAAACACATTTTAATGGAATTGGAAGAAGCCAGGGTTAACTCCCAAATATGCCAAATGTCTGCACAACTCCGTGATGCGCAAACATTTTGAAACTTTTCAAAGCAGTTTGCATCTGAATTCAATCTTCACCACTTTGATAAATTGGAGCTATTGTTTTGGGGGTTGCATCACAATTTTAGATTTTATTTAGTTTCCTATTTTTTGTGCCACCCCCGGCCTCCTGAAACAGTGACTCTGCCTCTTGTGACCCCGCTCTACCACTGTCACCCCCCCAGGTAAGCTATGGTTAAAAGGGAATATATGATGCGTCACCATCTTATTTAAACATTTTTGTTCCTATTTGAGGTGCATCTTTTAATCCGCTAAATACATAGTGTTGCAGCATAACGTATTGGCAGTTTATGTCACTTATGTGTAGTTGTGCAGTCAATTTGAAGAACTGATGTCCAAAATTGTTGCTAACGTTGTCATCCCTTTTTGCTTTTCTACTGAGCTCTTTTTCAAGTGTGGTCTGCATCTCATGAATGAGCTGGACTCTTGTGTTCATATTGCTGGCCAATCTCAGCAAAGTTTAGGAAAGTTTTGAAAACTGCTTCACAAATAGACATACGTGATTAATAGAGTTGACTAAAAAAGAAAAACTCTCTTTTGAAAAGTATATGACTGGTATTGAAGCTTAGCATTTCTTTTCAAGAGATACAAAATGTTTCCGTTTTCCAGAAAAAAATATTAAGACCTTTATTCTAATCTCATACAACCTTTTATAAATCTCATTTTGCATATTTGTTTTCATAAAGAAGTTGTCACATAGTCCCATTCAATAGAGAACTGTTAAAAGTGTAAGTTTTCTAACAAAAAAGTGAAATTAATCCTCAGATCTTTCTGTTTATTAAATTGGGATTTCACTCTGCACCAAATACTATATATGCGGTAACTGTGTATTGCTCTGAAAGTTCATTTTTCTCTTATGAGTATTATATTGAATTGTACATTTTTTTTACTTCTGTATCCAGGAAAGAAAGAATAGACAATTACGCCATTAATACAATAAAATAGAAGCCGTGTAAAGACTGAAGGTTGATGCTTTCATTCCTAAAGTGCTTAAGCTGCAGTGAGTCATTGATGAATGAGTCTCTTAGTCTCAGAGACAGTTTATACTACCTGGATCATTGTCTTGCCTGACTGCTTGGAGTCTAAACTGAACGTTTATTACCTGAATAATCTCAAAATGTGATTTCATAGGAAGTGCAGTTTTACCAGCACTGAGGTGCTACTATGAATTATATATAAATCATAAATGGGTGCATTTTTATTCTGTTAACAGAGAGGAATGTATACTTATAAATAGAGAAAATAAAGGTAATACTGTAAGAGAGATTGAGCTAATTTATATAGACTTGTTAAATAAGAATTATTAGTACATGAAATGTTTGAAAGAAATGCTTAGCATAATATTATGACTGCATATTCCCGGCATCATTATTGATAGATCTTAAAGTATTCACAAATGCTAGAGTTGCCAACGATTGAATTCAATTTCCTGAGACAGTGCACTGTGGAAATGAGGCATAAATGCATATGCAATCAGTTTTAGGTGGTCATAGGGCACTAAATACCTACTATTTCTGACTATTGGGCATAATAATAGTAGGCAAATCCTGGATAAAAAAAATTGGAGACAATATTTCATTTTGAAATACATTCTATAAATCTTAGGTTCCAGAGACAGAGAGAAAAATTGCATTTAACATAAAACAATACATGTCTGTCAAGGTTATGCAAGTGTCACTTCTCCAAAACGAAAAAAAAAAACCTGCCCCATTAGCACAACTTTCATGGTTATTTAATACATAACATTACATGGCTATTATAATATCAGTTATGTCCTAAACACCTTCTAGATTGAGCTGGGAAGAATGTATTGAACACAGTGTCCTCATTTTGTAGAAATATGATTTTTAGGGGGTCAGAGGTGTCACATGCCATAACTTCGGTTCTCAAACTTTTAGTGAAAAGCCAAAATTGCTGTAAAGCATTCATTTTCCAAAAAAATCTGAACTCACAAGAAAGGACCTAATTGGCTATAAAATACTGAAATGTCCAAACGGATGTCTGAACAGAGCTTTTGGGGTTGTTCTTACAAAAAAGGCAATATTCACGTGAGGCTACGTATTAAGCACCTCATAAAGGATACCAGAACCATGAGGTCCAAAGAAAGATCTGTTCTCCATTATACAAGTCATGCCTTTCTCCTTTTTACTACATTAATCACCTCACTTTCTAGGAACCCTTATTAATCTTCTGTCAACTCTCCTCAAACCATCATCCTTTTCTAATAGAGTTAAGAAAATAGATTTGCACTGTTCTGGTCCGGCATCTAGTCTGGTGCTCCATGGCAGCAAGCATCCTTGTCCCAGCATCCTATGTGCCTCTGGCATTTCAGAATCTAGTAAACTCCACAGGTACCCAGGGCGCAAGGCTGAGGATACCGGCTTCAGAATTTAAGACTATGGCAAACCTTTACAGAGACACCGACGCTCTCACCACCGCAGCCCTGCACCTCCTGCTCCGCATCCTGCCATTTTCCCGGTGCCTCTGCTCTATTCCCTAGCAGAAGCGCTTACATACTCACTGCTGCCATCCCAAGCACCATGCTCATTCTCCTGCAGATGCCCGGGGTCTGAACACTGCTCGCAGAACCCGGATGCAGTGTTTAGATCTTGTCCTAAAGTGTCCCCAGCCAATGGCTAGGGAGCTCTTATTATTTAAAGCATCTCCATCAGGTGGGAGGTGCCTGTGCAATGTTGTAAGTGTGTTTTTAACTTCCTTATCAGTTTTCAGGTTCTAGCACTCATATTTCTGAATACCAGCCTGTCTATCAGCCGTGCCCGCAAGCCTTTCTTCCAATCGTGCCCTTTAGCATGTCTTCCAGCCATGATAAGACAACTTGTCTTCTAGACGTGCCTGCCAGCCTGCCTATCCACAGTTCCAGCCAGCACTCGCCAATGCTTATCTTCTCATCTGCCTGTCTTGTCAGCATCCATGGTATCTGTCGCCTTACCCCATGCCTGCATCTATTGGACTATCTCTCAGGCTGCCCCAGGGACCCATTCCTAGGGGGTCATCTGCCATTTACCCAAGATCAGTCCTGGAGTAGCACCTGGACCACCTCCCTTGTATCTCCTTGGATCTGCTGCATATCAATGGTCAGATTGGGTGAGGCTCCTCATTTCACCCCTCCAGGCTTGGAGAGAGTTATATATTTACCCACCTTCATCTGAGGATCCTGGTCAGTGATACATCTGTCTTGGCTGTGTGTCTGACCCCCTGGTGTGCTTGCATACTGTTGTCCGGTTGCTTTCTTGTGTATGACTCAGTCTGTTTTCTCATTCTGTGCTTTGCCTTGTGATTCTGTGCTAATTGTCTGTTTCTGGCTCTGACGTTCGGCTTAGTACTTTAACTTCCCTCCTGTCTGCCCTGTTTGTACTGCACCACTGATTGGGCATTTTGTGGTCATTTATCTAGATGACATTTTAGTGTACTCACCTGATAGTCACTCCCACTTGCACCATCTGCGAACTGTTCTACTTTGACTTAAGGTACCGTCACACTAAACGATATCGCTAGCGATCCGTGACGTTGCAGTGTCCTGGATAGCGATATCGTTGTGTTTGACACGCAGCAGCGATCAGGATCCTGCTGTGATATCGCTGGTCGTTGATTAAAGTTCAGAACTTTATTTGGTCATCAGATCGCCATGTATCGTTGTGTTTGACAGCAAAAGCAAAGATACCAGCGATGTTTTACAATGGTAACCAGGGTAAATATCGGGTTACTAAGCGCAGGGCCGCGCTTAAGTAACCCGATGTTTACCCTGGTTACCAGTGTAAAATGTAAAAAAACAAACAGTACATACTCACCTTCTGATGTCTGTCACACGTCCCTCGCTGTCCGCTTCCTGCACTGACTGAGCGCTGGCCGTAAGTGAAAGTACAGCACAGCGGTGACGTCACCGCTCTGCTGTTAGGGCCGGCGCTCAGTCAGTGCAGGAAGCGGACGCCGGGGGACGCGAATGTAAGTATGTAGTGTTTGTTTTTTTACATTTTACACTGGTAACCAGGGTAAACATCGAGTTACTAATCGCGGCCCTGCGCTTAGCAACCCGATGTTTACCCTGGTTACCCAGGGACCTCGGCATCGTTGGTCGCTGGAGAGCAGTCTGTGTGACAGCTCTCCAGCGACCAAACAGCGACGCTGCAGCGATCAGCATCGTTGTCTGTATCGCTGCAGCGTTGCTTAGTGTGACGGTACCTTTAGAGAAAACCATTTGTATGCTAAGTTGGAGAAGTGTTCATTCTTTGTACAGGAATTGTCTTTTTGGGGTTTTGATTATTTCTTGTGAGGGATTTCGAAAGGATCCGAAAAAAGTCCAGGCTATTACTGATTGGGTTCAACCTTATGATTTAAAGGGTTTGCAATGCTTTCTGGGCTTTACAAACTATTATTGAAAGTTTATTGAGGATTTTTCACAGGTGGTTAAGCCCCTGACTGATCTCACACTCAAGGGGGCTGATGTGAAGAATTGGTCAACTTCTGCGAAAAATTATTTTCTGACTTTAAAAGGCATTTTATTTCTGCCCCAGTGTTGGTCCAGCCAGACCCGTCTAGACCTTTTATTGTGGAGGTCGACGCTTCAGAGGTGGGAGTGGGGGCAGTGTTGTCCCAGGGTCCCGCTACTCTGACCAACCTGAAACCTTGTGCATTCTTTTCCAGAAAGTTCCCTTCTGCCGAGAGAAATTATGATGTGGGTAATAGGGAACTTCTGGCGGTCAAGTTGGTCTTTGAAGAATGGAGACATTTTTTGGAGGGGGCTGTTCATCCAGTCACCATGATCACCAATCACAAATTTAGCTTATATCGAGCCTTCCAAAAGATTGACCCTCAGACAGGCCCGCTGGTCACTTTTTTTTTCCGATTTCAATTTTCCATCACCTTCCGTCCAGGATCTAAGAATGTTAAGGCAGATGCATTGCCCCGAAGCTTTGAGCCGGTGTCTCCTCCTGAACCCCCATCCCCCATTCTTCGGCCTGGGGTGGTGGTGGCCAAAACCTTGCCTGATTTGGAGAGAGAAATTTTTGAGGCCCAGGCTCTGGCTCCTAATAATGAAACTGTGGGGAAATTGTTTGTACCAAAACAATTCCGTCTTAGACTCCTGCGGGAGTTTCATGAGTCTGTATTGAGTGCTCATCCTGGGATTTCGGCCACTGGGAGGCAGTTGCTAGGGTTTTCTGGTGGCCCTCTTTGGTTGTGGATGTTAAAAGGTTTGTGTCTGCATGTGGGGTTTGTGATCGTTCTAAAAATTCTCATTGCCAGCTTGCAGGGGAATTGGTGCCTTTACTAATTCCAGATAGACCATGGACACATTTGTCCATGGATTTTATCACTAATCTCCCTCCATCCAGGGGTAACTCCATTGTCTGGGTGGTTGGTGGATAGATTTTCCAAACAGGATCATTTTGTACCGCTGCTCACTTTACCATCTGCTGAAATCTTGGCCAGGTTGTTTGTGCTGCATGTGGTCCATCTGCATGGTGTGCCTACTAATGTGGTGTCTGACAGAGATGTGCAGTTTGTGGCCAAGTTTTGGAGGGCTTTGTGTAAGAAGTTTAGAATCATTCTGTCTTTTTCCTCTGTCTATCATCTAGAGTCTAATGGGGAATCCGAATGCACTGACCAGTCCTTGGAGCAAATTCTGAGATGTTTGGCATCTTCCAGACAGGATGACTGGTGTGATGTGTTACCCGTGGCAGAGTTCGCTTTCAACAGTCGTGTTGAGTCAGTCCATAGGAATATCTCCCTTCCTGATCAACTATGGGTTTAACCCTCATTTTGGGGAGTTTTCTCACAGTGCAACACTTAAAAACCCTGTGGGTGGAGGTTCAGCGAAACATCACCAAGGCCCAGGGAAGGTATACATTGTTTTGCAGACAAGAGGAAGGGGTCAGGTCCTGGGTTCTCAGTGGGCGAGAAGGTGTGGTTATTCACCCGCAATATTAAGCTTAAGGTCCCCTAGGCCAAACTGGGTCCTAAGTTCATTGGCCCATATAAAATTATTGTGGTTGTCAACCCAGTAGCCTACAGGTTAGGCTACGTTCACATTTGCGTTGTGCGCCGCAGCGTCGGCGCCGCAACGCACAACGCAAACAAAAACGCAGCAAAACGCATGCACAACGCTGCGTTTTGCGCCGCATGCGTCCTTTTTTTCATTGATTTTGGACGCAGCAAAAATGCAACTTGCTGCGTCCTCTGCGCCCGGACGCGGGCGCCGCAGGGACGCATGCGGCACAAAATGCAAGTGCGACGCATGTCCATGCGCCCCCATGTTAAATATAGGGGCGCATGACGCATGCGGCGACGCTGCGGCGCCCGACGCTGCGGCGCAGACCGCAAATGTGAACGTAGACTTACAGCTTCCCACTCCTTCAAAATATCCAAAGTTTTTCACAGGTCCCTTTTGAAACCATTGGGAGTGGTCAAGGAAGACTCCTCGTCCATCACTCCTCCTGTGTTGGTGGAAGGTCATCTGGAGTATGAGGTGGGGCACATTGTTGATTCTTAATGGGTGCACCAGAATCTGCAGTATTTGGAGCACTGGAAGGGGTATGGTCCAGTGGATCGGTCGTGGGTTTTGACCGGTTCAGTGCATGCCGATCGGTTGGTTCGGGCTTTTCATGCCAGGCATCCTGTGAAGCCTGGGGGTCCAGTGGCCCCCCATTAATAGGGGGAACTGTCATGGTTGTGGACAGGGTTCCTTCCCTGTCCTTTTGGGGTTAAATTGTATAGCCTCCTTTTGGTTTGGGGAGGGCTATATTTACCCACCTTCATCTGGGGATCCTGGTCAGTGATACATCTGTTTTGTTTTGTTTGTTTTTCTTCTTTCCACACTTGCTATGTCTTTATATAAATTGATGCTATGCCTGGCCAGAGCTAACTGACACTAAGAGCACTTGTGTGTTCGAAACACGTACAGTTTATACAGGCACTCTCCTTCCGGTATATCCGGTTTTTGTATGTCTTACAGCCTATTTCTATTTTAAATGAATGCTATTAAAGTTAAGTGATTTTCTCTTTTGGAGCTGGATTCCCTTTTTTCCACATGTGCATCTCTAGGCGTCTGGCAGAGACGCGAATCCGTGCTCAAGATTTCTGCATTTGCTTCTGCCTTTTCTTGCTCCTCTTTTATCATGAACTTTTATCATGAATGTTGCATTATGGCTGTCGCATGGACCTGCATTAATTTAGGCTGACATACTGTCATTGAAAAACAAGGAGAGTGCCTGTTTCATTTATTTATTCCATTTTTTTATGTTGCTGGACTTTGTCTATTTTCCCCTTTTTTTCTTTTCTCTTTTTTTTTTATTACTATGAATTCCTTCATTGATCCTTCCAGAAAGGAACGTGCGGTGCAAGTGTTTCATACTGCAGGGAAAGGTTCAGATACTCCCCCAGACTTGTTACAAACCATACATGAAGTGGAAAAACTTTCTCTTAGGCCGGTTTCACACGTCAGTGGCTCCGGTACGTGAGGTGACAGTTTCCTCACGTACCGGAGCCACTGACACACGTAGACACATTAATATCAATGCATCTGTGCAGATGTCATTGTTTTTTTGCGGACCGTATCTCCGTGTGCCAAACACGGAGACATGTCAGTGTTCATGGGAGCGCACGTATTACACGGACCCATTAAAGTCAATGGGTCCGTGTAAAACACGTACCGCACACGGACGTTCTCCGTGTGCCGTGCAGGAGACAGCGCTCCAGTAAGCGCTGTCCCCCCCACATGGTGCTGAAGCCGCGATTCATATCTTCTGTGCAGCAGCGTTTGCTGTAAAGAAGATATGAATAATCCATTTTTTTAGTGGTATTTCGTGTTTAAAAAAAAGCTCCATGTCCCCACCCCCTGTGCGCCCCCCTGCTGTTCTGAAAATACTCACCCGGCTCCCTCGTTGGCTGTCGCTGCTTCCTGTCCTGGCCGCACCTTCTACTGTATGCGGTCACGTGGGGCCGCCGATTACAGTCATGAATATGCAGCTCCACCTCCCATAGGGGTGGAGCCGCATATTCATTACTGTAAATGAGCGGCCCCACGTGACCGCATACAGGAGAAGCTGCGGCCAGGACAGGACACTGCGAGGGAGGCAGGTGAGTATTTTCAGAACAGCGGGGGGGCGCACAGGGGGTGGGGACATGGAGCTTTATTTTAAACACGAAATACCACAAAAAAAATGGATTATTCATATCTTCTTTACAGCAAACGCTGCTGCACAGAAGATATGAATCGCGGCTTCAGCACGATGCAGGGGACAGCGCTAAACTTTAGCGCTGTCTCTCCTGCACGGTCCGTGTGGTACCCAGGTGGCACACGGCTGCCGCACGTGTGCCACACGGATGGCCTACGTGAGCTCACGGACACACAGACACGGATAACTCCGGTACCGATTTTTTCCGGTACCGGAATTATCTGGACGTGTGAGACTGGCCTTAATGAAACACGCATCTGGTGGGATCAATCCACATTGGAAAATTTCTTGCTCAGAATATGATCCCCAAAGGATTGAAAATAAAGAAAATACCCACAACAGTTCATAACACTGATTTTGTGGTGGAATGGAATTCTATTCTGACTAATTGTTCAACTCAGCTCATGCAATTAATTATTAAATATGAAAGCTGTGAACTGTCCAATATTCAGACAGATTTGAATAAAAACTTATTGTTTATCAATTCTAAAATGATTGTGGACAATTTTGAGATTTTCCAGAAAGAATTAAAATCTAAAATACAGTCATTGGAGGATTCCATCATTTTTCTCAAAAAGAAAAAATTTAATAGAGACATTTTTGATTATACCAATGATCAAGTCTATGAATGGGGCAGATGGGAGAAACATCTTGCTACACCCAAGTCTATATTGAAAAAACGCACTGGTTCTCCTTATGGCAATCAAGTCATCATCACATATTCTTCTTCAGATTCTGAACCCTCAAATGTGTCAGTGGATTCATAAAGAGACACTGGGGGGAATGCTCCTCCACAAGCTAGGACTAATAAATCTGAAACTAACTATTATCGCAAACCATGTAGAAACAACAATTTCTCAAAAACGCACAAGGAGGGGCGGAAGAAAACATTGCAAATGCCCCAATGTTTTTCAGGAGTTGACTGGGGAGTATCAAAAAGATTCCTCAATAGATGTTATTAATTTATCCTCTATAATTTTGTCTGATGTTGAAATTAAACTTCTTTCGAAAGGACTCAATTTTGTTCCCACTAACTGAAACTTGGATGTTTTTTCTAGTCTAAAAGATATAAATAAGTTTGTAAGAGATCTTACTGTAAAAAAACATTTTTTTTGGAGGACAAAACCAATAAGCTAACATCTTCAGCTGTTATTAATGATTTCAGAGGGAAGAGTTTCTTGGAACAGAACACTCTCTTTTGTATCCTAGATCTTGACACTTTGAATAATTCACCAAACGATACTAATATTGTTTCTGGATTTAAAACTAGGAATCCTACTTTTTATACAATTCAAAGCTGGACTGAGTCGATGGAAAAATTCCAGGACAATGTGGAGAGAGACATACGTATTCTCCTTTCTGACACTACTGTACATCAAAATCTCGTAAAAACAATGTGTCCAAAGCTGAATCAATTGCATTAAAAAACCTACACGCCTGCAAAGGCATAATTATTAAGATGTCAGATAAGGGTGGCTCAGTTGTTGTTTTAAATGAATCAGACTATGTGACTGCAATTAACTCTTTGCTATCTAGTAAAGGTACCATCACATTTAGCGACGCTGCAGCGATCTAGACAACGATCTAGATCGCTGCAGCGTCGCTGTGTGGTCGCTGGAGAGCTGTCACACAGACAGCTCTCCAGCGACCAACGATGCCGGTCCCCGGGTAACCAGGGTAAACATCAGGTTACTAAGCGCAGGGCCGCGCTTAGTAACCCGATGTTTACCCTGGTTACCAGTGCTAATGTAAAAAAAACCAAAACACTACATACTTACATTCCGATGTCTGTCCCCCAGCGCTGTGCTTTCCTGCACTGACTGTGAGCGCCGGCCGGAAAGCACAGCGGTGACATCACCTCTGTAATCTGCTTTACGACTGGTCGGCGCTGACAGTGCAGGAAAGCACGGCGCCGGGGGACAGACACCGGAATGTAAGTATGTAGTGTTTTTTTTTTTTTACATTTACACTGGTAACCAGGGTAAACATTGGGTTACTAAGCGTGACCCTGCGCTTAGTAACCCGATGTTTACCCTGGTTACCAGTGAAGACATCGCTGAATCGGCGTCACACACGCCGATTCAGCGATGTCTGCTGGAGTCCAGCGACGAAATAAAGTTCTGGACTTTCGGCTCCTGATCGCTGCTGCGTGTCAAACTCAACGATATCGCTAGCCAAGACGCTGCATAGTCACAGATCGCTAGCGATATCGTTCAGTGTGAAGGTACCTTAAGGAAACATACTGTATATTCAATTGAAATCAGATCCCACTGTAGCTTTTGCTGATGAATGCAAATGCATTGTTTATGATGGTGTGTTACAAGGTTTTTTTTACAAAATCACAGTCAGAATATCTATGTGTAGAGAATCCAACTACTCCAATTTTACATGCCTCATCTAAAACACACAAGCATATTTTTCCCCCACATATGCGTCCAATAGTCTCTGGCATTGGTTTGCTTAATGAACATCTGCATGAATGACTTCCCACAGTTTTACAACCCTTAGTACAGCAGGTACCAGGCTATCTGAAAGGCTCAAGAGACGTTCTTGCTTTGTTTCAAAATGTTGATTGGAATCTTTGCTGGACTTGGTTAACATGTGATGTCATTTCGTTATATATGTGTATCCCACATAAAATAGCTATCACTGCAGTACAATTCCACCTCAATAGACACAGTACTTAGGCCGGCGTCACACTTGGCGTAAGACAATATGCCACGTATTATACGTCCGTACTACGGCCGTAATACGGAGAAATGTTCCCAAAATATTGATCCGTAGTCAGGGTGTGTCAGTGTATTTTGCGCATGGCATCCTCCGTATGTAATCCGTATGGCATCCGTACTGCGAGATTTTCGCGCAGGCTTGCAAAACCGACATCTAATGGATTTATGTGCTCAAATGTTCATTAAAACATATATACAGTATATATATATATATATATATATATATATATATATATATATATATATATATATATATATATATATGTCATTGAGACACATATATATATATATTCTGTATTTAGATTTCATTCAGCGCGATATCTGTGAACAGCCGGTAATTCAATTGCCGTCTTTTCATTTCTCCTGCACAAACCCGACATGATATGAGACATGGTTTACATACAGTAAACCATCTCATATCCCCTTTTTTTTGCATATTCCACACTACTAATGTTAGTAGTGTGTATGTGCAAAATTTCAGCGCTGTAGCTGCTAAAATAAAGGGTTAAATGGCGGAAAAAATTGGCGTGGGCTCCCGCGCAATTTTCTCCGCCAGAATGGTAAAGCCAGTGACTGAGGGCAGATATTAATAGCCAGGAGAGGGTCCATGGTTATTGCCCCCCCCCCCCCGTGGCTAAAAACATCTGCCCCCAGCCACCCCAGAAAAGGCACATCTGGAAGATGCGCCTATTCTGGCACTTGACCACTCTCTTCCCACTCCCGTGTAGCGGTGGGATATGGGGTAATGAAGGGTTAATGCCACCTTGCTATTGTAAGGTGACATTAAGCCAGATTAATAATGGAGAGGCGTCAATTATGACACCTATCCATTATTAATCTAATTGTTTGAAAGGGTTAAAAAAACACACACACACATGATTTAAAAGTATTTTAATGAAATAAACACAGCGGTTGTTGTAATAATTTATTGCTCTCTCAATCCATTTCCAGGCCCTCGCTTGGCAAAATAATAAACGCACAAGATACATACCCTCAGCTGAAACGTCACATCCCACGAAGTAATCCATCTGAAGGGGTTAACTAATATTACAGGCACGAGCTGCGATAAACCACTCGCTCGTGCCTGTAATCCCCGGGTGCTGAAAGGAAAGCTGGATCTGTACTTACATTGAGTCACGGTGAGGCGCCCCTGCTGGATGTTCTCATGAACTGCAGCCTGGGAACTTTTTCCCACGCTCCAGGTCATATGAGGACATCCACCAGGGGGCGCATCACCGCGACTGAAGGAAATGTAGGTCAATGACCTACATTTCATTCATTCGCCGGGGAATTACAAGCAGGAGCACACCGCTGCATTAGCAGGGCTCCTGCCTGTAATATTAGTTAACCCCTTCAGATGGATTACCTCGTGGGACGAGACGGTTCACCAGAAGGTATGTATCTTGTGCGTTTATTATTTTGCCAAGCGAGGGCCTGGAAATGGATTGAGAGAGCAATAAATTATTACAACAACCGCTGTGTTTATTTCATTAAAATACTTTTAAATCATGTGTGTGTGTGTTTTTTTAACCCTTTCAAACAATTGGATTAATAATGGATAGGTGTCATAATTGACGCCTCTCCATTATTAATCTGGCTTAATGTCACCTTATAATAGCAAGGTGGCATTAACCCTTCATTACCCCATATCCCACTGCTACAGGGAGTGGGAAGAGAGTGGCCAAGTGCCAGAATAGGCGCATCTTCCAGATGTGCCTTTTCTGGGGTGGCTGGGGGCAGATGTTTTTAGCCACGGGGGGGGGCAATAACCATGGACCCTCTCCTGGCTATTAATATCTGCCCTCAGTCACTGGCTTTACCATTCTGGCGGAGAAAATTGCGCGGGAGCCCACGCCAATTTTTTCCGCCATTTAACCCTTTATTTTAGCAGCTACAGCGCTGAAATTTTGCACATACACACTACTAACATTAGTAGTGTGGAATATGCAAAAAAAAAGGGGATATGAGATGGTTTACTGTATGAAAACCATGTCTCATATCCTGTCGGGTTTGTGCAGGAGAAATGAAAAGCCGGCAATTGAATTACCGACTTTTCACTAACACCGCTGCGTATTTCTCGCAAGTCACACTGCTGGTCCGTGTGGAATCCGTATTTTTCTCGCCCCCATAGACTTTCATTGGCGATTTTTTTGCGCAATACGCTGACAAACGCAGCATGCTGCGATTTTGTACGGCCGTAGAAAGCCGTATAATACTGAACCGTAATATACGGCTAATAGGAGCAGCCCCATTGAGAATAATTGTGCCGTATTTAATGCGAGTTTTACGGACGTAGTTTCTGCGCTCTTACGTCCGTAAAACACGCATGTGTGACCTTGGCCTTATAATGATGAGTTAAAGAATTATATCATTATGGTTTTGTCCTTTTTACTAACTCATAACTTTTTTTAATTTTACAAAAGTTTTTTTTTCAAAACAGTTGAGTTTCCATGGGTGCTAAATTCTCCCCATCGGCGGCTAATTTGGTGATGGCTTTGTGGGAAGATTTATACATTTTTAATACTGATAATCCATTTTTTGAGTCCATACAATGGTATTCTAGATATATTGATGACTTATTGCTAGTTTGGAATGATGATGTTTCTAAAATTTCTATATTTTTCGATTACATCAATAATAATCCATTTAATTTAAAATTTACATATTTTTTCAATAAAAAGTCCACATATTTTCTTGATTTTTGATTATCAGGAATTCCACACCAAGCCATCACCAGCTGCACACATCGCAAATCAACTGCAGGGAACACCATACTAATGCACGCAGTTTCCACCCATTTCCATACTATTAAATCAATTACACTAGGTGAAACATTAAGACCAAAGCACAATTGTAGTGATGGTTCTCTTTTTCAAATTGAAAAGAACAATAAAAACCCGTCTTATTGAAAGGAAATATCCTAGCTGGACTATTAATCGAGCTTTTCAAATTGTGGATTCTAGATCTAGACAGGATCTAATCAATCCTGATCCTAGTGTGAATAGTGGCTGTAATACCATTGCAATCCCTTCATCAGAACAACCTGTTTTGGCACTGACATATAGCTCTCACTGTAAAAGCCATTTCAAATATTATGCATCGCAATTTGAATATTCTCAGAAATGATGATGCTATGGACAGTATTTAAAAAAATGGCATTAAAATAGCGGCTAGACATGCACCGACTTTAGGGAGTCATTTGTCTCCAAGCTTTTACAATCCAAACAGGAATAACCATCTCATTGATTGACCATGACAAATTTTTACAAGTGTGGACTTGTAAAACATGTTCACATTCTAAAAAAACTTCGACTTTTTCAGATAATAAAAATGAAAACATCTACATAATTAAAACATTTTTGAATTGCAATTCTGGCCATGTGGTCTATATTATTGAGTGCTCAGCATGTAAACTCTAATATGTCGATTCCACTATTCGCAAATTAAAAAATAGAACAAGAGAACATTTATATGACATTTCACAACCAACCACATGTAATATTTCAAATTTATCAAATCATTTTGTTACTGTTCACAACAGACAAACCACGTTCCTTCAAGTTTTTGCAAGAGAACAAATTAATATAGATGCACGGGGTTGGGACAGAGAGATGAAATTACGTGATAAAGTAGCTTTTTGGATATATTTGTTAAATACACGTGTTCCATCAGGTTGAAATCTTAGAAAAGAAATCATGCTGCATTATTGACTGTTCTTTGTTTCATCAACATTAGCTTGACAATTCCAGCTTTTAACATTTAATACATTGTTTTATATATTTGTTGAAGGTGGAGGTGTGTGCTTTTTTGGTTTTGTTTTGTTTTGCTTTGTTTTTTTTTTTTCTTTCCACACCTGCTATGTCTTTGTATAAATTGATGCTATGCCTGGCCAGAGCTAACTGACACTAAGAGCTCTTGTGTGTTAGAATCACGAACAGTTTACACAGGCACTCTCCTTCCAGTATATCCGGTTTTTGTATGTCCTACAGCCTATTTCTATTTTAAATGAATATTATTAAAGTTAAGTGATTTTATCTCTTGGAGCTGGATTCCCTTTTTTCCACATGTGCATCTCTAGGCGTCTGACAGAGACACAAATCCATGCTCAAGATTTCCTGGACTCATAAGGATATTCATCTAAAGGATGAGCTGAATATATATTTTTTCTGCATATGCTTTATTCCATGCAGCCTTGGCTTAAGCTTCAATATTTGCATTATACTGATTATAGGCGCTAATTAGCTTATACTCATGAGTAGCCTCTTTTAGGCCTTTTGCGCTTGCACTTTTTACCTGCCCTGTGTATTGATTTATATTATTATATTACACACTCAGGCATGTTTCCTGTTTTCTAGGTGCTGCATGCGCCTATAGGATTTATTTTTAGCCACTGTGCTTTTTAAATATGGCTTATGATTTATATTATAGGATGTCGTTGTAAGGAGTTTGCTTGCTCGGAGATTTGCCTTTTCAATATAGGGATTTCCTCTTTCCATCATATTCCCTAAGTATATATTTTTAGTTTCACCTTATCTCACCATGTCATCATTTTGTTTATTTATTTTTCAATAAACTTTATATTTAATTATTTTTTCTATTTAGTGCCTTCATTATTATTTTTGTTGAGGGTATTATCATTACTTGCACAGGAGTCTCTTTGGTTCTATATATTGTTTAATTTGGGCATTTGTTATTTTTTGTGGAGATTATTATAGGTTGGCATCTGTATTTAGATGTCTGGATTGTTTTTAATTCTTTTATCACATTTTTAACACAATTAATCCTCCCTTTCGCAAAAAGAGCTGAGCAAGAAATGCTAGCTACATGTCTAAAAAACATTAGCGGCTACAGGCCTCAGTATTGGATTGTATGGATTTTCAATTTTTTCGAATAAACCAGGTGCACGAAAAAAAATAGTTTGTGACCTACACAGATTGTGAAGTAGACTATCGCAGTTAAAAGTCTGGATGTTCTGTATTTTTCTTTTGTATGCTGTAACACAATTATGCCCCCTTTTCCCAAACAAGACTCAACATGAAAAGCTAGTTGTACATCCAAAAAGCAGCAACAGTAGCAGGCTGCAGTGTTGGTGTGACATTTAGGCTGCCGTCACACTAGCAGTATTTGGTCAGTATTTTACATCAGTATTTGGCCGGCCTCACACTTGGCGTAAGACAATACGCCACGTATTATACGTCCGTACTACGGCCGTAATACAGAGAAATGTTCCCAAAATATTGATCCGTAGTCAGGGTGTGTCAGCGTATTTTGCGCATGGCATCCTCCGTATGTAATCCGTATGGCATCCGTACTGCGAGATTTTCGCGCAGGCTTGCAAAACCGACATCTAATGGATTTATGTGCTCAAATGTTCGGGAAAACATATATACAGTATATATATATATATATATATGTCATTGAGACACATATATATATATATTCCGTATTTAGATTTCATTCAGCGCGATATCTGTGAACAGCCGGTAATTCAATTGCCGGCTTTTCATTTCTCCTGCACAAACCCGACAGGATATGAGACATGGTTTACATACAGTAAACCAGCTCATATCCCCCTTTTTTTTGCATATTCCACACTACTAATGTTAGTAGTGTGTATGTGCAAAATTTGGCCACTG
Source organism: Ranitomeya variabilis (assembly GCF_051348905.1). NCBI lineage: Eukaryota > Metazoa > Chordata > Amphibia > Anura > Dendrobatidae > Ranitomeya > Ranitomeya variabilis. The sequence continues at coordinate 813,773,767 of NC_135233.1, forward strand.
TAGCTGCTGAAATAAAGGGTTAAATGGCGGAAAAAATTGGCGTGGGCTCCCGCGCAATTTTCTCCGCCAGAATGGTAAAGCCAGTGACTGAGGGCAGATATTAATAGCCAGGAGAGGGTCCATGGTTATTGGCCCCCCCGTGGCTACAAACATCTGCCCCCAGCCACCCCAGAAAAGGCACATCTGGAAGATGCGCCTATTCTGGCACTTGGCCACTCTCTTCCCACTCCCTGTAGCGGTGGGCTATGGGGTAATGAAGGGTTAATGCCACCTTGCTATTGTAAGGTGACATTAAGCCAGATTAATAATGGAGAGGCGTCAATTATGACACCTATCCATTATTAATCCAATTGTTGGAAAGGGTTAAAAAACACACACACACACACATGATTTAAAAGTATTTTAATGCAATAAACACAGCGGTTGTTGTAATAATTTATTGTTCTCTCAATCCATCAGGAACACCCTCGCTTGGAAAAATAATAAATGCACAAGATACATACCTTCTGGTGAACCGTCTCGTCCCACGAAGTAATCCATCTGAAGGGGTTAACTAATATTACAGGCACGAGCCCTGCTAAATGCAGCTGTGCTCCGTGCCTGTAATCCCCGGCAAATTAATGAAATGTAGGTCATTGACCTACATTTCCTTCAGTCGCGGTGATGCGCCCCCTGGTGGATGTCCTCATATGACCTGGAGCGTGGGAAAAAGTTCCCAGGCTGCAGTTCATGAGAACATCCACCAGGGGGCGCATCACCGCGACTGAAGGAAATGTAGGTCAATGACCTACATTTCATTCATTTGCCGGGGATTACAGGCACGGAGCACAGCTGCATTAGCAGGGCTCCTGCCTGTAATATTAGTTAACCCCTTCAGATGGATTACTTCGTGGGACGAGACGGTTCACCAGAAGGTATGTATCTTGTGCGTTTATTATTTTTCCAAGCGAGGGTGTTCCTGATGGATTGAGAGAACAATAAATTATTACAACAACCGCTGTGTTTATTTCATTAAAATACTTTTAAATCATGTGTGTGTGTGTGTGTTTTTTAACCCTTTCCAACAATTGGATTAATAATGGATAGGTGACATAATTGACGCCTCTCCATTATTAATCTGGCTTAATGTCACCTTACAATAGCAAGGTGGCATTAACCCTTCATTACCCCATATCCCACCGCTACAGGGAGTGGGAAGAGAGTGGCCAAGTGCCAGAATAGGCGCATCTTCCAGATGTGCCTTTTCTGGGGTGGCTGGGGGCAGATGTTTTTAGCCACGGGGGGGCCAATAACCATGGACCCTCTCCTGGCTATTAATATCTGCCCTCAGTCACTGGCTTTACCACTCTGGCGGAGAAAATTGCGCGGGAGCCCACGCCAATTTTTTCCGCAATTTAACCCTTTATTTCAGCAGCTACAGCGCTGAAATTTTGCACATAGACACTACTAACATTAGTAGTGTGGAATATGCAAAAAAAAAGGGGATATGAGATGGTTTACTGTATGTAAACCATGTCTCATATCCTGTCGGGTTTGTGCAGGAGAAATGAAAAGCCGGCAATTGAATTACCGGCTGTTCACAGATATCGCGCTGAATGAAATCTAAATACAGAATATATATATGTGTCTCAATGACATATATATATATATATATATATATATATACTGTATATATGTTTTCCCGAACATTTGAGCACATAAATCCATTAGATGTCGGTTTTGCAAGCCTGCGCGAAAACCTCGCAGTACGGATGCCATACGGATTACATACGGAGAATGCCATGCGCAAAATACGCTGACACACCCTGACTAGGGATCAATATTTTGGGAACATTTCTCCGTATTACGGCCGTAGTACGGACGTATAATACGTGGCGTATTGTCTTACGCCAAGTGTGAGGCCGGCCTTATTGTTCCACTCCTGGTTTTGGCTTACAAATACTGAGGTAAAATACTGACCAAATACTGCTAGTGTGACGGCAGCCTTATACAGTAGATGTCGAATTTCGTTAATAAAACAAGTGTACAAGGAAAATCATTGTGACACTTACTTTGTAAGGTAGACAGTCAGTTAAATGCAAGCAAAATAATATATCAGCACTCTGCAAGCACTAAGATCTAGGCAAAATTGAACATAAGAAATTTGCACTGCATTTCTGCCACACAAAATTTACCCAAAAAATAAAAGCACATAGTGGATAAATTGGCCCACTCATGAGAATCTGCCAGCCTCAACAAGGGACAAATTTAAAGGGCAGGTAGTATCCAGCATTAATTAACCCCTTTCTGCCAGCTGATGGAATAGTACGTCAGCTGGCAGAACCCCCGCTTTGAGGTGGGCTCCGGCAGTGAGCCCACCTCAAAACTGCGACATGTCAGCTGTTTTGTACAGCTGACATGTGCGCGCAATGAGCGTGAGCAGAATCGCGATCCGCCCGCGCCCCTTAACTAGTTAAATGCTGCTGTCAAACGCTGACAGCGGCATTTAACTAGCGCTCCTGGCTGCGCGGCCGGAGGTGCTCGCACCGCTGACCCCCGTCACATGATCGGGGGTCATCAGTGCATTGCTATAACAACCAGACATCCCCTTGAGACCTCTATGGTTGTTGATGATGGATTGCTTTGAGCGCCACCCTGTGGTTGGCGTTCAAAGCAACCCTGCATTTCTTCTACATAGAGGTGATCTGTGCTTCACCTCTATGTAGCAGAGCCGATCGTGTAGTGCATGCTTCTAGCCTCATATGGAGGCTATTGAAGCATGCCAAAATTTTTTTAAAAAAGTTTAAAAACATAAAAAAAATTTAAAATATATAAAAGTTCAAATCACCTTCCTTTCGCCCCAATCAAAATAAAACAATAAAAAAATCAAACCTACACATATTTGGTATTGCCGCGTTAAGAATTGCCCGATCTATCAATAAAAACAAAGGATTAACCTGATCGCTATATGGCGTAGCGAGAAAAAAAAATCAAAACGCCAAAATTACGTTTTTTTGGTCACCGCAACATTGCATTAAAATGCAATAACGGGTGATCAAAAGAACATATCTGCATCAAAATGGTATCATTAAAAATGCCAGCTCGGCACGCAAAAAATAAGCCCTCACCCGACCCCAGATCACGAAAATTAGAGACGCTACGGGTATCGGAAAATGGCGCAATTTTTTTTTTTTTAGCAAACTTTGGAATTTTTTTACCACTTAGATAAAAGAGAACCTAGACATGTTAGCTGTCTATGAACTCATAATGACCTGGAGAATCATAATAGCTGGTTAGTTTTAGCATTTAGTGAACCTAGCAAAAAAGCCAAACAAAAAACTAGTGTGAGATTGCACTTTTTTTCCCGTCTTCTGTTACACGGCATGGTAAAACCAATGGAATTGTTCAAAAGTACATGTTGTCCCGCAAAAAATAAGCCCTCACATGGCCATATTGATGGAAAAATAAAAATGTAATGGCTCTAGAAATAAGGGGAGCGAAAAATGAAAAAGAAAAAAAGCTCCGGGGTGAAGGGGTTAAAGAAAGACTCCTATAAATATTTTTATGTATGCATATCTATATGTGGTATAGTGTGAGTGTATTAACATGCTACTCAACTACAGCTGCTCTCTACGGTGTCCAATGCCATCCCGTTTCTCTTCTCAGTGACATAACCAAAACTCAGACTAGCCAGCTCCCTTTATGCTCTGTGGATAAACCAGGATTCTCTTTTGTAATGTAAGCCTATGAAGCCTTGCTCTAAAGCTCCACAGACACAGAGCGCAGCTTCACCAGAGTACATTAATACACTTACACTATGCTACATACACATATACACACATTTCATGGAGGAAAAAATATTAAGGGAGGTACTTTTTTAACCCCTTTCTGTCAGGTGATGGAATAGTACGTCAGCTGGCAGTATCCCCCGCTTTAAGGCGGGATCTGGCTGTGAGCTCATCTCAAAGCCGCGACATGTCAGCTGTTTTCAACAGCATGCCAAAATTTAAAAAAAAATTGTTTAAAAAATATAAAGAAATCAAAAAAGTATAAAAGTTCAAATCACCCCCTTTCGCCCCAATCAAAATAAAACAATTAAAAAAATCAAACCTACACATATTTGATATCGCCGCGTTCAGAATTGCCCGATCTATCAACAAAAAAAGGATTAACCTGATCGCTAAACGGCGTAGCGAGAAAAAAATCAAAACGCCAAAATAATGTTTTTTGGTCGCTGCGACATTGCATTAAAATGCAATAATGGGCGATCAAAAGAACGTATCTGCACAAACGTGGTATAGTTAAAAACGACAGCTTGCAAAAAATAAGCCCTCACCCGACTCCAGATCACGAAAAATGGAGACACTGCCGGTAGAACCTAGACATGTTTAGTGTCTATGAACTCATAATAACCTGGAGAATCTTATTAGCAGGTCAGTTTTAGCATTTAGTGAAAATAGCAAAAAAGCCAAACAAAAAACAAGTGTGGGATTGCACTTTTTTTGCAAATTCATCGCACTTGGAATTTTTTCCTGTTTTCTGTTACACAACATGGTAAAACCAATGGTGTCGCTCAAAAGTACAACTCGTCCCGCAAAAAATAAGCCCTCACATGGCCATTTTCATGGAAAAATAAAAAAGTTATGACTCTGTAAAGAAGGGGAGCTAAAAACAAAAATGAAAAAAGCTCTGGGGGTTAAGGGGTTAAAAACAGTCTTAGGCCGGGGTCACACTAGAGAGTTTTACAGACGTATGAGAGGCTCAAAAACTACGCATTGCACACGGACCAATGATTCTCTATGGGGCAGCTTCTATCTGGCATATATTACGCATCTGTATTTTACGGCCGTACAAAATCGCAGCATGCAGCGTTTGTCAGCGTATTACGCAAAAAATACACCAATGAAAGTCTATGGCGCGAGAAAAATACGGATTACACATGGACCATCAGTGTAACTTGCGAGAAATACGCACCGGTGTTCAATAGAAAAGCCAGCAATTCAGTGCGGTGTACAGTAAAATCACACTGACATTTTAGAATACCATAGATAAAATAAATGTCTACACATAGTATAGGAATATATATATATATATCAGTTAGACACATATATATATATATATTTCATAGAGCACTAGATAGCAGAAAAGCCGGTAATTCAATTACCGGCTTTTGCTGTCTCCTTCCCCAACCCGACATGATATGAGACATGGTTTACATACAGTAAACCATTTCATATCCATTGTTTTTTTGCATATTCCTCACTACTAATGTTAGTAGAGTGTGTGTGCAAAATTTGGGGGCTCTAGCTGTTAAAATAAAGGGTTAAATCGCGGAAAAAACTGGTGTGGGCTCCCGTGCAATTTTCTCCGCCAGAGTGGAAAAGCCAGTGACTAAGGGCAGATATTAATAGCCTAGAGAGGGACCATGGTTATAGGACCCCCCCGGCTAAAAACATCTGCCCCAGCCACCCCAGAAAAGGCACATCTGTAAGATGCACCTATTCTGGCACTTAGCCTCTCTCTTCCCACTCTAAGTGCCAGAATAGGCGCATCTTACAGATGTGCCTTTTCTGGGGTGGCCGGGGGCAGATTTTTTTAGCCGGGGGGTCCTATAATCATGGTCCCTCTCTAGGCTATTAATATCTGCCCTCAGTCACTGGCTTTCCCACTCTGGCGGAGAAAATTGCGCGGGAGCCCACACCAGTTTTTTCTGCGATTTAACCCTTTATTTTAATAGCTAGAGCCCTCAAATTTTGCACACACACTCTACTAACATTAGTAGTAAGGACTATGCAAAAAAATAAGGGCTATGAAATGGTGTACTGTATGTAAACCATGTCTCATATCATGTCGGGTTGGAGAAGGAGATAGCAAACGCCGGTAATTGAATTACCGGCTTTTCTGCTGTCTTGTGCTCTATGAAATATATATATATATGTGTCTCACTGACATCTACTATATAATTGTCTAAGGGTACTTCCGTCTGTCTGTCTGTCCTTCTGTCTGTCGCGGTTATTCGTTCGCTGATTGGTCTCGCCAGCTGCCTGTCATGGCTGCCGCGACCAATCAGCGACGCGCACAGTCCGGAAAAAAAAATGGCCGCTCCTTACTCCCTGCACTCACTGCCCGGCGCCCGCATACACCCCTCCGTTCACCGCTCACACAGGGTTAATGCCGGCGGTAACGGACCGCATTATGCCGCGGGTAACGCACTCCGTTACCGCCGCTATTAACCCTGTGTGTCCCCAACTTTGTACTATTGACGCTGCCTATGCGGCATCAATAGTACAAAATGTAATGTTAAAAATAATAAATAAAAAAAAAAAACCTGCTATACTCACCCTCTGTAGTCCGCTGAGCCGCTCGCGCCGCCCGCCATCTTCCGTTGCAGGTTGCGGTGGCAAAGATGGTATGGGAGAAGGACCTGCCATGATGTCACGGTCATGTGACCACGATGTCATCACAAGTCCTGCGCGCCTGCGCGGAAAGGACCTGACGTGACGTCACGGTCATGTGACCGCTACACGGTCATGTGACCGCGACGTCATCACAGGTCCTGCGCTCAGACTAACCCTGGGACCGGAAGCTGCCGTGGACTAAAAGGGGCTCCTCGGAAGGTGAGTATATGTTTATTTTTTATTTTTTAACCTGTGACAAACGTGGCTGGGCAATATACTATGTGACTGGCCAATATACTACGTGGCTCTGTGCTGTATACTACTTCGCTGTGCAATATACTATGTGGCTCTGTGCTGTATACTACGTCGCTGGGCAATATACTACGTCACTGGGCAATATGCTACGTGGCTGGGCAATATACTACAGCGCTGAGCAATATACTACGTCGCTGGGCAATATACTACGTCGCTGGGCAATATACTATGTGGCTGGGCAATATACTACGTAACTAGGCAATATACGACATCACTGGGCAATATACTACGTGGCTGGGCAATATACTACGGCGCTGAGCAATATACTACATCACTGGGCAATATACTGCGTAACTTGGCAATATACTACGTGCCTGGACAATATACTACGTGGCTGGGCAATATACTAAATACTACGTGACTGGGCAATATACTACGTAACTGGGCAATATACTACGTGACTGGGCAATATACTACGTGGCTGGGCAATATACTATGTGGACATGCATATTCTAGAATACCCGATGCGTGAGAATTGGGCCACCATCTAGTATGTATATATATATATATATAGTATATATGTTTTAACGAATATTTGAGCCCATGGATCCATTCTATGTCCATTTTGCAAGCCTGCGAGAAAATCTCGCTATATGGATGCCATACGGATTACAGTACATACGGATGTTTACATGCACAAAGTACGCTGCCACACCCTGCCCATTGATGACATAAAGATCACTGTTTTGGGATAATTTCTGTGTATTACGCATGTAAAATACGGACTGCATTTCCCTACGCTGAGTGTGACACTGGCCTTAGGTTGATGGGAGGCATGCAAGCCAAATATGGAGGCAGTCACCACCTCCAATAGTATACAAAAACTGACCAGCAAATGTGAAAAGTTGCAAGCTGCTGTGACTGCATAATATACAAACAAAAGCATACAGCAGCAAATTGTAAGCACTAAGATGTATGCAAACATTGAGCATAACAAAATATGGACTCTATTACTGTCACACAGAATATAACTACAATATGAAGGCACTTTGTGCTGTTTTTAATTAATGCAAGATCCTACCTACCCTTTAAATTTATAAGCTTTTAGCCCAGAAAAGGGATGTTTGACAAATACTAGGTTTGGGGTCCCATCAGAGAGAGGTATGCCTTGTCGCTGCCTATAGACTCTCCTGAGATGGCCATTTTTTATGCTAGGTGCATTCATTTTGTGGGTATAGTCTATGTGGCAACAGGCAGCAGTAGTGATGTGCAGTGTATGGACATCAGATTTAACAAATTATTAATTAAACACTAGTGTTGAGCATTCCGATACCGCAAGTATCGGGTATTGGCCGATATTTGCTGTATCGGAATTCCGATACCGAGTTCCGATATTTTTGTGATATCGGAAATCGGAATCGGAAGTTCCCAGTGTATGGTTCCCAGGGTCTGGAGGAGAGGAGACTCTCCTTCAGGCCCTGGGATCCATATTCATGTAAAAAATAAAGAATAAAAATAAAAAATGTGGATATACTCACCCCTCCGGCGGACCCTGGACCTTAGCGGTGTAAACGGCAGCCTCCGTTCCTAAGAATGCAGTGAGCGTAGGACCTGCGATGACGTCGCGGCTTGTGATTGGTCGCGTGAGCGGTCACATGAGCGGTCACGCGACCAATCACAAGCCGCGACGTCATCGAAGGTCCTTCACTCTGCATTCTTAGGAATGGAGGCTGCCGGTTATATCGCTAAGGTCCAGGGTCCGCCGGAGGGGTGAGTATATCCATATTTTTTATTTGTATTCTTTATTTTTTACATGAATATGGATCCCAGGGCCTGAAGGAGAGTTTCCTCTCCTTCAGACCCTGGGAACCATCCAGGATACCTTCCGATATTTGTGTCCCATTGACTTGTATTGGTATCGGGTATCGGTATCGGCGAGATCCGATATTTTGCCGGTATCAGCCGATCCAATCCGATACCGATACTTTCGAATATCGGAAGGTATCGCTCAACACTATTAAACACATGTACAAAACAAACCATAGCTGTGAAACACAGTTTGTGAGGAATATCATCACAGTTAAATGTTTGAGTGAGTGATAAAATGTTTCAATTCTCAAGGTCCAGTTAATTCCCAAAAATTCAACAAAAATTTGATTCATAACGACTACGAGTACATTTTCTCTCCATGCTAGAAGCCATATGGAATGCTCATTGAAATTAAAGGTAATCATGTCTTATATAAAAAACTTAGAGCAATTAAAGAAAAATTGTTGACTTATTATAGGCAGTATGCTTGTCTCCACAGAATTGTAACATTGGCTTATTCAGAAGAATAAAATCAGGCCAGGAAAGTCATATGAATAATCTATTGCATACAACTGTATAAGAATATTTTCTTATGTTAATTATCTATTCTGTATGCAAAGAACATTAATTGCATCAGTTGAGAAAAATTAACTAATGCAAAACCAATTTTAATATTGACATGAAAGCACATTAATATTTGGACTTAGAAATTATGTTGGTTCTCATACAAAATGCATTTGAAAGCTAATTGTGTTTTTAAGCAGATAATTTCTTAAACCTAGCCCAATTGTATGCGCCATCTGGTGCAATTATTTTTAAATAGATTTAAATTAGCTTTGTATTAATTAAGCTTTGTTTTGAATGAGCTGCCTTTTGTTTGTCATTAATGACTGAGGTGAACAATGCTGATTATAATTAATAATCAACTTAACCAAAAAACAAATTTGCTGTTTAAAGATAAGTAAATAGCCTCATATTGAAAAATGTATGTTATTAATCGCATGCCAGATTTTATATTTTTAAATATTAAAAGGGTATGTGAATGATTTAATGTCATGTCTCAGAGATAGGATATGTCATAACATTGTTGTTATTATTATTATTATTATTATTACCCCTTAACCCCCGGGCCATTTTCCATTTTTACATTTTCACTTTTTTGCTCCCCTTCTTCCCAGAGCCATAACTTTTTTATTTTTCTGTCAATTTCACCATGTGAGGGCTTGTTTTTTGCAGGACAAGTTGTACTTTTGAATGACATTCTTTTTAACATATCATGTACTGTTAAATGGTAAAAAAATTCCAAGTGCGATGAAATTGCAAAAAAAGTGCAATTCCACAATTGTTTTTTTTATTACCATAGCCAATAAATGCTAAAACTGACCTGCCATTATGATTCTCCAGGTCATTATGAGTTCACAGATACCAAACATGTACAGGTTGATTTTTATTTGTGGTAAAAAAAATCTCAAATTTGTAAAACAAAAAAAGGCTCAATTTTCTAAGACCTGTACTGTCTCCATTTTTCGTGATCTGGGGCTGGGTGAGGGCATATTTTTTATGCACGAAGGCAAAGTTTCTATTGATACCATTGTGGTGTAGATACAATCTTTTGATCGCCCGCTATTGCATGTTATTGCAATATAGTGGCGACCAAAATAAACAAATTTTGGCCTTTTTCTTTTTTTTCTCTCCTTATGCCGTTTAGCAATCAGGTTAATTCTTCTTTTATATTGATAGATCAGGCGATTCTAAACACGGCAATACTAAATATGTGTATATTTGATTTTTTTATGGTTTTTTTAATAGGGCGAAAGGGGGGTGATTTGAACTTGTATTTTTTTATCTTGTTATATTTTTAAAAACTTTTTTTCATGTTTTGAATGCTTCAATAGTGTCTATGGAAGGCTAGAATCTGCAGTACTTTTATTGCTTCTGCTGGACACAGGTTATGATCAGATCACCTGTGTGTAGCAGAAATGTGGCGACGCTCATAGCAATCTGGCAATGACAACCATAGAGGTCTGCATCAGACCTCTGGTTGTCATGCCAACCCATCCATGACCCGCGATCATGTGACGGGGTCACCAGTCGGTAGGATTATTGATGCTCTTCCTGCAAGCATGAGTTAAATGCTGCTGTCAGAGATTGACAGCAGCATTTAACTAGTTAAGAGTCGCTTGTAGATCGCGATTCCACATGCTGCTGTTCCAGGCACTTGTCATCTGTCATGTGCCCAGAATGGTGCAGTCTCAGTGCCAGAGCCCATGCTAAAAAGGGGGAGTCCAGCATATGCGTTTTTTTTCTGTACATGTTGGAAAGGTGTTAAAATTAGTGATGGGCGAAACCCCCAATGTTCGGGATCGGCGGATTTGCCCGAGTTTTCTGTAAAGTTCGAATTCGGGGACGGACATGACACGAACTTGCATCTGAACCCCGAACTCGTACTTTATATGTATGGGATGGGGAGGGGGAGCTGTAAAAAAAGCAGAAAATTAATAATAAACATTTTAATTATACTTACCTGTCCAGCGACGCGTCCTCCCGTCCCACTGTCTCCTGGCCACATCTGCTTCCAGGGCCACTCATTAACTGCCGGAAAGAGCTGAAGACTGCCAAGTGCAGTGAATACTGCCGGCAGTTAATGAGCGGCCCCGGGAGCAGATGCGGCCAGGAGACAGTGGGACAGGAGGACACGTCGCTGGACAGGTAAGTATAATTCTAATGCTTATTATTAATTTTCTGTTTTTTTTACAACCCGAACTGGACCCGAACTACAACATGGGTTTCCCATGGAAAGCTGTGTTTGGGACCATGTGACCGAACACTATGTGTTCGGTATGGTCCCGAACTTTACAGTTCGAGTTCGCTCATCCCTAGTTAAAATCCAACTATCTGAATTCCCACCAATTAGGAGAATATAGGTCTCTTTGGCACTTTTTCTGCACAGTGCCGCTACCTGCCACCCATGTGCAGGGAACTGCAACATAGCTGCTTTCATGGTAATGGAGTTGTGCTGAATTTTACTACATAGATGATGGCCACAGGGGACCTTTATTCTCTATATAAAGACATACATGCATCAATTTTTGTTATAAACTTAAATATCACCAAATCCTTATTATTTATTTCAATTTTCTATAATTGAATGAGAGTGATAGTGTGCCTCCACTTTGGAAGGTTATTCATTGAGTATAATTGCACTCACTAAAATAACTCTATTATTTTATGATATCAAAGTTTCTTATTTTTTTATATATCCTTCATATTTAAAATACACTTTAGCCACTTCTTACCTCATACAAAAAAATGCAAGTAATGGGTGGTATTCCGTTGGTGTGCACGTTTATCATGAACTGCTTGCAAGCACTGTTAGATATTCACAATCCTGCACTTGCTAAACCACTATAATTAGAAAAAAAATAATTCCTGATTGTTGATATAATAAGGCTACTTTCACACTAGTCCGTCGGTACGGGCCGTCGCAAACCGTCGGCCCGACGTACCGACGGACAGTGTGTTAATGTAGCAAAACGTGGGCAGCAGATGCAGTTTTGCAACGCATCCGCTGCCCATTGTGAGTTCCAGGGAGGAGGGGGCGGAGTTTCGGCCACGCATGCGCAGTCAAAAATGGCGGACTTGACGCACAAAAAAAGTTACATAGAACTTTTTTTGTGCCGACGGTCCGCCAAAACATGACGCATCCGTCGCACGACGGATGAGACAAGTGTCAATCTGTCACAATGCGTCGCTAATGAAAGTCAATGGAGAAAAAACGCATCCTGAGGGCAACTTTGCAGGATGCGTTTTTTCTCTAAAACGACGCATTGAGATGTGCGTCACACGACGCTAGTGTGAAAGTAGCCTCATACTTTTGCCTTTTTTGTATCAGTTCTTGAATTTGTGTGTTTGTCCTCATGGGATGCATTTAGATAATGGTGGTCAACCAGCCTAATCTATTAGCATGGGTGTTACTAATAATCTGTAAGCGAGACACTTTGCACTACCTGTGTGTGACCAGCGCCCTGTTATGACCTGGTGGTTACGGAGTGGTACTGAGATGACCTGGTGGGTAAAACCAATCATGGACAAGCTCAGAGGAGGTGGCAGCTCTACAGACAGTAATCACCTATATGACCTAGTGATTACGGAGCAGCACTGAAATGACCTAGTGAGTAAACAAATAATGTACTAGCTCTGAGGAGGTGGTAACTTTACTGACCGCAATCCCTACTCCTAACACCAACACTAGAAATAGCCGTGGAGCGTTCCTATCTCTGCCTAGACGCCTCTTCACAGCCTAAGAACTAGCTACCCCTGAAGATGGAAACGGAAAACTATCTCGCCTCAGAGAAACCCCCAAAGGAAAGATAGCCCCCCACAAATATTGACGGTGAGTGAAGAGGGAAATGACAAACTCAGAAATGAAACTAGATTTTAGCAAAGGAGGCCACTACTATCTAAATAGACAGAGAAAGAAAAGGCTACTGTGCGGTCAGTATAAAAACTAAATGTCCACGCAGAGTTTACAAAAATAATCTCCACACCGACTCACGGTGTGGAGGGGCAAATCTGCAACCCCAGAGCTTCCAACTAGCCGGAATATTTCATGATGACAAGCTGGACAAAAGAGACATAACTTAAACTGAACAAAAGGTCATAGGCAGGGAAACACCCAAAAACTAGCAGAACTTATCTTAAGCTGAAATGGACTGGCCAACAGAGAACTTCCAGGAAAGGACTGAATCCACAGGAAGGAACATTGACAGCTGGCATCAACTACAGCCTAAAGCCCAGTTAAATAACAAGGCCAGGGCACCGATTAGTGAAAGCAGCTGCTAAGTTCCACTTGAAACCACCAGAGGGAGCCCAAGAGCAGAACTCCCAAAAATACCATTCATGACCACAGGACGGAGCCCAAGAACGGAATTCACAACAGTACCCCCCCTTGAGGAGGGGTCACCGAACCCTCACCAGAGCCCCCAGGCCGATCGGGACGAGCCAAATGAAAAGCACGCACCAAATCGGCAGCATGGACATCGGAGGCAAAAACCCAAGAGTTATCCTCCTGGCCATAACCCTTCCACTTGACCAGATACTGAAGTTTCCGCCTTGAAAGACGAGAATCCAAAATCTTCTCCACCACATACTCCAGCTCCCCCCCAACCAACACCGGAGCAGGAGGGTCAACGGAGGGAACCAAGGGCACCATATATCTCCGCAACAAAGATCTATGGAACACATTATGAATGGAAAACGAAGCTGGAAGGGCCAAACGAAAAGACACCGGATTGATAATTTCCGAAATCCTATAAGGACCAATAAAACGAGGTTTGAACTTAGGGGAAGAGACCTTCATAGGAACATGACGAGAAGACAACCAGACCAAATCCCCAACCCGAAGCCGGGGACCAACGCACCGACGGCGGTTAGCAAAACGTTGAGCCGTTTCCTGAGACAATGTCAAATTGTCCACCACATGAGTCCAAATCCGCTGCAACCTGTCCACCACAGAATCTACCCCAGGACAGTCCGAAGGCTCAACCTGCCCTGAAGAAAAGCGAGGATGAAAACCAAAATTACAAAACAAAGGCGAAACCAAGGTAGCAGAACTAGCCCGATTATTAAGGGCAAACTCGGCCAACGGCAAGAAGGTAACCCAATCATCCTGATCATCCGACACAAAGCATCTCAAATAGGTTTCCAAGGTCTGATTGGTTCGCTCCGTCTGTCCATTTGTCTGAGGGTGAAACGCCGAAGAAAAAGACAAATTAATGCCCATTCTACCACAAAAGGACCGCCAAAACCTAGAAGCAAACTGGGTACCTCTGTCAGACACAATATTCTCCGGAATACCATGCAAACGAACCACATGCTGGAAAAACAAAGGAACTAAATCAGAGGAGGAAGGCAACTTAGGCAAAGGTACCAAATGGACCATTTTAGAAAAACGGTCACACACCACCCAGATGACAGACATCTTCTGAGAAACAGGAAGATCAGAAATAAAATCCATGGAAATATGCGTCCAGGGCCTCTCAGGGATAGGCAAAGGCAAAAGCAACCCACTAGCACGAGAACAGCAGGGCTTAGCCCGGGCACAGATCCCACAGGACTGCACAAAGGAACGTACATCCCGTGACAAAGAAGGCCACCAAAAGGACCTGGCAACCAAATCTCTGGTACCAAAGATCCCAGGATGACCAGCCAACACTGAACAATGAATCTCAGAAATCACCTTACTAGTCCATCTATCAGGAACAAACAATTTCCCCACAGGACAGCGGTCGGGTCTATCAGCCTGAAACTCCCGAAGCACCCGCCGCAAATCAGGGGAGATAGCAGAAAGAATCACCCCCTCCTTGAGAATACCAGCCGGCTCACGGACTCCAGGAGAATCAGGCAAAAAACTCCTAGACAGGGCATCAGCCTTCACATTCTTAGATCCCGGAAGATACGAGACCACAAAATCAAAACGGGAGAAAAACAAAGACCACCGAGCCTGTCTAGGATTCAACCGCTTGGCTGATTCAAGGTAAATCAGATTCTTATGATCGGTCAAGACCACAACACGATGCTTGGCTCCCTCAAGCCAATGTCGCCACTCCTCGAATGCCCACTTCATAGCCAACAACTCCCGATTGCCGACATCATAATTACGCTCAGCAGGCGAAAACTTTCTGGAGAAGAAAGCACATGGTTTCAACACAAAGGCATCAGAACTTCTCTGAGACAGAACAGCTCCTGCCCCAATCTCAGAAGCGTCAACCTCAACCTGAAAAGGGAGAGAGACATCTGGCTGACACAACACAGGGGCAGAAGTAAAACGACACTTAAGCTCCTGAAAGGCCTCCACAGCCGCAGAGGACCAATTCACCACATCAGCACCTTTCTTGGTCAAATCGGTCAGAGGTTTAACCACAGTAGAAAAATTAGCAATGAAGCGGCGATAAAAATTAGCAAAGCCCAAAAACTTCTGAAGGCTCTTCACAGATGTGGGCTGCGTCCAATCATAAATAGCCTGGACCTTAACAGGGTCCATTTCAATAGCCGAGGGAGAAAAAATGAACCCCAGAAAAGAAACCTTCTGAACTCCAAAAAGGCACTTAGACCCCTTCACAAACAGTGTATTAGCACGAAGAATCTGAAATACCATCCTGACCTGCTTCACATGAGACTCCCAATCATCGGAAAAAAACAAAATATCGTCCAAATATACAATCATAAATTTATCCAGATACTCCCGAAAAATATCATGCATAAAGGACTGAAACACAGATGGAGCATTAGAGAGCCTGAAAGGCATCACAAGATATTCAAAATGGCCTTCGGGCGTATTAAATGCTGTTTTCCATTCATCACCCTGTTTGATGCGGACCAGATTATACGCCCCTCGAAGGTCAATCTTGGTAAACCAGCTAGCCCCTTTAATCCGAGCAAACAAATCAGAGAGAAAAGGCAAAGGGTACTGGAATTTGACCGTGATCTTATTGAGAAGGCGATAATCTATACAGGGCCTCAAGGAACCATCCTTCTTGGCAACAAAAAAGAATCCCGCTCCCAACGGTGACGAAGACAGGCGAATATGCCGCTTCTCCAAGGACTCCTTTACATAAGTCCGCATAGCGGCATGCTCTGGCACAGACAGATTGAAAAGTCGACCCTTAGGGAACTTACAGCCAGGAATCAAATTAATAGCGCAATCACAGTCCCTATGAGGAGGCAGAGGACTGGATTTAGGCTCCTCAAATATATCCTGGAAATCCAACAAAAACTCAGGAACTTCAGAAGAAGGGAACGAGGAAATTGACATCAGAGGAATGTCAACTATGTATCCCCTGACAACCCCAACTAGTCACAGACATAGATTTCCAATCCAGTACTGGATTATGTACCTGTAACCATGGAAACCCCAGCACAACCACAACATGCAAATTATGCAACACCAAAAAACGAATATTTTCCTGATGTGCTGGAGCCATGTTCATGGCTAACTGTGTCCAGTACTGAGGTTTATTCTTGGCCAATGGTGTAGCATCAATCCCCCTTAAGGGAATAAGACTCTGCAAAGGCTCCAAGGAAAAACCACAGCGCTTGGCAAATTCTAGGTCCATTAAGTTCAGTGCAGCGCCAGAAACCACAAATGCCATTACAGAAAAGGACGACAGTGAGCAAATCAGGGTAATAGACAAGAGAAATTTAGGCTGTACAGTACTGATGGTAACTGAACTAGCAACCCTCATAGTTCGCTTCGGGCAATCAGAGATAGCATGAGTAGCGTCACCACAGTAAAAACACAGGCTATTCTGACGTCGGAACTCCTGCCGTTCTGCTCTTGTCAAAACTCTATCACATTGCATAGGCTCAGAACTCTGTCCAGAGGACACCGCCATATGGTGCACAACCTTACGTTCACGTAGGCGCCGATCAATCTGAATGGCCAGAGACATTGATACATTCAAACCAGCAGGTGTGGGAAACCCCACCATAACATCTTTGAGAGCTTCAGAAAGACCCTTTCTGAAAATAGCCGCCAGGGCATCCTCATTCCATTTTGTAAGCACAGACCACTTCCTAAATTTCTGACAATATATCTCTGCCGCTTCCTGACCCTGACACAGAGCCAGCAAAAAATTTTCTGCCTGATCCACAGAATTGGGTTCGTCATAAAGCAATCCAAGTGCTTGAAAAAATGAATCTACATTGAGCAATGCAGGATTCCCTGGCTCAAGAGAGAATGACCAATCCTGCGGGTCACCACGTAGCAGAGAAATAACAATCTTCACCTGCTGAATGGGGTCACCAGAGGAACAGGGTCTCAGAGCAAAAAACAATCTGCAATTATTTTTAAAATTCAAAAACCTAGATCTATCCCCAGAAAACAAATCAGGGATAGGAATTTTAGGCTCAGAAACAGGAGTTTGAACAACATAATCTTGGATACTCTGTACCCTTGCAGCGAGATGATCAACACGCGCAGACAGACCCTGAACCTCCATATCAGTACCAAGCTCCTGCACCATCCAAAAATCAAGGGGAAAAAAAAAGACGAAACAAGCAACAAGGAAAAAAAAACTATGACTCAGAACTTTCTCTTCCCTCTTTTGAGATGCATTTAACACTTTGCAGGCCAGCTGTACTGTTATGACCTGGTGGTTACGGAGTGGTACTGAGATGACCTGGTGGGTAAAACCAATCATGGACAAGCTCAGAGGAGGTTGCAGCTCTACAGACAGTAATCACCTATATGACCTAGTGATTACAGAGCAGTACTGAAATGACCTAGTGAGTAAACAAATAATGTACTAGCTCTGAGGAGGTGGTAACTTTACTGACCGCAATCCCTACTCCTAACACCAACACTAGAAATAGCCGTGGAACGTTCCTATCTCTGCCTAGACGCCTCTTCACAGCCTAAGAACTAGCTACCCCTGAAGATGGAAACGGAAAACTATCTCGCCTCAGAGAAACCCCCAAAGGAAAGATAGCCCCCCACAAATATTGACGGTGAGTGAAGAGGGAAATGACAAACTCAGAAATGAAACTAGATTTTAGCAAAGGAGGCCACTACTATCTAAATAGACAGAGAAAGAAAAGGCTACTGTGCGGTCAGTATAAAAACTAAATGTCCACGCAGAGTTTACAAAAATAATCTCCACACCGACTCACGGTGTGGAGGGGCAAATCTGCAACCCCAGAGCTTCCAACTAGCCGGAATATTTCATGATGACAAGCTGGACAAAAGAGACATAACTTAAACTGAACAAAAGGTCATAGGCAGGGAAACACCCAAAAACTAGCAGAACTTATCTTAAGCTGAAATGGACTGGCCAACAGAGAACTTCCAGGAAAGGACTGAATCCACAGGAAGGAACATTGACAGCTGGCATCAACTACAGCCTAAAGCCCAGTTAAATAACAAGGCCAGGGCACCGATTAGTGAAAGCAGCTGCTAAGTTCCACTTGAAACCACCAGAGGGAGCCCAAGAGCAGAACTCCCAAAAATACCATTCATGACCACAGGATGGAGCCCAAGAACGGAATTTACAACAGCGCCTTATGCAAGCCTTTTTTATGTGCAATTTTAACAATTTTAATACTAAGCAATCTTTTGAGTCACCCGCAGGGCAGTGGGATACTCGGTACCGGGTCCGGTCGCAAAGAGGGATGTCACTGTGGCTGCGACACGGTCAGTGGCCCTGGGCATCATCGTTAAAGGGGGTTATATGTTCAAAGTTTGCAAAGCTTGCAGTGCTGTGACTATCTTGGTGAAGTCTTTAATAAATCTTCTGTAATAGCCTACCAACCCTAGGAACTGTCAGACTTCATGGAGGTTACTGGGTTTCGGCCAGTTCTTGATCACGGTGACCTTGTCTGGGTCTTGGGCTACTCCTTCAGAGCTCACCACATGGCCCAGGTAATGTACTTTGGATTTCAACAGGTGACATTTAGATGGTTGTACCTTCAAGCCAAAGTTGGACAGGCCTTCAAACACCTTGGCCAGGTGCTTCAGGTGATCTTCATATGTCTTGGAGAAGACAATGACGTTGTCTAGGTACAACAACACAGTTTCAAAGTTCTTGTGCCGGAGTCAGCACTCCATCATTCTCTGAAATGTCCCTGGGGTGTTGCACAGTCCAAACGGCATGTAATTAAATTCAGTAAGACCCATTGGTGTTGTGAAGGTCATCTTCTCCTTGTCCGCCTCTGCTACGGGAACCTGCCAGTACCCACTGGTGAGATCCAAGGTAGAAAAGTAATTAGCAGATTTTAACGCAGCCAATGACCCTTCTATTCTAGGCAAGGGGTATGCATCCTTGTGTGTTATGCAATTTATCTGCCTATAATCTACACACATTCTCATGGTACCCATTCATACTCATGGACCACCTGGTAAGCCCATTGTTTCTGGTGTAAAGGTGTAGAGTCAGTGCCCACATGTAATTTCTGACACCAATCTTCCATTTGACCTGCAGAGCCATTGTCCTCTGCCTGGTTGGATGGGACCAAGGGTTCTGTTGCCTGTATCACATTGTTATCAACAGTAAACAGTTTGGCAAGTGTGGCATATCTGGTTAAGTGAACCTCCTCTCCACAGTTGAGAACACGAACTGGTACCTTTCCCTTGCGGACTTCAACCACCCCTCTGGCAGTCAGGATTGTAGGACTACTGTCAGAATACACAGGTTCTACCAGTACCTGGTAGTCTTTACATCGGATACCTATTGCTGCCTCACACCATATCACCATTTCACTCCTGGAGGGTATTGCAATGGGGATGGGATCATTCACTGTGACTCTGCCAAGATAGTTCTACCTGCTGTCTCTGTATCAGGGCTCTAGTTTCCTTTTGCAGGACTTTCTGTTCACTGGAACCAGCAGTTTCTGCCACCTGTTGTAACAAGACCATAACCTCAGCCAGACAATTTTCAATAGCATTAGTACCAATGGTCATCATAGGGTTACATTCATGTCGATCAATATCAACAATCACCATCCCTTGGGCTTTTAATTCTACCCACTCCACTTTAAGGCCGGCGTCACACTAGCGTGTTTTACGGACGTATGAGAGCAGAAAATACGTCCAGAAAATACGCATTGCACACGCAATGATTCTCTATGGGGCAGCTCCTATCTGCCGTATATTACGCATCCGCAATATACGGTATGTTACGGGCATAGAAAATCACAGCATGCTGCGTTTGTCAGCATATTGCACAAAAAATCTGCCAATGCAAGTCTATGGGGGCGAGAAAATTACGGATTACACACGGACCATGCGTGTAACTTGCGAGAAATACGCACCGGTGTTCTATAGAAAAGCCGGCAATTCAGTGCGGTGTACAGTAAAATCACACTGACAGAATGAATAGAATAGGTAGAATAAATGTGTACACATAGAATAGGTATATATATATATATATATATATATATATATATATATATATATATATATATATATATATAAATATTTATATTTAATTCAACGCTAGATAGCAAAAAAACTGGGAATTCAATTGCCGGCTTTGCCTATCTCCTTCACAAACCCGACAGGATATGAGACATAGTTTACATACAGAAAACCATCTCATATCCCTTCTTTTATTACATATTCCTCTTTACTAATGCAACAAGTGTCTCTGTGTAATATTTGGGGGCTCTAGCTATTAAATTAAAGGGTTAAATCCCGGAAAAAATTGGCGTGGGCTCCCGCGCAATTTTCTCCGCCAGAGTGGGAAAGCCAGTGACTGAGGGCAGATATTAATGGCCTAGAGAGGGACCATGGTTATAGGAACCCCCTGGCTAAAAACATCTGCCCCCAGCCACCCTAGAAAAGGCACATCTGTAAGATGCGCCTATTCTGGCACTTAGCCTCTCTCTTCCCACTTCCGTGTAGCGGTGGGATATGGGGTAATAAAGGGTTAATGTCACCTTGCTATTGTAAGGTGACATTAAGCCAGGTTAATAATGGAGAGGTGTCAATTATGACACCTATCCATTATTAATGCAATAGTGCAAAATGGTTAATAAAACACACACACATTATTAAAAAGTATTTTAATGAAATAAAGACACATGGTGTTTTAATATTTTATTATACTCTTAATCCACCTGAAGACCCTTGTCACCTGAAATAAAGTAAAAAAACAAACAACAATATTTCATACCTTCCGTCGTTCAGTCTTGTCCCACGCTGTAAATCCATCTGAAGCGGTTAAATCATTTTACAGCCAGGAGCTCTGCTAATGCAGCTGTGCTCCTGACTGTAAAACTTGGTGAATGAATGGAATGCAGGGGAATGTACTGTAGTTACCTGGAGTCGCGGTGATGCACCCTCCGCTGGATGAGCGTGAGAAAATATTCTGAATAGTTCCCAGGCAGGATTTAACCCTTTAATTTAATAGCTAGAGCCCCCAAATTTTACACAGAGACACTTGTTACATTAGTAAAGAGGAATATGTAATAAAAGAAGGGATATGAGATGATTTTCTGTATGTAAACCATGTCTCATATCTAGGGTTGAGCGACTTTCATTTTTTTAAGATCGAGTCGGGTTTTGCGAAACCCGACTTTGTCCAAAGTCGAGTCGAGTGCAGTCGGCCGATTATCGCGAAAAGTCGGGGATCGACCAAAACACGAAACCCAATGCAAGTCAATGGGGAAGCATAGTCGGCAGTGAGTGGAGGCCAGGAAAACACCTACAGTGCCCATTTTAATGCCAAAAACATTGGAAATTGGGGGTCATGTGGCAAAAGTTGTGGGGGGTAGGGCTGGTTCAATGTTTTAGTGGGCCCAGAAAACGTGGACTACGTCACGGCGGTGGAGCAGGGAGAGGTAAGTATTTCAACGTTGCAAGTGCTGTGATCCTGAGCAAGCAGGGGGGCCCACTCGTTCGCATTGGCACTGGCACAGTGCCCCTTAAAAAACAGCGGTGTGTTTGCACGGAGGGGGCGCCTCCCACCGGCAGCGACACTTTTGCGTACTCTGAGGGGCCCTGTGCCTGTGACGTCGCCAACGAGTATGCCCCCTACCTGTTAAAGAAACCTGCACTTTCATCTGCACCTTCCTCTTTGTCCCTGTGTAAGGTGGTATAGTATGCGGTAAGGGGAACCTGACTTTCAGCAGGGTCAGATTGTGGCTGTGTAGCGTGCAAGGGGAATGTAGTGGTCTGGGTCAAAGTACCACAAGACTCATGTAGCACCGGCTGGGCAATGGGCAGGATGAGGAGGAAACAGTGATATAGGGCCAAATAATAAAGTGGGCTAAATGCAATTTAAAATTGGTAACAGGACTAACCAGGCAGCATTGCTTAGTTCAGTGGAGGACAACTGTAATGAGAGGCAGACACAGTTAGTAGGCCCAAATAATAAAGTGGGCAAAATAAAGTTCAAAATTGGTAACAGGAGTAAACAGGCGTCACTGCTTTGTTCAGTGGAGGAGAACACCTTTGAGCGGCACACACCGTTAGTAGGCCCAACCCAACTAGTAGGCCCTATGCAGTTTAATATTACAAATGAAGGCCGAAAGCCTGAAGATTAAAGGTCAGGAAAATAACACAGGACAACACCAAGGTGCGGCACACACCGTTAGTAGGCCCCAACCACCAATTTTTTAAAAAACAGCACTTAATGAGAGCCAGAAGTTTGAAGCTCAGATTTATACAGTGGAGGACAACACCAGGGAGCGGAAGACACCGTTAGTAGGCCCCAACCACCAAATTTTTAAAAAACAGCACTTAATGAGAGCCAGAAGGTTGAACCTCAGATTTATACAGTGGAGGACAACACCAGGGAGCAGCAGACACCATTAGTAGGCCCCAACCACCAATTTTTTTTTAAAAAGCACTTAATGAGAGCCAGAAGGTTGAAGCTCAGATTTATACAGTGGAGGACAACTCCAGGGAGCGGCAGACACCGTTAGTAGGCCCCAACCACCAATTTTTTTAAAAACAGCACTTAATGAGAGCCAGAAGGTTGAAGCTCAGATTTATACAGTGGAGGACATTTTGAATTAGGGACTGCAGACAGACTTAGTAGGCTGTCCCCTGTGGACCATGCATCCACCACATTAACCCATTGCGCCGTAATGGACACGTAACCTTCCGTGGCCATGCCTACAGGTCCATGCGTCTGTTGTCAGGTGCACCTTTGTACTCACAGATTGCCAGAGTGCATGGACAATGCGGTCTTTTACATGCTGGTGGAGGGTTGGGATGGCTTTTCTCGCAAAAGAAGTGTCGACTGGTTAACTTGTAGCGTGGTACAGCGTAGTCCATCATGGCTTTATTAATATTAAATAAAATATATAAATAGGCTCTATGAACTTTTAAATAGGTTCCAGGGGTACACGGGCAGCATTGGTGTGGTCAGTGGAGGAGGATTGCAAGGAGGGACCGCAGACAGGCTTACTAGGCCTAAAATAAATAAAAATAGGCTCTATGCAGTTTTAAATAGGTTCCAGGGGTACACGGGCAGCATTGGTGTTGTCAGCGGAGGAGGATTGCAAGGAGGGACCGCAGACAGGCTTACTAGGCCTAAAATAAATAAAAATAGGCTCAAGGCACTTAGAGTTATCTCGCAGGGGTACACAGGCAGCATTGTTGTGGTCAGCGGAGGAGGATTGCAAGGAGGGACCGCAGACAGGCTTACTAGGCCTAAAATAAATAAAAATAGGCTCAAGGCACTTAGAATTATCTCGCAGGGGTACACAGGCAGCATTGTTGTGGTCAGTGGAGGAGGATTGCAAGGAGGGACCGCAGACAGGCTTACTAGGCCTAAAATAAATAAAAATAGGCTCTATGCAGTTTTAAATAGGTTCCAGGGGTACACGGGCAGCATTGGTGTGGTCAGCGGAGGAGGATTGCAAGGAGGGACCGCAGACAGGCTTACTAGGCCTAAAATAAATAAAAATAGGCTCAAGGCACTTAGAGTTATCTCGCAGGGGTACACAGGCAGCATTATTGTGGTCAGTGGAGGAGGATTGCAAGGAGGGACCGCAGACAGGCTTACTAGGCCTAAAATAAATAAAAATAGGCTCAAGGCACTTAGAGTTATCTCGCAGGGGTACACAGGCAGCATTGTTGTGGTCAGTGGAGGAGGATTGCAAGGAGGGACCGCAGACAGGCTTACTAGGCCTAAAATAAATAAAAATAGGCTCAAGGCACTTAGAGTTATCTCGCAGGGGTACACAGGCAGCATTGTTGTGGTCAGTGGAGGAGGATTGCAAGGAGGGACCGCAGACAGGCTTACTAGGCCTAAAATAAATAAAAATAGGCTCTATGCAGTTTTAAATAGGTTCCAGGGGTACACGGGCAGCATTGGTGTGGTCAGCGGAGGAGGATTGCAAGGTGGGACCGCAGACAGGCTTACTAGGCCTAAAATAAATAAAAATAGGCTCAAGGCACTTAGAGTTATCTCGCAGGGGTACACAGGCAGCATTGTTGTGGTCAGTGGAGGAGGATTGCAAGGAGGGACCGCAGACAGGCTTACTAGGCCTAAAATAAATAAAAATAGGCTCTATGCAGTTTTAAATAGGTTCCAGGGGTACACGAGCAGCATTGGTGTGGTCAGCGGAGGAGGATTGCAAGGAGGGACCGCAGACATTCTTACTAGGCATAAAATAAATAAAAATAGGCTCAAGGCACTTAGAGTTATCTCGCAGGGGTACACAGGCAGCATTGTTGTGGTCAGTAGAGGAGGATTGCAAGGAGGGACCGCAGACAGGCTTACTAGGCCTAAAATAAATAAAAATAGGCTCAAGGCACTTAGAGTTATCTCGCAGAGGTACACAGGCAGCATTGTTGTGGTCAGTGGAGGAGGATTGCAAGGAGGGACCGCAGACAGTCTTACTAGGCATAAAATAAATAAAAATAGGCTCTATGCAGTTTTAAATAGGTTCCAGGGGTACACGGGCAGCATTGGTGTGGTCAGCGGAGGAGGATTGCAAGGAGGGACCGCAGACAGGCTTACTAGGCCTAAAAAAAATAAAAATAGGCTCAAGGCAGTTAGAGTTATCTCGCAGGGGTACACAGGCAGCATTGGTGTGGTCAGCGGAGGACGATTGCAAGGAGTGTCTGACACAGTTAGTACTCACAAAAAATAAATAGATGTTAATGTCTCGCAAAACAACAACAACAAAAAAAAGTGTGGCATACTTAGGTACAGGGGTGGGCTCATCTGCTGAGTTTCTGACATAGTAATTTGGCAGTAAGTATTTACTGGTGTCAATATAGGACACTGACCCAGACTACTTTAACTAGCATCATAGATGTCAACAAATTGGTATTGTCAGTGCCAGGCATTGAATGATGTCAGCACATAGACTAAACATTGGTGGAGCTGTGAGAGATAATTTTGCACGTGGTAGAGCACAGTTTGAGCTGTGGGGAGGGTGAACTCTCTTGTGGCCGGCGGTACCGTCCCAGGGCCCCTCATGTTACAACGGTGTGTCTGACGTTGGGTGCGCGCCACCACCGCCAGAGACACTTTATTGTACTATGAGGGACCCAGTGGCAGTGCCGTCGACCAAAAGCGGGCACACCCACCTCTTCAGACAAAAGGCACTCTAACGGGTGCTTGCGCCAAGTGGCGAGACCACGGCCCCGTGGGGGGAGTTTTCCCATTGAGGGAGGTGTAAACATGTCGTATGCTGGACAAACAGCTGCTGCTAATTAAGAGATTGGAACACTCAGTAAAGGTACCTTCACACGAAACGACTTTACAATGAGAACGACAACGATCCGTGACGTTGCAGCGTCCTGGATAGCGATATCATTGTGTTTGACAGGCAGCAGCGATCAGGATCCTGCTGTGATATCGATGGTCATTGAATAAAGTTCAGAACTTTATTTGGTCATCAGATCGCCGTGTATCGTCAGGCTTGACACCAAAAGCAACGATACCAGCGATGTTTTACGCTGGTAACCAGGGTAAATATCGGGTTACTAAGCGCAGGGCCGTGCTTAGTAACCCGATGTTTACCCTGGTTACCAGCGTAAAAGTAAAAATAACAAACAGTACATACTCACCTGCGCGTCCCCTGCCGTCCGCTTCCTGCTCTGACTGAGTGCCGGCCCTACAGTGAAAGTAAAAGCACAGCAGTGACGTCACCGCTCTGCTGTTAGGGCCAGCGCTCACACAGTACAGGAAGCGGACGCTGGGGGACGCGCAGGTGAGCATGTACTGTTTGTTATTTTTACCTTTACGCTGGTAACCAGGGTAAACATCGGGTTACTAAGCGCGGCCCTGCGCTTAGCAACCCGATGTTTACCCTGGTTACCCGGGGACCTCGGCATCGTTGGTCGCTAGAGAGCGGTCTGTGTGACAGCTCACCAGCGACCAAACAGCGACGCTGCAGCGATCGGCATCGTTGTCGCTATCGCTGCAGCGTCGCTTCGTGTGAAGGTACCTTAAGACCAGTCCACAAGCAAGACCTTTTTATAGGAAAGCTAGGTGTCAGCCGGGAAAGGTGGGGCAAAATAATTTGAAATCCAGGAGTGGTTCATTTTAATGAAGGTTAGATCATCCACATTTTGGGTAGCCAGACGAGTCCTTTTTTCGGTTAATATTGAACCAGCAGCACTGAATACTCTTTCTGATAGCACACTAGCTGCTGGGCAAGCAAGCTCCTGCAATGAATATTCTGCCAATTCAGGCCAGGTGTCTAATTTGGATGCCCAGTAATCAAATGGGAATGACGGTTGAGGGAGAACATCGATAAGGGATGAAAAATAGTTAGTAACCATACTGGACAAATGTTGTCTCCTGTCACTTTGAATAGATGCTGCAGTACCTGTCCTGTCTGCGGTCATTGCGAAATCACTCCACAACCTGGTCAGAAAACCCCTCTGTCCAACGCCACTTCTGATTTGTGCACCTCTAACACCTCTGCCCTGTAGCCCCCTGCAGTTCGTGTGAGAACCATCACCGGCGCTGTGTGCTGGGAATGCCTGAATCAAACGGTCTACAAGAGTTGCTTGTTTGGTTGCTAATATTTGTTTGAGGTTCTCATGTGGCATAATATTTTGCAATTTGCCTTTATAGCGAGGGTCAAGGATGCAGGCCAACCAGTAACCGTCATCGGTCATCATTTTAATAATGCATGGGTCCCTTTTGAGGATACGTAAGGCATAATCCGCCATGTGAGCCAAAGTTCCAGTTGTCAAATCTGTGGTTGTGCTGGTTTGAGGGGCAGTTACAGGCAAATCTACGTCACTTGTCTCCCTTAAAAAACCAGAACCCGGCCTTGCAACGCCACTAATTTCTGTTGGCCCAGGAGAAGCTTCCTCATTAAAAAAGTACTCATCCCCATCATCCTCCTCGTCCTCCTCATCCTCTTTGCCCGCTACCGCGTCCTCTACACAGCCCTGACCAGACAATGGCTGACTGTCATCAAGGCTTTCCTCTTCCTCGGCTGCAGACGCCTGCTCCTTTATGTGCGTCAAACTTTGCATCAGCAGACGCATTAGGGGGATGCTCATGCTTATTATGGCGTTGTCTGCACTAGCCAGCCGTGTGCATTCCTCAAAACACTGAAGGACTTGACACAGGTCTTGTAGCTTCGACCACTGCACACCTGACAACTCCATGTCTGCCATCCAACTGCCTGCCTGTGTATCCTCCCACAAATACATAACAGCACGCCTCTGTTCGCACAGTCTCTGAAGCATGTGCAGTGTGGAGTTCCACCTTGTTGCAACGTCGATGATTAGGCGATGCTGGGGAAGGTTCAAAGACCGCTGATAGTTCTGCATACGGCTGGAGTGTACGGGCGAACGGCGGATATGCGAGCAAAGTCTGTGCACTTTGAGGAGCAGGTCGGGTAACCCGGATAACTTTTCAGGAAGCACTGCACCACCAGGTTTAAGGTGTGAGCCAAGCAAGGAATGTATTTCAGTTGGGAAAGGGCTATGGCAGCCATGAAATTCCTTCCGTTATCACTCACTACCTTGCCTGCCTCAAGGTGTACAGTGCCCAGCCATGACTGAGTTTCTTTCTGCAAGAACTCGGACAGAACTTCTGCGGTGTGTCTGTTGTCGCCCAAACACTTCATTGCCAATACAGCCTGCTGACGCTTGCCACTAGCTGTCCCATAATGGCACACCTGGTGTGCAACAGTGGCAGCTGCGGATGGAGTGGATGTGCGACTGCGGTCTGTGGACGAGCTCTCGCTTCTGCAGGAGGACGAGGAAGAGGAGGAGGGGGGCGAACGCCTACAGCCAACTCTTTCCTTGACCATGGGCTAGGCAGAACTGTCCCAATATTGCTGGCCCCTGTGGACCCTGCATCCACCACATTCACCCAGTGTGCCGTGATGGACACGTAACGTCCCTGGCCATGCCTACTGGTCCATGCATCTGTTGTCAGGTGCACCTTTGTAGTCACAGACTGCCTGAGTGCATGGACGATGCGGTCTTTAACATGCTGTTGGAGGGCTGGGATGGCTTTTCTAGAAAAGAAGTATCGACTGGGTAGCTCGTAGCGTGGTACAGCGTAGTCCATCAGCGCTTTGAAAGCTTCGCTTTCAACTAACCGGTAGGGCATCATCTCTAATGAGATTAGTCTAGCAATGTGGGCGTTCAAACCCTGTGTACGTGGATGCGAGGATGAGTACTTCCTTTTCCTAACAAGAGTCTCATGTAGGGTGAGCTGGACTGGAGAGCTGGAGATCGTGGAACTAGCGGTGGTGCCGGTGGACATGGCAGACTGAGAGAGGGTTGGAGATGGTATTCTTGCCGGTGCCCTACATGCAGTGTTTTCTACTACGAACCTGGTGATTCCCTGACTGCTTTGGCCTGGAGACAAAAGCTGCACAGATACTGCAGGTGTTGCGGGAAATGATGGGCTTGCAGTGAGGGAAGTGATGTAGCGTTGCTGACTAGCTTCATTGGCCGAGGGTGCTGCAACCTTTAGGCACATTTGGTAGTTAGTCCAGGCTTGCAAATGCATGGTGGATAAATGTCTATGCATGCAACTTGTATTTAGACTTTTAAGATTCTGATCTCTGCTTAAGGTAGTTGAACATTTTTGACAGATGACTTTGCGCTGATCATTTGGATGTTGTTTAAAAAAAATGCCAGACTGCACTCTTTCTATTATCGGATACCTTTTCAGGCATTGCAGACTGAGCTTCTTTAACCAGATGGCCACGCTGACCTACAACTGGTTTTGGTTTTGCCACGCGTTTTTGGCCAGATACGGGCCCGGCAGATGGAACCTGTTGTGATGTTGATGCCTGCTGCGGCTCCTCCTCCTCCTCCACTTCAGAACTACTGCCGCCTGCACCCTGTTCCCCCAATGGCTGCCAATCGGGGTCAACAACTGGGTCATCTATGACCTCCTCTTCTATCTCGTGTGCAACTTCGTCTGTGTCACCGTGTAAGCCGGTGGTATAGCGTTCGTGACGGGGCACCATAGTCTCAGCTGGGTTTGATTCTGGCTCAGTACACTGCGAGGGCAATGTTCTGGTCTGAGTCAAAGGAACAGCATAGTAATCTTGCTGTGGCTGTGCATCAGTGCACTCCATGTCCGATTCAACTTCTAATGGGCATGGCCTGTTAACTGTTTCACTGTCTAACCCAGGAACGGTATGTGTAAAGAGCTCCATGGAGTAACCCGTTGTGTCCCCTGACGCATCTTTCTCTCTTGTTCTGGGTGAAGAAGACAAGGAAGCGACTTGTCCCTGACCGTGAACATCCACTAACGACGCACTGCTTTTACATTTTGCACTTTCAGAAGAGGAGGCAAAAGAGCTAGAGGCTGAGTCAGCAAGGAAAGCCAAAAATTGTTCTTGCTGCTCCGGCTTTAAAAGCGGTTTTCCTACTCCCAGAAAAGGGAGCGTTCGAGGCCTTGTGTAGCCAGACGACGAACCTGGCTCAACAACTCGAGACTTAGGTGCTGTACTGCTTTTACCACGACCACCTGATGCTCCACCACCACTACCATCATTACCAGCTGACAATGACCGCCCACGGCCACGACCTCTTCCACCTGACTTCCTCATTGTTTGCAAAACGTAACCAAAGTAACAGTATTTGTTACTGTAAAACAACTTATAAGGTGAACTCTAACTTCTGTAGGATTTATATACACCTTTATAGTTGGCTGACACTGAAAGGAAAACCAGGCCCAATGTTACACACTAGGTTTTCTGTGCCCCAATAATTTGAGACAGATGGCACACACACGACCAGAAATGCCAATCTTAATCTCCCACTATTTTTTTTTTTTACAGGGAGAATAAAAAAAAAAAAAAGGCCCAGTATTACACACTAGGTTTTCTGTGGCACACAATGAGAGACAGATGCCACACACAGCACTGGCACAGAGGCAGACTTGCCAATCTTTATCTCCCACTATTTTTTTTTTTCAGGGATAATTTACAAAAAAAAAAAAAGGCCCAGTATTACACACTGGTTTTCTGTGGCACACAATGAGAGACAGATGCCACACACAGCAATGGCACAGAGGCAGACTTGCCAATCTTTATCTCCCACTATTTATTTATTTTTTTTCAGGGAGAATTTACAAAAAAAAAATGGCCCAGTATTGCACACTGGTTTTCTGTGGCACACTATGAGAGACAGATGCCACACACAGCAATGGCACAGAGGCAGACTTGCCAATTTTTATCTCCCACTATTTATTTATTTTTTTTCAGGTAGAATTCACAAAAAAAAAAATGGCCCAGTATTACACACTGGTTTTCTGTGGCACACAATGAGAGACAGATGCCACACACAGCAATGGCACAGAGGCAGACTTGCCAATCTTTATCTCCCACTATTTATTTATTTTTTTTCAGGGAGAATTTACAAAAAAAATAAATGGCCCAGTATTACACACTGGTTTTCTGTGGCACACTATGAGAGACAGATGCCACACACAGCAATGGCACAGAGGCAGACTTGCCAATCTTTATCTCCCACTATTTTTTTTTTTTCAGGGATAATTTACAAAAAAAAAAATGGCCCAGTATTACACACTGGTTTTCTGTGGCACACTATGAGAGACAGATGCCACACACAGCAATGGCACAGAGGCAGACTTGCCAATCTTTATCTCCCACTATTTATTTTTTTTCAGGGATAATTTACAAAAAAAAAAAAAATGGCCCAGTATTACACACTGGTTTTCTGTGGCACACTGCGAGAGACAGATGCCACACACAGCACTGGCACAGAGGCAGACTTGCTAATCTTTATCTCCCACTATTTATTTATTTTTATTCAGGGAGAATTTGCAAAAAAAAAAATGGCCCAGTATTACACACTGGTTTTCTGTGGCACACAATGAGAGACAGATGCCACGCACAGCAATGGCACAAAGGCAGACTTGCCAATCTTTATCTCCCACTATTTATTTATTTTTTTCAGGGAGAATTTACAAAAAAATAAAAATGGCCCAGTATTACACACTGGTTTTCTGTGGCACACTATGAGAGACAGATGCCACACACAGCAATGGTGCAGAGGCAGACTTGCCAATCTTTATCTCCCACTATTTTTTTTTTTTTCAGGGAGAATAAAAAAAAAATGGCCCAGTATTACACACTAGATTTTCTGTGGCACACAATGAGAGACAGATGCCACACACAGCACTGGCACAGAGGCAGACTTGCCAATCTTTATCTCCCACTATTTATTTTTTTTCAGGGATAATTTACAAAAAAAAAAAATGGCCCAGTATTACACACTGGTTTTCTGTGGCACACAATGAGAGACAGATGCCACACACAGCAATGGCACAGAGGCAGACTTGCCAATCTTTATCTCCCACTATTTATTTTTTTTTCAGGGAGAATTTACAAAAAAAAAAAAAAAGGCCCAGTATTACACACTGGTTTTCTGTGGCACACAATGAGAGACAGATGCCACACACAGCAATGGCACAGAGGCAGACTTGCCAATCTTTATCTCCCACTATTTATTTATTTTTTTTCAGGGAGAATTTACAAAAAAAAAATGGCCCAGTATTGCACACTGGTTTTCTGTGGCACACTATGAGAGACAGATGCCACACACAGCAATGGCACAGAGGCAGACTTGCCAATTTTTATCTCCCACTATTTATTTATTTTTTTTCAGGTAGAATTCACAAAAAAAAAAATGGCCCAGTATTACACACTGGTTTTCTGTGGGACACAATGAGAGACAGATGCCACACACAGCAATGGCACAGAGGCAGACTTGCCAATCTTTATCTCCCACTATTTATTTATTTTTTTTCAGGGAGAATTTACAAAAAAAATAAATGGCCCAGCATTACACACTGGTTTTCTGTGGCACACTATGAGAGACAGAAGCCACACACAGCAATGGCACAGAGGCAGACTTGCCAATCTTTATCTCCCACTATTTATTTATTTTTTTCAGGGAGAATTTACAAAAAAAAATGGCCCAGTATTACACACTGGTTTTCTGTGGCACACTATGAGAGACAGATGCCACACACAGCAATGGCACAGAGGCAGACTTGCCAATCTTTATCTCCCACTATTTATTTTTTTTCAGGGATAATTTACAAAAAAAAAAAAAAATGGCCCAGTATTACACACTGGTTTTCTGTGGCACACTGTGAGAGACAGATGCCACACACAGCACTGGCACAGAGGCAGACTTGCTAATCTTTATCTCCCACTATTTATTTATTTTTATTCAGGGAGAATTTACAAAAAAAAAAAATGGCCCAGTATTACACACTGGTTTTCTGTGGCACACAATGAGAGACAGATGCCACGCACAGCAATGGCACAGAGGCAGACTTGCCAATCTTTATCTCCCACTAATTATTTATTTTTTTCAGGGAGAATTTACAAAAAAATAAAAATGGCCCAGTATTACACACTGGTTTTCTGTGGCACACTATGAGAGACAGATGCCACACACAGCAATGGTGCAGAGGCAGACTTGCCAATCTTTATCTCCCACTATTTTTTTTTTTTCAGGGAGAATAAAAAAAAATGGCCCAGTATTACACACTAGATTTTCTGTGGCACACAATGAGAGACAGATGCCACACACAGCACTGGCACAGAGGCAGACTTGCCAATCTTTATCTCCCACTATTTTTTTTTTTTCAGGGATAATTTACAAAAAAAAAAAATGGCCCAGTATTACACACTGGTTTTCTGTGGCACACAATGAGAGACAGATGCCACACACAGCAATGGCACAGAGGCAGACTTGCCAATCTTTATCTCCCACTATTTATTTTTTTTTTCAGGGAGAATTTACAAAAAAAAAAAAAAGGCCCAGTATTACACACTGGTTTTCTGTGGCACACAATGAGAGACAGATGCCACACACAGCAATGGCACAGAGGCAGACTTGCCAATCTTTATCTCCCACTATTTATTTATTTTTTTTCAGGGAGAATTTACAAAAAAAAAATGGCCCAGTATTGCACACTGGTTTTCTGTGGCACACTATGAGAGACAGATGCCACACACAGCAATGGCACAGAGGCAGACTTGCCAATTTTTATCTCCCACTATTTATTTATTTTTTTTCAGGTAGAATTCACAAAAAAAAAAATGGCCCAGTATTACACACTGGTTTTCTGTGGGACACAATGAGAGACAGATGCCACACACAGCAATGGCACAGAGGCAGACTTGCCAATCTTTATCTCCCACTATTTATTTATTTTTTTCAGGGAGAATTTACAAAAAAAAATGGCCCAGTATTACACACTGGTTTTCTGTGGCACACTATGAGAGACAGATGCCACACACAGCAATGGCACAGAGGCAGACTTGCCAATCTTTATCTCCCACTATTTATTTTTTTTTCAGGGAGAATTTACAAAAAAAAAAAAAAAGGCCCAGTATTACACACTGGTTTTCTGTGGCACACAATGAGAGACAGATGCCACACACAGCAATGGTACAGAGGCAGACTTGCCAATCTTTATCTCCCACTATTTATTTATTTTTTTTCAGGGAGAATTTACAAAAAAAAAATGGCCCAGTATTGCACACTGGTTTTCTGTGGCACACTATGAGAGACAGATGCCACACACAGCAATGGCACAGAGGCAGACTTGCCAATTTTTATCTCCCACTATTTATTTATTTTTTTTCAGGTAGAATTCACAAAAAAAAATGGCCCAGTATTACACACTGGTTTTCTGTGGGACACAATGAGAGACAGATGCCACACACAGCAATGGCACAGAGGCAGACTTGCCAATCTTTATCTCCCACTATTTATTTATTTTTTTTCAGGGAGAATTTACAAAAAAAATTAATGGCCCAGCATTACACACTGGTTTTCTGTGGCACACTATGAGAGACAGATGCCACACACAGCAATGGCACAGAGGCAGACTTGCCAATCTTTATCTCCCACTATTTATTTATTTTTTTCAGGGAGAATTTACAAAAAAAAATGGCCCAGTATTACACACTGGTTTTCTGTGGCACACTATGAGAGACAGATGCCACACACAGCAATGGCACAGAGGCAGACTTGCCAATCTTTATCTCCCACTATTTATTTTTTTTCAGGGATAATTTACAAAAAAAAAAAAAAATGGCCCAGTATTACACACTGGTTTTCTGTGGCACACTGTGAGAGACAGATGCCACACACAGCACTGGCACAGAGGCAGACTTGCTAATCTTTATCTCCCACTATTTATTTATTTTTATTCAGGGAGAATTTACAAAAAAAAAAATGGCCCAGTATTACACACTGGTTTTCTGTGGCACACAATGAGAGACAGATGCCACGCACAGCAATGGCACAGAGGCAGACTTGCCAATCTTTATCTCCCACTATTTATTTATTTTTTTCAGGGAGAATTTACAAAAAAATAAAAATGGCCCAGTATTACACACTGGTTTTCTGTGGCACACTATGAGAGACAGATGCCACACACAGCAATGGTGCAGAGGCAGACTTGCCAATCTTTATCTCCCACTATTTTTTTTTTTTTCAGGGAGAATAAAAAAAAATGGCCCAGTATTACACACTAGATTTTCTGTGGCACACAATGAGAGACAGATGCCACACACTGCACTGGCACAGAGGCAGACTTGCCAATCTTTATCTCCCACTATTTTTTTTTTTTCAGGGATAATTTACAAAAAAAAAAAATGGCCCAGTATTACACACTGGTTTTCTGTGGCACACAATGAGAGACAGATGCCACACACAGCAATGGCACAGAGGCAGACTTGCCAATCTTTATCTCCCACTATTTATTTTTTTTTTCAGGGAGAATTTACAAAAAAAAAAAAAGGCCCAGTATTACACACTGGTTTTCTGTGGCACACAATGAGAGACAGATGCCACACACAGCAATGGCACAGAGGCAGACTTGCCAATCTTTATCTCCCACTATTTATTTATTTTTTTTCAGGGAGAATTTACAAAAAAAAAATGGCCCAGTATTGCACACTGGTTTTCTGTGGCACACTATGAGAGACAGATGCCACACACAGCAATGGCACAGAGGCAGACTTGCCAATTTTTATCTCCCACTATTTATTTATTTTTTTTCAGGTAGAATT
This sequence comes from Ranitomeya variabilis, assembly GCF_051348905.1. Classification (NCBI taxonomy): domain Eukaryota; kingdom Metazoa; phylum Chordata; class Amphibia; order Anura; family Dendrobatidae; genus Ranitomeya; species Ranitomeya variabilis. The sequence continues at coordinate 813,809,223 of NC_135233.1, forward strand.
CACAAAAAAAAATGGCCCAGTATTACACACTGGTTTTCTGTGGGACACAATGAGAGACAGATGCCACACACAGCAATGGCACAGAGGCAGACTTGCCAATCTTTATCTCCCACTATTTATTTTTTTTCAGGGATAATTTACAAAAAAAAAAAAAAATGGCCCAGTATTACACACTGGTTTTCTGTGGCACACTGTGAGAGACAGATGCCACACACAGCAATGGCACAGAGGCAGACTTGCCAATCTTTATCTCCCACTATTTATTTATTTTTTTCAGGGAGAATTTACAAAAAAAAATGGCCCAGTATTACACACTGGTTTTCTGTGGCACACTATGAGAGACAGATGCCACACACAGCAATGGCACAGAGGCAGACTTGCCAATCTTTATCTCCCACTATTTATTTTTTTTCAGGGATAATTTACAAAAAAAAAAAAAAATGGCCCAGTATTACACACTGGTTTTCTGTGGCACACTGTGAGAGACAGATGCCACACACAGCACTGGCACAGAGGCAGACTTGCTAATCTTTATCTCCCACTATTTATTTATTTTTATTCAGGGAGAATTTACAAAAAAAAAAAATGGCCCAGTATTACACACTGGTTTTCTGTGGCACACAATGAGAGACAGATGCCACGCACAGCAATGGCACAGAGGCAGACTTGCCAATCTTTATCTCCCACTATTTATTTATTTTTTTCAGGGAGAATTTACAAAAAAATAAAAATGGCCCAGTATTACACACTGGTTTTCTGTGGCACACTATGAGAGACAGATGCCACACACAGCAATGGTGCAGAGGCAGACTTGCCAATCTTTATCTCCCACTATTTTTTTTTTTTCAGGGAGAATAAAAAAAAATGGCCCAGTATTACACACTAGATTTTCTGTGGCACACAATGAGAGACAGATGCCACACACAGCACTGGCACAGAGGCAGACTTGCCAATCTTTATCTCCCACTATTTTTTTTTTTTTCAGGGATAATTTACAAAAAAAAAAAATGGCCCAGTATTACACACTGGTTTTCTGTGGCACACAATGAGAGACAGATGCCACACACAGCAATGGCACAGAGGCAGACTTGCCAATCTTTATCTCCCACTATTTATTTTTTTTTTTCAGGGAGAATTTACAAAAAAAAAAAAAAGGCCCAGTATTACACACTGGTTTTCTGTGGCACACAATGAGAGACAGATGCCACACACAGCAATGGCACAGAGGCAGACTTGCCAATCTTTATCTCCCACTATTTATTTATTTTTTTTCAGGGAGAATTTACAAAAAAAAAATGGCCCAGTATTGCACACTGGTTTTCTGTGGCACACTATGAGAGACAGATGCCACACACAGCAATGGCACAGAGGCAGACTTGCCAATTTTTATCTCCCACTATTTATTTATTTTTTTTCAGGTAGAATTCACAAAAAAAAAAATGGCCCAGTATTACACACTGGTTTTCTGTGGGACACAATGAGAGACAGATGCCACACACAGCAATGGCACAGAGGCAGACTTGCCAATCTTTATCTCCCACTATTTATTTTTTTTCAGGGATAATTTACAAAAAAAAAAGAAAATGGCCCAGTATTACACACTGGTTTTCTGTGGCACACTGTGAGAGACAGATGCCACACACAGCACTGGCACAGAGGCAGACTTGCTAATCTTTATCTCCCACTATTTATTTATTTTTATTCAGGGAGAATTTACAAAAAAAAAAAATGGCCCAGTATTACACACTGGTTTTCTGTGGCACACAATGAGAGACAGATGCCACGCACAGCAATGGCACAGAGGCAGACTTGCCAATCTTTATCTCCCACTATTTATTTATTTTTTTCAGGGAGAATTTACAAAAAAATAAAAATGGCCCAGTATTACACACTGGTTTTCTGTGGCACACTATGAGAGACAGATGCCACACACAGCAATGGTGCAGAGGCAGACTTGCCAATCTTTATCTCCCACTATTTTTTTTTTTTTTCAGGGAGAATAAAAAAAAATGGCCCAGTATTACACACTAGATTTTCTGTGGCACACAATGAGAGACAGATGCCACACACAGCACTGGCACAGAGGCAGACTTGCCAATCTTTATCTCCCACTATTTTTTTTTTTCAGGGATAATTTACAAAAAAAAAAAATGGCCCAGTATTACACACTGGTTTTCTGTGGCACACAATGAGAGACAGATGCCACACACAGCAATGGCACAGAGGCAGACTTGCCAATCTTTATCTCCCACTATTTATTTTTTTTTTCAGGGAGAATTTACAAAAAAAAAAAAAGGCCCAGTATTACACACTGGTTTTCTGTGGCACACAATGAGAGACAGATGCCACACACAGCAATGGCACAGAGGCAGACTTGCCAATCTTTATCTCCCACTATTTATTTATTTTTTTTCAGGGAGAATTTACAAAAAAAAAATGGCCCAGTATTGCACACTGGTTTTCTGTGGCACACTATGAGAGACAGATGCCACACACAGCAATGGCACAGAGGCAGACTTGCCAATTTTTATCTCCCACTATTTATTTATTTTTTTTCAGGTAGAATTCACAAAAAAAAAAATGGCCCAGTATTACACACTGGTTTTCTGTGGGACACAATGAGAGACAGATGCCACACACAGCAATGGCACAGAGGCAGACTTGCCAATCTTTATCTCCCACTATTTATTTATTTTTTTTCAGGGAGAATTTACAAAAAAAATAAATGGCCCAGCATTACACACTGGTTTTCTGTGGCACACTATGAGAGACAGATGCCACACACAGCAATGGCACAGAGGCAGACTTGCCAATCTTTATCTCCCACTATTTATTTATTTTTTTCAGGGAGAATTTACAAAAAAAAAATGGCCCAGTATTACACACTGGTTTTCTGTGGCACACTATGAGAGACAGATGCCACACACAGCAATGGCACAGAGGCAGACTTGCCAATCTTTATCTCCAACTATTTTTTTTTTTCAGGGATAATTTACAAAAAAAAAAAATGGCCCAGTATTACACACTGGTTTTCTGTGGCACACTATGAGAGACAGATGCCACACACAGCAATGGCACAGAGGCAGACTTGCCAATCTTTATCTCCCACTATTTATTTTTTTCAGGGATAATTTACAAAAAAAAAAAAAAATGGCCCAGTATTACACACTGGTTTTCTGTGGCACACTGTGAGAGACAGATGCCACACACAGCACTGGCACAGAGGCAGACTTGCTAATCTTTATCTCCCACTATTTATTTATTTTTATTCAGGGAGAATTTACAAAAAAAAAAATGGCCCAGTATTACACACTGGTTTTCTGTGGCACACAATGAGAGACAGATGCCACGCACAGCAATGGCACAGAGGCAGACTTGCCAATCTTTATCTCCCACTATTTTTTTTTTTTTTCAGGGAGAATTTACAAAAAAATAAAAATGGCCCAGTATTACACACTGGTTTTCTGTGGCACACTATGAGAGACAGATGCCACACACAGCAATGGTGCAGAGGCAGACTTGCCAATCTTTATCTCCCACTATTTTTTTTTTTTTCAGGGAGAATTAAAAAAAAATGGCCCAGTATTACACACTAGGTTTTCTGTGGCACACAATGAGAGACAGATGCCACACACAGCACTGGCACAGAGGCAGACTTGCCAATCTCTATCTCCCACAATTTTTTTTTTTTCAGGGAGAATAAAAAAAAATGGCCCAGTATTACACACTAGGTTTTCTGTGGCACACAATGAGAGACAGATGCCACACACAGCACTGGCACAGAGGCAGACTTGTCAATCTTTATCTCCCTGCAGTAATCTCAGAAAAGTATGGCAGGCAGCTATAAAAAGGACTGCTGCACACAAAAGTGTGGACAAACAAACATGATAGCTGTGCAGAAAGGAAGGAACAACAGGATTTGTGCTTTGAAAAAAGCAGTTGGTTTGCACAGCGGTGTACACACACAGCAACGCAGCTATCAGGGAGCCTTCTAGGGCAGCCCAATGAGCTACAGCGCTGAGGAAAAAAAAATCTAGCCTCCACTGTCCCTGCAAACAAAAGGTGGTGTTGGACAGTGGAAATCGCTACAGCACAAGCGGTTTGGGGGTGAATGTACCCTGCCTAACGCTCTCCCTGCTTCTGACGAAGCGGCAGCAACCTCTCCCTACGCTCAGATCAGCAGCAGTAAGATGGCGGTCGGCGGGAACGCCCCTTTATAGCCCCTGTGACGCCGCAGAAAGCAAGCCAATCACTGCAATGCCCTTCTCTAAGATGGTGGGGACTGAGATCTATGTCATCACGATGCCCACACTCTGCGTCCACCTTCATTGGCTGAGAAATGGCGCTTTTAGCGTCATTGAAACACGACTTTGGCGCAAAAGTCGCGTACCGCATGGCCGACCCCACACAGGGATCGGGTCGGGTTTCATGAGACGCCGACTTTGCCAAAAGTCAGCGACTTATGAAAATGAACGATCTGTTTCGCTCAAACCTACTCATATCCTGTCGGGTTTTTGAAGGAGATAGGAAAAGCCGGCAATTGAATTACCGGCTTTTCTGCTATCTAGCGCTGAATTAAATATAAATATTTGCAAATTAAGGGCATAGTTCTGTATAATGTCTTGTGCTTCTTGCTTACACCTGAAGAACTTAATTTTTATTTCTGCAGCGGAGCAGGTGGTGTTAAAGGTAATTTTGAACTTAGCAAAGATCTGCTGCACAGTCCTTTTGTCCACATCTGGCCAAGATTTTACCTCTCTCAGGGCCGCACCAATCAGTTGGCCAGTTAAGTTATTAATTTTCTGATGCTCGGTCAAGGGATAAACTTCAAACAGGCTGCAGAGCCTTTCTTTAAAGTCATTTAACATATGTGACTCTCCGGAATACTGTGGGAGGCATGCTGCTCCAGGTATATCTGGCATGGAGAGGGGCATGATGGGCGCCGTAGCCGTGGCGGTGTCCGGTCAGCTTGCTGGAGCTGCGGGCTCTGTGGGGCGTGGTAGCTGTATAGGGCCTGCGGCTGTGTCCACAGCGGGGCCTGGGGGCATCACTGGGCCTGTGGGTGAATCCGCTGCAGGGCTCAGGGTTACTATGGGGCCAGTGGCTGCGACCGCCGCCAATTCCCCTCCCCGGTCAGACATGGCTCCTCCCCCTCGCTAACCTGGTAGAGGCCGGGTCTTCTCTCCGGAGTCTGCAGCGGTTCCTCTGATGCTCCGTCCAGCACTTTGCGGCGCCCTCACTTCTGGCTTCGCTGTACGGCGTCTTCACTTCCAGCATTCCAGGCAGCACGGCACCCGTTTCTTCCTCTTCACGCTCTTTCCAGCTGGCTCTGCCCACGAAGGTATGTCTCCTTTCCCTCGCATTCCACACAGCGCAGCAATGGTGGTTTTGGCGGCAACCTGTCACAGTTACTGGCACACAGTATCTAGCGATGCCAGGGCACGAAATCCTGTTCGTGATGCCAAAGTTGACATGCCCGCAAGGCAGTGGGATACTCAGTACCTGGTCCTGTCGCAAAGGGGGATGTCCCGGTGGCTGCGACCCAGTCCGTGGCCCTGGGCATCAACGTTAAAGGGGTTAAATGTTTAAAGTTTGTCATGACGCCACCTGTGGAGTTTGGTCAATAGGGGGACTGACGCTGCATTAGAGGGGTCCCCTGGGGATGTTGCGGCAGCCCAGAAGTTTCACTTCCCACAGGTGAAGCGGGGTCCCCAGGGGTCCTATGGTGTGTGACATTGATGGTAAGGCCGGTGAATAAATGGAGGAGACAGGTTATAAGTCTTTACCTGGTTTACTTGTGGGTACAGGCCACAGTCCAGGGCACCGGCAACAGGTTAATTAGAAGTCTGTGTAGTCCAAAGACAAGTGGAATCCCCTTGGCAGGTCAGGTAGGAGCCTTCCACTATGCACTTATTGTGTCTGAGGTCCCTGCTGCCACTAAATGTCCTGTTATGGTCTGGTGATTAAGGAGCGACATGCGACTAGCTCTGAGCAGGTGGTAACTATACCGACCGCAGTTCCTTATCTTAACACAGACACTAGCAGTAGCCGTGGGATGTTCCTGTCACTCCCTGGACACCTCGTCACAGCCGGAGATCTAGCTACCCCTAAAGGTAGAAACAGGAAAGCTATCTTGCCTCAGAGAAAATCTCCAAAGGATAGGACAGCCCCCACAAATAATGACTGTGAGAGGAGAAGGAAATTACATACGTAGTAGGAAACAAGATTTAGCAAAGGAGGCCACTACTAGCTAGACAGAATTAGTACAGAACAGAAAACTGTGCGGTCAGTAATAAAAACTAGAAAAAGTCCACCGCAGAGAAATGCAAAAATCTCCACACCTGACTAAAGGTGTGGAGGGCAAACTCTGCAGCCCAGAGCTTCCAGCTTAGCTAAATAGATCCATACTGATAAGCTGGACAAATGAGCAAAACATAGAAAATGCCAAACAACAAAGTCCACAACAAGTGAACTGCAAAAAGACAAGCAAGGACTTAGCTTTGCTGAAATGGTAAGAGTGGCAGGGAAATCCTCAGAGAGCCATGACTCCAAGCTCAACAATTGACAACTGGCATTGAATTAGGGATAAGGCCAGACTAATATAGCCGAGCCAGAAAGACGATCAGTGAGAACAGCTGCTGATGCTAAATCCAAGAAGCAGCCATACCACTCAAAACCACAGGAGGGAGCCCAAGAGCAGAATTCACAAAAATGCTACTTATAACCACCAGAGGGAGCCCAAGAGCGGAATTCACAACAGTGTCCTAAGCAAAGTCCTTATTCGTTCTCCTGTCCAGGGGCAGGTACCTGTTTGGCAAGCAGCTTGAGCCGTGCCTATTGGGGTCCTTTCACGGTGACTCCAGGCTCCAAGGTGCTGTGGTGCCACAGGTAAATATGGGCAAAGTCCATGTAATTCAATGCCCTCCGGTTCTGCTCTGTGTTTTATAGTCCACAAAAGCCTCGGGCTCCCGTTACCTGGCTACTGCGCTCTGACTCCCTGGAGGCCTTCCTAGTCCCCTCCTGGAGTCCTGTATCTCCACTGAGCTCCATCCCTGTCTGTCCTCGCACACAGACTGTCTGCACTAACTGAACTCACTCCGCCTCCAAACCAGGATCTTTATCCAGGGAAGCTGCACTAAAACAGAGTCCTGAGCTCCCCCTCCTGGCCTGGATTTGGAAGGTGTTGTGTGTGTCAAAACCTACCAAAGGGAATCTCGCTTGTCTCCAGACATAGCACTACCCTCCCCGAGAGGAAGGCAGCACTACTTTGGTACCCGAACTCCTGTGGTGCCACACTCCCACTCTATGAACTGGTAGGTTGTGAGTGGTTTTCTCATCAGTATTTTGCACCTGTGTTGCCGCCATCTTTATTAAGTGGGTTTGCTGTATCCTGTTACTGAAATAGATTCAGAGACCTTGGCAGGTAAATACTGTTGCCCTCTTTTGCTGTGTCAATTCTTGAATTTTGAGGGGAATTTTAATTCCTCTTTCTGTGGCTTTGCTTTTAATCCCATTAAGGATTCTCTTAGGTTTTTTTAGCACAAATATAACCCCTTGGAGATGCAGCTATTTTTTGCTCTTATAATTTTTTTACTCCTTATTGTCCAGAAAGCCATACATGTTTATTTTTTGTCAACAAACTGTATGAAGGCTTGTTTTTTTTGCAGGTTAAGATATAGGTTTGAACAACACAATTCCTGTGACCATATATCATACTGAAAAACAGAAAAAAATGCAAATGGGTAGTAATAATAACTTAGCAATTCCACCTGTGATCCACTGAAACACTGGTCAGGCTTATTCAGGAGGGGTCGTGATTAAGTGCTTACCTGTTTTTTTCTAGAGCCTCTGATGTGAGGTTAGGCTTGGACTGCAGGATAACCACCAGATGCCATTCCAGGGCAGCAGCGAACCTGCAGCAGCTAACCAACAGGTCAAGGCAGGTGTACACAGTACAGAGGGCATAGGCAGAGACATAGTCAGACAGTCCAAGTTCGGGGCAGGCAGGAAAGATTCAAGATACAAAGCCGAGGACACGAGCAGAGAGATCACATGGAACAGGTCGATAAACTGAGTCAGTAATATGATTTAAAACAGGAACACACCTTGACTTAAAGCTAAAACAGACTACAGTCTAGAACCAAAGCTCAAGCATAGAGTAGAGGGAGGAGCTGCATAATAAATTCCCTGCTGGCAGCGGATAGGCCAGGGAAGCTAATCTCTGCATGCAGGACACAGCAAGGTTAAATTCCTGCAGAGACTGCTACACCTCCCTACAGCCAGGTGGAGACAGCAGGATGATGCAGCAGTGCTGTGGAGTGTTGCAAGGGGCAAACTCAGGGAGAGGGCATGACACGAAGGGAATCAAAGTGGTGACTGCAGTGAGTAGGATGGCAATGGGAATGCGTGCAAATTTCCAGTGTGACACCACCATTGTTTTGGGGGTTTTGTTCACTTTACAGCAAAAATGACATGTTGAATTTATTCTACAGGTCAGTACAGTTAGAGTGTTACAATTTTTATACCAACTATAAGGAAACTGTATTCATAAAATATATCTTTTATTAGATTAATATTAAAATTATAATTTCAATCAAATTAAAGTATGACTTAGTGCATGCTTATTCAGCCAACATATTGTTCACTAATTTACAATGACCATCTCACTGAAAAAAAGTTTACTATGGAAGAGACATTAAAGCCAAAAATATCTCAGAACTAATAAAACAATACAAATATATAGGCACAAAAGTAGAAAGAGAATAGACGTGAGTATCCTTTGCTCATTTAGATCTATTGATTCTAATAGGGGATTATCTTTCCTGCAATTTCATCCTACCTCTACGGGTCTATATCTATCTGAATGATGCATATTAATATCTTCCTTCTATAACAATGGATTATTTGTCCCTGTAATTCTTTATTTAGCTTGGCCTTAGTAGTAAACTATCCATAAATGTTCACGGACTGCCAGTCCTGTTATTCCATTTCCCCTTTATTGTCTGAAACAGTAAATGTCACACAGTTCACACTACTGTTTCTGAAGTATCATTTCCACTGTGTGCATTAATGTCCTGTCCTGTTTAGGAACCTTTCTTTACCTAAGATTTGCCTTTGCCAGTATGGACCAAAGCAGGGCCGGACTGGGACTACAATTCAGCCCTGGCATTTAAAGTTACACAGGCCCACTTGTCACATGGTGACTGTATAATATCTTTGTACATTTGTAGGTTACAAGAACTGAGGGGAGTGTAACACGACTATATAACATATAATCACAGCTGTATCCAGCATTACAGCTCAGTCCTATATATTGCTTTTAGTTGCAGTACCAAGAAAAGCCGCTACTTTACCTACATAACTGGATCTCATAGATAATAAAGCGATAAGACGACCAAAGGCTATGGAACCTCATTCTGATGCTCCATAAACTTTGCCTACAGCCACTTTTGGTTCTGCTGTGCAGCACGAGACCCGGTGCCTCTGAAAAGCGGTGACATCAGTAACGTCACCGCTCTTCAGATATTCAGGGTCTTGCGCTGAGCTCGGCGACTGTGAAGAGTGGTATTGTTACTACCGTCACCGCTCTTCAGAGTCGCTGGATCTTGCCAGGTCTGGGCTAGTAGTGGGGGTGTCTGATAGACACCTCTCCATTACTTACACCAGGGATTGATAGCAGCTGACATTACACAGCTGACATCAACCCTAAAAATCATTACACATACCAGAATTAAATGCTTTGGTCTAAGGGTTTTTCCGTCTGTCTTTCTGTCTGTCTTTCTGTCTGTCTGTCCTGGAAATCCCGCGTCTCTGATTGGTCGAGGTCGCCAGGCCTCGACCAATCAGCGCCGGGCACAGCATCGACGTAGATGTCATAATGGTTGCCATGGCGACAATGATGTCATAAAGGTTGCCTCGACAAATCAGCGACGGGCACAGTCTGCCGCGAATTCGCCTCGACCAATCAGCGACGGGCACAGTATCGACGTAGATGTCATAATGGTTGCCATGGCGACGATGATGTCATAAAGGTTGCCTCGACCAATCAGCGACGGGCACAGTCTGCCGCGAATTCTGGAATCATCATTGTCCATATACTACGGGGACATGCATATTCTAGAATACCCGATGCGTTAGAATCGGGCCACAGTCTAGTAGTATAATACACTCCTCAGTCCTCCATATAGTATAATACACTCCTCAGTCCTCGATATAGTATAATACACTCCTCATAGTCCTCCACATATTAAAATACACTGCTCAGTCCTCCATATAGTATAATACACTCCTCAGTCCTCCATATAGTATAATGTACTGCCACAGTCCTCCAAATAGTATAATACACTCCTCATAGTACTCCATATAGTATAATGCACCACCATTGTCATCCATGTAGTACAATTCACTTCCCATAGTATAATGCAGCCCATAGTTCTCCATATAGTATAATGTATTCTCCATAGTCCTTGATACAGTATAATGCAGCCCACATATAGTATAATGATGCCACTCCAGAGTATAATGCAGCCACCCCACAGAATATATTGTAGCCTCCTGAGTATTATGTAACCCCCAGGGAATATAATGCAGCCCCCTCATAGAGTATAATGCAGCCCCTGCATACATATGGTAGCCCCCTCATAGAGCATAATGCAGCCTCCATAGAATAGAATAGAATGTAGCCCCTCCATAGAATACAATGCAGCCCTCCTCATACAGTATAATGCAGCTCCCCATAGAATACAATGTAGCCCCCTCATAGAGTATGATGCAGTCACCCCACATAGAATATAATACAGCCCCCCATAGAATATAATTTAGCCCCCATAGAATATAATACAGCCCCCCATAGAATGTGATACAGCCCACCTCCCCACAGAATATAATACAATCCCCCATGGAATATAATGTAGCCCCATAGAATGTAATACAGCCCCCCATAGAATGTAATACAGCACAGCCCCCATAGAATGTAATACAGCACAGCCCCCATAGAATGTAATGCTGCCAGACCCTATAGAATGTAATGCAGGCAGCCCCCATAGAATGTAATGCAGCCCCCCCAATAGAATGTAATACAGCACAGCCCCCATAGAATGTAATGCAGCCAGCCCCCATGGAATGTAATACAGCACTGCCCCCATAGAATGTAATACAGCACAGACCCCATAGAATATAATGCTGCCAGCCCCCATAGAATGTAATGCAGCCAGCCCCCATAGAATGTAATGCAGCCCCCTCAATATAATGTAATGCAGCCCCCAATAGAATGTAATACAGCACAGCCCCCATAGAATGTAATGCAGCCAGCCCCCATAGAATGTAATGCAGCCAGCCCCCATAAAATGTAATGCGGCCAGCTCCATAGAATGTAATGCAGCCAGCCCCCATAGAATGTAATGCAGCCCCCAATAGAATGTAATGCAGCCCCCAATAGAATGGAAAACAGCACAGCCCCCATAGAATGTAATGCAGCCAGCCCCCATAGAATGTAATACAGCACAGACCCCATCGAATGTAATACAGCACAGCACCCATAGAATGTAATGCAGCCAGCCCCCATAGAATGTAATGCAGCCAGCCCCCATAGAATGTAATGCAGCCAGCCCCCATAGAATGTAATGCAGCACAGCCCCCATAGAATGTAATGTGTTATGATCTGGTGGCCTAAGAGCAGCATGAGACGTACTCTGGAGAAGGTGGTACCTGTACTGACCGCAGACCCTGAACTTAACACCGCAACTAGAAGTAGCCGTGGAATGTACCTTTCACTCCCTAGACATCCCGACACAGCCGGAGGACTAATTACCCCTAGAGATAGAAAAGGGAAAACTATCTTGCCTCAGAGAATATCCCCAAAGGATAGACAGCCCCCCACAAATATTGACTGTGAGAGGAGAGGGAAAAAACATACACAGACTGAAATCAGAATTTAGCAAAGGAGGCCACTTCTAGCTAAATAGAAAGGATATGACAGAGTACTATGCGGTCAGTATTAAAACACTAGAAAAAATCCACCACAGAAAATACTAAATCTCCACATCTAACTAAAGATATGGAGGGTATATCTGCATCTCCAGAGATACAAGCTTGGCTAAACAAATCCTTATACAGACCAAGCTGGACAAGACAAAAACATGGAAAAGAACTGAACAATAAGGCCCACAGCATGTGGACAGCAAAAATCAAGGCCAGAACTTATCTTTGTTGAAATGAACAGCAAAGCAGGAGAGACCAGGCAGGGATGTGAATCCTCCAGGAACAATGGACAACTGGCACTGACTAAAGGGTCAAGCAAGACTAAATAGCCCAGTCAGAATTGCAAAAAAGTGGACACACCTGATGAATGCTGCAATCCAGAGACAGCAGCGCTACCACTTATAACCACCGGAGGGAGCCCAAGAGCAGAATTCACAACAGTAATGCAGCACAGCCCCCATAGAAAGTAATGCAGCACAGCCCCCATAAGATGTAATACAGCACAGCCCCCATAGAAAGTAATAAATCTCCCCATAGAATGTAATACAGCCCCCCCAATTGCCCCACAATCCAGTTATCACTCATTGATGTATTTAAAAAAAAACACTCTCCTCGTGCCCTGCGCTGCTCCTGGTTCCGGTCTCTGCAGCTGCAGTCTGCCCGGCCACACCGCAGGTGCGTGATGATATGACGTCATCGCGTACCCGCAGTGTCACTCAGAGCAAGGTAGAGCGAGGAATGATGGGAGAGGGAGTGACAGCAGACGCTCTCTCCTCCATCATTGCATTCAACTGTATCGGCGTCTTAGACGCACAGTCATCTGGCAGGCCCGTATCAGGCCAAAAACGTGTGTCAAAAACAAAAACAGTTACAGGACAGCGTGGCCATCCGGTGAAAGTAGCACAGCATGCAATACCTGAAAAGGTATTTGTTAGTAGGAAGAGTGCAGTGTGGCAATTTTTTAACCAGGATCCGAATGATCAGTCAAAAGTTATCTGTAAGAAATGCTCAAAGACCTTTAGCAGAGTGAAGAATCTTCAAAATTTAAATACAACGTGCATGCGTAGACATTTAACCAGCATGCACTTGCAAGCCTGGACTAACTACCAAACCTCACAAACCGTTGGTGCACCTGCTCAGAATGAAGGTAGTCAGCAACGCTACATTGCTTCCCTCACAGTAAGCCCACCGGTTAGGACCCCACCAGCAGCAAATGTGGAGGTATCGTCACAAGGCCAAAGCAGTCAGGGAATCACAAGGTTATTGGTCGGAAACACTGTATGTAGGCCAACATCAAGAATACCATCACCAACCCTCTCTCAATCCGCCATGTCCACCACCACCACCGCTAGTTCCACCATATGCAGCTCTCCAGTCCAGCTCACCCTACAAGAGACTCTCATTAGGAAAAGAAAGTACTCATCCTCTCATCCGCATACACAGGGTTTGAACGCCCACATTGCTATACTAATCTCCTTAGAGATGATGCCCTACCGGTTGGTTGAAAGCGAAGCTTTCAAAGACCTGATGGCCTACGCAGTACCACACTATGACCTACCCAGTCGGCACTTCTTTGCGAGAAAAGCCATCCCAGCCCTCCACCAGCATGTCAAAGACCGCATTGTCCATGCACTGAGGCAGTCAGTGGAAAGGTGCACCTCACAACAGATGAATGGACCAGTAGGCATGGCCAGGGATGTTACGTGTCCATCACGGCGCATTGGGTTAATGTGGTGGATGCAGGGTCCACAGGGGACAGCCATAGTGGGACAGTTCTACCTAGCCCACGGTCTAGGAAACAGTTGGATGTAGGCATTCGCCATCCCTCCTCCTCCTCCTCCAGAAGCAAAAGCTCGTCCCCAGAGCGCAGTCGCACGACCACTCCATCCGCAGCTGCAGTGTTGTACACAAGGTGTCCCATTATCAAACAGCTAGTGGTAAGCATCAGCAGGCTGTGTTACAAATGAAGTGTTTGGGTGACAACAGACACACCGCGGAAGTCCTGGCTGAGTACTTGCAGCAAGAAACTCAGTCATGGCTGGGAAGTGTACATCTTGAGGCATGCAAGGTAGTCCGTGATAACGGAAGGAATTTTATGGCTGCCATAGCCCTTTCAGAACTGAAACACATACCTTGCCGGGCTCACACCTTGAACCTGGTGGTGCGGTGCTTCCTGAAAAATTATCCGGGGTTACCAGCCCTGCTCCTGAAGGTGCGAAGACTTTGCTCGCACATCCGCCGGTCGCCCGTGCACTCCAGCCGTATGCTGAACCATCAGCGATCGCTGAATCTTCCCCAGCACCGCCTAATAATCGACGTTGCAACAAGGTGGAACTCCACACTGCACATGGTTCAGAGGCTGTGCGAACAGAGGCGTGCTGTAATTTATTTGTGGGAGGATACACATACACGGGCAGGCATTTGGATGGCAGACATGGAGTTGTCTGGTGTGCAGTGGTCGAAGCTACAAGACCTCTGTCAAGTCCTTCAGTGTTTTGAGGAATGCACACGGCTGGTAAGTGCAGACGACGCCATCATAAGCATGAGTATCCCACTAATGCGTCTGCTGATGCAAAGTTTGATGCACATTAAGGGGCAGGCATCTGCAGCCAAGGAGGAGGGAAGCCTTGATGACAGTCAGCCATTGTCTGCTCAGGGAACTGTCCTGGACGAGGTTGCGGACGAAGAGGAGGAGGATGATGGGGATGAATATTTGTGGGAGGAGGATGCTCCTCACGGGGCAATAGAAACTGGTGGCGTTGCAAGGTCAGGTACTGGGTTTTTGCAGGACACAAGTGATGTTGATTTGCAAGAAAGTGCTCCTCACCCCAGCACAAGCAGTGAATTGACACCTGGAACATTGGCCCACATGGCTGAGTATGCCTTGCATATCCCAAAAAGGGACCCCCGCATTATGAAAATGATGACCGATGACGATTACTGGTTGGCCTGCCTCCTGGATCCACGATATAAAGGAAAATTACAAAATATCACGCCACATGAGAACCTTGAGCAAATATTGGCTACCAAACAAGCAACTCTTGTAGACCGTTTGGTTCAGGCATTCCCAGCACACAGCGGAGGTGATGGTTCTCACACGAGCCGTAGGGGGCAACATGGCAGAGGTGTTGGAGGTGCACAAATCCGAAGTGGCGTTGGACAGAGAAGTTTTATGACCAGGTTGTGGAGTGATTTCGCAATAACCGCTGACACAACAGGTACTGCTGCATCGATTCAAAGTGACAGGAGACAGCATTTCTCCAGTATGGTTACAAACTACTATTCCTCCCTTATCGATGTTCTCCCTCACAGGTCATTCCCCTTTGATTACTGGGCATCTAAAATAGACACCTGGCCTGAATTGGCAAAATATTCATTACAGGAGCTCGCTTGCCCTGCTGCTAGTGTGCTATCAGAAAGAGTCTTCAGTGCTGCTGGTTCAATACTGACTGAAAAAAGGACACGTCTGGCTACCCGAAATGTTGATGATCTGACCTTCATTAAAATGAACCAATCATGGATTTCAAATTATTTGGCCCCACCTTCCCCTGCTGACACGTAGCTTGCCTGAAAAATGTCTTGCCTTTGGCCTCCTCTTACTGACTGCTCCAAGTCCTCCATTTGCAGCTGCTGAATGTCCACCATAGGCCATTTTTATACCTCCCTACATGGGCTGACTACCCCCACAAGGCCGTGGTCACCACCTGGCACAAGCACCCATGCGAGTGCCGTTTGCCAGGACAGGTGGGTGTGCCCACTCTTGGGCGATGGCACTGGCACAGGGTCCCTCATAGTACAATGAAGTGTCTCTGATGGTGGTGGTGCACAACCAACGTCAGACACACCGTCGTAATATGAGGGACCCTGTGCCAGTACCGCCGCCCACGAAAGAGTGTTCCCCCCCAGCTCGAACAGTGCTCTACCACTTGCAATACTTACCTCTCCCTGCTCCACCACTGTGTAGTCTGGGCTGTTAAATCCTTCAATGGCACTGTCAATACAAATTTGTTGAAATGATAGATGATAGTTAAAATATACAGGGGCCCTGGCCTCCATTTAGACCAGTTAATACTTTGCGCCTACTACCACTGTTTGCTACTCAGCAGAGGAGCCCACCCCTGTACCTAGCTATGCCACCTGTTTATTTATAAACAATTTTTTGGCAGACATTTAGCCCACTTTATTATTTGGGCCTACTAACTGTGTCTGCCGCTCATTACAGTTGTCCTCCACTGAACAAAGCAATGCCGCCTGTTTAGTCCTGTTACCAATTGTGAACTGCATTTAGCCTACTTTATTATTTGGGCCTACTAACTGTGTCTGCCGCTCATTACAGTTATCCTCCACTGAAAAAAGCAATGCCGCCTGTTTAGTCCTGTTACCACATTTGAACTGCATGTAGCCCACTTTATTATTTGGGCCTATATCTGTGTTTCCTCCTCATCCTGCCCATTGCCCAGCCACTGCTAGATGAGTCTGCTGGTACGTTGACCCAGACCACTGCATTCCCCTTGCACTCTACACAGCCAGAATCTGACCCTGCTGAAAGTCAGGTTCCCCTTCTCGCATACTATACCACCTTACACGGGGACAAAGAGAAAGGTGCAGATGAAAGTGCAGGTTCCTTCATCAGGTGGGGGGGCATACTCGTTGGTGACGTCACTGGCACAGGGCCCCTCATAGTACGCAAAAGTGTCTCTGCCGGTGGGAGGCGCCACCCGCCGTCAAACACACCGCCATACTATGAGGGGCCCTGTGCCAGTGCCAATGCCAATGAGTGAGCCCCCACTGCTTGCTCAGGATCACGGCACTTGCAAAGTTGAAATACTTACCTCTCCCTGCTCCACCGCCGTGACATATTCCGCGTTTCCTGGGCCCATGAAAATCTTGAGCCAGCCCTACCCCCCCCACAACTTTAGCCAGAAGACCCCCAGTTTTCAATGCCTAACTATTATTATAAAGTAAATAAAGATTGACAAGCTTCAGTAATAAGAATTGATGTTTTTGGCATTAAAATGGGCACTGTAGGTGTTTTCCTGTCCTCCACTCACTGCCAACTTTGATTCCCCATTGACTTGCATTGGGTTTCGTGTTTCAGTCAGCCCCCGACTTTTCGCAATAATCGGCCGATTTCACCCGACCCGACTTTTGACAAAGTCGGGTTTCGCGAAATCCGACTCGATCCGAAAAAAGTAAAAGTCGCTCAACTCTAGTCGTGGCAATATCATGCTATGGGGGTGTTTTTCAGCTTCATGGACAGGATGACTGGTTGTTATTGAAGGAAACATGAATGCAGCCAAGTACAGAGATATTCTGGATTAAAATCTCTTCCAGAGTGCTCTGGGCCTCAGACTTGGCCAAAGGTTCACCTTCCAACATGACAAGGACCCTAGGCACGTAGCTAAAATAACAAAGAAGTGGCTTCAGAACAACTCTGTGGCCACTCTTGACTAGCCCAGCCAGAGCCCTGACCTAAACCCAATTGAGCATCTCTGGAGAGACCTGGAAATGGCTGTGCACCAACGTTCACTATCCAATCTTATGGAATTGGAGAGGATCTGCAAGGAAGTATGGCAGAGGATCCCCAAATTCAGGTTTGAAAAACTTGCTGCATCATTCCCAAGATTCATGGCTGTACTAGCTCAAAAGGGTGCTTCTACTCAATACTGAGCAAAGGGTCTAAATGCTTATGACCATGTGATATTTCAGTTATTATTTTTTTATAAATTTGCAAAAATTACTACATTTCTGTTTTTTTCAGTCAAGATGGAGTGCAGAGTGTACATTAATGAGAAAAAAATGAACTTTTTTGAATTTACCAAATGTCTGCAATGAAGCAAAGAGTGAAAAATGTAAAAGAGTCTGAATACTTTCTGTACCCACAGTATGTTCATAGGTATTTACTTGCTTTGTTATTTTTGGTATTTCCTTCTATCTAGGTTTGTGAAATGGATGCTCCGACTGCAAACAGGAGGATGAAAATTCTGGATTTATATTGTGAGTTTGAAAATAAGACACTTAAGTTTAACTTTCTAGAGTCACTGCTTCATTGCCACATAAACACGAAAGCCGCTGCCTTACATTTGGTGGAAAATGTGGGCTGTGTGAACTAAAGCATACTCCCAAAGAAAGCGGAATGTCCATAGTAAAGCATGCAACGCTCAGGCCTGCCAATGAGATGAAGGAAATAAAGAAACAATTGGACATCTTCAATGGACAACAGCGGCAGCAAACTAATAGCCTGATTCTGCAGCAGATTGCTGCCCCTCAAGAGGCGCCTCAACCACTTTGTCCATCCCGAGGTCCAGGACAAAGGCAGAGCGGCACTGAGGAAAATGAGACCGAAGGTTGACCTGGAAGCGTTCCTCACTGTCTTCAAAAGAACAGCGGGACGGACGAAATAGTCGGCTGAAGTGGTGTCCCTGTTCCTGGTGCGAAATGCCCAGAAGGTGTATTTTGACCTCATCTGCATGGATGCTTGGGACTATGAAGGCCTTGAAGGTGAGATTCTTGCCTGGATAGGCGTCAACACCTATGTACGGGCACAGTGGGTATATCAGTGGACTTTGTGGAGGGCTTACCTGCTAGGTTTCAGGCATTTGACTTATTGCACCTGGTAACAAAATGGTTCCAGCTTGGGACCTTGACTCTGTCCTAAATGGTAGATGGGGTAGTGTTCCATTGACTTGTGAGAACTCTGCCAGCAGCCATACAGCGTTGGGTGGGGCAAGCAGATACCGGCAACTTAGATCAGCCGTATCTAGCATTATACCTCCAAGGACTTCATAATGGACTGTGGCTATCATGCCGGCCCCTGCAAGTGCAGGAGCCTGGGAAAGGGACATGACCCTCTGCTAGATTCAGTTAGAACCATGCCCATACTGAAGGGGAACCCCAGAGTGAGGGTGTTAGGAGACCAGTCACCTACTAAACCGATCTCGTGGACTAGCAATGCCATTGCTATCAGATGCTGACATTGCCAAGGGCCAGGACATGTGGCTGCCAACTGCTCCCTGACTGCTGAACTCATGTACTGCAGGTTTACTTGCTAGGTATCAATGTATGCCAGGGCTGTCTACACTGCCCATCTGTGCCAAGTTTGAGTCAATGGACACTCGACAGAGGATCCCTACTTCAAGAAAAGCTTTATTGTGCAAATGGATGCCTCAGAGGAAGGTCTAAGAGCGGTTTTGTCACAGGAGGTGAACAGAGATGAAAGTCCGGTCACCTACTTGAGTAGGAAACTTACGCCTACAAAAAAATTATAGCATACTGGAGGAGTGCTTGACTATCAAGTGGTCCTTGGAGTGGCTATGTTGTTATTTACTTGGACAACAGTTTTGCTTGGTAATGGACCATTCACCCTTGGTCTGGATGAGAAATGCCATGCTCTAGTCACCAGATGGTTTCTATAACTACAAAACTTTAGTTTCTGGGTAGAATATCGAGCTGGGAAGACGCAAGATAATGTGGATGCCTTGTCGCGGGCACCTAGATGCACATAGAGGCATACTGAACCCGCTAGATAGCATTGTAATTACTGCCACGCCTGTGGGTACAATGCAAAATAAAAGAGTGAGTGGATTTGGTCAAACTATTTGACCAATTCAGACTTAAGAAAATCTGACATGGGCTTTTATTCAGAGAGAGAGATCTGAATGATTGGTAGTGGGACGGATCTCTCCCTCCACTCCGGGTCTCGTTAGTGGCCTATGTCCATGAACCCCAGTTACATTTTCAGTTGAAGTTTGGCTGTGTCAGTGTTTTATTTGCAAGCAGCAGAGCAGGAGGTTCTATGTAGGACATGTCTCGTCAGTCTGAACTCAGGCCAGAGAAGGCAAAGCTTCTCACTCGCCAACGAATGATACAGTGGTGCAGTCATCCATGGCAACGGACTGCTGCAAATCGGAGGATAAAAGTTCTGGATTTATTTTGTGAGTTTGAAAATAAAGACATTTAAATTGAACTTTCTTGGGTCACTGCCTCATTGCCTCACAGACATGAAAGCCATTTCTTCACAACATGTATAATTAATACTTGTAAAGTGTATGACACGAACAGAAAAAAGCAAAGATCGCAGGCGGCACTGTCTTGTAAAGTGTATGTTTGCATCCAGTATTGATAAAGTGTATATAGACTAATGTGTATGTAATATCTGTGTGATCAATGAATACTGAAAATTCATGAAAACAACTCTACGTCGTTGTTACTTTTATTCTAATCTTGTAGTACCACTTTAAGTTCTAACAAGAATCACATCACAAGCTTAGCATAAAAATACTTTTCTTTGCGAGCTGTAAATGTTAAATAGAATTTACAGGAAGAATGCATTTTCTTGCTATAATTTAGCAAAAACAAGACGTAATGCTTTTGAAATAGCAGTATTATATATGTGTATTAAAAATAAAGTGTAAGGTTTAGAACACACAAAACATTTCCTAAAGGAAGAAAAGAATGTTCAAAAGAAATGTTTACATGTTTTGCAAACAATTTCCTTCTTCTGATGTAAAATAAAAGCAGCTTTATAACCTTTATCCTAGTTATATCTTAAAATCTCTGCAAAGAAAACACACAGAATTATACTTGGTATTGTAAAATTGTACAGATGGAAATGTGGAATTTAAATTTGCTTCTTCTTTCTAATGCTACTGAAAGCATGGATCATTGCTTCAAAAAAATGTTTGAAATTTCTATGTTTGTAGAGTGCCTAAGGATTAGTTATTTATTTTTATTATTTTTTATATCTGCCTTGCAGATGTTATTGTATTCCTTCCGTTTACCGGACTCAAAATATATACTAACTTGAACTGAGTGACATACGTCATTAATTTTTTTCACATGTTTGGTTTATTGCATATAACTTACAGAATATTATACCTGAATTGTCAAAAAAAAAAATTAAGAATTCTTGTCACATATGAAAGTTTGAGTTTTAATTAGTGCTTTGCAATGAAATATAACTCAAATAATATTCTGTCCTTTGTCATGGAAGCAAAACAGTTTGAACATGTTGCTTTTTTATTGTTGCATGATCCTTCTGGCTAAATTCTGGCATGCTTGCTTTTGGACATGCAAGTTCAAAGCTAAGTGGCTGTTTCCTGTAAAGATTGATCTCCCTCTTCCTTCTCTCTTTTCTACTTTCTTTATCTCATAAGTGTCCCCAGTGATACACATGAAAATTGCATTTTAGAGAGGAAGAAAACTGAAACTCTAGCTTCGCTCATAGGGGTAGCAATCTTAAAAGTCAATATTGACCCTTGCAAGTCTTGCCAAATGACTTCGGATTATATTCAAAACCAAACATTCTATTTGCATACATGTGTTTTGTGGTGTTTGTCTCTCATCAGTGCAAAGCAGAGATCTGATTTCGCTAGGTAATAGGTCTCTGATAAGGGTTTTTAGTGGTAAAGCTTTCTACTTGTGGAGAGTGCCAAGCGAGCGTAAGAAGACTCATAAGACAGGCAATTCTCCTCTGGAAATTTATATGTGGAAATAGCCTATTCAGAGAGGAAGGAAGATGATTTGCACTCTAGTGCAAACTATTGGGGAAGCAATTCAAAAAGTCAATATTGACCTTTTCATGAGTTTTGTATTAATGAGATGCAGTTTCCCTGAAAGAGGTGTCTTCAAATGGAGTGTCTAGCTTGGTTTTTTTACCCTAAGTCATGGGCAAAGGCTTGATGAAAGGTCAATATTGACTTTTAGGTTTGGTACCCCAATAGATGGCACTGGAGTTTAAGTTCTCTTCCTCTTTGAAGAGGAATACGGATATTTAAAGGGAATCATGAAAAATACTATTAACATGTAGATATGGAGTTAATAGTGTTAATAGCATTCTGAATCAGCCCAGCGCTGTCACTTAGACCCATGCTGCCCCCGTGACTGAAACCCGAAAATTACCAGGAGGAACAAAGTTAATTTCCTCCCAGCAGCGGGGGTTTAAGTGTGAGCACCTGACAGATTCAGAATGCCATTAACGTGCAGATTAACCCCATACCTGCAGGTTAATTGTGTTTTTATGTGACAGGCTCTTATTACATTTCTTGAAGAGCATTGCATGGTCTAAAAGTTTCATTACAAGTTTAACTTTCCAGATTAAAATTCTAGTAATGTATAACAAATTTTGTCTGAAAAATACTGACCTATACAAGCCTCCGCTGTGCTCAGTAGGATGTTAGCACTTAGCTGGAAACAAGGAGTAATACATTATTGCAAGATCAGCCTATGCAAAGCGTTTATAATCTATATCCATGGAACAGCATAAGTCTGGAAAAGAGCTGTATAGAAAAAATAGTAAGATATTATTCATTGAAACTATTCGCAAAGTTTTTTTTTATTTTATATGCACTGGCACAAAGAAAAAATGGTTGCATATTCTATACAATGTTCCCATTTGAGCATCGAACATAAAACACAAGGTAATAATTGTAAACTGGGGATAATATTTTACTCATTGAAAAAAAGAGAAAAATTGCTAAAATTCACTTTATAACCAGGTGTTTTTGAAATTTTGGCAAAGTTAAATCCACAGAATATAACAAAGTGAAATATTTGGAATGTAGGTTTGAAAAAAAATAATCTTACTAAAAATTCTTCATTAACTCATTCAGCAATCTGCTGTGGACAGGGATACATAAAGCTGTTGGAGCCAAATGGCTAAACATTTTTAAAAACACTATTGCAAAAATATTTTTAGCCACAAATTTATGCATATCAAGGGGTATTCCCATCTCCAAAATCCTATTCTAATTTGTAGTAGATGTTATAATAATAATTAGGAAGGTAGGCAGAGATAAGAGTGGAGCTGAAGAGTGGTGCAGTGCTCTAGAGAGCTTTGAGAGGGTGATAAGTTTATGTTGTATTTTATAGAGGATAAGCAACCAATGCAATGACTGGCACAGGGAAGAGCCAATGAGATAGTAATATGAATACCAGTTAGTAGTGACTTTTAGCTTTCAATATGAGAATAAATCAGAGTGACAGCATCAGTGTGAGTTTTTGCAGTTTCGATGTTAAGAAAAGAGTGGATTACTCAATTGTTTATGAGGTGCAGTTGACATGAGCAATTGAGTGATTTGATATAGGGGAATGAAGCTCAATATCAAATCACCCCTAACAAAGTGATGTTGCCAAAGAGTTATGGTAGTATCACACACAGAAATTGAAATATCAACTTTAGATATGTTGGTAGAGGGTAGAAACTAAAGAAATTAAGTTTTGGAAAGATTCAGCATTAGTTAGAGTGAGGACATCATATTAGAGACAATGGACCATCACTGGTATTTTGAAGCAGTGCAAGCTATAATAAAGTGTCAATAGTGTAGACAAGGTACTGAAAGCTAAACATGGTGTTAGTTTGTCCAATAGGAGTTGTGTAGCGTCAAGCACTGAACCCTGAAGAACCCCAATAGTAAGGCAAAGAGGAGAAGAAGAAGAAGGGCCAGCAAGTGAGATACTGAAAGAACAGTCAAAAAAGTAAGAGGTCAACCAAGAGAAAGAACTATCCTTACAGCAAATTGAGTGGTGCATGCTGAGGATTGAGTGATAAATGGTAACAAATGCTAGTCAAATAAAAAAAAGTAGTTGCCATTTGATTTAGCTGTAAGTAAATAATTTGAAACTTAAGAATAAAGTAATTCTTTGCAACTTTAAATTTTGTAACCGTTTTATTTTTCTGTCAACATAGCGAACAAATCAAGATCCCTAGGTGAAGTAGATCCTCTAAGCCCAAGGTCCAGGTAAGCACACAGGCCCTCTGGCATCAAAGCAGCAGGCCAGTGTAGCACACAGGAAACAGATAGCTGAGTTACTGGAGGCAAGCTGAACATCTTAAAGGGGTCCTGGAAGCCTCAAGCCAGCAGGAGACATCCTGGAAGCTGCAGGTAGACACACAGAGGCAAACTATCAGTCTTTAAGGGATCCAGGAGACTACAGACAGGTAGCTGATTTACTGGGAGCCACAGACTAATGAAGTCCTGAAGAGCACTGACAAATAGTGGGGACACTGGAAGCAGAAGAAAAACAGGTGAAGTCCTGAATAACACTGAAAGGCAGCAGGGTTACTGAAAGCAACTGTAATAATTATAGGGGATAATTCAGGAGACTCTTTGCGTGGAACAAGACAACTACAGGACACAGTTTTATAAGTGGTAAAGTCTATATTATCACACGGTGATTCAAACAGGTGCAGAGAGAAACTCAAGTCCACAACACTTGGTGCAAATATCAAATGCAGCTCAGCAGTCTATAGGAAACTTCAGAGGAAAATGCAATCATGCAGAAAGTCTATGAAGCACAATTATTCTTGAGGATACTTGACATGAAAAAGTCCTTGCTTAGTCCAAAACACAGATAGATATGCTTATAAGGCAGTTCAAGTAATATCTTAGCTCAACCAGGGAGGTCTGGGTAATAGTCTCAGGTTCTTGCAGAGCAGCAACAGCTTACATGTCCAGCAAATGCAGATGGAAGTAAACACGAGCAGCAGATGAAGGAGGATTACTGGAACTGGTGTATGCAGCAGGAACTCAGAGCAGAGTAGCAGGATCACCACACAGGTTCACAGGAGCAGGTATATAGCCAGACAGTCAACAGAGGTCAGGAGCTGGATGCAAGGCAGAATACTCTAGCACAGACTGAAGGCTGGGGTGGAGTTTTATAGCAGGAAGACACAGTGCACATGAGACCAAAGACGCCATCTTGGAAAAGGGCAGTAATGCACAAAAAGGTAATAACAAATGTTCAGAGTCCTGACATTATTCCCTCCTTAGAAGCGGCCTCAGGATGATCCAGGACCTGGTTTCTCAGGGAATCTCTGATGAAAACGAGAAATCTTCTGTTGGGCATTGATGTTTTCCACAGGTTCCCAAGAGTCTTCCTCAGGGGGATATCCCTGCCATCTTATCAGATATTGGAGCCGATTCCTGCGAATCCTGGAATCAACAATTTCCTTCACCGCAAATTGTTCTTGCCCATCAATCACCACAGGCTGCGGAGGTGGCACAACACGTCCCTGGAAGGTATTAGGAGATACAGGCTTTAGTAAAGATACATGAAAAACTGGGCGTACCTTCATAGTCCTAGGCAGCTTCAGCCGGCAGGCCACAGAGCTCACAATACCGTTGATCTTGAAAAGGCCAATGAATTTCTGTCCAAGTTTTGGTGAAAGAATGTTTAACTTCAGATTCTTAGTTGCTAACCACACGGAATCTCCTACCTTGAACATGGGTGCAGGTTTACGGAATCTATCAGGCGATCTCTTATAACGTTCTTGAGCTGTGGTCAGGGATTCCTTCAGAACCTCCAGATTTTGCCTCATTGCAGTCAGCCTTTCCTCCACTGCCGGAACTGGAGAATTAATTGGAGACCTAGGTAAGATACACGGATGATAAACCAGATTGGCAAAGAAAGGTGTAAATTTAGTGGAGGCGCTCTGAGAATTGTTATATGAAATTTTGGCTAACGGCAGCAACTCCAACCAATCATCCTGGAGATGGCTGACATAGCATCTTAGATATTGTTCCAGCGTCTGGTTGGTACGCTCAGTCTGACCATTTGTCTGGGGATGGTAAGCGGAAGAGAGACAGACATTAATATTGAGTGCAGAGCAATACCCCTTCCAGAATCTTGAAGTGAACTGCACTCCACAGTCAGAGATGATCTCATCCGGAACCCCATGCAACCGAAAGACATTCTGTATAACCAAGTTCACTGTATCTTTAGCTGAGGGGAGGCCGGTGCACGGAACAAAATGAGCAGCTTTAGTCAGGATATCAACTACCACCATGATTGTATTCATGCCCCCTGATGTAGGCAGCTCCACAATAAAGTCCATTGATATAGACCCCCAAGGGCGGGACGGAACAGGTAATGGGTTTAGAAGACCCGTAGGTGCCACATGAGGAGTCTTGTGACGAGCGCATACCTCGCAAGAGAGAACATAGTCCTTGGTATCCTTCAGGCAAGTTGGCCACCAGAAGAATTGGCTCAGGAACTCTTGTGTCTTCTGTACCCCCTGTGACCAGCCAACTTGGAGTCATGTACCAAATTGAGGATCTGCAGACGGACGACCTCAGGGACGTAGATAAGTCAATCTCTGAACCACATGCCACCCTTAAAGACAAGATTAATATCCACAGGTGGGTTGGCCAGAAATACATCAACATCATAAGCCTCCCTGCACTCCTTCCACAAGTCCCAATCGTGGATAACTCCGATGAAATTGGCATCAGATAGAATGGTCTTGGACGGGGCTCCAGGTACGGAATCCGCAGCATGGATTTGGGATAAAGCATCAGCCTTCCCATTATGAGAACCTGGACGGTACGAGATAACAAAGTTAAATTGATTTAAAAATAAGTTCCAACGAGCCTGACGAGGAGAAAGACATCTAGCGGATCTAAGGAACTCTAAATTGCGATGGTTAGTTAGCACTATGATCTGTTGTGCAGCTCCTTGCAGATGATGCCTCCATTCTTTGAAAGCCGCAATAATAGCCAGCAATTCCTTGCCTCTTGTTATGATCCTTAGTGGTTGAGGATCACAAATTACTCCAGCTAAGTAACAAACATAGGACAAGCTCTAGGGAGGTGGTAAACTGGACTGACCGCAAATCTGAACCTATCCAAATACACTAGAAGTAGCCGGTGAACGTGCCTAAAAATCCTAGACGTCTCGAGCCAGCCTAAGGAACTAACTACCCCGAGAGAGAAAGAAAGACCTCTCTTGCCTCCAGAGAAATAATCCCCAAAGATATAGAAGCCCCCAACAAATAATAACGGTGAGGTAAGAGGAAGGCACATACACAGGGGTGAAAGCAGATTCAGCAAATGAGGCCCACTAATACTAGATAGCAGAAAATAGAAAAGGGAATCTATGCGGTCAGTAAAAAACCCTTACAAAATATCCACTCTGAGATTTCAAGAACCCCCACACCAACTAACGGTGTGGGGGGAGAAACTCAGTCCCCTAGAGCAACCAGCAAGCGAGGAAATCACATTTTAGTGAGCTGGACTAAAAACATAATGAATGCTGATAATCAAAAAATGATCAAACAAAAACTTAGCTTGTCTTGGAGAAACTGGGAGCAAGGTAGACACAAGGAATCTGAAGAGCACTGAATACATTGATAGCAGGCAAGGAACTGAGTATCCAGGTGAGCTAAATAGGAAACCAACCAAGGATAACGAACCAGCTGATGCTGCCAACCTGCAGAAAGACAACACTACACAGTACCGCTTGTGACCACTAGAGGGAGCCCAAAAATAGAGTTCACAACAGTACCCCCCCCTTGAGGAGGGGTCACCGAACCCTCATCAAGACCCCCAGGGCGATCAGGATGAGCCGCGTGGAAGGCACGAACCAAATCGGCCGCATGAACATCAGAGGCGACAACCCAGGAATTATCCTCCTGACCATAGCCCTTCCACTTAACCAAATACTGAAGCCTCCGTCTAGAGATACGAGAATCCAAAATCTTCTCCACCACATACTCCAATTCGCCCTCGACCAGCACCGGAGCAGGAGGCTCAACAGAAGGAACCACAGGTACCACATACCTCCGCAACAAAGACCTATGGAACACATTATGAATGGCAAACGATGCTGGGAGATCCAAACGAAAAGACACCGGGTTAAGGATTTCCAAGATCTTATAAGGACCGATGAAGCGAGGCTTGAATTTAGGAGAGGAGACCTTCATGGGAACATACCGAGAAGACAGCCACACCAAATCCCCAACACGAAGTCGGGGACCCACACCGCGGCGGCGGTTGGCAAACCGCTGGGCCTTGTCTTGTGACAATTTCAAATTGTCCACCACATGGTTCCAAATCTGCTGCAACCTATCCACCACAGAATCCACCCCAGGACAGTCAGAAGGCTCAACCTGACCCGAGGAAAAACGAGGATGGAAACCAGAATTGCAGAAAAAAGGCGAAACCAAAGTAGCAGAACTAGCCCGATTATTAAGGGCAAACTCGGCCAACGGCAAAAAAGTCACCCAATCATCCTGATCAGCAGAAACAAAACATCTCAAATAAGTTTCCAACGTTTGATTAGTTTGCTCGGTTTGGCCGTTAGTCTGAGGATGGAAGGCCGACGAAAAAGACAAATCAATGCCCATCTTAGCACAAAAAGTCCGCCAAAACCTGGACACAAACTGGGATCCTCTATCAGACACAATATTTTCAGGAATGCCGTATAAGCGAACCACATTCTGAAAAAATAGAGGAACCAAATCGGAGGAAGAAGGCAACTTAGGCAAGGGCACCAAATGGACCATCTTGGAAAAACGATCACACACCACCCAGATGACAGACATTTTCTGAGATACTGGAAGATCCGAAATAAAATCCATGGAAATGTGTGTCCAAGGCCTTTTCGGAACAGGCAAAGGCAAAAGCAAACTGCTGGCACGAGAACAGCAAGGCTTAGCCCGAGCACAAATCCCACAAGACTGCACAAAGGAACGCACATCCCGCGACAAGGAAGGCCACCAGAAGGACCTAGCCACCAAATCTCTGGTACCAAAAATCCCAGGATGACCCGCCAACACCGAAGAATGAACCTCGGAAATAACTCTGCTGGTCCATCTATCCGGGACAAACAGTCTCTCTGGTGGACAACGGTCAGGTCTATCCGCCTGAAATTTCTGCAGCACTCGTCGCAAATCTGGGGAAATGGCAGACAAAATAACTCCCTCTCTGAGAATACCAGCCGGCTCAGAAACTCCCGGAGAGTCAGGCACAAAACTCCTAGAAAGTGCATCAGCTTTCACGTTCTTCGAACCAGGCAGGTATGAGACCACGAAGTTGAAACGGGAGAAAAACAACGACCAACGAGCCTGTCTAGGATTCAGGCGCTTGGCAGATTCAAGGTAAATCAGATTTTTGTGATCAGTCAAGACCACCACACGATGTTTAGCTCCTTCGAGCCAATGTCGCCACTCCTCAAATGCCCACTTCATAGCCAACAACTCCCGATTACCAACATCATAATTCCGCTCGGCAGGCGAAAACTTTCTTGAAAAGAAAGCACATGGCTTCATCACAGAGCCATCAGAGCTTCTCTGCGACAAAACAGCCCCTGCTCCAATCTCAGAAGCATCAACCTCGACCTGGAAGGGGAGAGAGACATCTGGCTGACATAAGACTGGAGCTGAAGAAAACCAGTGCTTCAGCTCCCGAAAGGCCTCCACGGCCGCAGGAGACCAATTAGTCACATCAGAACCCTTCTTGGTCAAATCCGTCAAAGGTTTAACCACGCTAGAAAAATTAACGATGAAACGACGGTAAAAATTTGCAAAACCCAAGAACTTCTGAAGACTCTTAACAGACGTGGGCTGAGTCCAGTCATGAATAGCCTGGACTTTGACTGGGTCCATCTCCACAGTAGAAGGAGAAAAAATAAAACCCAAAAAGGAGACCTTCTGTACTCCGAAGAGTCATTTTGAGCCCTTCACAAATAAAGCATTAGCACGCAGGACCTGAAACACCATCCTGACCTGCTTCACATGGGACTCCCAATCATCAGAAAAGACCAAAATGTCATCCAGATAAACAATCATAAATTTATCCAGATATTCTCGGAAGATGTCATGCATGAAGGACTGAAACACAGAAGGAGCATTAGAGAGTCCAAAAGGCATCACTAAGTACTCAAAATGGCCTTCGGGCGTATTAAATGCTGTTTTCCATTCATCTCCCTGCTTAATGCGCACAAGGTTATACGCACCACGGAGATCTATCTTGGTGAACCAACTGGCACCCTTAATCCGAGCAAACAAATCAGACAATAGTGGCAAAGGATACTGAAATTTGACTGTGATTTTATTCAGAAGACGATAATCTATACAAGGTCTCAAAGAACCGTCCTTCTTGGCCACAAAAAAAAAATCCTGCACCAAGAGGGGAAGAGGATGGGCGAATATGTCCCTTCTCCAAAGACTCCTTTATATAACTCCGCATCGCAGCATGCTCTGGTATAAACAAATTAAAAAGTCGTCCCTTAGGGAATTTACTACCAGGAATTAAATTTATAGCACAGTCACAATCCCTATGAGGGGGCAGGGCACTGGACCTGGGCTCATCAAATACATCCTGGTAGTCAGACAAAAACTCAGGGACCTCAGAAGGAGTGGAAGAAGCAATAGACACCAACGGAGTATCGCCATGAATTCCCTGACAACCCCAACTTGACACAGACATAGCTTTCCAATCTAAAACTGGATTATGAGCCTGCAGCCATGGCAGACCCAAAACGACAACATCATGCAAATTATGCAGAACAAGAAAGCAAATCACCTCCTGATGTACGGGAGTCATGCACATGGTCATTTGCGTCCAATACTGAGGCTTATTCTCAGCCAATGGCGTAGCATCAATTCCCCTCAGAGGAATAGGAAATTCCAAAGGCTCCAGGACAAAACCACAGCGCCTGGCAAACGACAAATCCATCAGATTCAGGGCAGCACCCGAATCCACAAAAGCCATAACCGGGTAGGACGACAAAGAACAAATCAAAGTAACAGACAAAATAAATTTAGGCTGTATAGTACCAATGGTGACAGGTTTAGCGATTTTTTTTAAGCGTTTAGAGCGTGCTGAGATAACATGAGTAGAATCACCACAGTAAAAGCACAACCCATTCTGACGTCTATGACTTTGTCGCTCAATTCTGGTCAGAGTTCGGTCACATTGCATAGACTCAGGTCTCTGTTCAGAAAATACCGCCAAAGGATGAGCAGATTTGCGCTCCCGCAAATGCCGATCAACCTGAATGGCTAAAGCCATAGAATCACTCAGACTTGTAGGGGTGGGAAACCCCACCATAACATTCTTAACGGCCTCAGAAAGACCTTCTCTGAAATTTGCAGCCAGGGCACACTCATTCCATTGAGTAAGCACCGACCATTTCCGAAATTTTTGACAATACACCTCTGATTCATCCTGACCCTGAGAGATAGCCAGCAACGCTTTTTCTGCCTGATTCTCAAGATTAGGCTCCTCATAAAGCAATCCAAGAGCCAGAAAAAATGCATCTACATTAAGCAATGCAGGATCTCCTGGCGCCAGAGAGAAAGCCCAATCTTGAGGGTCACCACGCAACAAGGAGATAACAATTTTAACTTGCTGAGCGGAATCACCAGAGGAACGAGGTCTCAGAGATAGAAATAACTTACAATTATTCTTAAAATTTAGAAACCTAGATCTATCTCCAGAAAACAACTCAGGAATGGGTATCTTTGGTTCTGACATAGGGCTATGAATAACAAAATCCTGAATACTTTGCACCCGTGCAGTAAGATGATCCACACTAGAAGTCAGAGTCTGAACATTCATGTCTGCAGCTGAGCTCAAAACCACCCAGAGTTCAAGGGGATGAAAGAAGCTAAACAGACTGCAGCAAAGGAAAAGCGGGAGGAAAAAAAAAATGTACTCAGGTCTTCTTTTTATCCCACTTCTGCGATGCATTAAACACTTTTTGGCCTGCTATACTGTTATGATCCTTAGTGGTTGAGGATCACAAATTACTCCAGCTAAGTAACAAACATAGGACAAGCTCTAGGGAGGTGGTAAACTGGACTGACCACAAATCTGAACCTATCCAAACACACTAGAAGTAGCCGGTGAACGTGCCTAAAAATCCTAGATGTCTCGAGCCAGCCTAAGGAACTAACTACCCCGAGAGAGAAAGAAAGACCTCTCTTGCCTCTAGAGAAATATTTCCCAAAGATATAGAAGCCCCCAACAAATAATAACGGTGAGGTAAGAGGAAGGCACATACACAGGGGTGAAAGCAGATTCAGCAAATGAGGTTCACTAATACTAGATAGCAGAAAATAGAAAAGGGAATCTATGCGGTCAGTAAAAAACCCTTACAAAATATCCACTCTGAGATTTCAAGAACCCCCACACAAACTAACGGTGTGGGGGGAGAAACTCAGTCCCCCAGAGCAACCAGCAAGCGAGGAAATCACATTTTAGCGAGCTGGACTAAAAACATAATGAACGCTGATAATCAAAAAATGATCAAACAAAAACTTAGCTTGTCTTGGAGAAACTGGGAGCAAGGTAGACACAAGGAATCTGAAGAGCACTGAATACATTGATAGCAGGCAAGGAACTGAGTATCCAGGTGAGCTAAATAGGAAACCAACCAAGGATAACGAACCAGCTGATGCTGCCAACCTGCAGAAAGACAACACTACACAGTACCGCTTGTGACCACTAGAGGGAGCCCAAAAATAGAGTTTACAACAGCCTCCCACGTCGTAATTCTTCTCTGCTGAGGTTAGTCTACGGGAAAAGAAAGCACAAGGATGTAGCAGACCCTTCTCTCCAGTTCTTTGGGAGAGAATAGCCCCCAAAGCATTATCAGAAGTGTCCACCTCCACAATGAAAGAAAGTGTTGGATCTGGGTGTATCAACAGCGGTGCTGATGTGAAACAGATCTTAAGCCGATCAAAAGCTTCTTGAGCCTGTGATGACCACTTAAAGGGCTTTTCCTTCTTTGTCAAGGAAGTAATGGGACGGACAATATCAGAAAAATTTCGAATGAAGCGTCTGTAGAAATTTGCAAAACCAATAAAACGTTGGACCTCCTTAACGTTCTTGGGTACCGGCCAGTCAAGGATAGCCTGAATCTTACCAGATTCCATTTTCAGCCCCTGGGGAGAGATGATATAACCTAAGAACTGTATCTCAGAATGATGGAACTCACATTTCTCCGGCTTAATATACAGATGGTTCTCTTTCGGACGTCTTAAAACAGTTTTGACATGTTCTTCATGTTCCTGTAGAGAGTCAGAAAAGATTAATATATCGTCCAAATTGATCACTACAAACTGGTCCAACAAATCTCTGAAAATGTCATTAGCAAGGTGTTGAAACGTTGCAGGGGCGTTACAAAGCCCGAAGGGCATCATAAGAGATTCAAAGTGTCCATACCGGCATCTGAATGCTGTCTTCCACTCATCCCCTGGACGAATGCGCACCAAATTATAAGCCCCACTAAGATCCAGTTTAGAGAACACCTTAGCATGGTGGACTCTTTCCAGTAATTTGGGAATCAGAGGCAAAGGGTAACGGTTTCGTACGGTTACCTTATTGAGTTCCCGATAGTAAACACAGGGTCTCAGGGTCCCATCCTTCTTCTTTACAAGAAAGATAGGTGCCCCTGCTGGTGAGGAAGAAGGACGTATGAAGCCTTTGGCAAGATTTTCATCAATATACTCCTTTAAGGCTTGAAGCTCAGGTGCCGCCAAAGGGTATACGTTACCAAAAGAAATAGCTGCCCCAGGCAGCAACTCAATGGGACAGTCATAATACCTGTGTGGAGGAAGCTGATCTGCATTCTTCTTGTCACAGATGTCAGAGAACTCTTTATATGCTGGAGGTAAAGGAAATAAGTGTACATGTGGTTCCGTAGCCGTGGACTCAGGGACAGCTTCTGTTAACGCTGAGTTGCTCCTTGTTGGAAAGATAATCTCCTTGGTCTCCCAGTTGATAATTGGGTTCTGAGAACGCAACAAAGGAATGCCTAAAATCACAGGAAAATGAGGAGAAGAAATTAGCAAGAAAGAAAGTTGCTCCTGATGATTAGGCGCCAACAAAATTTCAATGGGTACGGTCTCCTGATCCACAGGCCCAGAGATTAAAGGTGACCCATCCACTGTTTCCATGGTAATTGGAGAGGCTCTTTGCTGAATTTCAATACCATGTTCCTTGGCAAATGTGATATCCATGAAATTGCCACCTGCACCAGAGTTAATCATAGCTTCACTGGAAATCCACTGTCCTGAACACAGGATCTTAATAGGGAGAGAACAGTGAGAGTTCTTTTCCTTAAGCTCCTTGGGGGGTGAGGTCATAGAAAGTGAATGGAATACAGCGTTTAAAGGCAGGCTACATTCAGAGATGTCAGATTCATCATCACAGTTGTCATACTCCCCTACTGCTGCTAGCACCTTGTTAGGCCTTCTAGGACACTTAGGATAATTGATCAAGAAGTGGTCAGATTGGCCGCAGTAGAAACATAGACTTTCACGAAGGCGATGCTCCCGGGGCTCATTGATCTTGCGCCTCTGAATGGAATCAATTTGCATGAGCACCTCCTCTAGCTCCCAAGATGTTTTACCTGCAGGCTCTTTGAAAGGAAGGGAAAAGTTAGAAATACGGTTATATGCAGCAAACTTCTCCTGCCTACGCTCAGTAAGGCGAATGTCAATGCGCACACAAAGCTGTATAAATGTCTCTAGCTCTTGTGGTGACTCAGAGTGAGCTAGTTCATCTTTTACAATACTAGACAGACCCCTTTTAAAAATAGGCAACTGTGCATAACTGTCCCAATTGGTATCTACCGCTAATCTCCTGAATTCAGTAGCATACTCAATAACAGAACGTTTTGCCTGGCGTAAAGACAATAAAGCAGATTCAGCGGTTGCACAACGATTAGGATCATCAAATATTAATGCCGTAGCAGCCAAGAAATCATCCAAGTTATTTAACCGTGGGTCACGATACTCAATCATCGGATTCGCCCAGGCGAGCGCTCGTGCGGTCAGCAGCATTATTACACACAATACTTTGGATCTATCATTAGGAAAACGGTCAGCATGTACATCAAAATATAGCATACATTGATTCACAAAGCCACGAAATTTGTCGCGATCATCATTAAATCTGAATGGGGGCAACTTAGGTGGGCTAGCTGGTGGCGGTTTCCCAGAGGGAAAAGTCATTTGTGCAGCTATTTGCGTGCTTATGTCCTGAAAAGCCCATTCATACTGGGACTCTATGCCAGCAAGTTTGTTTTCCTGGGCTGCCATGCTGGTGCTTAAGTCCTGCAAAGTCTGTCCAAACACTTGTTGATTGTGTTCAAAGCTTCCAAACTTCTTTTGCAGACCTTCCACATCTTTCTGCAGTGATCTAATTATGGAAAACACCTGCTCTAGTCTGCTTTCTGCAGTCATTGTTCCAGCAGTCTCCTTTTTTTTTAGGCTAGAGTATCCTGTAACAATTATAGGGGATAACTCAGGAGACTCTTTGCGTGGAACAAGACAACTACAGGACACAGTTTTATAAGTGGTAAAGTCTATATTATCACACGGTGATTCAAACAGGTGCAGAGAGAAACTCAAGTCCACAACACTTGGTGCAAATATCAAATGCAGCTCAGCAGTCTATAGGAAACTTCAGAGGAAAATGCAATCACGCAGAAAGTCTATGAAGCACAATTATTTGTGAGGATACTTGACACGAAAAAGTCCTTGCTTAGTCCAAAACACAGATAGATATGCTTATAAAGCTTTTCAAATAATATCTTAGCTCAACCAGGGAGGTCTGGGTAATAGTCTCAGGTTCTTGCAGAGCAGCAACAGCTTACATGTCCAGCAAATGCAGATGGAAGTAAACACGAGCAGCAGATGAAGGAGGATTACTGGAACTGGTGTATGCAGCAGGAACTCAGAGCAGAGTAGCAGGATCACCACACAGGTTCACAGGAGCAAGTATATAGCCAGGGAGTCACCAGAGGTCAGGAGCTGGATGCAAGGCAGAATATTCTAGCACAGACTGAAGGCTGGGGTGGAGTTTTATAGCAGGAAGACACAGTGCACATGAGACCAAAGACGCCATCTTGGAAAAGGGCAGTAATGCACAAAAAGGTAATAAAAAATGTTCAGAGTCCTGACAGCAACAGACAAACAGGTGAAGTATTGAAGACCACTGAAAGGCAGCATGGTTACTCAGGTACTGGAAACCACAGGTGACCAATAGACAGCCTTGGACAAGAACTGTGCATAGACAAACTAAATAGTTACTAGAAAGTTTGAACACAATAATAAAACAAAAGTATGTTTAAAAGAAAAATGTTCAGCTCACCCCGTTATGTCCTAGTTCCTTGGTTGGTCATCGGCGCACGGAGCCACCCTGGTGCTGGCGGTGAGGAAATCCAATATACAAGAAAAGTTGTCTCCAGCGACCACAGGAGATATGGTCCTTAAAACTTGATGTTTATTCAGCTGCAGCGCCCCAGAATCCTGGTCGTTGCAGTACTGTGGCTCCGCCACTATGGGGGGCTATGGTACGTCTGATGGCACTGAAGGAGTTCATCTGACCAGGTATCACATACACCAATACATTTCACAGTCGGGCCTCCAGGGGGAGCTAAGGGTGCTATTCATTAGGCCACTCCTCACATACTGGTAAAACTGGGGGTCAGGCAGGAAGTTAGGGAGAAAGCTGACTGGGTTGGAACCAGGCAACACCTTGTGGCAGAGGGTGTTGTGGGGGAAGATTCGGTAGGGTCCCTGTCAGGGGTGGGATCCTGACAGAGGCCTGGCAACGAGAAAGAATGTTACGGGACCGTGCCTGCTCAGTATAGCGGCGGTGCCCCAAGAAAGGATAAGAAGCGAGATTTATTGTGCTGAGTGAGAAACGAGATCAAAGCAAGAAGGAGAATACCAGTAGGAGTCGTGCTGTAAGATCGAGGCAACATCCTACTGAGGCGCAAACAACCGGCGGCCAGAACGCCGAGGAAGTACAGAGCTCTAAGCCATACTTCAAACCAACGGCAGGACAGTCAGTCACAGGCGGGCTGTCTCACCTAAATCACCTACGCAGACATAGGGGGCAACCTGTGGAGAGGGGTGACTCTAGGGTCCCGGAAGAGCTCCGAGCCTACCCATCATATGGGTGCGTCCCAACCGTAACATCAGGGAGGGACGGAGGATTAGCAGAACATCATCTAATCGAGTTGTGAGGGAACACGAGAAACAGACACAACAGTTGTGGGGACTATCCCGTAAGCACAGCAGGGGAGGACCACAACACATAGCGCTAGCAGGAAGGCACAGATTTCCACCTGCAAAGAGAACTCTGGAGGTGCCATTGGACCGGCCGGACTTGCGCAGCCTGGTGAACCGTATTCCGGACTGAGGACCCAGAGACCTTCAGTAAAGAGGTAAAGAGACTGCAACCTGGTGTCCTCGTTATTTACTGCGACCGGCACTACACCGCACCACTAACACCATCTACATCTATCACTGTACGCCCCTCAGCAGGGTCACGGACCGCGTCTAGCCACCGTGACAACCCCAGAGCAGAGACTCAGAGGCCCGGTACCGGGTACCCCTCGGCCCTGCGGCAGTGGGGGCGCTACACAGCCATCATGTTAAAAAGCACAGAAATGCAGACATGAGCAATCCCAGTTCAGGGAATGAATCCTACGCGTTTCAACCTACACTACTTTAATCATGGATTCATGATTCATTCATGGATTCATTCATGATTAAGACCGGATAGGTTGAATCACGTAGGATTCGTTCCCTGCATTGGGATTGCTCACGTCTGCATATCTGTGCTTTTCAACATGATGGCAAGTTTTAAGAACCATATCTTCTGTGGTCACTGGAGACAACTTTTCTTGTATATTAAAGCAAAAGAATGTATCTTGGGAGGCCTTATGTAAGCGTTGGAAATACAATACATGGGAGCATGCAGGGCTACTTGCAAAGTTCAACATGGAGCACAATAAAATATAACAGACCAGGGCAGGTGCATAACAATACTCATATCGGAAATTTGGGAATTAATTTTTGTAGGACAATGCATCAAATGTTCAGTGTATATAATGCATATGTATTATTAAATGGAGGGGGGACAGCAATTTTTCCATTTTACCAAACTCCTTTATTATAACAGTATAAAAGATGAGATTTTTTTTCCCTGGAAAGTGTTTAATTTTCATTAGTACTATTTGGTGGCATATGCAACATTACTGTATGTCTTGTTAGGGCTTATTAAGACATCTGTTTTTTGTGAATGAGTGCTATCCATGATTTTCCCAGATAATACTTGTACCTGTGATAGTCTATGAAGACATTCACAGATCTGTGATTTTTCAAAAACCGAGAAGTCAGCGGAAAATTTTAGAAACATGGACGATTTTGATCCGAGGGTCAGATCAAAATCGGAAATGCAAGTTAATGAGTCAGTGAAAACATGTGACCACACTCAGATAACATTTCAAACATTTCATGGACTGTTAGAAAAGAGTAGGAGGAGAATATATATTTTTTTATATTTCTTCATGGATGATAATAGTACATGAGTCTGATCAAACTTGAATCAGAGCCTGATCAGAATAATCCTAACATTTTTTTGTACATTAAAAAATTCGATGTCTGAATGAGTCCTTACAGATTTCAAGATGGCTAATATATGTAATTTTATTTTTTAACCTCTTCACCCCCAAGCCTGTTTTCACCTTCCTGACTAGGCCATATTTTACAATTCTGACCAGTGTCACTTTATGAGGTAATAACTCTGGAATGCTTCAACATATCCCAGTTATTCTGAGGCTGTTTTTTCATGACAGTGCCATATTATAGTGCAGATTTTGCTGTTAGGGCTCATATCCCAGTTCAGGCTGTGAAAGAGCGCAGCTTCAATGACCACACCGCTAATCACTGAAGCTGCTGCTCACAGCCATACTGAACTGGGATGACCTCTGGAGCATGGGAAAATGCCAGTTAATATTCCCATGCTGAAGAGTTCACCGCCGGTCAAGCTGTGAGTCAGCGCAGCATCAGTGACGTCAGCGCTAGTCACTGATGCTGCCGTCGGCAGCTTCTCATTCATTTGTCAGTGATTTACAGCCAGGACAGTCACATTAGCACTGCTCCCAGTTGTAAACTGTATACCCCCTAGATATGGATTATCTTATTGACACCTCTCCATTACTAAGCCGGCTTGATGTCACCTTACAATACAAAGGTGACATCATCCCCACAACTATTACCCCACTTGCCACCACTATAAGGCAAGTGGGAAGAGCGAGGCTAAGTGCCTGAATTGGCACATCTGACAGATGCGCCCTTTCAGCCCGCAGCTGTCTGCATAGCCTTTGCTGGTTATTAATTATGGGAGAACCCCACATCATTTTTTGGGGGGTGGGTCCCCCATTTTAATAGCCAGTCAAGGCTAAGTATACAGCTGTGAGCTGATATTAATAGCATGTGAAGCGCCATGGGTATTACCCCCTTCCCAGGCTATAAACATCTGCCCCCAGTCGCTGGCTTTCCATCTGCTGGTTTTGAAAATTGCGTGGGAGCCCACGCCATTTTTTTTGTAAAATAATAATTTATTAATTACATACATGTCCCCTAATTTGCACACACTTTACTAATTGTATTTGTCACTGACATCTATATATCTACCTATTCTAAATGTATTTACTGTATGTATTTCATCTCTTCTATCCTGTCGGCTCCTGCAGTGAATTTACAGAACCCGGCAAAGGAATTACCGGCTATTCTTCTATCTATCTCTCTATCTATTTAATATAAATACATATATATATGTGTGTGTGTTACTGACATGGGTATATACAGTTATATGAAAAAGTTTGGGCACCCCTATTCATCTTAAGCTTAATGTTTTATAAAAATTGTTTTTTTTGCAACAGCTATTTCAGTTTCATATATCTAATAACTGTTGGACACAGTAATGTTTCTGCCTTGAAATGAGGTTTATTGTACTAACAGAAAATGTGCAATCTGCATTCAAACTAAATTTGACAGGTGCATAAGTATGGGCACCCTTATCATTTTCTTGTTTTAAATACCCCTACCTACTTTTTACTGACTTACTAAAGCACTTTTTTTGGTTTTGTAACCTCATTGAGCTTTGAACTTCATAGCCAGGTGTATGCAATCATGAGAAAAGCTACTTAAAGTGGCCACTTGCAAGTTGTTCTCCTGTTTGAATCTCCTCTGAAGAGTGGCATCATGGGCTCCTCAAAACAACTGTCAAATGATCTGAAAACAAAGATTATTCAACATAGTTGTTCAGGGGAAGGATACAAAAAGCTGTCTCAGAGATTTAACCTGTCAATTTCCACTGTGAGGAACATAGTAAGGAAATGGAAGAACACAGGTACAGTTCTTGTTAAGGCCAGAAGTGGCAGGCCAAGAAAAACATCAGAAAGGCAGAGAAGAAGAATGGTGAGATCAGTCAAGGAAAATCCTCAGACCACCTCCAGAGAGCTGCAGCATCAACTTGCGGCAGATGGTGTCACTGTGCATCGGTTAACTATACCACGCACTTTGCACAAGGAGAAGCTGTATGGGAGAGTGATGTGAAAGAAGTCGTTTCTGCAAGCACACCACAAACAGAGTCGGCTGAGGTATGCAAAAGCACATTTGGAGAAGCCAATTTCTTTTTGTAAGAAGGTTCTGTGGACTGATGAAACCAAGATTGAGTTGTTTGGTCATACAAAAAGGCGTTATGCATGGCGGCAAAAAAACACAGCATTCCAAGAAAAACACTTGCTACCCACAGTAAAATTTGGTGCAGGTTCCATCATGCTTTGGGGCTGTGTGGCCAATGCCGGCACCGGGAATCTTGTTAAAGTTGAGGGACGCATGGATTCCTCAGTATCAGCAGATTCTTGACAATAATGTTCATGAATCAGTGACAAAGTTGAAGTTACGCAGGGGATGGATCTTTCAGCAAGACAATGATCCAAAACACCGCTCCAAATCTACTCAGGCATTCATGCAGAGGAACAATTACACTGTTCTGGAATGGCCATCCCAGTCCCCAGACCTGAATATCATTGAACATCTGTGGGATCATTTGAAGAGGGCTGTCCATGCTCGGCGACCATCAAACTTAACTGAACTGGAATTGTTTTGTAAAGAGGAACGGTCAAAAATACCTTCATCCAGGATCCAGGAACTCATTAAAAGCTACAGGAAGCGACTAGAGGCTGTTATTATTGTAAAAGGAGGATCTACTAAATATTAATGTCACTTTTCTGGTGAGGTGCCCATACTTATGCACCTGTCAAATTTTGTTTGAATGCAGATTGCACATTTTCTGTTAGTACAATAAACCTCATTTCAAGGCAGAAACATTACTGTGTCCAACAGTTATTAGATATATGAAACTGAAATAGCTGTTGCAAAAAAAACAATTTTTATAAAACATTAAGCTTAAGATTAATAGGGGTCCCCAAACTTTTTCATATAACTGTATGTATCTGTTTTCTATGTCAGTAATGTGGAAGCACCCTATATTTCCATTGACAAACCTGAGTGAGGACTTGCCTTTCTGTGGATTAAGTTGAAGCTTTTATTCGGAACATTTTACATAACATTTTGAATTACATTTATACTGTGCTCCACACTGAGCACTTTACATCAGGGTATCTATCTAAATCTAAATTAAGTGATTCAGATAACACCACTGAGGGATCCATTCACTATAATGAGGCAGCAGAGTTACTCTGGATTACATCTGGCATCTGTTCAGCATTGTCCTTTTCAGAAGTGCACAAAACTTTGGAAAACCGCGCTTTTATGAATGCTTAAAAAGATGGATACAGCTGAATCACAGGCCATACGGCGTCTAAGGTGTCTCCATCTGCCTCATTGTATGGAATGTTCCATCAGGAGTTGTGTCTGAATCACTAATTTCAGAGATTTACATGGAAACCCCATTGTAAGAGCTCAGCATAGGATAAATGTGAGCCGAGCCTTACTGCGATCTTCGGGACGCAGAATGAACAAATCAATAGCTAGCAGATTAAGAATTACTTTTATTTTTTTTTCACACCATTCACCATGCAGTATAAGTGATTAGATTACTTTGTTCTTCAGGTCATATTTTCGATAACATTTTTTGACTGCTTTCTATTCTGTTTTTTTGGAAAAAAACAGCATTTCAGGAATTGCCTGATAAGGCAGTTTAATTCTTCAGGTCAGTACAATTACAGAGATATCACATTTACATAACTGTTTTTATGTTTTTGAGCTGTTAGACAATAAAAACTATTTTATTCAAAAATATTTTTTTTTCATTGCTACAGTATATTCTGAGAGCTATAACTTTTTTTACTTTTTCGCTGACGGACCTGTATAGCAATTTATTTTTTATGGGACACAATGACATTTTCAGCTACTATTTTTATTTACATTAGACTTTTTGATCATGCTTTGTTCCACCTTATTGATGGTATGATGAAAAAATACAGGTTTATGCCACATTATTTATTTATTTTTTTCCGGTATTCACGAAAGTAGTTAAATAGTGTGACACCTTTATAGATCCCACCCATTCCGGAAATAGCAATGCCAAATATATGTACTTATTTTGGTAATTTCTTTTTTTACATAAAAATACCTATTTTTTGGTATAATATTCTGTATTTATTTTTTGTTATTTATTTTGTGATTTTTAAAAATATATATTTTTACAATTTTTTTTATTTTTTATCATGTCCCTCTATGTGACTTTAACTTTTATTACTGTGATCACTAATCTAATGTACTGCAATGAACTCGCACAGGAATGCCATGACAGCCTGCGATGACTTTGTGGGGTGCCGAACACAAGGAAGAGGAAGACCCCTCCCTCTCCTAGGCCTTCGAAATGCTGCAATCACAATCGATTGTGGCATTAAGGCTGTTAAAAAGTCAGCGAGAGTGCAGGTATTGCTCCCGGGCCGTAACAGTGACGGCTCAGCTATCACTTAAGCTGAGCTCTCGGCAGAGATCATGAGGTCACATCTCCTGTTCCCACATGATCACCATGATGTAAGTTTATATGCCATAATTTTGTGGGAACCCCTTCTCGATCATGACTTAAACTTACATTAAATGTTGAGAAGATTTTTATTTTTGTTTAAATTTTTTACCCCCACAGAACTTGAAATTGAACTTGCAAATGCTTTTTTATTAAACATGCAACTTTATTTCATAATGTTTTTTCTTGTCTCAATGTTCATTTGCATAACAGATTTTATTAATTGGTAAATATTAAACATGGCAGCCAAGTTAACTGAAATAAACCATCAGACATTTTATAATTTAACTCCCATTACTACATAATTAGAAGAAAAAATCTAATCATTACAGAGCTTTTACAAAAATATCCCTTAATCTAAATAAATAAAAAAATATCTTTTGTCTGCTTGGAGAAAATGTGGTACAGAGTAACTGTGGCATCCCATTCTTCTTAAAATGCTTGAATAGTGATTTTAAATGAGAACAAGACCTACTCCTGTGATTTCAATCATTGTTCCCTTCACATTGTTAAGGATTCCTTAAGAGAAATGATTAATGACTGCAACACACTTTCCAGATTATCTATCTGACCCAAAGTTACCTTGTACTTTGAATTCTAAAACTATTTCATGAAAATGTATTTTACTCAAGATTATCTTATAGATAAGCAGTATCCATCACCAATCTGGGCTTGCCCTGTTATTTAATAAAAGAGTGGACAGCCCCTGACTGGTGATTTTTCTAAACATAAGTTACAGGAAAAAGTGCACACATACCTCCCTAATGCCCCCCAGAA
This sequence comes from Ranitomeya variabilis, assembly GCF_051348905.1. NCBI lineage: Eukaryota > Metazoa > Chordata > Amphibia > Anura > Dendrobatidae > Ranitomeya > Ranitomeya variabilis. The sequence continues at coordinate 813,852,569 of NC_135233.1, forward strand.
AAAGGTGCATTTTCTTACAACCCGAAATTGTGGGTTGTGGAATATCGACATTTAAAACAAATTGGGCTCCACAACTCTCTGTAGCCTCTCTCACAGTGACAGTATGTTATCGCAATAGCTCACACTTTGCGCAAATCCACTGCTGCCACATCATTTACTAATCAAAGTCAAAATAGTAACATCCTTAGAACAGTAACCATTCACTATGTAAAACGATACAATGGAACTGGGTGAGTGCAAAGCAAGATTTCTTGATTTCTTGCTTTCACTGTGATAGGGTTGTGGGATTCTGCTCTGCTGACCAGGTTTCCAAATCCAGTTCTAGCAAAAGTCAAATCCTTTCAAATGACACTAGGAATAGTTTTGGGCACTTTTGTCAATAGCTTATATTTAGAAAATTACCAGTGTGAGGAAAAAGTATTTATTAAATAAAAGGGGTAATTGGTGGTGTTTAAGGTGGAGCTCGTTTTGAAAAGATGCATTCAAAATATTCCTAAAGTATTCAAATATGTAATAAAAACTCTTAAAATGTAAAGTACATTATGTTTGGTTGTAAAATATTGCATGCAAAATAAGCATGTGAAATAATGATTTATTATGAACTCTGTCATTGTTCACTATGTCTTTCCTTACCTTTTCTTTTGACTCAGATGTCCAGATGTGTGAGACAAGATGACCAACTTTCAAAAAAACAGTATTTTGACATAGTCTGTTGGGAATGTCAAAGGTTTTGCTAGCATGTTGCAATATCGTTTTGAAATTTAATTTCAAGAAACCTCGTGAAAAGTTGAATAGACAATGTCAATGCTCAAGACAAAATGGACTGCCAAGCTCATCGAGAGATCAATCAGAATGCAGCTGTCTCTTGAAGTCTTTGAGGATGGGAAGGAGATGGTGGGGTGAGAGAGAGGCAGAGGGACTGTAACTAACATGTAAATTCCTATCATTTACATCTGCACACAATGTTTAGTTGAAAAACTAAAATATGTTCAGCTCACCTCTCATAATAATGTCAAGTTGCTAGGAAATGAGTAATGAGGTGTGGGACTTTAGCCATGGGCTAGGTACTCGTCTTCCATACTAGATGAAAATGGGAGTCCTGGCTGTGTGTGTTTCAACTTCATCTATGGGGACACTATACCCTTGTGGCTCACATGATGCAGGCGACTATGGCTGGCTAGCACCAGATGTTGTATAGTTCAATAAGGAAGTCCACCATTCAAAAACAAACGTTTGCTGGACAATAGAATAAAGAAGTGTGGTAACTAGCGTATACCCTCAGCACTGCCCCACTCATCCACTCGTGAGGTGGTAGGCAATGCCACTGAATTGTTTTCTTCCTGTGCACCTCTATGTTGCTGTTATTGCTTGCAGAATCCATCTGGCCTTAGGGGGCGTGGCCAGTCTCTGCAGGAATTTAACCCTGCTGTGTCCTGCAGAGATTTGATTCTCATACCTAATTCTTGCAAGCAGGGACTATTTTAGACAGCTAAACCTATCATTCTTTGCTCAAACATATTTCCTTTTCTGTTAGGCCTTTTGCATGCATTCCCATGTATTCACCTTCCTGTTAATGACCAGACCTGCTTTCCCATCTTGCCTGACCTCTCCGTTCCTGACCCTATCTATGCTTACTGACCCTATTCTACCTGCCCTTTCCTTGGACCACCTGAGCACGTGTTGTCTTTGCTTTCCTGTACTGCGTACCCATGTTTATGACCCTCCAGTAAGCTGCTGCAGTCCTGGGAACTGCTCTTAAGTGGTACCTGGCGACCACCTGCAACCAAGCCTAAGCTCACCATCAGAAGCTCTAGTGAAAACCATGTAGTCATAAAATCATGTCCCTCCAGTGTAAGTCTGGCCCAAGGTATAGTGGGTCCACACCCACTAGAGTTACAGTACATTTGAGCCATTGATCCCACTGACACGTTTGGACCCAGGGACCTCAAGATGACAGCTCAAGTGCCGTTTGAGGAGGTCCACTCTCAGCACGAGCATCAGTACCAGTTGATGCAGGCCATCAGTGCAGCAGCAACTCAACCGTAGAGTCTGTCAACCACAATGTCCGCTGCTAACTTGTCCAGCTATCCCTCTTCTGGACTGTCAACCTCCTCGAGGGATTCTCCTGTTGCTCTAATGGAGTGGCTAAGTTCCATCTTTCACTCCCGTCCTGGTGTGAAAGAGACCTTAAGAGAGCCATGGTTTTAATAACCAATGTAAGATTGACTTTACATTCACCTCTTTCCAGCAGATCAGACTAAGATAGCATTTATGATCTCTTTGCTGTCTGGTCAAGCCATGGCCTGGTCTAATCTTATTTGGGAGCATGGTAGTCCAGAGACCCATGATCTAAAGAAGTTCCTGGAGATATTATGCTCAGTTATTGAGGTTCCCAGCCTTACCTCCTCTTCTGCCTCATCTCTGCTGAATCTAAGGCAGACTTTGTATTCCGCAGCCCAGTATGCATTGTGCTTCCGTCCTTTTGTGGCAGAGTTCTTTTGGAATGGAGTCTCTGGTGACAACCTTCAGGTAGGGTCTCTCTGATCAAATTGGGGATGAACTGGATGACAGAGACTTACCCTCCTCGCTGGACACCATGATACACCTGGCCACCAGATTGATCACCAATTCCATGGGCAAGCTCTGCAACAAGGTTCAGCGTCTCCTCATGCCAGATGCCTCCCCAGGCTGGCTCGAACTTCTGGACTGCTTTGCCATGCCAATTGGCACCACCGCCTTCTGAACCAATGCAGTTTGATCTCACTATGCTTACTGTGTAGGGATGACAATGGATTTATAGGAAGAACATTTGTATGTATTGTGGAGGCCTGGGACATTTTATTCGCCAGTGTCATGTAAGACCAGAAAAATGAGAGTGATTGCTCTCCAAGACTTATGTCCAAACTTACCTTGACTTGGCAGGAGAGGTCACTCTCCATCTCTGCTCATCTGGATGCCAGCTCTGCAGGTAACTTCATTCATCTGGATTTGGTCCATCTAATTCAGTTCCCTACACAACAGCTGAATCATCCCCTGACTGTTGCCTCCATAGACAGATAACTCCTGGATGAACCTGTTTATTTCATTACACTGCTAGTTATGCTCTTTGTGGATGTTTTCTGCAAAAAGATGTCCTGCCACCCCACAGACCTTATGTGTTGTGAATTCCATTTCTCGGACTCCCTCCTGTGGTCATGAATGGTACTTTGGTTAGTTCTGCTCTTGGACTCCCTCTGGTGGCTTTGATCGGAACTGCTGGTCTCTGAGGTTTGCTTCCTCAGCTGCCCTTGTTTATTGTTATGCTGGCTTCCCTATTTAACTCTACTCAAATCGTTACTTCATGCCAGCTGTCAATTTTTCAGTATTGGTTCAGATGTCTCTTGGACTTCTCTGAGGACCTGTCTACTCCAGCAGAAGCTAAGTCCCTGCTAGTTCATTTGTTGTTACTGCTGCCTGAATATATTTCTTAGTACTGCTAATTTCTAGTCCAGCTTGCTATCATGATATTTCCTTGCTAGCTGGAAGCTCTGGGAGTGCAGAGTTGCGCCTCCACACCGTGAGTCGGTGTGGGGGTCTTTTTGCATACTCTGCGTGGTTTTTGTAGTTTTTTGTGCTGACCGCATAGTTTCCTTTTCTATCCTCTGACTATTTAGTGAAGTCTGGCCTCCTTTGCTAATACCTGTTTCATTCCTGTGTTTGTGACTTTCCTCTTAACTCACAGTCAATATATGTGGGGGCTGCCTTTACCTTTTGGGAATTTCTCTGAGGCAAGGTTAGGCTTCTATTTCTATCTTTAGGGGTAGTTAGCTCTTAGGCTGTGAAGAGGCGTCTAGGGAGAGTTAGGTACGCTCCATGGCTATTTCTAGTGTGTGTGATAGGAGTAGGGTTTGCGGTCAGCAGAGTTCCCACTTTCCCAGAGCTTGTTCCGATTACTAGTTTACTCATCAGGTCATTCCGGGTGCTCCTAACCACCAGGTCCATAACACTTATGACTGTCTCATTGTACCTCTCCACATGAGGAGCAGGTTTATCCCATTTCTCTGCCTGACACTCGAGTTATGTTGGAGTACATCCAGGAGAACTTAGCCAAGGGATTCATCTGTAACTCCTCTTCTCCTGCCAGAGTCGGCTTCTTCTTCGTCACTAAGAAGGATGGATCTCTATGCCCTTGTATAGACTATTGAGGTATCTACAAAATCACTATTAAAAACAAGCACTGTGCCTCTGATTTCTTAGCTGCTTAACAGAATCCGTGGAGATAAGCCTATGCCTAACCTCACCATCAGAGACTCTAGTGAAAACCAGGTAGTCGCTTAGTCACGCCCCTCCAGTGTAAGCCTGGCCTGTGGCGCAGTGGGTCCACACCCACCAGCATTACAGGAAGAGTATGAATAGTGGATAGTGAGTGGAAAACTTCATGGATATTTCTCTTAACACATAGAACATCTTTATACACTTTCATACTTTCCTTCTTATAAACTCACTTAGCTTTGTCTCAGTTATTTCCTCTGCTGTCACAACAACCCAATACAGTCATATGGGAAGCCTCCCTTGTTCCCAATAATGGCACTACCATCCAGTAAGCAAGATTCCTATTCTCAATCTGCAGTTCAGTGTCCTTTTCCCCTAGGGGAGATACTTCTGCCACTACTCTTCTCTGCTTGCCCACGCCTTGGAACTACCACACAGGGCCCTCTCTTGTTCACTGCTACGATCCATCCCGTTACCTCTTTAGCTCGTGAACTGTGAACCAGGGACTGTTCCGCTAGGCATCCTGCCCCAGATCCCATCTCCAGAGACTTTCTCACTCCTATCTACTTTCCTTCTTCCCTTCCCTGGATCACCCTAGCCTCGGTCTACTCTCACTTCCTCACTTCAGGGACATACACTTCATGTGGCTCTTGCTGTTTAGACCATGGGTCTGCTTCTACTGCACGATGGGTCCTCAGACCCTTCGCTTTAGCTACTCCCACTCTTGGCTACTTTCAATCATTAACCCTAACTCTCCCTTCTGTTGGGCACAACACAACACTGTCATATACAACACATGTCACTAAATACTTCATTAATTTAAATACATACAACACACATGTCTTCAAGGGGGAACATAGGGAAAACTTCCATCTTCTTACAAGTGCACAGACAAAATTCCCGGTTGAAAACAATTAACATGAATCCAAGCAAGAAAGAGAAAAAATCCAGCACTTGGTCTCCAGTATAAAACTAAAATCATGGACACCTCTCCATTACTAATCCATGGGCTTGATGTCACCAGATAATGCAATGGTGACATCAACCCCACAAATATGAACCCCACTTGCCACGGCTACATGGCAAATGGGAAGAACCTGGTAAAGCTGCAGAATTGGCACATTTAATAGATGTGCCTTTTCTGGGAGGCTGTTTTGTGCTATTTTTAATCTGGAGGGTCAAAATCCATGGCACCTTACCAGCCTGAGAATATTCCCATTAGTATTACCATGGACAATGCTACCAGATGTGCATCTTGAGAGTTGTATGCAAAACTTGAACAGTCATTTAAAGGTTAATATATCTGCACTCGATGTCAGTGAGTTACATGTTTAGAAGCCCAGATAATGGATCTAAATGTGCAGCGTGCAACACTTAGGAGCATTGAAAATCTGGAGAGGAGTTTAGAGCTCACTGAGCATGCGCTAGGTGGGACCAGCGATAAGAAAGAGGGTGGAGGTGGGGAAGATTAGGACCCAGAAGAATGTATCTAGGTGACAGTTACAAGAAGGAGTAGGGGGACAAGTGTCAGGAGCTCAGACCTGGTCATACACAAACTAGTAAATATTCCTTTTTGGCTGATATTAGGAATGCAAACCGAGGACTAGGATCACTACAGCATGAGGGTGCTCCTAGCAACAAGAAAAACAATTGCTGTAGTAAGAAGGGAGATAGGAGTGCAGCCCATGCCAAACAGATGTTGCAGGTAGGGGAATCTATAATTAGAAGGACAGACAGGGTCATCTGCCGCTGAGATCGTGTATGCTGAACAGTGTGCTGTCTGCTGGGTAATTGGGTTCGGCATACTGCGGATCGGGTAGATAGATTAATGGGTGGGGCTGGGAAATATCCAGCAGTCATTTTACATATTGGTACCAATGCTAAAGTTAGAGGAAAGTGAAAGATCCTTAAAAACAATTACAGGGAACAAGGAGGGAAGCTAAAGACCAGGACCTCCAAGGTGGTGTTTTCAGATATACTGCCAGTGCCATGTGCATCAATAGAAATACAGCGAAAGCTTAGAGAGATAAATAAATGACTTAGAAATTGGTGCAAGAAGGAAGAGTTGCAGCTGTGCTTGGGGAAAAAATGGTCAGATGGATGAGGAACTTTTAAACTAGGATCTGGGAGAGGGAGGGTAGATGTGCTTAAAAGAGGATAGAGTAGACAGAGAATGAGACAGTAGGAGTCAATGGGGATTTGGGGAGGCTGGGTCATGCAAGAAAAATATGCAAGGAACAGACGAAGGTGAGAAAAGGTAATAAATGTGCTAATAGTATTAAGTGTCTGTTCGCAAATGCAAGAAGTCTTGCAAACAAAATGAATGAACTGGAGACTTTTATGTCAGCCACAGAATACGATGTGGTTGGAATCACGAAAACCTGGCTGGATGAAAGCCAAGACTGGATGATAAATGTAGAAGGTTACACTACATTTAGAAAAGACAGAAAAGGTGGAGGGGTGTGTATTTTTATTAAATCTAAGTTAAACCTGTGCTCAATGATGACATTTGAGGAGATGCGACAATGTAGAGTGTGGGTAAATGTACATGGGGATGACAGTAATGGGAAGCTGCTAATAGGACTTTGGCTAGTACAGTATAGTGGTGCTATATGATGAGCGTGGGGACGTGTTTTATGAGAGGAGTGGGGAGGGCGGTGCAAATGTGAGAGGAACGGGGAATGTAACTTTTATTTTTTATTAACTTAATATGTGTACATTATGACAGTCAATCAGGGTGCAGAAATTATCCACAATGTCTAAACACAAGAGCTTCTGTCATTGTCTGCCAAAGCCACATTTCCTAATCAAATCGTTTGGGCTAATACTGTGTTACAGTTAGGACTCAGGATGTCAAATTTACTAATCTAAATCATTTAGGCTAATATTGTGGTGCAGGCTCCAGGTCCTATTTCCTAACCAAAATTTTTTGAGGTAATACTGTGTTGCAATCAGGACTCAGAAGGTCACATTTACTAATATAAATCGTTTGAGCTAATATTGGGGTGCGGGCACCTGGTCCCATTTCCTAATCCAAATCGTTTGGGCTAAAACTGTTTTGCAGTCAGGTCTCAGAAGGTCAAATTTACTAATCAAAATAATTTGTGCTAATATTGGGTAAATACTTCTCAATGAACAACGCCACATAATACCACAGTGGATCCCGATAACCATTAAAGGGTCCCTGTGTGTGTAGTACAGACTACTACCCCTATCATCAAAGATTATATCAAAATCCACACAATGATTACAGGGTCAAAAAATGAAGGTAGAAAAATTCATAATTTATTAATTTAAAATGACCACCTATAAGGTCAAACAACAAATCAATATACAGAAACCATTTGGGAGAAATATGCAAAGAATAAAAAATACATTGTGGGATGATGAAAATGTCAGGACGCACCGAGACACCGGGAAGTGACTGAGGCTAGAACAATATCACCTCACAAACGGGCAGGGAATATTAGCACCATGTAAACCCCTATATCAAAAGTGAGGGGTAACACATTATTGCTGCCCAGCTGTGCCTATGCTCAGAATCATAGTAAATCCCCTCAGCATATTGCTGATTAGCAGGTGACCGCCACACACCTAACAGAGCCACAATTTACCTGTTATACAGCGACACCCGGCACCACAATCCCCGATGACCAGGTCCGTCCACCCCGACGCGCGTTTCGGACCTTCCTTCTTTCAAGGGGGCCTACTATCCCATGCCGTGTCCCACCTTATATACCCACGCTGTCAAAACGCCGGCCAGCCATCATGGCCGGAAAACCGGAAGTTGCGGACCCGGCCGGAAGTGACGCGCGCATCTCCCCGGCAACCGCGACGCCAGCCGGCGTCGGCGTCACGGGATGGCAGGTCCTGAAAGAACACCGCCTACCACAAAAGACGCCGAAAGCCGTCCAGAGGCGCAGAGCCTGAGAGACAGGCGCGTACAGGCACAGGAGCGCAAATTATCTCATCGCATGGCCATAGAAGTAGGTACCTCGTGCAGAACTATTAGACACCCACTGTGTAACCATTGCACCATACCAGCAGATATGACACCTTAACTGGGAGTCCATGTGAAAGCACATAAACAATCAAAACAACAACACAAGGTATAAAACAATATAACTGTAACACTGAATCACCAATGACACAATACATGCAACGATAATAGGACTATGTGACAATAAAGAATATATCCATTGATTTTCCCAAAGTCTTTCTTGTGGTAATCCCCGTCACTTGTCCATCAATATCTTTACACTGGATGTTCAGTCTAATCAAGACATACAGGAGACACGCAGGAACTAAAATAAGAATGTATATAAAAAACAAATGTTAAAAACAAAGCGCAGAGTAACACTTACAACAACCACAGGGTCAGCGGCACCGATAAATTGACCAATCAATAATAATTAGAGGGAAATGCTATCGTAAAAATGGAGCAAAACTAATATTTTCATTAAGTCCAGATGGATGGACCGTATTCAAGGTCCAAATCCATCTGGACTCTAATTGGGGTGCAGGCACCAGCCCCCTTTTACTAATCCAAATCCTATGGACTAATATTGGGATGACCGCACAAGACCCCATTTTCTATCCAATATCATTGGGCTAATATTGGGTTGCAGGCAGGAGGTCCCATTTCCTAATCATAATCATTTCGGCTAATTATGAGAGTGCCAGCAGTAGGCCACATTTCCTAATCTAAATAGTTTGGGCTAATATTGGGGTGTAGGCAAGAAGTCCCATTTCCTAATCAAAATCATTTGGGGTAATATTGGTCTGCAGGCACCAGGCCCCATTTCCTAATCAAAATGGTTTGGGCTAAGATTGAGGTTCAGGCAGGAGGCACCATTTCTTAATAAAAATGGTTTGGGCTAATATTAGGGTGCAGGCAGTACTCCACATTTCCTAATCAAAATTGTTTGGGGTAATATTGTTGGGCAGGCACCAGGCCCCATTTCATAATCAAAATCATTTGGGCTAATATTGCTGTGCAGGCACACTATCTCAGGAAATAAATAGTGATTGTTCATTTAGTGACAGGTTTCTGACAGGTCTGGGCTTAGGGTTGTGAAAAAGTAGGTAATAACTATATCTGCTGCTTCTTCCTCCTTCATCACAGTCGCAGGTGTGCTGACATAGGTCTCCAGCTGCAGAACCTCCTCCTTTTTACCCCTTACAGTCAAAGTAAGTGAGAGCCCGTCAGCTGTTATGAAAGTGAAGATTCCTGCAATTTTTGTTTCACTGAGTACAACTCATTTTTCTCTATCCACCATAATATCTCCGCCTGCAACTCATTCATAGCCCAGCAGTTTGTCCTTTTCAGCCTACTCCACTCTCTCTCAGCACAGCAGCCAACCCTCGATCCCATAGTTGTGGTCACGTAAAATAATGCTTCCTCCTGCACATGCCAAAACTAAGAGCTTGATCTCCACCATCTCCAATCTGTTGGCCGTGGAGATGCTGCCTTTGCGCCTGGTGGATACAGCGGGTTTCCAAAAGCTGATGGTCGTCAAAGTCCCCCAGTCACCATTACTTCTCTAAGAAAGCTGTGTTTGCGCTACACCATCGTGTCACAGACAACATCACCTGTTCCCTGAAAAAAAATCTATGTCTACCAGGGGGCAGCACAGTGGCTCAGTGGCTAGCACTGCAGACTTGCAGCACTGGAGTCCTGGGTTCAAATTGTTGCGAAACTGCAGCACAGAACTAGGAGAGATGGGGGAAAGCTGACTCTGCACTAAGACTAGGCTGAAACCCTATCATGGAGTGGGCGACCCAATCCTTGCGAATAGACCCACCGACGATCCTAGTCTAAACTCAGCAAAGACCTATAGATAAAGGGAAGGAGGTCCCTAAAAGATCTAAGGACTGGGTACAAAAAAACAGGCCACCTCCTAATAAGAAACACAGAGAAGGCTGCAGAAACAAACTGAAAACAGAAACAAAAGATAGCAGAACCAGAAATACCAGAACTGCAAAATATCAAACACAGAAAGCTGTCTAAGCACCTAGCCAGAACTCTAGCGGATTAACACTGTTGTCCAGCAAGGAATGGGAGGCAGGTGCTGGGTAATAAAGGGTGATACAATCACCTGACCAAGAAAACCACAACAAAATGGTGGATGGTCAAAACAAAACAGATTCTAATACAAATCCCATCAAGGACAACATCTGCAAGGAGTTTGTATGTTCTCCGCATGTTTGCTTGGGTGTACTCCAGTTTCCTCCCTCACTCGAAAGACATACTGATAGGGAATTTAGATTGTGAGTCCCATCAGGGACAGCGATGATAATGTGTGCAAACTGAAAAGCGCTGTGGAATATGTTAGCGCTGTATAAAAATAAAGATTATTATTATTATTTCACCACTGACATCTGGAAACAAACATGGTCAGGGTCATTACATCTCTATCACTGGGCACTAGGTGACTCTGGTGGCTTTGCAGGCAGGTGGTGTAGGGCCTGCTCTACAAGTCTTTGAATCTCCAGGGCTTGTGGGACTAACCTCTGCATCTAACACTTCCTCCACTGCTTCTGCCTCTTCCACCTGTTCTAGGGCCTCTAAATGTGCCTTCAACCTCTCTCTTATTGAGATACGCGTTCCAACAATACAGAGATTATCCCCCCACCTCCGTACTGCGCAGCCAGGGCTTACCGCAGTCAGGCAGTGTTTAAATAAATATGCGTTGAGTTCACAGTCACACAGCTCAAGAGTTGTGGACAGCTATCCAGGCCAAGTTTGAGCAATTAACCCTTAAAAAATTCCATCAGACCAAAAATCATTGTATAAAAATTATATTTTTATTTTAAAATTAATTACAATCACAGGAAAACATGACCAAAATATATGAAAGTTTATTTATTAAAAATATTTAAAAACAATATCCAACAAATATTTTTATTAAGAATATAAAATGTATAATAAATGATTTCAATATAATATATTACAACTCCTCCAATCGAGGTTTTCTAGGGATTAATAAAATATAAAATCCCGTATGTGCAGGACAGGCAAACCCAAACTGATCAGTATAAAAATTAAATAAATATAGTGCAGCAAATAATATTTTAGTAATATATATATATATATATATATATGCAATAAAAATAATATGTGATAAAATAAATCAAATGAATAAGTGAATAATATGTGTGTATATCCTCATACACACACACTCAATTTGTGTGCAACAATCAAATATTCAATTTATAATAAAGTGCAATAGTGCAATGAAATCAAATTGCATACAAAAAATATATTAAATGAGTGTGACCACGAAAATAATGTGCATGAAATCCACAACCTAATTAAATATATATTATATTACTCTATCACAGTGCTGCTGAATGTGCGCCCAAATATAAAAAGTTATTTTGTTAGTACTGACCAGTTAGGGATGCCACTGCCCCGCACACACCACTCCAACGCCGTTTCGCTCACTGCTTCATCAGGGAGTGATGTGAGTGGGGTAGGAGGGCTATTTATATAGCTATATACCAGCTGCAGACTAATCCAAATGGGGGATGTCCTGATTACATGGTGCCGAGGTAACGCGCGCTGCCGCCACCGCCGCCATGACCGGAACCCGGAAGTGCGTCATCAAGAGCGTCATATGACGCCGTTGACAACACACGTCTCTAGGAACCAACCACAGAGCAGGAGCGGCGCACGCGCACATCGGCGCACAACATGGGGATGTTGTGCGCCGATGTGCGCGTGCGCCGCTCCTGCTCTTGATGATGCACTTCCGGGTTCCGGTCATGGCGGCGGTGGTGGCAGCGCGCGTTACCTCGGCGCCATGTAATCAGGACATCCCCCATTTGGATTAGTCTGAGTGACGAGCAGTGGTGCAGTGTGTCCTTTTTTCATAGCCTGGGCTAACGCAGTACAGATGTGGCCGCAAATCATGCTTAGGGAGTGGTCACAGATGAAGGACCTCTGCACCCTTCTGCACAGTTTTGAAATGGCTATTAAGAAGGTTAGTGCTGATCATGCCATCATCAGCATCACTATTCCAGCCATCTACATACTGGAGCACACTTTGAATATTCTGCAGGAGGAAGTGATGGTCACAAAGGTGGAAGCAGATGAGGATGCGGAAGGGATAGCAATATCTTGAAGTTCTGGACTGTCGTCGCACAGGCTGGTGCCATTGGATGGTAGATTGCAGTGATCGAGGGGGGCTCATGGTACCAGACAAACCGTTAGTGAAGGTGCAGGAGTCAATGAACACATGGAGGAGGATGGGAAGGAAGAGGTGATGGGCGTGCAACAGTCAGGAGATGATCCCCCTCTGTTGTCTGTGGTTGGCAGGAGGGGATGGTGGAAGCAAGCTGGAGTGTTACCCCGCCATGAGCACAGCATGGACTTGGATCTCATGGAAGTGTCCGACATATGAACGCCTTCTTGCCACACTATATGCAACGTAATGCCCATATTGTTAGAATTAGAAATAGTGCTGACTACTGGGTTGCCACTCTGTTAGATCTACTATAAAAAAGTAAATTTTGCCAGAAGCTTCCCAACTAGAAAGGGTGAGTGCTTGCTGGATTATTGAAACACGCTTGTAGACAATCTTAAGAGTGGTTTTCCCCTAAACAGCAGTGAGGCACATAGTGTGCATCGCAGTTAAAGACTTCCAACCACAGGAATTTTGAGTCATCAGTACAATAAAATTAGCAGCAGCAATATAAGTGGCATAAACAATTTCTGTGAGTAATGTCCGGGATCCAAGAAGTATCGTTTCTCCTTGTGGAGAGTGACATGATAAGCATATCGAGGTGAGGAGACTTAAAGCCGCAATGCTCCTCTGGGAAATATGCAAATTGTCTCTTCAGAGAGGAAGAGGACTAGAACTCTAGTGCCACCTATTGGAAGTAGCAAGCCTAACAGTCATGTGAGTCATGTCACAATTTTTTAGACCAGCCTGTGAACTAGCAGAACAGATTACAAGTCTGACACGTTGTGAATGACTAAAGAGGATGGTCCAGGAGTATCTGAAGCTCAATATTGATGCCATCAGGGGGAATTTGGACCCTTTTGCATTTAGGTCTTTTAAACAGAAGAGTGGCCTGAGCTCACCTGTCACACCTTGGAGGTTTTGTCATACCCGGCAGCCAGCATTCTGTCAGAACAGGTATTCAGTGCTGCTGGTGGTGACCTGATGGATAAGCGCATCCAGCTCTTCCCTGAACGTGTAGACCACCAAACATTCATCAAGGTGAACAAGTCATGTATCTCCATTTACTTTTGCACCTCAATCGCAGACTGAGCAGACTAGGCGATGATGCCGCTTTTAGTGTGATGGATTGATCTTGCGTTATTTCAGTCTGTGACACCTTTGTCATGGCTTCTGTGCCTGCTGTTGCTACTGCTGCTGATATTACAGACAATTGTTGGAAATGTTCAGACTGAAACTTGGGTCTCCATCTGGTGGGTTGCCTGTATTGGAAGGGGTGTCAGAGGCCCATTATACTATTTCTACTCTGGGGAAATTGATGCCACTTTAGTGGTGTGTGGCAATAATTTTTGGAAATATTGAGAATCCAAGTTGGGCTTCTTTCATGTGTGTTGCCTGTTGCAGTGGGATTCCCAGACCCACAGGCCTGCACTTACTTTCAGTTAACTACCTGTATTACTATCCTTATTTTGTTATAACATTAGTTGTCTACCAAGCTGATATTTGTGCCACCTGAGTGTGGCTGAACAGAAAAGCAGTTTGAGCAGTTTCATGAGGTATCAGGGTTCCCAGCAAAGAAGGCTTACACCGGTCCCTCACCTACTTCGTCTTCTTTGAAACTTCAATTCAAAGCTTTAAATGCTGGCCCAGACCCTGACACCTCATGCATGGCCCATAGCTGACTGCTGCTGTGCCATTATCAAATTTCTACTGTGGGTAAATTGATGCCACTTTTCCTGTTGTCTGCCCCTAATTTTTGGAAATGTTTGGACTGCAAGGTGAGTCTCCTTCATGTGTGGTGCCTGATTTTTGAAGGGCTTTCAGAGCCCCAGGCCTATACCTGTCACTCATCCACCTGATACTGATAAATGTTTAAGCTAGAAATGCTGGTCCAAGTCCTGCCCCATGCATCCATGCTACACAATTACACTATTTGTACTCTGGGTCAATTGATGCCATTTTTCCTGGTGTCTGCCCCTAATTTGAGTCATTTGGGAAGCTCCCCCCCCCCCAAGGAGATGTCTATGCATTTGGTTTTGCCTCCCATTGAATCTCCAAATTGGACACATGGTCCTAGCTTGCCCTTTATGTCTTGGAGGTGTTGGTCTGCCCTGTGGAATGTGTATTATCAGAACGTATGCTTAGCCAGGTAGGAGGTGTGATCACAGTCATGTGTTTGCGTCTGTCCACCATCAACATGGGCAAGCTCACATTCATTAAAATGAACCAGATGTGGATCCCTCAGGACCTATCTGTACCTTTGGCTGAATATAGAAGTATACCAGCTGAACCCAGCCATTGTTAGACTGCACTGCAGTTTGTTTGTTCAATTTTCTATCCACACCTACCCAAATTTTTTAAAAAAGGGCTGGTTTGCAGAGTACCCCCACAGAGGCTCAGAGTGCTCCCAAAGAGATGCATGCAGAGTAAACACTCAAGTATGTCTGGCACAGTATTCCCACAGACACGGTTGCAGAGTAGAACTATTTTTTAGGCCCACAACTCGTACAGCCACAGCGATAGAGTATAATTATTTTATAGGTGCACTTCTTGCACAGACACAGGTGCAGAGTACACAGAGAGGCCTTTTGGCACAGTACTCCCAGAGGCTTTTTGGCATAGCACACACATAGGCTTTTTGCACAGTACTACCTGAGGCATGGTTGCAGAGGCTTAAGGACACAGTTATTTTTTTAGGCACAGCTACAGATAGAGCGCAGCGGTAGAGTAGAAATTAGACATTACTCACAAAAAGACCAGGGGAAAAATAGAGTAACATTTTGGAAAGTCTACTCATATACACAAAGCAGTAGAATAAAACAATTTTTTTTCACCCACAAATGGGAAAGAGCCAGCTGCAGAGTAGAAATTTTTTTTACACACACTACTAGAAAACACACAGCTGTCATGAAAAAATATGTTTGGCCTACAAATGACAACGAGATGGCTGATGCCAGATATTTTTTTGCAACATTTTTTTGCAACACTACTAGAAAACACGCAATGGTGGGGGGCATGGCTATGTAGTGAAGGAGAGAGGACGCACAACGAGAGAGCTCCTGAATCCTTCTATTATCCTGCACTCAAGACCCCTAAACACAGCGATATATTGGCTACCGCTAGACCCCCCTGATTCCCGGCGGCTCTTCTGGATCCTGTGAGGAGACCGGTGTGACCGGGAGGCTCCGGGGACCGAGGACTTCGGAACAGACCCATAGCGAGGAGGCGGCCATTTTCAGCAGAGCGCGCTCTGCTGGGAAAAAGCGCGGTGCAGCTCCCTGTTGGAGACCGGACCTTACCCTTGATCTCCTGGTGGTTGCCGGTGCCTGCGGTAGGTGCTGTGAGCCTGTGGTGCGACGGGAGCGAGGGAGATCCGTGTGGAGGCGGTGCCTGTGTGGAGTGGCTGCCATCTTCAGAGTGCGCTCTCCAGCAGGTGGAGATGCGGCGCCATCTTTTTATCTCTGCAGCGCTGTGTAGGCGGGTGAGCAAATACATATCCTGGACACACTGAGGGGACGCATGGAGTGTGCTCTGAAAAATTGAGCCCAGCGCCCCTCATATTTTCAATAAGACACTCTGCCTATCGTTGCCATTACTTTGGAGGGCCCCTGGATCCCCCCTCCTGGCTGCTACCACTGCAGGCACAGTGAGTCCTCCCTGGTGCGCAGCACCCTAGTGGAACCCTGAGACCATCATATCTATAACCTCTCAGTTCACTGCAGATACCACACTGCCATAGCCCTGCTGTATCTATACGACTTGCGACTCTGACCTTGTTAATCATGCAACGTACCAAGGGCTTGGGAGCAGCTGATAAATTAAAAGAATTTGCCAGAGTTGATCCCTCTGATAACACACGAACCCTTAGAAATAACCCCTCTCAGGTGCAAGGTAAAAATCGTCTCTCTGATGGCGCCGAGGGAGGCCAACAGGAAGAATTAATGCTTAAACAAGCGTCTGACCAATTAATGCAAGCTATTTCCCTAACCAGAACATCCCTCACCGAAAAAATAGAGGATGTACATACTGATGTGGGACGCCTCCGTCAAGATATGCAAACTATGAAGGGATGTATTACAGAGGTGGAGACGAGGGTATCCCATGTAGAAGATACCATTGCACCCATGGAAGCCAAGTTGACAAAAGCTGCTGGCTCTATAAATGCCTGGAAACAAAAGGCGGATGATCTAGAGAACAGACTGCGCCGGAATAATATTCGAATTATTGGTTTGCCAGAACATACAGAGGGTCAACAGCCTGAGGTATTTTTGGAGGGATGGCTCAAATCTTCTCTGGGGGATGAATTTTCTTCAACATTCGCTGTGGAAAGATCCCATCGAGTACCCACAAAGCCTCTCCCACCCGGGGCCCCACCTAGACCTTTTCTGGCACGGATCCTCAATTGCAAGGACAGAGATACGATTTTGCGACTGTCACGGCAAAAAAGCCCCATTAAATTTAATAACGCTGTGGTCTCGATCTTTCCGGATTTTTCCATGGAACTTCAGAAGCAAAGAGCCAGATTTATGGAGATCAAGAAGCATCTAAGAGACAGAAACATCATCTACTCAATGATCTACCCGGCCCGACTCCGGGTTGTCCGTAAAGGTTCTTCTGTGTTCTTCACGGATCCAGCGGAGGTAGCTGAATGGCTACGATCTCATGGGGCGTCTTGTGCAAAGGAATCCTAAATGCATCTAGTCAAGTCAAATTCTTCTGATTACTAAATGTGAAGCTCTCTCAGGAAATGTCCAGATTACCAACAATACCGGACGCTGAATCCAGCGAGGGTATCCCCTTACTTTTTTGATAACGGGAGCACAGGACGTTGCTCCTATACTGTTTGGTTCCTGTTTAACTTTTCCTTTCCTATTGGTTTTCTTTGTTATTTAAGTAGAAACTGCCGCCGACGATGTTCTTATTTTCTATATGCTACCTTTGACCTTTTTGAGGGTGTTTTAGCTATTAGAATAGGTTCAGCACATTAGCTAAAAAATCTGAGGTCAAACTAATACTCCCTCAGCTGTACATTTTGGTGAATTTCTATCTGGTATCGATTTGGTTATAATATAATTTTGGGGCCCTATTGTGTGGTATGTTTAGGATATTTATAGAGTATGATATTTTTATATCACTTGAGGGATACATAGGGCTCTTTAGGGCGAGCCGTCGGTGAGCGGGGGCGCCACATTGCGTCCAAGAGGGTGCCAACCTCCGCAGACAGGCAGGAAGCACTTTAGGGACACATAGAACCTATAATCGAATTCCGTGCTCCCATATATTGCCCATGTACTATCGGGCCAGTTTTACATTAACCCACTCCCTCTAAGAGGGGTTTGGGTGTTGTGTCGCTTTTAGTCCTATTCTTTGATTCAATAAAGATATTTATGTATATATTAGTTTTTGGTTTATACCTTTGACCTTTGCCTGAGTAATAACGCATACCATATTTGGAAAAGTAAACATGGGATCTGAAATAGTATGTATGACATGGAATGCACAAGGTATTAAGTCCCCCCGAAAGAAAATTAAGGTTTTTTTGCAGATCAGACGCCATCACCCTCATATAGTAGCCTTGGTAGAGACACACCTGACCAGAGATACAGCTCGGTGTGTGCAGAAACCGTGGGTACAATGGTATATACACGCTTTCCATATCAGCTACTCAAGAGGAGTTTCATTATTAATACATAGAGATGTCAGATGGGAAGCTAGGGAGGCCCTAAGGGATTCTGAAGGCCGGTTTGTTTTTGTGCATGCGCTAATTAATTCTAGTGAATATGTAATTTTATGTATCTACAACCCTCCCCCGGCTAATATGTCAATCCTCCGGATGGCAATGAGCTTTGCTCTAAGTTATCCAGACGCACAAGTCATTTGTATGGGAGACTTTAATTTAGTTATGGATAATAGCCTTGATAGATTGAGATTAGATGATGAGAGATCTGGGGAGCCCCCTTCTTTGGTCCCGACCCAGCTGGCATCATTTATGGAGGGCAGTGGATGGTTGGATCTGTGGCGGATGCGTCACCCTGGAGTAAAAGGGTATACCTGCCACTCATCTACTAAACGGTCTCTGTCTCGCATAGATTACATATTTAGTTCCAGCGGGTTGGCGACGTGGGTGGATAGTGTGGAACACGGTAATAGGGGTATATCAGACCATAGCCCGATCATACTTAAACTCAAATTTGGGCAACCAAGGAGTGGTGTGGTCTGGAAGCTGAACCCCTTTTGGCTGAAACTAATGGATCATAACGACAAAACAGTGGATCAGTTGAATTGTTTCATTTCATCTCACCCAGAGCCCCAGAATGTCAATTTATTTTGGGACACTCAATGCATACTTGAGAGGATGTTTGTCTTCCACAATTTCATATATAAAGAGAGTGACTTCGAGAGAGGATGATGGGGTGAACAGAGACTGAAAGATGCAGAGGCCGCATATATATATAGCCAAACTAGTGGTAATAGAATTGAGTGGTTGACCTCACAGAGACTGTATACTCAGCACATGGACACCAAGTCTAAGCGTAAGCTATTTTTCGCACGTCAGTCATATTTTGAGTTGGGAAATCAAACTGGTAAATTTCTAGCCTATCTGGTGCATCAACATAATACATCTAATACAATACTGCAGATTTGCGCGCCAGACGGTCTATTGATGTCCACGACAGAAAGAATACTTCACTGTTTTTATGACTACTATGAGTCATTGTATAACTCCAAAAGTGGCCTCGGCATTTCGCAATGTCTGGATTATCTGTCAGATGTAATATTTCCCTCATTAAATCCCACTCAGCAAGATTTTATGGATGCTAAATTCACATTGGAGGAGGTAGAATATGCAATAATGGACATGTCCTCTGGGAAAGCTCCTGGGCCGGACGGGTTTCCCGTTGAGTTATATAAGAGATTTTGGGATACACTAGCGCCACTCCTATTGAAAGTATTCCAGGGTATATGGGAGGGAGGATGTATGCCCGAAACTTTATATGAAGCACATATTGTCATACTCAAAAAAGAGGGGAAGGACCCCCTGGAATGTGGCTTCTATCGACCCATATCGTTAGTTAATGTAGATTATAAAATCTTCACTAAAATCCTGGCCATTAGACTGAATTCCATCATACTGGATCTTATTCACCCAGATCAGACTGGCTTTATGCCGGGGAAAAATACCTCTATTAACATCAGGCGAGTTCAATCAATAATTCAATATAGTTCTTTGGTGTCGGATAACAATTGGGCATTAGCATCCTTGGATGCGGCTAAGGCCTTTGATTCTCTTGAATGGCCCTTTCTGTCAGCATGTTTACAGAAGTATGGCTTTGGAGATAAGTTTCTAAGGTGGATCAATGTATTATATATGAAACCTAAGGGTACCTTTACACAGTGCAATTTTGATCGCTACGACGGCACGATTCGTGACGTTGCAGCGTCGTATGATTATCGCTCCAGCGTCGTAGACTGCGGTCACACGTTGCAATACACAGCGCTGGAGCGATAATTTCATGACGTATTTGCGATGTAGAAGCCGTTGGTTACTGTGCGCACATCGTATACAACCTGTGTCACACGATGCAATCATGCCGCCACAGCGGGACACTAGACGACGAAAGAAAGTTTCAAACGATCTGCTACGACGTACGATTCTCAGCGGGGATCCGGATCGCAGTAGCGTGTCAGACACAACGATATCGTAAATGCATCGCTGGAACGTCACAAATCGTGCCGTCGTAGCGATCAAAATTGCACTGTGTAAAGGTACCCTAAGGCACGTATAATTATAAATAGTTCCATCTCTAAGTCCCTCTCATTATCTAGGGGAACTCGTCAGGGGTGCCCCCTCTCGCCGGCTCTTTTTGCTCTTGCGATAGAGGCACTGGCAATACATATGAGATCCTCCCCTGATATCAAGGGCATAGATATAGCGGGTCGGGTGGACACCATTGGCTTATATGCCGACGATATGGTGATATTTATGGATAAGGCAGAGGAAACACTACCAAAAGTGATTGCTACTATAGATGTCTTTAGTAAATACTCCGGCCTGTATATAAACTGGGACAAATCTGCTCTATTGCCTCTCTCTTGTGCCCCAATGCCAAATCTTGAAACTCTGTCCTTGCTACCTGTCGTATCCAATTTCAAATACTTGGGTATCTATATGTCCCAAAGCAGTAATTCTGATCTACGACTCAATGTCTATCCATTATTAGAATTAGTCAAATCCAAATTTGCATCTTGGAGCAAACTGCCACTATCTGTTGCAGGCCGTATTAACCTAATAAAAATTATTTTGCTCCCAAAACTTAGTTATGGCCTTCAACATAGTGCAGTACCAGTACCTAAGTCCCTCTTTACAAATTTAAACTCCCAAATCACTTCCTTTATATGGGGGAAATCTAGGCCCAAACTTAGACTGTCTATTTTGCAGAGGCCTAAATGGGGGGGTGGAGCTGCATTACCGTTTTTTTTTCTATATTACCTGGCCGGGCAGGCTAAAGCATTGCACATGTGGATGCCTGGTGGTTGTCTCACTCACTCTGAACATCATCTGCTTCATTCTGCTCGGGTGGAGTGTCCATTGAGCTTTTTAGAATCAGAAAAAATGAGTACCCCTCATCCACTGCCCATGCTTCGATTGGCACGATTGGTCTGGAGACCAATGAAAAAAGTTGTTGGATTTACAGATATTATTGCTGAAATGCCCCTGTGGAAAAATAACTACTTTCCGGCGCTGCTAAACCTCCCGTCCACTGATTTTTGGGTGATGCATGGTGTTACCTCGGTAGGGGATTTACATGACCAGGGGACCTTTATGTCCTTTGAACAATTGCAGTCTAAGTACGATATTCCAAGATCCCAATTTTTTTGTTTCTTACAATTAAGATCAGCTTTCCATTCATATATGAGGGGGGTGGACATAGGCCTCAAATCCCAGGGAACCCAGGGCCTTATTTCTTCCTTATATAGCTATATGTTGTCAGTGGGGACAGGATCAACTATAAGGCTATGTTCACACATTGCGGTTTTTGCTGCGGATCCGCAGCGGTTTTGACGCTGCGGATCCGCAGCAGTTTTCCATGCGGTGTACAGTACAATGTTAACCTATTGAAAACAAAAACCGCAGTGCACATGCTGCGGAAAATTCAGCGCGGAAACGCTGCGGAATAAAAGAAGTAGCATGTCACTTCTTTGTGCGGATTCCGCAGCAGTTTTCAACCAGCACCAATAGGAAAGTGCAGTTGAAAACCGGCAGAGGAATCTGCAGAAGAAACCGCGTGAAAATCCGCAGTGAAAACCGCAGTGGTTTTGCACTGCGGATTTTCAAAATCAGCTGCGGAAAAATCCACAGCAGAATCCACAACGTGTGCACATACCCTAAGACTCATCAAAGGGAAGTGGGAGAGACTCATCCCTGATGTACAGGAAGAAGAATGGGAGGAAATTTTAGAGTCCCAACTTACAGTATCCCCGTCGGTCAATAATAGAATGACACAACTATATATAATATATCATTCGTATTTGACTCCCATACGGCTTTTTAAGATGGGTCGATTTCACTCCTCGGAATGTCTGTGTTGTCATTCGCCAGATGCAGATTTTATCCACATGATGTGGAGTTGTCCTATTATCTTTCAATATTGGAAAGAGGTGACATCACTGCTTTCATCCATAGTCTTACCTCCTGTTCCTCTTGAGCCATTAATTTGTTTATTTGGGGTGTGGGACGAGGAGACTTGGGGTCATCATGTTGGGATTTTTTTTATGGGAGTCACTCTTTATGGCAAGGAAGGTGGTGGCAATGCGGTGGATGGGGGGTTCATGCCCCTCCCTCAGAGCCTGGGTTGAGTTGGTTAATTCGGTCATTCCATATGAACGTACGCTATATCAAAACAGAGGATGTCCAGGTAAATTTGAGAAAATTTGGAGCTGATGGAACTCCTCTCACCTCACTTTATAAATGTATAGTTAATTGCATTAGTGCAAAGTGTCAAATTTTTCTAGATGTTACGCAAAGGAGGATGCAAACTTAATGTTAAGCGGCAGAAAGGTAGTTAGTAGGATATAGTTGTAGTTCTGGTTTAATGTCTGCAAATTTTCATGACTCCATGTTAGGTTTGTACGGTTTGAATGGAGTAAAGGATATGTTGAGCATAAATTGTGATTTTCAGTCATACATACAATGTACATGTTTTATATTGACTGTAATAGTAATGAACACAAATATGTATATTGTATATTTTCACTTTATGGTTAATAAACGAATTTAAAAGAAAACACACAACGGTCCTGAAAAATTATTTGTTTGGCCTAGAAATGGCAACTAGATTGCAGATACCAATTATTTATTTCCCAGACTACTAAATAACACACACCAGTCCAGAAAAATGATAAGGGGGATAAGGAGCCATGCACACCATGACAGGAACTGGGGAGCCATGCACACCAGGACAGGGACTGGGGAGCCATGCATACCAGGACAGGGACTGGGGAGCCACGCACACCAGGACAGGGACTGGGGAGACATGCACACCAGGACAGGGACTGGGGAGCCATGCACACCAGGACAGAGACTGGGGAGCCATAGATACCAGGACAGGGACAGGAGCCATGCATACCAGGACAGGGACTTGGGAGCCATGCATACCAGGACAGGGACTGAGGAGCCATGCATACCAGGACAGGGATGGGAGAGCCATGCATACAATGACAGGGACTGGGGAGCTATGCATACAATGACAGGGACTGGGGAACCATGCATACATTGTCAGGGACTGGGGAGCCATGCATACAATGACAGGGACTGGGGAGCCATGCATACAATGACAGGGACTGGGGAGCCCTGCATACAATGACAGGGAATGGGGAGCTATGCATACAATGACAGGGACTGGGGAGCCATGCATACAATGACCGGGACTGGGGAGCCCTGCATACAATGGCAGGGACTGGGGAGCTATGTATATAATGACAGGGACTGGGGAGCCATGCATACATTGTCAGGGACTGGGGAGCCATGCATACAATGACAGGGATTGGGGAGCTCTGCATACAATGACAGGGATGGGGGAGCCATGCTTACAATGGCAGGGACAGGGAGCCATGCATACCACGACAGGGATGAGGGGACAATGCATACAGGGCTTATACTCAAGTCAATAAGCTTACCCAGTTTTTTGAGGCAAAAGTAGGTGCCTCGACTTATACTCGGGTCGGCTTATACTCTAGTATATACAGTATTTATTTCTCAGACTTCTTGAAGACACATAATGGCTTAAAGGACAGTACTACCATAGACGAGGATGGTGGAGAGAACATAGAGTGACTTTTAGCACAATACATTACAAATGGGTTTGCAGGGTATACACGGCAGCTTAAAGGACAGTACTGTCACCGGTGGGTTATGCAGAGTACACACAGCGGCTTTTAGCACAATTCTCTCACAGACGGGTTTGCAGAGTACACACTGTGGCTTATAGGACTGTATTCCCACAGGAAGGGAATGCAGAGGGCACACAGCAGATTTTAGCACAGTACTAGCTCTGACAGGTTTGCAGAGTACACACAGCGGCTTTTATCACAGTACAAGCACAATACTAGCACTGCTATAGGTTGCAGAGCACATACAGCATTTTTTTGCAGAGTGCGCAGTCAGAATCTATGCCTCACTCCAGCTGCATCCTATACCTACGCTAATGAGAGTATAATGGAGGCGGTCCTCATGATCCGACCTTTATACAGGCCAGGTAATGTGCTGCACCAGTCAATCACAGCAATGCCAATACTTGGCTTTGGAAGTGCCCACAGTCTAAAAGCATGTTGATTGGCTATGCTGCAGCCTTTTAACAAGCTTTCTTAGACTGATGAACCTGAACAGGAAAACAGATGAACAGTAAAAAGTCTGTGTTTGGGGTTCGGTACCGGACACTGAATGATGATACTGAATTAAGGTCTGAAACCTTGGTAAAAGTTATCTGACCACACAAATCTCCAAGGGTACCCAAACTTTTGCATAGACCCATGTTCCTTTTTGTAATTTTTAAAATGTAAAATATGAAAATATGTATATACTTTTGCCTAAAATACAAAGGATATGTGTCATCTTTAACTTAAGGCCTTTTAGAGATAATTTTATTTTCAAGTTGCTTAACTGTTCACAATAACAGTAGTTTTGGCCAAGGGTCCATATACTTTTATATGTCATTGTATAGAGCTAATCTGCAGTTAGATGACATTATTAGAGCAGTAGCTACAGATAGTAAATTATTATTTTTTCTCTGTGTAGCTACTGGTATCTAGTCATTGAGGCGATGCAGGGAACAGTTACAGTGCCTTGCAATAGTATTCAGCCCCCTTGAACTTTTTCCCCATATGATGGTTCAAACATAAAGATACCAAATGTAAATTTTTGGTGAAGAATCAACAACAAGTGGAACACAATTGTGAAGATGAATGAAATTTATTGGTTATTTTAAATTTTTGTGGAAATTCAAAAACTGAAAGGTGGGGCTTGCAATATTATTCAGCACCTTTAACTTCAAACTTTGTTGCACCACCTTTTGCTGCTATTTTAGCTGCAAGTTGCTTGGGATATGTCTCTATCAGTTTTGTACATCGAGAGACTGAAATTCTTGCCCATTCTTCCTTGGCAAACAGCTCGAGCTCAGTGAGGTTTGATGGAGATTGTTTGTGAACACCAGTTTTCAGCTCTTTCCACAAGATTCTCGATTGGATTGAGGTCTGGACTTGGCCATTCTAACACCTGGATACGTTTATTTGTGAACCCCATTCCATTGTAGATTTTGCTTTATGTTTGGGATCATTGTCTTGTTGGAAGACAAATCTCTGTCCCAATCTCAGGTCTTTTGCAGACTACAACAGTTTTTCTTCAAGAATGGTCCTGTATTTGGCTCCGTCCATCTTCCCATCAATTTAACCATCTTCCCTGTCCCTGCTGAAGAAAAGCAGGCCCAAACCATGATGCTGCCACCACCATGTTTGACAGTGGGGATGGTGTGTTCAGGGTGATGAGCTGTATTGCCTTTACACCAAACATATCGTTTGGCATTGTTGCCAAAAAGTTCGATTTTGGTTTCATCTGACCAGAGCACAATCTTCCACATGTTTGGTGTTTCTCCCAGGTGGCTTGTTGCAAACTTTAAATGACACTTTTTATGGACATTTTTGAGAAATATCTTTCTTCTTGCCACTCTTCCATAAGGGCCAGATTTGTACAGTGTACGACTGATTATTGTCCTATTGACAGACTGTCCCACCTCAGCTGTAGATCTCCGCAGTTCATCCAGAATGATCATGGGCCTCTTGGCTGCATCTCTATTCAGTCTTCTCCTTGTTTGAGATGAAAGTTTAGTGGGACAGCCAGGTCTTGGTAGATTTGCAGTGGTATGATACTCCTTCCATTTCAATATGATCACTTGCACAGTGCTCCTTGGGATGTTTAAAGTTTTGGAAATCATTTTGTATCTAAATCCAGCTTTTAACTTCTCCACAGCTGTATCATGGACCTGCCTGTTGTATTCCTTGGTCTTCATGATGCTCTCTGTGCTTCAAACAGAACTGTCATGGTTCTCAATGGCAAGAGACCGTAGTAAAGCATACAAAAGGACTAGCTCTTGGAAGATGGGAACTCGAGCTGACTGTGAGCTAAACCTACCGCACAACTAACAGTGGCCGGGTAGCGTGCCTACGTTTTATCCCTAGACGCCCAGCGCCAGCCGGAGGACTGACTGACCCTAGCAGAGGAAAATACAGACCTGGCTTACCTCTAGAGAAATTTTCCCCAAAAGGCAGACAGTAGCCCCCACATATATTGTCGGTGATTTTAGAGGAAAATTACATACGAAGTATGAAGATAGGTTTAGCAAATTGAGGTCCGCTTACTAGATAGTAGGAAGACAGAAAAGGGAACTTCACAGTCAGCTGAAAACCCTTTCAAAACACCATCCAGAAATTACTTTAAGACTCTAATATCAACTCATGACACCAGAGTGGCAATTTCAGCTCACAAGAGCTTCCAGCCTCAGAAATATTCAAAAACAGAGAACTGGAACAAAAATGCAAAACAATCTTAGGACTACAAGTCCAACTTAGCTGATAGTAGTCTAGGAGCAGGAACATGCAACAGAAAGGCTTCTGGTAACATTGTTGGCCGGCATAGAAATGACTGAGGAGCAAGGCTAAATAGAAACTCCCACATCCTGATGGAAACAGGTGAACAGAGGAGATGAAGCACACAAGTTCAGTACCACCAGTAACCACCGGGGGAGCCCAGAAACCAAATTCACAACAGTACCCCCCCCTCAAGGAGGGGGCACCGAACCCTCACCAGAACCACCAGGGCGATCAGGATGAGCCCTATGAAAGGCACGGACCAAATCGGAGGCATGAACATCAGAGGCTGTCACCCAAGAATTATCCTCCTGACCGTAGCCCTTCCACTTGACCAAATACTGAAGTCTCCGTCTGGAAACACGGGAGTCCAAGATCTTCTCGACAACGTACTCCAACTCACCCTCAACCAACACCGGAGCAGGAGGCTCAACGGAAGGCACAACCGGTACCTCATACCTGCGCAACAATGACCGATGGAAGACATTATGAATAGAAAAAGATGCAGGGAGGTCCAAACGAAAGGACACAGGGTTAAGAATCTCCAATATCTTGTACGGGCCGATGAACCGAGGCTTAAACTTAGGAGAAGAAACCTTCATAGGGACAAAACGAGAAGACAACCACACCAAGTCCCCAACACAAAGACGAGGACCAGCACGGCGACGGCGGTTGGCAAACTGCTGAGTCTTCTCCTGGGACAACTTCAAATTGTCCACCACATGCCCCCAAATCTGATGCAACCTCTCCACCACAGCATCCACTCCAGGACAATCCGAAGACTCCACCTGACCGGAAGAGAAACGAGGATGAAACCCCGAATTACAGAAGAAAGGAGAAACCAAGGTGGCAGAACTAGCCCGGTTATTGAGGGCAAACTCCGCCAAAAGCAAAAAGGCAACCCAATCATCCTGATCCGCAGACACAAAACACCTCAAATAAGTCTCCAAGGTCTGATTAGTTCGCTCGGTCTGGCCATTAGTCTGAGGATGGAAAGCAGACGAAAAAGACAAATCAATGCCCATCCTAGCACAGAACGCTCGCCAAAATCTAGACACGAATTGGGTTCCCCTGTCAGAAACGATATTCTCCGGAATACCATGCAAGCGAACCACATTTTGAAAAAACAAAGGAACCAGCTCGGATGAGGAAGGCAATTTAGGCAAGGGGACCAAATGGACCATCTTAGAGAAACGGTCACACACCACCCAGATGACAGACATCTTCTGAGAAACAGGGAGATCAGAAATAAAATCCATGGAGATGTGAGTCCAAGGCCTCTTCGGAATAGGCAAAGATAACAACAATCCACTAGCCCGAGAACAACAAGGCTTGGCCCGAGCACAAACATCACAAGACTGCACAAAACCTCGCACATCTCGCGACAGGGAAGGCCACCAGAAGGACCTAGCCACCAAATCCCTGGTACCAAAGATTCCAGGATGACCAGCTAACGCAGAAGAATGGACCTCTGAGATGACTCTACTGGTCCAATCATCCGGAACAAACAGTCTACCAGGCGGGCAACGATCAGGTCTATCCGCCTGGAACTCCTGCAAGACCCGTCGCAAGTCTGGGGAAACAGCAGATAATATCACTCCATCCTTAAGGATACCTGTAGGTTCAGAATTACCAGGGGAATCAGGCTCAAAACTCCTAGAAAGGGCATCCGCCTTGACATTTTTAGAACCCGGTAGGTAAGAAACCACAAAATTAAACCGAGAGAAAAATAACGACCAGCGCGCCTGTCTAGGATTCAGGCGCCTGGCAGACTCAAGATAAATCAAATTCTTGTGGTCGGTCAATACCACCACCTGATGTCTAGCCCCCTCAAGCCAATGACGCCACTCCTCAAAAGCCCACTTCATAGCCAAGAGCTCCCGATTACCAATATCATAATTTCGCTCAGCGGGCGAAAATTTACGAGAAAAGAACGCGCAAGGTCTCATCACGGAGCAGTCGGAACTTTTCTGCGACAAAACCGCCCCAGCTCCGATTTCTGAAGCGTCGACCTCAACCTGAAAAGGAAGAGTAACATCAGGCTGACGCAATACTGGGGCGGAAGAAAAGCGGCGCTTAAGCTCCCGAAAGGCCTCCACAGCAGCAGGGGACCAATCAGCAACATCAGCACCCTTCTTAGTCAAATCAGTCAACGGCTTAGCAACATCAGAAAAACCAGTTATAAATCGACGATAAAAATTAGCAAAGCCCAAAAACTTCTGAAGGCTCTTAAGAGAAGAGGGTTGCGTCCAATCACAAATAGCCTGAACCTTGACAGGGTCCATCTCAATGGAAGAGGGGGAAAAAATGTACCCCAAAAACGAAATCTTTTGAACCCCAAAAACACACTTAGAACCCTTTACACACAAGGAATTAGAGCGCAAAACCTGAAAAACCCTCCTGACCTGTTGGACATGAGAGTCCCAGTCATCCGAAAAAATCAAAATATCATCCAGATACACAATCATAAATTTATCCAAATATTCACGGAAAATGTCATGCATAAAAGACTGAAAGACTGAAGGGGCATTTGAAAGACCAAAAGGCATTACTAAATACTCAAAATGGCCCTCAGGCGTATTAAATGCGGTTTTCCACTCATCCCCCTGCTTAATTCGCACTAAATTATACGCTCCACGAAGATCAATCTTAGAGAACCACTTGGCCCCCTTTATTCGAGCAAACAAATCAGTAAGCAGTGGCAAAGGATACTGATATTTAACCGTGATTTTATTCAAAAGCCGATAATCAATACACGGCCTCAAAGAGCCATCTTTTTTAGATACAAAGAAAAAACCGGCTCCTAAGGGAGATGACGAAGGACGAATATGTCCCTTTTCCAAGGACTCCTTAATATATTCCCGCATAGCAGCATGTTCAGGCACAGATAGATTAAATAAACGACCCTTTGGAAACTTACTGCCCGGAATCAGATCTATAGTACAATCGCAATCTCTGTGCGGAGGTAGTGAACCAAGTTTAGGCTCCTCAAAAACGTCACGATAATCAGATAAAAATTCCGGAATCTCAGAGGGAATAGATGACGAAATGGAAACCAAAGGTACGTCCCCATGAGTCCCCTGACATCCCCAGCTTAACACAGACATTGCTTTCCAGTCGAGGACTGGGTTATGAGATTGCAGCCATGGCAATCCAAGCACCAACACATTATGTAGATTATACAACACAAGGAAGCGAATAATCTCCTGGTGATCCGGATTAATACGCATAGTTACTTGTGTCCAGTATTGTGGTTTATTACTAGCCAATGGCGTGGAGTCAATACCCTTCAGAGGTATAGGAACTTCCAGAGGCTCTAAATTAAACCCACAGCGTTTGGCAAAGGACCAATCCATAAGACTCAAAGCGGCGCCAGAGTCGACATAGGCGTCCGCGGTAATAGACGATAAAGAGCAAATCAGGGTCACAGATAGAATAAACTTAGACTGTAAAGTGCCAATTGAAACAGACTTATCAACCTTCTTAGTACGTTTAGAGCATGCTGATATAACATGAGTTGAATCACCACAATAGAAGCATAACCCATTTTTTCGCCTAAAATTCTGTCGTTCGCTTCTGGACAGAATTCTATCACATTGCATAATCTCTGGCGCCTTCTCAGTAGACACCGCCAAATGGTGCACAGGTTTGCGCTCCCGCAAACGCCGATCAATCTGAATAGCCATTGTCATGGACTCATTCAGACCTGTAGGCACAGGGAACCCCACCATAACATCTTTAATGGCATCAGAGAGACCCTCTCTGAATTTCGCCGCCAGGGCGCACTCATTCCACTGAGTAAGCACAGACCACTTACGAAATTTTTGGCAGTATATTTCAACCTCATCTTGCCCTTGAGACAGGGCCATCAAGGCTTTTTCATCCTGAATCTCTAAATGAGGTTCCTCATAAAGCAACCCCAAAGCCAGGAAAAACGCATCCACATTGAGCAACGCAGGATCCCCTGGTGCCAAAGCAAATGCCCAATCCTGAGGGTCGCCCCGGAGCAAGGAAATTACAATCCTGACTTGCTGTGCAGGATCTCCAGCGGAGCGAGATCTCAGAGACAAAAATAATTTACAATTATGTTTGAAATTCTGGAAGCGAGATCTATCCCCGGAGAAAAATTCAGGTAAAGGAATTCTAGGTTCAGATATAGGAGCATGAATTACAAAATCCTGTAAACTTTGAACCTTCATAGCGAGATTATCCAAACCAATAGCTAAACTCTGAGGATCCATTTTAATCAGGTGAAATCAGAACCATTCAAGGATTAGAAGGAGAGAGAGACGAAGGCTGCAGTAAGCAGAGATGCAAGTGAATCAACTAATGAGCAAACTCAGAAAAAAAAAAAAAAATTCTCTGCAGACTTCTTTTCTCTCCTTTCTTCTGCCAATTATTTTAACTCTTGGCCGGCCAAACTGTCATGGTTCTCAATGGCAAGAGACCGTAGTAAAGCATACAAAAGGACTAGCTCTTGGAAGATGGGAACTCGAGCTGACTGTGAGCTAAACCTACCGCACAACTAACAGTGGCCGGGTAGCGTGCCTACGTTTTATCCCTAGACGCCCAGCGCCAGCCGGAGGACTGACTGACCCTAGCAGAGGAAAATACAGACCTGGCTTACCTCTAGAGAAATTTTCCCCAAAAGGCAGACAGTAGCCCCCACATATATTGTCGGTGATTTTAGAGGAAAATGACATACGAAGTATGAAGATAGGTTTAGCAAATTGAGGTCCGCTTACTAGATAGTAGGAAGACAGAAAAGGGAACTTCACAGTCAGCTGAAAACCCTTTCAAAACACCATCCAGAAATTACTTTAAGACTCTAATATCAACTCATGACACCAGAGTGGCAATTTCAGCTCACAAGAGCTTCCAGCCTCAGAAATATTCAAAAACAGAGAACTGGAACAAAAATGCAAAACAATCTTAGGACTACAAGTCCAACTTAGCTGATAGTAGTCTAGGAGCAGGAACATGCAACAGAAAGGCTTCTGGTAACATTGTTGGCCGGCATAGAAATGACTGAGGAGCAAGGCTAAATAGAAACTCCCACATCCTGATGGAAACAGGTGAACAGAGGAGATGAAGCACACAAGTTCAGTACCACCAGTAACCACCGGGGGAGCCCAGAAACCAAATTCACAACAGAGAACCCTGAGACTGTCACAGAGCAGGTGCATTTATACGGAGACTTGATTACACACAGGTGGATTATATTTATCATCATCAGGCATTTAGGACAACAT
Source organism: Ranitomeya variabilis (assembly GCF_051348905.1). NCBI lineage: Eukaryota > Metazoa > Chordata > Amphibia > Anura > Dendrobatidae > Ranitomeya > Ranitomeya variabilis. The sequence continues at coordinate 813,884,397 of NC_135233.1, forward strand.
TGGATCATTCAGAGATCCACAATGAACTTCTGGAGTGAGTTTGCTGCACTGAAAGTAAAGGGGCCAAATAATATTGCACACCCCACTTTTCAGTTTTTGAATTTCCACAAAAATTTAAAATAACCAATGCATTTCGTTCAACTTCACAATTGTTGATTCTTCACCAAAAATTTACATTTGGTATCTTTATGTTTGAAGCATGATAATGGGAAAAAGTTGAAAAGTCATGTGTCACATGACCCTCTTCCCATTGAAAAAAATAAAGTTGGATCCAAAATGGCCAACTTCAAAATGGCCACCATGGTCCCCACCCATCTTGAAAAGTTTTCCCCCTCCCATACACTAATGTGCCACAAACAGGAAGTTGATATCACCAACAATCCCATTTTATTTAGGTGTAGCCATATAAATGGCCCACCCTGTAGTGTAGTATAAAGCATGAAATTGTATTAAATATACAAAAAACTATTTTAAAATAAGAATTAAAAAGTGCCAATACCAACAAGGACAAATTTTTAATCAGAATTTTGAGAAGGGGTGCCCAAACGTTTACATGCCACTGTAGATTGTAGAGATCAATGAATCTTTTCACCTTTGACTTCACATTTTTACAAAAACTTGATTTGCAGCTAGTTTGCCATGAATCGAAAAACATCACAAAGCCTCCTATTTCATCTATTCTTCACACTACAAATGGAATGTACTCTATGCTATTGGCTGCAACACAGCCCCAAAGCATGGTTGATCCACCCCATGCTTAATCGTTAGCGAGATGTTCTTTTCCAGAAATTCAGTCATGCTTTTTGTAAAATTCTGATGCTGAATTTTATGTTGAGGATGCAGGATAAGTTTTCTTCTGATGACTCTTCTAATAAGGCCATATTCGTGCAGGTGTCTCTGAACAGTAGAACAATGTACCACAACACTAGAGTCTGCTAAATCTTTTTGAAGGTCTTTTGCAGTCAAGCGGGGATTCTGATTTGCCTCTCTAGTTATTGTACAAGCAGCTCTCACTGAAATTTTGCTTGGTCTTCCAGACCTTATCTTGGCCTCCACTGCGCCTTTTAACTGTCATTTTTTAAAAACATTTAAAACTTAGGAAAGGGGAACTTGAAAACGCTTTGTTATTTTCTTATAGTCTTCCACTGCTTTGTGGGCCTCACCATTTTAATTTTCAGAGTGCTGGGCAGCTAATTAGAGCAGCCCATTGCTGCTATTTTTTGGCTTTTTTATAAAGAAGGGAAACTTGTATAACAACCATAGTGAACAAGCCATAACCCTAACAGATTAATTAAGGTCTCAAACCTTTGGTCAAAGTTATCTGAGCACACCAATCTCCAAGGGTACCCACACTTTTTCATTGGTATATTTTCTTTTTTAGAATTTTAAAATGTAAAAAAATGACAATTTGTATTTTTTTTGCATAAAATACAAATTAAATGTGTCATCTTTAACTGCAGGCCTTTTAGAGATTATTTAACCTTCAACTTGCTTAACTGTTCACAATAACAGTAATTTTGATCAAGGATGCCCAAACTTTTCTATGCCACTGTATATATCTGGCATAATCAAAATCATCCCTCTATATTATGAACAATCTGTATGAGGAAGAGGATAGAAACAGCAGTGTAGGTAAATCCTACAGCCTTTTCTGGGTGTTTTGAATGCTGCTATATCTGTGTAGCATGTAGCAAGAGATTCAGATTAATCTTTTAAAAGTAGCTGTATTCACCTTTTAGCAGATTCATCCTTTGTAAATCGCCATGTGCACTTCATGTAGCTTGTCTGCAGAAGACACAGGATAAAATATTACGTGTCATAAATAGCAATAGATGCTATTAAGTAACATTTAGGCTCCTGGTTGAAAAGAAGGAACATTTTCACCTTATTTGTGTCTCACTGATTTACTGCTCAATGGGATGCATTTATGAAATGATTCACTATGTTTGTTAATCTGTATAGGAGAATTTATGAGAAAGATAGGCATATTGATTCTTCCATTGTATTCAATGAACAAGCGACTTGACGAAACAGGCGAATTGATGATTCCACCCTAAATCTTGCAGATCTAAGCACAAGGCTCCATTTACCATTCAGATGCTGTATACAATTATCCCCCACTCACAGTTCATACATCTCAAACAATCCAGATTTTTAGATGTCTGCGGAAGAGTAAAGCTAAAAACTGTCCTTGGAATAAGACAAATCAACTGTTTTGCTAATTAGATGTGTTTGAGAGAAAATGCTATTATTTAATCTACTATAATTTATTGCATTTTTCTCTAAATGAATGGGTTTTCTAAAAATTCCACTCTCTAATGAGATGACTATTTTCATTCTGTCCAAGTCTATACATCACAGTTGATAACTGAGACTCTTCTTATTATGTGGTTCTGCTTTATGTATTGTGCATATTTAAGGAGATAAGTGAGAAGACACACACAGTTAATGCCTAACAGAGTGGCTACAAGAGAACACCACCATCTGCTGGTCAAGATAATAGAGAAGGTGACTGCAGAAAGAATTGGATTAGTAGGAACTCAAGAGTGAAGTGCATGTTCCCTCGGGTAAGAGATTGGAGGATACACCAGGTAAGGTGCTAGCTGTGATGAAGTTAGTAATTATAAAAGGCCCAGGAGGGCAGTGAAGGGGAGAAGTTGGTGCACAAACCTATAGCAGGATGGGCATGCAGTAAAGTGAACTGGCTCATAGTTGCGAAAGTAAATTCATATAATGCAGCACTGTGAAAGGCAGTATCTACATAATGTTGAACGCACAACATTGTACAGATACTGTACTTCACAGTGCCGCATTAAATGAAAGCCTGTGTATTCTTGGCAATCTGAGTTTGAAAAAGGCCCATGTTGTAAGGCCGAAACATTACAAAAAAATTGGGGGGATTTGGGGGGGATTGCCAAGTAATTTATGTATTATTTAGACGGCGAGGAACCTTTACTCAAGCACCATTTTTGAGTGCCGTGTATCCATTACTATTGGCTCATAACTGTCATCACGAGAGGCCAAATCTGAGTAAAGGAGTCAAGAGATCAGATTCGAGTAAAGACCCTAGAGAGACCAGATTCAAGTAAAGGAATCTAGAGACCAGATACGAGTAAAGGAACAAAGAGACGAGATTCCAGTAAAGGCCCGAGAAAGATCAGAGACGGGAGAGCTGAGCAAGCAAAATCAGAGCAGGGTGCGACAACTAGGCCGCAGTGGAGGGACAATTTTGTGAGCCTTTGCTTCCAGTGGAGGTGTACGGTACAAAGTGGGGACCGGGGGCCATGTTTCAGGGAATGAAGGCGGCCAGCCTGACGAGTGTACCGAGTAACTCACCAATCTGGGACTAGCACCCAGCGGGTAGTATTGTGTATTGTCGACCCCCATTAGGGACTGTGTAATGTTTTGGATTGTCTAGAGTGTGACGGGCCAAGCAATGATAGTGACACCTTTTGGGATATTAGGCCTAAAACATCACTGACAATAGCAGTTATTTAATGGTAACAATAGAATGATAGTGTGTAAATAGCATTGTGTCAATATCCTGTTTATCTGAATTAATGTATGCATTTTGTAACGTAACCTGTTTCATTTCCACCATTTGCGCTATCCCCTGATTTTGTGATGAAGGCACCCCTTTGATTGTGTTAACTGGATGAATATTTGTTGGTTTTCGTACCACTGTCTCCTCATTGTCTGCGCTGTTGCATCCTCATACTTGTTAATACATACGACAGAAAAATATCACATTTTCTCATAAACATTATCTGTTCTCCACCTTTGGGGATAATTTTTTCCTAGATTAATGTATTTAGGGCAAAAATATTTTTGCAATTGAGATTCATTAAAAATGCTGCAGAATGAATTAATTGAGGATCTGCTGGTAAGCTAATTCAAATGTTCTGACATGAGAGTTTGCAACGCTTTTATCTGCTTTTTATTCTGAGCTCCTTTTAGGTGATTTGTGAGCGCAGATCACTTCAAAGTCGAATGTGCATGAAAACACTGAGCTTGTATAAGCCAAACTGCACAATTTTCAACAAAACCCAATTGCAAAAATTATTCTTAATGCTAAACACATGCACTTAAATTGGGTTTCTGGGACTGTTTTAATTTTTTACCATGTGGCCTAAGAAGTATTTGGTAGGTAGTTTCTAACTACCTGCCTGTTCTACCTGGCATTGGCTCAGATCACTCACAGACTGCTCCTGTCGGTGATTGTGCTGCTTGAAGTCAACAGAGCAGCTCTTCCTCTTCTGACCTGCTCTTCCAATGGGGTGTGACTGCCGACATCATGCTGATTGAAAGCTGGCATCTTGCAGTTAGGCCACATTCACACATTCTTTATTTGGTCACAATTTTACCTTAGCATTTGAAAGTCAAAACCAGAATTAGGTGAAAAATGCTGAAGTGGCGATGTGTTTCTATTATACGTTTCCTCCAATTATTCCTCTCCTGATTTTGTCTTACAAATACTGAAGTAAAATACTGACTAAATACTCAATGTGTGATTGTGGCATTAGACAGCAGGGAGCCAGCTGTCAATCAGCATGACATCAGCAGCCATGCCCCATTGACAGCAGAGTGGAAGAAGAGCAGCTGATCTATTGACATGACATCAGCGGAAGCCACAGAATCGCCGGCAGGAGCAGCCTGTGTCTGCTCGAAGCTGGCATGGATCAGCAACAGGTAGCTAGCAACTGGCTGCCTGGTAGTTTTTAGGCCCATAGTAAAAAAATAAAAAGTCCCTTTAAGTAACAAAAATGTCCCCATGGGTCTGGACAATGCCATATACTTCTTTTTACACAATGTCTCTCTGTTCAATTCCTAGTTGACTATACATTTTATTACCGCAAAAGCAATTTGAATTAATGGTGTATAGTTGGTGTCAAGTATAAAATGACTATCCACTCAGGAATTGCATGTATGTAAGTAGTCTTTTACTACCATTTGTTTTAGGCAAATTGCAATATTTGATGACAGTGGAAGAACTGGTAAGTGTACAACACGGAGCTAAGTAAACTTCCAACAAGATGCAGCTTGAGTTTTCCTGGTCTCTAAGATCAATTGCGCTGCTGGAGATAAAGCCTTTGTGGAGGTATATCTATGCTATTGCCAGTGGGCGTTAGTGTGGGTGTTAGTGCAATGAACATGTTCCTGAAACAAAGGAAAAATACAGTCTTTTCATCTGTTCCCGAGATAAAGAAGTGGAAACATGAAACATCCAACGTAGCAGAGACAAGTCGCAGAAAAACGTGTTTGCATTCTGAAGGGGACTGGAAATGTATTCTCTGGAAGGAAGGTGACTTGTCTCTCATTGTGATGAATTTGTTGATTTAAAAAAAACACAATATTTGTAAGTTTCTCACTTCTTGCTGATCCTATATAATATCCAGAAAAATGTTACTTTACCATATAAAGCCAAGATGCACAATGAGGTTTGCTGTAATATGCAAAGTAAGGCGATTTGCTTAATAACTACAATGTGTTTCCTTTGTTTTCAGTGTATGCATTCTTTTCAATCATAATTAGACAGCAGGCTTTGGCAGGACTTATAACATCACAACAGCTCCCTAACAAATGGGTTATAGACAAAAAGGGCAATTTTAAATAAGCACTCAGTCTGTTAATGAATGACTGTTACATTAACTACCAGCCACAGTGCGCCAGGGAATGAGATGGGAAACCTCAATGTAGAATCAACTTGTTCCCAACAATGATTTAATTGAAAAGAATGATTGAATCAATAATGTATCCGCGGTATGCATCAATATGAAGCAGAAACGAGCCACCTTAGAGATATGTCACAGTTAGAAGATCTTTACTTGATTAAATTCTTTGTACTGATAGCATGCCAATAGTCTTGGTTATTGCATTAACTATTAATGTCTTCCCTGCTGACCTTGCTGTTCCGTGGCTTTTACGAAGAGTTAATTATGCTGTGCTTTTAGCTCAGATGGAAACTTTCCCTACAACAAAAAATGCAGCATTACTTTACTCTTAATATCTATAATATGAGATAGATAGATAGATAGATAGATAGATAGATAGATAGATAGATAGATAGATAGATAGATAGATAGATAGATAGAGTGGCTTGCAAAAGTTTTCATCCCTTTGGCTTTTTACCTATTTTGTTACATTACAACCTGTGTTTAAATATTATTATAATCCGATTTGTGCGTGATGCGTCAGCACTAATGAGTCTAAGTTGGTGAAGTGAAGTGAGAAAAATATAGGCATAAATTAAATTTATATGATCAAATCACTAAAAATTGGCATGTGTATATGTATTCATCCCTTTTGCTATTTATAGCCCAAAAAATTCTGGTGCAAGCAATTCCCTTCATAAGTCACATGTTTAGTGAAAGGAAGCCCACCTATGTGCAATCTAAATGTCACATGATCTGTCAGTATATACACATCTTTTCTGAAAGGCCACAAAGGCTGCAACACCATTAAGCAAGATACACCCCTAAGGCTAGTTTCACACTAGCCTTTTTGCTGAGCTGTGGACGGTTGCAGACTTCCTCCGTAAGCCCCACCCACTGCCGCACCTCCACCGCTCAGCTCCACCTACTTCCGCATGCGGCCTGCGTACCTATCTTTAACATTACGTATGCAGGTCATGCGGATGTATGCGGATGCCTCCGCATGCGTCGCTTTGATGATGCGGCGACCCGCGTCGAACGCAGCTGGTTGGAATGTCTTTTTTTCTCTGCATGGTCAAAACGATGCATGCGGAGGCATCCGCATACATCCGCACGACCTGCGTACCTAATGTTAAAGATTGGTACGCAGGCCGCATGCAGACGTAGGCGGAGCTGAGCGGCAGAGGTGCCGCCGTGGGCAGGGCTTCATGGAGGAAGTCCGCAGCCCTCCGCAGCTCAGCAAAACGCTGGTGTGAAACTAGCCTAACTAAGCAAGATCATGAAGACCAAAGAGATATGCAAACAAGTCAGGGACAAAGTTTCTGAGAAGCACAAGTCAGAGTTGAGTTGTAAAAAATATCCCAATCTCTGATGATCCCTCAGAGCACCATCAAATCCATTATCATCAAGTGGAAAGAACATGGTACCTCAACAAACCTACCAAGAGAGGGCTGCCCACCAAAACTCTCTGCCCAGGCAATCAGAAATGAAGCATAGAGACCAAAAGTAACCTGAAGTAGCTGCGGAGTTCCCAAGCAGAGACTGGAGTATCTGTCCATTTGACCATAATAAGCCATACAGAAATAATCAACAGCAACAACTAAATCAGGAAGTATTAGACATATGTAGCAGAGCTAAACTGTGTGTCATTGATTTTAAAATAATCTACAGCTTGTGGCACAAAGCAGACTAAGTAGCAAAATTTAGCCTGCCTTATCATAACTCCTGTGATATGTGCCTAGCTACAGTGGGTACGGAAAGTATTCAGAGCCTGTTAAATTTTTCACTCTTTGTTCCATCGCAGCCATTTGGTAAATTCAAAAGAGTTCATTTTTTTCTCATTAATGTACACTCTGTACTCCAACTTGACTGAAAAAAAAACAGAAATGTAGAAATTTTTGCAAATTTATTAAAAAAGAAAAACTAAAATATCACATGGTCGTAAGTATTCAGACCCTTTCCTCAGCACCCTTTTGAGCTAGTACAGCCATGAGTCTTCTTGGGGATGATGCAACAAGTTTTTCACACCTGGATTTGGGGATCCTCTGCTATTCTTCCTCTCCATTTCCGTCAGGTTGGATGGTGAATGTTGGTGGACACCATTTTCAGGTCTCTCCAGAGATGATCAATTGGGTTTAGGTCAGAGCTCTGGCTGGGCCAATCAAGAATGGTCACAGAGTTGTTCAGAAGCCACTTCTTTGTTTTTTTAGCTGTGTCCTTAGGGTCATTGTCTGGTTGGAAGATGAACCTTTGGCCAAATCTGAGTTCCAGAGCACTCTGGAAGAGGTTTTCATCCAGAATATCTCTGTACTTGGCCGCATTCTTGTTTCCTTCAAAGGCAACCAGTCGTCCTGTTCCTGCAGCTGAAATACACCCCATAACATGATACTGCCATGTTTCACTGTTGGGATTGGATTGGGCAGAAGATGAGCAGTGCCTGGTTTTCTCCACACATGCCACTTAAAATTATCACCAAAAAGGTCTACCTACACCTCATCAGACCAGAGAATCTTATTTCTCATAGTCTGGGAGTCCTTCATGTGTTTTTTAGCAAACTCTATGCAGGATTTCATATGTCTTGCACTGAGGAGAAGCTTCTGTTGGGCCACTCTGCCATAAAGGCCCGACTGGTGGAGGGCTGAAGTGATACTTGACTTTGTGGAAATTTCTCCCATCTCACTACTGCATCTCTGGAGCTCAGCCACAATGATCTTGAGGTTCTTCTTTAGCTCTCTACCTAGGGCAGCATGGTGGCTCAGTGGTTAGCACTGCATCCTTGCAGCGTTGGAGTTCTGGGTTCAAATCCCACCAAGGACAACATCTGCAAGGAGCTTGTTTGTTCTCCCCGTGCTTGCAGGGGTTTCTTCTGGGTACTCCGGTTTCCTCCCACATTCCAAAGACATACTGATAGGGAATTTAGATTGTGAGCCCCATCGGGGACAGTGATGATAATGTGTGCACACTGTGAAGCACTGCGGAATATGTTAGCGCTATATATTAAAATAAAGATTATTATTATTATTACCTCTCTCACCAAGACTCTTCTCCCCAAGGCTATTCTCACACGATTGCTCAGTTTGGCTGGATGGCCAGGTCTAGGAAGAACTCTGGTGGTCCTAAACTTCATCCATTTAAGGATTATGGAGGCCACTGTGCTCTTAGGAACCTTGAGTACTGCAGAAATTCTTTTGTAACCTTGGCCAGATCTGTCCCTTGCCACAATTCTGTTTCTGAGCTCCTTGGCTAGTTCCTTTGACCTCATGATTCTCATTAAGGCTACTTTCACACTAGCGTTAACTGCAATCCGTCACAATGCGTCATTTTGCAGAAAAAACGCATCCTGCAAAAGTTCTTGCAGGATGCGTTTTTTCTCCATTGACTAACATTAGCGACGCATTGCGACGGATTGCCACACGTCGCAACCGTCGTGAGACGTGTTGTGGCGGTCCGCCGGGAGCAAAAAACGTTACATGTAACGTTTTTTGCTCCCGACGGTCCGCTTTTTCCGACCGCGCATGCGCGGCCGGAACTCCGCCCCCACCTCCCCGCACTTCCCCGCACCTCACAATGGGGCAGCGGATGCGCTGGAAAAATGCATCCGCTGCCCCCGTTGTGCGGCGGAGACAACGCTAGCGTCGGTGACCTCGGCCCGACGCACTGCGACGGGCCGAGCCCGACGCTAGTGTGAAAGTAGCCTTAGTCTGACATTCACTGTGAGCTGTGAGGTCTAATATAGACAGGTGTGTGCCTTTCCAAATCAAGTCCTGTCAGTTTAATTAAACACAGCTGGACTCCAATGAAGGAATAGAACCATCTCAATGAGGATCACAAGGAAATGGACAGCATGTGACTTAAATATGAGTGTCTGAGCAAACGGTCTGAATACTTATGACCTTGTGATATTTCAATTTTTCTTTTTTAACAAGAATATGCCAGATATGCTCAACATGGTGTCAAAATGGAGTAAGAGAGCTTTTGGAAAGAGATGGGGTTTTAAGTCCAACAGCCGAAAAGAAATGCCCAGTTCCAGGTGAAAGGAAATTATGTCAGTCTATTGTATTATTCCTCACCCACTGGCTAAGGTTCATTTGTAGCTGAACATGTTTTTCAGCAATTGACTGGAGATCACTATTGTCTCCCCATGTCCCCCCTCAGAAACACACTGTGGCACTAGACATGAGGGGAACTATGTCAGTGTGGGCAGTATTCATGCGGAATACATGGGGGATTATATAAATATATATATATACTGTATATTACATACATTTGGGGGCACTTCCCTTCTACAGAAAATAAAAAATTTGGGGCAAAGAACATTTTTTGTAGAAAAAAATAGACTTTTTATTTTCACAGCTCTACGTAATAAGTTTCTGTGAAGCACCTTGTGGTTCAAGTTGTTCACCACACAGCTAAAGAAGTTCCTTGAGGGGTCTAGGTTCCTAAATGGGGTCACTTGGGGGGGGTTTCCACTGTTTAGACATATCAAGGGCTCTCCAAAAGCAACATGGCATCTGCTTACGATTCCAGTCAATTTTATATTCAAAAAGTCAAATGGTGCTCCTTCCCTTTCGAACTCTAGGGTGAGCCTAGGACACAATTACCCTAATGAAGAAGGACGCAGTTCCTTTGAAAGATGATGGTTTCTCTTTTGGTCCCAGCACTGCCCTGTAGCCTCTGTGACGTCACACACTGAGCATTCCTGTTGGCCATTCTTTTCCCCTGCTGGTATTTAGGGACACCACCGGCCGGGGGTTCCCCTGGCTCTACGCAGCGTCACCGCCCCCTGCCTCACTACCCTCCTGCCTTATCATGGTGGATCTGGATTCGTCTCACCTTCCACCCTCAGGTCATATTTCACTGCAAGCAAGCTGTTGGCAGCTTCAAGCCCGGCACAGCAGGAGCAGCACACTTCGTTCCCAGTATCCTGTATACCAGAGGCACCGGTAAGTGGCGAGTGGGTCTCATGAGCCCAGTCTCTATAAAGAGACATATATATACATTTTGCATAACTTCTATTTGCATTGTTTTTGGGAGTTGACCCTCTCAGTGAATCCAGTCTGGCAGCATTATCTGTCTGATGTCTTCTTGGATTCCTATGATGTTTAACTTCTGATTTTTTCTATACTTTACTAATTCATTGCCTATATTAGGGTTTCTTATTCCTGGTAGGCAGCACTCAAGGGTTCAGCTACCATGTATAGGGTTCCTTTACCTTGCTAGTGGGTGGATCCTCTATACTATAGGTGCATACACATATTCCTTGTGTTACACCGGTAAGCGCGGTTCAGATTTTATCTACTAATTTCTGTATAGTGTTACTCAATCTAATTCTTACAAAGAATTTCTTTCTCTTTGATGATCAATATTGCTTACAAAAAACTGGTACCACTATGGGATCTAACATGCCAATATTCTTGTCATCTTTTGAGGAGACCTATACATATATATGAACACCCATTTTTTCAACAATATTCCATTTACTGGAAAAGATACATCGATGATGTTTTCGTGATTTTGAAGAGGAAGGAGAACACATTGATGCAACTTTTCCAAGACATCAATAAATGTATCCCGAATCTCATATTTTCCATACATACAGTGTCAATGAAATTGATTTCCTTGACACTCTCATTTCATTTAAGGGAGATGGTTGTCTTGACATTGACCTTTATGCCAAATCAACAGATAAAAATAGTCTACTTCTCTTTTCTAGTTGTCACCCACATCATGTCAAAAAATCTCTACCCAAGTCTCAATTTCACTGCATACAACACATTGTAACAGATGATAAGAAAAGAAGAGAATGATTAGATGAAATAGGTGAAAAATGTACGCAACGGGGTTATCTCCACAATTTACTTAAACCTTCCCTGACTGGTGACGTATTATCCACCAAGCCTGAAAACACATAGGGTTTCATTTGTCAATGTGTATCATCCCTTTATGAATGTTATTCAAAATTGTATTAATAAACATTGGTCATTGCTTGGTAATGCTTACCCCACCATTCCGGGGGAACTTCCCCTGTTTGCATTGCTTACAATGCTCCAATATAACCAAAGATGTTACATTTACACACCCTAGATCAGCAAAATGTTTCCCCGTTAGTGGATTCTTCATGTGTGACTCATCATATGTGGTCTACCTCATTAAGTGGCCATGCAGTCTCGGATATCTTTGTGTGACCACCCAACATATCCGGGACAACATCTCCCAGCACAAGTCCACTATCTACCGTAAACAATTGATGTTGCCTATTCCATCACACTTTGCCTTTGCTGAATACTCTGTATCTCAACTTAAGTATCAGATACTTGAAAACGTTTCTATGCACAGTAGTGGTGGACATAGGGTTAAAATACTTAAGAAAAGATAGGTGTACTGGATATTCATTCTTCAAACCCTGGAACCAATGGGCATGCACAGGGTATATGAGGTCTCCGATCATTAATAACTATTTTATGTATCATATAGAGATATATATGGAAATATATGTATGATTCCACTACTGATATGCTAATATATAGTTTGTGTTCATTTTTCTTTTAGATCACACAGTGATCATCGAACCTGAGTATAGATGGTCTTTTGTCCTTGGTGGATATAAACTTTTTTATTGGTCTTTCCTATTCATTTGTTCTCTTTTCCCTTCCACTTTCTTACCTCTTTTTCTTTTTCCCTAGTTTTCTTTTTGTTTTATTTTTCTTTCTGTACCCTCCTACTCCTTCCCTCTCGTTATGTCCTTCCCTTTCTTATTTATTTTCCCCTTTATACCATACACCCCCTCACTTACTAGTCCCTTATTTGTTTTTCCCAGTTCCCCTCCTTCATTGTGTTTTCATAATGCCTTTTTTCTGTAATAATATTGCAGTATCCACATTTACATCTTGTCTGTTATCACTCCCACAGTATTTCCCACAGTGTTTCTGACATCCTTTGGATATGTACACCCTTCATGCAAGAGCACAATGATATTCTTGATCGTTTATCCTTTTCTATGAATGCTAGAGGGACACATGCAGTATAAGTTCCCATACCATTTTGTTATATTTTAATTGTACCCATAATCTTATTTCTTGGTCTTGCAACCTTTTCAAATTGACATAACGTTATACACCACTGTGACTGGCGGCCCTGTCTTTCCTTTTATTCCCCCATTTCTTCTTCTTTTTGGTAAATTAGGTTGAATCAAAGCCTATATATTATATAATATAAATCCTATGGAATTATGGAATTCATTTTCACATTGTAAATGTGTCTATATTTAGTTTCATATAGATATACTGTTTTTTATTTTATCCTGTATAAGCAGATTTCCTTGAAAAAGGCTTGTATGACGAAGCATTGGAATTATATGTCTGTTTCTCCATATGTCGGCTTCAAATGTAATAATTTTTCTATACTTCAATTGAGAGGAAACATTATTTTTGAGTGCTGAAGGTTTTTTTTTCAAGAATTTGATGTTAACAGTTCATTCAAGTGCACCTATCTTTATAAGGAGTGCGAAAACCTCTAACCACTTGTAACGAACGGACCTCTGCCTGCCGCCTAAATGTTGCAATCGCTGTTGATCGCAGGATTTATGGATTAAACAGTCAGGGGTGGTGCTGGCACTGTCCCTGGCTCTTAGTGCAGGAGCTCCCCCATGAGCATCGCCGAGCTCCTGCTGTGATCGGGCGGGAAGTACTGATATTTTACCCCCTGCTGCACAATCATGCTGTGTTCGGTCAGCCAGATTTACTGACTGATCACAGCCCTCTGAGTGTGGGAACCAATGGCCCGCACCTCTTCCTGTGCTACTCAGTTGTCACTGATAGCTGTTGGCACTGAACTATCACTTCGTGTCTACATGCAGTGACAGTTTAACGTTATGACGGACATAGCATATCATGATGCGGATCTGACACCAACTTATGACGTGCTTTGTCCTTCAATAGTCATAAAGGGGTTAATCTAAAGAATAGCTGTGGATGCCAGTACTCAGTAGGAGATTCTCTTGGCTCCCATCCAATAGCTACAGATTACTTATGTAGCCAATAGACCGGGTTCTGGAAACCAATTTGCACCAACTATAACACCTACACATGAAAGGTGATCATTGGTAAGTCGTTGTGTGGTCGCTGGGGAGCTGTCACACAGACAGCTCTCTCCAGCGACCAACGATCGGGGAAAGACTTCGGCATCATTGAAACTGTCTTCAACGATGCCGAAGTCCCCCTGCATCACCCGGGTAACCAGGGTAAACATCGGGTTACTAAGTGCAGGGCCGCGCTTAGTAACCCGATATTTACCCTGGTTACCATTGTAAAAGTAAAAAAAAAACACTACATACTCACCTTCTGATGTCTGTCACGTCCCCCGGCGTCCACGCGCTGCTGCAGAGAGCTTTCCCTGCACTGAATGTGTCAGCTGCGCCGGCAGTAACAGCGGTGACGTCACCGCTGTGCACTGCTTTACGGCCGGCGCTGACAGTCAGTGCAGGGAAAGGTCTCTGCAGTAGCGCGTGGACGCCGGGGGATGTGACAGACATCAGAAGGTGAGTATGTAGTGTTTTTTTTTACTTTTACAATGGTAACCTGGGTAAATATCGGGTTACTAAGCGTGGCCCTGCGCTTAGTAACCCGATATTTACCCTGGTTACAAGTGAACACATCGCTGGATCAGTGTCACACACACCGATCCAGCGATGACAGCGGGTGATCAGCGACGAAATAAAGGTCTGGACTTCTAGCTCCGACCAGCGACATCACAGCGGGATCCAGATCGCTGCTGCGTGTCAAACCCAACGAGATCGCTATCCAGGACGCTGCAACGTCACTGCAACGTCACGGATCGTTGTCGTTCTCGTTGTAAAGTTGCTCAGTGTGAAGGTACCCTTATGCTGTAGATCAGCCCCTGATGTAGCCTGAAAGATAAGAAAAGTACTGCAGTGCGCAGGTGCTGGGCTTCTCGGACCTTTCCTGGCACCTGCGCACTGCAGTACTTTGCTCTGCCCTCATCAGGGCAGATAAAGTACGCCGGACCGTGACGCCCATCGGACCGGATCGCACCGGACCGCCCCCCAGGTGAGTATAATTGAACTTGTTTTTCTTATCTTTCAGGTTACATTGGGGGCTTGTTGGCAGCATTACAGGATGCTGTAGATAAGCGCCTAATGGCAGTGGCTGAAGCTTATATATGAAAAAGTTGGTGACAGATTCCCTTTAAACTCTCCATTTATTGCTTGACATTGTGCTTGGTGATGTAAGACTTGCTTACAGCTGTTTGGCCATTGAATCCAATACCATAAAACTATTGGTGTACAGTTTTTTGCTCTGATTTTAATGCCACAGGAGGTTTGTAAATTTACAATTATTTCATAAGCAGAGCGCAGGCAAGTGTTATGTCTTACATGCTTCAGCACTTGGTGACCCTGTTATATAACTATGTTCATGGATGAGTTACTATGTTTCCTAAATGCTTCCACTTTTTAGTAATACTTGCCCAAATGATAGTGAAATGTTTAGGAGGGAAGAAATTTCATGAACTGAATTGTTGCAGTGAAGTCCATGCACTCCCTGACAGAAGTTATGTCGCTTATCCATGTTATGTAAGTTAAACTTATAACCTGACGTTAAATTCATCCATTGGTTGTATAAATTATTCTTTTGAAAGCTGAAACCCTCTGAAATGTGGTTTAGGTTAACAAAATAAATTGGCATCAATGCAGAAATATTGATCGGTTAATGGACACAGAATGGTCAGATTTTGTCGCCCACAGAAAGTAATGTGATATTGAAACAAATATTTAGCTTAAAATACAAATATATGTTGCATAACATTGGTGAATGAAGTTGTGGTGCTATTAGAGTCATATTTAATATTTTGTGTGACTTCCATGAGCTGGAAGGACTCCATCCATGCGGTTCAACAATGATTCATACAATTTATTAATTAAGTCATCAGGAATAGCAAAGAATGCAGTCTTACATGCCTCCCAGAGTTCATCTAGATTCTTTGGCTTTGTCTTCCAAGCATCCTCTTTCATCCTACCCCAAACATGCTCCATGATGTTCATGTCTGGTGACTGGGCTGGCCTGTCCTTGAGCACCTTGATCTTTCTTGCCTGGAGGAACTTTGTTGTAGAGATGGATGTATGAGATGGAGCACCATCCTACTGCAGAATTTGACCCCTTTTATGATTTGGAATATAAGACGTAGCTAATACTTCTTGATATTTTAGGCTATTAATATTGCCTTCCACCTTGCAAATGTTTCGAACACCGCCATACTGAATGTAACCCCAGACCATGATATTTCCACCATCAAATTTAACTGTTTTCTGGGTGTATTTTGGATCCATATGGGCTCCAGTAGGTCTCCTGCAGTATTTGCGGCGGCTGTGGTATACGTCTACTGAAGATTCATCAGAGAAATCCACCTTCTGCCACTTTTCCAGCGCCCATCTGTTTAGCAGGCTGTGGGACTTTGCAAATGCCACACTTTTTTTATTTTCCTTTTATTTAGTGCTGGCTTCTGGGCACTGATTCGACCATGGAGGCCATTTCGAGACAGAATCCTACAAACTGTTCTAGTTGACACAGGGACTTGAGGTGACCAGGCCTGTTGGAGCTCTGCTGCAGTGGAAGAGGGGCTTGCTTTGGATTTTCTAACCAACAAACATTCCTCCTGAGCAGTTGTCTGCCGGACCTGGGCTTGTCAAACACATCTCCAGTCTCTTCAAATCTTTTTTTAATTCTTTGTACTTGATGCTGAGACAGATTAAAACCACCTCTGAGCCACCTCTGCAGTGGATCTGGTCTTCAGCCTCTTAATAATCCAGGCTTTGGTCGCAGAGTGGAATTTTGGCATGTTGTCAGAGCTCAAGTTGCAGTTCAAGTGAAGGTCTGGTGTGCTGGGTTTCTTTTTATATACACACACTAATTAATCATTTACTGAGCACAGGTGAGGATGAAAACTAAGATTGGGTGCATTATATGACCAGGCAACAAAACTTTTGTCTTGCCAAAATCTGACCATTCTGTGTCCATTAACTGATCAATATTTCTACATTGATGCCAATTTATTTTCTTAACCTAAACCACATATCAGAGGGGTTCAACTTTCAAAAGAATAATTGATACAACCAATGGATGAATTTAATGTCAGGTTATAAGCTTTTATTTACATAACATGGATAAGTGACATAACTTCTGTCTGGGAGTGAACACAGTAGTGTATATAGTAGGTAGATAGATGGATAGATAGATAGATAGATAGACAGACTTATAACCAAGAGAAAACTTGTAAAATGACTTAATTGTGTCTTTTACAAGTCTGCATTGAGATATTGGATGACAGTATTTCTTCTAAGAAAATCAATGCTGTCTGATAGATCTACAAAGTATCAAAATGAACTCCATCTAGACTTGCGGACCATTTATGTGAACATATAATAGCATTAGCAATCACTAATAATCGCTGTAAGTGACATACCAGATATTATAGGAAAGCATGGAAACATAATTTTATTGTATAAATAATTCAGTCTAAATTCATTATTTTGTCACTTAAAAAAAGTTCCTCTCATTCACTCCTGAAAAGAACTGTACGTCCAGTTGTAGAAACATATAACAGGGAGGATTGCAAGGGTCACTTTAGGGCAGAAAAATATTACTCTTTTGCCTGGAAAAACTCTTTAATACTTACTAGTAATGAATGAATCTGTCAAAATTCATATTTGTCCAAGAAATACTATTTATTTTATGTGAATTAAATGCTCTTTATTATGCTGTGGCTTCTCCCCAGATTTGAAAACAGAATAAAGGTAGAGTGAGCAAATAAAGGTCTCTGACATCATATAGCATGACATGACATTACATTGTACATTGCTCAAAGCCTAGTGACTGGCCCAGGTGATGCACATCGTCTCATAACAGTGTTATAATGTGATTTGTCACACCAGAGGCCTACTTTATGCTGGAAGCCCTGGAGCAAAGTGAAAATGATGTAAGAGGATGGCACATGCAGTGCAGAAATAAGGAAGAGAGGAAGTGCAGACATAAAGAACAGGAATTAATCACCGGGCACATTGGTGAGGGTGGCCCCTCAGGGCCACAGCTAGTTCTAAATTGAGGTGCATCCTTGGACACACCTCTGGTTGAAATCTATTACAGAGCAGAAAGCCACTGGCTGCCTTCTCTGCATTTGCTCTACAGCCTCGGGCCTTTTGCCTGTCAAAGACCTCTGGCAGCAGGACATGCTGGTGTCACATTAATGTCATAGGCATGGCCTGCTAAATTAAACATCCAAAATGTAATTACTCTGCCTGCAATGTGATGCTGGTGTGCCTATGATAGGACAGAGGTCAATAGCTGTAGAGTAAATGCGGAGCAAGACCAGCCTTGAAAATGCGAAAGAACCCAGAGCCACTCTGCGTGAGAGTGGGGACAGGTGAGAGACTGTATTGTCTTTTATAACCCTGCTGTGGAACCATGGGGTCATATAGACCCCAGCGCTGAATAAATTGAAATATTTCTAAAACTGGTCAATCTCAGACATTGACCTTCTATGTATTTTCAAGTAACATATTTCTGCTTATGTTGATGATATTTTGAATTTGTTTTTCAATTATGTTTCTAAGTTATTTAGAATTTTCTGTGTTTGGGACTCTCCTGACCCCATAGTACCTTTATTGTCTGACATTTTTTATATATATTTTCTGTTTATTCACAGGTTTTGAAATATAATTGTAAATAAACAATGGCTAGATGAACTGTGATGACTCCTGATGAAATATTGGCAGCTTTGGATGCTTCTAGTGATGTTGATACTGATAATGAAGGTAAATTGAAAGATAATTTGAGCTTGGTCAAAAGTGATGTTAGATCTCGATGCCACATCGGATTCAGACAGCGAACGAAGTGCTATTCTGTCTGACACTGGCGACGCTAATTCCTCCGATGATGAGGACGGCAACAATGATACTTCAGGTGAAATTCTTGGCAAAGATGGCTATAAGTGGTTGCTACAGCCAAAGACTATTCGACAAACTCCAATCTGAAACATTGTCAAGGCCAAACCAGGACCAAAGGGTGATGGACGTCTTGCAGATACGCCCTTGAAATCATTTGAACGTTTTTTCAACAATGCTTTGATTAAAGAAGGCATCAAATGGACAAGCCAAAAAATTCAAAGTGCTAAACTGAAATATAAGACCCAGTCTGGATATTTGTATGACTCAAGCATTGACAAGATTCGTGCTCTACTTGGAATTCTGCTTTTCTTGGGTGCTACGAAAAGTGGAAAAGAAAGCACAGCAAGTGTTTGGAAGAAAGATGGCACTGGAAGGCAATTTGCATAGCAGCTATGAGTCAGAAACGTTTTTTATTTCTTCTGTATTGCGTGCGCTCTGATGACTCCACCACTCGAGATCAAAGAAGGGAAGCTGACAAATTGGCACCGATTAGCAAGATTTACAATCAATTTGTCTTGGCTTGTGAAGTGAAGTACTCTCCTGGAGTTGGGTGTACTGTGGACAAATCTTTGCTTAGATTCAGAGGAAGGTGTGGCTTCAAACAATACATACCAAATAAGCCAAGCAAATATGGAATCAAGGTATACTGTATGTCATGGCTGACAGCAAGAACTTTTATTCGGTTTCTTTGAATATTTACAAAGGAGCTGGAACTCATGCTCTAGGATTGCGGATTCCTACCCAACCTGTGCTGGATTTGATTCCTACAATTGTTGGAATGAACAGAAATGTTACAACGGACAATTACTACACTTGGATTCCCTTGGCTTTGGAGCTGAAGGCTCGCAGTTTGACTTTGGCTGGCACATTGAAGAAGAAGAAAGCTTGCATCCCTCCAAGCTTTCTGGATAAAGCCGATCAAGGAAAAGTTCAGTATGCTTTTGATCATGCAAACAAATTTACATTGCTGTCCATTGCGCCAAAGAAGAACAAGAGAGTTGTGTTTCTGTCGACCACGCATCGCAAAGAAGAGAAAGACAAAGAAACTGGAAAAGAAGAAATAAATGCCTTCTACAATAGCCAAAAAGGAGGCGTCGATAGTCATGATCAAATGTGCAGCTTGTACAGTACTGCTAGAAAAACGAATCGGTGGCCAATGAGGGTCTTTTATGGAATGATTGACAGCGCTGTGGTGAATGCGTATGTTATTTTTATTGAAAATGTGCTGAATTATGCATCTAAGAAGTTGGACAAACGCAATAAGTTTTTGAAGGAAGTCGCAGTTGCACTGATCCCTCCATATGCGAGTCAGCGATTGGATGTGCATCAAACGCCAAAGGATGTCAAGCAGATCATCCGTAGCTGTGGAATTTTGCAGGCAGCATCAGATGTTCCAAGTGACACCAGCATTGTTACAGGACAGAGCAAATAGTGCTATTTTTGTCTTCAATCGAAGGACAAAAAGACGAGATTTGTTTGCAATGACTGCAAGAAATTCATTTGTGAAGAACATGGCACTATGACGAGCAGTGAACGCTAGGGCTCAATTTATTTCCAGATCATTCATTGTCATTATGTTTTTACTAAAATCCAAACAGTTGCAGTTATTGTGTATTTTTTTATTGAATTTGAATACTTTCAGTTATTAGTAAAGTATTTTGGTATAAATTTCAGTTTGTGTTTGATGATGAAAAATAAATCACTTCAAAGATACGTTTGATTTCATAACTGTGTTCTGAAATGATGACAGAATAAAACTTGATTATTCTGAACAGCCAGCATGTTCATTTTAATGAAATATGACAATTTTGAGCCTGTGGTCATATAGACCCCATAGTACCAAAGCAGTGATTTTTTTTCATGGTTCCACAGCAGGGTTAATTATAGTAAAGAACTATAGGGGAGACCACAGAGGCACAACAAGACCTATATTACCATATTAGGGCAAAATAGGTAAGGGGTGGGGAAAGTCATTTAAGGTACCTTCACACGAAACGACGCTGCAGCGATAGCGACAACTATGCCGATCGCTGCAGCGTCGCTGTTTGATCGCTGGAGAGCTGTCACACAGACCGCTCTCCAGCGACCAACGATGCCGAGGTCCACGGGTAACCAGGGTAAACATCGGGTTGCTAAGCGCAGGGCCGCGCTTAGTAACCAGATGTTTACCCTGGTTACCAGCGTAAAATGTAAAAAAAACAAACAGTACATACTTACATGCGTCCCCCGGCGTCCGCTTCCTGCACTGACTGAGCGCCGGCAGTAGCAGGGCACAGCGGTGACATCACCGCTGTGCTGTGCTTTCACTTTCACTTTGCGGTGCTCAGTCAGTGTGGGAAGCGGACGCCGGGGGACGCATGTAAGTATGTACTGTTTTTTTTTTTTACATTTTACGCTGGTAACCAGGGTAAACATCGGGTTACTAAGCGCGGCCCTGCGCTTAGTAACCCGATGTTTACCCTGGTTACCAGTGTAAAATATCGCTGGTATCGTTGCTTTTGCTGTCAAACACAACGATACACGGCGATCGGACGACCAAATAAAGTTCTGAACTTTATTCAGTGACCAGCGACATCACAGCAGGATCCTGATCGCTGCTGCGTGTCAAACTAAACGATATCGCTAGCCAGGACGCTGCAACGTCACGGATCGCTAGCGATATCGTTACAAAGTCGTTTCGTGTGAAGGTACCTTAAGTCTGACCCTGCTAAGGCTGTAAAAACCATATGCTTATCTTTGTCATACATAGCATCTGACAGAAAAATGTAAATGCACCATCCTTGAAATTTTTCATATATCCCTCAGTTTGCACTGTGCATGCACTAAAAAAGAAAGAAGGATGTCAAAAGATTCAATCAAAGCTGAATCCAGTGGATGTCCATTGCTTTTCCTACAAGTTCCAAGACAGCAGAAATTCCGGCCCAGCACATGTGGTGAGTATAACTGAATGTGTGTGTCTGATCTGAGTGTTTGTTAATACACAGCACCATACTATATGCAAAAGGTCTACACTATATCCTATATTATAGTATACAGTATGGCAGTCTGTACACATTGTATGTTTTTAGAGTGGACCTGTGTATGAAGTATGGTGCTGTGTATATCTTATATGACGTATTCAGCAGACTCAGTATATCCTATCTATGTACACAGCAGTTTCACTGTATCTTATGTGATATATATACAGCAGTCTCAGTGCATCCTATGCAATGTAAACAGCAGTCTAAGTCCATTCTATTTGAAGTATACAGCAGTCTCAGTGTAACCTATGTGATGTATAGAGCATTCTCAGTGTAGCCTATTTGAAGTACACAATTATGTTTAAATACCAGGGACTATCAAGTTCAAAATGCGTATTGGTCACACTTTTCATCTCATTCATGTATATTCAATCTTTTCTCAATGCATTCATGAAGTAATAAGCAAGTTGTTTTTATCGTAACTGTCTAACAGAATTAACTCTCCCACATCGCTCCTGGATACCTCATTCTGTTGTGTCTATTAACATTCATCTGAGGGTGAGCTAAATACGCTTTTGTACAGTGTGTCCTATGTGATGTATACAGCAGTCTCAGTGTATCCTAAGATATTTATATATAGCGACTACCCTACCTTACCACTACCCTATGCAATATATATATAGGACACAGAAGCACGCAGCTCCTGCCTGAGCTCACACAACCTGGATACAGTAGAAAACATAGATTACATAGTACATAGCTATTACTTTCTGTTGTAGCTATACATTGTTTTGTATGCACACTCAGCCAAGATCTGTACGTTCCTGTCTCCTTTAGGGGAGTGGACTGCTTGAGCTATTGGTGGGGGTCTCAGAACCCGGACCTCCACCTATCTACTCATAACCATTAGGGCAATGTAATGATAAAAAAAAACATTTCAAAGGTTTAGTTACTCTTTAACCCCTTCCCGAGATAATTTTCCTTTCATGTTTATTTTTGTTTTTTTCCAACTCTTGTTTCAAGAGCCATAACTTTTTTTTTCCATCCATAAAGATGTGTAACGGCTTGCTTTTTCTGAGACAAGGGGTAGTTTGGAATGACCACATTCATTTTACAGTGATGTGTACAGGAAATGTAAAAAAATTCCAAGTGCAGTGAAACTTGGCAAAAAAACACAATTACACAATACATTTTTGGGTTTTGTTTTCACAGAAATCATTGTGCAGTGAAGAAGACATGGCAACATGATTCTCCAGGTAAGGCTGCCGTCACACTAGTATTTGGTCAGTATTTTACACCAGTATTTGCAAGAAAAAAAACAGGAGTGGGTGATAAATGCAGAAGCTGTGCACGTTTCTATTATACTTTTTCCTCTAAGGCTATGTGCACACGTCAGGATTTCTTACAGAAATTTCCTGAACAAAACTGGACATTTTCGCGTTTTTTCTGGAGCTTCCCAATGCATTAAATAGCGGCAAAAACGCGAAAAATCCGCAAAATTAATGAACATGCTGCGTTTTTTACCGCGATGCGTTTTTTTTTGTTGAAAAAAACGCATCATGTGCACAAAAATTGCAGAATGCATTCTAAATGATGGGATGCTTATGTATGCATTTTTAAGCATTTTTTCAGCGTAAAACAGCCGAAAAACACGAAAAAAATGCGAAAAATCCTGAACGTGCCTCAACCTATGTGCACACGTTCAGGATTTTTTCGCATTTTTTTGTCCGGAAAGTATGCAGAAATTTCCTGAGAAAATCCTGAGGTTTTCCGCAGGAATTCTGCACGCGTTTTTGTCGTGTTTTTATCGCATATTTTGCTCGTTTTTTGTGTGGATTTTTTGCGTTTTTTCCAGAAGGTTCCCATGCAATAATATAGTGGGAAATCCACTTAAAATCCGCAAAATTAATGAACATGCTGCGTATTTTCCCGAATGCTGTTTTTGCAGAAAAAAACACATGTGCACAAAAATTGCGGAAATCATTAAAAATGATGGGATCCTTAATGTATGCGTTTTTTAAGCGTTTTTGTCTCGGAAAGCAGCCGAAATAATCTGGAACATGTGCACATACCCTAAGGCCGGCGTCACACTAGTGTATTGCATCCGATGCGAGATCATCGGATGCAATATGCTAATGACACTCGGCTCCTGCGCGCAGCAGAGCAGGAGCCGAGTGTCATGCGTCTGTGCTCCGATTCTCTCGCACAGGGAGGATAGGAGCACAGCTGCGGAGGAGGCGGAGAAATTAATTTCTCCATCTCCTCCATTGCTGGGGTCCGCTTATAACGCACAGCACTCGGATGATATCCGAGTGGTGTGCGCTGTCATATAAGCCTATGGGTGCGAGTGAGCCGAGAGTTTTCCTCGGTCCGAGACAATCGCAGCATGCTGCGATTGTCTCGGACCGAGGAAAACGGCTGACAAAAAGTCGGCTGGTGGGAGCTGCCCCATAGCTGAACATTGATCCGAGTGCAATGCGATTTTTTTTCGCATTGCACTCGGCCGTTTAAAACGCCAGTGTGACGTCGGCCTTATTGTTCCACTCCTGGTTTTGGCTTACAAATACTGATGTAAAATACTGACCACATACTGCTAGTGTGACGGCAGCCTAAGGCCGGCGTCACACTGGCGAGTTTTACGGACGTAAGAGCGCAGAAACTACGTCCGTAAAACTCGCATTACATACGGCACAATTATTCTCAATGGGGCTGCTCCTATTAGCCGTATATTACGGTTCAGTATTATACGGCTTTCTACGGCCATACAAAATCGCAGCATGCTGCGTTTGTCAGCGTATTGCGCAAAAAAATCGCTAATGAAAGTCTATGGGGGCGAGAAAAATACGGATTCCACACGGACCTGCAGTGTGACTTGCGAGAAATACGCAGCGGTGTTAGTGAAAAGTCGGTAATTCAATTGCCGGCTTTTCATTTCTCCTGCACAAACCCGACAGGATATGAGACATGGTTTACATACAGTAAACCATCTCATATCCCCTTTTTTTTTGCATATTCCACACTACTAATGTTAGTAGTGTGTATGTGCAAAATTTCAGCGCTGTAGCTGCTGAAATAAAGGGTTAAATGGCGGAAAAAATTGGCGTGGGCTCCCGCGCAATTTTCTCCGCCAGAATGGTAAAGCCAGTGACTGAGGGCAGATATTAATAGCCAGGAGAGGGTCCATGGTTATTGGCCCCCCCGTGGCTAAAAACATCTGCCCCCAGCCACCCCAGAAAAGGCACATCTGGAAGATGCGCCTATTCTGGCACTTGGCCACTCTCTTCCCACTCCCTGTAACGGTGGGATATGGGGTAATGAAGGGTTAATGCCACCTTGCTATTGGAAGGTGACATTAAGCCAGATTAATAATGGAGAGGCGTCAATTATGACACCTATCCATTATTAATCCAATTGTTGGAAAGGGTTAAAAAACACACACACACATGATTTAAAAGTATTTTAATGAAATAAACACAGCGGTTGTTGTAATAATTTATTGTTCTCTCAATCCATCAGGAACACCCTCGCTTGGAAAAATAATAAACGCACAAGACACATACCTTCTGGTGAACCGTCTCGTCCCACGATGTAATCCATCTGAAAGGGTTAACTAATATTACAGGCAGGAGCCCTGCTAAATGCAGCTGTGCTCCGTGCCTGTAATCCCCGGCGAATGAATGAAATGTAGGTCATTGACCTACATTTCCTTCAGTCGCGGTGATGCGCCCCCTGGTGGATGTCCTCATATGACCTGGAGCGTGGGAAAAAGTTCCCAGGCTGCAGTTCATGAGAACATCCAGCAGGGGCGCATCACCGCGACTCAATGTAAGTACAGATCCAGCTTTCCTTTCAGCACCCGGGGATTACAGGCACGGAGCACAGCTGCATTTAGCAGGGCTCCTGCCTGTAATATTAGTTAACCCCTTCAGATGGATTACATCGTGGGACGAGACGGTTCACCAGAAGGTATGTATCTTGTGCGTTTATTATTTTTCCAAGCGATGGTGTTCCTGATGGATTGAGAGAACAATAAATTATTACAACAACCGCTGTGTTTATTTCATTAAAATACTTTTAAATCATGTGTGTGTGTTTTTTAACCCTTTCCAACAATTGGATTAATAATGGATAGGTGTCATAATTGACGCCTCTCCATTATTAATCTGGCTTAATGTCACCTTCCAATAGCAAGGTGGCATTAACCCTTCATTACCCCATATCCCACCGCTACAGGGAGTGGGAAGAGAGTGGCCAAGTGCCAGAATAGGCGCATCTTCCAGATGTGCCTTTTCTGGGGTGGCTGGGGGCAGATGTTTTTAGCCACGGGGGGGCCAATAACCATGGACCCTCTCCTGGCTATTAATATCTGCCCTCAGTCACTGGCTTTACCATTCTGGCGGAGAAAATTGCGCGGGAGCCCACGCCAATTTTTTCCGCCATTTAACCCTTTATTTGAGCAGCTACAGCGCTGAAATTTTGCACATACACACTACTAACATTAGTAGTGTGGAATATGCAAAAAAAAGGGGGATATGAGATGGTTTACTGTATGTAAACCATGTCTCATATCATGTCGGGTTTGTGCAGGAGAAATGAAAAGCCGGTAATTGAATTACCGGCTGTTCACAGATATCGCGCTGAATGAAATCTAAATACAGAATATATATATATGTGTCTCAATGACATACAGTGGGGCAAAAAAGTATTTAGTCATTCAGCAATAGTGCAAGTTCCACCACTTAAAAAGATGAGAGGCGTCTGTAATTTACATCATAGGTAGACCTCAACTATGGGAGACAAACTGAGAAAAAAAAATCCAGAAAATCACATTGTCTGTTTTTTTATCATTTTATTTGCATATTATGGTGGAAAATAAGTATTTGGTCAGAAACAAAATTTCATCTCAATACTTTGTAATATATCCTTTGTTGGCAATGACAGAGGTCAAACGTTTTCTGTAAGTCTTCACAAGGTTGCCACACACTGTTGTTGGTATGTTGGCCCTTTCCTCCATGCAGATCTCCTCTAGAGCAGTGATGTTTTTGGCTTTTCGCTTGGCAACACGGACTTTCAACTCCTTCCAAAGGTTTTCTATAGGGTTGAGATCTGGAGACTGGCTAGGCCACTCCAGGACCTTGAAAAGCTTCTTACGAAGCCACTCCTTCGTTGCCCTGGCGGTGTGCTTTGGATCATTGTCATGTTGAAAGACCCAGCCACGTTTCATCTTCAATGCCCTTGCTGATGGAAGGAGGTTTGCACTCAAAATCTCATGATACATGGCCCCATTCATTCTTTCATGTACCCGGATCAGTCGTCCTGGCCCCTTTGCAGAGAAACAGCCCCAAAGCATGATGTTTCCACCACCATGCTTTACAGTAGGTATGGTGTTTGATGGATGCAACTCAGTATTCTTTTTCCTCCAAACACGACAAGTTGTGTTTCTACCAAACAGTTCCAGTTTGGTTTCATCAGACCATAGGACATTCTCCCAAAACTCCTCTGGATCATCCAAATGCTCTCTAGCAAACTTCAGATGGGCCCGGACATGTACTGGCTTAAGCAGTGGGACACGTCTGGCACTGCAGGATCTGAGTCCATGGTGGCGTAGTGTGTTACTTATGGTAGGCCTTGTTACATTGGTCCCAGCTCTCTGCAGTTCATTCACTAGGTCCCCCCGCGTGGTTCTGGGATTTTTGCTCACCGTTCTTGTGATCAT
The DNA here is from genome assembly GCF_051348905.1 of Ranitomeya variabilis. Classification (NCBI taxonomy): domain Eukaryota; kingdom Metazoa; phylum Chordata; class Amphibia; order Anura; family Dendrobatidae; genus Ranitomeya; species Ranitomeya variabilis. Next base: position 813,911,679 of record NC_135233.1, read on the forward strand.
TCTGACCCCACGGGGTGGGATTTTGCGTGGAGCCCCAGATCGAGGGAGATTATCAGTGGTCTTGAATGTCTTCCATTTTCTAATTATTGCTCCCACTGTTGATTTCTTCACTCCAAGCTGGTTGGCTATTGCAGATTCAGTCTTCCCAGCCTGGTGCAGGGCTACAATTTTGTTTCTGGTGTCCTTTGACAGCTCTTTGGTCTTCACCATAGTGGAGTTTGGAGTCAGACTGTTTGAGGGTGTGCACAGGTGTCTTTTTATACTGATAACAAGTTTAAACAGGTGCCATTACTACAGGTAATGAGTGGAGGAAAGAGGAGACTCTTAAAGAAGAAGTTACAGGTCTGTGAGAGCCAGAAATCTTGATTGTTTGTTTCTGACCAAATACTTATTTTCCACCATAATATGCAAATAAAATGATAAAAAAACAGACAATGTGATTTTCTGGATTTTTTTTTCTCAGTTTGTCTCCCATAGTTGAGGTCTAACTATGATGTAAATTACAGACGCCTCTCATCTTTTTAAGTGGTGGAACTTGCACTATTGCTGACTGACTAAATACTTTTTTGCCCCACTGTATATATATATATACTGTATATATGTTTTCCCGAACATTTGAGCACATAAATCCATTAGATGTCGGTTTTGCAAGCCTGCGCGAAAATCTCGCAGTACGGATGCCATACGGATTACATACCGAGGATGCCATGCGCAAAATACGCTGACACACCCTGACTACGGATCACTATTTTGGGAACATTTCTCCGTATTACGGCCGTAGTACGGACGTAAAAAACGGACCGTATTGTCTTACGCCGAGTGTGACGCCGGCCTAAGAATGATTACTGTGATACTAAACTTACTGCATTTTTTTGCAGTGTTGGGCCGGCGTCACACTTGGCGTAAGACAATACGCCACGTATTATACGTCCGTACTACGGCCGTAATACGGAGAAATGTTCCCAAAATAGTGATCCGTAGTCAGGGTGTGTCATCGTATTTTGCGCATGGCATCCTCCGTATGTAATCCGTATGGCATCCGTACTGCGAGATTTTCGCGCAGGCTTGCAAAACCGACATCTAATGGATTTATGTGCTCAAATGTTCATTAAAACATATATACAGTATATATATATATATATATATATATATATATATATATATGTCATTGAGACACATATATATATATTCTGTATTTAGATTTCATTCAGCGCGATATCTGTGAACAGCCGGTAATTCAATTGCCGGCTTTTCATTTCTCCTGCACAAACCCGACAGGATATGAGACATGGTTTACATACAGTAAACCATCTCATATCCCCATTTTTTTTTCATATTCCACACTACTAATGTTAGTAGTGTGTATGTGCAAAATTTCAGCGCTGTAGCTGCTAAAATAAAGGGTTAAATGGCGGAAAAAATTGGCGTGGGCTCCCGCGCAATTTTCTCCGCCAGAATGGTAAAGCCAGTGACTGAGGGCAGATATTAATAGCCAGGAGAGGGTCCATGGTTATTGGCCCCCCCTGGCTAAAAACATCTGCCCCCAGCCACCCCAGAAAAGGCACATCTGGAAGATGCGCCTATTCTGGCACTTGGCCACTCTCTTCCCACTCCCTGTAGCGGTGGGATATGGGGTAATGAAGGGTTAATGCCACCTTGCTATTGTAAGGTGACATTAAGCCAGATTAATAATGGAGAGGCGTCAATTATGACACCTATCCATTATTAATCCAATTGTATGAAAGGGTTAAAAAACACACACACATGATTTAAAAGTATTTTAATGCAATAAACACAGCGGTTGTTTTAATAATTTATTGCTCTCTCAATCCATCAGCAACACCCTCGCTTGGAAAAATAATAAACGCACAAGATACATACCCTCAGCTGAACCGTCACGTCCCACGAGGTAATCCATCTGAAGGGGTTAAAATATTTTACAGGCAGGAGTCCTGCAAATGCAGCTGTGCTCCGTGCCTGTAATCCCCGGCGAATGAATGAAATGTAGGTCATTGACCTACATTTCCTTCAGTCGCGGTGATGCGCCCCCTGGTGGATGTCCTCATATGACCTGGAGCGTGGGAAAAAGTTTCCAGGCTGCAGTTCATGAGAACATCCAGCAGGGGCGCATCACCGCGACTCAATGTAAGTACAGATCCAGCTTTCCTTTCAGCACCCGGGGATTACAGGCACGAGCGAGTGGTTTATCGCAGCTCGTGCCTGTAATATTAGTTAACCCCTTCAGATGGATTTCCTCGTTGGATGTGATAGGACATCAGAAGGTATGTATCTTGTGCGTTTATTATTTTTCCAAGCGAGGGTGTTGCTGATGGATTGAGAGAGCAATAAATTATTAAAACAACCGCTGTGTTTATTGCATTAAAATACTTTTAAATCATGTGTGTGTGTGTGTGTGTGTTTTTTAACCCTTTCATACAATTGGATTAATAATGGATAGGTGTCATAATTGACGCCTCTCCATTATTAATCTGGCTTAATGTCACCTTACAATAGCAAGGTGGCATTAACCCTTCATTACCCCATATCCCTGTCATGAATCCCCAATGGCTAGGGATAGCACAGGATAAGCAAAGTATAATAAATATCGGACGAGCTCTAGGGTGATGGAACCTGGGCTGACCGCTGCCCTACGCCTGACAAACGCAACTAGAGATAGCCAGGGAGCGTGCCTACGTTGGTTCTAGACGCCACGCACCAGCCTAAGAGCTAACTAGTACTGCAGAGAAAACAAAGACCTCACTTGCCTCCAGAGGAATTAACCCCAAAGGTATAGTTGCCCCCCACATGTATTGACGGTGAAATGAGAGGAAGGCACACACATAGAGATGATGTATGTAGCTTTAGCAAATAGAGGCCCGCTGAAAACTAGAAAGCAGAATGACACAAAAGGGGACTGAGCGGTCAGCAAAAAACCCTAATAAAAAAAACCATCCTGAGATTACAAGAACCCATGTGCCAACTCATGGCACATGGGGAGAACCTCAGTCCACTAGAGCAACCAGCTAACAAAGAGACATTCTAAGCAAGCTGGACAAAAAACCAAACAACTGAAAATCAGCACTTAGCTTATCCTGAAAGATCTGGGAGCAGGTAGGCAGGAACCAAACAGAGCACATCTGAACACATTGATAGCCGGCAAGGGAAATGACAGAAAGGCCAGGTAAAATAGGAAACACCCAGCCTCTGATGGACAGATGGAAACCAAAGGCCGCAACCCACCAAAGTCACCCAGTACCAGCAGTAACCACCAGAGGGAGCCCGCAAACAGAATCCACAACAGTACCCCCCCCTTGAGGAGGGGTCACCGAACCCTCACGAGAACCCCCAGGGCGATCAGGGCGAGCCCTATGGAAGGCGCGGACCAAATCAGTCGCATGAACATCGGAGGCGACCACCCAGGAATTGTCCTCCTGACCATAACCCTTCCACTTAACCAAATACTGGAGTTTGCGTCTGGAAACACGAGAATCCAAGATCTTTTCAACAACATACTCCAATTCTCCCTCCACCAGCACCGGAGCAGGAGGTTCGACCGAAGGAACAACAGGCACCTCATACCTCCGCAACAATGACCGATGGAACACATTATGAATAGCGAACGATGCTGGGAGATCCAAACGGAAAGATACAGGGTTAAGAATCTCCGAGATCCTATAAGGACCGATGAACCGAGGCTTGAACTTAGGAGAAGAGACCTTCATAGGGACAAAACGAGAAGACAACCACACCAAGTCCCCAACAAAAAGTCGGGGACCCACGCGGCGACGGCGATTAGCAAACTGCTGAGTCTTCTCCTGAGATAACTTCAAATTGTCCACCACCTGATTCCAAATGTGATGTAGCCTGTCCACCACCACGTCCACTCCAGGACAATCCGAAGACTCCACCTGACCAGAGGAAAAACGAGGATGAAACCCCGAATTACAAAAAAAAGGAGAGACCAACGTGGCCGAACTAGCCCGATTATTAAGAGCAAATTCGGCCAGTGGCAAAAAAGCAACCCAGTCATCCTGATCAGCAGAAACAAAACACCTCAAATAAGTTTCCAAGGTCTGATTAGTTCGCTCCGTCTGGCCATTCGTCTGAGGATGGAATGCAGACGAGAAAGACAAATCAATGCCCATCTTGGCACAAAACGTCCGCCAAAATCTAGACACAAACTGGGATCCCCTGTCAGAAACGATGTTCTCCGGAATCCCATGCAAACGAACCACGTTCTGAAAAAACAAAGGAACCAACTCAGAGGAGGAGGGCAACTTAGGCAAGGGCACCAAATGAACCATCTTAGAAAAGCGGTCACACACAACCCAGATAACGGACATTTTCTGTGAAACCGGGAGATCAGAAATAAAATCCATGGAAATGTGCGTCCAAGGCCTCTTCGGGATGGGCAAGGATAACAACAACCCACTAGCCCATGAACAGCAAGGCTTAGCTCAAGCACACACTTCACAAGACTGCACAAAGGTACGCACATCCCTAGACAAGGAAGGCCACCAAAAAGACCTGGCCACCAAGTCTCTTGTACCAAATATTCCAGGATGACCAGCCAACACAGAAGAATGGACCTCGGAGATGACTCTACTGGTCCAATCATCCGGAACAAACAGTCTTTCTGGTGGACATCGATCCGGTTTATCCACCTGAAACTCCTGCAATGCGCGTCGCAAGTCTGGGGATACGGCGGACAATATTACCCCATCCCTAAGGATACCAGCAGGCCCAGTGTCTCCAGGAGAGTCAGGCACAAAACTCCTGGAAAGAGCATCTGCCTTCACATTCTTTGAACCTGGCAGGTATGAAACCACGAAATTGAAACGAGAAAAAAATAACGACCAACGAGCCTGTCTAGGATTCAAACGCCTGGCAGACTCAAGGTAAATGAGATTCTTGTGATCAGTCAAGACCACCACGCGATGTTTAGCACCCTCAAGCCAATGACGCCACTCCTCAAATGCCCACTTCATGGCCAAAAGCTCCCGATTACCCACATCATAATTGCGCTCGGCGGGCGAGAATTTTCTAGAGAAGAAAGCACATGGCTTCATCACCGAGCCATTAGAACTTCTCTGTGACAAAACCACCCTCGCTCCAATCTCGGAAGCATCAACCTCCACCTGAAAAGGAAGTGAAACATCTGGTTGACACAACACAGGAGCAGAAGAAAACTGGCGCTTAAGTTCCCGAAAGGCCTCCACGGCCGCAGGAGACCAATCAGCAACATCAGCACCCTTTTTAGTCAAATCAGTCAAAGGTTTAACAATACTGGAAAAATTAGCAATGAACCGACGATAAAAATTAGCAAACCCCAAGAACTTCTGAAGGCTCTTAACAGATGTAGGTTGTGTCCAGTCACAAATAGCCTGAACCTTAACGGGATCCATCTCAATAGTAGAAGGAGAAAAAATGTACCCCAAAAAAGAAATCTTCTGGACTCCGAAGAGACACTTTGAGCCCTTCACAAACAGAGAATTGGCCCGCAAAACCTGAAACACCTTCCTGACCTGTAGAACATGAGACTCCCAGTCATCAGAAAACACCAAAATATCATCCAAATACACAATCATAAACTTATCCAGATATTCACGGAAAATATTGTGCATAAAGGACTGAAAGACTGACGGAGCATTGGAGAGTCCAAAAGGCATTACCAAATACTCAAAATGGCCCTCAGGCGTATTAAATGCGGTTTTCCACTCATCACCCTGTTTTATCCGCACCAGATTATACGCACCACGAAGATCTATTTTAGTGAACCACCTAGCCCCCTTAATGCGAGCAAACAAATCCGTAAATAATGGCAATGGATACTGGTATTTGACTGTAATCTTATTCAGAAGGCGATAATCTATACAAGGCCTCAGGGAACCATCTTTTTTTGCCACCAAAAAAAAACCTGCTCCCAGAGGGGACGAAGATGGACGAATATGTCCCTTTTCCAAGGACTCCTTAATATAATTCCGCATAGCAGTATGCTCTGGCAGTGACAGATTAAATAAACGACCCTTAGGGAACTTACTGCCAGGAATCAATTCTATAGCACAGTCACACTCTCTATGAGGAGGGAGCGAATTGAGCTTAGGCTCCTCAAAAACATCCCTATAATCCGACAAAAACGCAGGGATCTCCGAAGGAGTAGATGAAGCGATAGAAATCGGAGGTGCATAATCATGAACCCCCTGACATCCCCAGCTTAGCACAGACATTGTTTTCCAGTCCAGGACAGGATTATGAGTTTGTAACCATGGCAGACCAAGCACTAGTACATCATGTAAATTATACAGTACAAGGAAGCGAATCACCTCCTGATGAACGGGAGTCATGCGCATGGTCACTTGTGTCCAATACTGCGGTTTATTCATAGCCAATGGTGTAGAATCAATTCCCTTCAGAGGAATAGGAACTTCCAGAGGCTCTAGACTAAAACCGCAGCGTTTAGCAAATGACCAATCCATAATATCCTTAATGGCCTCAGAAAGACCATTTCTGAAGTTTGCAGCCAGGGCGCACTCATTCCACTGAGTAAGCACCGACCATTTCCGAAATTTCTGACAATATATTTCCGCTTCATCATGCCCCTGAGAGAGGGCTAATAAAGCCTTTTCAGCCTGAATCTCTAGGTTAGGTTCCTCATAGAGCAATCCCAATGCCAGAAAAAACGCATCCGCACTGAGCAATGCAGGATCCCCTGGTGCCAATGCAAATGCCCAATTCTGAGGGTCGCCCCGTAGGAACGATATAACAATCTTGACCTGTTGAGCAGGGTCTCCAGAGGAGCGAGATTTCAAAGAGAGAAACAATTTACAATTGTTCCTGAAATTCAGGAAGGTAGATCTATCCCCAGAAAAGAACTCTGGAATAGGAATTCTAGGTTCAGACATGGGAGTGTGAACCACGAAATCCTGTATGTTTTGAACCTTTGCCGCAAGATTACTCAGGCTGGAAGCCAAACTCTGGACATCCATGATAAACGGCTAAGATCAGAGCCATTCAAGGGTTAAGAGGAGGTAAGAAGCAGCTAGACAGCAATTAAGGGCTAGGCAGCAAAACTCTGAAGGGAAAAAAAAAAAAAAAATTTCCCTTGAACACTTCTTATCTCCTGCTTCAGCCCAAACAATTAACACTTTGCTGGCCGGCTATACTGTCATGAATCCCCAATGGCTAGGGATAGCACAGGATAAGCAAAGTATAATAAATATCGGACGAGCTCTAGGGTGATGGAACCTGGGCTGACCGCTGCCCTACGCCTGACAAACGCAACTAGAGATAGCCAGGGAGCGTGCCTACGTTGGTTCTAGACGCCACGCACCAGCCTAAGAGCTAACTAGTACTGCAGAGAAAACAAAGACCTCACTTGCCTCCAGAGGAATTAACCCCAAAGGTATAGTTGCCCCCCACATGTATTGACGGTGAAATGAGAGGAAGGCACACACATAGAGATGATGTATGTAGCTTTAGCAAATAGAGGCCCGCTGAAAACTAGAAAGCAGAATGACACAAAAGGGGACTGAGCGGTCAGCAAAAAACCCTAATAAAAAAAACCATCCTGAGATTACAAGAACCCATGTGCCAACTCATGGCACATGGGGAGAACCTCAGTCCACTAGAGCAACCAGCTAACAAAGAGACATTCTAAGCAAGCTGGACAAAAAACCAAACAACTGAAAATCAGCACTTAGCTTGTCCTGAAAGATCTGGGAGCAGGTAGGCAGGAACCAAACAGAGCACATCTGAACACATTGATAGCCGGCAAGGGAAATGACAGAAAGGCCAGGTAAAATAGGAAACACCCAGCCTCTGATGGACAGATGGAAACCAAAGGCCGCAACCCACCAAAGTCACCCAGTACAAGCAGTAACCACCAGAGGGAGCCCGCAAACAGAATCCACAACATATCCCACAGCTACAGGGAGTGGGAAGAGAGTGGCCAAGTGCCAGAATAGGCGCATCTTCCAGATGTGCCTTTTCTGGGGTGGCTGGGGGCAGATGTTTTTAGCCACGGGGGGGCCAATAACCATGGACCCTCTCCTGGCTATTAATATCTGCCGTCAGTCACTAGCTTTACCACTCTGGCGGAGAAAATTGCGCGGGAGCTCACGCCAAGTTTTTCCGCCATTTAACCCTTTATTTTAGCAGCTACAGCGCTGAAATTTTGCACATACACACTACTAACATTAGTAGTGTGGAATATGCAAAAAAAAAGGGGATATGAGATGGTTTACTGTATGTAAACCATGTCTCATATCCTGTCGGGTTTGGGAAGGAGAAATGAGAAGCCGGCGATTGAATTACTGACTTTTCACTAACACCGCTGCGTATTTCTCGCAAGTCACACTGCTGGTCCATGTGGAATCCGTATTTTTCTCGCCCCCATAGACTTTCATTGGCGATTTTTTTTACGCAATACGCTGACAAACGCAGCATGCTGCGATTTTGTACGGCCGTAGAAAGCCGTATATTACGGATCCGTAATATACGGCTGATAGGAGCAGCCCCATTGAGAATAATTGTGCCGTATGTTATGCGAGTTTTACGGACGTAGTTTCTACGCTCTTACGTCCGTAAAACTCGCCAGTGTGACGCCGGCCTTGTAGAGAGCGAAAAATCCCAATTTTTGCATTTTGATCTTTTTGCTTGTTATGCCATTTACCAATCAGGTTAATGTGAAAACTTACAAACAGACACACAATCAGGAATTAAATGGACACGCCTGTGGGAAAATATTTCTCTGGACCTGGACACTGTATGATAGGCTTAAAAGTCTTAATGCTAAAAGGTCATTTTAAGGATGACAGAGAAAGAAAAATTTGGGAATTCAAACTGATAAAGATGTTCAATTCTTTGACACTAGGACTCAATTTAGGCTACTTTCACACTAGCGTCGTACGACGCACGTCGCAATGCGATGTTGCGACGTACCGACACATACTGTGCAAGCGCCGCACAATGGGGGCAGCGGATGCAGTTTTTCAACGCATCCGCTGCCCCATTGTGAGGTGCGGGGAGGCGGGGGCGGAGTTCTGGCCGCACATGCGCGGTCGGAAAAGACGGTCACGACGCACCAAAAAACGTTACATGCAACTTTTTTGGTGGCGACGGACCGACGCAACACGACGCAACCGTCGCATGACGGTTGCGACGTGTGGCAATCCGTCACGATCCGTCGCTAATACAAGTCTATGGAGAAAAAACGCATCCTGCAAGCACTTTTGCAGGATGCGTTTTTTCTACAAAACGACGCATAGCGACGTGCAGTGCATGACGCTAGTGTGAAAGTAGCCTTAACACCTGGATTTATGATTCACTACATGGATACAATTCATACCTCCACCAGACGCACTACAGATAATTAAGAACACCTCTCGATTTGTAACAAAATGCCTAATTTGATTTCCTTGGCTTATCTTTAGGAGGCATCACACCTCCCAACTCATGAACAAATGTCCTACTGTACTATCCCTTAAGGCTATGTGCACACGTAGGAAAGGAGGTGCAGAATTTTCTGCACAAAATCTGCATCTCCTGGCAGAATCCGCAGCTGTGGATTTGCCGCGGTTTTTATGCAGATTTTGTGCGGTTTTTATGCAGAATTGATGCAGATTTTGTGCGGATTTTCTGCGGTTTTTGCCACTGCGGATTTTTAACATGGAGGGTGAAGAAACACTGCGGATAGGCACAAAAGAAGTGACATGCACTTCTTTGAAATCCGCAGCAATTCTGCACAACTATTTTTTTATCCCATTGATTTACATTGCACTGTAAATCACAGTGCGGATCTGCAGCGTTTCTGCTCGGAAAAATCCGCTGCGGATCAGCAGCAAATCCGCATCGTGTGCACATAGCCTTAATGTTGTGCTTTTTTCTTTTTAATCTATTTTTAATCCTGCCTGAAGAAGGAGCCACTGTGCTTTGAAAGCTTGCAAACATATTATTTTCTGGTTAGCCAATAAAGGTATCACTCCGAGAATACTTTTGTCATCATTGGGCAGAAAAGAATTCACTTCATTTTTTCTGGCTAACACGATACCACAATATAATTTGTTATTGTACACCAATCAGGTTAATAATTTTATACTTTGAAACATGGTACTTTTATGAATACGGCAAAGCCAAATATACTTAGTTTATAATTCTTTATTATTAATGGGGAAAAGGTAGATGATTTGAACTTTTATACTTAAAAAAAGTCTAAACTTTTTCTTTATTTTTACTGTATTTTATAGACCCTTTAGAAGACTGGAACCTTCAATCGTCCAATCGCTTATACTGTATGTTGCAATATTATAGCAAGGAAATATATAGTAAAAACCGCAGCCTCCTATCAACGTCATCCACAGGCTGGATTTCATTGGAGCACTGTTATGACAGGCACAGGGTCTTTAGCAGTCCCCTAGCTGTCATAAAACTCATTGGCATCCTGCGATTATGTCACGGGAAGCCAATGGTTGCGTAGAACAGTTTACTCACTGTAGATGCCGATGTCAATGATTGACAGCAGTATTTAAGAGAATAACATTAGTAGGCAGAGCTCTACTCTACTCTCTGTTTCTGAGTCTGGTTTATCCCTTCACGACCTTGGGCTTATTGGTACATTCAAAGTCGTATCTCGGCATTTGATGTGGGCTCCAGCGCTGAGCTCGCATCTTTCCCTGCATCAGCTGTCATATGCATCTAACAAATGAAATGCCACTGTCAATCTCCAACAGCAGCATTAAGGACACGCCAGACAGAAGCGCGGCACAAGACCCACCAATTGGCACCAATGTCACATGATCTCGGGGCGCCAATGGGTTGTCATGACAGCCAGGTGTCTGCAGAACATCTCTGTGCCCGTTATTGTAAATCTCCTATGAACACCGTCACATGGCCAGAATTCATAAGCGATTATAGCGGATACCCTGATACATAAAAGTTAAAATCACTCCCCTTCTGGCCCATTTAAAATGAAACAATTTAAAAAAATACACATATTTTGTATCACTGCCTTTAGAAATGTCCAATTTGTCAAAACAATTACTTAGTTTGGCTGCTGCAACATAAATTGCAATAACTGGAAATCGTATAACATCGTCTCTACTCCAATATGGTATCAATAAAAACGTCAGCCCAGCGCACAAAAAATAGGTCCCAGATCCCAAAAAATTGAGACGCCACGGGTCTTGGAATATGGCAACATTTTTTGCCTTACAAACTTTGGATTTTTTTCACCACTTAAATAAAAAAGAACTTATACATGTTCTATATATATATATATATATATATATATATATATATATATATATATATATATATATATATATATATATATAATGCTCAAAAAATAAAGTGAACACTAAAATCCCACATCCTAGATATCACTGAATGAAATATTCCAGTTGTAAATTTTTATTCATTACGTAGTGGAATGTGTTGAGAACAATAAAACCTAAAAATGATCAATGTAAATCACAACTAATATCCCACGGAGGTCTGGAGTTGGATTGATGCTCAAAATCAAAGTGGAAAATTAAGTAACAAGCTGATCCAACTTCAGTGGAAATGCCTCAAGACAAGGAAATGATGCTCAGTAGTGTGTGGCCTCCATGTGCCTGTATGACCTCCCTACAATGCCTGGGCATGCTTCTGATGACGTGGTGTATGGTCTCCTAAATGATCTCCTCTCAGACCTGGACTAAAGCATCTGCCAACTCCTGGACATTCTGTGGTGCAACGTGACATTGGTGGATGGTGCGAGACATGATGTCCCAGATGTGTTCAATCGGATTCAGGTCTGGGGAAAGGGCGGGCCAGTCCATAGCTTCAATGCCTTCATCTTGCAAGAACTGCTGACACACTCCAGCCACATGAGGTCTGGCATTGTCCTTAATTAGGAGGACCCAGGGCCAACCACACCAGCATATGGTCTCACAAGGGTCTGAGGATCTCATCTCGGTATCTAATGGCAGTCAGGCTACCTCTGGGGAGCACTTGAAGAGCTGTACGGCCCTCCAAAGAAATGCCACCCTACACCATTACTGACCTACTGCCAAACCGATAACGCTGAAGGTTGTTGCAGGCAGCAGATCGCTCTCCACAGCATCTCCAGACTCTGTCATGTCTGTCACATGTGCTCAGTGTGTACCTGCTTTCATCTGTGAAGAGCACAGGGCGCCAATGGCAAATTTGCCATTCCTGGTGTTCTGGTTGCCAAGCGTCCAGAATATAACTCCAAGTAAATGAAACTTCTGTGAAATCAAACTGTCCGCTTAGGAAGCAACACTGTTTGACAATCAATTTCACATGCTGTTGTGCAAATGGAATAGACAACAGATGGAAATTATTGGCAATTATCAAGACACACTCAATAAAGGAGTGGTTCTGCAGGTGGGAACCACAGACCACATCTCATTATCAATGCTTTCTGGCTGATGTTTTGGACACTTTTTTATTTATTATTATTATTATTTTTATTTTTTTTTATTTATATAGCACCTTTAATTCCATGGTGCTGTACATGAGAAGGGGTTACATTAAAATACAAATATAACTTACAGTAAACAAACTAACAATGACAGATTGGTACATAGGGAAGAGGAGCCTGCCCTTGCGGGCTTACATTCCACAGGATTATGGGGAAGGAGACAGTAGGTCGAGGGTTGCAGTAGCTCCGAAGGTGTTGAGGTGGCCGTGTGGTCATTACAGGCTGTAAGCTTCATTGAATAGGTGGGTTTTCAGGTTTCTTTTGAAGGATCCAAATGTGGTGGATAACCAGACATGTTGGGGCTCAGAATTCCAGAGGACGGAGGATAGTTGGGAGAAGTCTTGGAGGCGATTGGGTGAGGAGTGAATAAGCGTGGAGGAGAGAAGGAGGTCTTGGGAGGACCGGAGATTATGTGAGGGAAGATATTGAGAGATTAGCTTGGAAATATACGTAGGAGAAAGATTAGGGATGTCTTTGTAGGTCAGTGTTAGCAGTTTAAACTGAATACGCTGGGAAATTTGGAGCCAATGAAGGGATTTGCAAAGAGGGGAAACAGGAGTGTAGGGAAGAGAGAGATTAATTAGTCAGGCAGCAGAGTTAAGGACGGACTGGAGGGGTGCGAGAGTGTTAGAAGGTAGGGAGATGATTAGGGCATGCACAAGCATTTTGGTAGAGTGAGGGTTGAGGAAAGGACGGATTCTGGAAATATTTTTGCACTTGAGGCGACAGGAGGTGGCGAGAGCTTAGATGTACGGTTTGAAGGACTGGGCAGAGTCAAGGGTTACTCCGAGGCAGCGGATTTTGGTGACAGGGGAAAGTGTGATTTCATTTATTTTGATAGATAGATCATGTAGGGAAGATATGCGAGATGGAGGAAAGATAATTAGTTCAGAAGGAGAAGTATAGAGAATTGTCTGTTAGCTTTGACTGTAAGTAAGTATTTCGTAATTTTGGTCAGGGCAGTCTCAGTGGAATGGTGGGGACAGAAGCCAGATTGTAGGTTGTTGAAGAGAGAGTTAGATGCAAAGTGAGGGGAAAGTTCAGCATGGACGTGCTGCTCAATGAGTTTGGAAGCAAACGGGAGCAAAGATATGGGGCGATAGCTGGATATAGCACTTGGATCAAGGGATGGCTTTTTGAGGATAGGTGTGATTGTGGCGTGTTTGAAAGCAGAGGGGAAGGTACCATAAGTTAGTGATAGGTTGAAGAGATGGGATAGGGATGGGATTAGTGTGGTGGTGAGGTTGGGGAGGAGGTGGGATGGGATGGGGTCAAGCGCACAAGTGGTGAGGTGTGATATGGAGAGAAGATGAGCAAGCTCCCCTTCAGTGATTTTGGAGAGGGAAGTTATGGGGTTAGGGTATTGGTCTGTTATACAAAGGGGTTGTGGTGGCTTGACAACAAAGACTTGCCTTGTTTGGTCTATCTTATTTTTGAAGTGCGTGGCAAAGTCCTCATCAATGATTAGGGAAGTCAGAGGGGGCAGTGGTGGGCGGAGGAGGGAGTTTAAAGTGTTGAACAACTGTTTGGGGTTGTGGGATAAAGAAGATACGAGGGATGTAAAATAGACCTGTTTAGCAGAGGTGAGAGCTGATTTGAATGCAAGTGTTGCTTCTTTGAGTGCAGTGAAATCATCTTGTGAATGCGTTTTCTTCCAACGCCGTTTTGCAATTCTGGATCCTTACCGAAGCTTTTTAGTGATGTTATTGTGCAAGGGTTGTCTATTGATTTGTCGCACTCTGCTATGCATGACAGGGGCGACTGTGTCAATAGCTGATGCGAGAATGGCATTGTAGAAAGCAGTGGCGCTGTCTGTGTCATGGAGTGAGGATGTGGATACTAGTGGTAGGATAGCGTCTGAGAGTGTGTGGGTGTCTAGGTGTGCGATGTTCCTACGTAGGTGCGCATATTGATGGACATGGGTGACAGGTGAGGAGGACAGGGATGAGAAAGTGAGTAGATGGTGGTCAGATAGAGGGAGAGGGGAGGTTGTGAAGTTAGATAGGGTGCAGAGACGGGTGAAGACCAGGTCTAATGTATGTCCATCTGTGTGGGTGGCTGAGGAGGACCACTGAGTAAGTCCAAAAGATGAATTAAGGAACAGGAGTTTGGAGGCTGCTGACTGGTGGGTGTCAATGGCGATGTTGAAGTTACCCATGATGATGGTAGGAATGTCAGCAGACAGAACGTGAAGGAGCCAGGTGGAGAAATGGTCAATAAAGGCAGTGGTCGCGCCCGGGGGTCGGTATATGAAGGCCATTTGGAGGTTGTAGGGGGAGTAGATGCAGACAGAGTGGACTTCAAAAAAGGGGAGGATAAGGGAGGGTAGAGGCGGGATTGGGTTATAGGTACAGTTGGAAGAAAGGAGAAGGCCCACTCCTCCACCATGTTTGTTGCCAGGGCGAGGAGTGTGGGTGAAGTGGAAGCCACCATAACATTGTGCAGCAGGGGAGGCTGTGTCAGAGGGTGTCAGCTATGCTTCGGTGATGCCCAGAAAGAAAAGATTACGAGAGGTAAAGAGGTTGTGAATCACGTGGAGTTTATTGCAGATGGGGCAGGCATTCCATAGTGATCCAGAGAAAGGGTGCACGGGGGTGGGCATCATGGGCACGGATTCGATGTGGGCAAGATTTCGGGTGTTTGTATTGGGTTGGGAGCAATAGGAGGGGGAGGTAATGGGAGGTATGAGCTGTGGGAGTCCAGGATTGGGAGATATGTCACCAGTAGTGAGGAGAAGCACAGAGAGACAGAGCAGGTGGGAGAAGGAGAGTGGGCGGCTTGTTTTGTGTTTTATTGGAAGAGATCTGAGGTTGAGGAGCAGGTCAGCGGAGGAGGTCAGGTGGGGAGACAAGAGGGAAGGAGAGATTATTACTTGGCTAGAGGGTGCTGGGGTTTGGGGATAGTGATGGAGAGTGAGGAGTAATGGAGCCAAAACTGTTAGAGCTTATGTCAGCATGATGAGAGTAAGTGTGGTGGAAAGGGAAAGAAGTTTAGTACATACAATGGTTAGTCGTACCCTGCTCACTTCCGGCTTTTTACTGGCATATTTTTGCTGTTATCCTTTTAGAGACATCCTTGTAGAGACAGACCACGGTCCAGACAGACCTGTGTCTCTGAATTTATAACAAGCTAAGTGCACATGAAATAGTCCAGGTGTGATCAGGAGGGAGGAGCAGCAGGGAGACTGATCACAGACACATGTGGGGATTAATTAGAAGTCAGAAGAGAAAATGCAAGGGGAAATAGATCCAAATGGAAAGATAAAGCCAACTGTGTATTGGCACCAAGGAATTAAAATGAGAAAACATGCAGGGAGGAAAAAAAACAGTAATAGCAGCCAGCGGACATACCAGGAATAGCAGACGGATAATGGGTGAGGAAGATCAGGAAAGTTGGGTGATGGTGATGGGATTGGGGTTGCAGCCAGCGGACATACCAGGAATAGCAGATGGATACAGAGTGAGGAAGATCAGGAAAGTTGGGAGATGGTGATGGGATTGGGGTTGCAGCCAGCGGACATACCAGGAATAGTAGACGGATACAGGGTGAGGAAGATCAGGAAAGTTGGGTGATGGTGATGGGATTGGGGCTGCAGCCGGCAGACATACCAGGTATAGTAGACGGATACAGGGTGAGGAAGATCAGGAAAGTTGGGTGATGAAATTGGGGTTTCAGTCAGCGGACATACTAGGAATAGCAGATGGATACAGGGTGAGGAAGATCAGGAAAGTTGGGAGATGGTGATGGGATTGGGGTTGCAGCCAGCGGACATACCAGGAATAGTAGATGGATACAGGGTGAGGAAGATCAGGAAAGTTGGGTGATGGTGATGGGATTGGGGTTGCAGCCAGCGGACATACCAGGAATAGCAGACAGATACAGGGTGAGGAAGATCAGGAAAGTTGAGTGATGGTGATGGGATTGGGGTTGCAGCCAGCGGACATACCTGAGGATGAAGCAGATCGATTGTCAGATTGATAGCAATAATGAAGCATAGTAATAAGAATAATAATGAAGCATCTATAGCAGGGGGTTATTTTTCTGGCATATTTCTGCTGTTATCCTTTTAGAGACATCCTTCTAAAGATAGACAGCACGGTCCAGTCCAGACTTTTGAATGTTTGTTGTGCTTTCACACTCATGGTAGCATGAGACGGACTCTACAATCCACACAAGTGGCTCAGGTAGAACATGTGACAGACATGGCAGAGTCTGGAGACGCCGTGGAGAATGATCTGCTGCCTGCAACATCCTTCAGCATGGCCAGTTTGGCAGTGGGTCATTAATGGTGTGGGGTGGCATTTCTTTGAAGGGCTGCACAGCCCTCCATGTGCTCACCAGAGGTAGCCTGACTGCCATTAGGTACCGAGATGAGATCCTCAGACCCCTTGTGAGACCATACGCTGGTGCGGTTGGCCCTGGGTTCCTCCTAATTAAGGACAATGCCAGACCTCATATGGCTGGAGTGCGTCCGCAGTTCTTGCAAGATGGAGGCATTGAAGTGGTGGAATGGCTCGCCTGTTCCTCAGACCTGAATCCGATTGAACATATCTGGGACATCATGTCTCGCACCATCCACCAACGTCACGTTGCACCACAGACTGTCCAGGGGATGGCGGATGCTTTAGTCCAGGTCTGGGAGGAGATCCCTCAGAAGACCATCCACCGCCTCATCAGGAGCTTGCCCGGCATTGTAGGGTGGTCATACAGGTACGTGGAGGCCACACACTTCTGAGCATCATTTCCTTGTCTTGAGGCATTTCCACTGAAGTTGGATCAGCCTGTAACTTCATTTTCCACTTTCATTTTGAGCATCATTCCAACTCCAGACCTCCGTTGGATATTAGAATACCATACAAAAAAAGGAGTTCTATACGAATATATAAAATTATCCTTTGAACTATGTCATGTTCTTTTAATGATTGTTGTAATAAAAATTAATAATTTTATATATTCGTATAGAACTCCTTTTTTTGTATGGTATTCAAGTATCTGGAGTATACGTTATCACTCTCTAATACATATATGGGTAGAGATAACTTTTTTCTTATACCTGGACACAGAGTGTGTGGGGCCCATATTATTTCTGTTGGTTTGTTTTCATTACTAATTTATTCTGTGTTTTTCACAGCAGCGGATTCCAGACAGATGGATTTTAGAGCCAGGGACTCCTCATGGCTTAGTCAAATTAATGAAGTATTTAAGGATGACCCTAGTTTGATTTTAAGTTGTAATTACAGAGAAAATCAGGATTTAATCCAAAAACTGAAATTACTCTTGCATAAACGAATGAGGACATGGTGGAATAAGGGTTTCCTGGAGAAGTATGTTTCCAAGGGGTTAATACCCAGAGGCCTGCGAGTGCAGGTGTTCCCTTCCTTTGAAACTGATTTACCATGGTTTAAAAGTGGATGGGAAGAATTAGCCAGTAATTGTTCCAGGGGCTTTATGGAGCTACTCATCAAATTTAATGAGCTTACACTTAGTGAGCTGGAAAAAGAAATTGACAGCATTCAGACATCATTAAAAAGAGACTTATCAAGTGAAGCCATTAAAAAATTGAATAAGGACTTGGAGAAAGAGTTTCTTAAATGGGAAGAAGACATTAAAATTACCAAAGCAAAGAAGTTCCAAAGAGATGTACTTGACTTTCAGAGTCATCAGGTTTATAGATGGAGAAAAAACAACAGGAGGGGAGGTCGCTCCATATCTAGAGCCCGTAATGAGTCACACTCATCAGTAACATCGGGGGATGAGCCTGATAGTGATAATTCACAGGCGGCCACCTCTAGCCACTTTAGACAAACTAGATCAAGGTATAAGCAATTGGAACAGGGAAAGGGCAAGTCCTCTACAAAACGGAAAATATCTCCAGTACATCAGAGTGACGATAAGAAAAAGAAATCTGGAACGCTGGAGGTAATTAATTTATCCCATCATAAACTATCTGAAGCCCAGAGGGAAGTGTTGTCCCTTGGCTTGACATTTGTGCCTAATAATTCATTTAATTATTTTTCAGCTGTAAAAGATGTATACCTCTTTTCTCGGAAACTTATATTAAAGAAGTTGCACAATAAAAGAGAAAATGAGGAACATGGATTAACATCTAAGATTGATCGGGAGACATTGGCCGTCCTGGAGGAATTGTTAAAAGAACAAGAACCTGATTCCAAAGGTGCATTCCCTAGATCTATCCTGCCTAGGTCTACGGCGTTCCCTCCCTTGTCTTTATGCCCTCAGGTAGAGATCTTTACCAGGTTGGTAACGGAGGATTTCAAAAAGATCCCTGAATTTGTAACAAATGACAACGTCACGAAGTCCCAACGACAAGCATTGCAAGAACTTGGTAAACTTGATGATGTTGTCATAAAAGCAGCGGACAAGGGAGGGAACGTTGTTATTTGGCCTACAGTAAAATATGAAAAAGAGGCATTGAGGCAGCTGAATTGTAGGGACACCTACACTCGGCTGTCTCATAATCATATTGATACATACAAACATGAATTGGATGGAATTCTACGGAGCGCCCTGGATCAGGGAATTATCAACAAAAAGGTGTTTGATGGGTTGACAGTAGAATTCCCAAGAACTCCTACTCTGTACCTATTACCCAAGGTGCATAAAGATATGACAAGTCCTCCAGGGAGGCCAATAGTCTCCGGGATTGATGGTCTTTGTGACCCAATTTGTAGGTACATAGACTTTTATTTAAAGTCCATGGTGGAAACATTGCCCTCGTATGTTCGGGATACTACCGACATGCTAACAAAGATAGAGGGGATGTTTTTGGAGAAGGACATGTGGCTAGTAACGGCAGATGTCGAGTCATTGTACACTTGCATTTCACATGACGACGGGATTGAGGCGGTCCGCTTCTTCCTGGAGAACGGCAACTGGGATGGCCAGATCTGTGATTTTGTTGTGACCTTGTTGAGGTTTGTGCTGACCCACAATGTGTTTCTTTTCAAAGATAGGTGTTACCTTCAAAAACGCGGTACTGCCATGGGGGCGGCTTGTGCCCCCGCCTATGCCAACCTGTTCCTTGGTCTATGGGAGAGGTCCATATTCCATCAGGATGGGGCCTCTGCCGTGGACCGGGTGCAGTGTTGGCATAGGTATATTGATGACATCTTTTTTATATGGCAGGGCAGTGAAAATGAGATCATGGAATTTGTGGGTCAGCTCAATTGTTTGTAATTCTCATAATATTCGATTGACATACAAGGCACATCAAAAGAGAATTGACTTCTTAGACATTTGTCTTGAGGTGGATGAGATGGGGACACTGCACACGGATGTATTCAGGAAGGCTACGTCAGTTAATTCCCTGTTGCATGCGTCCTCATCTCATACCACACATACCATCAAAGCCATCCCAGTTGGCCAGTTCCTCAGGATGAAGCGGATTTGTTCCACTGAACAAAAATTTGAGGCTCAATCGGATGACTTAAAAAGTAGATTTAAGGCCCGCGGTTATAGTAACCGCTGTATAAAACAAGGGTATACTAGAGCCAAGAGAACAGAGAGACATGAGCTGTTGTATAAAAAAGAGAAGAGAAATACATCTGATAACAATGTTAGATTTGTTTCTACATACAACTGCCAATGGAGGCGTATGCAGGATATAATCAATAAGCATTGGTCAGTTCTTCTCACTGATTCCGTCTTGGCTTCTAGTATTCCCCAGAGACCCAGTTTTACAGCAAAACGGGGCAAAAGTATCAAAGATCTACTTGTTAAAAGTCATTACGTGGCAAAAATCAGCAATCCCCTTAATCCAACTAATAGAGGTCCAACATGGGGGTGTTATCCATGTGGTGATTGTCTGGCCTGTAAGGAAAGGAACCTTATTAGGGGTACTCATTTTACGTCGTCATGTGGAAGCAGGAGATTTCAGATTCGGCATCATATCCGCTGTACCAGCACTTGTGTTATATATCTGGCCACATGTCCTTGCTCCAAAATATATGTGGGACTCACGTCACGCCAATTGCGTGTACGTGTGAGAGAGCACGTAAGGGACATCGTTAATGCACGCAAGGCTGAGGACGTTAATGCCCTTAAAACTATTCCCAAACACTTTCACAGGTTCCATGGATGTGATCCCACTGGCCTTAGGGTCATGGGGATCGATCAAATTCAAATTGGCAATAGGGGAGGTAACATAAAACGACTACTTGCGCAAGTTGAATGCAAGTGGATCGTTACCTTGGATTCCATGTCTCCTATAGGATTAAATGAGACAATTAGTTTTGTCTCTTTTTTATGAGGAATATAGTTCCCCCATGTCCTCTTTTCGTGGTGGATTTGACTTAAATCTGTTTATTACATTTTAACATTATGTTTTTAATTCTGTTGTGTTTTTTTCTGTGTATTCATACTTTTTACTTTTTACATCCTTAGATTTAATGGTTTCCCAGAATTTGGTGCTATAGGGTCCATGGTTTAGCAATATATAAGGATCGTGAGAACTGGGTTTATGGTGGCAGATCATCGCACCAATAATCATCACTGGAAGATTGGTTCTCATGAAAAATCATGGGAAGATAATGCACTCCGTATTAATTGTGCACATATTTTATGACACATGTTTATTTTATATATTGTGTTTGTTAATACACATCACCAATATTTATATATATAATTATTTATTATATACTCATGTTTATTTTACATATATTCATATATCACAGGTACTGTGTTTTTTCCTTTTTTTTTTTTTTTTCTTTTTCATGGGTTTTTCTTGTTTTTTTCACTGTATTATTTTCATTATCACTGATCTGTTGCCGTTTCTAAGCCCTGGGATCCATATGTGTGCCATAATTAGAGCATAGTGCTGCGGTCGCTTATTTGTATATATCTTGTTACCTTGGTGAGTTGTCCATCCTTCAGTTATAAGTCCCACCGCCGGGACTGTTGCCGTTTCTATGCCCTGGGATTTATTTGTGCGCCATAATTAGAGCATAGTGCTGCGGTCGCTTATTTGTATATATCTTGTTACCTTGGTGAGTTGTCCATCCTTCAGTTATAAGTCCCACCGCCGGGACTGTTGCCGTTTCTATGCCCCGGGATTTATTTGTGCGCCATAATTAGAGCATAGTGCTGCGGTCGCTTATTTGTATATACCTTGTTACCTTGGTGAGTTGTCCATCCTTCAGTTATAAGTCCCACCGCCGGCTTGCGCATGCGCTTCGTGCCTGGTGGGAGGCCTCTATGTCTCCGGCTTCTATGACTCGAGAGCGCATGTCCGTGACGTCATCAGGGGATTTCCCCTCAGACGTGCGCTCCCGAAGAATGCCGAGGACGGAGGACCTTCCCGTGATCGGGTTACGGCGCACCTGCGCAATTGAATATATGGGAGAAGCGCCTGCAAACTGCGCATGTCTGATACGTTAGTGGGGGATGTTTTCCTCACTGACGTGCGCACCTGCTGAACGCTGGGTAATGACGATTTCCTCCCATCTCGGTCACAATGCGACTGCGCACTTATAACGCTGTCCTATGGGCCCTACTATAAAAACACCATATTCTGTGAAGCTCCTCCATTCCCTCTTTGAGAAAGCAACGCGAAACGCGCGTCAGGGGGTACTCGGAGTCCCAGGCAGATCATTATTTCACCATGGGTAAGCGAATGTGTATCAGTTTTGCATGGCAATTGATTTAAGTATGGCGGACACATGGCCACATGGATACTAGTATTATACTAAATATTTTTGCCATGCTTTTTTTGTGCTGATATTTGCGCTCATTTACATAGATATACCATGGTGTTTTGTACTGGTTTTTTTCTTGCCTGAGACTCGGATGTCTTTGTACTAAGGTCTCCTTTATTCTATTACTATATTGTTAAAATCTCCTTTGAACTATGTCATGTTCTTTTAATGATTGTTGTAATAAAAATTAATAATTTTATATATTCGTATAGAACTCCTTTTTTTGTATGGTATTCAAGTATCTGGAGTATACGTTATCACTCTCTAATACATATATGGGTAGAGATAACTTTTTTCTTATACCTGCACACAGAGTGTGTGGGGCCCATATTATTTCTGTTGGTTTGTTTTCATTACTCCGTTGGATATTAGTTGTGATTTACGTTGATCATTTTTAAGTTTCATTGTTCTCAACACATTCCACTATGTTATGAATAAAGATTTACAGCTGGAATATTTCATTCAGTGATATCTAGGATGTGGGATTTTAGTGTTCCCTTTATTTTTTTGAGCAGTTTATATATGTATATATATATATATATATATATATATATATATATATATATATATATATACTAGATTGTGGCCCGATTCTAACGCATCGGGTATTCTAGAATATGCATGTCCCCGTAGTATATGGACAATGATGATTCCAGAATTCGCAGCAGACTGTGCCCGTCGCTGATTGGTCGAGGCAACCTTTATGACATCATCATCGCCATTGCAACCATTATGACATCTACGTCGATACTGTGCCCGTCGCTGATTGGTCGAGGCCTGGGGGCCTCGACCAATCAGAGACGCGGGATTTCCATTATGACATCATCGTCGCCATGCTGTGCCCATCGCGGATTGGTCGAGGCCGCCATTTCCAGGACAGACAGACAGACAGACAGAAAAACCCTTAGACAATTATATATATAGATATATATATATATATATATATATATATATATACAGTATATATATATATATATATATATATATATATATATATATATATATATATATATACTGTATATATATACAGTATATATATATATATATATATATATATATATATATATATATACACACACATACTCGTACTGGAATTAAGTGCTTGAAGAAAAGTTGAATGTCATATGTCAGGAAGAGGTGAAAGGAAAAATGTAAAGACAAAAAAAAGGAAAAGTAGTGTATAATGCAGTGTGGATTACGTTAATTTCTGGGAATGCAGCTGAGATTAAGGCTATGTTCACATTGCAGTTTTAAAGTATTTTGGTCAGTATTTTTCATCAGTATCTGTAAGCCAAAACCAGGAGTGGATGATAAATACAGAAGTGGTAACGTATTTCTATTATACTTTACCTCTGATTGTTTCACTCCTGGTTTTGGCTTACAAATACTGATGTAAAATACTGACCAAATACTGAAATTGTATACTGTATGTGATCTAACATTCTTCTCTTCAGATTTATTTATGTATATTATATCTCATTCATTGGGGCAGTTTAACTACAATTCATTTTGGGGGTCAGTGTTTAACCCCTTAACGACCGCCGATACGCCTTTTAACGGCGGCCGCTAAGGGTACTTAAACCACAGCGCCGTTAATTAACGGCGCTGTGGAAAAAGTGAATAGCGCCCCCCAGAGTCGGATTTTCTCTGGGGTCTCGGTTGCCGAGGGTAGCCGAGACCCCAGAGAACATGATTCGGGGGGTTTTTACCGACCCCCGAGTTGCGATCGCCGGTAATTAACCGTTTACCGGCGGTCGCAAGAAAAAAAAAAAAACGCGATTTGCCGTTTAATTTCTCTGTCCTCCGATGTGATCGCACATCGGAGGACAGAGAAATGTGGTCCCCGATGGCCCCCAATAGCCCCCCGATACTTACCTACCTCCCCCGGTGCTCCTCGTGGCTCCCGATCTTTTTTCCGGGAAAAAATGGCGGGCGCACGCGCAGTGCGCCCGCCGCCCGGCACCCGGAAGATCTTTGGGGTCTCGGCTGCCGGGGGTAGCCGAGACCCCAAAGAACATGATCGGGGTCGGTTTGCACCGACCCCTGTTTTGCGATCGCCGGTAATTAACAGTTTACCGGAATTCCAAAATGGCGCTCCTTCTCTTCCGAGCTCTGCCGTGTGCCAAAACAGTGGTTTACCCCCACATATGGGGTACCAGCATACTCAGGACAAATTGGACAACAACGTTTGGGGTCTAATTTCTCTTGTTACCCTTGTGAAAATAAAAATTTGGGGGCTAAAAAAATCTTTTTGTGGGAAAAAAAAATATTTTTTATTTTCACTACTCTGCATTATAAACTTCTGTGAAGCACTTGGGCATTCAAAGTTCTCACCACATATCTAGATAAGTTCCTTGGGGGGTCTAGTTTTCAAAATGGGGTCACTTGTGGGGGGTTTCTACTGTTTAGGTACATTAAGGGTCTGCAAACGCAACATAACGCCCACAGACAATTCTATCAAAGTCTGCATTCCAAAATGGCGCTCCTTCCCTTCCAAGCTCTGCTGTGCGCCCAAACAGTGGTTTACCCCCACATATGGGGTACCAGCATACTCAGGACAAATTGGACAACAACTTTTGGGGTCCAATTTCTCTTGTTACCCTTGTGAAAATAAAAACTTGGGGGCTAAAAAATCTTTATTGTTAAAAAAAATATATTTTTTATTTTCACGACTCTGCATTATAAACTTCTGTGATGCACTTGGGCATTCAAAGTTCTCACTACACATCTAGATAAATTCCATGGGGGGTCTAGTTTCCAAAATGGGGTCACTTTTGGGGGGTTTCTACTGTTTAGGCACATCAGGGGCTCTCCAAACGCGACATGGCGTCCGATCTCAATTCCAGTCAATTTTGCATTGAAAAGTCAAATGGCGCTCCTTTGCTTCCAAGCTCAGCCATGCGCCCAAACAGTGGTTTACCCCCACATATGGGGTGTCGGCGTACTCAAGACAAATTGTACAACAACTTCTGGGGTCCATTTTCTCCTGTTACCCTTGGTAAAATAAAAATTTGGAGGCAAAAATATAATTTTTGTAGAAAAAATGCGATTTTTTTATTTTCACGGCTCTACGTTATAAACTTCTGTGAAGCACCTGGGGGTTTAAAGTGCTCACCACACATCTAGATAAGTTCCTTAAGGGGTCTAGTTTCCAAAATGGTGTCATTTGTGGGGGGTCTCCACTGTTTAGGCACATCAGCGTCTCTCCAAACGTGACATGGCGTCCGATCTCAATTCCAGCCAATTCTACATTGAAAAAGTAAAACGACACTCCTTCTCTTCCAAGCTCTGTGGTGCGCCCAAACAGTGGTTTAACCCCACATATGGGGTATCGACGTATTCAGGAGAAATTGCACAACAACTTTTATGGTCTAATTTCTCCTGTTACCCTTGTGAAAATAAAAATTTGGGGGCAAAAAGATCATTTTTGTAGAAAAAATGTGATTTTTTTATTTTCACGGCTCTACGTTATAAACTTCTGTGAAGCACTTGGGGGTTCAAAGTGCTCACCACACATCTAGATAAGTTCCTTAAGGGGTCTAGTTTCCAAAATGGTATCACTTGTGGGGGGTTTCCACTGTTTAGGCACATCAGGGGCTCTCCAAACGCGACATGGCATCCGATCTCAATTCCAGCCAATTCTGCATTGAAAAAGTCAAACGGTGCTCCTTCACTTCCAAGCTCTGCGGTGCGCCCAAACAGTGGTTAACCTCCACATATGGGGTATCGACGTACTCAGGAGAAATTGCACAACAACTTTTATGGTCTAATTTCTCCTGTTACCCTTGTGAAAATAAGAATTTGTGGGCAAAAAAATCATTTTTGTGAAAACAAATGCGATTTTTTATTTTCACGGCTCTACGTTATAAACTTCTGTGAAGCACTTGGGGGTTCAAAGTGCTCACCACACATCTAGATAAGTTCCTTAAGGGGTCTAGTTTCCAAAATGGTGTCACTTGTGGGGGGTTTCCACTGTTTAGGCACATTAGGGGCTCTCCAAACGCGACATGGCGTCCGATCTCAATTCCAGCCAATTCTGCATTGAAACAGTCAAACGGTGCTCCTTCACTTCCAAGCTCTGCGGTGCGCCCAAACAGTGGTTTACCTCCACATATGGGGTATCGGCGTACTCAGGAAAAATTGCACAACAAAATTTGTGGTTAAATTTCTGTTTTTACACTTGTGAAAATTAAAAAAAATGGTTCTGAATTAAAATGTTTGCAAAAAAAAGTTAAATGTTCATTTTTTTCTTCCACATTGTTTCAGTTCCTGTGAAGTACGTAAAGGGTTAATAAACTTCTTGAATGTGGTTTTGAGCAGCTTGAGGGGTGCAGTTTTTAGAATGGTGTCACACTTGGTTATTTTCTATCATATAGACCCCTCAAAATGACTTCAAAGGTGATGTGGTCCCTAAAAAAAACATGGTGTTGTAAAAGTGAGAAATTGCTGGTCAACTTTTAACCCTTATAACTCCCAAACAAAAAAAAAATTGTTTCCAAAATTGTGCTGATGTAAAGTAGACATGTGGGAAATGTTATTTATGAACTATTTTTTGTGACATATCTCTATGATTTAAGGGCATAAAAATACAAAATTTGAAAATTGCAAAATTTTAAAAATTTTCGCCATATTTCCATTTTTTTCATAAATAATCGCAATTAATATCGAAGGAATGTTACCACTAACTTGAAGTACAATATGTCACGAAAAAACCATCTCAGAATCAGCGGGATCCGATAAAGCGTTCCAGAGTTATAACCTCTTAAAGTGACACTGGTCAGAATTGTAAAATTGGCTCGGTCATTAAGTACCAAATTGGCTCTGTCACTAAGGGGTTAATGTACTTAATTTCTGAGGAAGCAGTATATGTTAACTTTAAAGAGGACCAATTACCAGGTTAAAACTGGACAGGTTTTGTGCTTTTTTTTTATTACAGCTCCTCATTGAGTGTTCTGTTTTCTAAGAGAATTCTGTGAGCAAAGATGCTTTGATAAAGACCATAAAAGTTCATATCTCTGATTCTGAATCTATAGTATACAGTATGGCAGATTTATTTATTTATTTATTTTAAAAGGCATACTTACGGGAGCAGCGGGAATAAATTAAGAGCAACAATGACTACTTTTGACCTGGTGACAGGTATTCTTTAATTTCAGGTGCATAGTGTATATTATAATTCATTTCAGGGGCACAGCCTCTAGTGTTACTCATTTTAAGGAGAACTGTAAATAATTTAACCCCTTCAGGACCCAGCCTATTTTGACCTTAATGACCTGGCCGTTTTTTGCAATTCTGACCAGTGTCCCTTTATGAGGTAATAACTCAGGAACGCTTCAACGGCTCTTAGCGGTTCTGAGATTGTTTTTTCATGACATATTGGGCTTCATGGTAGTGGTAAATTTAGGTAGCTAATTTCTGAGTTTATTTGTGAAAAATATGGAAATTTCGCAATTTTCACATTTTGAAATTTTATTCTGTTAAACCAGAGAGTTATGTGACACAAAATAGTTAAAAAATAACATTTCCCACATGTCTACTTTACATCAGCACAATTTTGGAAACAAATTTTTTTTTTGCTAGGAAGTTACAAGGGAGAAAATTTGACCAGTGATTTCTCATTTTTACAACAAAATTTACAAAACCATTTTTTTTAGGGACCACCTCACATTTGAAGTCAGTTTGAGGGTTCTATATGGCTGAAAATACCCAAAATTGACATCATTCTAAAAACTCCACCCCTAAAGGTGCTCAAAACCACATTCAAGAAGTTTATTAACCCTTCAGGTGATTCACAGCAGCAGAAGCAACATGGAAGGAAAAAATGAACATTTAACTTTTTAGTCACAAAAATGATCTTTTAGCAACAATTTGTTTATTTTACCAAGGTTAAAAGGAGAAACTGGACCACGGTTGTTGTTGTCCAATTTGTCCTGAGTACGCTGATACCTCATATGTGGGGGTAAACCACTGTTTGGGCGCACGGCAGGGCTCGGAAGGGAAGGAGCGCCATTTGACTTTTTGAATGAAAAATTGGCTCCAATCATTAGCGGACACCATGTCGCATTTGGAGAGCCCCCGTGTGCCTAAACATTGGAGCTCCCCCACAAGTGACCACATTTTGGAAACTAGACCCCCCAAGGAACTTATCTAGAAGCATAGTGAGCACTTTGAACCCCAAGGTGCTTCACAGAAGTTTATAACACAGAGCCGTGAAAATAAAAAATAATTTTTCTCTTCTCAAAAATGATTTTTTAGCCCACAATTTTTTATTTTCCCAAGCGTAACAGGAGAAATTGGACACCAAAAGTTGTTGTCCAGTTTCTCCTGAGTACGCTGATACCCCACATGTGGAAGCAAACCACTGTTTGGGCACACGTTGGGGCTCGGAAGGGAAGTAGTGATGTTTTGAAATGCAGACTTTGATGAAATGCTCTGCGGGCGTCACGTTGCGTTTGCAGAGCCCCTGATGTGCCTAAACAGTAGAAACTCCCCACAAGTGACTCCATTTTGGAAACTAGACCCCCAAAGGAACTTATCTAGATGTGTGGTGAGCACTTTGAACCCTTAAGTGCTTCACAGAAGTTTACAACGCAGAGCCGTGAAAATAAAAAATCATTTTTCTTTCCTCAAAAATGATGTTTTAGCAAGCAATTTTTTATTTTCACAAGGGTAACAGGAGAAATTGGACCACAGTAATTGTTGCCCAGATTGTCCTGAGTACACTGATACCCCATATGTGGGGGTAAACCACTGCTTGGGCACACGTTAGGGCTCGGAAAGGAAGTAGTGATGTTTTGAAATTCTGACTTTGATGGAATGGTCTGCGGGCGTCACGTTGCGTTTGCGGTGCCCCTGATGTGCCTAAACAGTAGAAACCCCCCACAAGTGACCCCATTATGGAAACTAGACCCCCAAGGAACTAATCTAGATGTGTGGTGAGCACTTTGAACCCCCAAGTGCTTCTCAGAAGTTTATAACGCAGAGCCATGAAAATAAAAAATAATTTTTCTCTTCTCAAAAATGATTTTTTAGCCCACAATTTTTTATTTTCCCAAGGGTAACAGGAGAAATTGGACACCAAAAGTTGTTGTCCAGTTTTTTCTGAGTACGCTGATACCTCATATGTGGGGGTAAACCACTGTTTGGGCACACGTCGGGGTTCGGAAGAGAAGTAGTGACGTTTTGAAATGCAGACTTTGATGGAATGCTCTGCGGGCGTCACGTTGCGTTTGCAGAGCCCCTGATGTGCCTAAACAGTAGAAACTCCCCACAAGTGACCCCATTTTGGAAACTAGACCCCCAAAGGAACTTATCTATATGTGTGGTGAGCACTTTGAATCCCCAAGTGCTTCACAGAAGTTTATAACGCAGAGCCATGAAAATAATAAATGTGTTTTCTTTCCTCAAAAATATTTTTTTAGCCCAGAATTTTTTAATTTTCCCAAGGGTAACAGGAGAAATTTGACCCCAAGATTTGTTGTCCAGTTTCTCCTGAGTACGCTTTTACCCCATATGTGGGGGTAAACCACTGTTTGGGCACATGCTGGGGCTCGGAAGGGAAGTAGTGACGTTTTGGAATGCAGACTTTGATGGAATGGTCTGTGGACATCATGTTACGTTTGCAGAGCCCCTGATGTGCCAAAACAGTAGAAACCCCCCACAACTAGACCCCCCAAGGAACTTATCTAGATGTGTGGTGAGCACTTTGAACCCCCAAGTGCT
This sequence comes from Ranitomeya variabilis, assembly GCF_051348905.1. Taxonomy (NCBI): domain Eukaryota; kingdom Metazoa; phylum Chordata; class Amphibia; order Anura; family Dendrobatidae; genus Ranitomeya; species Ranitomeya variabilis. The sequence continues at coordinate 813,941,595 of NC_135233.1, forward strand.
TCACAGAAGTTTATAAAGCAGAGCCGTGAAAATAAAAAATCATTTTTCTTTCCTCAAAAATTATGTATTAGCAAGCAATTTTTTAGTTTTGCAAGGGTAACAGGAGAAATTGGACCCCAATAGTTCTTGTACAGTTTGTCCTGACTATGCTGGTACCCCATATGTGGGGGTAAACCACTGTTTGGGTGCACGTCAGGGCTCGGAAGGGAGGGAGCACCATTTGACTTTTTGAACGCAAGATTGGCTGGAATCAATGGTGGCGCCATGTTGCGTTTGGAGACCCCTGATGTGCCTAAACAGTGCCCAACACACCCCTAACCCTAATCCCAACTCTAGCCATAACCCTAATCACAACCCTAACCCCAACACACTCCTAACCACAACCCTAACCCTAATCCCAACCCTAACCCTAATCCTAACCCTATTCCCAACCCTAACCCTAACCCCAACCCTAACCATAACTTTAACCCCAACACACCCCTAACCATAACCCTTACCACAAGCCTATTCTTAACCCTATTTCCAACCCTAGCCCTAATTCCAACCCTAACTCTAATTCCAACCCTAAGGCTATGTGCCCACGTTGCGGATTCTTGTGAGATTTTTCCGCACCATTTTTGAAAAATCCGCAGGTAAAAGGCATGGCGTTTTACCTGTGGATTTACCGCAGATTTACAGTGTTTTTTATGCAGATTTCACCTGTGGATTCCTATTGAGGAACAGGTGTAAAACGCTGCGGAATCCGCACAAAGAATTAACATGCTGCGGAAAATACAACTCAGCATTTCTGCGCCGTATTTTCCGCACCATGGGCACAGCGGATGGTACTGTAAACCTGATGGAACACTGTTACGAATCCGCAGCGGCCAATCCGCGGATTTGGCTGCGGATCCGCAGCGGCCAATCTGCGGATCCGTAGCCAAATCCGCACCGTGTGCACATAGCCTAATTCTAACGCTAACCCTAGTTCTAACCCTAACCCTACCCCTAACCCTACCCCTAACCCTAACCCTACCCCTAGTTCTAACCCTAGTTCTAACCCTAGTGGAAAAAAAATATATTTTCTTTATTTTATTATTGTCCCTACGTATGGGGGTGATAAATGGGGGGTCATTTACTATTTTTTTTATTTTGATCACTGTGATAGGTTTTATCACAGTGATCAAAATGTAGCTGGAAAGAATCTGCCGGCCGGCAGATTCGGCGGGCGCACTGTGCATGAACCCGCCATTTTGGAAGATGGCGGCGCCCGTGGAGAAGACCGATTGACACCGGGAAGCTCGGTAAGTATGAGGGGGGGATCGGAGCACGGGGGGGTGATCGGAGCGGGGGGGTCGGATCGGAGCACAGGGGAGCGGACAGGAGTACGGGGGAGCGGACAGGACAACGGAGGGGAGCGGAGCACAGGATGGAGGACTGGGGAGGAGATCGTGGCGGTGGGGGGTGCAGACCAGTGTTTCCAGCCATGGCCGATGATATTGCAGCATCGGCCATGGCTGGATTGTAATATTTCACCAGTTTTCATTGTGAAATATTACAAATCGCTCTGATTGGCTGTTTCACTTTCAACAGCCAATCAGAGCGATTGTAGCCACGGGTGGGTGAAGCCACCCCCCCTGGGCTGAAGTACCACTCCCCTGTCCCTGCAGATCGGGTGAAATTGGAGTTAACCCTTTCACCCCATCTGCAGGGACGCAATCCCTCCATGATGCCACATAGGCGTCACAGGTCGGATTGGCACCGGCTTTCATGACGCCTATGTGGCGTCACAGGTCGGGAAGGGGTTAATTTGGGGGCACAGTGTGTATTATAATTTATTTCAGAGTGCATTACATAGTATTCATTTAAGTGGACACAGTGAAGAGTAACATTTATTTCAGTAAGCAGTATATGCAGGTAACATTATTGTATTTAGTAGGCACAGTGTGAGCAGTTAGAACTGTGTGTGAAAAATAGTGTGTGGAAATATTTTCAGTGGGCTAACTATGAGTGAGAGTTTTTTTCAGGGGCACGGTGTGTAGTAGTATTCGTCATAAGAATTCAGTGTGAATTAGTCTTTGTACTTAGGAAGATTGAAGAGCCAAAGTCATCTGTGGGGAAAAAACATGCACAGGGGAGACATAGCTGGAAAATGTCAATAAGGTCTGGACTGGATGGAGAAGAAAAGTAACTAAATGCACTAATAATCATTGTATATTCTGTCTCTGATTTTGTTGAATTAGTACTGTTTTCACTTTTTTGGTTTGTAGCACTCTATCCTGTGAAACAACACATCTTAACTTTCCTTGACCATTGATTAGGCAATACTTGCAGCCTAAAGGTACCTTCGCACTGACCAACTTTCCAACGATAACGATAGCGATCCGTGATGTTGCAGCGTCCTGGATAGCGATATCGTTGTGTTTGACACGCAGCAGCGATCTGGATCCTGCTGTGATATCGTTGGTCGGAGCTAGAAGTCCAGAACTTTATTTGGTCGTCAGATCGGCGTGTATCGTTGTGTTTGACAGCAAAAGCAACGATGCCAGCAATGTTTTACAATGGTAACCAGGGTAAATATCGGGTTACTAAGCGCAGGGCCGCGCTTAGTAACCCGATATTTACCCTGGTTACCATTGTAAAAGTAAAAACAAAAACAGTACATACTCACTTTCTGATGTCTGTCAGGTCCCCCGGCGTCCGCACTGCTGCTCAGAGCTTCCTGCACTGAATGTGTCAGTGCCGGCTGTAAAGCAAAGCACAGCGGTGACGTCACCGCTCTGCTTTAGGGCCGGCGCTTACACAGTGCAGGGAAGCAGACGCCGGGGGACGCGACAGGCACCGAAATGTAAGTATGTAGTGTTTGGGTTTTTTTAGATTTACACTGGTAACCAGGGTAAACATCGGGTTACTAAGCGCGGCCCTGCGCTTAGTAACCCGATGTTTACCCTGGATACCCGGGGACTTCGGCATCGTTGGTCGCTGGAGAGCTGTCTGTGTGACAGCTCTCCAGTGACCTCACAACGACCAAACAGCGACGCTGCAGCGATCGGCATCGTTGTCTATATCGCTGCAGCATCGCTTAATGTGACGGTACCTTAAGGGTATGTTTCCACGTGGCGTATTTGCTGCTGATTGGATACTGCATACAGCCGCAGCGTCCAATCCGCAGAGTCCAGATGTTACAGCATAGTGGATGGGATTTTATGAAATCCTATATCCACTATGTGTACAAAAACGCAGGTGGTAAACCTGCATTTACGCACATGCGGTGCGTCTTTATAGACTGCAGCATGTCTATTTATCTTTCGGAGACGCTCAGTCTCCGCAAGATAAATAGCACCATTCTATGTATAGGATGCGGTGATTCCGCATGTGTTCAATGAACACATATGGAATCACCACGTGTGCAGCGGGGATCCACTGCGTTCAAAGCCACATACGCCACGTGGAAACATAGCCTTACTTTCACATGGCACAAATAACTGTACTGTAGCACTAGCATTACCCATAGCCAGGGACGGCGTTAGGGGCAGGCAGAACAGGTAGTTGCCTAGGGCCCCTGCTCCTCCAGGGGCACCAGCAAGTAGTGTGCCGTTAATAGTGGCACACCACAAGGCTGCTATAGGGCCAGTGAGTTAGAATGGCCTGGCGCCACCCCCCCCAGCATCGCTCATTCAACTTATCGGCATTATAGTTGCCAATACAGTTGAAAGCAGTGATGGAGGAAAGAGCATCACCTGATGCTCCCTATCCTGTCACTCTCCCTCTGCTTGTGACTCAGGGGGTGCATTAAACTGTGTGTGGGGGAACTGCACTATCCTGTGTGGGGGGGCTGCATTATACTGAGTGTGGGGGGTTGCATTATACTATGTGTATGGGAGGGTGCATGTGTGTGGGGGGCTGCATTATACTGTGTGTATACTCTGAAGAGGGCTGCAGTATACGCTGAGTGGAGCTGAATTATACTCTGAGGGAGCTGCTCTATACTCTGAGGGGGCTGCATTATACTCTGTGGGGGGCTGCATCATACTCTATGAGGGGACTACATTACACTGTGTGTGGGGCTGTAGTATACTCTGAGGGGGTTGCATTATACTGTGTGTGGGGTTGCAGTATACTCTGAGCAGGGCTGCAGTATACTCTGAGAGGGGCTGCAGTATACTTTGACGGGGGCACCAGTATACTCTGAAGGGGGCTGCATTATACTCTATGAGGGGGCTACATTATACTGTGTGTGGGGGCTGCAGTATTCTCTGAGGGGGCTGCAGTATACTCTGAGGGGGCTGCATTATACTCTGAGAGGGCTGCATTACACTGTGTGTATGGGGCTGCATTATACTCTGTGGGGGCAGCATCATACTTTATACTCTATGAGGGAGCTACATTATACTGTGTACTCTATAAGGGGCAGCAGTACACTCTGGGGGGCTGTAGTATATTCTGAGGGGGCTTCAGCATACTCTGAGGGGGATGCATTATACTCTGAGGGAGCTGCATTTTGCTGTGTGGGTCTGCATTATACTGTGTGTGTGGGGCTGCATTATACTCTATGAGGGGGCTGCAGTATACTCTGAGAGGGGCTGTGGTATTCTCTGAAGGGGGTTGCAGTATATTCTGAGGGGCTGCAGTATACTCTGAGGGGGTTGCAGTGTACTCTGAGGGAGATGCATTATACTCTGAGGGGGCTGCTGTTATGATCCCAGTGGTAGAGGATCTCTGATATTCCGGCAAGATAGCAAAAACATAAATACTGCTCTAGGGAGGTGGAAACTGGGCTAACCGCATACCTGATCCTAACACACACAACTAGAAGCAGCCGGTGAACGTGCCTACGTTAGTTCTAGACGTCTCGAGCCAGCCGGAGAACTGACTACCCCTAGAGGGAAAATAAGACCTCACTTGCCTCCAGAGAAATTGAACCCCAAAGATATAGAAAGCCCCCAACAAATAATAATGGTGAGGCAAGAGGAAAACACAAACGTAGAGATGAACTAGATTCAGCAAAGTGAGGCCCACTAGTCTAGATAGACAGAAAATAGATAGTGGACTATGCGGTCAGCAGAAAACCCTACAAAAACATCCACGCTGAACATTCAAGAACCCCCACACCGACTGACGGTGCGGAGGGAGAATATCAGCCCCCCTAGAGCTTCCAGCGAGCCAGAAAATCAAATATTAAGCAAGCTGGACAAAGACACTGAAAAATGCAAACGATCCAAATTATACAAAACGGACTTAGCTTTTCTTGCATGAGACAGACTGAAAGGAATCCGGAGGAGACCATATAGGTCTGGATACAACGAATGCCAGGCAAGAGACTGAATCCGGAGGAGACTTAAATAGGGAACACCCGCTGCTTAACGACACAGCTGGCGCTCAGGCCTGCAACAAGACATGCCTAACACAATACCATTAGTGACCACCAGAGGGAGCCCAGAAACACAGTTCACAACAGTACCCCCCCCTTGAGGAGGGGTCACCGAACCCTCACCAAGACCCCCAGGGCGATCAGGATGAGCAGCGTGAAAGGCATGAACCAAATCAGCCGCATGAACATCAGAGGCGACAACCCAGGAATTATCCTCCTGACCATAGCCTTTCCACTTAACTAAATACTGGAGTTTCCGTCTAGAGATACGAGAATCCAGAATCTTCTCCACCACGTACTCCAACTCGCCCTCAACCAAAACCGGGGCAGGAGGCTCAACAGCAGGAACCATAGGCACCACGTACCGCCGCAACAAGGACCTATGGAACACATTATGAATAGCAAATGACGCTGGAAGGTCCAAGCGAAAAGACACCGGGTTAAGGATTTCCAAAATCTTATAAGGACCGATAAGGCGAGGCTTGAACTTAGGAGAGGAGACTTTCAAAGGAACATGCCGAGAAGACAACCAAACCAAATCCCCAACACGAAGTCGGGGACCCACACCGCGGCGGCGGTTGGCAAAACGCTGGGCCTTGTCTTGTGACAATTTACCTCAGCTTCGTCCTGACCCTGAGAGATAGCCAGCAACATCTTTTCAGCCTGATTTTCAAGATTAGGCTCCTCATAAAGCAAACCAAGTGCCAGGAAAAACGCATCAACATTCACCAATGCAGGATCTCCTATCGCAAGAGAGAAGGCCCAATCTTGAGGGTCGCCGCGCAAGAAGGAAATAACCATCTTAACTTGCTGAGCGGAATCACCAGAGGAACGAGGTTTCAGAGACAGAAACAATTTGCAATTATTCCTAAAATTCAGGAACTTAGATCTATCTCCAAAAAACGGCTCAGGAATAGGTATTTTTGGTTCAGACATAGGGCTATGGATAACAAAATCCTGAATGCTTTGCACCCTAGCAGCAAGCTGATCCACACTAGAAGTCAGAGTCTGGACATTCATATCTGCAGCAGAGTTCCAGCCACTCAGAGAAAAAGGGGATGGAAGAAGCTAGGCAAACTGCAGCAACAAAAAAAACAAACTCAGAACTTCTTTTTAATCCTGCTTCTGCGATGCAATAAACATTTTCTTTCGGCCTGGCATACTGTTATGATCCGAGTGGTAGAGTATCTCTGATATTCCGGCAAGATAGCAAAAACATAAATACTGCTCTAGGGAGGTGGAAACTAGGCTAACCGCATACCTGATCCTAACACACACAACTAGAAGCAGCCGGTGAACGTGCCTACGTTGGTTCTAGACGTCTCGAGCCAGCCGGAGAACTGACTACCCCTAGAGGGAAAATAAGACCTCACTTGCCTCTAGAGAAATTGAACCCCAAAGATATAGAAAGCCCCCAACAAATAATAACGGTGAGGCAAGAGGAAAACACAAACGTAGAGATGAACTAGATTCAGCAAAGTGAGGCCCACTAGTCTAGATAGACAGAAAATAGATAGTGGACTATGCGGTCAGCAGAAAACCCTACAAAAACATCCACGCTGAGCATTCAAGAACCCCCACACCGACTGACGGTGCAGAGGGAGAATATCAGCCCCCCTAGAGCTTCCAGCGAGCCAGAAAATCAAATATTAAGCAAGCTGGACAAAGACACTGAAAAATGCAAATGATCCAAATTATACAAAACGGACTTAGCTTTTCTTGCATGAGACAGACTGAAAGGAATCCGGAGGAGACCATATAGGTCTGGATACAACGAATGCCAGGCAAGAGACTGAGTCCGGAGGAGACTTAAATAGGGAACACCCGCTGCTTAATGACACAGCTGGAGCTCAGGCCTGCAACAAGACATGCCTAACACAATACCGTTAGTGACCACCAGAGGGAGCCCAGAAACACAGTTCACAACAGGCTGCATTATACTGTGTGTATGGGGGGCTGCATTATACTTTATGAGGGGGCTGCAGTATACTCTATGAAGGGACTGCAGTATACTCTGAGTGGGGCTGCAGTATACTCTGAGGCTTGCTGCAGTACACTCTATGAGGGGACTGCAGTATACTCTGAGGGGGCTGCATTATACTCTAAAATGGACAATTAGGAGTGCATTATACTATATGTACTATATGGGACCTGCATTATACTGTATTGAGGACTATCTGCACCCATCATTCTTCCTCAGCCCGTGTAAAGAAACCCAGTAACGAGCGTCAAACTACTTCAATATTGTCGATGATGCTCGTTTAATGGCCTGAACTCAGTGCATGTAAATGCAACCAAAATGTTTCTGTGTGATGCTGCAATATGTGAGCATTTTGGGTCCCACTTTAAACTTTTTCCCAGGGCCCCACTTTGTCCTAAACCGGTCCGGCCTTTGTTGTAGCTATTTGCATCCCGACCCAATGTCAGATATGCCAGATCACCAGTGAAGCCAAATCAGGAGGTTACACCCTTAATTGACAAGCGCACTTGGAGAAAAAGGAAATCGCGCATAGATTGTGAGCAAAGTCACTTTATCTGATCTAATGGAGCAAGAGGCAGCATTTTATACCATTTACAACAAATGTAACTCAGTGTAATTCATGCAGCCCTACCCCTGTTACCCCGGGTCATGCTGACCTTTATTTCCCACGTACCCAGAACATGTTGTGGCTGACTATTGAGAACATATATGATAAGCAGTATAGTCTCCTTGAAGAGGAGACTACCAGACTACTGCATCATAAGAGCAAATTCTACCAGATTCTAGCAATTAAAGGCAAAAGGCAAATTAAAGGCAAAACATTAACCCTTCTATATCAAATACCCCCTTTTGTAAATGGTATAACCTCTGCCACAAGGTCAGCTGATGTTCACAAAGGAGCTACTGTCTCATGGGTCTAGTACCCATAAGGGCTATGGAAGGCTGAGCCTTAGATTCCTTCCTTACACATACACTATCCAACAGCTTATGTAATGCATATGTCAGCGCTTTTACAGTTAGCAATAAACAAAACAGTAAAATTTGCATGCAAGTCTGCAAAATACCGAAAATAATCCATCCCGCTAGGCAACTAAACTAATTGGCTGGATTTAAAAAGGAGGCTCTGTATTGTATTAGTTTCATTAAGAACCTCAAGGAACCTAGAAAATCTGAGTCCAAGTCTCATTGTGTATGCAGTGTAGTGCTAATACCTTCCTTGGCTCCTGGGGTAAGGCTAAGAACAGCATAGTCCTTGCAGATACTGGGCTGTGGGTACAGATCCAACAGTCCAACAGTTTTTGTCCTTCCAAGTCCTTTATAAGAAGAGTATGATGTTGAATACATTTGTTGTCCCTGTCAGCAAACTTTAAAAGTTTATCCAGTGTCTCTGTAGGGTGCAATAATCCTGCCACTGCCAGGAAGGTGATTAGGAGAACAGTCATTCTGCTGGTGAAAAGATCTTTTTGCAGTGACTGGCATGGATCCAGGTGGTCTTTCCATCAAGTTTCACTGATGTGAATGTGGTCACCTGGACTTTAAAACGGGCGTCAAACCGTGGATCTAGGCTCCTTCTCATTTGTCTGTTTATGACCACCCAATCACCTTGATTCAGCTGATGTACGTCTGCACTGGCATTAGGATCTGGAATGGATGAAAACACATGTTTATGCACCACATTAAGTCTTTTCTGCAAGGCACCTGTGGGAAGTATACACCAATCTTTGGTGCACTACCAAACAGGACTTTAACAGGAGACAAGTCTGTCTTTCTATTTGGAGTGTGTCTGACTGAAAAGAGTGCAAGAGGCAAGCACTCTATCCAGCTCTTTCCTGTGTCTGCCATGGCCTTTTGAATTTCCAGTTTAGGAGTCCCGTATAGTCTTTCCACTTTCCCACTACTTTGTGGTCTATATGGTGTTTGAAATGCTTGCCGTATTCCTGGGGCCTGCATGACTTCCCTCATTATTTCTCCAGTGAATTGTGTACCCCTATCGCTTTCTATGGTTTCTGGGATACCATATCTGCAGAGCAGTTGTTTCATCAGTTTGTCTGCAGCCGTTTTAGCATTTGCACATTTTACCGGATAGGCTTCCTGCCAACCAGAGAAGAGATCTACGCATACTAGGACATTTTTCATACACTCCTACCTTGGGTAGCTGTATGTAGTCAATCTGCAGTCTCTGAAATGGGTAGAGAGGCCTGGGTGTCGCTTTCTTATGGACTTTTACTGTTTTACCTGGGTTGTGCTGTGCACAGAAGAGGCATGACTGTACGAGTTTCGCGGCTGCGTAACTGAAACCAGGAGTGATATAGAAGGCATTTACAATGGTAAACATGTGACAGTTTGAGGTGTGAGTGGGGCCATGTGTTGCTTGCGCCATGATTGGGAACAGGGACCTTGGTATGCACAATTTATCCTTATTCTCCCATACTTCATTTGAGTTCAGCTCAGCTCCCATTCTCCCCCAGTGCTCCTTCTCAGTATGGGCAACTGGAGGGATGCGCTGACTCCCCGCCACCATCCACTGCTCCCTAGGCCGCCTTGTTGCTACTTTAGCAGCCTTGTCCACCCTTCTGTTGCCCTCTACCTCCACGGAGTCACCGCATGTGTGTGCTTTCACCTTGATTATGCCAACCTGGACTGGTAACATCAATGCCTCCATTAATTGTTTCACCAACTCTGCATTTTTAATAGGCTTATCGGCTGATGTAAGAAATGCTGTGCTTCTCCAGACAGGGCCATAATCATGGGCTGTTCCCCATGCATAATTCAAATCTGTGTAAATACTAGCAACTTTACCTGCAGCAGCTCTACATGCCTCAGTGAGTGCCTTCAGCTATGCCTCCTGCACCGACATGTGAGGAGGGAGTGGTTCAGCTCGGATTACCTCATGTGAGAATACTACTGCATATCCAGTGTAGAATCACCCATTCTGGTGGTATTTGGAGCCATCTACAAAAAAACTCAAAATCTGCATTAGGAACAGGTTTTTCATGAACATATGTAAAACCCACTGTCTCCTGACTCATCAGTTCCTATGAAGTCATATTCATGCGTCATGTCAAAGTACTCTTCCTCACTTGCTAACGCTGTCACCAATTCCCCCTTTTCTGAATCCACAGGCAGATGAGTGGCTGAATTCAGAACATTATATCTTTTGAGGGTGACGTATTCAGGAATTAGTATTAGAGCACATTCAAGTGTGGGCTGTCTGGCCATAGACAGGTGTTTTGCTTGAACAGGTGTGAGTATGGCATTAATGTTATGTGGGGAGTAAATTGTCAAACGAAATAGTCAGTGTGATCTCACATACCTAGCAGTAATACAGCAGCTCTTACAGCATGGACGCATGTAGGAGACCCTCTGATCATTGAGTCTAATTGTGCTGAGAAGTAAGCTATTGGTCTCTGTTTCCCTCCATGTTGTTGTGTCAGTAATGCGGTAGCATGTCCTCTTTGCTCTGTGCAAAACAAGAAAAATGGCTGATCATAGTTGGGAATGCTTAAGGCCGGGGCTGACACAATGACCAGTTTGAGAGAATGGAAGGAATCAATTGCTTCTTGAGTGAGATCGTAGAGGTCTGATGACAAGCAGTCATAGAGTGGTTGCATCATTTGTGAAGCAGACCTTATCCAAGGCCTACAGTAGGTCACCAGGCCTAGGAAACTGCGTAGATGCTGATGTGACCTTGGTAAAGGGAGATTTTCATCTGCCTGTTTTCTGTCTTCAGTCAGGTGTCTTGTACCTTCAGCAATACAATGTCCTAAAAATGTCACCTTTTGTTTGCAATACTAACTGACACCTTGCAACCCTTTTCTGCCAAAAAGCATAACAAGGAATGTGTAGCTTCCTTGCAGGACATCTGGTCCAGGCAGCAGAGCAGGAGGTCATCCACATACTGCAATAGCACAATCTGTGGATGAGGTGGTTGCCATTGCTCAAAGATCCCTGCCATTGCTGTTGAATAGATGGTAGGGGAGTTCTTTCCCCCTTGTGGGATGACAGTCCAACAGTATTGTTTACCTTTGTGAGTAAAAGAATAAAGATACTGACAGTCTGGGTGCAGGGGTACAGAGAAGAATGTATTTGCCAAATCAGTGACTGTGAAACATTTTGACGTCGCTGGGATCTGTGACAGTACGGTGTGTGTATTAGGGACAATTGAGGTCACACTCTCTGTAACATCATTAATAGCCTTTAAGTCATGAACTATTCTGTAAGTGTCAGGAGAACCCTTGGGTCCTTTTTTTTTTTAATGGGATACAAAGGGGTGTTGCAGGGGGAAGATCTTTGCACCAGAACCCCTGACTTAACATACTCTTTAATATCCCTGCTCAGGGCCATTGATTTGGCTAGGTTTAATTGGAGCATTGCTTTAACCAAAGAGGAGTGGTTCCTTCTTTTAATTTTATCATGACCGGGGGAATGGGCAGCCGATGCACATCAGTTTTTCCCCTTGACCAAACGGTGTCTGGCACCTGACTCATTTCCTTGTCCTCAGACATTCTGGTGTCAGGTGTTACTTTCACTGCTTTTGTCATATACACCATTGCTGCAATCTTACACAAGTACTTATCTGTGAGGGGACTTGTAACTGTAATACCCTCAGGAGAGTACTGTATGGTGGCCCGGATAGCACTCAACACATCTTGTCCCAGCAAATTCATAGGGATATTGTCACTAACAATAAGTTTTGTTAGCACCTCTTGGCTGTCTCATAATCTTAGTCTTATTTGTTTAGTCATAAGGGCTTTAGTCACTTGTCCCTCTTCCCCACACATTCCACCATCTCGTTAGTAATCATATCTGGCATTATCAAGTCTTTGTGTACCACAGTCCCGGCTGCCCCAGTGTCAATCAAAATCAGTCTACTTAGTGTTCTTTCGTCACATCTGTAAAAGTCTTAATTATGCATCCTATTATGTCACCTGCCTTTGTGCTCACCAAACTCTCTAGGTCTGCCCAGGTACACTTATACATCCGTTGTATTGTCTTTATTTGTCTGTAATATGGGAAACATTGGTTCTCAGGGCCAGGCAACTGTTTTAGCGTAGCTAGCTAGTCAGAGGGGTTCCAGGGATAATACTCCTGTATCTGTCTTACCATACTCACCCTTCTTGGTCCTGATGTGGTTGGTTCTCTGGTAATGGGTCTGGTGGTGGAGGTGACTGGATGATTGGTGGGGGTGACATGCTGTTCTACAGCTTCCTTCTCAAAGTCAATGTCCCCACTACCCACTAACCACACTCTTGTGTCAGCTTCTTATGTCACTACATGTGATTTGTCTGGACATTATTTAGTGCAATTCACTTAGGTCAGGTTGTAGCACAGGTTATACAAGTGTTTCTCCAGTCTGTGTTTGTCTGACCACAGTGTTTATAAGTCCATCTGTCTTGTCCGGGTCTCTGGTTATACAAAGGTATGACAGTAGCTCTAATGTGTCGGTTATAGTCGGACTTTTGAGCATCAAAACATTCATAATACACCTTAGTTCCTGACTGCTGCACTTTCTCAGACACCATTTATTCCCTTGCTATTTTCCTCCCTTGTCTGTGCCTTTTTTGTACATCCAAGCATCCACACTCTGGCATGTTTGCCTTTTTCAATATTGGCCCCACATCTTTCACTGCTTCCTTTTCTTCTGTCTTTTACAATCTGCATAGCTGCTCTGGATCCCATTGGGGGCCCTGACTGCACACAGAACAAGTTGCTCATGGCTTCAACTTATTCTCCAGACAGCTCACCTTTATTCTGCAAATGCCCTTTTTGTGTGCCTGGACCTTATCTACGGGTGGCCATGTGTAGCAAGTCAGAGCTAGCCTGTCAAGGTGTAGAGGGAAGGCTCCTTGCTCTCACCTGGTAGACCTACAGGATGTAATGAGAAGACTCTTTGCCTCTCACCCATTTGATCAGCTGACTAGACTAGGAAGGCCCAGATGTGTTAAGCCTCTAACCTACTAGCCCAGCTCCATGGAACGAGGGAAGGCTCTTTGCCTCTCACCCACAATCAAAACCAGCTGACTGAAGTAAGAAGGCCCAGATGTATTAGGCCTCTGACCTACTAGATCAGCAGTGCAGTTGGCTACATCCTTTGTTCATCCTCAATTTGCTAAATATCAATAACTCAACTTGAAGCAGGTGAATCTTTTACCAATTTTTTAATCACACTGATAACCAAACAATCTTTCACAAATTTCCTCTAAAATAGGCACAGTTCTTTTTTCCTTTTCCCGATTAGTAAAGTACTGTTGCTTTAAACACAAATCTCCCAGGGCGTACAAAACCAAGGACAGAATATACAGAGAACTTATTTACCCCTCCCATCAGGCACTCAGTAGAGATAAGAACTTACAGCATCCCTCCATACAGAAAGGAGAAATTCACAAGCAATCGCTCAGCTGCTTAATTCACCCCTCATATCCGAATTTTAGAAATTTAGTGTCCTTCACACAGAAACAGAATACAGCAGATCTCAGACTTAATTAATTTCTACAAAACCTTCATCCTCTGGGAATCAAAAACAGTTTGGCTATAGGGGCAGATCACTGCACAATTTGAATAATATGATCCTGACCGCATCTGGTCAAAACACATATAGAAACCTGTTAGAAATATCCACAACTAGGGTTGAGCAAAACGGGTCGTCCATTTTCAGAAGTCGCCGACTTTTGGCAAAGTCGGGTTTCATGAAACCCGACCTGACCCCTGTGTGGGGTCGGCCATGAGGTCGGCGATCTTCTGAATCTGGTATCGGAATTCCGATACCGAGTTCCGATATGTTTGCGATATCGGGAATCGGTATCGGAATCCATATTTAAGTGTAAAATAAAGAATCAAAATAAAAAATATTGATATACTCACCCTCGGACGTGCCCTGGTACTAACCGGCAGCCTTCCTTCCTAAGAATGAGCGCGTGAATGACCTGCGGTGACGTCGCGGCTTGTGATTGGTCGCGTGAGCAGTCACATGGGCGGTCACGCGACCAATCACAAGCCGCGACGTCATCTAAGGTCCTTCACGCGCTCATTCTTAGGAAGGAAGGCTGCCGGAAAGAAGCAGGGCGCGTCCGAGGGTGAGTATATACCTAATAGGAATATACTCACCCTCGGACGCACCCTGCTTCTTTCCGGCAGCCTTCCTTCCTAAGAATGAGCGCATGAAGGACCTTAGATGACGTCGCGGCTTGTGATTGGTCGCGTGACCACCCATGTGACCGCTCACGCGACCAATCACAAGCCGCAACGTCATCTAAGGTCCTTCACGCGCTCATTCTTAGGAAGGAAGGCTGCCGGAAAGAAGCAGGGCGTGTACGAGGGTGAGTATATACCTAATAGGAATATACTCACCCTCGGACGTGCCCTGCTTCTTTCCGGCAGCCTTCCTTCCTAAGAATGAGCGCGTGAAGGACCTTAGATGACGTTGCGACTTGTGATTGGTCGCGTGACCGCCCATGTGACCGCTCAAGCGACCAGTCACAAGCCGCGACGTCACCGCAGGTCATTCACGCGCTCATTCGTAGGAAGGAAGGCTGCCGGTTAGTACCAGGGCGCGTCCGAGGGTGAGTATATCAATATTTTTTATTTTGATTCTTTATTTTACACATTAATATGGATCCCAGGGCCTGAAGGAGAGTTTCCTCTCCTTCAGACCCTGGGAACCATAGTATCCCATTGCACTGCATTGGGTTTCGTGTTTCGGCCGACCCCGACCCCGACTTTTTTATAGGATCGGCCGATTTCACTCGACCCGACTTTTGTGAAAGTCGGGTTTCTTGAAACCCGACCCGATCCTATAAAAATAAAAGTCGCTCAACCCTATCCACAACTCATCCGTCCTGGACCCTCAGCAACAATTGGATAAGTAATGATTAGTGATGAGCGAATATACTCGTTACTCGAGATTTCCCGAGTACGCTCTGGTGACCTCCGAGTATTTTTTAGTGCTCGGAGATTTAATTTTCATCGCTGCAGCTGAATAATTTACATCTGTTAGCCAGCATAAGTACATGTGGGGGTTGCCTGGTTGCTAGGGAATTCCCACATGTAATCAAACTGGCTAAGAGATGCAAATCATTCAGCTGAGGTGAGGAAAACTAAATTTCCGAGCACTAAAAAATACCCGGAGGTCACCCGAGCGTGCTCGGGAAATCTCGAGTAACGAGTATTCGCTCATCAATTATGTGATGATTCATTCATACATGCTCATTCAGCGATTTTTCCTTTTCTTTTTTCTTTCTCTTTCACTTTTCAGTTAATTTTTACAAAAAGAGAATCAAAATCCCTTATCTCAATCACTCCGCCTGATTCAGCTCAAAGTAAGATGAATAATGTCCTCTGTCACATTCAGAGGACCACACCTAACAGAACCCCTTATCAATCAGGGACTTTATATACCTTATACTCAATTACTCACCTCTCATGTCATTCAGAGGTTCTCACAGACATACAGTACATACAAGGATTCACACAGCCTGCCTATTTTGCACTTTGGAATTAACACAACTTATGTAACTACAGCAGTGTCCACTGACACTCTGAGAGCACCAAGGCCAAACAACAGAAACCACAGCCCTATACAAAATACAGCTTCATATGATGTACTGCCAATCCAAAATGACCAAAACAACAACACTGCACAGAGTCTATCCCAGCTCTGTACTACACACTACACAACCAGTTAGTATATTGACAGATATTACAGACGACAATTATTATCTTATTACTCTATTATTCAACTCTCATATGGACATAAACAGACAAAACAAAAAACTTACTGGTGATGTAGGTTCTTTGAACCGTGTTTGCAGCCTTTATCCAGAGATATGGGGAGACCCAGAAGAGATTGCAAATGCAAAACAAAGTGTAAAAATAAAATTTCTCACCTTGCTGCAGCTGGATTTGCATGTCCAAGCTCCCACACACGGATTCCGAATAGGCTGGTTACCATGGCCCCCTTTCGGGCGCCAAAACTGTTGTAGCTGTTTGCATTCTGACCCAATGTCAGATATGCCAGATCACCAGTGAGGCCAAATCAGGAGGTTACGCCCTTCATTTACAAGCGCGCTTGGAGAAAAAGCAAATTGCATACAGATTGTGAGCAAACTCACCTTATAATAATAATAAAATAATAATAATCTTTATTTTTATATAGCGCTAACATATTCCGCAGCACTTTACAGTTTTGCACACATTATGATCGCTGTCCCCAATGGGGCTCACAATCTAAATTCCCTATCAGTATGTCTGATATACACTCACCGGCCACTTTATTAGGTACACCATGCTAGTAACGGGTTGGACCCCCTTTTGCCTTCAGAACTGCCTCAATTCTTCGTGGCATAGATTCAACAAGGTGCTGGAAGCATTCCTCAGAGATTTTGGTCCATATTGACATGATGGCATCACACAGTTGCCGCAGATTTGTCGGCTGCACATCCCAAAGATGCTCCATACAAGGCAGGATGGATCCATGCTTTCATGTTGTTTACGCCAAATTCTGACCCTACCATCCAAATGTTGCAGCAGAAATCGAGACTCATCAGACCAAGCAACGTTTTTCCAATCTTCTACTGTCCAATTTCGATGAGCTTGTGCAAATTGTAGCCTCAGTTTCCTGTTCTTAGCTGAAAGGAGTGGTACCCGGTGTGGTCTTCTGCTGCTGTAGCCCATCTGCCTCAAAGTTCGACGCACTGTGCGTTCAGAGATGCTCTTAGGCCTACCTTGGTTGTAACGGGTGGCGATTTGAGTCACTGTTGCCTTTCTATCAGCTCGAACCAGTCTGCCCATTCTCCTCTGACCTCTGGCATCAACAAGGCATTTCCGCCCACAGAACTGCCGCTCACTGGATTTTTTTTCTTTTTCGGACCATTCTCTGTAAACCCTAGAGATGGTTGTGCGTGAAAATCCCAGTAGATCAGCAGTTTCTGAAATACTCAGACCAGCCCTTCTGGCACCAACAACCATGCCACGTTCAAAGGCACTCAAATCACCTTTCTTCCCCATACTGATGCTCGGTTTGAACTGCAGGAGATTGTCTTGACCATGTCTACATGCCTAAATGCACTGAGTTGCCGCCATGTGATTGGCTGATTAGAAATTAAGTGTTAACAAGAAGTTGGACAGGTGTACCTAATAAAGTGGCCAGTGAGTGTATATACATATATGATAAGAAGTATAGTCTCCTTGAAGAGGAGACTACCAGACTACTGCATCGTAAGAGCAAATTCTAGCAGATTCTATCAATTAAAGGCAAGGGGCAAATTAAAGGCAAAAAATGTACCCCTCTATATCACCCTTAATTGATAATCTATATACTTGATTAAAAGAGGATAAATAAAATTGTGCTATTCAGGAATCCCTCATGCCAGGTAGTGAATCTGTTGTTTTCATTTTGAAACCTACCTATAGTTTCATGCAATCCATAGACTTTAATGGGTCAGCTTCAAATAGGATATCTAGAGCTCACAGAGTTAGAGCTCACAAACCTCTACTTATGACTAGTTTCTCCATATGTTGTTCTATATTGTCTGTGTTCCACATTTTTTTTACAGAATGATGCATGGTATATCTACCAACAACTGTAGCATTACACTGTAAAATGCCAGTACAAGAACAATACTTGTCACCTTCATAAACCCTTGGTATTGCTGATGAATTACAGACATAAGGAAATGGAGATTCAGATCTATGGCTTGTAAAAAGCTTGGAATATGTTCTAGTTTTGCTGCTTCAATATCCTTCTGCATCATATTTTCTTTGACAGAACAATGGAGATAATATGTAAGGTGGTTAATCAAGTTTTTGAGGTTATATATAACACTAAAAAACTGACTCTTGCCATCCTGATGATACTAAAAAAAAGTATTTGAACATTCATAGATGCAGAAACTTATATTAGTTTCTGCATTGTGTGAGCTGGTTTTAAGCTTTTAGGAAGCAATACCTTTCACCGCAAAATAAAAACCCAAGACAAAGACACCTGACTAGTGGATATGTATAATATGATGGAAAATATATGTATACACATGCTGTTTTCCTACACATTTTAAAGGTATAACCCCGAACCTAGGTCTGTTTGGAGTTTGGTCTATTGTAGTTCATTACAGGGGGTATAGATACTGTGCCATGGTTTACTGTATAGAAAATAAATTTAAAGATCTTGCTTAAAGGGGTTGTCTGACCTTAGGGTACAAGTCTGCAGTTAATCTATGTGACTGCAGGCATGTGAATTCTCACAAAGCGCGCACTACACGCTGTGAGGATTTTCCGATGTCAGTAGTGGAAGCGGCAGGCGCGTGACTGCAAGCTTGTGATTTGTATACATGTGGTCATATGCCAACTAGACATATCCAATACAAGTGTATTGAGCGAGGCCGGACATATCTACTCAGAATGCAAATTGCATACTTGCAGTCACATGACTACGCTCTGCAGCACCGGAGAATCCTCACAGAACGCAGTGCACATGATGGGAGGATCCACAAGTCTGCAGTCGCATACAGTCATGGACAAAAAATTTGAGAATGAGACAAATATTAATTTTTCCAAAGTCTACTGCTTCATTTTTTCTAATGGCAATTTGCATATACTCCTGAATGTCAGAGTGATCAGCTTAACAGCAATTACTGTACTTGCAAAGTCAATATTTGCCCAGAAAATGAACTTTAACCCCCAAAACACATTTCAACATCATTGCAGTCCTGCCTTAAAAGGAGCAGCTAACATCGTTTTAGTGATTGATCCATTAACACAGGTGTGGGTGTTGATGAGGACAGGGCTGGCGATCAGTCAGTCATGATTAACTAAGAATGACATCACTGGACACTTTAAAAGGAGGCTGGTGCTTGGTATCATTTTTTCTCTTCAATTAACCATGGTTATCTCTAAAGAAAAACGTGCAGCCATCATTGCACTGCACAAAAATGGCCTAACAGGGAAGAGTATCGCAGCTACAAAGATTGCACCTCAGTCAACAATCTATCGCATCATCAAGAACTTCAAGGAGAGAGCTTCCATTGTTGTCAAAAAGGCTCCAGGGCGCCCAAGAAAGACCAGCAAGCGCCAGGACCGTATCTTAAAACTGTTTCAGCTGCGGGATCGGACTACCAGCAGTGCCGAGCTTGCTCTGGAATGGCAGCAGGCTGGTGTGAGTGCTTCTGCACGCACTGTGAGGCGGAGACACTTTGAGCAAGGCCTGGTTTCAAGGAGGGCAGCAAAGAAGCCACTTCTGTCCAGAAAAAACATCAGGGACTGACTGATATTCTGCAAAAGGTACAGGGAGTGGACTGCTGAGGACTGGGGCAAAGTCATTTTCTCTGATGAATCCCCTTTTCGATTGTTTGGGACATCTGGAAAACAGCTTATTTGGAGAAGAAGAGGTGAGCGCTACCACCAGTCTTGTCTCATGCCAGCTGTAAAGCATCCTGAAACCATTCATGTGTGGGGTTGCTTCTCAGCCAAGAGAATCGGCTCACTCACAGTCTTGCCTAAAAACATAGCCATGAATACAGAATGGTACCAGAATGTCCTCCAAGAGCATCTTCTCCCAACCGTCCAAGAGCAGTTTGGCGCCCAACAATGCTTTTTCCAGCATGATAGAGCACCTTGCCATAAAGCAAAGGTGATAACTAAATTGCTCATGGAACAAAACATAGAGATTTTGGGTCCATGGCCTGGAAACTCCCCAGATCTTAATACCATTGAGAACTTGTGGTCAATCATCAAGAGACGGGTGGACAAACAAAAACCAACAAATTCTGGCAAAATGCAAGCATTGATTATGCAAGAATGGACTGCTATCAGTCAGGATTTGGTCCAGAAGTTGATTGAGAGCATGCCAGGGAGAATTGCAGAGGTCTTGAAGAAGAAGGGTCAACACTGCAAATATTGACTTGCTGCATTAACTCATTCTGTCAATATAACCTATTGGTACTCATAATATGATTGCAATTATATTTCTGTATGTGATATAAACATCAGACAAACACTAATAAAAACCAGAGGGCAGCAGATCATGTGAAAATATAATTTTGGTGTCATTCTCAAAACTTTTGGCCGTGACTGTAGAGTGACTGCAGACTTTTACCCTAAGGCCGGACAACTCCTTGAAGTTGGAGAGCTTTTGTATAGCAATGCAGTGATGAAGGATTTGGGAACATCAATTTACTTTGGATGTCCACCCAGATTTTCGACCAAAATTCAAAATGTCTCTAATCAGTTAACTGGGTTATCTCACAAGCAAATATGTTTTTAAAAATCTTGGCAGCTTCTATAGAAAACAAAGTATTACACTCCAAAAATACCCACGTGTTTCCTGGTTCCCCAGTTCCTGGTTTACTGAGGAGGCAGTACACACATAACATGTAATACCCCCACAGATACAATAGCAGATGATAGCAAGTTGAGCCTTGAAAGTGAATAGAAACATTCACCCAATGAAATCTATAGTGGACTAGGCTATTAAATAATCACAACAGACATCAAGCTGGCGGCTGTTAACTCTGTGCTTACATACATGAATATTTGGCTCCTTCGAGCTGTAGCAAGTATAGTAGACATTAAGGACCTCAGAAACTGGTGTAAGAATGGGGCAGTATCCAAAATCCTGTAAGGCTGAGTTCACACGTAGCAGAATTGCCGCGGAAATATCCGTGGCAATTCTGTGCCTCCTGCCGCGGGTATATCGCATGCAGAATTTGCATGCATATACCCGCAGAAAACTAGCGTTTTGCAAGCATAATTAGCTTGCAGAATGCTAGAGTTTTCCAAGCGATCTGTAGCATCGCTTGGAAAACTGACTGACAGGTTGGTCACACTTGTCAAACATAATGTTTGACAAGTGTGACCAACTTTTTACTATAGATGCAGACTATGCAGCATCTATAGTAAAAGATAGAATGTTAAAAATAATAAAAAAAATAAAAAAAAAAGGTTATACTCACCTGCAGGCGTCCGTTCCTAATGCTGTATGTTCAGGACCTTCCATTGACGTAGCGGTCACGTGACCGCGACGTCATCGCAGGTCCTTCACACACACCTCGGAAGCCGCTGAGAAGGTCGGGCCGCCAGAAGGTGAGTATATCGCTATTTTTTATTTTAATTCTTTTTTTTTTACCACTTATATGGTGCCCAGTCCGTGGAGGAGAGTCTCCTCTCCTCCACCCTGGGTACCAACCGCACTTGATCTGCTTACTTCCCGCATGGTGTGCACAGCCCCGTGCAGGAAGTAAGCAGATCAATGCACTCCTATGTGTGCAGAATCGCCGCGATTCCGCAATTTTAATGAACATGCTGCGTTTTTTTCTGGATTGCGATTCCGCTCAGGAAAAAAATGCAGCATGTGCACAAAAAATGCGGATTGCATTCTGTTACATAGGATGCTTAATGTTAGCGTTTTTTTCGCGGTTTTATAGCGTTTTTATAGCGAAAAACCGCGAAAAAAACACAAAAAATCTGCTACGTGTGCACACAGCCTTAAGGAGAAGCTAATCCATTAGACATCAGCCGCTAATTGGATGAACAGTAAGGGTACCGTCACACAGTACCATTTACATCGCTACGACGGCACGATTCGTGACGTCGCAGCGATCGTATGATTATCGCTCCAGCGTCGTAGACTGCGGTCACACGTTGCAATCACGGCGCTGGAGCGATGCCGAAGTCCCCGGGTAACCAGGGTAAACATCGGGTAACTAAGCGCAGGGCCGCGCTTAGTAACCCAATGTTTACCGTGGTTACCAGCGTAAAAGTAAAAAAAAAAAAACCGTACATACTCACCATCTGATGCCCGTCAGGTCCCTTGCCGTCTGCTTTCTGCTCTGACTGTCTGCCGGCCGGAAAGTGAGAGCAGATCACAGTGGTGACGTCGCCGCTGCACTCTGCTCTCACTGTACGGCCGGATTCAGTCAGAGCGGGAAGCAGACGCCAAGGCACCTGACGGACATCAGATGGTGAGTATGTACGGTTTGTTTTTTTTTACTTTTACGCTGGTAACCACGGTAAACATCGGGTTACTAAGCGCGGCCCTGCGCTTAGTTACCCGATGTTTACCCTGGTTACCAGCGAACGCATCGCTGGATCGCTGTCACACACAACGATCCAGCGATGTCAGCGGGTGATCAAGCGACGAAAGAAAGTTTGAAACGATGTGCTACGACGTACGATTCTCAGCAGGGTGCCTGATCGCAGTAGCGTGTCAGACACTGCGAGATCATAACGATATTGCTACAACGTCACGAATTGTGCCGTCGTAGCGATAAAAATGCCACTGTGTGACGGTACCCTTAGTTGTATCTCATGCAAAAGCCTGACAAGGATTCATTCTTGTGTTTAGTATGTGGTGTGGTACAGACTAAAGAAAGCCAAGGCTCTCTATAATGCTGTAAGTGACTGACAACTATATAGAGTGTCAGATAAAATTCAGCCAGCAACCAGTTTTTTTTATTTGATTGTAATTTTAATAACTGGATCAGATGACATGAATCCCCATCCTTGGAACGTTTTCAGAAAATACGGTTATATTCACATTTGTTTATATCATAGCTCACCCATGATAAATCAATGATAAGGTCTCGAAGTGTTCATAGTTGTTAAACCTAGGTCTGCTGAATCCACTGATTTCAAAAGGACTCACAACTAGTGTTGAGAGATACCGTCCGATACTTGAAAGTATCGGTATCGGAAAGTATCGGCCGATACCGGCAAAGTATCGGATCTAATCCGATACCGATACCCGATACCAATACAAGTCAATGGGACACCAAGTATCGGACGGTATCCTGTATGGTTCCCAGGGTCTGAAGGAGAGGAAACTCTCCTTCAGGCCCTGGGATCCATATCAATGTGTAAAAGAAAGAATTAAAATAAAAAATAGGGATATACTCACCTCTCCGACGCAGCCTGGACTTTACCGCCGTAACTGGGAGCCGTTGTACCTAAGAATGCACGCTTGAAGGGCCTTAGATGACGTCACGGTGCTCTGATTGGTCCGTAGCGGTCGCGTGACCGCTACGCGACCAATCACAAAGCAGTGACGTCACCTAAGGTCTTTCAAGCGCTTGAAATACCTTAGAAGACGTCCGCAGCTTCTGATTGGTCGTGTAGCGGTCGCGTGACCGCTACGCGACCAATCACAAAGCAGTGACGTCACCTAAGGTCTTTCAAGCGCTTGAAAGACCTTAGGTGATGTCACTGCTTTGTGATTGGTCGCGTAGCGGTCACGCGACCGCTACGGACCAATCAGAGCGCCATGACGTCATCTAAGGCCCTTCAAGCGTGCATTCTTAGGTACAACGGCTCCCGGTTACGGCGGTAAAGTCCACGAGCCGCCGGAGAGGTGAGTATATCCCTATTTTTTATTTTAATTCTTTCTTTTACACATTGATATTAATCCCGATACCGATTCCCGATACCACAAAAGTATCGGATCTCGGTATCGGAATTTCGATACCCGCAAGTATCGGCCGATACCCGATACTTGCGGTATCGGCATGCTCAACACTACTCACAACATGAATTTAAGAGAGAGAGAAGGAACAGTCATGTTGAATGGCAATGTTCTCTTGTTTCTATGGAAGGTAAGACACCCCAGAGTTGTCTGTCAGTGACTTCTGTTTTTTGTACATTAAAAACATATGCATGCGTAACTTAACTAAATGTGATTTGGTATATTGTTTGTAAGTGGGAATTGCTGCCAGCGCATGATCAGTTGAAAATCCATCTTCAAGGGTTTGTTCCATGAACGAAGTACATTTTAATCAATAGGCAATTAAGAGGGTAAGTAGCAGCCGAGTACTGCCAATCAAATACTTTTGATTGGTTGTTTATCAGCTGTGTGACTACCTCTATAAATGCAGAAGTTTGAAAAGTTTGTTGATTTACACAATGCGAAGGAGGAAAGACATCGCCAATGATCCTAGAGAAAAAAATATTGCCAGGCATCAATCGGGGAAACAATTTGGAGCACATTATTCTATGGTGAGAAAAATTATTAATAAGTTGAAAAACATCCAAGGCAGTTTATAATCTTCCCAGCCGTGGACATCCCAGCAAAATCACCCAATATCACCGGAACGTCAGACCATACAATACTCAGAAAAATGTTAAATGAACAGGAGCAGCAGGTCAGACTCTGAAGGCCTGAACATGCCATGTGCAAGGTATTGCAGTACTTAAGTATTTATGGATACAACGACTCATATAATGACTTTTAGTTAGTTAGTTTTTAGTGGTCATATCCATGGATATCTGAGCTACTGCAATGTCCTGCACATGGGGTAAGCGAGATAGTGCATCAGAAACACTATACTACATTTCAAATAGGAGGTATTTGATAATATCATTACTACTACAACTACTATATATTAGGATCTTGGAGATGGGAATACCCCTCTAAATGTGAGACCATCTTTCCAAAAGCTAAAGCTTGACCAAAACTTGGTTATGCAATAGTTCAAAGATTCCAAACACACCGAAATTCTACATCAGAATGACCCATAAAGCGAAAAAAATCACCCTGCTTCAATTACCAATGAGTCCAAACTAAAGATGAGTAAATTTAGTAGTGAGGAATTGTATTCTCCTAAATTTCAATAAAAATGTGTGTGATCCAGAATATGGATGTTTTACAATTTGTTTCCTGATTATTTAGCAACTTGGCAGCCAGCTGCAGCTGCAATTTGGCTAAAGTTAGGGTTAGTGTTGGGCTAGGGTTAGTGTTGGGCTAGGGTTAGGGTTGGGGCTAGGGTTAGGGTTGGACTAAAGTTAGGGTTGGGCAGAAGTTAGGGTTGGGCAAAAGTTAGGATTGTGGTTATGGTTGGAATTATGGTTAGGTTGGGGTTAGATTTGTGGTTAGGGTTAGGGTTGGGATTAGGGTTAGGGGTGTGTTGGGGTTTGGGTTGTGGTTAGGTTTATAGTAAGGTTAGGGTTGGGATTAGGGTTAGGGGTGTGTTGGGGTTAGGGTTGGAATTGGGGGGGTTCCACTGTTTAGGTACATCAGGGGTCTCCAAATGAGACATGGCACCACCATTGATTCCAGACAATTTTGCATTCAAAAAGTCAAACGGTGCTCCCTCCCTTCTGAGCCCCTTCCATGTGCCCAAGCAGTGGCTTTCCCCCACATATGGGGTATTGGCATACTCAGGAGAAATTGCACAATAAGTTTTGTGTCCATTTTCTCCTGATTCCCTTGTGAAAATAAAAAAAAATGGTTCCAAAGTAAATTTTTTGCGAAAAAAGTAAAATGTTCAGTTTTTCCTTCCACATTGCTTTGGTTCTCGTGAAGCACCTGAAGGGTTAATAAAGTTCTTGAATGTGGTTTTGTGCACCTTGAAGGGTGCAGTTTTTGGAATGGTGTCACTTTTGGGTATTTTCTGTTATATTGACCCCCCAAACTCACTTCAAATATGAGGTGGTCCATAAAAAATGATTGTGTAAATTTTGCTAGAAAAATGAGAAATCGCTGGTCAACTATAACCCTTTCAACGTCCTAACAAAAAAATTGTTTCCAAAATTTTCTGATGTAAAGTTGACATGTGGTAAATGTTATTTATTAACTATTTTGTGTGACACCACTCTCTGATTGAAGGGTACAAAAATTAAACGTTTGAAAATTGCAAAATTTTCAAAATTTATGCCAAATTTCCATTTTTTTCATAAATAAAAGCAAGTTATATCGAAGACATTTTACCACTAACATGAAGTGCAAAATGTCATGAAAAAACAGTCTCAGAATCAGTGGGATACATTGAAGTGTTCTAGAGCTATAACTTCTAAAGTGACAGTGGTAAGAATTGTGAAAATTGGTTTGGTCATTAAGTACCAAATTGGCTGTCACTAAGGGGTTAATACTTTCTGACACATTTTTGCTTTTGACTCAAATGCTCTGGTTATTGATTGGTAATCTGACCAGATCGCCCTGTGGGGATCATTTTGCTTTCTAAATTGGTTCTAAGATCTAACTCAATTACTCTCTCTAAAAATCTACTGACTTTGAAAATGTCTAATCTAAGCAGTGGGCCGCTTGACTGTGTCATATCTTTTCTACCAGGTATTGAACCATAGGCGACTTCCCCCAGGATGAAGCATTACGCGAAACGCGTGTCGGGGCCTTACACTGCGCTGCACTGCCAGTTAATACACCAATGCCTTATTGTATGTACTATAGACACTTTATTTGCTGCACTTTGCACATATTTGGGGCTTTACATGGTGCTGCATTGCCAGGTAATACACCAATGCCTAACTGTAAGTATTAGAGACACTATATCTGCTGCACTTTGCACATATTCATATTTATTATCTAGCTCTATAGCACCCATTGCCTAATATAGGAGCATTCAGTACCTACTTGTCCACTTGGCCTTACTCTATTACACTTTGCACATATTTAGTGTGATAGCATTTATTATTCAGCTTCATAGCAACCATTATTCAATATAGGAGCATCTAATACCTATTTGTCCACTTGGCCTTATTTATGTGCCCTGTATTTATATATTTTTAATAGGGTGGCTATAAATTAGCTTATTTTGGCTTTCAGCTGTGGGTATCTGTTTTTTTTTTTTTTTAAAGTGATGTGTCTTATATAAATATGTCTTTATTTTTAAGACCTTGGTCTTTGTAAACTTTTCAAATTTGTATCATTAGTTTGATTAATAAATGTATTACGGGTATTGGATGTCATTGTATACCACTTGGTTTTTTATACGTGTATTTTGGTGTATATCAAGAGCAGACAGTATGTTCTATGTATGTATTCCCATTGATTGACATATTGTTCTATAGGTTTTTAATGCTTTTTGATTAATAAAATAATTGTTTTTTATTGGCACAAGCTTCCTTGTCTCTTTATCATGGATTCAGGTATTGAACCAATTAGAGAGAGTCTATCCTCTTTCTCTTAAGGCCCCGTCTCACTTAGCGATTTACCAACGATCACGACCAGCGATATGACCTGGCCGTGATCGTTGGTAAGTCGCTGTGTGGTCGCTGGGGAGCTGTCACACAGACCGCTCTCCCCAGCGACCAACGATCAGGGGAACGAGTTCGGCATCGTTGAAACTGTCTTCAACGATGCCGAAGTCCCCCTGCAGCACCCGGGTAACCAGGGTAAACATCGGGTTACTAAGCGCAGGGCCGCGCTTAGTAACCCGATGTTTACCCTGGTTACCAAAAAAAACAAACAGTACATACTCGCCTTTCGGTGTCCAGGTCCCTTGCCGCCTGCTTCCTGCTCTGACTGACTGAGCCGCCGTACACTGAGAGCAGAGCGCAGCGGTGACGTCACTGCTGTGCTCTCACTTCTCACTGTACGGCCGGCAGTCAGTGAGAGCAGGAAGCAGACGGCAAGGGACCTGACGGACATCAGAAGGCGAGTATGTATTGTTTTTTTTTTTTTACATTTACGCTGGTAACCAGGGTAAACATCGGGTTACTAAGCGCGGCCCTGCGCTTAGTAACCCGATGTTTACCCTGGTTACCAGTGAAGACATCGCTGGATCGGTGTCACACACACCGATTCAGCAATGTCAGCGGGGCCTCAACGACCAAAAAAAGGTCCAGGCCATTCCGACACGACCAGCGATCTCGCAGCAGGGGCCTGATCGCTGGTACGTGTCACACATAGCGAGATCGCTATGGAGGTCGCTGTTGCGTCACAAAACTTGTGACTCAGCAGCGATCTCGCTAGCGATCTCGCTATGTGAGACGGGGCCTTTACTTAGACTGAAGTGTTGTCAATTTCAAAGAAAATCTGTAAACCTATGTCACCAGCTGATGCAAGATCTCTGAGCTGTTTGATAGGATTAAAGGTGCTGCCATCTTCACTGGACTAAACCTGTATGGAGCTTAGAACCTAATCCATTTTAAAGAGAGTGACAAATGGAAGACTTAGTGGTGGTCATTATAAATATCTTTTCATGTCTTTTAATTTATGCAAGGCACCAATTGAGCTTTAGTACTTTACTAATTAAATATTTCATGATGTCCTGTACTAGTATGTCAGATTCTATCTGAATGTTATCCAAAGACCTAAATTAGCATCTTCTTCTTCTCAGCTCCATTCTGAATACACAGTGATATACTGTAACTATCTACATGCAAAGCTGGAAAAATGGCTCTTTGAGCATCATGAATTGACGTTTTTCAGATATATTATCTCATCTGGATGTCTCCATATGTATCCAAAAAAAGTTTTTGCTATTTTGGAATGCCCAGAACTCGCTGGTTTTAAACCTCTGCAAAGATTCCTCAGCTTTGCAAATGATTACCACTAGTTCATTAAAAACTACTCTCCACTGATAGCTCCTCTTATGGCCTTACTTGGAAGAGTCCTAGTTATCAGACCTGGTCAGATTTCAATGTTCAAGCCTTCATCAAACTTACTTAGTTTTTCCATTGCACCAGTTCTACTGTATACCACACAGACGTGGAGGAACCATTCATTCCTGAAGTGGATGCTTCTGCTATTGCTGTAGGAGCACATCTGTCACCAAATTCTTCTGATTCAGGAGTCCATCCCTAAAGGTTCTTCTTCAAGAAATTATCTCTGACAGACTGGAATTAATTTTATTGATGGACAAGAATGTTGAGCCATAAAATTAGCTCTAGAGGAATGGCAAAAGCTATTTGCAGCAGTTAAGTTTTTAAGGTTTGATTTGATCCTTGCCTATCTAGCTACTGAGAAAATTGCAGGACTGATGCACTATCCAAGTCCTTTGATCCATGTGATGCCTCTAAAGATGTGTCCTCACATGATATTGAGCATGAATGTACCCTTGCCTCCATCTATTTTTCCAATTCTCCAACAAATATACTTTCTTATCGCAAAAGCACTGGAAAGTTTTATCTTGGGTCTGTTCTTCCTGTCTCTCACCACATATTAAATGAACTGCGTGGCATTTTGTCTACAGTGTGTGCAATTTAAACCCTCACATCCTGTGCCCCCAGTCCTCTTCAGCCTCTTTCTTTAATACAAGAGTCTCTGTATCAGATTTCCATTGACTTACAGACTAAAGGTGGCGCTATAGAGTTTAACCCCTTAGTGACAGAGCCAATTTGGTACTTAATGACCAAGCCAATTTTTACAATTCTGACCAGTGTCACTTTAAGAGGTTATAACTCTGGAACGCTTTATCGGATCCCGCTGATTCTGAGATTGTTTTTTCGTGACATGTTGTACTTCAAGTTAGTAGTAACATTTCTTCGATATTACTTGCAATTATTTATGAAAAAAATGGAAATATGGGGAAAATTTTTAAAATTTAGCAATTTTCAAACTTTGTATTTTTATGCCCTTAAATCAGAGAGATATGTCACAAAAAATAGTTAATAAATAACATTTTTCACATGTCTACTTTACATTAGCACAATTTTGGAAACAATTTTTTTTTTTGTTAGGGAGTTATAAGGGTTAAAAGTTGACCAGCAATTTCCCCTTTTGTACAACACCATGTTTTTTTTAGGGACCACATCACCTTTGAAGTGATTTTGAGGGGTCTATATGATAGAAAATAACCAAGTGTGACACCATTCTAAAAACTGCACCCCTCAAGCTGCTCAAAACCACATTCAAGAAGTTTATTAACCCTTTACGTACTTCACAGGAACTAAAACAATGTGGAAGAAAAAAATGAACATTTAACTTTTTTTTGCAAACATTTTACTTCAGAACCATTTTTTTTAATTTTCACAAGTGTAAAAACAGAAATTTAACCACAAATTTTGTTGTTCAATTTTTCCTGAGTACGCTGATACCCCATATGTGGAGGTAAACCACTGTTTAGGCGCACCGCAGAGCTTGGAAGTGAAGGAGCACCGTTTGACTGTTTCAATGCAGAATTGGCTGGAATTGAGATCGGACGCCATGTCGCGTTTGGAGAGCCCCTAATGTGCCTAAACAGTGGAAACCCCCCACAAGTGACACCATTTTGGAAACTAGACCCCCCAAGGAACTTATCTAGATGTGTGGTGAGCACTTTGAACCCCCAAGTGCTTCACAGAAGTTTATAACGTAGAGCCGTGAAAATAAAAAATCTCATTTGTTTTCACAAAAATGATTTTTTCGCCCACAAATTCTTATTTTCACAAGGGTAACAGGAGAAATTAGACCACAAAAGTTGTTGTGCAATTTCTCCTGAGTACGTCGATACCCCATATGTGGAGGTAAACCACTGTTTGGGCGCACCGCAGAGCTTGGAAGTGAAGGAGCACCGTTTGACTTTTTCAATGCAGAATTGGCTGGAATTGAGATCGGATGCCATGTCGCGTTTGGAGAGCCCCTAATGTGCCTAAACAGTGGAAACCCCCCACAAGTGACACCATTTTGGAAACTAGACCCCTTAAGGAACTTATCTAGATGTGTGGTGAGCACTTTGAACCCCCAAGTGCTTCACAGAAGTTTATAACGTAGAGCCGTGAAAATAAAAAATCTCATTTTTTCTACAAAAATGATCTTTTTGCCCCCAAATTTTTATTTTCACAAGGGTAACAGGAGAAATTAGACCACAAAAGTTGTTGTGCAATTTCTCCTGAGTACGTCGATACCCCATATATGGGGGTAAACCACTGTTTGGGCGCACCGCAGAGCTTGGAAGAGAAGGAGTGTTGTTTTACTTTTTCAATGTAGAATTGGCTGGAATTGAGATCGGACGCCATGTCACGTTTGGAGAGCCGCTGATGTGCCTAAACAGTAGAGACCCCCCACAAATGACACCATTTTGGAAACTAGACCCCTTAAGGAACTTATCTAGATGTGTGGTGAGCACTTTAAACCCCCAGGTGCTTCACAGAAGTTTATAACGTAGAGCCGTGAAAATAAAAAAATCACATTTTTTTCTACAAAAATGATCTTTTTGCCTCCAAATTTTTATTTTACCAAGAGTAACAAGAGAAAATGGACCCCAGAAGTTGTTGTACAATTTGTCTTGAGTACGCCGACACCCCATATATGGGGGTAAACCACTGTTTGGGCGCATGGCTGAGCTCGGAAGCAAAGGAGCGCCATTTGAGTTTTCAATGCAAAATTGACTGGAATTGAGATCGGACGCCATGTCGCGTTTGGAGAGCCCCTGATGTGCCTAAACAGTAGAAACCCCCCAAAAGTGACCCAATTTTGGAAACTAGACCCCCCATGGAACTTATCTAGATGTGTAGTGAGAACTTTGAATGCCCAAGTGCATCACAGAAGTTTATAATGCAGAGTCGTGAAAATAAAAAATATATATTTTTTAACAATAAAGATTTTTTAGCCCCCAAGTTTTTATTTTCACAAGGGTAACAAGAGAAATTGGACCCCAAAAGTTGTTGTCCAATTTGTCCTGAGTATGCTGGTACCCCATATGTGGGGGTAAACCACTGTTTGGGCGCACGGCAGAGCTTGGAAGGGAAGGAGCACCATTTTGGAATGCAGACTTTGATAGAATTGTCTGTGGGCGTTATGTTGCGTTTGCAGACCCCTAATGTACCTAAACAGTAGAAACCCCCAACAAGTGACCCCATTTTGGAAAATAGACCCCCCAAGGAACTTATCTAGATATGTGGT
This sequence comes from Ranitomeya variabilis, assembly GCF_051348905.1. NCBI lineage: Eukaryota > Metazoa > Chordata > Amphibia > Anura > Dendrobatidae > Ranitomeya > Ranitomeya variabilis. Next base: position 813,973,464 of record NC_135233.1, read on the forward strand.
GAGAACTTTGAATGCCCAAGTGCTTCACAGAAGTTTATAATGCAGAGTAGTGAAAATAAAAAATATTTTTTTTCCCACAAAAAAGATTTTTTTAGCCTCCAAATTTTTATTTTCACAAAGGTAACAAGAGAAATTGGATGCCAATATTTGTTCTCCAATTTGTCCTGAGTATTCTGGTACCCCATATGTGGGGGTAAACCACTGTTTGGGCGCACGGCAGAGCTCGGAAGGGAAGGCGCGCCATTTTGGAATGCAGAATTTGATAGAATTGTCTGTGGGTGTTATGTTGCGTTTGCAGAGCCCCTGATGTACCTAAACAGTAGAAACCCCCACAAGTGACCAAATTTTGGAAACTAGACCCCCTAAGGAACTTATCTAGATATGTGGTGAGAACTTTGAAAGCTCAAGTGCTTCACAGAAGTTTATAATGCAGAGCAAGTTTTTATTTTCACAAGGGTAACAGGAGAAATTGGACCGCAAAATTTGTTGTCCAATTTATCCCAAGTACGCTGATGCCCCATATGTGGGGGTAAACCACTGTTTGGGCGCACGGCAGAGCTCAGAAGGGAGGGAGTACCATTTGACTTTTTTAGCGCAAAATTGGCTGTTGTGTTTGGAGACCCCCTGATGTACCTAAACAGTGGAAACCCCCAAATTATAACTCCAACCCTAACTCCAACACACCCCTAACCCTAATCTCAACCCGATCCATAATCCTAATCACAACCCTAACGATAATCACAACCCTAACCCCAGAACAGCCCTAATCTCAACCCTAACCATAACCCTAATCAAAACCCTAAATCCAACACACCCCTAACCCTAATCCCAACCCTAACCCTAATCCCAACCCTAATCCCAAATGTAACACTAATCCCAACCCTAATCCATACCCTAACCCTAATCCCAACTCTAACCCTAACTTTAGCCCTAACTCTAACCATAACTTTAGCCCCGTTGTCACAAAAAAAGTTCAATGTAACCTTTTTTTTGTACGTCGCGTCCGCCATTTCCGCGCATGCGTGGCCGTAACTCTGCCCCCTCCTCCCCAGGACATAGACTGGGCAGCGGATGCGTTGAAAAACTGCATCCGCTGCCCACGTTGTGCACAATTTTCACAACGTGCGTCGGTACGTCGGGCTGACGCATTGCGACCGCCCCGTACCGACGCAAGTGTGAAAGAAGCCTAAGGCTACTTTCACACTAGCGTCGTACTCGGCCCATCGCAGTGTGTCGGGCCGACGTACCGACGCTAGCGTTGTAAGCGCCGCACAACGGGTGCAGCGGATGCTGTTTTTTCAACGCATCCGCTGCCCCATTGTGAGGTGCGGGGAGGCAGGGGCGGAGTTCCGGCCACGCATGCGCGGTCGGAAATGGCGGACACGTCGCACAAAAAAGTTACATGTAGTTTTTTTTGTGTCGACGGTCCGCCAAAGCACGACGCATCCGTCGCACGACGGATGCGACATGTGGCAATCCGTCGCAATGCGTCGCTAATGCAAGCCAATGGAGAAAAAACGCATCCTGCAAGCACTTTTGCAGGATGCGTTTTTTCTCCAACGACGCATTGCGACGGAAGCCAAAAAACGCTAGTGTGAAAGTAGCCTAACCCTAACCCTAGCCCTAACCCTAAATTTAGCCCCAACCCTAACCCTAACTCTAACCCTAACCCTAACTCTAACCCTAACCCTAACCCTAACTCTAACCCTAACCCTAACTCTAACCCTAACCCTAACCCTAACCCTAACTCTAACCCTAACTCTAACCCTAACTCTAACCCTAACCCTAATTTTAGCCCCAACTCGTCTTCTCCTGCCGGCCGGCAGATGGCAGCAGATGGCGGGCGCACTGCGCATGCGCCCGCCATGATGAAAAAGCCGGCTGGCAGGAGATGACAGAAGAGGACCCAGGGACACCGGGTGAGTATGTTAGGGTCCCCGAATCCCCCTATTTCTCTGTCCTCTGATGTGCGATCACATCAGAGGACAGAGAAATAACTGATCGGTTTTTTTTTTGTTTTTTTTTGCAGTCGCCGGTAAACTGTTAATTACCGGCGATCGCAAAGCAGGGGTCGGTGCAAACCGACCCCGATCATGTTCTTTGGGGTCTCGGCTACCCCCGGCAGCCGAGACCCCAAAGATCTTCCGGGTGCCGGGCGGCGGGCGTACTGCGCGTGCGCCCGCCATTTTTTCCCGGAAAAAAGATGGCGGCGCCCATCAGGAGCCACGAGGAGCACCGGGGGAGGTAGGTAAGTATCGGGGGGCTATTGGGGGCCATCGGGGACCACATTTCTCTGTCCTCCAATGTGCGATCACATCGGAGGACAGAGAAATTAAACGGCAAATCGCGTTTTTTTTTGTTGCGACCGCCGGTAAACGGTTAATTACCGGCGATCGCAACTCGGGGGTCGGTAAAAACCCCCCGAATCATGTTCTCTGGGGTCTCGGCTACCCTCGGCAACCGAGACCCCAGAGAAAATCCGACTCTGGGGGGCGCTATTCACTTTTTCCACAGCGCCGTTAATTAACGGCGCTGTGGTTTAAGTACCCTTAGTGGCCGCCGTTAAAAGGCGTATCGGCGGTCGTTAAGGGGTTAAGTCCTCTTTCTCTCTGAAGAGGCAATTTGCATATTACATTTCACAGAGGAGCATTGCACAGCGAATAAGCCTCCTTACCTTGATAAGCCAGAGATGGTATGTCACTCTCCACAAGGAGAAATGTTACCCCTTAGACCCCAGTCCAGAGCCTCTCACCTAGCCAAATTAGTTCTCATGCTTTTCACTGATGAGCTCCAATAGCCAGAAACACCATGTCTGCAAATTGAGATTCTGAGTTGGCTTTTATTCTAAGTCATATTGCGAGACTCATTAAAGAGTTGATTGTGACTTGCAGGATTGCAAATTCCAACAGGTGGCGCTATAGAGTTCAAATCTTCTTTCTCTCTGAAGAGGCAATTTGCATATTAAATTTCCCAGAGGAGCATTGCTTGGTGAATAAGCCTCCTTACCTTGACATGCCAGAGCTGGTAGGTCACTCTCCACAAAGAGAAATGCTACCCCTTAGGCCCCAGTCCAGAGCCTCCCATTTAACTAAATCAGTTCTCATGCTTTGCACTGATGAGGGCCATTAGCCCGAAACACCGAGTCTGCAAATTGAGATTCTGATTTGGCTTTTAGCCTAAGTCATTTTGCAAGATGCAATAAAGGGTTCATTGTGACTTGTAGGATCGCTACTTCCAACAGGTGGCGCTATAGAGTTCAAGTCCTCTTCCTATCTGAAGAAGCAATTTGTAGACTAAAGGTTACAAATCTTACGGAGGTGCTAGGAATCATTACCATCTAGGTCACGGTGGACCTTTTCTCACAGATGTCTCATTGTGTTCTATTACCGGTATTCCAAGCTGCTCCACATTCGGCGCAAGTGTTTTTCAAAGAAATCTCCTGCTTCATCAGTCTTCTACCTCATATAGGGTATGCCTGTGGTGAGCAATTTGTTTACAAGTATTCAGTTTGCCTGTTCATTACTGCTGCCTTGTGGTTAACCACTTGTAATCTGGTTGAATATATCTCTGCCATTAACCATCTATCTGATGATAGCATACACTGCTACATTTAACCGATTATCTGCTTCTAGTTCTGCATTGACTCTTCTTTTTTAGTCTAAGTATATCCTCACTCTTGGCTCCATGTCTTCTAGTGCTTCATGTCGCATTTCCCTGACTACTATCCAGCACATCTCTCTGTCCTGATCCTTGCTGAACAACATGCCATTGTGCCACTGTAAGGGGTAGAGGAAGATGTTGTGGCAACAGAGGGTTAAACGTGAATTGTGATATATTAATATGTTATGTTATATATGCTTGATATAAGAGTGTTGTATTTTTTCCTTATGGATTGTGTCTCGGTTCTCCTGGAGGCTCTGCCTCAAGGCCGTCCCTGGGAATGGAGGGAGGTCTGTCCACTAGGGGGACCATCACCAGCATGGGGATATAGTTTTCATTACACAGGGAAACATGCTCTTAATACAGGGGATAAGCATATTATTTGGGAGGGGTTACTTTAGTTTATTGGGAAAGCTCTTCCTGCTTTAGTCAGTTAAGAGTGGAGTAGGGTTAGTGAGGAGTCTAGTAAATTGTGCCTGGGTCATAGAATAGTTTATTACTTAAAAACTGATAAGTGACAGCATCAAATAACATGATTGTATCATGTGTAAAACTACTGATTTCATCATAGTTTACATATAAAAATCAGTTTTAATATCAATGTATTTTGCATTGCTTACATAAAATAGATATCTTTACTTCTTAAAGAATTTAAGTAAATTTGGAGTGTTTGTTCAATTACTTCAGTAATTTTTAATTCCACTTTAAAGCATATAATGGGTATGTTCTCTTATTAAAAGGGTTATTGACATTATAAGTAGGATGATTTCTATGAATAAAAGACAACTCAAAGTGCTAAACAATATTAGGCTATTGATTAACCTGTAACCAGTGTCGTAAATATACTCAAATATTGGCAACTGGTTTTCCACAATAATCTATTACACTTCCGTTTGCTGACAACTGCATTGTACAGATACATAAGTGCGCTTTGTGTATGATGAGGATGGGAACAAAGAAGTGACAGTTTTATTTGTGAGCAATATTTTTACTGCCATGGGAAGAGCATTATACCTAAGCGATAGCAATTTGTAGATGTCATGTACACTTTAGATTTTATTATTGACCTTTGCTTCACTCTTCGTTCTTGCCTCTTTTCAATAATCAAAGCCTAATGTGCTATATTGTAGAGAACAAATCTATTTATGCAAATGGCGGCTGTGAGAATTTCATTGGGTTCTACTGTGAAATTGCCTGCTGCATGCATCGGGAAGAAGCATAGGTGATGAGCAATGAAAGTGTTATTCGGTGCACTGTTTAAAAGATTGCTTTGATCATGTTGCACATGCTTCAGAAAGAGAAGCCTATCAACTGCACAAATAGTGTGATTTATCAATGCCTTTCCACAGGTTCCAAACCAATCCATTTCATTTATTTTTTTTCTTGTGGATCTTATGGAGAGAAACGGTGTTATGACTGCCTTTCAGACACAATGTGTTGAAGCAGCATTTTTTTTAAAATAAACATTATTGGGATCTATGGAAGAAGGGGGAAAATGTCATATCCTTTGAATACATTTACATTCCGAGATTGCTGTTCAGGGCACTTGAGATATGCTTAGGAGTGCAAAATACCTGAAATGCCACACACTCTATCAACATAAATGTCATTTGTTATGGGTGAAATGTAGTATGAAAAATGTTTGTGGTTATTAATTTATGATACGTTTTTAGTAATTACAAAGTATTAGACCTCCTCCTTCCATGACTTGGATTTAATTGAAAACCAATAATTATTGTTTAGGAAAATGCTTTGGAGACCAAATAATATGATTAAAGGGAATCTGTCAGCAGGATTTCATACCCCAAATTATTTATATGTGCATGTACAGTACATCACAAAAGTGAGTACACCCCTCTCATTGCACTAATGAGTCACATGACGCCAAGAGGGAAAATGGCTAATTGAGCACAATTGTTGCCAATGATTAGACATTAATGGCTGTGTGTTGAGTTATTAGATAGCACACCAAATTTGCAGTGCTATACAAGCTCTACACTGACTACTTTACATTGCATCAATGTGTTATATCTTCAGTGTTGTCCCATGAAAAGATACAATAAACTATTTAAAAAAATGTGAGGGGTGTACTCACTTTTGTGATATACTGTAGTTCTTGTAAAGACAAGTCCTGTAATAGCTTTACATGTCAAATTCATTCTTCCTTTGCTAAGAAATCAGCCTTTGAATTGATATGCAAAATACACTGTATATCTGAAGCCTCTGTCACTCCAGCTCTATCCCCGCCCAGCAGTTCTCTTCCTGCTTGACTGACAGCCTCTATGATGCGTGATTTCACGTAAAGGAGTCATCAGTCAAGCAATAGGGGGCGCACTAGCCTTGGAATAGAGATGGAGTGACAAAGGCTGCAGATCTACAAATAGTTTTTCAGCCTCGTTTGCATTTCAATTGAAAAGTAATTTCTAAGGAACTGACTGGTCTTGTAAATGTGCTGCTGGACTTCTCTTTGAAAGATATACATTCTCACATATATATATTAGGTTCTAGAGTGAAATACTACAGACAGATTTCCATTATATACTGTATCAATGTTTCCCTTTTGTATGTAATAAGTCATTTATAAAAATGCAAGTATGTAACTCAAGAGAGAAATCAAGAGTTTTCCTTGAGATCATCTTTAAAAAGCATAATTCACTATTACTATTACAATTAATAATAAAAATATATATTATGACTCCCATTGGCAATTGGAACTGAAATGAGTGATAATAACCTGTGTACAGTGCGGCTGAATATAGGTTTGCCGGTGTATAAAATCCAGCCCGTAGCCATGCAGTCTGCCTTTACAAACATTTCTGAAAAAATTAGTTGTTCTAAAGATATCACTGATTTCAAGCATGACAGCATAATAGAATGCCACGTTGTAAAAAATCAGTTTATAAAATCTCTTTTCTCTTAAATATTGCTCAACTCTGAGTGGTAGTATTGTGAGATGGAAGCATTTAGGAACCACAGCAATGCAGCAACAAAGTGGCAGAGACCATGTAAAGTTAGAGTCACTAATGATGCGAGTGTCGGCACCACTGGAACAGCATCGGCATGGGAGGTGAGTATAAATGTTTTTATTTTAACGGGGCCAAACATGAGGAATGAGAAAAGCTTGCCCTAGTAGTGGACAACCTCTTTAATTATAAACTGTATGACAGCCTATATGTATACTGTTATATCTGCCATTGAAGCACACACGGGTCATCTGAATAACTATCCACAAATCCCAGTTTATTTCCATATGAGAGGATCAATCCATGGGAGATCGAGTTCAAGTTAAATTCTAACATGTTGAGATTCGATTCACAGTTAGCAAAAACGAAACTTGCCCAACACCATTTCCCACATTGCTGAAGCATCGGAGAGCAGGCTGCTTGGGCTTCCCCCTAATTCCCTTCAACTATGACATTCAACAGTCACTCAGTCATTACAAATCAATGGCTCCCAGAGGAGCACAATTTATACTGCAGAGTCTTTTTCCATCTCCAGAGTCACTGGGTAAATGTCTTTCTCCCATATATTCATGGTTAGCAGGGCAGGGCCAGGACGAGGGATAGGCGGGGTCCATCTGGGGTGCTACCTCCTGCCTACTCGTATCGAGGGAGATGCAGTTTACAAGAAAAATCACATTGTAGAAGGCCTGCGGCTGCCTGGCACTTTCATCCAGCAAAGTGAAGGGCACACAGTGGATCAGTGTCAGTCACCCCTCTCTCTGCCTGAGCCCGGGCTATTGCTCATTCATAATTGTATTTATATCTGTAAACCACAAGTACAATCAGCTCCCTGCTCTGCTGGGAACTCCAACAGAACGTAGGCCACTTCCAGTCTACACCCTGTTAGAGATAGTGCATGCATCACCCCCACCGTCCAGCACCCACTACTGTTTTTCATAGAAGAGGAGATGGTGGCCACGGTGTACAGTGATTAGGTGAGTATAAGTTTAGGGGTTTTTTTGTGCAGAGGGCATTTTAATAACATGTTTAAGGACACCATGTTGGTATGTGCTGGAGAACACTGGAGAAGATGGAAGTCTTCAGAGAAGAGCTGTGGATGTGCAAAGTCATCATGGGGTCAGGACAGGATGGAAATGAAAAGAAAGAGAACTTCTCAATCAGAGAAGAGGTCACTCATAAAGGTACCTGGATGTAAATATTTTTGTGTGATTTTGCCTGCGTATCATTACTATGATTTCTTTATTGTCTGCAGTCTCTCAGTATCTCTTTATCATTGTTAAGGACATACTGGGTGTTGCAGTTTTATGCGATACAAATGTGTATGTGGCTGACATGATATTGCAATTGATTGCTATACTAAGCTTGGTTCTTGTATTCAAGTATTTACGATGGTTGTGGTGATGTATTCCTGTACTGATGATGGTTCTGGTAATGTATTAATGTACTGATGGTGGTTCTGTTGATGTATTTATTTGCTGATGATGGTACGGTTGCTGTATTCACTTACTATTGATGGCGATGGTGTTCTGTTTATGTACTGATGTTGATCTTGGTTTGGTATTTATACACTGATGATGGTTCTGGTGAAGAATACTTTAAAGGGAACCTGTCACCCTGTTTTTTCAGTATGAGACAAAAATACTGTTAAATAGGGCCTGAGCTGTGTGTTACAATAGTGTATTTTGTGTACCCTGATTCCCCACCTATGCTGCCGAAATACCTTACCAAAGTCGCCGTTTTCGCCTGTCAATCAGGCTGGTCTGGTCAAATGGGTGTGGTGACATCACTGTTTCTTCCCCCAGATCTTGCTTATCTTTCCGTTGGTGGCGTAGTGGTTTGCACATGCCCAACTGCCGAATCCACTGCACAGGTGAAGAAAAAGAGCGCTATCTGCGCTATTCCGCTGGTTATCGTGGGGGCATCCATCTTCCTGATGCTGCGCGTGCGCAGATGGAGCGGTCTGCTGCCCGGGGCTTCAGGAAAATGGCCGCGGGATGCCGCGCGTGCGCAGATGGAGATCGCGGTGGCCATTTTCCTGAAGCAGAGTTCGCATCTCGGCTTCAGGAAAATGGGCGCCGCAATCTCCATCTGCGCACGCGCAGCATCCCGCGGCCATTTTCCTGAAGCCCCGGGCAGCAGAGCACTCCATCTGCGCACGCGCGGCCACAGGAAGATGGCCTCCCCCACGATAACCAGCGGAATAGCGCAGATAGCGCTCTTTTTCTTCACCTGCGCAGTGGATTCGGCAGTTGGGCATGCGCAAACCACTACACCACCAACGGAAAGATAAGCAAGATCTGGGAGAAGAAACAGCGATGTCACCATGCCCATTTGACCAGACCAGCCTGATTGACAGGCGAAAACGGCAACTTTGGTAAGGTATTTCGGCAGCATAGGTGGGGAACCAGGGTACACAAAATACACTATTGTAACGCACAGCTCAGGCCCTATTTAACAGTATTTTTATCTCATACTGAAAAAACGGGGTGACAGGTTCCCTTTAACAGAGCCATCATCAGTCCATGAACCACCAACCATCAGTTTTGTTGCAGAAAGTATTTGCTGCATGATGGATGTAAAATCCATCTTACGTATCCCTTTATCTATAATGGGCTCTAATTGGCTTCATTTTAGGTGTCCAGCATTTGGTGGATACCCTAATGGAAACTAATGAGTCCCGATTATAGTTAAGCCATATTAGTTTCCATGACAGTCCTCGGGTTTGGCATTTCAAATATAGGATGGTTTGCAAACAATGAACGATTTTATAACTTTGAAATGGGAAATGGGGTGGGGTGCATTAGGTGTCCTGTAACCTTAGTCTCTGCCCCATTCCTTTGCTTGGGGGAAATGGGGCGCCATTTGCTTCATCTGCCTAGGACACCAAAATACCTTGTCCCAGCCCTGCAGCAGGATCCGGTGTCTATTTCTTTCCTGTAAATTGCAAGCTTTTATGGTCAACAGGATTCTCTCTCCCTCCTATCCCCTTTGTGTTTACTAGCAATTGGAAGCTTTACAGTATTGACATTCATGTAAATTTATTTGAATCTAACTTTGGGAGAAAATTCTGCAAAGTCATCGCATTTGAATTTCTAAAAATCCGCTCATCTGTAATTGTCTTGTATCTATCTATTGCAAATCAATTTCAAACTAACTCAAGATATTATTCCTAATATCCACCTAGGTCTAGATCATGTTGCCACATTTGGCCCTATTTGGAACCTTTTTGAAAACAGTCTTAATGTAAAAAATAACATGTGTGTGAATAAAGTGATCCATAGTTACATATAGTTATTAAGGTTGAAGGAAGACTTTAAGTCCATCTAGTTCAACCCATAGCCTAACCTAACATGCCCTAACATGTTGATCCAGGGGAAGGCAAAAAAAACCCCATGTGGTAAGAGTAAGCTCCACCATGGGGAAAAAAATTCCTTCCCGACTCCACATACGGCAATCAGACTAGTTCCCTGGATCAATGCCTTATCAAGGAATCTAATATTTATACCCTGTAATATTATACTTTTCCAGAAAGGTATCCAGTCCCCTCTTAAATTTAAGTAATGAATCACTCATTACAACATCATACGGCAGAGAGTTCCATAGTCTCACTGCTCTTACAGTAAAGAATCCGCGTCTGTTATTATGCTTAAACCTTTTTTCCTCCAGACGTAGAGGATGCCCCCTTGTCCCTGTCACCGGTCTATGATTAAAAAGATCATCAGAAAGGTCTTTGTACTGTCCCCTCATATGTTTATACATTAACATAAGATCACCCCTTAGCCTTCGTTTTTCCAAACTAAATAGCCCCAAGTGTAATAACCTATCTTGGTATTGCAGACCCCCCAGTCCTCTAATAACCTTGGTCGCTCTTCTCTGCACCCGCTCCAGTTCAGCTATGTCTTTCTTATACACCGGAGACCAGAACTGTGCACAGTATTCTAAGTGTGGTCGCACTAGTGACTTGTATAGAGGTAAAATTATGTTCTCCTCATGAGCATCTATGCCTCTTTTAATGCATCCCATTATTTTATTTGCCTTTGTAGCAGCTGCCTGACACTGGCCACTGAATATGAGTTTGCCATCCACCCATACACCCAGGTCTTTTTCATTGACGGTTTTGCCAGAGTTTTAGAATTAAGCACATAGTTATACATCTTATTACCTCTACCCAAGTGCATGACCTTACATTTATCCCCATTAAAGCTCATTTGCCATTTATCAGCCCAAGTTTCTAGTTTACATAAATCATCCTGTAATATAAAATTGCCCTCCTCTGTATTGATTACCCTGCAGAGTTTAGTGTCATCTGCAAATATTGAAATTCTACTCTGAATGCCCCCTACAAGGTCATTAATAAATATGTTAAAAAGAAGAGGGCCCAATACTGACCCCTGTGGTACCCCACTACTAACCGCGACCCAGTTTGAGTGTGCTCCATTAATAACCACCCTTTGTTTCCTATCCCTGAGCCAGCTCTCAACCCACTTGCACATATTTTCCCCTATCCCCATTATTCTCATTTTATGTATCAACCTTTTGTGTGGCACCGTATCAAAAGCTTTTGAAAAGTCCATATACACTACATCTACTGGGTTCCCTTGGTCCAGTCCGGAACTTACCTCTTTATAGAAGCTGATCAAATTAGTCTGACATGAACGGTCCCTAGTAAACCCGTGCTGATACTGGGTCATGAGGTTATTCCTCTTCAGATACTCCAGCATAGCATCCCTTAGAAAGCCCTCCAGGATTTTACCCACAGTAGAGGTTAAGCTTACTGGCCTATAATTTCCGAGTTCAGTTTTTGTCCCCTTTTTGAATATTGGCACCACATTTGCTATACGCCAGTCCTGTGGTACAGACCCTGTTATTATGGACTCTTTAACCCCTTCACCCTCACGGGTGGTTTGCACGTTATGGACCGGGCCAATTTTTACAATTCTGACCACTGTCCCTTTATGAGGTTATAACTCTGGAACGCTTCAACGGATCCTGGTGATTCTGACATTGTTTTCTTGTGACATATTGTACATCATGATAGTGGTAAAATTTCTTTGATATTACCTGCGTTTATTTGTGAAAAAAATGGAAATTTGGTGAAAATTTTGAAAATTTCGCAATTTTCCAAATTTGAATTTTTATGCAATTAAATCACAGTGATATGTCACACAAAATACTTAATAAGTAACATTTCCCACATGTCTACTTTACATCAGCATCATTTTGGAACCAAAATTTTTTTTTGTTAGGGAGTTATAAGGGTTAAAAGTTGACCAGCAATTTCTCATTTTTACAACACCATTTTTTTTTAGGGACCACATCTCATTTGAAGTCATTTTGAGGGGTCTATATGATAGAAAATACCCAAGTGTGACACCATTCTAAAAACTGCACCCCTCAAGGTGCTCAAAACCACATTCAAAAAGTTTATTAACCCTTCAGGTGTTTCACAGGAATTTTTGGAATGTTTAAATAAAAATAAACATTTAACTTTTTTTCACACAAAATTTAATTCAGCTCCAATTTGTTTTATTTTACCAAGGGTAATAGGAGAAAATGGACCCCAAAAGATGTTACACAATTTGTCCTGAGTACGCCGATACCCCATATGTGGGGGTAAACCACTGTTTGGGCGCATGACAGAGCTCGGAAGCGAAGGAGCGCCATTTGACTTTTCAATGCAAAATTGACTGGAATTGAGATGGGACGCCATGTTGCGTTTGGAGAGCCACTGATGTGCCTAAACATTGAAACCCCCCACAAGTGACACCATTTTGGAAAGTAGACCCCCTAAGGAACTTACCTAGATGTGTGGTGAGCACTTTGACCCACCAAGTGCTTCACAGAAGTTTATAATGCAGGACCGTAAAAATAAAAAATCATATTTTTTCACAAAAATGATCTTTTCGCCCCCAATTTTTTATTTTCCCAAGGGTAAGAGAAGAAATTGGACCACAAAAGTTGTTGCGCAATTTGTCCTGAGTACGCTGATACCCCATATGTGGGGGTAAACCACTGTTTGGGCGCATGGGAGAGCTCGGAAGGGAAGGAGCGCCGTTTGACTTTTCACTGCAAAATTGACAGGAATTGAGATGGGACGCCATGTTGCGTTTGGAGAGCCACTGATGTGCCTAAACATTGAAACCCCCCACAAGTGACACCATTTTGGAAAGTAGACCCCCTAAGGAACTTATCTAGAGGTGTGGTGAGCACTTTGACCCACCAAGTGCTTCACAGAAGTTTATAATGCAGAGCCGTAAAAATAAAACACAATTTTTTTCCCACAAAAATTATATTTTAGCCCCCAGTTTTGTATTTTCCCGAGAGTAACAGGAGAAATTGGACCCAAAAAGTTGTTGTCCAATTTGTCCTGAGTACGCTGATACCCCATATGTGGGGGGGAACCACCGTTTAAGCGCATGGGAGGGCTCGGAAGGGATGGAGCGCCATTTGGAATGCAGACTTAGATGGAATGGTCTGCAGGCGTCACATTGCGTTTGCAGAGCCCCTAATGTACCTAAACAGTAAAAAAAAAACACAAGTGACACCATTTTGGAAATTAGACCCCCTAAGGAACTCATCTAGATGTGTTGTGAGAGATTTGAACCCCTAAGTGTTTCACTACAGTTTATAACGCAGAGCCATGCAAATAAAAAATATTTTTTTTTTCCACAAAAATTATTTTTTAGCCCCAGTTTTGTATTTTCCCAAGGGTAACAGGAGAAATTGGACCCCAAAAGTTGTTCTCCAATGTGTTCCGAGTACGCTGATACCCCATATGTTGGGGTAAACCCCTGTTTGGGCGCACGGGAGAGCTTGGAAGGGAAGGAGCACTGTTTTACTTTTTCAACGCAGAATTGGCTGGAATTGAAATGGGACGCCATGTCACGTTTGGAGAGCCCCTGATGTGCCTAAACAGTGGAAACCCCCCAATTATAACTGAAACCCTAATCCACACACACCCCTAACCCTAATCCCAACGGTAACCCTAACCACACCTCTAACCCAGACACACCCCTAACCCTAATCCGAACCCTATTCCCAACCGTAAATGTAATCCAAACCCTAACCCTAACTTTAGCCCCAACCCTAACCCTAACTTTAGCCCCAACCCTAAATGTAGCCCTAGCCCTAACCCTAGCCCTAACCCTAACCCTAGCCCTAACCCTAGCTCTAACCCTAACCCTAGCCCTAGCCCTAACCCTAACCCTAGCCCTAGCCCTAACCCTAATGGGAAAATGGAAATAAATACATTTTTTAAATTTTTTTAATTTTTCCCTAACTAAGGCTACGTTCACATTAGCGTTCTGCGCAGCAGCGTCGCCGCATGCGTCATGCGCCCCTATATTTAACATGGGGGCGCATGGACATGCGTTGCACTTGCGTTTTGCGACGCATGCGTCACTGCGGCGCACGCGTCATGGCGCAGAGGACACAGCAAGTTGCATTTTTTGTGCGTACAAAATCAAGCAAAAAAAGGACGCATGCGTCGCAAAACGCAGCGTTGTGCATGCGTTGTGCATGCGGTGTTCCTGCGTTGTGTGTTGCGTCGCCGACGCTGCGGCGCACAACGCAAATGTGAACGTAGCCTAAGCGGGTGATGAAGGGGGGTTTGATTTACTTTTATAGCGGGTTATTTAGCGGATTTTTATGATTGGCAGCCGTCACACACTGAAAGACGCTTTTTATTGCAAAAAATATTTTTTGCGTTACCACATTTTGAGAGCTATAATTTTTCCATATTTGAGTCCACAGAGTCATGTGAGGTCTTGTTTTTTGCGGGACGAGTTGACGTTTTTATTGGTAACATGTTCGGGCACGGGAGATTTTTTGATCGCTTTTTATTCCGATTTTTGTGAGGCAGAATGACCAAAAACCAGCTATTCATTAATTTCTTTTGGGGGAGGCGTTTATACCGTTCCGCGTTTGGTGAAATTGATAAAGCAGTTTTATTCTTCCGGTCAGTACGATTACAGCGATATCTCATTTACATCATTTTTTTATGTTTTGGCGCTTTTATACGATAGAAGCTATTTTATAGAAAAAATAATTATGTTGGCATCGCTTTATTCTGAGGACTATAACTTTTTTATTTTTTTGCTGATGATGGTGTATGGCACCTTGTTTTTTGCGGGACAAGATGACGTTTTCAGCGGTACCATGGTTATTTTTATCTGTCTTTTTGATCGCGTGTTATTCCACTTTTTGATTGGCGGTATGAGAATAAAGCGTTGTTTTTTGCCTCGTTTTTTTTTTTTTTTTTTTACGGTGTTCACTGAAGGGGTTAACTAGTTATGTAGTTTTATAGGTGGGGTCGTTACGGACGCGGCGATACTAAATATGTGTACTTTTATTGTTTGATTTTTTTTAAATTTAGATAGAGAAATGTATTTATGGGAATAATTTTTTTTATTTATTTATTTATTTAGGAATTTTTTTTTTATTTTTTTTTTTACACATGTGGACATTTTTTTTTAACTTTTTTACTTTGTCCCAGGGGGGGACATCACAGATCATTGATCTGGCAGTGTGCACAGCACTCTGCCAGATCTGCGATCTGCTGTGCAGGGCTGCAGGCTTACCAAGTGTCTGCACTGAGCAGACACTCGGTAAGCCACCTCCTTCCCTGCAGGACCCGGATGCCGCGGCCATCTTGGATCCGGGACCTGCAGCGAGGAAGGAGGTAGGAGACCCTCGGAGCAACGCGATCACATCGCGTTGCTCCGGGGGTCTCAGGGAAGCACGCAGGGAGCCCCCTCCCTGCGCAATGCTTCCCTATACCGCTGGCACACTGCGATCATGTTTGATCGTGGTGTGCCGGGGGTTAATGTGCCGGGGGCGGTCCGTGACCGCTCCTGGCACATAGTGCCGGATGTCAGCTGCGATAGTCAGCTGACACCCGGCCGCGATCGGCCGCGCTCCCCCCGTGAGCGCGGCCGATCGTGCTGGACGTACTATTCTGTCCTTGGGAAGTAGGGCCCACCCCACATGGACGGAATGGTACGTCCAATGACAGAAAGGGGTTAAAGATTAAAAATAATGGTCTATCAATGACTGTACTTAATTCCTGCAGTACTCGGGGGTGTATCCCATCCGGGCCCGGAGATTTGTCAATTTTTGTGATTTTTAGACGCCGCCGTACTTCCTGCTGGGTTAAGCAGGTAACATTTAATTGTGAATTTTTAGCACTAGTCATATTGGCTGCCATGGGATTTTCTTTTGTAAATACTGATGAAAAAAAGTCATTTAGCATATTGGCTTTTTCCTCATCCTCATCCACCATTTCACCCAGACTATTTTTAAGGGGGCCAACACTATCATTTTTTAGTTTCTTACTATTTATGTAGTTAAAGAATATTTTGGGGTTATTTTTGCTCTCTCTGGCAATTAGTCTCTCTGTCTCAATCTTTGCTGCCTTGATTTGCTTTTTACAGAATTTATCTAATTTTTTGTATTTATTTAATGCCTCCTCACTACCTACTTCCTTTTAATTCTCTAAATGCTTTCTTTTTGTCACTTATTGCGCCCCTTACAGCTCTATTTAGCCACATTGGTTTCCTCCTATTTCTAGTATGTTTATTTCCATACGGTATATACTGTGCACAGGTCCTATCCAGGATGCTAATAAACGTCTCCCATTTTCTTTGTGTACTTTTATGTCTCAGGATATCGTCCCAGTTAATTGCACCAAGATCCTCTCTCATCCGTTGGAAATTTGCCCTCCTGAAGTTTAGTGTCCTTGTCACCCCTCTACTACACATCTTATTAAAGGAGACATGAAAACTAGAAGCGTCAGAAATATTGTCATTGATTTGTTCAGAAACGATTTTCTAGGCTCAATATGGATATGGCATTGCTATTTTGGATCATTTAAGTATGATGATTATATTATTAGCATCAATGCCAAGAGTGGGGAACCTCAGGATCGCTGGCCATTTACGTTTACAGACTTCGATTACTTTTTATCCGGAACCTGGGCAGATTCCCAGGGACCACAGTGCTTGGGCCGGCAGCTGTGTTTTCAGGGCCCATTAATTTCTACTTGCACTGTGAGCACGCACAGTGTTCACTACTGAACTCTAAGTTGCTTACAATGAAGGATTACACCCAGACACCAGCGCCCGCGTCAGGATGTACTTTGTGGGTGGAGTTAGTGAGCAAATTGTGCAGCCCCCCAAGAACGGTATAAATATCCAAATGGTTCTTGGCCAAAAAAAGACTTCTCTCCCCTGATCTATGCTGTCATAGCAGCAGTAATGGAGTCCAAATTTCATATATTCAATGTTTCTTAGTGCTGGTATCGTGCTACCGTATTCGCTTCATATACAGTATATACATATACTGTATATTTGTTGTTGATGACCTATGTTTGGTTTTACTATTTAAGTAGCATTCTGCTCTCCAAGGTTGATGAAATGTCTCTACCGTCAATTTGTGCTATATCTGTATTATTTGTCTGTGTGAACATTTGATATAACTATTAGTTCAAGATAATAAGACATTCTTGTCACTGCACTGCTCATTTTCTTAGGGAATACTAGTCTCTGTAAATCTGTTTGAAGAGCTTGTCATTTAGTACAATTTATTTGTTTTTTATCTACACTTAACTGCACTGTCAACCCGCATGCTGTGAATGCAATAATAGTGGACATTTGCCCTGGTATCACAGCATGTGCAGCTTCAAAATGATCCCCACATCCTGTAATAAAGCTCTCAAATTGAGAAGAGCATTACTGGATATATTGATGGAGTCAGATGCCATCAGGCTGTTTTCACTGTTATCTCCTGACCCCATAAAGAAGCTATACGGGAGGCGAAGTCATCTAGCCTTTGAGAATAGACAATCCTCAACAGATTTTGCCAATTAGCCATCTTATTACCTCAATCTCATGTGTGTCCAGCTTAGGTGAAAAAAAATGTTATAATAATACTAATACAATAATGAATACTAATAACAATGATGCAATAAATATTACATCAATTCTTGTACTGAACAGCAATAAATTATTAAGAAAAAGATGAAAAGTAAAAAAAAATATATAGTATTAAAGAAACTTTGTTTCACACCTCTATAATCTCACATTCAAACTCGTGTTCTAAGAGGCTTTACTCTGAAGTGCTGTAAAAATGCAATATAACTAGTGCAGCCAAATGTTGCCGGTATTAGGAAGAAGAAATCCTTAATTGCTTTTACCTCCACTTTGTAAATGGTGAACAAAAAATGAAATATGGTGATCAGCCATCATAGTAAAATGTTAAATGGTGACATGAATACCATTGGATATCTTGTTACAAGTGCAGGTGCCAATGGGTGGTACATGCACCAATCATCTGTGATGATTCAAAGAGGGAAAACGGAAAGTGGACCCTCTAGACCGCGACAACGAACCCCCCACAGATGAGCTGACCAGATAGTCCGCCCCCTATACAGGGAGAGTTAGGGGCAGGCAAGTGAGGGACTATCGCCACAGAAGCTGGAGGACCAGGACGGGAGAAGACCAAGAAGAGGCGGAGATAGTAGGACCACAAGATAGGAGAGTACTGCGGAGACACAGAACTGGCGGGTATAATGGGAACAATGCAGTAACACAGACCATGCCGAAGCAATGCAGAGACACAGGGACTGACAGAGGTAAAGCAGCGGTACGGGGACTGACGGAGGTATAGCAGTGGCACAGCGACTGATGGAGGTATAGCAGTGACACAGGGACTGACGGGTGTACTGCAGCGGAACAGGGACTGACGGAGGAATCGCAGGGACACAGGGACTGAGGGAACGCAGAGGCTGGCAGGATACTGGAAAGACAGGATTAACCCTAAGTCAGAGGGAGACAAACTCACAGAGACCAAGGCCGGCCAGGAGCACCTGAAGGTACAAATGATAACCAGGCACAGAGGGACGGCAGGAAGCAATTTAAATACCTTAAGGCAGCGCAGCACGTCCGGGTACCAGTCCTCCAGAACCATAGAGAAGACAATAAGGAGCGCTGACTTCCGGGTAGTCCTCCAGGATCATAGCGGAGACGAAGAGGAATGCCGACAGATCAGAAGTGCACGCGCACAGCACTGAACCTGGTATGCGCGCTTGCACAAGAAGCAGAGGCCGGGAGCGAGTGAGGAGGGAAGGACGCTGCAGAAGGAGAGGCGCGCTGGGACGCCGAAGACAGAGGGCAGGGGAGGCGGCAGCAGCGGTATGATATCATCTATTACATATAGGTCCCAATTGAACCAAGATTTTACACCAGAATTCTGGTGTGAAAGGTTTGAAAAGTCACAAAATGTAGACGCAACTCTGAGCTGCACCTTCATTTTGCAACTTCTAGTGTCTTCCCATAAGCTTTTTACAGCTCTGCCAAAATGGGTGGAACTGGGTTGGGATGGGGATGTGGTGACAAACCGCTTATCAAATTCTAGACGAGCGCTGGTGTTGCTACATCACAAATCTTACTCCAGCAGGGCTGGAATAGGATTTGTGGCAAAACTTACACAGAGGTGCACTCCACTCGTCCACTCTTCATGAATCAGAAGCGTCCGAGTCTAGCACACCTCCTCATCAAGAATAACGTTCTTTTTGCTGGTGAAACAGCTCTGGCTCATTGGAGCATGGACTCCAGGAGACTGCCAATAATGTCCTTTGTTATTTGTCACCAAGATGTTAGAACTAGATCCTTTAACTTCTGTTGCGAGTTGAGGCCTCAATGGTTTGTACTTGCTTAGTTCGCACACCCCTGGGGTGATTGATGAGATTAAGATCTATGAATTTCAAGGGTATTACAGAATGCGCCCGCCCACTATGTCCCAGAAGTATTTCGCTGTGTTGCGGGACATAGAGCGCGGGCGCATGCGCAGTAATGCTTTTCAGCTTTGCCTGCAGTTGGACAAAGCATACTGTGCGTGCGCGACCGAAGATTGCATTGCGCACGCGCCAACTATGGAGCACAAGTACTCTAATTCACTAACATATTGCGGACAACAGGGACGGACGGGGTGGAGAAATGAAGATGAAACGCCGCCTATCGGACAAGTAAAAAGTCATTTAAATATCCCGCCAATTTGAGGTGACAGAGTCCCTTTAAATATTAAAGTCACCGACAACCCCTTTAAAGTTACTCTATAAAATATGCAGTTAGCTAGCAGTTGTCTAATAAGTGAAATAATTTCCTGCAAGTAATAAATCAAATTTTAAAGAAAATATTGTGCTCCATGTACCGCGAGATTTCACTAATTCTGGTGAATGACTATACAAATGAATAGTTAAGCATAATCGTCATAAGATTGCTACCTTATATAGTTTAATATTGGTACACAAGCAGTGCAGTCTTGCCAACTCATGGATGCCTGGCTCTGCAGAACTGCAGATATCCTGAGGATCCGTTTTCCATTGTGCAGGAATGCAAGGTTCAGCATATAAGATGTTTGCTGTACAGTTTCTATGTATGGAAACATTAGATTCATCTGTTCCCAGGCTATACCGATATTTCAAACAATTATTGCCATCAAATGCAAACACAGCCCAGCGATGGGCAACATGCAAAGGAATAAAGAACATCATCCATGCCAGTGGAGAATACTGTAGCTTACACATCAGTTAAAAGAACCTGCACTTACAAATACACCTGCATTATTCAATATTTTCTCCACTTGTGCTCAATGGTTCAATGGAAGTGCAGTAATTAAAATAAGCAAATTAGTGTTTGATGTGCTATAGCTCCAACCAAAACATGAAAACTGCAGAAATTAAGGTTCGTGTGGAGGATGCACTTGAAATTGTGTAAGGCATCTAATTGCTCATAAACATTTCTATTTTCTATCTTGTTTAATAAAAAGGCAGAGGAAATAGAGAATAGCATATGATTATATACAACTTTACAGCAGGTTCTTCCAATCCAGTCTATTGCTCATCAGTATAGATTTCCTGTACTAGATCTTTATCTTGTTCTTTGCTGCCCTCAAGTGTATCAACACGGTATTACATATATTACAAATGTACGTCTGTTGAAAGTAAACAGCATTATTTGGCATAGCAACATATATTTAAAAAACAATATTTTTATTTCCAAGTTTTTCACAAGATACGTCTACAAGGTTAAGCTAAATGCTCCCACATTTATTATTGAACACTGTAAGTAGTTGTAGTTTTGTGTTGCGAAGTGAACTGTATTGAAAGCTTTTTTTTTTATTATTTAGTTTCTATGGAAACCATTTTCAAAAAGCAAATTTGCAACAAAAGAAAAAAAAAGCTGTATGAGGAATCAAAAGTACCAGAATTATTTGCGCATTTGTGATACTCATTTGTTAGAAGGTAACGTACTGTCAGGCAGTAGTGTCAGAAAATGGCAGAAATAAAGAGGCTATTGTTGACTATGATGTGTGTAGAGAATGTGGAGCAGCTGTGCGCACACTATATTGTCTATTAGCATGTTAATTAGCCCATATCACCCAACTATAGCGTGCAAGATGAGGATAGAGATGATAAAGTTGTTATAATTGGATCTGAGTTCACTGAAATTAACTATAATTAAGTCAATTTCAGTTAAATCTGATGAAGCTGTACCAGATACAACAAATCTGGAAAACAAAGTGTCACTTTACTTGCCTTTATAAGAGTATTTTGCTAAAGTACAATAACATACATCACATTTCTGGGCTCTTTGCTGTAGAACCGAATGATGACATGTAATTGTATACAAGTGTTTAAAGGAATCAGTAAGATCACCCCCTCACCCCATCATACCGCATATATGGGCATGCAGGTTTTAAAATAGAAATTGATGGACCTCTTTATATCTTCTATCTGTTGCTGCAATCCCAAGAAATTATCATGTTAATCAATACGCAAATTAAATGTTAAGTGTTCTCTTCATGACAGGGCCTTGATTCCACAGATTGTTTCCAGAAACCATTTATAATCTAAAATTTAAGATTGAGTTATGAAATTAAACAGAATTTCCTCTTCAGCAAATTTTTTTTTAGACATTTGAAGAAGCAAAAAGCCCCCATGTAAATTAGTTTAACCTCTTACTGACATATGACGTTGTCAGGATTCCTGTTGTACTTTCACAGTTTTGACCACTAGTGGCTGCTATTGTTCACCTTAATAATTGTGCTGCAGTTTCACTCCTTACCACTGGAGGCTGTTGTTGTGTTCTGCAATTACCCTTTACTAAGATGGAAGATTCTGAATAGAGATGAGCTAACCTTTCAAGGTTCGGTTTGGCTCGGATTGGCAAACGTCCCGATATTCGCCGAACAGTTCATCGAACATATCCGAATCCCATTCAATTCAATGAGAGACAAAACCAAACGCATAGACAACACCTTCATGGTTTTAAAAAAAAACTGCCAACACAATTCAAATTAGGGGCAGACACCAGGAACTGTGGCATCAATTGATCCACAGTAAAAAAATATAATATGGTACAGTAGAATTCAGGCATGGGCCATTAATGAGCCAGGATCTGGGCCAACATTTACATGTTTGAATTTAAGTTCAAATAAAAAGGTGGGAAAGGTACCAATGTAAGCCTGCTGTGCTGGGAGCCCTGATACCTCATGCAACAGCTCAAACTGCTTTTCTGTTCTGCTATACTCAGGTGGCACAAACATCAGTTTCATAGACAACTATTGGTAGAAAAATTTAAGGATAGTAGCACAGGTAGTTGACTGATCAATTCACTCACAATAGAAATTTGATAATGGCACAGCAACAGTCAGCCATGGTCCATACATGAGGTATCAGGGACTGGACCAGCATGGATATATGTTTTGAAGGAGAGATCAGAATGCAGGGTTACCCTGAAGCAGCGAGTTTGCGGGATGCCCTCATGTATGCCTTGTACACTGCGTGCAGAATTATTAGGCAAGTTGTATTTTAGAGGATTATTTTTATTATTGATCAACAACTATATTCTCAATCAACCCAAAAGACTCAGAAATATCAAAGCTTAATATTTTTGGAAGTTGGAGTGGTGTTTTTTTATTTGGCTATCTTAGGAGGATATCTGTTTGTGCAGGTAACTATTACTGTGCAGAATTATTAGGCAACTTAATAAAAAACAAATATAACCTCATCTCACTTGTTTATTTTCACCAGGTAAACTAATATAACTGCACAAAATTTAGAAATAAACATTTCTGACATGCAAAAACAAAACACCCAAAAATCAGTGACCCATATAGCCACCTTTCTTTATGATGACACTCAACAGCCTTCCATCCATAGATTCTGTCAGTTGCTTGATCTGTTTACGATCAACATTGCATGCAGCAGCCACCACAGCCTCCCAGACACTGTTCCGAGAGGTGTACTGTTTTCCCTCCCTGTAGATCTCACATTTTATGAGGGACCACAGGATCTCTATGGGGCTCAGATCAGGTGAACAAGGGGACCATGTCATTATCTTTTCATCTTTGAGACCTTTACTGGCCAGCCACACTGTGCAGTAGTTGGAGGCATGTGATGGAGCATTGTCCTGCATGAAAATCATGTTTTTCTTGAACGATACCGACTTCTTCCTGTACGACTGCTTGAAGAAGTTGTCTTCCAGAAACTGGCAGTAGGTCTGAGAGTTGAGCTTCACTACATCCTCAACCCGAAAAGGTCCCACAAGTTCATCTTTGATACCAGCCCATACCAGTACCCCACTTCCACCTTGCTGGCATCTGAGTCGGAGTGGAGCTCTCTGCCCTTTACTGATCCAGCCTCTGGCCCATCAAGAGTCACTCTCATTTCATCAGTCCATAAAACCTAAAATAATAAAAAGTATCGCACACCTTGTGCATTTTGATACTCCAGTAATGTTGCAGCTCTGCAATATGGCAAAACTGGTGGCAAATGCATCTTGGCAGCTTCACGCTTGATTTTCCTCAATTCATGGGCAGTTATTTTGAGCCTTTTTTGCCCAACACGCTTCTTGCGACCCTGTTGGCTATTTGCCATGAAACGCTTGATTGTTCGGTGATCATGCTTCAAATGTTTGGCAATTTCAACACTGCTGCATCCCTCTGCAAGACATCTCACAATTTTGGACTTTTCAGAGCCCGTCAAATCTTTCTTCTGACCCATTTTGCCAAAGGGAAGGAAGTTGCATAATAATTACGCACACCTTATATAGGGTGTTGATGTCATTAGACAACACCCCTCCTCATTACAGAGATGCTCATCACATGATTTACTTAATTAGTAGTTGGCTCTCAAGCCTGAACAGCTTGGAGTAGGACAACATGTATAAAAAGTATCATGTGATCCAAAAAAACAACTTGCCTAATAATTCTGCACGCAGTGTAGATGATGGCCATAAACCGCATGTGCTCCAGTGGATGGCAAGCACTGCATCAAGTGGCCTCTCATCTTCTTCCACCTCAACATCACTCACACTACAGTCCTCAGAGGTGGCACCCCTATTGCTATTGTTTTCTCCCGCATCATAACTCTTCAGCCGGCCAAGTGACTATGGGTAACCACAGATGGACAAGTCTGCAGAGCTGTTTGCACATTCTATTTCATGGGCATCAGAGGTCTGCAAAGATTCACAGACTCAAGAGAATGAAAGCATCTGGACTGATGCACAAAATGTTTTCAGTTGGATCTGGGGTCAGACAAAATAGGGTCCGAGCAGAATCCAGACCCTCGTAACCAGACATTAACCCCTGGGGTTGGAGGTGATCCTGATGAGACTCAAATACCTGAGGTGCATGCAGACTGTACTATGCTGTCAGGGCAGGAAGAGGAGAAGGGTGACTCCCAGGGCAAGGAGAGGGAGAACAGAGAGGATGACTATGAGGTGGAGAACCTACTTGGTGTGAACCCAGAGGCACGCAACTGAGTAGCTCAGCAGAAAGATGGAGGAGGAGGAAGACGAGGAGGTTATGTTGCAGCTTCCCACACAGACACGGAGTGATGCAAACATGACAACACTGCATTCTCAGCCACAATTCTGGACTGATGCACAAAATGTTTTCAGTTGGATCCGGGGCCAGATGAAATAGGGTCCGAGCAGAATCCAGACCCTCGTAACCAGACATTAACCCCTGGGGGTGGAGGCGATCCTGATGAGACTCAGATACCTGAGGTGCATGTGGACAGTACTATGCTGTCAGGGCAGGAAGAGGAGAAGGGTGACTCTCGGGGCAAGGAGTGGGAGAACAGAGAGGATGACAATGAGGTGGAGAACCTACTTGGTGTGAACCCAGAGGCACGCAACTGAGTAGCTCAGCAGAAAGATGGAGGAGGAGGAAGACGAGGAGGTTATGTTGCAGCTTCCCGCACAGACACGGAGTGATGCCAACACAACAAACACTGCATTCTCAGCCACACCTCTAGCTGTGGCCAGCAGCTGTCACGGGTTTGCAGTTCACATGGGCAGCAAGGGTTGCCTAGCCTGAGACTTATTTGAGACCGAAAAGGATGATCCAATTCAAATTATCTGTCAACTTCATAAAAAAAGACTCCGTAGAGGCAAAAATCCCCCAAATTTGACTACTACATGCATGGACCGGCACATGCGTGATCGGCACATGCACGATCAACATGAGTTAGTCTGGGAATCTCACTGCGCTAAAATGTGGCCTAGTAGGCCTTGCCAACCACCGGCTGCCCTATCAACCACATCTGTGGCTTCCTTTCTTCTCTGTCAGCATGGCAAGTGTTCTCACACAGGTCTCCGGCCACAGAGCCTCCACTTCTTTACCTGTTACAGTTGGGGTAAGAGCCCATCATCTGTTATGGAAGTGGACATGTATGGTGTTTTTTGACCAATTTCAGACACCGAGCACATCTTTCTCAATCCACCATAACATCTCCACCTTTACCTCATTCACAGTCCAGCAGCTTGCTGTGTTCACCCTACTCCACCCTCTCTCTCAGCACAGCAGCCAGCTCTAGGTCACGCAGTTGTGAACATGTAAAAGATTGTTTGCTTCTACACATGCCAAAGCTAAGAGCTTGAACTCACCATTTCCAATCTGATGGACATGGAAATGCTTCCTTTCTGCCTGGTGTATAGAGACGCTTTCTGACAGCTGATGGCCTTCGCAGTCCCCCAGTACCAGTTGCCTAGTCGCCATTACTTCTTTGAGAAAGATGTGCCTGCACTACACAAGCATGTCACAGACAGCATCACTTGTTTCTTGAAAAAAGTCTATGTTTTCTCGGGTGCATTTCACCACTGACACCTGGATGAGTAAGCATGGCCAGGAGCGTCACATCTCAGTGACTGGGCAATGGGTGACTTTGATGGCTGTGGGGGTAGGCGGGAAGGGTCTGCTCCAGAAGTCTTAGGACTAAAACTTGAAGAACTACACTACTATAAACCAGAGGATGGACAACTGAACTACTAGACAACAGGTGTTGGAGAACTAAACTACTAAACACCTAGGGTTGGAGAACTAAACCACTACACAATAGGGGATGGAGAACTAAACCACTACACACCAAGGGATGGAGAAATAAACCAATACACATGAAGGGATGGAGAACTAAACTACTACACACCAGAAGATTGAGAACTAAACTAATAGAAAACAGGGATTGGAGAACTAAACTACTAAATGCCTAGGGTTGGAGAACTAAACAACTACACAACAAGGAATGGAGAACTAAACCACTACACACCAAAGGATGGTGATCTAGACAACTAAACACCAAGGCTTTGCCTGCGGGACAAACATCTGTATCTAACACTTCCTCCACTACTTCTGCCTCCTCCACCTTCTTTAGGGCCTCCACCTGCGCCTTCAACCTCTCCCTTAAGGAGACACGTGTTCCAACAGGGCAGAGACAATCCCTCCCATCTCCACACTGCACAGCCAGGGTTCATGGCAATCAGGCAATGTTTGAATTAATATGCCTTGGAGATCACAGTTACACAGCTCAAGAGTTGTGGACAGCTATCCGGGCAGGAGCTTAAATTCAAAGCTGTAAATGCTGGCCCAGATCCTGGTTCATAAATGGCCCATGCCTGACTGCTGCTGTGCCATCAAAAAATTTCTACTGTGGGTCAATTGATGCTACTTTTACTGGTGTCTGCCCCTATTTTCTGGAAATGTTTGGACTCCAAGTTGGGTTTCCTTCATGTAAGTTGCCTGAATTTTGCAGGGCTCTCAGAGCACCAGGCCTACATCTGACACTCATCCACCTGTTACTGATCAATGTTTAAGCTAGAAATGCTGGTCCAAGCTCTGTCCCAGGCCTTGTCCCATGCATCCATGCTGCGTAATTATACTATTTGTACTCTGGGTCAGTTGGGCAGTTGGAGAGTTGTGACATGGGGGGGACAAGGGTAATTGAGGTGCCACCTCTGAGGACTGTACTGGGTGTGATGTTAAAGTATAGGAAGAGGCCACTTGATGCAGCGCTTGTCATCCACTGGAGCACATTTTATTTCTGGCCTTTGTTTCTTTGGCAGCTGCAGAGAGGTACGCCTTGTTGATGGAGTCGCATAGCCCATCCAGTAACAAAAGTTGTCAGTTATCTTTGATAGGACGAGCCAGTGTTTGTTTAGTAGAGCTTTCAGTAACATTACCACCTACCCCACATACACCTCAAACACCAAGTTTATTCCCCCTTCCACGATGACCTCGCTTTTTCCCACTCATATTGGATGCACCCTTCCCCTCTTTAAACCAGCTGTTTCACAACCTTAGGTCCACACTCTCAATAATTTACCAATCTGTATTTATTTGATGAAATAGTGTGGCTGGACCACAGAATTAGCACAAAAGATGTAAATGCTGAAATGTGGACTGATGTCTGGACCACACAATTAGTACAAAGGATTTAGATGCTGGAAGGTGGACTCTTGGATGGACGACAGAATTAGCACAAAGGATTTAGATACTGACATGTATTCTGCTGGCTGAACCACCCAATTTGCACTTAGGATTTAGATTATAAATACACAGCCTCATACCCACAGCAATTATTGAACATGAATACATACATTAAATTCTGAAATGTGGACTGTTAGCTGGATCACACTATTAGCAGAAAGGATTTAGATTCTGAAATGTGGATTCGTGGCTAGAATCCTGAAGAGTTAAAAAAAAAATCCCAACCACAGTTTTGAAGTTATTGTGGGGTGCGGTTATTTAAAATGTTATCGCTTTTAGGGAGTTTCCAATATATAGGTCTCTCAAAGTCCATTTAAATCTAAATAGGTCCCTAAAGAAACAAATGTCATTTTGTTGAAAAAATGAGACATTGCTGCTAAAGTTTTCACCCCAGAACAAACTAACAAGAAAAAATTATGTTTAAAAAATTATGCAGATGTAAAGTAGACATATGGGAAAGTTATTTCTTAATTAGTTTGTGTGGTGTATCTGATTTAAGGGTATAAACATTTAAAGTTTGAAAATTGCTAAATTTTCACATTTTTGTGAAATTTTCGATATTTTCATAAATATAAGCAAATCATATAGACCAAAATTTGCCACTAACATAAAGTACAATATGTCACAAAAAAACAGTCTCAGAATCACTGGGATACGTTGAAGTGTACCAGAGTTATTACAACATAAACGGATACTAGTCAGATTTAAAAAATTTGGCCTGTTCATTAAAGGGAACCTGTCACCCCCAAAATCGAAGGTGAGCTAAGCCCACCAGCATCAGGGGCTTATCTATAGCATTCTGTAATGCTGTAGATAAGCCCCCCGATGTATCCTGAAAGATGAGAAAAAGAGGTTAGATTATACTCA
Source organism: Ranitomeya variabilis (assembly GCF_051348905.1). Lineage (NCBI taxonomy): Eukaryota > Metazoa > Chordata > Amphibia > Anura > Dendrobatidae > Ranitomeya > Ranitomeya variabilis. The sequence goes on from NC_135233.1 coordinate 814,001,780, forward strand.
CCCAAGGGCGTTCCCGGTACGATGGGCGCTACGGTCCAGTCCGGGGTCTCCTATCTTCTTATGATGACCTCCTCTTCTTGTCTTCACGCTGTGGCTCCGGAGCAGGCATTCTCTGTCTGCCCTGTTGAGGTCAGAGCAAAGTACTGCAGTGCACAGGCGCCGGGAAAGGTCAGAGAGACCCAGCACCTGTGCACTGCAGTACTTTGCTCTGCCCTCAACAGAGCAGACAAAGTATGCCTGCGCCGGAGCCGCAGCTTGAAGACAAGAAGAGGACATCATCGTAAGAAGATGGGAGACCCTGGACCGCAGCGGGACCGCCCCTGGGTGAGTATAATCTAACCTCTTTTTCTCATCTTTCAGGATACATCGGGCGCTTATCTACAGCATTACAGAATGCTATAGATAAGCCCCTGATGCCGGTGGGCTTAGCTCATCTTCGATTTTGGGGGTGACAGGTTCCCTTTAAGGTTAAAATTGGCTCTGTGACTAAGGGGTTAAATGCTTCATGTTGTACACATGCACTACACTACTCCTCTCCCCCACCACCACATATCTGCAAAGAGTACCGTTTGACTGACAGGGAAAGATTTCATGATAAACATTCATTTATTTTACCAGAGCAGTGTAAGAAAAACAGATCTGATTGTTTGCTATGGGCAAAAAAAAGACAGTTTTACTGTAAAACAGTTTTGATGAATGAGGTCCGATAAGCAAACCTTGCAAGGAAATTAGGAGCCTGCTTATCGCAGTTCACCATGCATATTTAAGTAATATACCAGATGTATAACACATCTTTATATAATTGGGAAAAATATCTATATTCTGGCCCTGCGCTTAGTAACCCGATGTTTACCCTGGTTACAGGTGAACGCATCGTTGGATCGGTGTCACACACACCGATCCAACGATGACAGCGGGAGATCCAGCGACGAAAGAAAGTTCCAAACGATCTGCTACGACATACGATTCTCAGTGGGGTCCCTGATCGCTGCTGCGTGTCAGACACAGCGAGATCGTATGGATATCGCTGGAACGTCACGGATCGTACCGTCGTAGCGATCAAAGTGCCACTGTGAGATGGTACCCTAAGAGCTTTAGCTCAAAACGCATAGACTGGGTGTTTTCTCATGCTTACATCATGATTTTACATACACCCTGGTTTTAAACTTTTTTCAATAAATGTGAAGTTTTAGCTTACCTATTTCTGCATATACTGGATTTCCTCAACCTTCCACTGCTCAATTTACCCTGGAATCAGATAGGAGCTTCCTCTTCACCAGACATTTGATGGAATTCTTCCTGCATCGGTGAGATGATGCTTTTGCTTCTTTTTTCCTTTAACCCTTACATGACCTGGCAACTTTTTGTTTTTGTACTTTTAGTTTTTCTTTCCCTTATTCCAAAAGCCATAACCTTTATTTTTTATTCTCCTGTAACTGTAGGCAAATTTGGCCTGTTTTTTTTTCGTGGGACAAGTAGCAGTTCTTAACATCACAATTCACTTTATCATATAATGTACAGAAAAACAGGAAAAAAATTCCAAGTGAGTAAGGTAGTGAAAAAAAAACAATATGTCCATTGTTTTGATGTTCATTGAGCAATAAAAAATATTTAGGTTTTTGTTACCATTTTCTAAAATATGCAACATTTTTATTTTTATGTTGATGGACCTGTATGAGGGCTTGATTTTTTTGCATGGAGGGCTGATATTTGTATTTGTACCATTTTGGGGTAATATAATATGTATATTGCTTTTCATTGCATATTTTTAGTAGAGGAATGGCAATCAAAAAACAGCAATTGTGTTATATATTTTTTCTCTTTACAGCATTTACAATATGGGTAAATTATTTATATACTGTGGCATGTAAAGGTTTGGGTACACATGGTCAAAGTTATTGCTTTTGTGAACAGTTAAGCAAGTTGAGGATGAAATTATCACTAAAAGGCCTAAAGTTAAAGCTGACACATTTCCTTTGCATTTTAAGCAAAATATATATACACCGTATATTACATTTTAAAAATTACAAGACGGAAAATGGGCAGATGTAAAAGTTTGGGTATCCTGGGAAATTTGTGTCCACAGATACCTTTGACCAAGGTCTCAGACCTTAATACTGGCAGCACGGTGGCACAGTGGATAGCACAGCAGCCTTGCAGCGCTGGAGTCCTGGATTCAAACCCCAGTAAGGACAACATCTGCAAAGAGTTTGTATGTTCTCTCCGTGTTTGCGTGGGTTTCCTCCGGGTACCCCGGTTTCCTCCCACATTCCAAATACATACTGATAGGGAATTTTGATTGTGAGCCCCAATGGGTGCAACTTGTAAAGCGCTGCGGAATATGTTAGCGCTATATAAAGACTATTATTATTATTAATGGCCTCTTAGAGTTATGGCTTGTTAACTGTAATCATTAGGAAAGCTCAGGTGATGCTAATTTCCAAGCTTTATAAAAACCCAGCATCCTCTAACTTTATGCCGAAAAACAGCAGCCATGGGTTCTTTTAAGCAGCTGCCTAGCACTCTGAAAATGAAAATGGTGGAGTCCCACAAAGCAGAAGTCTATAAGAAGATAGCAAAGCGTTTTCAAGTTGTCCTTTCCTAAGGGTACTGTCTCACAGTGGCACTTTTGTCGCTACGACGGTACGATCCGTGACGTTCCAGCGATATCCATACGATATCGCTGTGTCTGACACGCAGCAGCGATCAGGGACCCTGCTGAGAATCGTACGTCGTAGCAGATCATTTGGAACTTTATTTTGTCGCTGGATCTCCCGCTGTCATCGCTGGATCGGTGTGTGTGACACCGATCCAACGATGCGTTCGCTTGTAACCAGGGTAAACATCGGGTTACTAAGCGCAGGACCGTGCTTAGTAACCCGATGTTTACCCTGGTTACCATCGTAAAAGTGTAAAAGTAAAAAAAAACAAACGGTACATACTCACATTCCGGTGTCCGTCAGGTCCCTTGCCGTCTGCTTCCCGCTCTGACTGACTCCCGGCCATAAAGTAAGAGCAGAGCACAGCGGTGACGTCACCGCTGTGATCTGCTTTCACTTTACGGCAGCACTCAGTCAGAGCGGGAAGCAGACGGCAAGGGACCTGACGGACACCGGAATGTGAGTATGTACTGTTTGTTTTTTTTTACTTTTACGATGGTAACCAGGGTAAACATCGGGTTACTAAGCGCGGCCCTGCGCTTAGTAACCCGATGTTTACCCTGGTTACCCGGGGCCTTCGGCATCGTTGGTCGCTGGAGAGCGGTCTGTGTGACAGCTCTACAGCGACCACACAACGACTTTCCAACGATCACGGCCAGGTCGTATCGCTGGTCGTGATCGTTGGAAAGTTGCAGAGTGTGACAGTACCCTTAGAAATGACAGTTAGCAGAAACAGTGGGGGTCAAGATAAGGTCTGGAAGGCCAAGCAAAATTTCAGTTAAAGCTGCTTGTAGGATTGCTATAGAGGCAAATCAGAACCCCCACTTGACTGCAAAAGACCTACAGAAAGATTTAGCAGACTCTGGAGTTGTGGTACATTGTTCTACTGTTCAGAGACACCTTCACAAATATGGCCTTCAAGGAAGAGTCATCAGAAGAAAATCTCTCCTTCGTCCTCACCACAAAATTCAGCATTAGAACTATGCAAAAGAACATCTAAACAAGCTTTATGCATTTTGGAAACTAGTGCTCTGGAATGATGAGGTTAAAATAGAACTATTTGATCACAGTCCTCATAGTTCGTAAGCTTGCTAGCAGAGTCCTCATTCCTCTTGGTATGTTTTGATCTGTACCGTGGGCGAGAGGCAGGACGAAGGCACAGCTGTATGACCTCGGGTTAATGAAGCTGCACACACACCAGGGATTATGGGTGCCACTTCCAAAGGAAGAGAATCTGTATGTCCATAAAGAAGAAAGCGGATTGGCAACAAAATCCTTTATAGTGGCATCATCATACCAACAGCAGGCAGATAAAACAGTGGAGCAAATACAGATGACGATCGTTTCACGCTTACATTGCGCTTCAACAGGTCATTGACATTGATTTTCTTGACTGACGGTCTGGTGACATATTGCGTTGAGGACTGTTCTACCAGAATAAGTGCTTGCTTCCTGTTCTGCCAAAGAATTCTTCTCGACCAATTTCGATATCCCCAGATTTACCATCTACCTATTGGTCTTTTGTGGACGTCTTGACTAAAAGAGAGGCGGAGATCCTGACCCTGCATCGTCCATATGACTGCCCGATCGATCTTGTTTCAGGCTCAACTCTGCCCAGAGGCCGAATTTACCCATTGTCCCCCACCGAGACTCAAGCTATGTCCGAATATGTCCAGGAGAATTTAGCCAAAGGCTTTATTCGCAAGTCCTCCTCTCCTGCAGGCGCAGGTTTCTTCTTCGTCAAGAAGGACGGGTCCCTCCATCCCTGCATAGACTACCGGAGTCTCAACAATCTCACTATTAAAAACAAGTACCCGCTTCCTCTCATTCCGGAGCTGTTCGACCGTCTCAGGGGAGCACGAATCTTCACTAAATTGGATCTTTGTGGGGCCTACAATCTTATCCATATCCGTCCCGGAGATGAGTGGTATTTGGTCATGCCCTTTGGTTTGTCTAACGCTCCCACAGTGTTCCAGGAGTGTCATGTCGGACGCTGTTCATACTAGGGTGTCCGACAGACAGCAGTAATTCCGCTTTTGTCCTCTATGCGCTCAGTGGCGTCGGCTAGATTTTGTCTAGCTGGTCCGGGGTTAATTTAGCTGGTGCTCGGATTGGAAGCTGGGCCATGCCCACTGCCTTTAAATAGTTCTTCTGAACATTGGGCGTCGCCGGTTATAGCTTCTGTCTAGTGCTTGGTTATCTCGGTCTGGAGTGGTGAGCTAGGAGTTGGAGTATCGTATCTGGTGGTGTATTTCCCTTTGTCTTATTTACTCCTTCCCATATTTGTATTTGTTTTGCCCTGTGCATTTATAGTGTATTTCTGAGTGACTGCGGCTTGGTTCATATTTTCAGTTATCCTTGTCTGTGCCAACTGTGGGTATTGGTGTATTATTTCTTCACTGGGTGGAGGGTGGTGGTTTCAGCCTAGGGTTGAAACAGGAGATAGGGTGGGGGTGGAGGCCTAGACATGCACACCATCAATGTAAACTCTAGGAGAGGATCAGTCACGATTTCCCTAGTCTGAGGGAAATTGCAGGGGCCCGGGTTATTAGCTCTTGCCCACCTAGGCTTCCCGTGACATTATAATCGGCCTTGAAAGAAAAAAAAAAAAGGGTTTTGGGTTTTTTGTCATGGATCCCATGACTTCCATAACCCGCCAGTTGGAGGCGCTGTCCCTACAGGTCACTGAGTTGAGGGGGGCAGTGCAGCAACAGGGACTAGCAGTATCTAATGTGCAAGGTGGAGCGACAGGTAGAGTTGCTGAGCCTAAGTTTCCTTTGCCTGAAAAGTTTGCTGGGGAACGCAGTAAATTTGTTTTTTTTCGTGAAGCTTGCAAACTATATTTCCATATGCGCCCGATCTCCTCGGGTAATGAGGCTCAGCGTGTGGGCCTGGTGTTGTCATTATTAAACGGGGATCCCCAAGCATGGGCATTTTCTTTGCCATCTGATTCTGCTTCATTTGACTCTGTGGAGAGTTTTTTTCTTCTCTTGGAAACATTTACGATGAGCCTGACAGAATGGCTCTAGCAGAATCTAAGATACGCACTATTCACCAGGGGGAGCGAGTTGCAGAGGATTACTGTTCTGAATTTCGCCGCTGGGCGGTTGACACACAGTGGAATGATCCCGCGCTGCGGAGTCAGTTTATTCATGGGGTTTCTGGATGGGTTAAAAAAGCCCTCCTGATGTACGAGACTCCTGCTTCTCTAGATTCCGCTATGAGTCTGGTTGTCCGCATTGATCGCCGTTTGCGTCAGGGGGAGCATGAGACGCCGCCTATAGGAGAGGGTTTAGGTTCACGTGACGTTGCTGCAGGTGAGCCCATGGAGCGTATGCAAATCGCAGGGGTGTCACATGTTAAGCGTCAAGCCCCTGTGCTCAGGAAGCAGGGAGCCTGTTTTTACTGCGGTAAAACTGGTCATTTTGTTAACATTTGTCCTCTGCTGTCTAAGAAAAACGCAACGGCGGAAAACTTCTAAGCTCAGAGGGTGTGGAGGAGGCCAATCTGAGCTTATGTATATCCTCCATGGTGGTTTCTCAATGCATGCTCCCTGCTAAGGTTATTATTGCTGGCAGTGAGCTGCCAATTACTGTTTTTGTGGATAGTGGTTCTGCCACAAATCTCATTGATGAGGAGTTTGCGCGCACTGCTGGTTTTAAGATCGTAAAACTGCCTCATCCTATCCGTGTGGTCACCATCAATGCTGCTCCTCTCTCAGGGGGAGATTACTGAGTTTGTGGCTGAGTTGAAACTCCACATTGGGGTTCTACATTTCGAGCAGGTTACAAGAAAGGTACTCAAGAATCTTCCTGCACAGGTGGTTTTGGGTTTTCCATGGTTGTCTATGCACAACCCGGTTATTGACTGGAAAACTCAGGACATAATTCAGTGGAGTGAGTTCTGCCAGGAGAATTGCCTGGCCACATGTGTGTCTGCTGTGACTTCAAGCGTTCCGGAGTCACTTCAGGATTATGCGGATGTGTTCTCTGAGAAGGGTTGTTCAGAGTTGCCACCACATCGCCCCTATGACTGTACTATCAGGTTTAAACCAGGGGCCAAATTGCCTAAAGCAAGGATGTTTAACATCTCCAGTCCGGAGAGACAAGCGTTAAAGGATTACATTGCTGAAAGTTTGAGCAAAGGGCACATCAGGCCTTCATCCTCGCCTGTGGCAGCAGGGTTCTTCTTCGTTAAGAAGAAAGATGGCTGACTACGCCCGTGTCTGGATTTCAGGGAGTTGAACCAGATTACGATTCGTGATCCATACCCTATGCCATTGATACCGGATTTGTTCAATCAGGTGGCAGGTGCTAAATGGTTTACCAAGCTTGACCTCAGGGGGGCGTACAACCTCATAAGAGTCCGTCAAGGTGATGAGTGGAAGACAGCTTTTAATACCCCTGAGGGTCATTTTGAAAATTTGGTGATGCCATTTGGGTTGACTAATGCACCTGCAGTGTTCCAACATTTCGTTAATGATGTGTTCTCGCATGTTTTGGGGAAATTTGTTATTGTGTACCTAGATGACATTCTCATATATTCTTGTGACCGTGATACTCATTTAGATCATGTCAGGCAGGTGTTACAGCTTCTCAGAGAGAATAAGCTGTATGCAAAACTTGAGAAATGTGTATTTTCTGTTCAAGAGTTGCCTTTCTTGGGTTATATAGTGTCTGCTTCTGGTTTTAAAATGGACGCCGCTAAGGTGCAAGCGGTGCTGCATTGGGAACGGCCTGATAACCTGAAAGCACTTCAGCGGTTCCTTGGGTTTTCTAACTACTATAGGAAGTTTATCAAAGATTTTTCCATCATTGCTAAACCGCTAACTGACATGACATGACTAAAAAGGGTACCAATTTCTCCGTTTGGCCTGAGGCTGCTGTGCGCGCATTTGAATTTCTTAAGAACAGTTTTGTTTCAGCCCCCATTCTTGTGCAGTCAGACGTATCAAAACCTTTTGTTGTGGAACTCGATGCGTCTGAGGTTGGTGTGGGGGCGGTACTATCACAAGGCTCATCCTTGAGTGATTTGCGTCCATGCGCCTATTTTTCCAAGAAACTGTCGTCCGCTGAACGTAACTACGATATCGGCAACAGGGAGTTGTTGGCAATCAAGTCGGCCTTTGAGGAATGGCGACACTTCTTGGAGGGGTCGGATCATCAGGTTACTGTTATTACCGACCATAAGGATTTGCTTTATTTGGAGTCTGCCAAGCGTCTGTCCCCCAGGCAGGCTCGCTGGGCATTGTTTTTCACGCGGTTCAACTTTGTTGTCACTTACAGACAAGGGTCTAAAAACACTAAGGCGGATGCTCTGTCCAGGTGTTTTCCGGGGGGAGAATCTCGGGAGGATCCAGTACCCATCCTCCAAAAGGGTGTTGTGGTTTCGGCTCTCACTACCGAGGTTGAGGCTGAGATTGCCGAGGCTCATCTGAGCTTCCCATCAACAAATCTTTTGTACCGCTTCATCTCCGCTTAAAGGTTTTGGCGGAGCATCATGATGCTGTCCTGGCTGGCCACCCAGGGGTTAGAGGTACCTTGGAGTTGGTGTCACGTCGGTTTTGGTGGCCCAAGATTTGACAGGACGTGGTCTCATACGTGTCAGCTTGCATCATATGCGCCAGGGCTAAGACGCCCCGCTCCCGTCCTGTTGGCACACTACTTCCTCTTGAGGTAAGTAAGCCATGGACGGAAATCTCCATGGATTTTATCACTGATTTGCCCTCCTTAGCTGGGAACACGGTCATCTTGGTGATTGTTGATCGGTTTTCTAAAATGTCGCACTTTGTGTCTTTGCCTTCGTTGCCTAATGCTAAGACTCTGGCTCAGGTATTTGTGCAGGAGGTGGTCAGACTTCATGGGGTTCCATCTGACATCGTGTCTGATAGGGGTACTCAGTTTGTGGCAAAATTTTGGAAAGCATTTTGCTCACGGCTGGGGATCAAGTTGTCTCATTCTTCTGCATTTCATCCTCAGTCAAATGGTCAGACCGAGCGTATGAACCAAAATTTGGAACAGTACTTACGCTGTTTTGTCTCTGATAACCAGGAGGAGTGGTCGACGTTCCTTCCTTTGGCTGAGTTTGCCATCAATAATCACCGCCAGGAGTCATCTGGGGAGTCTCCGTTTTTTTGTGTTTACGGGCTACATCCTCAATTTTGTACCTTGAGTCAGAGGGGCTCTTCCAGCGTTCCGGAGGAAGACCAGTTAGGAGCACAATTGTCATCAGTCTGGAGGAGAGTTAAACAGTGCCTGTGCCTGTTGAGTGTGGGTGCTAAGTACAAACATGTGGCTGACAGTAGGCATGTGCCAGGTCCGGACCTGAGTGTGGATGACTGGGTGTGGTTATCCACAAAAAACATAAGACTCAAGATACCATCCCTTAAATTGGGTCCAAGGTTTATTGGTCCATTTAGGGTCGCCGCCGTCATTAACCCTGTAGCGTACCAATTGGAGCTTCCTACGGTGTATAAAATACACAACGTGTTCCACAGATCATTGCTAAAAAAGACGGTGGGTCTTGTGGACGCGACACCAATGCCTTCTCCAGTCTTGGTGGATGGTAATTTGAAATTTGAAGTCTCCAAGGTGGTTGACTCTCGTGTAGTGCATCGCACTTTACAGTGCTTGGTACACTGGCGTGGTTATGGGCCTGAGGAGAGGTCCTGGGTACCAGCCTCGGACGTTCATGTGGATTGGCTGGTCAGTATGTTTCACCACCGCCATCCGGACAAGCCTGGTCCTATAAGTCGTGAGGGCCCTGGGGTCCCTCGTAGAAGGTGGGGTAATATCATGTCGGACGCTGTTTATACTAGGGCGTCCGACAGACAGCGGTAATTCTGCTTTTGTCCACTAAGCGCTCAGTGGTGTCGGCTAGATTTTGTCTAGCTGGTCCGGGGTTAATTTAGCTGGTGCTCGGATTGGAAGCTGGGCCATGCCCACTGCCTTTAAATAGTTCTTCTGAACATTGGGCGTCACCGATTATAGCTTCTGTCTCGTGCTTGGTTATCTCGGTGTGGAGTGGTGAGCTAGGAGTTGGAGTATCGTATCTGGTGGTGTATTTCCCTTTGTCTTATTTACACCTTCCTATATTTGTATTTGTTTTGCCATGTGCATTTATAGTGTATTCCTGAGTGACTGCGGCTTGGTTCATATTTTCAGTTATCCTTGTCTGTGCCAACTGTGGGTATTGGTGTATTATCTCTTCACTGGGTGGAGGGTGGTGGTTTCAGCCTAGGGTTGAAACAGGAGGTAGGGTGAGGGTGGAGGCCTAGACATGCACACCATCAGTGTAAACTCTAGGAGAGGGTCAGTCAGGATTTCCCTAGTCTGAGGGAAATTGCAGGGGCCCGGGTTATTAGCTCTTGCCCACCTAGGCTTCCCGTGACAAGGAGTTTGTGAATGATGTCTTCCGCCTGGACTCCTGAAGCCGAAAATGCTTTCCGGTCTTTGAAACAAGCCTTTGCCTCGGCCTCCGTACTCCATCGCCCAGAGACTAACAAGCCCTTCGTTCTAGAGGTGGATGCTTCTGCCAAAGGAGCTGGTGCGGTACTTTCTCAGAGGGCTTCTTTTCTAAGATGTTCTCTGCCTCGGAGAGGAACTACGCCATTGGTGACAAGGAACTGCTGGCTATCAAGTTGGCATTGGAGGAGTGGCGGTATTTATTGGAAGGAGCTGTACATCCTTTCAAGATCTACACTTACCACAAGAATCTGGCATATATCCGTTCTGCACAAAGACTTAATCCTCGACAAGCCAGGCGGTCGCTGTTCTTTGAACTTCAAAGCAGACTCCTTATCCAGGTCCTTTCTAGCAGCCGATGTTGAGGAGGAACGTTTGCACATTATGGATCCTAGCAAGGTCATTTTGGTAGCTCCTGTTAGCGTGTCTTCCTTGCCTCCGGGTAAGACTTTTGTTCAAGAGAGCAAAAGGAGGCGAGTCTAGCATTGGGGTCATGCTTCCAAGCTGGCAGGCCATGTCAGATTCAAGAAAACCTTTACTCTCGTGTCACTCTATTACTGGTGGCCATCTCTTCATCAAGAAGTCTGAAGTTTTGTCACCTCCTGTCCCTCTTGTGCCAAAAAACAAAGTTCCTAGGCACCTACCCTCTGGTCTTTTGCACCTGCTTCTGGTTCCTTTGGCTCCTTGGCAACACATAGCAATGGATTTCATTACTGATCTGCCTCGGTCTTCTGGTCATACAGTTATCTTTGTACGGTAGTTGTAGATCGATTTTCCAAGATGGCTCATTTCATCTCTCTGCCTGGATTACCCTCTGCTCCCGAATTGGCAAGAGTCTTCATCTCCCATGTTTTTCGGATTCACGGCTTTCCTCAACATTTAGTTTCTGACAGAGGGGTCCAGTTCACCTCGCGGTTCTGGCGTGCCCTATGCAAGCGGATGAATGTAACACTAGACTTCTCCTCTGCCTACCATCCTCAAACTAATGGTCAGGCAGAGTGCACAAATCAGATCCTGGTGACTTATCTCCATCATTTTTCCAAAGTTCACCAGAACGATTGGTCCAGCTTGCTCCCGTGGGCAGAGTTTGCATACCACAACCACACCAGTGACTCCTCTTCCAAGTCGCCCTTCTTTATCGTTTATGGGCAACATCCGGGTGTTCCTCTGCCAGTACTCCCTGTCTTGGGTGTGCCAGTGGCTGATCTTCTGTCCAAGGAGTTCTCCAGGCTCTGGCAGGAGACCAAAATCACACTTGAACAAGCGCGAGACAGGATAAAAAGCCATGCCGATAAGAGGCGCCTGGATCCTCCGTCATACCTGCCTGGAGATATGGTGTGGTTATCTTCCAGATTCATCCGTCTAAAGATTCCCTCGTATAAACTGGGTCCATGGTACATCGCTCCATTTGAGGTCTTGGCCCGTATCAACGATTTTGCCTACAAATTAAAGTTACCTGCCTCGCTTCACATTCCCAATTCTTTCCATGTTTCCCTTCTGAAGCCTGTCATACTCAATCAATTCCACGCTTCCACTGGCCACTCACCTCAGCCTGTTTCCACACAGGATGTCTTTGAAATTAACGACATTGTTGCTGTGAAGAGGTCTAAAGGTAAAACCTTCTTTTTGGTCGATTGGAAAGGCTTTGGTCCCAAGTAGAGGTTTTGGGAGCCCTGTGAAAATATACAGACCCCTCAAATTTTGGCTAGGTTCCTTTCTAGTCTTAGGAAGAGGGGGCATAAGGAGGGGGGTACTGTCACGTCGCCTCCTCTTGCCGACGTGCCTGCCGCTCTTTCCCCTGATCCCAGGTATACTTACCCATCCCGGCGCGCTCCTGGAGTGTGCACGCGTCACCTGATCTCCTCTCTTCCTGTTTCGCCGCCGGCTTCTTGGTCTCATCGGGTACGCATGCGCACCTCGCACTCCAGTCTCAGCAGCGCACGTGCACTTCCTCGGTCTAGCCTGCGGTCGCTTCATTCCTCCACTCTATGATCCAGGAGGATCTTGACCCGTAAGTCCTGCCTCACACACCCTATTTCAGGTAGCCTCTCCCCCTGCTCTATGCCTGACTGTCAATTGTGTTTCACGTTTGATCCAGGCTCCACGCTTCCCTGAACTCTCTTGTCTACCTTCCTGTCTGTATTGCCTCGTGCTCTACCCTGTATCCTGAGTCATCCTTCCCCGTGTCCTCTTTGTCTTCCCTCCTAGTGTCATCCATCCCAGCCTGCTGCTTCCCAACTCCGTGTCTCCAGTCCCTCCTGAGTGTTCATCCTCTGTCGTCCTTTTTCTGATATTCAGCAGCCCTCCCTGTGGTTCCCAGTCTCGGCCATATGTTCCTAGTCCATCCTTGCTTGTGTGTCCTACCTCCTGTCCCCGGGTATCAGCTTCCGCGGCAATAGTCTTCCTTGGGCCTGCCCCTGACGCTCCCTGTATTGGGGGTAGCCCACTAGGTCAGCCCACCCTTGGGAGGTTCGTTGTCGCGGTCCCGCGGGTTCACCTTAGTTCCTTAGGAGTTCCACAAGTCTCACACTGAACTTCTTGCATCTAGGTTGAAACAGAAGAATCTTCTTCATGATGATGTCAAAGTGTTATTACTGAAACAGAAGTAATACTTTAACACAATTTTTCACAGTTGATGTACCAATGGTGTACTGTAACAATGTGAATGGACTCTTTGAAGAACTGAATCAAGTGTATTTTGTTGCCGATTGGTGATTGTTTATTGACGCATCCCAGAGAAGTTTCAAAGCAGTGTTGCTTCACAATGGAAATATAAAACCATAAATCTCTATTGCTCACTCATGTCATCTAAAGGAAAGTTTGAAAATCTGTCAGTTGTTTTGGATGCTATACAATATAAGCATCATCAATGGAATATCTGTGGAGATTTGAAAGTGGTTGGTCTGCTAATGGGAATGCAAGGAGGTTTCACAAAATGTTGTTGCTTCTTGTGTTTATGGGACAGTAGAAATACAGTAGAGCATTATGCTGTTTGTTATGATTGGGGACAGAGAAACATCTATGCTCCAGGTAGAAACAATAATCCTTTAGTTGCTCCAACAAAAATCCTTCTTCCTCCACTACATATAAAGTTGGGATTGATTAAAAACTTTGTGAAAGCCATGGCAAAGAAAAATTCACAAGGGTTCCAGTATATTTCACAGAAATTCTCCAGCATTTCACCAGCAAAACTGAAGGAAGGGGTATTTGTTGGTCCTGAGATCAGAGAGCTTATGAGAGATGATGTGATTGAAGGAACTCTAAATGATGAGGATTTGAGATCTTGGAAAAGCTTCAAGTGGATCTGTGAAAACTTCTTAGGAAAACAAAAATCTACAGAATATGTTGAGGAACTGTTGAATCTATACCAGTGTCTTGGATGTCGCATGTCTCTGAAAATGCACTTTTTGCATTCACATTTAGATTTCTTCTCTAAAAATCTTGGGGATGTAAGCGATGATCAAGGTGAGCGGTTTCACCAGGACATTAAAGTAATGGAACACCGCTACCAGGATTTTTGGAATGACTCAATAATGGCAGATTACTGTTGGATGTTATATAGGGACAACCCTGAAAAAACGTATCAACGATAGTCTAATGTCAAGCACTTTTAATTTCTGTTCATATTTTGGTTTTTATTTTGCATTTGAAATTATTTTGGTTCAATAAAAACTGGCAAGGTGAAGCATTTTTTTCTGATATGTAAATTACTGCTTTCTTAATGTCGCCAGTATATTTCCTATACCTTATAACAATGATGCTGCTCCATGTAAACTAAACGTGCTACAGAAAAATTATATACAGGAAAAAAAAGATGATTCACAAAAGTACAAAGTCGCCTGCGATGATTAGAAAAAACATTTTTTGTAGACCTGTGTTATGCTTTGCAGTTGTGTTGCAGCCAATGGCACAGGTAACATTTCATGGGTAGAGGAAAGAATGTATTCAATGAAATTTCCACAAATTCTTGACGCAAACATTACACCCTCTGTAAAAAAGCTAAAGTTAAAAAGAGGATGGCTTCTACAAATGGCTAATGATCGTAAACGCACATCAACATCCACAATAGACTACATCAAAAAGCACAAGCTAAAAGTTTTACAATGGCCCTCACAGTCCGCTGATATGAACATCAATGAAAATCTGTGGCTAGACCTCAAAATAGCAGTGCATGCAAGACGACTCAGTAATCTCACAGAACTGGAAGAATTTTCACAGGAAAAATGGATGAAAATCCCTCAAATAAGAATTGAAATACTATTTGCCACGCTGGGTGATGGATAAGTAAGTGCCCAACAAAGGGGAAAGGAAGGGGGAAGCCAAAACACTAGGAAAGTGGGGAATGGAGACCCCCTAGGCAAATCTGAAATCACCCTGACTGTCGTAACCATCCCTATATAGGTTAAGCACCCATCACAGAGCAGGAAGCTAATCCCTGCCTGACTCTAGCGATAGGCCGTGGTTATGGAGGGGATGGGGTGTGCACTAGTCAGTCCCCATTATAACTAAACACAAAGAGGGTAGACAAACAAGAGGACACTCAGCTTGAGAAGACAACTGAGATGTCATGTCAGCAATCCTCCAAGAGTCCTCTGAGAGGGAACTAACTGATTGTTAGTACATCCATCTGGACAGATGCATATAAGAGCTAACACCAGCAGCATGCTGCAGACACAGAATGAAAATAAACCTTCAGCACAGGTGTGTAATTAGCAACAGAAGGTGGAGATAAACATTGGGTCCTAAAGGGAGTGGGATATCTCTCCACAACAGAGATACCAAAATCAAGAATATGCTTGAGCTAATTGAGAAGACCTTCTACAGCCAGATCAAGGATGACTGTCTGTCACACCTAACATACCTATGACACTATTGATGGCTACAAAAATGTTTACAAGCTATAAAACTTTCAAAAGGGGATGCTACTAGGTACTATCTATGCAGGGTGCCCAAAGTTTTGCATCAAACCATTTTCCTTTTTGTTACTTTTAAAATGTAAAAGATATATATATAAAATATATATTTTTCTTGCTTAAAATGCAAAGGAAATGGGCCATCTTTAACTTTAGCCCTTTAGAGATCATTTAACTTGCTTAACTGTTCACAATAACAGTAATTTTGATCAGGGGTGCCAAAACTTTGACATGCTACTTTATTTGGATTAATTATATTTGTACACTGTGCAAAAAAATAAAGCTAACACTTAAACAACAGAAAATAACTCCAAGTAAATCAAACTTCTGTGAAATCAAACTGTCCACTCAGGAAGCAACACTGTTTGACAATCAATTTCACATGCTGTTGTGCAAATGGAATAGACAGATGGAAATTATTTGCAATGATCAAGACACACTCAATAAACGAGTGGTCCTACAGGTGGAGACCACAGACCATATCTCATTACCAATGCTTTCTGGCTGATGTTTTGGTCACTTTTGAATGTTGGTTGTGCTTTCACACTTGTGGCAGCATGAGACAGACTCTACAACCCACACAAGTGGCTCAGGTATTGCAGCTCATCCAGGATGGCACATCAATGCAAGCTGTGGCAAGGTTTGCTGTGTCTGTCAGCGTAGTGTCCAGAGGCTGGAGGCACTACCAGGAGACAGGCCAGTACACCAGGAGACATGGAGGGGGCCGTAGGAGAGAAACAACCCAGCAGCAGGACCGCTACCTTAGCCTTTGTGCAAGGAGGAACAGGAGGAGCACTGCCAGAGCCCTGCCAAATTACCTCCAGCAGGCCACAAATGTGCATGTGTCTGCAAAACAGTTAGAAACCGACTCCATGAGGATGGTCTGAGTGCCCGACATCCGCAGATGGGGGTTGTGCTCACAGCCCAACACCATGCAGGACGCTTGGCATTTGCCACAGAACACCAGGATTAGCAAATTTGCCACTGGCGCCCTGTGCTCTTCACAGATGAAAGCAGGTTCCCACTGAGCACATGTGACAGAGTCTGGAGACGCCATGGAGAGTGATCTGCTGCCTGCAACATCCTTCAGTATGACCGGTTTGGCCGTGGGTCAGTAATGGTGTGGGGTGACATTTCTTTTGAGGGCCGCACAGCCCTCCATGTGCTCGCCAGAGGTAGCCTGACTGCCATTAGGTACCGAGATGAGATCTTCAGACCCCTTGTGAGACCATATGCTGGTGCGGTTGGCCCTGGGTTCCTCCTAATGTAGGACAATGCCAGACCTCATGTGGCAGGAGTGTGTCAGCAGTTACTGCAAGATGAAGGCATTGAAGCTATGGACTGGCCTGCCCATTCACCATACCTGAATCCGATTGAACACATCTGGGACATCATGTCTCACACGATCCACCAACGTCACATTGCACCACAGACTGTCCAAGAGTTGTCGGATGCTTTAGTCCAGGTCTGGTAGGAGATCCCTCAGGAGACCATCTGCCGCCTCATCAGGAGCATGTCCAGGCATTGTAGGGAGGTCATACAGGCACGTGGAGGACACACAGACTACTGAGCATCATTTCCTTGTCTTGACGTATTTCCACTGAAGATGGATCAGCCTGTAACTTCATTTCCCACTTTGATTTTGAGCATCATTCCAACTCCAGACCTCCGTGGGATATTAGTTGTGATTTAACTTCTTTTGCTCCCGCCATCTACTAACCTCCCTAAATCTGACATTTCCCTCTCTGTGGATGGCACCATAATAACACCCCAGCAGTAGGCGCGCTGTCTGGGTGTTATGTTTGACTCCGATCTCTCCTTCACATCAGATATACAATCTCTTGCCCGCTCGTGTTCTTACACCTAAAGAACATCTCTAGAATCCGCCTTTTTCTCACCATGGAAACAACAAAAACCCTCACTGTCGCCTTGATCCACTCCCGCCTGGATTACTGTAATGCTCTATTAATTGGCCTCCCCCTTACTCGACTTTCCCCTCTCCAGTCTATCCTTAATGCAGCAGCCAGGGTTGTCCATCTAGATAATCGGTATTCAGACGTGTCCGCTCTTCGCCAGTCATTACACTTGGAGCGCCCCCACACCGCCGCAGGGCCGAGGGGTACCCGGAGCCGGGCCTCGGGGATCTCAGTCCTGGGGTTGTCACGGTGGCTAGACCCGGTCCGTGGCCCTGTCTGTCAGTGGGGGACGTCCGTTGCAAATAGGTGCTGTTAACGGTGGTATAGCGGTGCAGTTGTGGGGTGCAGGTCGCGGTAAATAACGAGGACACCAGGTTGCAGTCTCTTTACCTCTTTACTGGAGATCTCTCGGTCCTCAGTCCAGAATCCGGTCCACCAGGCTGCGCAAGTCCGGCCGGTTCAATGGCACCTCCAGAGTTCTCCTCACAGGTGGAAATCAGTGCCTTCCTTCTTAGCGCTTTGTGTTGTAGTCCTTCCCTGCTGTGCTTACGGAAAGTACCCCACAACTGTTGTGTCTGTTTCTTAAGTTCCCTCACAACTCGATTAACTGATCTTCTGCTAATCTTCCGTCCCTTCCTGATGTTACAGTAAGAACAGCACCCGTTTGTCAGGTAGGCCTGGAGTTCTTCCGGGACCCTAGAGACGCCCCTCTCCCGCAATTGCCCCCCAAGACTTCATAGGTGATATGTGGTAGACAGCCCGCCTGAGACTGACTGTCCTGCCGCTGTTTGGAGTATGGCTTAAAGCTGTATATTATTCCACTCCCTCGGCGTTCCGGCCACCGGTAATGCGCCTCAGCAAGGTGCTGCCTCTTTCAACAAAACCCCTGCTGGTATTCTCCTTCTGCTCGATTTCGTTTCTCACTCAGCACAATCTATCTCGCTTCTAATCCTTTCTTAGGGCACCGCCGCTATTCTGAGCAGGCACGGTCCCGTTACGTTCTTTCAATGCCAAGCCTCTGCCAGGATCCCACCCCTGGCAGAGACCCTACTGTCTCTTCCTCCACAACACCCTCTCTCACTAGGTGTTGCTTCGTTCGATCCAGTCAGCTTTCTCTCCTAACTTCCTGCCTGACCCCCAGTTTACCCACTATGGTGGGGAGTGGCCTAATGAATAGCACCCTTAGCTCCCCCCGGAGGCCCAGCTGTGAAACATATTGGTGTCTGTGATACCTGATTGGAGGAACTCCTTCAGTGCCATCGAACGCACCGTGGCTCCCCTTAGTGGCGGAGCCACAGTACTGCAACGACCAGGACTCTGGGGCGCTGCACTCCCCCCTGGTTAAACACAGTACTCCGGGACTGGGAAGAAAACAACAATACAGGTTAGCAAAAAGACATACAAATTTGTTGAGTGCAAAACAATAAGCATACTTGAACAGGCTTCCCTTTATGGGAGGTGAGGACACTTTAACGTTACAAAACATAATCAAATATCATAGCAACAGGCTACAATTAACTCTCATTACCCAACCGGGTATTCTACTAAGTGCAAATGCTGGAACAATAAATTAACATTGCCTTTAGGAAACATACACTCTTAGTTTACCAAAGGCCTTCCTATAATCACATTACAGGGCAAGGTAACTTCACATTCTCCTACTTTGAACCTGCAGGACCGCCTGTCCCTATGGCACCAGACCTACTGCCTCTCCTTTCTTTTACAGGACCGCCCCGTTCAGCCAGGGCCTACTGCCTTTCTCTACTATACATAGTATAGACATAACATTCCTTTCAATTTGAGAGCATGGAGCCCACTCTGCTTGGCTCCTATAAGGACTCACTCACTAACCCCTACGGGTCTACTTTCTGTCCTTAGTAACGAACTAACTTTCTATGGGGACGCAGGGTTTACCTTCTATCCTCACCTTCGTTATTACTTCTTTACTTTTAGTTAAACGGAACTCTACATCTACCCCTACGGGCTTTCTATATCTTTCTCTTCAAAGAACATTATCTAGGTTTCACATTTTAAACAAATTAAACACACATAACTTTTCCATGAAAAACAGTTACATTTCCTTCAAAGCATTATCTTGACATTACTGTTCTAAAACAGTATCACTTTCAAGTTCAATTCTAACCTCCCCTTTAAGAGGAGATCAAGTCTTTCTGAGGTAGCTCTTCTTCTCAGCCTACCAGTCCATGTAAAGGCTCCGGAATAGTATCTTCGCAAAATGTCTTTAAACAAAACCAGTAGGAAGCACCTTTAAGAAGGTGCAAACTATTTACAAGAAAGTTCAAATCATGCACAGTCCATGATTTCGCAGTTTGTGTAACTTTGTGCAAAACTTCAAGAAAACAACAATAGTGACCCCGGGTCAACAAAGGGGTCACCTTTCTTAAAGTTTACCCTGGACGGGTTTAGCAGCAACTTAAAGAACAAACAGTAACTATTTACATTTTCAGGTTTCCGAGGTTTAGTTGAACGGCTTCCAGTGCTGCACCTGGCACTTAACCCCTCTTGGCCTGGGCAAAGTGAGGTCCAGGGTTACACCCAGTGCTGGACAAACGCCGTTAATCCGTCTTTCATGTACGATTAAATCATGCGCAGTGATGGAGGTCTGCGCAGCTTGAGTATGGGCATCTGCTGCAGCAGAGGTAGCGGCTGCTGCAAGATCAGTCACTGGAACGGAGTCAGCAGCTGTGGCACTAGCAGTCACTGGAGTGGTGTCGGTCGTCAGGGCAGGGTGGCTCTTCCTACCTGCTTCAGATGCGGTTCTCCCGGTGCCGGTCTGCTCCGTCTCCGCTGGGGTCTGGAACGCTGGCTGCGGGGCCTTGTGCTGCGACGCTGTCATCTCTGCTTGCAGCACCTCGCTTTCCGGCAGGGCCTTGCTTTCCAGCTTCGGAGCGCTGGGACTTCTTTCCTGCTCCGGACCAGATGAGGCTGCCGACAGATGTCTGGTGAGGCTCCTGATGATGGCCTTCTTCCACCCGGCCTCAGTGCTCAGCTGCGTCCGCCGGGGTCGGTCGCTGAGCTCGTCCACTCCGGCCTGCAGGAATTCAGCATCAGCGGTGGAGGTCTGGCTGCGGTGCCTCTCCGGGTAGCTGGGGGAGTCCTCGGCTCCGACCCCACGCTCCGGCTCCGGGCGGCTGGCCATGGCGTCCTCCATGTCGCTGAATTCTTCTTCCTGGTCCTTTTCCCGCTCTCTCCTCCGTGGGCGGTTCCGTTTTCTCTGTCTCTGCCCACCATTGAGGATCAGGAGGCGGATCTCGGCTGCTGACGGACACGTCCTCAAGGGGCCGAGATATTTAGACTGGGCGGCCATTGTCTTTCGCGCTCTTCAGCTTGTTCACGCCCACTTCCACGCCCTTCTTCTTCTCCTGCGCTCTCCTTAGCGCTGTAATGGCGGCGGTTTTGGCGCGAACTTTTGGCGGCAAGTGACACAGCACAGTCTTTGCAATAAAGTACAGTCCAAGCACAATAAATCACAGTTCCAAGGCACACATGACCTGATTCTTCAGGCTTAAGTAGATCCTGTTCGTGACGCCAAGTTTTGGAGCGCCCCCACACCGCCGCAGGGCCGAGGGGTACCCGGAGCCGGGCCTCGGGGATCTCAGTCCTGGGGTTGTCACGGTGGCTAGACCCGGTCCGTGGCCCTGTCTGTCAGTGGGGGACGTCCGTTGCAAATAGGTGCTGTTAACGGTGGTATAGCGGTGCAGTTGTGGGGTGCAGGTCGCGGTAAATAACGAGGACACCAGGTTGCAGTCTCTTTACCTCTTTACTGGAGATCTCTCGGTCCTCAGTCCAGAATCCGGTCCACCAGGCTGCGCAAGTCCGGCCGGTTCAATGGCACCTCCAGAGTTCTCCTCACAGGTGGAAATCAGTGCCTTCCTTCTTAGCGCTTTGTGTTGTAGTCCTTCCCTGCTGTGCTTACGGAAAGTACCCCACAACTGTTGTGTCTGTTTCTTAAGTTCCCTCACAACTCGATTAACTGATCTTCTGCTAATCTTCCGTCCCTTCCTGATGTTACAGTAAGAACGGCACCCGTTTGTCAGGTAGGCCTGGAGTTCTTCCGGGACCCTAGAGACGCCCCTCTCCCGCAATTGCCCCCCAAGACTTCATAGGTGATATGTGGTAGACAGCCCGCCTGAGACTGACTGTCCTGCCGCTGTTTGGAGTATGGCTTAAAGCTGTATATTATTCCACTCCCTCGGCGTTCCGGCCACCGGTAATGCGCCTCAGCAAGGTGCTGCCTCTTTCAACAAAACCCCTGCTGGTATTCTCCTTCTGCTCGATTTCGTTTCTCACTCAGCACAATCTATCTCGCTTCTAATCCTTTCTTAGGGCACCGCCGCTATTCTGAGCAGGCACGGTCCCGTTACGTTCTTTCAATGCCAAGCCTCTGCCAGGATCCCACCCCTGGCAGAGACCCTACTGTCTCTTCCTCCACAACACCCTCTCTCACTAGGTGTTGCTTCGTTCGATCCAGTCAGCTTTCTCTCCTAACTTCCTGCCTGACCCCCAGTTTACCCACTATGGTGGGGAGTGGCCTAATGAATAGCACCCTTAGCTCCCCCCGGAGGCCCAGCTGTGAAACATATTGGTGTCTGTGATACCTGATTGGAGGAACTCCTTCAGTGCCATCGAACGCACCGTGGCTCCCCTTAGTGGCGGAGCCACAGTACTGCAACGACCAGGACTCTGGGGCGCTGCACTCCCCCCTGGTTAAACACAGTACTCCGGGACTGGGAAGAAAACAACAATACAGGTTAGCAAAAAGACATACAAATTTGTTGAGTGCAAAACAATAAGCATACTTGAACAGGCTTCCCTTTATGGGAGGTGAGGACACTTTAACATTACAAAACATAATCAAATATCATAGCAACAGGCTACAATTAACTCTCATTACCCAACCGGGTATTCTACTAAGTGCAAATGCTGGAACAATAAATTAACATTGCCTTTAGGAAACATACACTCTTAGTTTACCAAAGGCCTTCCTATAATCACATTACAGGGCAAGGTAACTTCACATTCTCCTACTTTGAACCTGCAGGACCGCCTGTCCCTATGGCACCAGACCTACTGCCTCTCCTTTCTTTTACAGGACCGCCCCGTTCAGCCAGGGCCTACTGCCTTTCTCTACTATACATAGTATAGACATAACATTCCTTTCAATTTGAGAGCATGGAGCCCACTCTGCTTGGCTCCTATAAGGACTCACTCACTAACCCCTACGGGTCTACTTTCTGTCCTTAGTAACGAACTAACTTTCTATGGGGACGCAGGGTTTACCTTCTATCCTCACCTTCGTTATTACTTCTTTACTTTTAGTTAAACGGAACTCTACATCTACCCCTACGGGCTTTCTATATCTTTCTCTTCAAAGAACATTATCTAGGTTTCACATTTTAAACAAATTAAACACACATAACTTTTCCATGAAAAACAGTTACATTTCCTTCAAAGCATTATCTTGACATTACTGTTCTAAAACAGTATCACTTTCAAGTTCAATTCTAACCTCCCCTTTAAGAGGAGATCAAGTCTTTCTGAGGTAGCTCTTCTTCTCAGCCTACCAGTCCATGTAAAGGCTTCGGAATAGTATCTTCGCAAAATGTCTTTAAACAAAACCAGTAGGAAGCACCTTTAAGAAGGTGCAAACTATTTACAAGAAAGTTCAAATCATGCACAGTCCATGATTTCGCAGTTTGTGTAACTTTGTGCAAAACTTCAAGAAAACAACAATAGTGACCCCGGGTCAACAAAGGGGTCACCTTTCTTAAAGTTTACCCTGGACGGGTTTAGCAGCAACTTAAAGAACAAACAGTAACTATTTACATTTTCAGGTTTCCGAGGTTTAGTTGAACGGCTTCCAGTGCTGCACCTGGCACTTAACCCCTCTTGGCCTGGGCAAAGTGAGGTCCAGGGTTACACCCAGTGCTGGACAAACGCCGTTAATCCGTCTTTCATGTACGATTAAATCATGCGCAGTGATGGAGGTCTGCGCAGCTTGAGTATGGGCATCTGCTGCAGCAGAGGTAGCGGCTGCTGCAAGATCAGTCACTGGAACGGAGTCAGCAGCTGTGGCACTAGCAGTCACTGGAGTGGTGTCGGTCGTCAGGGCAGGGTGGCTCTTCCTACCTGCTTCAGATGCGGTTCTCCCGGTGCCGGTCTGCTCCGTCTCCGCTGGGGTCTGGAACGCTGGCTGCGGGGCCTTGTGCTGCGACGCTGTCATCTCTGCTTGCAGCACCTCGCTTTCCGGCAGGGCCTTGCTTTCCAGCTTCGGAGCGCTGGGACTTCTTTCCTGCTCCGGACCAGATGAGGCTGCCGACAGATGTCTGGTGAGGCTCCTGATGATGGCCTTCTTCCACCCGGCCTCAGTGCTCAGCTGCGTCCGCCGGGGTCGGTCGCTGAGCTCGTCCACTCCGGCCTGCAGGAATTCAGCATCAGCGGTGGAGGTCTGGCTGCGGTGCCTCTCCGGGTAGCTGGGGGAGTCCTCGGCTCCGACCCCACGCTCCGGCTCCGGGCGGCTGGCCATGGCGTCCTCCATGTCGCTGAATTCTTCTTCCTGGTCCTTTTCCCGCTCTCTCCTCCGTGGGCGGTTCCGTTTTCTCTGTCTCTGCCCACCATTGAGGATCAGGAGGCGGATCTCGGCTGCTGACGGACACGTCCTCAAGGGGCCGAGATATTTAGACTGGGCGGCCATTGTCTTTCGCGCTCTTCAGCTTGTTCACGCCCACTTCCACGCCCTTCTTCTTCTCCTGCGCTCTCCTTAGCGCTGTAATGGCGGCGGTTTTGGCGCGAACTTTTGGCGGCAAGTGACACAGCACAGTCTTTGCAATAAAGTACAGTCCAAGCACAATAAATCACAGTTCCAAGGCACACATGACCTGATTCTTCAGGCTTAAGTAGATCCTGTTCGTGACGCCAAGTTTTGGAGCGCCCCCACACCGCCGCAGGGCCGAGGGGTACCCGGAGCCGGGCCTCGGGGATCTCAGTCCTGGGGTTGTCACGGTGGCTAGACCCGGTCCGTGGCCCTGTCTGTCAGTGGGGGACGTCCGTTGCAAATAGGTGCTGTTAACGGTGGTATAGCGGTGCAGTTGTGGGGTGCAGGTCGCGGTAAATAACGAGGACACCAGGTTGCAGTCTCTTTACCTCTTTACTGGAGATCTCTCGGTCCTCAGTCCAGAATCCGGTCCACCAGGCTGCGCAAGTCCGGCCGGTTCAATGGCACCTCCAGAGTTCTCCTCACAGGTGGAAATCAGTGCCTTCCTTCTTAGCGCTTTGTGTTGTAGTCCTTCCCTGCTGTGCTTACGGAAAGTACCCCACAACTGTTGTGTCTGTTTCTTAAGTTCCCTCACAACTCGATTAACTGATCTTCTGCTAATCTTCCGTCCCTTCCTGATGTTACAGTAAGAACGGCACCCGTTTGTCAGGTAGGCCTGGAGTTCTTCTGGGACCCTAGAGACGCCCCTCTCCCGCAATTGCCCCCCAAGACTTCATAGGTGATATGTGGTAGACAGCCCGCCTGAGACTGACTGTCCTGCCGCTGTTTGGAGTATGGCTTAAAGCTGTATATTATTCCACTCCCTCGGCGTTCCGGCCACCGGTAATGCGCCTCAGCAAGGTGCTGCCTCTTTCAACAAAACCCCTGCTGGTATTCTCCTTCTGCTCGATTTCGTTTCTCACTCAGCACAATCTATCTCGCTTCTAATCCTTTCTTAGGGCACCGCCGCTATTCTGAGCAGGCACGGTCCCGTTACGTTCTTTCAATGCCAAGCCTCTGCCAGGATCCCACCCCTGGCAGAGACCCTACTGTCTCTTCCTCCACAACACCCTCTCTCACTAGGTGTTGCTTCGTTCGATCCAGTCAGCTTTCTCTCCTAACTTCCTGCCTGACCCCCAGTTTACCCACTATGGTGGGGAGTGGCCTAATGAATAGCACCCTTAGCTCCCCCCGGAGGCCCAGCTGTGAAACATATTGGTGTCTGTGATACCTGATTGGAGGAACTCCTTCAGTGCCATCGAACGCACCGTGGCTCCCCTTAGTGGCGGAGCCACAGTACTGCAACGACCAGGACTCTGGGGCGCTGCACTCCCCCCTGGTTAAACACAGTACTCCGGGACTGGGAAGAAAACAACAATACAGGTTAGCAAAAAGACATACAAATTTGTTGAGTGCAAAACAATAAGCATACTTGAACAGGCTTCCCTTTATGGGAGGTGAGGACACTTTAACGTTACAAAACATAATCAAATATCATAGCAACAGGCTACAATTAACTCTCATTACCCAACCGGGTATTCTACTAAGTGCAAATGCTGGAACAATAAATTAACATTGCCTTTAGGAAACATACACTCTTAGTTTACCAAAGGCCTTCCTATAATCACATTACAGGGCAAGGTAACTTCACATTCTCCTACTTTGAACCTGCAGGACCGCCTGTCCCTATGGCACCAGACCTACTGCCTCTCCTTTCTTTTACAGGACCGCCCCGTTCAGCCAGGGCCTACTGCCTTTCTCTACTATACATAGTATAGACATAACATTCCTTTCAATTTGAGAGCATGGAGCCCACTCTGCTTGGCTCCTATAAGGACTCACTCACTAACCCCTACGGGTCTACTTTCTGTCCTTAGTAACGAACTAACTTTCTATGGGGACGCAGGGTTTACCTTCTATCCTCACCTTCGTTATTACTTCTTTACTTTTAGTTAAACGGAACTCTACATCTACCCCTACGGGCTTTCTATATCTTTCTCTTCAAAGAACATTATCTAGGTTTCACATTTTAAACAAATTAAACACACATAACTTTTCCATGAAAAACAGTTACATTTCCTTCAAAGCATTATCTTGACATTACTGTTCTAAAACAGTATCACTTTCAAGTTCAATTCTAACCTCCCCTTTAAGAGGAGATCAAGTCTTTCTGAGGTAGCTCTTCTTCTCAGCCTACCAGTCCATGTAAAGGCTCCGGAATAGTATCTTCGCAAAATGTCTTTAAACAAAACCAGTAGGAAGCACCTTTAAGAAGGTGCAAACTATTTACAAGAAAGTTCAAATCATGCACAGTCCATGATTTCGCAGTTTGTGTAACTTTGTGCAAAACTTCAAGAAAACAACAATAGTGACCCCGGGTCAACAAAGGGGTCACCTTTCTTAAAGTTTACCCTGGACGGGTTTAGCAGCAACTTAAAGAACAAACAGTAACTATTTACATTTTCAGGTTTCCGAGGTTTAGTTGAACGGCTTCCAGTGCTGCACCTGGCACTTAACCCCTCTTGGCCTGGGCAAAGTGAGGTCCAGGGTTACACCCAGTGCTGGACAAACGCCGTTAATCCGTCTTTCATGTACGATTAAATCATGCGCAGTGATGGAGGTCTGCGCAGCTTGAGTATGGGCATCTGCTGCAGCAGAGGTAGCGGCTGCTGCAAGATCAGTCACTGGAACGGAGTCAGCAGCTGTGGCACTAGCAGTCACTGGAGTGGTGTCGGTCGTCAGGGCAGGGTGGCTCTTCCTACCTGCTTCAGATGCGGTTCTCCCGGTGCCGGTCTGCTCCGTCTCCGCTGGGGTCTGGAACGCTGGCTGCGGGGCCTTGTGCTGCGACGCTGTCATCTCTGCTTGCAGCACCTCGCTTTCCGGCAGGGCCTTGCTTTCCAGCTTCGGAGCGCTGGGACTTCTTTCCTGCTCCGGACCAGATGAGGCTGCCGACAGATGTCTGGTGAGGCTCCTGATGATGGCCTTCTTCCACCCGGCCTCAGTGCTCAGCTGCGTCCGCCGGGGTCGGTCGCTGAGCTCGTCCACTCCGGCCTGCAGGAATTCAGCATCAGCGGTGGAGGTCTGGCTGCGGTGCCTCTCCGGGTAGCTGGGGGAGTCCTCGGCTCCGACCCCACGCTCCGGCTCCGGGCGGCTGGCCATGGCGTCCTCCATGTCGCTGAATTCTTCTTCCTGGTCCTTTTCCCGCTCTCTCCTCCGTGGGCGGTTCCGTTTTCTCTGTCTCTGCCCACCATTGAGGATCAGGAGGCGGATCTCGGCTGCTGACGGACACGTCCTCAAGGGGCCGAGATATTTAGACTGGGCGGCCATTGTCTTTCGCGCTCTTCAGCTTGTTCACGCCCACTTCCACGCCCTTCTTCTTCTCCTGCGCTCTCCTTAGCGCTGTAATGGCGGCGGTTTTGGCGCGAACTTTTGGCGGCAAGTGACACAGCACAGTCTTTGCAATAAAGTACAGTCCAAGCACAATAAATCACAGTTCCAAGGCACACATGACCTGATTCTTCAGGCTTAAGTAGATCCTGTTCGTGACGCCAAGTTTTGGAGCGCCCCCACACCGCCGCAGGGCCGAGGGGTACCCGGAGCCGGGCCTCGGGGATCTCAGTCCTGGGGTTGTCACGGTGGCTAGACCCGGTCCGTGGCCCTGTCTGTCAGTGGGGGACGTCCGTTGCAAATAGGTGCTGTTAACGGTGGTATAGCGGTGCAGTTGTGGGGTGCAGGTCGCGGTAAATAACGAGGACACCAGGTTGCAGTCTCTTTACCTCTTTACTGGAGATCTCTCGGTCCTCAGTCCAGAATCCGGTCCACCAGGCTGCGCAAGTCCGGCCGGTTCAATGGCACCTCCAGAGTTCTCCTCACAGGTGGAAATCAGTGCCTTCCTTCTTAGCGCTTTGTGTTGTAGTCCTTCCCTGCTGTGCTTACGGAAAGTACCCCACAACTGTTGTGTCTGTTTCTTAAGTTCCCTCACAACTCGATTAACTGATCTTCTGCTAATCTTCCGTCCCTTCCTGATGTTACAGTAAGAACGGCACCCGTTTGTCAGGTAGGCCTGGAGTTCTTCCGGGACCCTAGAGACGCCCCTCTCCCGCAATTGCCCCCCAAGACTTCATAGGTGATATGTGGTAGACAGCCCGCCTGAGACTGACTGTCCTGCCGCTGTTTGGAGTATGGCTTAAAGCTGTATATTATTCCACTCCCTCGGCGTTCCGGCCACCGGTAATGCGCCTCAGCAAGGTGCTGCCTCTTTCAACAAAACCCCTGCTGGTATTCTCCTTCTGCTCGATTTCGTTTCTCACTCAGCACAATCTATCTCGCTTCTAATCCTTTCTTAGGGCACCGCCGCTATTCTGAGCAGGCACGGTCCCGTTACGTTCTTTCAATGCCAAGCCTCTGCCAGGATCCCACCCCTGGCAGAGACCCTACTGTCTCTTCCTCCACAACACCCTCTCTCACTAGGTGTTGCTTCGTTCGATCCAGTCAGCTTTCTCTCCTAACTTCCTGCCTGACCCCCAGTTTACCCACTATGGTGGGGAGTGGCCTAATGAATAGCACCCTTAGCTCCCCCCGGAGGCCCAGCTGTGAAACATATTGGTGTCTGTGATACCTGATTGGAGGAACTCCTTCAGTGCCATCGAACGCACCGTGGCTCCCCTTAGTGGCGGAGCCACAGTACTGCAACGACCAGGACTCTGGGGCGCTGCACACTGGCTGCCCATTCATTATAGAATCCAATTCAAAGTACTTTTTCTCACCGACAAAGCTCTCCACAGTGCGGCACCCCCTTACATCTCCTCCCTCATTTCGGTCTATCGGCCTAACCGACCACTGCGCTCTGCAAACGACTATCGACTAACCTCTGCACTAATCCGTACGTCCCACTCCTGACTCCAAGACTTCTCCCATGCTGCACCAATCCTTTGGAATGCTCTACCCCAATATATTAGGACCATCCACAATTTGCATACTTTTAGGCGCTCCCACAAAACACATTTGTTCAGAGCAGTCTATCACATTCACTAATCAAAGTCATTTTATGTTTGTGTGTGTGTGTGTGTAGCCCATTCACTACTTTCATCTATGCCCCACCTCCTGAAGATGGCTGGATCATCATTGTAAATACATCATTGTAAAACCACACCTGTACTTTGTATCTCGCCCACTTCATTGTAGATTGTAAGCTCTTATGAGCAGGGTCGTCTTATTTTGCTTTAATTATTGTATTGTTAACGTTGTTACTTATGACTGTTGTGTTTGAAACTGTTAAACTGTATAGTGCTGCGGAATATGTTGGCACTATATAAATAAAGATTATTATTATAATTTACGTTGATAATTTTTAAGTTGTATTGTTCTCAACACATTCCACTATGTAAAGAATAAAGATTTACAACTGGAATATTTCATTAAGTGATATCTAGGATGTGAGATTTTAGTGTTCCTTTTATTTTTTTGAGAAGTATATATCTTTATACACATACAGAAATATATATACAGTATATATATATATATATATATATATATATATATATATATTATGTTATATATATATCTATATATATATTTGTCTAAGGGTTTTTCTGTCTGTCCTGGAAATCCCGCGTCTCTGATTGGTCGAGGCCGCCTGGGCCTCGACCAATCAGCGTCGGGCACAGTATTGACGTAGATGTCATAATGGTTGCCATGGCGACGATAATGTCATAAAGGTTGCCTCGACCAATCAGCGACAGGCACAGTCTGCCATGAATTCTGGAATCATCATTGTCCATATACTACGGGGACATGTGTTATGGTTCTCAATGGCAAGAGAACATAGCCCAGCAAACATACGAACTAGCTCTTGGAAGGATGGAAACTAAACTGACCATGAACTAAACCTGCCGCACAACTAACAGTAGCCGGGTAGCGTAGCCTGCGTTTATCCCTAGACGCCCAGCGCCGGCCGGAGGACTAACTAATCCTGGCAGAGGAAAATATAGTCCTGGCTCACCTCTAGAGAAATTTCCCCGAAAGGCAGACAGAGGCCCCCACAAATATTGGCGGTGATTTTAGATGAAATGACAAACGTAGTATGAAAATAGGTTTAGCAAAATTGAGGTCCGCTTACTAGATAGCAGGAAGACAGAAAAGGCACTTTCATGGTCAGCTGAAAACCCTATCAAAATACCATCCTGAAATTACTTTAAGACTCTAGTATTAACTCATAACATCAGAGTGGCAATTTCAGATCACAAGAGCTTTCCAGACACAGAAACGAAACTACAGCTGTGAACTGGAACAAAATGCAAAAACAAACAAGGACTAAGTCCAACTTAGCTGGGAGTTGTCTAGCAGCAGGAACATGCACAGAAAGGCTTCTGATTACAATGTTGACCGGCATGGAAGTGACAGAGGAGCAAGGCTAAATAGCGACTCCCACATCCTGATGGAAACAGGTGAACAGAGAGGATGATGCACACCAGTTCAATTCCACCAGTGGCCACCGGGGGAGCCCAAAATCCAATTTCACAACAGTACCCCCCCCTCAAGGAGGGGGCACCGAACCCTCACCAGAACCACCAGGGCGATCAGGATGAGCCCTATGAAAGGCACGGACCAAATCGGAGGCATGAACATCAGAGGCAGTCACCCAAGAATTATCCTCCTGACCATATCCCTTCCATTTGACCAGATACTGGAGTCTCCGTCTGGAAACACGGGAGTCCAAGATTTTTTCCACAACGTACTCCAACTCGCCCTCAACCAACACCGGAGCAGGAGGCTCAACGGAAGGCACAACCGGTACCTCATACCTGCGCAATAATGACCGATGAAAAACATTATGAATAGAAAAAGATGCAGGGAGGTCCAAACGGAAGGACACAGGGTTAAGAATCTCCAATATCTTGTACGGGCCGATGAACCGAGGCTTAAACTTGGGAGAAGAAACCCTCATAGGGACAAAACGAGAAGACAACCACACCAAGTCCCCAACACAAAGCCGAGGACCAACCCGACGCCGGCGGTTGGCAAAAAGCTGAGTCTTCTCCTGGGACAACTTCAAATTGTCCACTACCTGCCCCCAAATCTGATGCAACCTCTCCACCACAGCATCCACTCCAGGACAATCCGAAGATTCCACCTGACCAGAAGAAAATCGAGGATGAAACCCCGAATTACAGAAAAAGGGAGACACCAAGGTGGCAGAGCTGGCCCGATTATTGAGGGCAAACTCCGCTAAAGGCAAAAAAGCAACCCAATCATCCTGATCTGCAGACACAAAACACCTCAAATATGTCTCCAAGGTCTGATTCGTCCGCTCGGTCTGGCCATTAGTCTGAGGATGGAAAGCAGACGAGAAAGACAAATCTATGCCCATCCTAGCACAGAATGCTCGCCAAAATCTAGACACGAATTGGGTACCTCTGTCAGAAACGATATTCTCCGGAATACCATGCAAACGGACCACATTTTGAAAAAACAGAGGAACCAACTCGGAAGAAGAAGGCAACTTAGGCAGGGGAACCAAATGGACCATCTTAGAGAAACGATCACACACCACCCAGATGACAGACATCTTCTGAGAAACAGGAAGATCCGAAACAAAATCCATCGAGATGTGCGTCCAGGGCCTCTTCGGGATAGGCAAGGGCAACAACAATCCACTAGCCCGAGAACAACAAGGCTTGGCCCGAGCACAAACGTCACAAGACTGCACGAAGCCTCGCACATCTCGAGACAGGGAAGGCCACCAGAAGGACCTTGCCACCAAATCCCTGGTACCCAAGATTCCACGATGACCTGCCAACGCAGAAGAATGAACCTCAGAAATGACTTTACTGGTCCAATCATCAGGAACAAACAGTCTACCAGGTGGGCAACGATCAGGTCTATCCGCCTGAAACTCCTGCAAGGCCCGCCGCAGGTCTGGAGAAACGGCAGACAATATCACTCCATCCTTAAGGATACCTGTAGGTTCAGAATTACCAGGGGAGTCAGGCTCAAAACTCCTAGAAAGGGCATCCGCCTTAACATTCTTAGAACCCGGCAGGTAGGACACCACAAAATTAAACCGAGAGAAAAACAACGACCAGCGCGCCTGTCTAGGATTCAGGCGTCTGGCGGACTCAAGATAAATTAGATTTTTGTGGTCAGTCAATACCACCACCTGATGTCTAGCTCCCTCAAGCCAATGACGCCACTCCTCAAAAGCCCACTTCATGGCCAAAAGCTCCCGATTCCCAACATCATAATTCCGCTCGGCGGGCGAAAATTTACGCGAGAAAAAAGCACAAGGTCTCATCATGGAGCAATCGGAACTTCTCTGCGACAAAACCGCCCCAGCACCGATTTCAGAAGCGTCGACCTCAACCTGAAAAGGAAGAGCAACATCAGGCTGACGCAACACAGGGGCGGAAGAAAAGCGGCGCTTAAGCTCCCGAAAGGCCTCCACAGCAGCAGGGGACCAATCAGCAACATCAGCACCCTTCTTAGTCAAATCAGTCAATGGTTTAACAACATCAGAAAAACCAGCAATAAATCGACGATAAAAGTTAGCAAAGCCCAAAAATTTCTGAAGACTCTTAAGAGAAGAGGGTTGCGTCCAATCACAAATAGCCTGAACCTTGACAGGATCCATCTCGATGGAAGAGGGGGAAAAAATATATCCCAAAAAGGAAATCTTTTGAACCCCAAAAACGCACTTAGAACCCTTCACACACAAGGAATTAGACCGCAAAACCTGAAAAACCCTCCTGACCTGCTGGACATGAGAGTCCCAGTCATCCGAAAAAATCAAAATATCATCCAGATACACAATCATAAATTTATCCAAATAATCACGGAAAATGTCATGCATAAAGGACTGAAAGACTGAAGGGGCATTTGAAAGACCAAAAGGCATCACCAAATACTCAAAGTGGCCCTCGGGCGTATTAAATGCGGTTTTCCACTCATCCCCCTGCTTAATTCGCACCAAATTATACGCCCCACGGAGATCTATCTTAGAGAACCACTTGGCCCCCTTTATGCGAGCAAACAAATCAGTCAGCAGTGGCAACGGATATTGATATTTAACCGTGATTTTATTCAAAAGCCGATAATCAATGCACGGCCTCAAAGAGCCATCTTTCTTAGCCACAAAGAAAAAACCGGCTCCTAAGGGAGATGACGAAGGACGAATATGTCCCTTTTCCAAGGACTCCTTTATATATTCTCGCATAGCCGCATGTTCAGGCACAGACAGATTAAATAAACGACCCTTAGGGTATTTACTACCCGGAATCAAATCTATGGCACAATCACACTCCCGGTGCGGAGGTAATGAACCAAGCTTAGGTTCTTCAAAAACGTCACGATATTCAGTCAAGAATTCAGGAATCTCAGAGGGAATAGATGATGAAATGGAAACCACAGGTACGTCCCCATGCGTCCCCTTACATCCCCAGCTTAACACAGACATAGCTTTCCAGTCAAGGACTGGGTTATGAGATTGCAGCCATGGCAATCCAAGCACCAACACATCATGTAGGTTATACAACACAAGAAAGCGAATAATCTCCTGGTGATCCGGATTAATCCGCATAGTTACTTGTGTCCAGTATTGTGGTTTATTGCTAGCCAATGGGGTGGAGTCAATCCCCTTCAGGGGTATAGGAGTTTCAAGAGGCTCCAAATCATACCCACAGCGTTTGGCAAAGGACCAATCCATAAGACTCAAAGCGGCGCCAGAGTCGACATAGGCATCCGCGGTAATAGATGATAAAGAACAAATCAGGGTCACAGATAGAATAAACTTAGACTGTAAAGTGCCAATTGAAACAGACTTATCAAGCTTCTTAGTACGCTTAGAGCATGCTGATATAACATGAGTTGAATCACCGCAATAGAAGCACAACCCATTTTTTCGTCTAAAATTCTGCCGTTCACTTCTGGACAGAATTCTATCACATTGCATATTCTCTGGCGTCTTCTCAGTAGACACCGCCAAATGGTGCACAGGTTTGCGCTCCCGCAGACGCCTATCGATCTGGATAGCCATTGTCATGGACTCATTCAGACCCGCAGGCACAGGGAACCCCACCATAACATCCTTAATGGCATCAGAGAGACCCTCTCTGAAATTCGCCGCCAGGGCGCACTCATTCCACTGAGTAAGCACAGCCCATTTACGGAATTTCTGGCAGTATATTTCAGCTTCGTCTTGCCCCTGAGATAGGGACATCAAGGCCTTTTCCGCCTGAAGTTCTAACTGAGGTTCCTCATAAAGCAACCCCAAGGCCAGAAAAAACGCATCCACATTGAGCAACGCAGGATCCCCTGGAGCCAATGCAAAAGCCCAATCCTGAGGGTCGCCCCGGAGCAAGGAAATCACAATCCTGACCTGCTGAGCAGGATCTCCAGCAGAGCGAGATTTCAGGGACAAAAACAACTTGCAATTATTTTTGAAATTTTGAAAGCAAGATCTATTCCCCGAGAAAAATTCAGGCAAAGGAATTCTAGGTTCAGATATAGGAACATGAACAACAAAATCTTGTAAATTTTGAACTTTCGTGGTGAGATTATTCAAACCTGCAGCTAAACTCTGAATATCCATTTTAAACAGGTGAACACAGAGCCATTCCAGGATTAGAAGGAGAGAGAGAGAGAAAGGCTGCAATATAGGCAGACTTGCAAGAGATTCAATTACAAGCACACTCAGAACTGAAGGAAAAAAAAAAAAAAAATCTTCAGCAGACTTCTCTTTTCTCTCCTTTCTCTGTCAATTAATTTAACCCTTTGGGCCGGTCAAACTGTTATGGTTCTCAATGGCAAGAGAACATAGCCCAGCAAACATACGAACTAGCTCTTGGAAGGATGGAAACTAAACTGACCATGAACTAAACCTGCCGCACAACTAACAGTAGCCGGGTAGCGTAGCCTGCGTTTATCCCTAGACGCCCAGCGCCGGCCGGAGGACTAACTAATCCTGGCAGAGGAAAATATAGTCCTGGCTCACCTCTAGAGAAATTTCCCAGAAAGGCAGACAGAGGCCCCCACAAATATTGGCGGTGATTTTAGATGAAATGACAAACGTAGTATGAAAATAGGTTTAGCAAAATTGAGGTCCGCTTACTAGATAGCAGGAAGACAGAAAGGGCACTTTCATGGTCAGCTGAAAACCCTATCAAAATACCATCCTGAAATTACTTTAAGACTCTAGTATTAACTCATAACATCAGAGTGGCAATTTCAGATGACAAGAGCTTTCCAGACACAGAAACGAAACTACAGCTGTGAACTGGAACAAAATGCAAAAACAAACAAGGACTAAGTCCAACTTAGCTGGGAGTTGTCTAGCAGCAGGAACATGCACAGAAAGGCTTCTGATTACAATGTTGACCGGCATGGAAGTGACAGAGGAGCAAGGCTAAATAGCGACTCCCACATCCTGATGGAAACAGGTGAACAGAGAGGATGATGCACACCAGTTCAATTCCACCAGTGGCCACCGGGGGAGCCCAAAATCCAATTTCACAACAGACATGCATATTCTAGAATACCCGATGCATTAGAATCGAGCCACAATCTAGTATATATACATATATATATATATATATATATATATATATATATATGGAGCGCCCCCATGGGGCCTTGGGGTACTCGGTACCGGGTCCTTTTGTTCACGGGGGGATTTAAACCTTTAAAGGTTTAAACAATATTCAAGTCTTTCTTAATGAGGTAGTGCAAAGTATCAATACTCAAGTCAGTTTGCAACAGCAGGAATGACGTGAGGGACCGTTATTAACCCCCAATGTTGGTCTTGGGCGGGCTACAAGGCGTGTATCCAGACCTGGAATCCTGCCGCGCCAACGGGTATTTCTTCAGGTCTCTGTAAAACAAAGCAGTTCTCACAACAAGATTAGAAACAGTCTCTTTTAGAAGCAGTCTCTGTAAAAGCTTCCTTTGTAAAACCAGTAGGAAGCACCTTTAAGAAGGTACAAACTATTTACAAGCAAAGTTCCGATCATGCACAGTTCATGATTCTAATGTTCTTTAAAGCAACTCATGCAAACAGGTGCAAAACTTGTGCAAACATAGGATCCTCCTGGAACTGAGGACCCCTTTAAGAAATAACCCTGTTCGGGTTTTAAGCAGCAAAAGGCAAACTTGTTCCGTCATTTTTTTTACTTGGGCAATTTCCAGGGCAATACTTGGCATTGGATTCTTCCTGGCCTGGGAAGAATCGGATCCAGAATCACACATGGTGCCAGAGAAACGTCATGGGTTTGATCTTCATGAATGGTTAAGTCATGTGCAGTGATGAGAGTTTGCGTAGCTTGGGTACGCATGAGGACTGGCGAAGTTGCCACTCCTGTCTCAGTGGTGGTAATAGTACATACAGTGGTTTTTGTCACCGTACAGGCAGGAATCACAGTGGGAATAGTGGCTGTTGCAGCAGCATTGTCGCTGGATGGCGCTGCCAGTACCTTCATTTGGGCTGGCTTTGGGGCAGCGTCTCGATGTTTGTGGACATTTAAAGCATACCAACCACTTTCACCAAAATGCCTGGTGTAGGTGACACAATCCCCTGGGTACAGATACATATCTGGGTGTCCTTCCCACAAGTGAGACTCCACGTCCCTCCTGTTTACGAAGAACTCCGCATAGAGTCCCTGTTCCTTAATAAAGCCCCAGCCTTCTTGTAGCTTAAAGGTGACCACTATGCCCTGCTTACGCGGGGCCAGGTTGACAGAGCGGTCCTTGCGGGCCTGAGCCTTGGCCTGCAGATCCCTTTTATCACAGTCTCTCCCTTCTGCTTAGTGGTCCTGGGGAACCCCATGAGGGCATACACCTCTCCAGGTAGGCTGGCAGGTTTAATTGGGGCCTTTAAGAACTGCTCCATCCCCGAGGCCTGGTCCCAGGGTTCAAGATGTTGGAGCCGGCTGGACCCGCAGGGAGGTGCCGCTGCTAAGGGGCCTACCAGCAGTTCTTCGGTCACCGGGGGGCAGGGTCGGCATCCTTACCTGCCGTAGTGGTGTCTCCGGTGCCGGTCGATCCTGTCGGTGGTGGAGTCTGAAGCGGTGCTGGTGGCAGTGCTGGAAGTGGTGCTGGAAGTGGTGCTGTTGGGTCTTCTGCAGATGCTGCCCGACACGTGGCCTTGGTGCCCAGCTGCATCTGCAGGAGCTGGTCTATGAGCTCCTCCACTCCAGTCAGGACCAACGGGTGATGCCTGGCCGTGGTGTCTTTCCAGGTGGCTGGGAGAGTCCTCCGCTTCCACCCCACGCTCTGGTTCCAAGCTGCTGCCCATGGCGTCCTCCTCGTGGCTTGCTCCTTCCTGGTCTCTTTCCCGCTCTCCTCCGGTGGTGGTTCCTTTTACTTTGTCTCCTCCCGCCATTTAGGATCAGGAGGCGGATCTCGGCTGCTGACGGACACGTCCTCAAGGTACAAAGGTATTTGGACTGGGCGGCCATTATTTTTTGTGCTTCTCAGTTACTTCATGCCCATGATGGCACGCCCTTCTTCTCCAGTGCTCCTTGTGGCACGGTAATGGCGGTGGTTTTAGTGGGAATTTTTGGTGGCAAATCACAGTTCATTAGTCTCACAGTCTTTTAACGCAAATCAGTTAGGCACAGTTCTGGCACAGTCTCTAGGCGCACATGACCCAATTTTCAGGCTTTAGTAGATCCTGTTTGTGACACCAAAGTTTGGAGCGCCCCCATGGGGCCATGGGGTACTTGGTACCGGGTCCTTCGGTTCACGGGGGATGTCACGGTGGCTGACCCGGTCCGTGGCCTTGGGACATCTGTGTAAAGGGGAAAGGTCTTTAAGGGGAATGTTTGTGACGCCACCTGTGGTATTCGGTCAGGGTGACCGACGCTGCTTTAAGGGGTCCGCTGGGGTGATGTTATGGCAGCTAGATGGTATACCTTCCCACAGGTGAAGTATGTCCCCAGGGCTTCCCAGTATGTAGATGGTGGATGGTGAGAGGTGCAGAGAGGAACAAGGACACAAGGTTGCAGTCTCTTTACCTTTACTGAAGACTTCAGCATCCACAGTTCAGGGCACCAGACCATGGGGCTGGCAGAGTCTGGCCGGTTTGGAGGCAAGTCCAGAGTCCCCTTGTCCAGGTAGAAATCAGTAGCCTTCCTCTAGTGCCGTGGTGTTGTCATTCCTTACTGCCTAAGGCTTCAGAAAAGGTCCTCACAGATGTAATGTCTTTCTCTCTGTCCCCCGTATAGGATAGGACAAACCCATATGGCTGGTGGCTTGAGGCGGTTTATAGGGACTCTATCATACCCCAGCCTCTAAGGGGTGCCACCGTGCCTCCTGGGTGTAGGGCAGACAGGTAACGTGAAATTAGCTGTCCTGCTGTTCTCTGGAGCAAGGCATAAAGGTTGTTACTCCCTCTGTGTTCCGGCTACCGGGCTTCTGCGCCTCAGAAGGGGGAAGCCTGTGTAGGGCTGGTCCCCTTCTGGTATCCTCTCCTTTGCTGCGACTTCCTTCACGCTCGCTGCAATACAGTTCTGCCTTCTGAATGTCTCTTTCTAGGAGCTGCAGCTCTGAGGGCATGCACAGCTCCGTGTCCTTTCTCCTTCGTTCACTGACAGGATCCCACCCCTGTCAGGGACCAACTAGCTGAGCTGAGCTCAGCCAGCAACTGACTAACTTTCCCTACAGGTGACCAGTTTTACCTATGTGGGGAGTGACCTAATAAATAGGAGCAAGAGCTCCCCCTGGTGGCCTGGAGTGTGAAATATGTTGCATGTTTGTGATACCTTGATGCAGTTATCCTTCTTTGCCTCCAAATGTAGCATCACTCTCCCCGAGAGGAAAGCAATACCACTGCAACGACCAGGACCCTGGGGCGCCGCACTTATATATATTCTGATGTGGACAAAATTACTGGTGTCTTTGAGTTAAAGTAAGGAAAACACACAATGTTCGCTGAAATAACTTTTTGACCAAGACATCAATAGATGTTGACATTATACAGTAATTGACCTTGGAGTTGACCTCTAACCTCTTTGGAAGTTGTTCTGTTCTCTATGATTACCATTCATATTATAAGTCTCCTCAATTTGTTATTTTCCTCTTGTGGCCACATCCAGGTAGGTTGGCTACTTCTGAAAATGTGAAACTGTAGTAACATCAAGCTGTTTGGAGATGGTCTTATAGCTTTAGCCTTTACTACATTTGACTATAATCTTTCCAATCTCCTGAAACAACTTTCTTCTTAGCTTTCTTTGGTCTATGATCACACTACAAATGGACAGACTGAGTGATTAATGTTTGCTACCACCTGGGATGCTATCTACAGGGTACACCTGAGTTTGCCTTCCCGTATGGTCAAATTATTTTCAATCTTTTCTA
Organism: Ranitomeya variabilis; assembly: GCF_051348905.1. Taxonomy (NCBI): domain Eukaryota; kingdom Metazoa; phylum Chordata; class Amphibia; order Anura; family Dendrobatidae; genus Ranitomeya; species Ranitomeya variabilis. Next base: position 814,040,852 of record NC_135233.1, read on the forward strand.
GGGGTACTATCATTTTTGTCCAGGCTATTTTCAGGGTTTTTTTCTGTTGAAACTCAAAGGCTAAGTTGGATTTTCATTAGTTAATAGTCAGTAAATTTAAACTGAAAATTATTTTTATCAGTTTCAAATTATTTCAGCATTTATTGTGGGTTTCTTCTATTTTAACAGGAGGTACCAAGAATTTTGTTCACATGTGCATATATTTTTATTTTAGTTTTAAGTCCCCCTAAGGGCTGAACCTTGAACCTGCATTCATTTGATCACTTGTTCTTTATTCTCCAGTAATATATTGACCTCAGCAAAACTACTTACTAATCTTGTTATACAGAGAGGAAACTATAATATCATGTTACATATAGATGAAAAACGGGAAAAGGCATGCGATAAATTTTTTTTAAAATTTTGTCTAGATTGTTTCAGAAACATTAGGTCAAGACAGAAATAGATATTCTGCAATAAGAAGCCTTCTTAAATAGGCTAAAATTACTAGCTCTGATAGGAAAAGAAAAGTTCTATTGGAATAAAAAAAAAATTGAAGGAATTACAGAATAACAAAAGATAGGTACAAAAAAGGTTAGCCCACTGTTACTTATCACAATCACTGAATAAACTATACAAAATATTTACTTTTATGGTATGTGCATACGTTGCGGATTTGCCTGTGTAATTTTCTGCGCAGATTCTTCCTCTCTTGGCAGAAACCACAGGTGAAAATCCTCTTGTTTTTTATGCGTTTTTTAATGCATTATTGATGTGGAATTGATGCGGATTTTCATACTTTTTTTTTCATGCGGATTTGTATGCGTTTTGGTAAGCTAAATAAAGATATATTATTTAACCAAAATTAAAATGTCATTTCCTTGTCCGTCCTCTTCTTTTACATACTCCATTGAAGAATAATGTTTACACATAGATAGATAGATAGATAGATAGATAGATAGATAGATAGATAGATAGATCGATCTATAGATAGATAGATAAATCTATACATAGATAGATAGATAGATAGATAGATAAATAGATAGATAGATAGATAGAGATAAATAGAGATAGATGTATCTATAGATAATTTAAAAAAAGAGGCAGCACTCCATTGTTCCAGTGAAGAAATGTGCAGGGTTTAATTTACCCACATGTTCAGGCAACATTTCAGCTCGCAATGCTTTAAAGGCTCATTGCGAGCTGAAACGTTGCCTGAACATGTGGGTAAATTAAACCCTGCACATTTCTTCACTGGAACAATGGAGTGCTGCCTCTTTTTTTGAAATTATATGGAATTTGGATGATCGGTGGACTGGTTGTCTGGGGGCCTTGCACCTGAAGATAAGTATCTCTGTGCTGTTCCTTTTTTTCTCGTTATATCTATAGATAGATAGATCTATAGATAGATATATAGATAGATATATTGATAGATAGATAATACCAAGCCCAATGTTTAGTAATAAACATAATAAAATGGTACATAAAGAGTTAAATAAAGACACATACAAAATCTGCGTTAGGCTGGGGTCACACTTGTGACAAACTCGCACAAGTCTCACACCTCAGTACCTGGCACTGCTGCCGGCATTTGGACCGTAGCATTTAGCTGCATAGAAATACATGCAGCAGCAACTCTGATCCTGAGTGTCAGCGGCAGTGTCGGGTATTGAGATGCGAGACTCATCAGAGTTTCTCACAAGTCTGACCCTGGCCTTAAACGCAATATCTGTTTAATTTAAAAAAAAGGGAAAAAACATTGAGTGTGCTCCCGCACAATTTTCCAAACCAGAGAGGGAAAATGTTATGGTTAGGGCATGGTTTATGTCCTGTTCTCTCAGAGTTAATATTGTTGGCCTCTCTTTCAAGATGGGAGGGGTATTTATACTCACTCCTAGCTGGGTTTCAGTGTCAGCTATATGTTCTGCTTCAGTCTGTGTGCTTGACCCCTGGAGTGTGTGCTGTCATGATTCCCCAATGGCATGGGAACATCAGAAACACAAAATAACAGACTAGCCCTCGGGTGATGGAAACTCAAGCTGACCGTGACCTAAATCTACCACACAACTAACAGTAGCCAGGAAGCATTCCTACAGCTGCCTAGATGCCATGCGCCAGCCGGAGAACTAACTACGCCTGGAAGAGGAAGGAATAGACCTGGCTTACCTCTAGTGAAATTCCCCAAAGATGATAGTAGCCCCCACATATATTAACGGTGAGTTCAGAGGAAAAGACATACACAGTATGAAGGTAGATTTAGCAAAGCGAGGTCCACTTACTAGATAGAGGAAGGATACAAAAGAGGACTTCACGGTCAGCTGAAAAACCCTTTCAAAAACCCATCCTGAAATTACTTTAAGACTCCTGTGTCAACTCATGACACAGGAGTGGCAATTTCAGTCCACAAGAGCTTCCAGTAACAGGAACAGACAAACTGTAAACTAGACAAAAAATACAAAACAAAAAGGACAAGAGTCCACTTAGCTGATCAGCAGACTGGTAGCAGGAACATGCAACTGAAAGACTCAGGTTACAATGATGACCGGCAAGGAAGTGACTGGAGAGCAAGGCTAAATAGGGAACTCCCAAAACTGATGGAAGCAGGTGAGCTGAGGCAGAAAAGAACACACAAGTCTCCAGTACCACCAGCCACCACTAGGGGAGCCCAAAAAGCGGATCACAACAGTACCCCCCCCTTAAGGAGGGGGCACCGAACCCTCACAAGAACCGCCAGGGCGACCTGGATGAGCCCTATGAAAGGCACGAACCAAATCCGAGGCATGAACATCAGAGGCAGTTACCCAAGAATTATCTTCCTGACCATAGCCCTTCCATTTAACCAGATACTGGAGTCTCACTGGAGTCTCCGCCTGGAAATACGGGAGTCCAAGATCTTCTCTATAACATACTCCAATTCACCCTCAACCAGCACAGGAGCAGGAGGCTCAGCAGAAGGAACCACCGGCACCTCGTATCTCCGCAACAACGACCGATGGAACACATTATGGATAGCGAAAGATGCCGGGAGGTCCAAACGAAAGGAAACAGGGTTAATAATCTCCAAAATCCTATAGGGACCGATGAACCGAGGCTTAAATTTAGGAGAAGAAACCCTCATTGGGACAAAACGGGAAGACAACCACACCAAGTCCCCAACACGAAGGCGAGGACCAACCCGACGCTGGCGGTTAGCAAACCGCTGAGTCCTCTCCTGGGACAAATTCAAATTATCCACCACTTGTTCCCAAATCCGATACAACTGATCCACCACAGCATCTACTCCAGGACAATCCGAAGACTCCGCCTGACCAGAAGAAAAACGGGGATTTAACCCCGAATTGCAAAAGAAAGGGGAAACCAAAGTGGCCGAACTAGCCCGATTATTAAGAGCAAACTCCGCCAACGGCAAAAAGGCAACCCAATCATCCTGATCCGCAGACACAAAACACCTCAAATACGTCTCCAAAGTCTGATTAGTTCGCTCCGTCTGGCCATTAGTCTGAGGATGGAAGGCAGACGAAAAAGACAAATCAATGCCCAACCTGGCACAGAATGCCCGCCAAAATCTAGAAACGAACTGGGTACCCCTATCAGAAACGATATTTTCAGGACTACCATGCAAGCGAACCACATTTTGAAAAAACAAAGGAACCAACTCAGACGAGGAAGGCAACTTCGGCAATGGCACCAAATGAACCATCTTAGAAAAACGGTCACACACCACCCAGATAACAGACATCCTCTGAGAGACAGGAAGATCAGAAATAAAGTCCATCGAGATGTGCGTCCAAGGCCTCTTCGGAATAGGCAAGGGCAACAACAACCCGCTAGCCCTAGAACAACAAGGCTTGGCCCGAGCACACACATCACAAGACTGCACAAAAACACGCACATCTCGAGACAGAGATGGCCACCAGAAGGATCTAGCCACCAAATCCCTGGTACCAAAAATTCCAGGATGACCCGCCAGCGTAGAAGAATGAACCTCCGAGATGACTCTACTGGTCCAATCATCAGGAACAAACAGTCTACCAGGTGGACAGCGATCAGGTCTATCCGCCTGAAACTCCTGCAAAGCACGTCGCAGATCTGGGGAAATAGCGGATAATATCACCCCATCCTTAAGGATACCTGTAGGTTCCGAATCACCAGGGGAATCAGGCTCAAAACTCCTAGAAAGGGCATCTGCCTTCACATTCTTAGAACCTGGTAGATATGAGACCACAAAATTAAACCGAGAGAAAAACAATGACCAGCGCGCCTGTCTAGGATTCAGGCGCCTGGCAGACTCAAGATAAATCAGATTCTTGTGATCAGTCAAAACCACCACCTGATGTTTAGCACCCTCAAGCCAATGATGCCACTCCTCAAATGCCCACTTCATGGCCAAAAGCTCCCGATTACCGACACCATAATTTCTTTCGGCGGCAGAAAATTTTCGAGAAAAGAACTCACAAGGTCTCATCACTGAGCAATCGGAACTTTTCTGCGACAAAACCGCCCCCGCTCCGATCTCGGAAGCATCGACCTCAACCTGAAAGGGGAGAGAGACATCAGGCTGGCGCAACACAGGGGCAGACGAAAAGCGGCGCTTAAGTTCCCGAAAGGCCTCCACAGCGGCAGAGGACCAATTGGCAACATCAGCACCCTTCTTAGTCAAATCCGTAAGAGGCTTAGCAACACCAGAAAAACCAGTTATAAATCGACGATAAAAATTAGCAAAGCCCAAGAACTTCTGAAGACCCTTTAGAGAAGTAGGCTGCGTCCAGTCACAAATAGCCCGAACCTTGACAGGGTCCATCTCAACAGAAGAAGGGGAAAAAATGTACCCCAAAAAGGAAATCTTTTGAACCCCAAAAACACACTTAGAACCCTTTACACACAGAGAATTCTCCCGCAAGACCTGAAAAACCCTCCTGACCTGCTGAACATGAGACTCCCAGTCCTCAGAAAAAATCAAAATATCGTCCAAATACACAATCATAAATTTATCCAGATATTCACGGAAAATATCATGCATAAAGGACTGAAAAACTGAAGGTGCATTAGAAAGGCCGAAAGGCATTACTAAATACTCAAAGTGGCCCTCAGGCGTATTAAAAGCGGTTTTCCACTCATCCCCTTGCTTAATTCGCACCAAATTATACGCCCCACGGAGATCAATCTTGGAGAACCACTTAGCCCCCCTTATGCGAGCAAACAAATCAGTAAGCAGCGGCAACGGATACTGATATTTGACAGTAATTTTATTCAGGAGACGATAATCAATACAAGGCCTCAGCGAGCCATCCTTTTTAGAGACAAAGAAAAACCCAGCTCCTAAAGGTGATGAAGAAGGACGAATATGTCCCTTTTCCAGGGACTCCTTAACATACTCTCGCATGGCAGCATGCTCAGGTACAGATAGGTTAAACAAACGACCCTTTGGAAATTTACTGCCTGGAATCAGATCTATGGCGCAATCACACTCTCTGTGGGGAGGGAGAGAACCAATTTTAGGCTCTTCAAAAATATCCCCAAAATCCGACAAAAATGCCGGAACCTCAGAGGGAATAGATGACGAGATAGAAACCAAAGGTATGTCCCCATGAGCCCCCCGACACCCCCAGCTTAACACAGACATAGTTTTCCAGTCCAGTACTGGGTTATGAGATTGCAACCATGGTAATCCAAGCACTAACACATCATGTAAATTATGCAACACGAGGAAGCGAATCATCTCCTGATGGTCTGGAGTCATACGCATAGTCACTTGCGTCCAGAACTGTGGTCTATTACAAGCCAGAGGTGTAGAATCAATACCCTTCAGAGGTATAGGAACTTCCAGAGGCTCCAAATCAAACCCACAGCCCCTGGCGAAGGACCAATCCATGAGACTCAGAGCGGCGCCAGAGTCCACATAGGCATCCACGGTAACTGATAATGAACAAATCAGAGTTACAGACAGAATAAATTTAGACTGTAAAGTGCCAATAGAAACAGACTTGTCAACCTTCCTAGTACGTTTAGAGCATGCTGATATAACATGCGCGGAATCACCACAGTAGAAGCACAAGCCATTTTTGCGCCTATAATTCTGCCGCTCGCTTCTTGACAGAATTCTGTCACATTGCATTTTCTCTGGCGTCCCTTCAGAAGATACCGCCAAATGGTGCACGGGTTTGCGCTCCCGCAAACGCCGATCAATCTGAATCGCCATTGTGATGGACTCATTCAGACCTGTGGGCGTAGGAAACCCCACCATGACATCCTTAACGGCATCAGAAAGGCCTTCTCTGAAAATTGCCGCTAGGGCACACTCATTCCACTGAGTAAGCACAGACCATTTACGAAATTTTTGGCAGTATATCTCAGCTTCATCTTGCCCTTGAGACAGGGCTATTAAAGCTTTTTCAGCTTGAATCTCCAAATTAGGTTCCTCATACAGCAACCCTAAAGCCAGAAAAAACGCATCCACATTGAGCAACGCAGGATCCCCTGGTGTCAATGAAAATGCCCAATTTTGAGGGTCACCTCGCAGCAAAGAAATCACAATCTTAACCTGCTGAACAGGATCTCCAGAGGAGTGAGGTCTGAGAGAAAGGAATAATTTACAATTACATTTGAAATTCAGAAACCGAGATCTATCTCCGGAAAACACCTCTGGTGTAGGAATCTTAGGTTCAGAAATAGGAGTACATATAACATAATCTTGTAAATTCTGAACCTTCGTAGCAAGATTATTTAAACCTGCAGCCAAACTCTGAGAGTCCATTCTAACACCGGAGAGATCAGAGCCATTCAAGGATTAGAAGGAGAGAAAGGCAAGGCTGTAAATAGAGCAGAAATACAACTGAGCCAACTAAGTAGCAAACATGTGAGGAAAAAAAAAAAAAAAAAAAAATCTACAGACTTCTTTTACTCTCCTTTCTTCTGCCAATTGCTTTAACAGTGGCCGGTCATACTGTCATGATTCCCCAATGGCATGGGAACATCAGAAACACAAAATAACAGACTAGCCCTCGGGTGATGGAAACTCAAGCTGACCGTGACCTAAATCTACCACACAACTAACAGTAGCCAGGAAGCATTCCTACACCTGCCTAGATGCCATGCGCCAGCCGGAGAACTAACTACGCCTGGAAGAGGAAGGAATAGACCTGGCTTACCTCTAGTGAAATTCCCCAAAGATGATAGTAGCCCCCACATATATTAACGGTGAGTTCAGAGGAAAAGACATGCACAGTATGAAGGTAGATTTAGCAAAGCGAGGTCCACTTACTAGATAGAGGAAGGATACAAAAGAGGACTTCACGGTCAGCTGAAAAACCCTTTCAAAAACCCATCCTGAAATTACTTTAAGACTCCTGTGTCAACTCATGACACAAGAGTGGCAATTTCAGTCCACAAGAGCTTCCAGTAACAGGAACAGACAAACTGTAAACTGGACAAAAAATACAAAACAAAAAGGACAAGAGTCCACTTAGCTGATCAGCAGACTGGTAGCAGGAACATGCAACTGAAAGACTCAGGTGACAATGATGACCGGCAAGGAAGTGACTGGAGAGCAAGGCTAAATAGGGAACTCCCAAAACTGATGGAAGCAGGTGAGCTGAGGCAGAAAAGAACACACAAGTCTCCAGTACCACCAGCCACCACTAGGGGAGCCCAAAAAGCGGATCGCAACAGTGTGCCCGGCTTACATTGTGTTTATCTTGCTTTCCATGCGTTACTCCATTTGTTTTCCTGGATTACTGAACTCTGGCTTTGCTTCTGACTATCCCCTTGTCATTCCCTTTTGGTACCTTGTGATCTCCTGGCTCTGATCTCTGCTTGTTTGATTAATTCTCTAGTAGTGTTGAGCATTCCGATACCGCAAGTATCGGGTATCGGCCGATACTTGCGGGTATCGGAATTCCGATACCGAGATCCGATACTTTTGTGGTATCGGGTATCGGTATCGAAACAACATTAATGTGTAAAATAAAGAATTAAAATAAAAAATATCGCTATACTCACCTCTCCGACGCAGCCTGGACCTCACCGAGGGAACCGGCAGTGTTCTTTGCTTAAAATGCGCGCGTTTACTTCCTTCTGTGACGTCACGGCTTGTGATTGGTCGCGTGCCGCCCATGTGGCTGCGACGCGACCAATCACAGCAAGCCGTGACGTAATTTTCAGGTCCTCAATGCCTAATTCTAGGCATTCAGGATTTTAAAATTACGTTCCGGCTTGTGATTGGTCGCGTCGCGGTCACATGGGCGACGCGACCAATCACAAGCCGTGATGTCACGGGAGGCAGGAAACGCGCGCATTTTAAAATTACGTCACGGCTTGTGATTGGTGCAGCCCATGTGACCGCGACGCGACCAATCACAGCAAGCCGTGACGTAATTTTAAAATGCGCGCGTGTCCAGCCTCCCGTGACGTCACGGCTTGTGATTGGTCGCGTCGCCCATGTGACCGCGACGCGACCAATCACAAGCCAGAACGTAATTTTAAAATCCTGAAGGACCTGAAATTACGTCACGGCTTGCTGTGATTGGTTGCGTCGCGGCCACATGGGCGACGCGACCAATCACAAGCCGTGACGTCACGGGAGGCTGGACACGCGCGCATTTTAAAATGCACGCGTCTCCTGCCTCCCGTGACGTCACGGCTTGTGATTGGTCGCGTCGCCCATGTGACCGCGACGCGACCAATCACAAAGCCGGAACGTAATTTTAAAATACTGAATGCCTAGAAGGACCTGAAAATTACGTCATGGCTTGCTGTGATTGGTCGCGTCGCGGCCACATGGGCGGCACGCGACCAATCAGAAGCCGTGACGTCACGGAAGGAAGGAAAAGCGCGCATTTTAAGCAAAGAACGCTGCCGGTTCCCTCGGTGAGGTCCAGGCTGCGTCGGAGAGGTGAGTATAGCAATATTTTTTATTTTAATTCTTTATTTTACACATTAATATGGTTCCCAGGGCCTGAAGGAGAGTTTCCTCTCCTTCAGACCCTGGGAACCATCAGGGATACCGTTCGATACTTGAGTCCCATTGACTTGTATTGGTATCGGGTATCGGTATCGGATTAGATCCGATACTTTGCCGGTATCGGCCGATACTTTCCAATACCGATACTTTCAAGTATCGGACGGTATCGCTCAACACTAATCATCACTTTTTTCCTTACCAGTAGTCAAAGTATCCCCCTTCCTGGTTTTTCCTTTTAAACATTCCTCCTGTGTTTTTATTTTGTTGTCCCTATATGCACCATTTATCAAATTTTTCGGGTATCTTTTTTCCTTAAATTTTCTTTTTAAAATTTTAGACTGAGCTACATAATCAGATTCTCTCGTACAATTCTTTCTGATGCGATAAAATTGGCTGTGGGGTATATTAACCTTCCACTTCTTGTAATGTGCACTATTGAAATCTAAAAAGCCATTTGAACTTTTTTGAAGTGGGATTTCTTGATTATTTTTTTCCCACTATGGCTGATCTCTAAATCAAGAAATACCATTTTTTCTTTATTAATTTGTGATGTAAATGTAATCCCCCAGGTGTTATTATTGAGCTCCTTTATTAATTGTGCCGCTTCATCCTCTTTCCCCTTCCATATGATAATCAGATCGTCTATGAAGCGCTTATAAAGGGAATTGTTGGCAATTAAATTGGCCTTCGAAGAATGGAGGAATTTTCTGGAGGGGGCTGCTCATCCCATTACGGTCATCACTGATCATAAAAATTTGGCCTATATTGAGTCTGCTAAGAGATTGACCCCCAGACAGGCTCTGTGGGCACTTTTTTTATCGGTTTCATTTTACCATTACGTTCTAACCAGAGTCTAAAAATGTAAAGGCGGATGCCTTATCTCGAAGTTTTGATTCTGTGTCCCATCCAGAACCTCCTTCCTCCATTCTTCAACAGGGAGTGGTTGTGGCAGAAGTCTCATCTGAGTTACAGAGAGAGATTTTGGAAGCACAAGCTCCCAGGAATAAACCCCCAGGTAAACTGTCTGTACCCGATCATTTCCATCTGACACTTCTGCAAGAATTCATGATTCTGTGTTGAGTGCACACCCTGGGACTGCGCCTACCTGGGGGGCAGTAGCTAGGAATTTTTGGTGGCCCTCTATGGGTACTGATATCAAAGAGTATGTGAATACTTGTGAGGTGTGTGCTCGTTCTAAGAGCTCTCTGGTACGGCCGGCCGTTGAATTGGTACCTTTGCCAATTCTGGATAAAACTTGGACACATCTGTCCATGGATTTTATCACTAATCTTCCATCTTCCAAGGGCAACTCTGTAGTTTGGGTAGTGGTTGATAGGTTTTCGAAGCAAGCCCATTTTGTGCCGTTACCTGCGTTATCTTCTGCTGAAACCTTAGCTCGCTTGTTTATTCAACATATAGTTCGGTGTCATAGGGTCCCTGTGAATGTGGTGTCTGACAGGGGTGTGCACGCACGTCAATAGTTAACAACAGCCGCCAGCCAATTGGAGGCTGGCAGCTGAAGTCGGCCGCCCGCAGCGCACACGTCGCCGGCATCTGATGTCATTGTCAGTCGCCGGCGTCTGACGTCATTGTCAGTCGCCGGCGAGTGTGCGCTGCTGGAGGGAGCTCGCCGCCTGGATCGCTGGTCAGGTGAGGAGATGTTTGGGGTTTTTTTTATAACGGTGGACACACTGGGGGCAATGCTGGAGACACTGGGGCAGATTGCTGGAGACACTGGGGGCAATGCTGGAGACACTGGGGCAGATTGCTGGAGACACTGGGGGCAATGCTGGACACACTGGGGCAATGCTGGACACACTGGGGCAGATTGCTGGAGACACTGGGGCAATGCTGGAGACACTGGGGCAGATTGCTGGACACACTGGGGGCAATGCTGGACACACTGGGGCAGATTGCTGGAGACACTTGGGCAGATTGCTGGAGACACTGGGGCAGATTGCTGGACACACTGGGGCAATGCTGGAGGACACACTGGGGCAGATTGCTGGAGACACTGGGGCAATGCTGGAGACACTGGGGCAGATTGCTGGAGACACTGGGGCAGATTGCTGGACACACTGGGGCAATGCTGGAGGACACACTGGGGCAGATTGCTGGAGACACTGGGGTAATGCTGGAGACACTGGGGCAGATTGCTGGACACACTGGGGGCAATGCTGGAGGACACACTGGGGGCAATGCTGGAGACACTGGGGCAATGTTGGAGACACTGGGGCAATGCTGGAGACACTGGAGCAATGCTGGAGACACTGGGGCAGATTGCTGGACAGACTGACGGCAATGCTGGACATACTGGGGCAGATTGCTGGACACACTGGGAGTAATATGCTGGAGACATTGGGGCAGCTTGCTGGACAGACTGACGGCAATGCTGGACAAACTGGGGCAGATTGCTGGACACACTGGGGGCAATGCTGGAGGACACACTGGGGGCAATGCTGGAGACACTGGGGCAATGCTGGAGACACTGGGGCAATGCTGGAGACACTGGAGCAATGCTGGAGACACTGGGGCAGATTGCTGGACAGACTGACGGCAATGCTGGACATACTGGGGCAGATTGCTGGACACACTGGGAGTAATATGCTGGAGACATTGGGGCAGATTGCTGGACAGACTGACGGCAATGCTGGACAAACTGGGGCAGATTGCTGGACACACTGGGGGCAATGCTGGAGGACACACTGGGGGCAATGCTGGAGACACTGGGGCAATGCTGGAGACACTGGGGCAATGCTGGAGACACTGGAGCAATGCTGGAGACACTGGGGCAGATTGCTGGACAGACTGACGGCAATGCTGGACATACTGGGGCAGATTGCTGGACACACTGGGAGTAATATGCTGGAGACATTGGGGCAGATTGCTGGACAGACTGACGGCAATGCTGGACAAACTGGGGCAGATTGCCGGACACACTGGGGGTAATATGCTGGAGACACGGGCAGATTGCTGGACACACTGGGGGCAATGCTGGATACTCTGGGGCAATATGCTGGACATACTGGGGCAGATTGTTGAACACACTGTCTGGGGGCAATGCTGGACACACTGGGGCAATGCTGGACATACTGGGGCAGATTGCTGGACACACTGGTGGTAATATGCTGGACACACTGGGGCAGATTGCTGGACACACTGTCTGGGGCAATGCTGGACACATTGGGGCAGATTGCTGGACACTGGGGCAATATGCTGGAGTCAGACACTGGGGCAGATTGCTGGAGACACTGTCTGGGGGCAATGCTGGACACACTGGGGCAGATTGCTGGACACTGGGGCAATATGCTGGACATACTGGGGCAGATTGCTGGACACACTGGGGGTAATATGCTGGACACACTGGGGGTAATATGCTGGACACACTGGGGCAGATTGCTGGACACACTGGGGGCAGGACTGGAGGCATGGGCAGAATGTAGACACGGGGCATGATTGGAGACACGGGGCAGAATGAAAGACATGGGGCAGGATTGGATCATGGGGCAGGATGGATACGATGGAGACAGATGGGGCAGGGAGATCACATGGGGTAGAATGGATACTCATAAGTGCAGGATGGGAGAACATATGGCTGGAGCCAGGAATGAGACACATGGGGCCAGGGTGGGGAATATTATTACCATAGGGGCTAATTAAGGGATATTATTACTGCAGTGATGTATTTATTTTATTTTTTGAGTATACTGTTTTAAATGGGGGGGGCGGTCCTGTTACTGTGCAGAGTGACACTATATCGCCTTTTTTTCTCCATGTGGTGTAATGTAGAAGTTGTGAAAAAATAAGTAATGTGTTCTGCAAGCAGAGCTCGAGATAACTGTGTTATTTCCTGCAAAAACGAGTCCTGGCTGGAAGAAATGATGGCGGTCTGTGCTGGATGAAAGATGAAGGACTTCACCTAGAGACATCACTGGTGAGTCTGTGTTACCTATACACTGACACTATACACTGTATACTATATACAGAGGTCCTGTGTACAATGTCACCAGTGATCACTGTATTACCTATACATTATATACAGAGCTCCTGTGTATAATACCACCAGTGATCTCTGTATTACCTCTACACAGACACTGCATACGAAGTACAGATCTCCTGTGAATACTGGCACTTATGGTGATAGTATTGTGTTTTGTTTTTTTTTAATTACTGATCAGTATTGTAGTATTCAGTCACTATGTGGTGGTAATATGTGGTCTGGAAATGGTGTTGTGGTATTTGTCCCTTGAATGTGCTATTTGATCACCAAGTGGTGGTAATATGTGGTCTTGACATTGTGCGGTGGTATTTGTTCCTTGTATGTGATATTATTCGATCACTGCGGTTGTAATTTGTGGTCTGGTCATGGCACGGTGGTATTTGTTCCTTGTATGTGATATTATTGGTCAAAATATACCTAAATTGTATTGCAGATTTTAACAAATATTTAATAGGTTACAGTAGAGTAGGGCCCGGCCATTTTTCTGGAATAATCTGGTTCGGGTAGAACATGACCCCCGTCACATGACCCCCGTCACATGACCGGGGGGGGGGGCCCACAGTGTCTGAACAGCCCGGGGCCCTGGCTACCCTTAATCCACCCCTGCCTGAGAAGCCTGGGGGTCCAGTGGCCTCCTGTTAAGATGGGGTACTGTCATGGTAAGGACATGGTTAATGTTCTGTTCTCTCAGGGTTAATATTGTTGGCCTCTCTTTCAAGATGGGAGGGGTATTTATACTCACTCCTAGCTGGGTTTCAGTGTCAGCTATACGTTCTGCTTCAGTCTGTGTGCTTGACCCCTGGAGTGTGTGCCCGGCTTGCATTGTGTTTATCTTGCTTTCCGTGCATTACTCTGTTCATTTTCCTGGATTATTGAGCTCTGGCTTTGCTTCTGACTATCTCCTGTCTCTCCCTTTTGGTACCTTGTGATCTTCTGGCTCTGATCTCTGCTTGTTTGATTAATTCTCTAGTGCTTGTCCATTCTGTTTCCCAGCGTCTGGCACTGCCCCCTGACCTCCTCCCACTCTGTCATGTCTAAGGTCCTGTTGATTACCAGGTCACTCTGTCACATGTCTAAGGTCCTATTGGTTACCAGGTTAGTAACTCAGTGTTTAGCTCAGCTCCTTTGCTGCTGTGGTAGCCATGACAGAAAGTCAGCGACTGGGCACAGATGTTTATAGCCTGGGAAGGAGGCAATACCCATGGAGCTTCCCATGCTATTAATATCAGCTCACATCTGTATATTTAGCCTTTACTGGCTATTAAAATAGGTGGGTCCCCAAAAAAAGATCTAGGGTCCCCCCTATAATAAATAACCAGAAAAGGCTATGCAGAAAGCTGGGGGCTGATTTACTAGCCTAGGAAGGGGCAATGGATATGGGCCCCCTGGCTACAAACACCAGCTCTCAGTCGCCCCAGAAATGAGGCATCTCTAAGATGTGCCAATTCTGACACTTAGCCTCTCTCTTACCACTTGCCCTGTAGCAGTGGAGAGTGGGGTAATAGTTGTGGGGTTGATGTCACCTTTGTATTGTAAGGTGACATCAAGCTCGGCTTAGTAATGGAGAGGTGTCAACAAGACACCTGTCCATTACTAATCCTATAGCTGTTATAGGTTAAATAAAGATACGACCAGAATAAAGTATTTTAATGAAATCAAGCACAACAGTTTCCCATCTTTATTGTACTCCTAATCCATGCGACGCCTTCGATCTCCTGCAAAAAAATAAAGTAATAAATCAACACAAATACTCCCTGCTTCGATGTAATCCATTTAATAAACAACTGTCCCATGACGATCTCCCGTGTAGAGCTGTCACATCGGGAGATGAGACCAGCCTACAGGGGCCTCTGATGACACACTCCGGTCAGTGTGCCACTCTCACTTTATGGCACTACCGCTGTGTGAGAATTTTCACACGCAGCGGTGCCGCAAGAGACCGTATGAACTCCGGTGACCTCAAGGCGGCGGAGTGATCCACTGAGGGAGGATAACGTCCGGTCACTATATCACTGGAGCCCCTGTCACAACTCTCGATGTGACAGCTCTACACGGGAGATTGTCATGGGACACTTGTTATTAAATGGATTACATCAGAACAGGGAGTATACTGTTGGTTTATTATTTTATTTTTTTGCAGGCGATCGAGGGCATTGGGGATTAGCTGTGTAGTGAGTACTGTATGTGTATACAGTTAGGTCCATATATATTTGGACAGAGACAACATTTTTCTCATTTTGGTTATAGACATTACCACAATTTAATTTTAAACAAAACAATTCAGATGCAGTTGAAGTTCAGACTTTCAGCTTTCATTTGAGGGTATCCATATTAAAATTGGATGAAGAGTTTAGGAGTTTCAGCTCCTTAACCTGTGCCACCCTGTTTTTTAAAGGGACCAAAAGTAATTGGACAAATGACTCCAAGGCTATTTCATGGACAGGTGTGGGCAATCCCTTCATTATGTCATTCTCAACTAAGCAGATAAAAGGCCTGGGAGTTGATTTGAGGTGTGGTGCTTGCATTTGGAAGGTTTTCCTATGAAGTAAACATGCGGTCAAAAGTGCTCTCCATGAAGGTGAAACAAGCCATCCTTAAGCTGTGAAAACAGAGAAAAAACCCATCCGAGAAATTGCTACAATATTAGGAGTGGCAAAATGTACAGTTTGGTACATCCTGAGAAGGAAAGAAAGCACTGGTGATCTCATCAATGCAAAAAGACCTGGGCGTCCACGGAAGACAACAGTGGTGGGTGATCGCAGAATAATCTCCATGGTGAAGAGAAACCCCTTCACAACAGCCAACCAAGTGACCAACACTCTCCCGGAGGTCGGCGTATCAATATCCAAATCTATCATAAAGAGAAGACTGCATGAAAGTAAATACAGAGGGTTCACTGCACGGTGCAAGCCACTCATAAGTGTCAAGAATAAAAAGACTAGACTGGACTTTGCTAAAAAACATCTAAAAAAGCCAGCACAGTTCAGGAAGAACATTCTTTGGATAGATGAAACCAAGATCAACCTCTACCAGAATGATGGAAAGAGAAAAGTATGGCGAAGGCTTGGTACAGCTCATGATCCAAAGCATACCACATCATCTGTAAAACACGGCGGAGGCAGTGTGATGGCTTGGGCATGCATGGCTGCCAGTGGCACTGGGTCACTAGTGTTTATTGATGATGTGACACAGGACAGAAGCAGCCAAATGAATTCTGAGGTATTCAGAGCCATACTGTGTGCTCAGATCCAGCCAAATGCAGCAAAACTGATTGGTCGTCGTTTCATACTACAGATGGACAATGACCCAAAACATGAAGCCAAAGCAACCCAGGAAAGCAAAGAAGTGGAATATATCTTGAATGGCCAAGTCAGTCACCTGATCTCAACCCAATTGAGCATGCATTTCACTTGTTAAAGACTAAACTTCAGACAGAAAGGCCCACAAACAAACAGCAACTGAAAACCACTGCAGTGAAGGCCTGGCAGAGCATCAAAAAGGAGGAAACACAGCGTCTGGTGATGTCCATGAGTTCAAGACTTCAGGCAGTCATTGCCAACAAAGGGTTTTCAACCAAGTACTAGAAATGAACATTTTATTTAAAATTATTGAATCTGTCCAATTACTTTTGGTCCCTTTAAAAACAGGGTGGCACATGTTAAGGAGCTGAAACTCCTAAACCCTTCATCCAATTTTAATGTGGATACCCTCAAATGAAAGCTGAAAGTCTGAACTTCAACTGCATCTGAATTGTTTTGTTTAAAATTCATTGTGGTAATGTCTATAACCAAAATGAGAAAAATGTTGTCTCTGTCCAAATATATATGGACCTAACTGTATGTATGCACTGTATGTGTTTGTTTTTTTTACTATTCAAAACAGTAGCCAGATGATGGGACTACTACTGTCCCATCATCGTCAAATGCCAACTGACTCAAAGGAAGTCAATGGGTGCAGAAATGCTGCAGATCAGCAAAAAGAATTTACTTGCTGTGGAAAATAAAACGCTTTAAATCAGCGCTCATTTTTCCAAAGCATGTGCACACCAATTCTAGATTCCAATTGATTAACATTGGTTGTGCACAACACTGCAGATTTGATGCAATTCCGCGCATCCAAAAATGCTGCAGATACACATCAAAATCTGCAATGTGTGCACATAGCCTTAGAGAAGAATCAGATGGTTGTAAAACTCGGAAAAGGATTGCAATGCTCAGATTAGCAGCCGGCTAATCCAAAACCTGAGCACGACAGCATGTATTTTTATGCAACTGTCATGATCAGGTCGGGAGGGCCGATGGCTAGTCTCAGTATTGCGTTGTGATAAGTCAGAAGAAATAGTTGGCACTATGGGTGTGATTCATGAAGGTATTTTCACCAATTTTTTGGCATAAAACACTGTAAGATTTTGCAAAATTTTATGAGTTTTGGCATTTTTACACCAGTCCCAGCCACCTTTGACAAAAATAAGCAAAGGATAAACTCACCTAATTCATCAAAATGTATGCTTCTTTAGTGGCATTAATTAAACCAGAAATTTACTGGCGCACCTCTTATGGAATTAAAAGAAAAGGGGTTTCAAGTGTGTTACCCCCAATATAAGATACAGCGTGCAAGAGATTGTATATGCTCACGTGCCTTGGTTGTGACCTGACATAACTCCGTACTTAATAGAACAGATACCAGGAACATAGTAATAAGTAAATATCAGACGATAATAGACCCTAACAAAATATATATGCAAAAAAATAGGACAAAGCCACTCATCAAACTATAGAAATAAAGAAGAGAATGGCGTTTTCAAAGGCTAAAAGACATCTTTATTTCTGCAAAGCATTAGATGACCAACTACACTGCTCAACAAAATAAAGGGAAGACTTAAATAAAATAAATGAAACAATAAATACAAAAAGGAAAATGGATTCAAACCTACTAACAGATACTTAGTCTATATTCACATTAGAAACAATATCTTCGATCTTATAATCACAATTAATCTGAATAAATAGTTGAATCACAGTTCCATTGGATGCATTACATGATCCGCAGATATCATAAATTAATCAAGCTTTTCCTCCATGTTTTTTTTTTGCAAATATGTATAAATCACTCCAAAAAATGGGGGCGACAACAGGTAATGTCGGATGAAATACTGCAGGTAAACAAGTCAGACAGATATACAAAAATATGGAAAATGTAAAAAATATGTGAAAGAAAGGTGGTGGCAAAGTATTACTACAAGGATGAGAAATTGAATGTTTCATTTAAACCAGAGGGAGTCAAAATACCAAGAGAGAAAATCCATCTCGCTTTACACTGTAGAAGAAGTTTTTCTGCATCTCCTTCCCTTAGGCCTCGATCACACGTTCAGTATTTGGTCAGTATTTCACATCAGTATTTGTAAGCCAAATCCAGAAGTGGGTGAGAAATACAGAAGTGGTGACGTGTTTCTATTATACTTTTCCTCTGATTTTTCCTCTCCAGGTTTTGTCTTACAAATACTGATGTAAAATACTGACCAAATACTGATAGTGTAAACGTGGCCTTACTCTGTACTTGTAAGAATTAATGGCTGCTGCTCTGATCACTGTTCCATATGCCGGTGTGAAGAAATGTATTCAAACCAAACAGGAAAAAGAGTGGTGATTCCTGGGCGCTGCCACAGAGTGAAGGCAAGGGTGTGTTCTCTGCATCTGTATTCATTCATACTAACGCATTTCGAAGTTGGGTTGACTCCTAGTATGTTAATACAAAGCCACCTCCCTTATGTAGGGGAGAGAATACACTTCTACACAGCTTAAAACAATAAATAATTCATACCAATAATTTATATAACTCACATTTGTAAAATTTGCAGCAAAGAACCATTTGCGGTATATAAATGTGAATTATGTTGAGTATGTGTATCAGGTCTTAAAATTTAATAAAAAAATAAACAAGACATGTTAAGGTTTTAATAAAGTATAAATTAATAAAGATTCTGATAATATACACCCTTGTCTTCACTTTGTGGCAGTGCCCGGGATTCACCAATCCTTTTCCTGTTTGGATAGAATACTCTTAATAATAATAATAATAATCTTTATTTTTTAAAGCGCTAACATATTCCGCAGCACACATATTAACAAACCTCAATTGTTCAATTAACGTGTGCCTTAATAAATTTAACAGGCAATGCACAGAGGGAAAAACAATAGAAATTAGTGCTCTTCCAGAAGGAAAACAACATCTCTAGTGTCTTCTAGTGGTGAACAGCAAAGCAGTGCTGCCCATTGATGGTTCTCTGGTCTCCAAATGCTTCAGACAGGTTAGCTACCTACAGGGGTGGAATAACAAAAAACTTTTTTGGATTTCTGGAAGAAATTCTTTTTGCATACTTTGCATACTAAAAATACATTGTTAAGCAGCATTTACAAAGGTATTAATTTGTAGAACTGTTTAAACTGGCTGTGAGTACTGCATCATGCTATTGGTGGCACATTCGTACTTTACACGTGGTGATGCTCCGGCGACAACAATGTCTTTTTGTTGAGATAAACAATTCAATCACTTCATTGAATATAATGTGTTGTGAACCAACAAATGAGTCACAGTTGTGATAAAGTTGACAATTATTCAGGCTACATGTTCACAAAGTAAATTGACCATAAAACGAGAATCTCAAATTTGGCATGCACATAGCAAGGCTGTTGAATTTGTCAAGTTTAAACAGCTAATGGGCAAATGTATGTGCACTTGTTCAATTGTGTATTTACATATACAAATTTGTTGAGTTCCTCCTGTACTTACACATATGCAATTAATGGAATAATTTTGTCTCTGTGTAATGTGTAGCATTAACTGCTGTGAGGGAAACCTGCTAATAGACACCTGCTTATGACTCTCTATTGAGTCATCTTCGGAAGAAATATGACCTCTAGGGAGCTATGTCTGTTCCCAATAGACAGAAAAATGTGTCACACAATAGCAAATGAGGAATTTCTCCTTGGCTAAATACAGCACACGGGCATATTATGCAGACACACAGCTTGTGCTCTGAAAGAAAAATTTATAAAGCTTGCACATTTACTAAAGCAAAAGAGAGAGCGACAAGGCAGATCCAGCCAGGGGCTGTTATAATTAGACAGCTGAAGATCCTCTTTCAACCAACAAGCTTTGTCACCAGATAGTCATAACACACATTAAATCAATAAAAAATATTACTGAAAAATATAATTGGTTTTCCTGATGTGTTTAGCTATACACTTGATGATATGAATTGATGATCACTATCCTGCTAAAAAAATTGACAAATGCTTTAAAGTTATTCCAAAAAATACAGTGCAGTCTTATAAAGAAGTACATATTTAATTTTTCAGTAGCGCTAATATAACTAATTTTGAACTTCATCTTATTTGAACCCCATTAAAATCAATCTGGACCCAAACTTTGGAGCTGGAAATCTTTCCTTCCAGAAGTCCATGGGTCAGTGGGTCTGCAGCATTGAGTGGCTGAAGAGTACTGCTGAGAGATACAATTTTAGTTGTGTAATAATTTAGGACCATCTATTCAGTTATGTGAAGCTGGTAGGACAGCAATTAAAAAAGACATATAGATGCAAGAAAGAAATGTTACATTGGGCTTAGACTGTATATTAACAATAAGTATGCATTTACTGTGCTTTGTGAAAAATGAGTGATTGTGGAGATAACTATTTTAGAGATATAGTTCAGGATCAGAAGAAATATGTTATAGTAGTACACAAGAATATTCAAATACAAATAAGGTCTGCATATCATTATCAATCCTTGCTAATATCACACCCATTACATACTGTATGCTACACTGCATCTTTGCGACTAATTTTGTAGTGAAAACATGAAATGTTTTATACAGTATTATTGATTCCTAATATTGTATGACTATGGAGGAGGGCAAGGGACACCATCCTCCTCCTCTCCTCCATCTTGGCAACTCTATTCTGGCATTCCTTCAAAGTGGTGTGTTGAGTCGTCAGCGTGACCAGCACCAGAAGATTACAAGACAAGGCATCTGATGCTGTGCGATAGAAATACTTTTCTAAGCAGGTTCTCTTAGCATCTACTGACAACTACTATGACTGCTTTCTGTTAAATCCTTGGATGTCTGCTGGCCGTTTGTTGTGCAATTGTTTATTGGCCACAGCTTGCTTCTGTCCATGATTATTTGGTACATACTCTAGCCAGTTTCTGACTACTTATTGACGATTTTCAGTTTGTTTCAACTGTTTTAAGCATGGCTATGCTGCCGCCATCAATCCAAGACTACTCTGGGACCTGATTTCCTGAAACAAAGTCCAGATGCCAATATAGGGGTAAGACTAGAGTCACACAAGCGTATAAAAAAATGTATCCCATTCTCATCCAGGAAAATTTTTTTCTCACTTGTCATCCATATGCTGTCCGTGTTGTCACCGGTGTGTCACGTCGTGATGTGACTCATGGAGGATCTGGGATCACAAGGTCACAACGATTATTAGATTGCAGGTCATCTTTAGGATCCATTTGTCGTTTACCTTGAATTGGAGTGTACTTACTTTCATTTGGTGCTGAAAAGGTTAAGGACCCTTTGTCTTCTGGCTGTGAACCTGGAGCATGAGTACTCAGTTGCAGCACCTTGTGACCACTCCCTTCCACTCTATAATCCCACTGCTAGTTCCATTCCTTGCCGGTTATAGGTCATCTACACTGACCTATTTGAAAGAGCCAGTCTCTGGATAAGCTGAGGCGTTCTTCTCTGTTGCATCAGTGAACTTTCCTGTTGGAGAAGCTTAGGAGTGTTACTTGTTGGGTCTTTTCCCACAGTTCATACCTTCTTTATATTGTCTCACTGTAGTAGTTGGAATAGGGTCTCGCTGGCCTGAGAATTAGACAGGGTAAGTTCAGGGCCAGTGAGGGGTTATGCATGTGATTGTGCATGGAGGGAAGGACCCATCTAGGGATGATAGGGAGTGCAAGGATCAGACTCAGGTCTATGTTGGGAGGTGACCCCTCTCCCTTCTCCCTATTGCCAGGGTTTCCTTGAACATCTTCCCTGGTGTTGCACTACACAATGGGCATCCTTTCAGCCCCAGTGTGACACGTGTACAATTTGTAATGTTTTTCTACTCAGCAGCTACAGTCATGGTCAAAAGTGTTGGCACATGTGAAATTGTTCCAGAAAATGAAGTATTTCTCCTAAAAAAAGATTGCAATTACACGTTTTGTTATAAACATTTATGTCCATTGTGTGCATTGGAACAACACCTACAAAAATCAGAGAAAAAGGCAAAAAAAAATATAACATCAGGAGGTCTTGAGTGTTTTAACCTTAGATCACTGAATATTGTTATACTGTGTTTATGTAGAACATCGTTCTTCTAAAAAATTATTATGCCAAATTTATTAAGAATAACAAAGCGCTGTAATCCTTAATGTCTCTCCAAAAGTACTCTCCAGACATGACTGAAGAGTTCATCGAACGCAAGCAGAATAGATGAGGTAAGAGCATTTGTTCAGCGACAAAGCATGGTGGCAGTGAGAAGCATAAAACTGGGAAACAAGAGCTCTAGCCACATCCCTGTCGGTATTTGTTAATTAATTTTTGAATTTTTTTTCACCGACATTTACATATAGTTACATAGTTACATAGTTAGTAAGGCCGAAAAAAGACATTTGTCCATCCAGTTCAGCCTATATTCCATCATAATAAATCCCCAGATCTACGTCCTTCTACAGAACCTAATAATTGTATGATACAATATTGTTCTGCTCCAGGAAGACATCCAGGCCTCTCTTGAACCCCTCAACTGAGTTCGCCATCACCACCTCCTCAGGCAAGCAATTCCAGATTCTCACTGCCCTAACAGTAAAGAATCCTCTTCTATTTTGGTGGAAAAACCTTCTCTCCTCCAGACGCAAAGAATGCCCCCTTGTGCCCGTCACCTTCCTTGGTATAAACAGATCCTCAGCAAGATATTTGTATTGTCCCCTTATATACTTATACATGGTTATTAGATCGCCCCTCAGTCGTCTTTTTTCTAGACTAAATAATCCTAATTTCGCTAATCTATCTGGGTATTGTAGTTCTCCCATCCCCTTTATTAATTTTGTTGCCCTCCTTTGTACTCTCTCTAGTTCCATTATATCCTTCTTGAGCACCGGTGCCCAAAACTGGACACAGTACTGCATGTGCAGTCTAACCAGGGATTTGTACAGAGGCAGTATAATGCTCTCATCATGTGTATCCAGACCTCTTTTAATGCACCCCATGATCCTGTTTGCCTTGGCAGCTGCTGCCTGGCACTGGCTGCTCCAGGTAAGTTTATCATTAACTAGGATCCCCAAGTCCTTCTCCATGTCAGATTTACCCAGTGGTTTCCCATTCAGTGTGTAATGGTGACATTGATTCCTTCTTCCCATGTGTATAACCTTACATTTATCATTGTTAAACCTCATCTGCCACCTTTCAGCCCAAGTTTCCAACTTATCCAGATCCATCTGTAGCAGAATACTATCTTCTCTTGTATTAACTGCTTTATATAGTTTTGTATCATCTTCAAATATCAATATTTTACTGTGTAAACCTTCTACCAGATCATTAATGAATATGTTGAAGAGAACAGGTCCCAATACCAACCCCTGCGGTACCCCACTGGTCACAGCGACCCAGTTAGAGACTATACCATTTATAACCACCCTCTGCTTTCTATCACTAAGCCAGATTTACAGATTTACATCTATTTGCTCCATGTTTATGTAAGAGCAGATTAGTAGAGGCTATAAACACAAAAGAGCAATTCAATTATGGAAAGCATGCAGCAAAAATGTAGGTTAAAAAAAAAAGCTCTAAGCTTCTGACTTGAATTGATAAAACCCTTATAGCCGGATATCTAATGCATAGAATATTTGTGCTTTAGTCAGGTTCATCCTCCTTATTCCTCCTCCATATCATCATTTGCTTTGCTCGATGTTGTAGTTGTATGTGACACTTTTGTGTCACCATGAATATGCTCTAACTGCAAATGTCTATAAGCAGTTTCCAACTTCTATTTTAACCTTTTTTTATTTTGTTACTGGGAAAAAGCCATGAAATATATGACTTCAATATAATATTCTTCATTTAGCAGGTATATTACCTTTGCAATTTAGTAATGATCTGGCGTGAAATGAGCCTTATTCGTACAAGTAGAATAGCAGCTTATATCTGTCTGGTAATGTAAATCATTTATTGCATTTCAAATCCCCAGCAAGAGGATTACATTTGATGGATATAACTTTTGTCTCTGTGTTTTAGGGGCTGCAATTAAGACAATAGCATTTTGCACAGATACTGTAATATGCACAGTGTCCATGATAATTGGATCAGTAGCCTTGAGGGTTACGCAGACAGGATTTGAGACACACACACAAAAAAAAAAGAAAATGACAATGATAAGGCTTTCATTGTTCAGCAGTCTACAAAATTGGCATTTCATTCCTGCATGATAAAGCATATTGATGTAGGCCATTTGTGAGGGAAGGGAGAAGTCTGAAAATTCATCTTACACACTGAAGGGTATTAGGAATGGCTACAGTGAAGCCTATTACGAGCAGCATGGGGTAGTCTTCTATTTGTCAGTTCTTTCTCACTGTCGATGATTTGTTTGTTTTCAACAGATTTCACTTATTGGAAATGATATTTTTAATGACACTATCGCAGATGTTTCTCCGGAGGTAAGAGAGATATCACAGCATTCAAAGTGCAGACATTTCTACCTTCAGGGTTGTGCCAAATCTTGAAGAGTGGTTTTCTAATCCCAGTATAGTCTCTAGAAAATCAGCTTTAAATTAGCACATTGTGAGACCAGAGTAAATAATGAGACTAAAGGTACCTTCACACTAAGCGACGCTGCAGCGATACAGACAACGATGCCGATCGCTGCAGCGTCGCTGTTTAGTCGTTGTGTGGTCGCTAGAGAGCTGTCACACAGACGGCTCTCCAGTGACCAACGATGCCGAAGTCCCCTAGTAACCAGGGTAAACATCGGGTTACTAAGCACAGGGCCGCGCTTAGTAACCCGATGTTTACCCTGGTTACCATTGTAAAAGTAAAAAAACCCCCCACATACTCACATTCCGGTGCCCGGCATCCGCTTCCCTGCACTCCTCCTGCATCCTGTGTCAGCACCGAACATCTCCGGCATCTCCCATAGAGCAGAGCGGTGACGTCACCGCTCTGCTTTACGGCCGGCACTTACACAGGATGCAGGAGGAGTGCAGGGAAGCGGACGCCGGGCACCGGAATGTGAGTATGGGTTTTTTTTTTACTTTTACAATGGTAACCAGGGTAAACATCGGGTTACTAAGCGCGGCCCTGCGCTTAGTAACCCGATGTTTACCCTGGTTACCAGTGAAGACATCGCTGGATCGGTGTCACACACACCGATTCAGCGATGTCAGCGGGAGATCCAGCGACGAAATAAAGTTCTGGACTTTCAGCAACGACCAGCGATCTCACAGCGGGATCCTGATCGCTGCTGCCTGTCAAACACAACGATATCGCTATCCAGGACGCTGCAACGTCACGGATCTCTAGCGATATCGTTTAGTGTGAAGGTACCTTAAGGAGACTAAGAAAAGGATGGTTTGGTATATCTGTTTTTTGTGTGTGTAAAATGTAGTTTTCTTCATATCCTCAATAAAAAAAAATCTGGATTATATAGAATACAGGTTAATAGTCTTTTTGTAATTTGTGAGTAACTTTTCAGTCATATCTGCAAAGAAAATTAATTATATTAAAAACAATACCCATATTTCTCATGCTTTTCTTTGCTTTTCATTGACTTTCTTCAATAGAAAACAAGGAGTATGCAAACTGTATGGCAAGTTAGAAAAAGTCGCAGATCCAAATCCAACCACCTGAAACAAGGTTCTGTAGGCATGGATGAAGAATGCACAAAACGATGCATTGTAAACGGTAAAAACTATTCATTTATCACTGAAGCTACACCAATCTTAAGAGTGGAATGGACATGCAAGAGTAGGCGGTACAGAGAAAAAGAGTTAAAGAAGTGAATTTGAGGACACAGACACCAGTTAAAAAACTATTTGTACTTTTAAAAATTAAATACCTTCATTAAAAATTATATTGTGTTTAAAGCAAATGAAAAACTATATGTCTTTAAGGTAACAGAAAACAAATAAACCCTGTATAGTCTGATCGTACTACTACTTGAATCAATGTTAACAGAAAATTCAAAATGAAAAAAAAAA
This sequence comes from Ranitomeya variabilis, assembly GCF_051348905.1. Classification (NCBI taxonomy): domain Eukaryota; kingdom Metazoa; phylum Chordata; class Amphibia; order Anura; family Dendrobatidae; genus Ranitomeya; species Ranitomeya variabilis. The sequence continues at coordinate 814,067,040 of NC_135233.1, forward strand.
GTGTGGCTGATGGATAAGATTATACAGGGTTCGTCTAGTATCAAGGAAATGTAAAAGAGCTGTGCACCAGAAATTTGAGGGTATTTTAATGATGACCATTTGCCACATTAATGTATTCATTTATTTTAAATGCTTTTGAGAAAACAAAAAAAGAAAAATTAACCATTCCTGTAATAATACGACACAGTGAGTGGGTTGTTCCCGCAAATTGCTATGTTGCAGTGACAGTGTGGGCAAAGGATCTCCATCGGTGCCCTGTATTACACAGCAGACCAGCAGGGACTGGAATCAGACATCAGAGCTTTGGAGTGTTTGGGACCTCACCCCTTATGTGATCAATAATGACCACAATACATAAGTGACTGTACAATGCTCTCTTGGGGTGCTGATGGGTTGCCATTGCAGTTATTCAGGGTTACATTGTTATGCTACTAAGTCACGTACAAAAGTCTACTGGACCCGACCTTTGAGGTGGCCTGTGAATAAACATAAGATGTCTCAGACAATGGTATTTAAACCCCCCAACTGCGATTAAAGAAACAAAATGTGAAGTTCAATAAAGTGTTTTAGAAAAACAACTTTTTTTTGCCCTTATAAAGCCATTATAATGGTGTCAATGAAAACTACCAACTCATTCTGCCAAAAATCAATCAATGGAAAAAGGCAAAACATTGTGGATTTTGGATTAAAACATACAAAATGTATGTTATTGTGCAAACATAAAATTGGTATCCCAATAATCATAACCCGCACAATAATGTCCTTTAAACACACAAAAAATGCTGTAAAAATAATTCCCTAAAAATAATACCAGTTATTTCTTTTTGCCCAATGACCACCCAAAGGATGAATGAATGTTATTCATTGCATTACATGTGCCTTTATTGCATTGAAAACCATTCCATATACAACTATGTCGAAATAAAAAAATATATTTTGTAATGCAGAGATTTAGAAAAATTGTTTCATCCTTCATCCTTATTACCTGTCTCCATGAAAATGCCATTCAATCCGCAAGCACCATGCTAGGCAGAGTTCAGACAGGCATATTTCAGTCTATATACATACGGCAATGTCCAGGCTGGCAGCAAGGCTTCCGAACCAAACTTCAAGGCTTATCGAGAAATATGATGCTGTAAGTTTAAGGCTATGTGCACAAGTGCGGAAAGTATGCAGAAATTTCCTGAGAAAATCCTGAGGTTTCCCGCAGGAATTCTGAACCCGTTTTTGTCGCGTTTTAATCGCTTATTTTGCGCGTTTTTTGTGCGGATTTCACACGTTTTTTTCCGGAGGTTCCCAATGCAATAATATAGTGGGAAATCCGCTTAAAATCCGCAAAATTAATGAACATTCTGCGCATTTTTCCGCATACTTTTTTTGCGGAAAAAAACACATGTGCACAAAAATTGCGGAAACCATTAAAAATGATGGGATGCTTAATGTATGCGTTTTTAAGCATTTTTGCCGCGGAAAGCCGCCGAAAAAACGTGCAAAAAACTTGAAAAATCCGCAAATAATCCAGAACGTGTGCACATACCCTAAATCAGGAGACCCACAGTCAGTCCAGGCAAAGCTGCTCATATAAGAGCTGTGGAACACACCCATGTGAACAATCCTAATAGAGCAAGGAAGGCTTAGCAGATTGATATATAGTTTTATGAGAAAAAAGATTTACTATAAACTGTATTTTAATCCTTTAAACGTCTGCTCTTTCTGGGTCGAGTGGGAGGTTCCATCAGTGATTGACAGCTACTTTGCATGCACACTTATACAAGCTGTCAATCACTGATAGGACCGCCTACTTGACCGAAAATACCAGTGTGAACAGAGGGTTAAATGATTAACCCCTTAGTGACTGAGCCAATTTTGATCTTAATGACCAAGCCAAATTTTACAATCCCGAACAGTGTCACTTTATGTGGTTATAACTCTGGAACACTTTAACGGATTCCACTGATTCTGAGATTGTGTTTTTTTTCGTGACATATTGTACTTCATGATAATGGTATATTTTCTTCTATATGACCTGTGTTTATTTTGTGGGGAAAAAATAGGGATTTTTGTGTACTCACCGTAAAATCCTTTTCTCCGAGCCATTCATTGGGGGACACAGACCATGGGTGTATGCTGCTGCCACCAGGAGGCTGACACTAAGTATTACAAAGAAAGTTAGCTCCTCCCCTGCAGTATACACCCCTCTGCTGGCTCCCAGCTAACCAGTTCGATGCAAAAGCAGTAGGAAATCAATAACAACATATAAGCGTATAGCATGTCACATTATATATGAGAGTATAACATATCAAATGATAAAAACAAATACAACTAATAATAGGGAGGGAGCTGTGTCCCCCAATGAATGGCTCGGAGAAAAGGATTTTACGGTGAGTACACAAAAATCACTATTTCTCCTTCGCCTCATTGGGGGACACAGACCATGGGACGTCCCAAAGCAGTCCCTGGGTGGGGACAACATCAGATCAGGCCGTGTAACCGCTACTTACAAGTGCGCCAAGGTGGCCTGCAAAGTCCGCCTGCCCAGACTCACATCTGTGGAAGTGTGTGAATTATAGTGCTTCAAGAATGCATGCGGACTGGAGGAATTCGCAAGCTTGCGGTCGTGCTTGCCGACGCCTGGTGCCTAGAGCCCTGAGACAGGGAGATAGGCTGACATCTAGCACGGAAGGACTCCTGGATGGTGAAAAGAATCCACCAGGCTAACGTGGCCGATGAACACGGCTAAACCCTTCCTGTGACCGTCGGGAAGCCTACTTACCACCGAGAAGCCCAAGCAAAGTGTCCAACCTTTGGAAGGACGCCGTCCTCGATACGTACCCACTTGGAGCACTCACTTCTTCCAGATTATGGAGAACCCATTCCGTTGTGTGGACTGGAGCCGAAAGAGATGAGAGGACGATGCCCCTGCAACAGTGGGAATACAAAACCACCTTGGCAACGAGGGAAGGGGATGGCTTGAGGGCAACGATGCATTGATGGTAATAAGGAAAAAAGACTGAAAGGAACAGAGTGGCAAGCTCTGAAGACTCATCAGGATGACAAGAACGCAGAGAAAAAAGGGGAGTGACGTTCCCTGATAGTAAAGTCTTTCTGGATCGAAAAAGGAGTCTACTGTAAGATCCCCAGGACCATTAAGGTCCCCCAGATCTAACAGTACGCGGTAGGGAAGAACTACAGGTGAAGGCTCCCTGCGAGAAGGTCCATATTTCCAGTTTTGACGAAATAAGACGGAGAAATACTAGTACCGCAAGCGAGAAAACCTGACATGGTCAGTGCGGGTCTCCCGGGATCACTGGGGGCCTTTTCTGCTTCCAAAAAGATCTCAAGACGTAGTGGAAGAGGAGTTATGGAAATTGGTACCATGGAAGAAACGGAGCATGCACTGCGATGGACTTGGATCTTGAAGCCAAACCATGAACTGGAGTACATAGGCGTTCAGCTTGGACGCCATCCGACCTACATCTGGAGTACTCCAGTGAAGGCAGATGTGAAGGAAGACTTCCGAGTGAAGTTCCCACTCACTTGAGGAGAAAACCCTGACGGCTGAATATGTCAGCCGCCCAGTGTTCTACTCCAGGGACATGTACTGTTGAGATCACCGAATGATAGATCTCGGCCCATCAGAGAGTGCGAGGTACCTCGGCCATGGTGCTTGACTGTGGGTACCTGCGAGATGATTGACGTATGGCACAGCCGTGGCATTATCCAAATTGAAGACGGATGGTTGACCCGCCTAAGGGCAGTGGACCTGCTGTAGGATTAGCCGTACTGTTCGGATCCCCAGAGAAATGATCGGGAGAAGAAGACGGGCATTGGTATCCCTAATAACCATTGGACCAGAAGAAGGCTCTGGATGAGGAAGGAGCTTAGAGACTACCTTTTGAAAGCCTGATTGACTTGCTGAAAACGAGCGGAGCAAAAGAAAACTACTTCCGTTTTCGTCTTATTGCTCCGAACCCTCCTAGCTAATTGAATGAACCGAGAGAATGAGTGATCAAGTGCACAAGCTCCGTGTTGAAGGGCCATGACCTTGACTCGAGAGAGAGAATTACCATCCTTCTTGTGCAGGATCATCGTCAAAGAGGATCTGCTGGGCTGGGAATGAGGAAAAAACTTGTCTAAGTTTAGCTGCTAGCCCAAGTGAGAGGGTATTGCAAATGATATAGACGACTTAGCATAGTCCTTGTAGAGCGGCTAGAAAGTCGACCGAGTAGGGCAGGACGACCATGTTTCTAGGGTGCAAGAAGCACATGACAACTGCTATGAGCGTTGCGACCACTGTGGTGCGGTAGCCAGGCTGAAGGGCAAGTTCGTGACTTGAAAATGCTGTTCGCGAATGGAAAGGAGAAGAGATAATTGTAGAGGGGAAAAAAGTAGGCATGTGAGGGTAAGAAAACCGAATGTCGATGGATGCCAGAAAACTCCACTTTTTTTGTTTTTTTTTGTTGAAGTAATGGCTGAGCGGAGGAACTGCATCTGAAAAAGGAGGGCCTTGTCAAAGGTTGTTAGAAGTTTGAGGTCCAGGAATGATCATACTTTTCATTTTCTCCTTCGTGAAACCAAGATCTCTTAGATCTAGACTGTCCAGGACAATGCTTCTACTGCTGGATGGGTCTGTAGAAAAAATACGATCCCTTGTTAGTCTCCCGCTCAGAAGATTTGATTTGAATTGAAGTAGATAAGGTCTCTGACCAGGAGACTATTGGTCAAGCAACATCATGTGGCGCTAAAGAAGGGTAGAGTGCTGAACCCGAAGCCACAAGACGGAACGAACCAGATTTGCTATCCGACCGTCTGTGGTTTTTTAATTGATGATACATCGGGCAGGGATACTGGTAGGTATACCACAAGAAATTCCACCCGGTTAGACTGCCAAGTGGTAGAATGCAGGGCTGCACCAGCAGGCCTCTTGCCATCTTCGTGCAGAGTAGAAAATTAGGAACCTTCGATCCACCATTCTGTTAACAGGGACGTGGAGAGGAATCGTCCGCTTTCTTGCATCATCCCCTAAATTGATACAAAGGGGGGTGCTCGGACGCCAAAGATGTGCGCCTCTGTACATCCCCAGAGTTGAGGTCCCCGGGTGGACAGGGCAGGTTGTTTGGCATTAGGCCTGGATGCAGAAGAGGATACATGGAGGCGACACTGCATGTGTTCGTCTGTTGAAGATGTGGGGGGAATCGGTGCCCTTAAAAGGACCCGTCGCCCATAAAAATCAGACCAGGTATGGCAACCTACTTAGCGGCTTCTGTCCAGTGAATTGCTCGTCGATTTGTTGATGGTATAAATAGGAGAGTCCCTCCTTTTCTGAAGCTCTTGCAATCCAAGGCAATATGCGATCCATATTCAGCGTTGTTCTCAACAAATCATGGGGGAGAGATTAGGAAATGAAAAACTTCCGTTTTGCAGATGCCTGTACGTTTTTCTAGAACACTTGCGGCCCCTGCTAGCGGACGCTCCCATGTAGGAGAGGGACCATGTATCTCGGTCCTGCGAGCACTCCGAGCCACAGAGGGTTCACAGAGGGATTCAATCTCTTGGTCCGAGAAAACCATGGGTTGCGGTTAGGGGATGAGTGGCGAAGGCTCCTGAGCTCAGTTAGGGTGACCAGCTTCGGATTGATGATGTGCCCTTAAGACCAGTAAATACTGGTCATGCGCCTTTAAGACTAGGGAATACTGGTCGTGCGTCTTTAAGACTAGGGTATACTGGTCTTGTGCCTTTAGGAGGAGGGCATGCTGGTCATGTGCCTTTAAGAACCAGGACATACTTGTCATATGCTTTGAAGACCAGGGCATACTGGTTATGTGTCTTTAAGTCCAGGGCATATTGAACACGTGCCTTTAAGACCAGGGCATACTGGTCATGTGCCTTTAAGTCCAGGGCATATTGGTCACGTGCCTTTAAGACCAGGGCATACTGGTCATGTGCCTTTAAGTCCAGGGCATATTGGTCACGTGCCTTTAAGACCAGGGCATACTGGTCATGTTCCTTTAAGACCAGGGCATACTGGTCATGTGTCTTTAAAACCAGGTCATACTGGTCATGTGCCCTAAAGACCAGGGCATACTGGTCATGTGCCTTTAAAAACCAGGTCGTACTGGTCATGTGCCTTTAAGACCAGGGCATACTGGCCAAGTGCGTAAGACCAGGGCCTACTGGTCATGTGCCTTTAAGACCAGGGCATACTGGTCACGTGCCTTTAAGACCAGGACATACTGGTCATGTGCCTTTAAGACCAGGTAATATTGGACATGTGCCCTTAAGACCAAGAAGTACTGGTCATGCGCCTTTAAGACCAGGGAATACTGGTCACGTGCCTTTAAGACCAGGAATACTGGTCATGCGCCTTTAAGACCAGGGCATACTGGCCATGTGCGTAAGACCAGGGTATGCTGGCCATGCGCCTTTAAGACCAGGGAAAACTGGTCACGTGCCTTTAAGACCAGACAATACTAGACATGCGCCTTTAAGACCAGACAATACTGGACATGCTCCTTTAAGACCAGACAATACTGGACATGCGTCTTTAAGAACAGAGAATACTGGACATGCGCCTTTAAGAACAGACAATACGGGACATGCGCCTTTAAGACCAGCCAAAACAGGACATGCGCCTTTAAGACCAGACAATACTGGACATGCGCCTTTAAGAACAGAGAATACTGGACATGCGCCTTTAAGAACAGAGAATACTGGTCATGCGCCTTTAAGAACAGACAATACTGGACATGCGCCTTTAAAACCAGACAATACTACATGCGCCTTTAAGAACGGAGAATACTTGCGCGTTTAATGCCTTGATGTAGAGTGGTTGTGCCCCCTTAATGCTAAAAATCGTTGCCTCAGTGTGAGCCGGCCGGGTGGACCAAGATGGCCACTGTGAGCTGCAGAGTGGATAAAATCTCGCAGAGAGCGAGAAGCGCCAACTCGGGGGGCGGAGCGACGGACACGATGCTGAATAGGCCCAAGCCGGGGCCTAAATTTCTGTAGCAGGCGGGCGACACCAGCGGGGCGTTTCAGGAGACTTCCGGGATGCGGCCTACACATCGGCCGAAGCCAGGGGCTAAATTTTTGTAGCCGGCCAGAGCGTTACCTCAGAGAGGTGGGCCACAGGAAAGTGGCTGAGGCTGCCTGCGCCTTTATGGATATCCCTCTGAAGATGGATCCACTCACCATCGTTGCGCGTCCCGGCATGGAGCCGCCGCGGATGTGGGTTTCAGCGCTGTTCTGTGCAGCGTGGACGGTGTAGGGATAAACCTCAATCCATCATCCGTTTGTTAGGGAGGAGGAGAGGAACCGTCCGCCTCCTTGTACTATCCGCTCTTAATAGTGGTGGTGCAGTGGGGGCTGCTCGGACGCCACACTGGATTGTGCCTCTGAACAGCCGAGGGTAAAACCTGGTGGGCAGGGCTGATGTCCGGCAATAGGCCTGGCTGCAGAAGAGGATACTGGAGGTGAAACTCCAGTGCTCGTCTGATGAGGGGGGAGATCGGTCCCATGAAAGGGCCCGTCGCCCCTAGAATCAGCTCAGGCAGTGGCTTCCCACGTCGCAGGAGAGGATACGGAGAGGTGAAACTCCCGTGCTCGCCTGTTGTTGGTTCGGGGGAGATCGGAACATGAAAGAATCCGTCGCCCCCTTCGTCCGGTAAAAGGTAAAAGTAAAAAGATTCTTTGGGTCTGAATAGCAGACCAGTCCGTGTGCCTCCTACGGACACTAAGCAAGAACTGGTTAGCTGGGAGCCAGCAGAGGGTGTATACTGCAGGGGAGGAGCTAACTTTCTTTGTAATACTTAGTGTCAGCCTCCTGGTGGCAGCAGCATACACCCATGGTCTGTGTCCCCCAATGAGGCGAAGGAGAAAATGGAAATTTGGCAAAAACTTTTTATGCCCTTAAACCAGACAGTTCTGTAACACAAAGCAGTTAATAAATAACATTTCCCATTTTTCTACTTTACATCAGGTAAAATTTTTAAAACTTTTTTTTTTGTTAGAAGGGTTAAAAGTTGACCTACGATTTCTCATTTTTCAAAAAAAATTCAAATAAACATTTTTTTTTGTGACCACATCACATTTGAAGTGACTTTGATGGCCTATATGACAGAAAATACCCAAAGCAAATAGATAAATGGCTGCACTCAATTTTACTGTGCTAAAGCAAGGAAATGTGCGATGCATGAAATGTGAATAACATACTGGCTTGTGAAATCTATGAAAAAACATAAAATCACAGCATGGTGAAGATAAATGGCTGCTGTTCAGTCAGTTTTCCTATATTTACTATGTACTATTTTTTCTGACTTGAACGCCCCACCCTTCACCGGGAAGCCTGGAGCTGTGCACATCAGATCGCCGATCTGACACAGTGCACAGCAAAGTGTCAGATCAGCGATCTGTCACTTTGCTGTGATGCCCCCCCTGGGGCAAAGTAAAAATGTGGAAAAAAAAAATACATGTGTAAAAAAAAAAAAATCCTAAATAAATTATAAAAAAAAATATATTGTTCCAATAAATACATTCCTTTAGCTAAATAAAAAAAAACAATAAAAGTACACATATTTAGTATCGCCACGTCCGTATCGACCCGACCTATAAAACTGTCCCACTAGTTAACCCCTTTAGTGAACACCGTAAAAAAGAGAAAAAAAATCGAGGCAAAAAGCAACGCTTTATTATCATACCACTGAACAAAAAGTGGAATAACATGCGATCAAAAAGACGGAAATAAATAAACATGGTACCGCTGAAAACGCCATCTTGTCCCACAAAAAACGAGCAACAGTACAGCATCATCAGCGAAAAAATAAAAAAGTTATAGTCCTCAGAATAAAGTGATGCAAAAATAATTATTTTTTCTATAAAATAGTTTTTATCGTATAAAAGCGACAAAACATAAAAAAATGATATAAATGAGGTATCAATGTAATTGTACTGACCCGAAGAATAAAACTGCTTTATCCATTATACCAAACACGGAGCAGTATAAACGCCCCACAAAAAAGAAATTCATGAATAGCTGGTTTTTGGTCATTCTGCCTCACAAAAATTGGAATAAAAAGCGATCAAAAAATGGCACGTGCCCGAAAATGTTACCAATAAAAATGTCAACTCGTCCCGCAAAAAATAAGACCTCACATGACCCTGTGGACCAAAATATGGAAAAATTATAGCACTCAAAATGTGGTAACGTCAAAAACTTTTTTTGCAATAAAAAGCGTCTTTTAGTGTGTGACGGCTGCCAATCAAAAATCCGCTAGAAAACGCGCTATAAATAGTAAATCAAACCCCCCTTCATCAGCCCCTTAGTTACGAAAAATTAAAAAAATGTATTTATTTCCATTTTCCCATTAGGGTTAGGGCTAGGTTTAGGGCTAGGGTTAGGGTTGGGGCTAAAGTTAGGGTTGGGGCTAAAGTTAGGGTTTGGATTACATTTACGGTTGGGAATAGGGTTGGGATTAGGGTTAGGGGTGTGTCAGGGTTAGGGGTGTGGTTAGGGTTACAGTTGAGATTAGGGTTAGGGGTGTGTTTGGATTAGGGTTTCAGTTATAATTGGGGGGTTTCCACTGTTTAGGCACATCAGGGGCTCTCCAAATGCGACATTGCGTCCGATCTCAATTCCAGCCAATTCTGTGTTGAAAAAGTAAAACAGTGCTCCTTCCCTTCCGAGCTCTCCCATGCGCACAAACAGGGGTTTACCCCAACATATGGGGTATCAGCATACTCAGGACACATTGGACAACTTTTGGGGTCCAATTTCTCCTGTTACCCTTGGGAAAATACAAAACTGGGGGCTAAAAAATAATTTTTGTGTAAAAAAAATATTTTTGTATTTTCACAGCTCTGCGTTATAAACTGTAGTGAAACACTTGGGGGTTCAAAGTTCTCACAACACATCTAGATAAGTTCCTTGGGGGGTCTAGTTTCCAATATGGGGTCACTTATGGGGGGTTTATACTGTTTAGTTACATCAGGGGCTCTGCAAATGCAACGTGACGCCTGCAGACCAATCCATCTAAGTCTGCAGTCCAAATGGCGCTCCTTACTTTCCGAGCTCTGCCATGCGCCCAAATGGTGGTTCCCCCCACATATTGGGTATCAGCGTACTCAGGACAAATTGGACAACAACTTTTGGGGTTCAATTTACACTGTTTCCCTTGGAAAAATACAAAACTGGGGGCTAAAAAATAATTTTTGTGGAAAAAAAAGGATTTTTTATTTTCACGGCTCTGCGTTATAAACTGTAGTGAAACACTTGGGGGTTCAAAGTTCTCACAACACATCTAGATGAGTTTTTTAGGGGGTCTTTTTTGTGAAAAAATATGATTTTTTATTTTTACGGCTCTGCATTATAAACTTCTGTGAAGCACTTGGTGGGTCAAAGTGCTCACCACACATCTAGATAAATTCTTTAGGGGGTCTACTTTCCAAAATGGTGTCACTTTTGGGGGGGTTTCAATGTTTAGGCACATCAGGGCAACGCAACATGGCATCCCATCTCAATTCCAGTCAATTTTGCATTGAAAAGTCAAATGGCGCTCCTTCCCTTCCGAGCTGCCATGCACCCAAACAGTGGTTTACCCCCACATATGGGGTATCGGCGTACTCAGGACAAATTGTACAACAACTTTTGAAAAGTCAAATGGCGCTCCTTCGCTTCCGAGCTGCCATGCACCCAAACAGTGGTTTACCCCCACATATGGGGTATTGGCATACTCAGGACAAATTGTACAATAACTTTTGGGGTCCATTTTCTCCTGTTACCCTTGGTAAAATAAAACAAATTGGAGCTGAAGTAAATTTTTTGTGTAAAAAAGTTAAATGTTTATTTTTATTTAAATATTCCAAAAATTCCTGTGAAACACCTGAAGAGTTAATAAACTTCTTGAATGTGGTTTTGAGCACCTTGAGGGGTGCAGTTTTTAGAATGGTGTCACACTTGGGTATTTTCTATCATATAGACCCCTCAAAATGACTTCAAATGAGTTGTGGTCCCTAAAAAAAATGGTGTAAAAATGAGAAATTGCTGGTCAACTTTTAACCCTTATAACTCCCTAACAAAAAAAAAATGTTGGTTCCAAAATTGTGCTGATGTAAAGTAGACATGTGTGAAATGTTTCTTATTAAGTATTTTGTGTGACATATCTCTGTGATTTAATTGTATAAAAATTCAAATTTGGAAAATTGCAAAATTTTCACCAAATTTCCGTTTTTTTCACAAATAAACGTAGGTAATATCAAAGAAATGTTACCACTATCATGAAGTACAATATGTCACGAAAAAACAGTGTCAGAATCACCGGGATCCGTTGAAGCGTTCCAGAGTTATAACCTCATAAAGGGACAGTGGTCAGAATTGTAAAAATTGGCCCGTCATTAACGTGCAAACCACCCTTGGGGGTAAAGGGGTTAATTTGCCATGTCACGATTGGAGAGCCTTTGAGGTGCATAAAAAGTGGAAACCACCTACAAGTGACCCCATTTTAGGAACTACACCCCTCAAAGATTTAATGCAGGGGTATTAGTAAGCATTTTGAACCCACAGGTCCTACACAGAATTTGATAACATTAGGCTGTAATATTGAATACGTCATCAATAGTGTTAAGCGCAAGTACTCGATACTCCAGCTTGCCTAGGGTTTTCAGGTATCAAGTATCGCGGGTGCTCGAGTGACATGCTAAAGTTACTGCCCCACATGCTTCGCGGCTCTTATACACCCAAAAAAGTGAGGATTCGCAAAACTCTGTGCATACCTGAGCACCCAATGCAAATTCACATAGCGAGCACTTGCACTCAATACTAGTGGTCATTTTTTTTTCTTTTGAAAACATCTGTGACGGATCGCACAGGGGAAGGAATGTGTCAACTTCACTGAACTCCAGGGAGGGGAGAGAATGACCCAGCAGGGATTGGCTCTCTGGCGCCACCACTTACCCCAGGTCAGTCAGGGAACTGGACCGAGGGCAAATAGTCACCAGAAAGGCTTCCCCTTCCTTATAGGTATGAGTTATTGAGGTGCTTCCAGTGAGGGGGGATATATATCACCAGACCTGGCTGGTAACATTGTAACAGCGGACAAAGTTTTTTTTTTAATGGCCGCTGTCTAAATGCACGTATGAGCGATCGTTAAGGGGTAAAAACACGGGATATACGAAAACTTTTCTCACAAAACTATATATTAATCTCCTTAGCTTTCGTGCTTTATAAAATGATGACAGCAAATTGGATTGTATTTTCATGGTGACAGATTTCCTTTACGAACGATTTCACATGTTCATGAAACACAGACTATGCTTTAATCGCAACATCTGGCCTAACCACCTTGGCTCCTAGGAATATATGAGACAGGTGAGGAGTCCAGATGGTCAGGCCAGATGTGATTCGAACATGGGCCACGCTTTATGGATGTGAAAATGGATTTAGGCCTAAAGTAATTTGCTTCCTTAAGAGGTTAAATAAAATTAAGAAGCTTTTGATTAAAATATCAAGCCTTTCTCTTGAGGTACTTTGTTTTATACGGTTACTAAACCTTGTCCTATTTGTGTAAAAATATTTAGCAGTGTTTCCTCACTATATCAGATAAGATATATTACAATGTTGCTTATTTTCATGTGTACAATTCATTTATGAAATAAAAATTAAAATGATCATTACTAATTAAGACCCAAACAACCTCTTTAAAGCGTTTACTTCTATTTCATACATTAAAAAAATAGGGTGTTTGTATGAAACCCATATGAAGTCACTATGTAATTTTTTATTTTTTTTTACACAGATGTAATTTTTTCACTTTTTTGACAATAATAAAGCAAAAAACAATTGTAATTTTATACATGCTTTATTAAACCTGTTTCAGGACAAAAGCTTAAAGAGAAAAAAATTGTTTTGGAGAAATTAGCAAATCAAATATTAGCGATGAGCTTAGTTGTTCTATTAGGTAAGAAGTGATTCCATTATACATTGAAATTTTTTAAGGCTTATAGGTGATGATCCTTTATTTTCACATCCAACAACTTTCTAAGCTATCTTTCAATATTATATTTGTTATGGACTGTATGAACGATGACATCAACTATTTAATTCCTGAATTTCTGTTTGTATCAAGACCTTGACTCTGGCTCTATTCCTCTCATTGCTTCATATTTTGCCTGTTCTAGGAGTTTATCCTTGTAGTTTTTCCTTTGTCAACAAGAATCACATGAGAGTTTCATACAGACAAATTTCAATTCTCTTTTCGAGATGAAGACAAGTCAGCAACTATAAACCTTACATCAGCCGTTTCTGACACAAGAACTAGATAGACAGTGGTGCTTTATCACTTAGATATAGCAATAACAATGAAAAAAATATATATAAAAAAACATAAGCCATAAACAGAAAAACAACCTGTCGGCAGGATTGAGCCCTATGAACTAAAAGCATAACCATAATGACACTGTGATGCTGATTAATGATACCTGATGTGAAGGGATCTGCTCAGTGGTTAATACTCAACTTATGATGTTTTCATAAAACGATGTCTTGATTCAGGGCACGTCGTGAGGGCAGGGTCTTCTTCTCATTCACCGCCCCACCACTAGCCTCCTCTGCTTCTTGTGCAGGTCACCGATTATTCAGTCATCAAAAGATTGACCATCACTTCCAAAAAGAAATCAGTAGAGTAGCCATCTCCATATACACAGGTGCTTCTCACAAAATTAGAATATCAAAAGTTGATTTATTTCAGTTCAATACAAAAAGTGAAACTCATGTGTTATGTAGAGTCATTATAGAGTGATGTACTTCAAGTGTTTATTTCTGCTGATGTTAATGATTATGGCTTAGAGCCAATGAAAACCCAAAAGTTATTATCTCAATAAATTACAATGCTTTATAACACCAGCTTGAAAAATTATTTTAAAATCTGAAATGTAGGCCTATTGAAATGTATGTTCAGTAAATGCACTCAATACTTGGTCGGAGCTCGTTTTGCATCAATTACTGCATCAATGCAGCGTGGCATGAAGACGTTCAGCTGGTGTCATTGCTGAGGTGTTATGGAAGCCCAGAATGCTTTGATAGCAGCCTTCAGCTCATCTGTATTATTGGGTCCGGTGTCTTTCATCTTTCTATTGACAATACCCCTTAGATTCTCTATGGGGTTAAGGTCAGGTGAGTTTGCTGGCCAATCAAGCACAGGGATGTTGTTTTTAAACCAGGTATTGGTACTTTTGGCTGTGTGGACAGGTGCCAAGTCCTGCTGGAGAATGAAAATTCCATCTCCAAAAAGCTTGTTGGTAGAGGGAAGCATGAAGTGCTCTAAAATTTCCTGGTAGACGGCTGCGCTGACTTTGGTCTTGATAAAACACAGTGGACCACGGATGAAGTACGCAGCCCTCCGCAGCTCAGCCGAATGCTAATCTGAACGTAGGGTAAGAGGCTTAAAAATGGGTGAGCTATAGCTACAAATCTGGTGTTGAGGAAGACATGTCACAGGTTTCATGTCACAGGTCATACAGTGGGTAGGGAAAGTATTCAGACCCCTTTAAATTTTTCACTGTTTCATTGCAGCCATTTGGTAAATTCAAAAAAGTTCATTTTTTTCTCATTAATATACACTCTGCACCCCATCGTGACTGAAAAGAAAACCAGAAATGTAGAAATGTTCATATTTGCATGCTATGGCGCTACAGAGTGCTGCCTTTTTTGTTTGAGTGCTTATGAGTTAGTGCCTCTAGGTTAGCACCTGTTCACACTTAGTTTATATTTGGATGCGACGGTCAGTTTTTTTTAAATTTGCATCATTAGCCTTCTGACTGAGCACTCCGCCTTTTAGCCTCAGGTGTTTTAATTACAGAACGACCATTACCCCTCCACAGAGCGATAGATTTTAGTCTAAGAGAGGACTCACACTAGGTTACCATTCAGATGAAGACTTTATTCTAAGAGATGAAAGGCATTGTTAGGAGCTGGAAAAGAAAAACGCCTTACCGTGGCTCCCAGGTACACATGAATTGGCCAATTTATGGACTAAGCTTTCTCAATGTTTTATATTTCTAGTGCAGTAATGCAATTTAATTTTCATAATTCATATTTGCATGCTATGGCGCTACAGAGTGCTGCCTTTTTTGTTTGAGTGTTTATGAGTTGGTGACTAGGTTAGCACCTGTTCACACTTAGTTTATGTTTGGATGTGATGGTCAGTTTTTTTAAATTAGGGACAAGATCACAGACCCGCACAAAGCTGGAATCGGCTACAAAACCGTAAGTAAGATGCTGGGTGAGGAGACAACTGACAACTGTTGGTGCAATAGTAAGAAAATGGAATAAATACAAAATGACTGTCAATCAACATCAATCTGGGGCACCATGCAAAATCTCACATCATATCCTTGATCATGAGGAAGGTGAGAGATCAGCTTAAAACTATACGGGGGAACTTGTTAATGATCTCAAGGCAGCTGGGACAACAGTCAACACGAAAACCATTAGTAACACATCATGCCGTTAAAGTTTAAAATCCTGTAGTGCCTGTAAGGTCCCCCTGCTCAAGAAGGCACATGTGCAGGCCTGTCTGAAGCTTGCCAATGAACACCTAGATGATTCTGTGAGTGATTGGGAGGTGCTGTTGTCAGATGAGAAAAATTAAGGTCTTTGGCATTAATTCAACTTGCTGTGTTTTGAGGAAGAGAAATTATGCATATGACCCAAAAAACGCCATCCCCACGGTCAAGCATGGAGGTGGAAACATGTTTTGGGGGTGTTTCTCTGCTAAGGGCATAGGAGTATTTCACCGCATCAATGGGAGAATGGATGGAGCCATGTACCATAAAATCCTGAGTGACAACCTCCATCCCTCGCCATGACATTAAAAATGGGTCTCCAGACCTTAATCCCATAGAAAACTTATGAAGAGAGTTGAAGCTCCAAGTTGGCAAGCAACAGCCTCAAATTTAGAGATGATCTGCAAAGAGGAGTGGGACAAAATTCCTCCTGACATGTACACAAACCTCATCATCTACTACAAAAAACGTCTGATTGCTGTGCTTGCCAACAAGGGTTTTACCATCAAGTATTAAGTCTTGTTTGCCAGAGGGATCAAATACTTATTTCTCAATGCAAAATGCAAATATATAATTTATAAAATGTGATTTTCTGCATTTCATTTTTGATATTCTCTCAATGTTAAAATTAACCTACCCTTAAAATTATAGACTGTTCATGTCTTCGTCAGTGGGCAACTTACAAAATCAGCAAGTGATCAAATACTGTATTATATAAATATCTTTCTACCTCAGTTATTTGGTGAGGAGTATCCTGAAAGATCATTGTAATTTATATTTCATAAGCTAATAATGAAATAAAATAAATTATGAAAATAATAATGTCATATACAGTATCTTATCAGACAAAATCTGCTTCTTTCTCTGTCAGGACTGATCTTTCATTATCAAAAGTCTCAATTTACAGTAAAAATCTGTATTCAGTAGATTGGAGATGACAGTTGGTGCTCATAAGATTCTATTTAGAAGGGAGGAGGGAAGAGCTAGAGTCAGAGCTCCTCCCATCTACACAGATGACCATTGCTACTGATAAAATTCTATCTCAGTAATGTCAAAATATGTATTTACTGACAACAAATTTTATCCGTGAATGGAGAACTTTGAGAATGAATAATCAGTCCTTGTGAAGAAAAAAGCAGAATTATCAGATAAGATATATTACAAAGTTTCTCATTGTAACGTGTACTATTTATGAAATAAAAAGTAAAACGATGTTAACACCAAGTGTTTCACATTGCATAGGGACAGTGGTCTGAACTATAATTTCCTAGCATGTCCTCAGATTTATAAAGGGACTGTTTGTCTCTGTTCTGTCCTCCAATATTCCTATGGATCCTGATATATTTTGATCTTGATATATCCTTTTTAGAGACATGTTTTGTTTTAAAGGAAATCTGTCAGCAGTTTTTTTTGTACCATGAACCAGACATTTATGTTAGGCAACAAAAATTCAGATGAAATCTATACCTTCTTTTTCTTTATCATCGCTTCCATTCCAAAATAACCATTTATAAAATGTTTATGCAAATGAGGTACAGATGAAGGGGGCTTGTTTTTTGGAAGAGGGAGGCAAGAGTGACCTGTCAGTCATGGAGCTTTGGATGGTGGCATGCAAGAAAACATGGTAAGACAATGGAGAGCTGTAAGTTCAGGGCAAAGTTCCATGCACTTGCATCTCATGTGCATAACAACTGTGTAATGGACTACTTTGGAAAAAAAGCAAGGATTACAAAAAAGACAGTATAAATATAATCTGAATTACAGTGATAGATTTTTATAAGCTGCAGTCATCTATCAGAGTCACGCAAAAATCTGCATTCACTTAAGACAGATGTTACACATAAATTGAGAGTGAAAGATCAGTCCAAGAGAAAGCAAATTTTTCTGACAAAATAAAAAGATGCTTAATTTCATGTGTACTATATTAAACAAAAATTAAAACGACAATTAATATTTAAAGGGAATTTGTCAACAAGTTTTTTTTCTACATAATCTAAGACCAGCATGATCTTGGGGTAGAACCTCCATTCCAGTGATGTGTAATTTACTGGGCTGCTTGCTGTACTTTCGATAAAATTAATATTTTTTTGCTGCAGATGAAAGTGCTCTAAATGCTGAGATTTGTATAACTCCACCCACACTACTGATTGACAGCTTTGTGTGAATACTGTACATTGGCAGAAAGCTGCAAAACAGTGGTGTGGGAGGGTTTATACAGAACAGGAGGACTATATGGCACAAAAAAACTAGACTTTTCGTTATCTGCTGATAAAACACTGATATATCGATGATGTCTGGGTATCTACATCTACGCTTTCTGCTCTTAGATTAAATAGCAATTTACCTGGTGAGCGATTCCCTTTCACTGAAAACATTTTGGCTCAGTTCCCAAAAAGAAAAATATTCCACACGTTGGTTTATCTGCCTATAAATGTTTATTTCCATTTATTTTTTAAATTCATCATATAAACAATATCATAAAGTAAAATACATAGAATACTATCAGTAAGACTCTGTAAACTTCATGGAGACTTAAACCTGACTTTATGTCGTTAGATGATGATTCCATAAACTAACATTCTGCATAATACAAAAATCCAACGATCTCAAAGAATATGATGCGGAGTTTGGTAAGGCTATTTCTATGCTACAGTAAGTTACACATTTATTAACAAAGGAATTAAATGGCTACATATGCAAACTGAATACCAATATGATCACCATAAAGCCAAAATATCTGCAGATTTAAGATATAGTAATGTTTAGAAACAAATAAAAGCCTTGTATGTTTAAATTGTCAAACGTAATCTGTGGTTTAATATGATAGAAAGTTCTAGGAATAAAGAATTTGCCCTAAACAGGTAAGCCAATGCAGCTCATAGCCTGTTTATTATTAAATCTATATTCCAAGAATGACCATAATAAAGACTGGAATTATGTGGACACCACTTTGATGTTAGACCTTTCTTCTTGTTTTCCACAGATGACATCATTAATGACATCCAAGATATTGCTGGAAGACTTCCTATATCACAGAGCATGCGATTGTATGATATCCTATTAACAGATAATAAAGCCTATGGCTATGCAACAGTCACCCAGCCCTGTTTTTACATGTGAAAGTCATCTTGTCATTTATCTGAGAAAATGTCCTTGTAGCCAGGGCTGTTTGGGCCAAATGTCATGTGCAATCAAAGTAAGAATACAAGACCATAAATTTTCCATCTCAAACACACCAGTTTTTTCAGCAAACACATAATCCATCTCAGTTAAGTTGGCAGGTCCTGAAAGTATGATACTTTACTGCTAAGGGCAGCAACACACATAATTTACTACTTAAGACATGAATCTAAATGGATTGACAGTCCAGTGCCCGTGTATCCTTGTGGAACAAGAAAGACTTATGGTCTCGGGTGTCAACCGTAATTCAGAAAACATAGCAAGAATTGTTTGTATGTTCTACTCATACTTGATATATTAAATCATTGTTCTATTATTTCCAAAATTACATCCAAATTCAGCTTATTGCTAAGTTTGTGGATATTTTCGTACACAATGTTACTGAGAAGATACCAGTTCTCACTTGATCAATATACCAAGCTAAGCAAAGTCAATCTGCTGTTTGCTGAAGATACGTTGCCAACACAGAGACATTCTGACCCTTTCAACTTGTGTTCCGCAGTAGCAGTTATAGAAGAGACATTTCTCATTGCAGGATCAGTTTCTCCAGGTTCCAGGAAAAGATGGAAGAATGTCTTCATTGGCCAGCAGCCAACTGACTCATTGTAACGGATCGAAGCTTTCTAACATTTCCTCCCAATGCTTTTAATTAGGCAGGTAATAAAAAGCAATTTGTCACTTAAGCTAAATTTACGCTAGAGATAGACAGATGGGCGATTTAGATTATTTTTGGTTAACTGTCAGAGCCCTTTTATAACATGAAAGTGCCCAACAGACAAGAAAGAGCTTTAAGGCTATGTTCACACGATCCTTTTTTTTGATCCTTTTTTTTTCAGGTCCTTTTTCCATGCAGGGTACAGTCCAATGTTACTCTATGGAAAACAAAAACCGCTGTGCCCACTATCCTTTTTTTCTCAGGCAAATCCGCGCCGATTTGCCTGCAGAAAAAAAGAAGTACCATGTCACTTCTTTCTGCGGATTCAGCTCCTGTTTTCAACAGGCACCAATAGGAAAGTGCTGTTGAAAACCCGCAGAGGAATCTGCAGAAGAAACTGCAGGAAAATCAGCAGTGCAGTTTTGCACTGCGGGTTTTCCAAATCAGGACCTGAAAAAAAAAGGATCAAAAAAAGGATCAAAAAAAGGATCGTGTGAACATGGCCTAAGAGTGATTTATCATGGAAAAAAAATTCAAGTACCGTATTCACTACTTGTTGTTTTTTTATATTTAATATTTTTTAACACTATAAAATATGAAAAGTGATCTAAAGTTTTGACATTTTTAATTTTAAACACTATGGGGAGCAGTTGCGCACATTTGACAGGAAAATCAAGTGCAATGCTAGCTCACATCACGTCTGCAATAGATGTGGGCGCGATCTGCTTGCATGTGTCACTGTGTGTGATGTGATACAGACCTGTGAACAGTGTTGGAAAAAAGGACCTGTAACGATCTTACTTATTTCCCCATCGATGGAGACGTGTTTGGGTTTCTTGTTCGCGAGGTGATCTAAAGTTCTTATTGATGCCACTTTGTGGTACATGATGTATTTTGTTTTTATTTAGATTTTTCTATTTGTGTTCTATTTGTGCTATTTTTCTGGGGACAGCCTCTTCAGTAGACAAGTGGTGAGACTGTACCATTTTTGTTATTGCACTGGTTCACTTTTGCACTTTATATGCATGTTTTGTGCCTGTTTAGATGACTCTTGGTTTAGCTGCAGTTTTAAAATTATCTACTAAAAGTTACTTTTATACATCGGATCCCTGTTGCTAGTGGTGTAAGAAAAATCTATAAACATGCCCAAGTGACTCGACCAGTATGCACAAACTTTGGGAACGTGTAGAAGAGATCTTGGATCAGATTTCGGTTGAGACATGCTTGAATCTGATCGAGAGCATGTCCAGAAGGATTCAGGCAGTGTTGAAAGCCAAAGGTGGAAATACAAAATACTAACAAAATAATAAACATGAAATATTAGATTTTTAGGGGCGAAACAGTAACAATGCAGTGACATGACAAGAAACAGCATAACTAATCATATGCAAAATAGTTGCAAGTTAAATTTATGTATGGGATAGCCAAGAAAATTGTCTAAAAAATTATGGTAGTTTCATGTTTGAAGTAGGAATGGATGATGAGATATGAAGCCTGACAGTCAAAAATTCAAAACATTGATACCTTTTTGCTCGTTGTTGAATTTAGATCAGGAGACCCCTGCCAGGCTGTAGTCAGGCCATGTTTCACGGACGTCTGAATGAGGCCTTATTCTGATGCTAGCTACCCTCTTACCCGATTTCACTACATTACTTGTTTACTATATTCCACAATTATCATATTATAAGAGCCACTTATGGCTGCATTCATGATTTCATTTTTGTTACTTATATTCTGGTTTATTTTACTAATAGTGGTTTGTTGAATATTTATTTCTGTACTTCTGCTCACATGATCATTGTGTGGTTGGGTAACTAAATTGCTAACAATTTGCTTTTTGTTCACTGCTTTTTTATTATATATTGTACATACAGTACTGCTCAATAGTTTTAGGCTGGTGTGGAAAAATGATGCAAAGTAAAAATTCTTTAAAAATTAAAACTATTTATAGTTTATCAATTAACAAAATGCAAAGTGAATGAACAACAAAGGATTAATCAGCATTAAGGACACCAAGAAATGGGCAACGGTTAAGGACCATAAATGCAGTGGTGGGCCAAGAAAACGTAATGCAGCAGATGAAAGACACATCATGCTTACTTCCCTTCGAAATCAGAAGTCCAGCAGAGTCATCAGTTCATTCAGGCAGCAAAGAGTGAGACGTAGTCACACTCATCTACTGTTCAGAGAAGTCTGGCTAGACCTAATCTTTATGGAAGAATTGCGGCCAAAATTCACACCTTTGACATGGAAACAAGGATTAGCAACTCAACAAAGCACGAAAACAAAGGAATGTGGATGCAGACAAATGGCAGTAGATGCTCTGGGTTGATGAAAATATGAAATATTTGAGATTCCTCGCAGGCATTTCAGCACATGGAGTTTAGAGTTTGATCAAGATTAATGCTGTCCCTTCAATGTTGAGAAATACAGACACTTATCCATCATCCCATTTCAGGGAGGTGTCTGACTCCAAATATATTCTGCAGCAGAACAACCCCAAACATACAGTACATGAACAACAATGTTCAAAGTAAAGAAAAACAAGGAGTCCAGGAAGTGACAATATGGCCTCCACGTGGCCCTGATCTCAGCTTCAAGTCTGTCTGGGATTGCATGAAAAGACAGAAGGATTTGCACAAGCCTGCATACATAGATCTGTGGTTAGTTCTCCAAAATGTATGGCACAACCTCCCTGCCAAGTTCCTTAAAAAAAAAACCTCTTTGCCAGTGTACCTAGAAAAATATTTGAAAAAAAGATGGTCATACCAAATACTGATTTAAGGTCTATATTTTGTTCTTTCACTTTACATTATAATTGATAAAAATAAACTATTAAAGAATTTTTTAAAGCGTTCTTACTTTTCAGCATTATTTTCACACACCTGCCTAAAAATTATGCACAGTCCTGTATATTGCAGTTTGTTACCCTTTACAGCTTGTCACAACCTTTATATATACAATATATCTCTAACTACTGACGACGGTGCCATTTTTAGATTTTGCACTTTTGTTTTTTACTCGTCTTCTAAGACGGATACTTTTTTAAATTTTCTATTGAACCACCTGTATGGGGACATTTATATTTTTTAATGATTTGTTAAAGTCTAACACCAACCGATTCACTTCATTATATACTTTACTGAAAAAGGGGTCAAAATTCCAAGTGAATTGAAATGGTGAAAAATGCACAATTTCGCCATTGTTTTTTGGATTTTATATTGTTCATTTGCAGTAAAAATGACCTGGCAACATGATGCTCCATGTCCGTAATGATTATGGCGCTAATTCTAAAACATGGAAGTTTAATATTGTTAATATTATAGTAGCTAAAAAAAAAAAAATAGGCAAAGAAAAAAAATGTTTGTGTGGCCATTTTGCCGTACCCACATTTTTGTATCTCCATTGACAGAGCTGTAAGAGCTTAATTTTTTACTTGCCTAGTTTTGGTTATCATGCCATTTCGGAGTACATTTGACATTTTGATTGCTTTTTTTACTCCATTTTTAAATGGAGGAGCAACAAGTGAAAAATGGCATTTTTTTTTTATTATTGCTCTATGGAAGTCACCCTACAAAATAAATCATTTTAAATGTTTAAACATCAAACTTTTAAACATGCAGCAGTTCTGAAAATGCTTATTTTTTCCATTTTTTAAACAGGGTGCTGAGCTGAAATTTGCTTTTTATATAGGGTTTTTTTTTTTTTACCTCTACCGTTTTTCTTTAACCCCTTCATGACATGGAGATTTTCCTTTTTTTTTTCCACCTCTTCTTCCAAAAGCAATAACATATTTTTATTTTTCGGTCCACAGTCATATGAGGGCTTGTTTTTTTGCGGGACTGTTGAATGACACCATTCATTCTATCACATAGTGTACTGAAAAACCGGGATAAAAACACAAACTTAAAATGCGGTGAAATTGCAAAAAAAAAGAAAGAAAAAAAGTGCAATAACAGAATTATTTATTTTTTTATTTACTATGCTCACTATATGGTAAAGCTGACCTGGCAATATGATTCTAAAAGGTCAGTAAGAGTATGCAAATACCAAACAAACATTTTATTTATTTTTTTCTTAGGCCACGTTCACACTTTGCGGCGTCCCTCTGCGGGTTCTCCCGCAGCGGAATTGATAAATCTGCAGGGCAAAACTGCTGCGGTTATCCCTGCAGATTTATCGCGGTTTGTTCCGCGGTTTCCGCTGTGGGATTACTCCTATACTATTGATGCTGCATATGCAGCAATATGCAGCATCAATAGTAATGTTAAAAATTGGTTATACTCACCCTCTGATGTCCGGATCTCCTGGGCGCTGCACGCGGTGCTCCGGTTCCAAAGATGCTGTGCCGAGAAGGACCTTCGTGACGTCACGGTCATGTGACCCGGGCGTCATCACGGTCATGTGACCGCGACGTCACCGCAGGTCCTGTTCGCACAGCAACTCTGACCGGCCGGCCGCTTGCAGCGCTGAGAGGTGAGTATAACATGATTTTTTATTTTAATTCTTTTTTTTTACCCCAAATATGGTTCCCAGGGCCTGGAGCAGAGTCTCCTCTCCTCCACCCCGGGTACCACCCGCACATTAACCGCTTACTTCCCGCAACGTGGGCACAGCCCCATGCGGGAAGTAAGCGGTTCAATGCATTCCTATGTGTGCAGAATCGCAGCGATTCTGCACAAAGAAGTGACATGCTGCGGGTTTTAAACCGCTGCGTTTCTGCGCGGTTTTTCCCGCAGCATGTGCACAGCGGTTTGCGGTTTCCATAGGGTTTACATGTTAATGTAAACGCTATGGAAACTGCTGCGGAGCCGCAGCATCAAAATCGCCGCGGTTCCGCGGTAAAAACCGCAAAGTGTGAACATGGCCTTAAGTGGAGAAAAAAATTTCTTTAAAATGTTGCTTTTGTCTCCATTTTCTGACACCTGTAACGTTTTCATTTTTTGGGATATAGGGCTGTGTGAGGGCTTATTTTTTGTGCCATAAGCTACCGTTTTTCACAGATACCATTTTAGGGTTTGATCGTCTCTTATTGTATGTTACTGTTATGTTTTATTTTTTTCTTGTTACACTGTTTACTTGTCAGATTAATTTATTTTATATTTTGATAGACTGGACTTTTACAAACACAGTGATACCAAATAATTTTTTTTCATACTTTTAAAACTTTTTTAACTTTTTACTGCATTTAATACTCTCCTTAGGTGACTTGAAGGTGATCATCCAATCACTTATGCTATACATAGCAGTGCTACAGCACTGCTATGTATAGTAAAAGTCACGATCTCCTATGAATGCCAACCAAGAGCCGGAGTTCAAAGGAGGATCGTAATAACAGGCACAGGGATCATCAGCACACATTAATCTGTCATGACAAGCCATCGGCGCCCTGTGAATGCTTCACAGGCGCCAATGGGAGCGTGGAAAGTGTCTAAAATGATGTTGTCAGTATTTAACAGGTTAACAGATATGGGCAAAGCTCCCCTCCACCATAGGCCATTAGAGGCACACTACGGCTGATTAATCAGCAGTCTTGTGTGAGTAAAGATACAGGATCAGCATGCGAACTCGCATCCAAAGCAAGGGCACGTGAAGGGATTAAGTGCCCATAGAGGACTTGAACTTGGGATTTAAATGAAACCTGTAATCAATTTGCAGAGGATGTGATGGGTTCCATTCAAAACGTCTTAAACGACACAAGTGACAGAGGCATGTAAATCGCAGCAGTTACACTCAGTTGCCGGCTATATAACACAAGATTCTGACATAGCGCTCAGAATCTAATAAACTGCAACAAACCACACGTAGTTTCTATGGCAGCTGCCAGATTTTGAGCTGCTCCTATGCCCGAAATTTTGCATTTCACGTAGACAAGCTCTTATATTTATTATTACAGCAAACCACAAAGAATTTTTGAATCTGCCACTTGAAAGTTAAAACTTTAACTTACAATTTCTTCCTAGATTTTGAAGAGAATTGCATTGCATGCAATACTTTTCTTGCCATCAACTATGCCAAGATTTCTGATGGTGACGGCATCCTGACACCATCTTATCTGTTGAAGCTTCACCACAAGATGATTTACTGGGTGGCTATGGAAATACTATTATCAGAATTTTGGCTTTCCGTTGGAGGAAATTTTTAGGATACTATTTGAATGTATTCTCAAGGAAACACTACCTCAGGTTTTCATAAGCTAATAGTGGAATTCACAAAGGACTGCACACTTTTACTTTACTGAATTTTTAGTATATATTTTAAATTATGTTTAGATTTTTATTTAATTTTCTGAAGAGTTGAAGTCAATTTGCTATAAATTGTCTCCACTACACAATTACGTGGTATACTTAGCATCAGCGCTGTCATTTGTCAGGTCCTTCCTGTTTTCAGATTAAAGTTTTGCTTAAAGGGTTATCATCATGTTATTAAATTGCTTTAGTTGTCATGAAAAAACAAGTTTGTAATTGACTTGCTTTTTTCTATCTGCTGTTATTCTATTGCTGTGAGAGCTTTTATCTTACATTGTGTACAGCTGGTTTTGGAGTCTAAGGCTTGTTTTTGTCTGGTCATCTGGTCAAATGTATGCAGTAGCTACAATCCTAGACAGTAGGTAACTCTGAAGATCCCAGCCAAATCTCTACAGCCCAGTGATTTCTATACAGAAGTTAGCTGCCCACGTCCCTTTCAGCTTCTTAGAAGGTGCTATAAATCTTGTAAAATCACCAGCTCTCATGATTCGTTTATTCCAGAGTAGGTCTCCTAAACACGGCTAAGCACCCAGTTTTATTTTTTTTATTTTTCTTTAGGACTGAAGGTAATTCTGCCATCTTAAAAGGACTGAAGTGATTATACAAAAACTCCTCCTGCATTGCATGCTAGTTGGAAAAGTTTTATACTACCATTTTGTTGCTTTGTGGTATAAATTTTCAGACCAGGTGCATATTTTTAAAAGAGCAATCTTTAGATTATCATAATGCAACTTTTGCAGTCATCACATTAAAGGGCTGCCAATTTTTTTTTTTTTAAAGATTGACTGACTGGGTTCCAGTGATTGAGAGTTTACTATAGATATGCAATAATATGTGTTGCAATAAATGACATGAGTACAAGCGTTTATTTACAGTGCAATGCCTTTTAAAAGTGGAGGCTGACTTGAATTTAGATGCTCAATCAACGATCTGTAAAAGATTTTTCAGTGCATATAGGCTGCCATTGTTCGTCACAGGGCGATACGCTGCCGAGAACGATAATCTTTTCTGTATCACAAAAGATTTCAACCAATGAATGAGCATTTTGCTTGTACATCGAATGATCGGGAGCCTGTTTAGGCTGCACTATTATCAAGAAACATGCATTCATAGGAGCACTTGTTCATGATAATAATGTAGTGTAAATGAACCTTAAATTCAATTTTGGTGGCACAAGAAGCATCTACTCAATATTAAGGTGGTCTTAAAGCCTATTCATGCATTTGTTTATTCAAAGACAAAATCTCTATTATAAAAATGAGGACATCTTAACCATCAAAATATCCAATGACAATGTGGAGTCTGATTGACTCCAAATTTATTCTGCAGCAGAACAATCCCAAACACACACCCAATGCAATGAAGAACAATCTTCAAAGTAGAGAAGAACAAGGAGTCCTGGAAGTGACAGTATGACCTCCACAAAGCCTTGATCTCAACTTCGAGTCTGGGATCACATGAAAAGACAGCAGGATTAGCACAAGCCTACAGACACAGAAGATCTGTGGTTACTTCTGTATTCTGACAGGTCTGTATTTTTTTATCGTAGGTACACTTCAACTGTGAGAGACGGAATCTAAAAATAAAAACCAGAAAATCATTGTATGATTTTAATTAAATTGCATTTTATTGCATGAAATAAGTATTTGATCACCTACCAACCAGCAAGAATTCTAGCTCTAACAGACTTTTCTTTAAGAAGCCCTCCTACCCTGCACTTATTATCTGTATTATTTGCATCTGTTTGAACTTGTTACCTGTATAAAAGACACCTGTCCACACACAATCATACTCCTACCTCTCCATCGTGGCCAAGACCAAATAGCTGTGTAAGCACACCAGGGACAAAACTGTAGACCTGCACACGGCTTGAATGGGCTACAGGACAATAGGCAAGCAGATTGGTAAGAAGGTAACTGTAGGCGCAATTATTAGAAAATGGAAGAAACACAAGATGACGGTCAATCTTCCTCAGTTTCACTTCATGGGGTAAGAATGATTCTGAGAATGGTCAGGAATCAGCCCAGAACTACACAGAAGCTGGTCAATGACTTGAAGAGAGCTGTGACCACAGTCTTAAACATTACCATTAGTAACACTATGCAGTCATGGGTTATAATCTTGCAGGGCACTCAATATCCCCCTGCTCACGACAGCACATGTCCAAGCCTGTTTGAAGTTCGCCAATGACCATCTTGATGATCCAGAGGAAACATGGCAGGTCATGTGGTCATTTAAGACCAAAACAGAACTTTCTGGTATCAACTGGAAGAAGGATGAGTACAACCCAGAGAACACCCACCCAACTGTGAAGCATGGTGGGGGAAGGTTGGGGGGTTTGCTTTTCTGCAAAGAGAACAGGAAGACTGCACTTCCCTCAGCAAGAGCATTGAAGATGTGTTGTGCCTGAGTCCTTTTTCAATGTCCTAGAGTGACCTAGCCAGTCTCCATACCTGAACCCAATAAAAAAATCTTTGGAAGAAGCTGAAACTCAATATTACCAGCGATAGCCCTGTAACCTGAAAGATCAGGAGAAGATCTGTATGGAGGAGTGTGCCAAAATCTCAACTCTAATGTGTGCAAACTTGATCAAGAACTACAAGAAATATCTGACCTCTATAATTGGCAAATAAAGGTTTCTATACCAAATATTAAGTTAAGTTCACTTTTTTTTCTACTGTATTAAATATTTATTTAATGCAATACAATGCAAAATAATGAATTAAAAAATATACAATGTGATTTTCTGGAATTTTCATTCAGATTCTGCCTCTCACAGTGTTTTTACGATAAAAACTACAGACCTCTACATTCTTTGTAAATGGGAAAACTTGCAAAATCGGCAGTGTATCAAATACTTATTCTCCTCACTGTGTGTGTGATATATGGTGTGTATATATATAAAATTTGTTTTTTATTTCCAAAAGGGGACTTTGATTAGGACTGTGCTTGATAAAAGAATTGCTGATTAGAGTCTCCGATCTCCTATCTGCCATGGCAATCTATGATCCCATCACAATCACATGGCAGAGTGCTTGAATGGTGCCAAAAACACCCAGCCAGAACTGGATAGCTTAAATATCTCCGTCAGTGATTCACAGCAGCAATTAAGGTGTTAAAAGCAGAGTTTTGTGTCTGCTAATAAAGACAGATGCTGGGTGTATAACACAGCCAGCATCAGCCTTTATGTGGAGCGGGCCTGCACCCTACACCTGCATCATGGCATAATTTTGTGTCATGTATGAAGAGCTTAGATGAATATATCTATCCATGTTCCCAATGTGACTCACAATCTAGTTTCCCTTATCTCAACAAGGCCAAATTCATACAGATCAATTTGGCCTATCCATATTTAAAAATGTTTTAAGCAAATGTAAAGGACCTGAAACATTGCAAGAACTTTTATATTTTACAATAGTTTAGATCATCAGGAGTGAACTCTTAGCATTTCTACTACTCTACTATTACTATATTTAAAACTGTACCTTCACAAAAAGCATTAAAATACTTCTGTGAATAAATTAAAGATTAAAAAGTACAAAAATAGACTATTCAGGATGTTTGTAAGGATTATCAAAAATGGAAATCAAGAGAGCGTGTTTAACACTACTATCCTGAAACAAATGTTTTCACAGAGTAGAGCTTATTAAAGGGGATATCCAGGACTTTGTGACCAATAAAAAGTGTACCTAAGCACTAATAGGCATACCTGCCTGTTGTGTCTCACCCCGTCCATCACCCTCACAGACGGCTCCTGCTGGGGATTCAGCTACCTTTGCTGAAGTCACGTTGACAGAGTTGCGGCTTCTTTTCTGCCCTGCTCTGTCAATAGGGCAAGGCTTCTGTCATTCCGACTAACAGTCGGCTCCCCCAGTTAGGCAGCGGGAAACAGACTGTCCCGTTAAAAGAGCAGATAGGAAAAGAAGTTGCCACTCTGACGACATGACATCAGCACATCAGCTGAATCCCCAGCAGGAGCAGTCTGTTACCACTCTGTGCCAGCAATGAATGGGGCCGGGTACAAACAGGCAGGTAGCTAATAACTACCTGCCTTTTAGTGCTTAGGCAGTCCTGAATATCCTATTTAAAGGGAACCTGTCAGCAAGATTGTGCACAGTAACCTAGTTTCAGGTCGGCGCTGTTCTACTGATTGCAATGAAACCTTGGTTGAAGAAATCCGCCTTGTGGTTGTTGTTCAATCTTTTTTTTCAGTTTTGAGTTAATGAGATTCTCATGCTCTGGGGCGGGGCTGTGGGGGGTCTTCATGGGGTGCTCTGATTAGATATTCACCAGTATGGCTTCTGACAGGTCATTGAACCCTCAGTGACCTGACACATAGTTTGCATAATGAATATATGTACATCATAATATATGTACAGCATAATCGCATGTTTAATTTGTAAGTAATAAATGTGCTTGAGGTTTTCCTGAGGAGTACAAAAAAAAAAAAATTTAAGATGGCGCCTGCCACGCAGTAGCAGCTATCGGAGTATATAGATGTGATACAACAGCTGCTATTGCACATGCAGGAGAAAAAAAATTCCTCCAAGATGGTGCCGCCCATGCCTGAATTTTTTTTTTTTTAAAGCTAACCCCATAGTGACCGCGCCAAGGTATTAAAATCTGTCCAGTGTCACTTTATGTGGTAATAACTCTGGAATGCTTCAACATATCCCATTGATTTTGAGATTGTTTTTTCATGACATATTGTACTTTTTGATAATGGTAAGTAAACTTATGTCGATATTTTCTGCATTTTTTATAAAAATATCAGAATTTTCTCAAAAATTTCCAAACATTTGCAATTTTTAAAATTTGAATGATTATCCCTTTAATCCAGATAGTCATATCACACAAAAACATTCAATAACATTTCCTGCATGTCTACTTTACATCAGCACCATTTGTAAGAGGTTGTTTTATTTAAATAGAATTTTAGAAGGTTTAAAAATGTAGCAGTCATTTTTTATTCTTTCATCGAAATTTACAAAGCCTATTTTTTAGGGACCTATCCAGGTTTGAAGTGACTTTGGGGATCTTATATATCGGAAACCCTCAAAAGTGATACCATTTTAAAAACAGCACCCCTCAACGTATTGAAAATTGATTTTAGGTAGTGTATTAACCTTTCAGGTGCTTTTCAGGAATTAATGCAAAGTGGCATAACAGGAATGAAGAAATTTATTTTTACCAAGTAAATGTTGATAACTTCTGAACAATCCACTGTAGTCAGCAGACTTTAAAGCCATTATTTGGCCATCAATTGCCATGGCTAACATTAGAACCACACAATCAAGATCTCAGGGTGCCGATGGGGTTAAAGAGGGAGCCCCCACACTTTTTTAACCATCAAGATGCTGTAGTCATTATTGAGAACAGCATTTCAGGGGTTAAACAACTATAGTCGATACCAACACTGATCGTGGCTGATGCAGCAAGTTGTCAGCTATAATGTACAGCTGGATTGTCACCCGACGGGGTATGCTAGTGTCTTATATAGCAGGTCAGTAAAAAAAATGTGCTGGTGGTCACTAAGGGGTTAATGAGAATCTCGTGCTTCAGGCGGGGGTCTTCATGTTTTGCTCTGACAAACTATTCATAATGCAGACTGCTGAGAGGTCACTAATCCCTCAGTGACCTGCCCCCTAGTTTGCATAATGAATATATGTACATACCGCAAAAAAACAATTTAAAAATTTCTAACGGTGTGTATAGATGTGATCCAGTAGCTGCTACTGCGCCGGCATCTTGCAAGAGAAGAAAAAAATTTACTCCTCCAAGATGGATTGATTTTTTTTTCTACTCATGCAAGATGGAACCGCCAGCACATGTGCAATAGCAGCTATCGGACCACAACTATATACTGCCTGCAGAAGGCTTTTTCTTTTGCAGTATGTACATACAGTGTATCTTCATTATGCAAACTATATGGCAGGTCACTGAGGGTTCAATGACCTGTCAGAAGCCATACTGGTGAATACCTAATCAGAGAACCACATGAAGACCCTCCACAGGCCGCCCCAAAGCACGAGAATATCATTAACTCAAAACTGAAATGAAAGATTAAATAACAACCACAAGACGGATTTCATCAACCAAGTTATCATTTTAATCGGTGCCAAACTGACACTGTGTGGAGGTTAATGTGCACAATCCTGCTGACAGATTCCCTTTAAGTACAAAAATGCTGCAATACATGAATATTAAGGGACAAGTCAACTAAAAATATATACTTTACATATGAAAAAAGGTAAACAAAAAAACCATGCAAAGCAAGTGCAAGAAATATTACTAAAACCTTTACTTTTTTAGAACAGGAATTAAACACGTTACATACAGTGGAATGGGATAAAATATGTTAGTTTTTATCTTTAAAATCAAAATATTCCTTAAAATATTTACATTTTACAGTATAAAAATAGCAAAACACAAGAATGTACAAGCTGAATTTTCAAGTATTTAAAGCACAAACAAAAATTTCTAAATTTAACTTACTAACAAATTGAAGCTTGAAAGATTAGCCTATATACCCCTATGGCAAGTGCATTTCAAAGCTATAGCAACCGAACGGCTTTGACTTAATCCATGATATAATCAACTCTGATACGCTGACCATAATCACTAATTAATGGAAATCTATTGAAATTTGCCAAAGGGTTTTTTTTTTTGCTGTTGTGTTTTTATTTTTTTTTACAGCACCAAATAGGTATCTAAATCTCCAAGTAGGAATCTGTAGAGCTTCTTGATATTCTGGTTTTAAAAACAGTGCAATTATAAAACATTTTGTGTAAAGATTTTTCTTTTAAAATGTTAATACCATAACCTGAAAAAATGTTGATTCATTGTCACAAATTTTCCAACTAAATATTACACATTAGGATATTTAGAAAGAAATATACCGGACATTACATTTACATTTGTGTAAAAGATTTGTTAAATAAGTTTACGATTAGTGAGAATTGAACACAAAACATATAATGGGCAATCAGGCTTACAACAGTTTGTGTCTGGGAAAACACTGACAATTGATAGAAAATGATGGCACAACTAAGAGATAAAACTAACAGCATGAGATGTTTTTATCGTTTACTTTTATCGCTGTGGTCTCTTTTCCTGTCTTTGTGGTGTCGATCCCTGTCTTTGTCATCTTCCCTATCTTTGTTTTTTTCCCTACTTTTTTCTTTATCCTCACTTTTAGATTTATCATTTCTCCCATCTTTACTTGTTCTACTATCAGAAGACTTGTCACTATGAGAACCCCGAGATCTTTCTTTTTCCCTATGTGATTCATTGCGACTTCTCCGATCTCTTTCACGACTTCTCTCTTTGTCTCGATCTCTACGTCTGCTTCTTTCAGAGTCTCTATCTCCATGCTTATCACTTCCAGAATCCTTATCATGCCTCTTATCTCTTGAGTGATGTGACTCACTATGAAATCTCTGCCTTTGTCCACTTCTATTTCCACGACTAGAATTTCTGTCTGATAAACGATCTTGCTTGTCCCAGGGATCACTGTGTCGCCTTTCTGAACCTCTGTCTTTAAGATATAGCTTTTGTGGTGTTTGGTACCTGACTTGTTCAGTGGTCAAAAGGGGTCCAGTAGCTACATGTCCAAAAAAATGAGGTGGCGGTCTAGCTAACTGAAGTGCTGGGTGCCATGCAACTAATGGATTATGAATACCAGACTCTGCAGATTGAAACCTGGGTGGTCTTGGAAATCCCATACCTAATGGCGTTGGTAAGAGAGGTGGTATGTGAGGAGGATAGGGAAACATTGGATTTGCCTGCAAAGGATAGCCAGGAGTGTGCTGAAATGGGAAAGGTGGGGGAGTAGCCTTTAAAGGTAAGAATGGTGGTTGTTGCATCATTAATGGTGAAAAGTTTGCTGAAAATGCAGGAACTGGATTTTTGCAAGAATTTTCAGGCTGTGGAGCATTTGAGGTTTGTGCCTGGGACTTGTTTGCAGCCAAAGCTCGCCTAAATTGTTGGAGAGGATCTGTCTCATCTATCAGGAGATCTGGTGGAAACGGTTTTTCAGTGTTTGATTCTTTGGCTAGATCTTTTTCTATGTCTGTGGAAGAAGGAAACAGTAATGAACTGGTTTTTGGTCTATTCTTAGGTGAAGACGCATCTGTTTCTTCTTGAGAATGTTTCTTTGTCTTCTCTTTCTTGTGACGTGACGTACTCTCAGAGGATTCCTTGCTCGAGTGTGAATTTGATTCAAAATCTTTTGTATCTGAAGTGCTAATATGATGACCTCTTCCTGCCGCTTGTCTAGGATCTCTTTTAGTATGTATTAACTTTGGAGATTTCACAGGACTTGAATTAACATCGACAGATGCTACATTATTTTTATCAGCATCATCTTTTGTCATTGGAATTGAAGACATATTTGAATCTGAAACAATATTATGTTCAATATCATCTTGTCCTATTTTACCTTCTGTTTCATCACCCAGAACATTCATTGTAGTTAAAAATGCCTCAGTTGAAACATCAGGAGGTTTATCTTTTAGAGAAAGCCCTAATGATGATCCAGATAATATAGTTACTGGAGCTGGATCATCCTTAGTTTCTTCTATTATTCTGGATGCTGTGTTCCTTTCTACATCCAATGCTTTTTCAGATATGACTAATTCCTCAATTGCTTGATTTTTTTCTTCTTTTAATGACTTAATATTTAATGTAACTGTCGGTTTACTTTCAAATGTATTCTCTGTAGTACCTAAAAGAGATTGTAATATATCATCCACAGGTAAAGGTTTGTTAGCCAGGTCTAAGGTAGACTGTGGATTTTCCCATCCAACCAAAACTCCTGGTAGAAATCGTAATGGCTTTTGAGGCTCCCGTTTAACTGCTTCTGGTATAACTTCAACTGCTGGTGGTGGTGGTGGTGGAGGTGGAGGTGGTGGTGGTTCCTCACTTTCTGAAAGCTGTGCTCTGTTTCTATTCTTATGCAATACCGTTGTGAAAGAATTAAAAAAATCATTTTCATCATCTTCTTCATCGATGTCATCATCAAGTTCAAGTCTACTCCTCTTCTCCGGGACATTACTTAGAGAGCCTAACTGTTCATCATCAATGCTTGTGCTGTGCTGTCTTTTCACTTTCTGGCGAATTATTAAAGCCAGAAGTAAGTTTGGTCTACGCGCTTCTAGGCCTGTTGAAACAATAAACAAACTTCCAGTAAATAACCATGCAAGAAAAAAATGAAGTCTGCACAATGATATATAAAATATGAGCTAATAGCATGAATTTGTATCCATATTACTTTCCTTATACTTCTCAAGTGGGGAATTTACTTAGGGAAACATCCTAATTTCGATAAAAATTAAAAAAAAAGACATTGTGAAAACAAAGAAGCTTGGACACATGCAGGTGCTTCTCACAGAATCAGAATATCAAAAAGTTAATTTATTTCAGTTCTTCAATACAAAAAGTGAAACTCATATTATATAGAGTCATTACAAACAGAGTGACCTTTTTCAAGTGTTTATTTCTGTTCAGGTTGATGATTATGGCTTACAGCCAATGAAAACCCAAAAGTCATTATCTCAGTAAATGAAATTACATTATATCACCAGTTTAAAAAATTATTTTAAAATTCAAAATGTTGGCCTACTGAAATGTATATTCAGTAAATGCACTCAATATTTGGTCGGGGCTCCTTTTGCATCAATTACTGCATCAATACGGCGTGGCATGGAGGCAATCAGCCTGTGGCACTGCTGAGGTGTTATGGAAGCCCAGGTTGCTTTGATAGCAGCCTTCAGCTCGTCTGCATTGTTGGGTCTGGTGACTCATCTTCCTCTTGACAATACCCCATAGATTCTCTATGGGGTTAAGGTCAGGCGAGTTTGCTGACTAATCAAGCACAGTGACACTGTTGTTTGTAAAATAGGTATTGGTACTTTTGGCAGTGTGGACAGTTGCCAACTCCTGCTGGAGAATGAAATTTCCAACTTTAAAAAGCTTGTCGGCAGCGGGAAGCATGAAGTGCTCTCAAATTTCCTGGTAGACGACTGCACTGATTTTGGTCTTGAAAAAACACAGTGGACCTACACCAGCAGATGACATGGCTCCTCAAACCATCACTGATTGTGGAAACTTCACAACAGACCTCAAGCAGCTTGGATTGTGTGCCTCTCCACTCTTCCTCCAGACTCTGGCACCTCGATTTCCAAATGAAACGCAAAATTTACTTTCATCTGAAAACAACACCTTGGACCACTAAACAACAGTCCAGTTCTTTTTCTCCTTGGCTCAGGTAAGACCCTTCTGACAATGTCTATTAGTCATGAGTGGCTTGAATGTGACACTTGAAGCAATGACTCCAACAGCAGTCCACTCCTTGTGAATCTCCCCCAAATTTTTGAATGGCCTTTTCTTAACAATCATTTCAAGGCTGCGGTTATCCCGGTTGCTTGTGCATCTTTTTCTACCACACTTTTTCCTTTTTTCCTTCCACTCAATTTTCCATTAATGTGCTTGGATACAGCACTGTGTGAACAGCAAGCTTCTTTAGCAATGACCTTCTGTGGCTTACCCTCCTTGTGAAGTGTGTCAATGACTGCCTTCTGGACATCTGTCAAGTCAACAGTCTTCCCCATGATTGTGGAGCCTACTGAAACAGACTAAGGGACATTTTTAAACACTTAGGAAGCCTTTGCAAGTGTTTTTTTGGTAATTATTATAATTTACTGAGATAGTGCCTTTTGGGTTTTCATTGGCTGTAAGCCATAATCATCAACATTAACAGAAATAAACACTTGAAATAGATCACTCTGTTTGTAATGACTCTTTATAAAATATGAGATTCGGTTTTTGTGTTGAAAAACAAATAAATTAACTTTTTGATGATATCCTAATTTTTTGAGACGTACCTGTAGGTGCACATTTCTTTTCAACTTGAAAAAAATAGCTGAGGAAGGTTAATATAGCTTTAAGAAATGAGAAAAAAAATCACAAAAAAAAGTACACGATGCATTTCAATTAAAAAAAAGCATTAAGAATGCTAAAATGGAAAATAAGTAATGTATACAAAATATGTCGCTCAAACTGTTTCAGGCTACAATATGTAAAAAATTTGGACACATTTGATCATGTAATGGTTTTTCATGTAGTTATTAGAATGTGCACATTGTAGATTCCAACTGAAAGCTGCAAGACAGCAAGGAGTAAAGAAACCAGTGAAACAAACTAGAATGTGTGTTAAACCTTAATAGTACCCTCTTAACTCTGTTGACAGCTTTATAGACCTTTGGCAGTCTCTCAAGCAGCATCACTGGGTAATCACCTGGAATGTCTTCCAGTGAAAAGATATGCCTGGTCAAGAATTCATTTAAGGAATCAACAGCCATCAGACTGTTTGCGACTATCAGATATGGTTTGCTGAAGTAATTGGTGGAACACAGTTCCATATAATACGCATGACAGCACTGACAGCACGGCAAACACTGCTTCTGATAGGCAGTAAAATCATTACCGCTGGTCAGACAGCGGCGGCTCCCACGCTGTCAATTGACAGTGTGAGCCCGCAGCGGTGATCTGAGGCATAAAGTTTACATCCGGTCACTAGTGTCGTCTGATGGGACTACTGTTCCCATCAGACTGTGCCTGCTGACACTAATAATAATGAGAACAGGAGGCGGCTGATGGGAGTATTTACCAGCCGGCGCCTGCGATCTAAATTAAGGAAAAAAAAAAAATGGAGTGGGTTCCCCTGCATTTTTGCTAACCAGCCTGGCAAAACTGACAGCTGGAGGCTGCAACTCTCAGCTGTCAGTGTTAGCAAGGCTAGTTAGCAAGAATAGAGGGGGTCCCCACGAGGTGTTTTTTTTTTTTTTAATTATTTAAATACCTATTCCATTGACTCCCTGGA
Organism: Ranitomeya variabilis; assembly: GCF_051348905.1. Lineage (NCBI taxonomy): Eukaryota > Metazoa > Chordata > Amphibia > Anura > Dendrobatidae > Ranitomeya > Ranitomeya variabilis. The sequence goes on from NC_135233.1 coordinate 814,104,559, forward strand.
CTCCTGTAGAAAACAAAAATAATAAAAAAAACCATTTCCCTCACCTGTCCATCATTCTGTCCCACGCCGTAATCCATGTCTAGTTTTCAACCTGGACGGTGACAAGATGTGACCGGCCAGACTGAGAACCACTGATGGATGAGCTGCTCTGAGCAGTGGTGACCTAATCACAGCTACCTCCGGTCACTGAGGCTGCGTTTCCAGATGGGCTTAACTGCAGTGACCTCTATCCGGTGAGTGGTTTACCGCAGTTCAAATTCACCGCACTGAAATTATCCTGGTATTTTTGATAACCAGCCTTGCTAATGCTGGCAGCTGAGGGTTGCAGCCCCCAGCTGTCAGTTTTGCCTGTCATGGTTATCAAAAATACAGGGGAACACATGCCGTTTTTTTATTATTATTTACTTAGAGCACATGCACTAGCTGTTATTAGTGGCAGCAGGCGTAGACTGATGGGAGTAGTAGTCCCATCAGCCTGCGCCAGTGACCATTGATAAACTTTCTACCTCCGATTACAGCTGCAGGCTCATGCGGTCATTTGACAGAGTGGCAAATGTGGCTATCTGACCGACAGTAATGATTTCATCGCCAATCAGAAGCAGTGTTTGCCATGCTGTCATGCACATGACAGCGAGTCAAACACCTGGTCTTTGTGGGGCCGAACCCGAACCGCAACACGGACTTCTTGGTGAAGTCCATGTTCAGTGTCCGTGCCCGAACAGTAGGTGTTTGGTACAGATGTCGCACTTTACTATTCAGGTTTGCCCATCCCTAGCGAGGACTCAATAAACAAATTGTACAAGTTTACGAGAGCCCATAGATTAGCTGTGAAAATCCTGGTCACAGAAAGTAAAAAAACTGCATCGCTTGACATGCAGACAAAGCAAACAAAGTTGTCTAGCCATTTGGATATAAAACTTCGCCAATTTATTAGTACAGCTTAAAAGGTTCCAGGCACATTAACATTATTGCATCAAGGCAAAAAACGCATTTCAGACAGAGCAGGCCTTAATCATACCATGGTACACTTTCTTTTGCTTTAAAACCTGATGAAGCTGCTCGAGAGACTGGAAAAAAAGGGTGTCACCAAAGTAAGAGGGTGTATATTGAGGAATCTAAGGTTTAACACTTATTCTGGTTTCTTTTATTCCTTGTTACACTACGGATACCATTGTGGTTTCGCTGCCTTCATTTTGAATCTAGAATATGCACATTCCCATAACAATACTGAGAACCTGTGCATGAACATGTGTGCCCAACGTTTGACTGGTACTGTATATCTACTGTAAGTTTTGAACTATAATATGCACCTAGGTTTTTTAACAAAAAAAGGTATAAAAGTGGTAAAAGGAAGGATAAAAGTAAAAGGGATGTCTGAGCATCTCCATTTAATGTCTAGATCTGCACCAACCAGCAGTGTCTGCCACACAGTGAATGAAGGAGCACAAAGCAACACCATTTGATGTCTTTACATCTGGCTGCTGCCAGCTTTTATTAGCTGATCGGTGGGGTTGCCAAGTGTCGGATCCCTGCCAATCTGATATTGATGGCAGCTCATGTGAGATTACACTGCTGTTTTATCTACAGAACTGTATGGAGCATGGGTGAGAATTTGTCCTGCTGCCCAGTATGAACACTGAAAACATAACTGACACTTCATTGTATCTGTCATTACAGGAGCAATGAGTGTTCGTGTGATCAGAAGCAGTAAGCTTGGCTTCCTCACTCTCTATTACTCTGCGCTTTGACTTTGGCTCGGTGTCTTTCCTGCATCTAAAACCCTAGCAATGCTTAATGCTGTTCAAGCAGCCTGAACTCCAGGCAGTCTTTACAGGCATTTACAGAGGGAGGGGGTATTATCAGGACATGATTAACACAGTGGGGCATTGCTGAATAGCACACATTACAGTCAATCATCCCATCACCACCTTTACAATGGGCCTATTACTGAGAATGTTACTGACATAGTGAGACCTTTCTAAAAGTGCCCCATGTGAAGCTGCATACACAATCTAGAGCTACAATCCTAGCATTGTGGCCGTTCACAGAAGGAGAGGTGCCTCATTACTGTTCTGCGCTTTGGGTGTTCCATTTCGGAACCCGACAACTCAAAGTCTGTCTCCTCTGTGCGGTGACTGCTCACATCAACTTCAACCACACTAACAAGACCATTGATAGTGCTGCTTAGTTAGTCCAGACACAGAGACGTCAGAGAGGAAATCAGTCATTCCGAGGGAGGAGGCAGGCATTGAGTAGAGCAACTGGAGGAGCAGAATGAGAAGCCAAATTGCAGTGTGACATTCATGAGTGCTTTGTCATAACCTTGAAAAAGAGGTCTGACACTGCTAGGTCCCCCTAACTGTGGACTATAAGGGTACCGTCACACAGTGAAATTTCCATCGCTGCGACGGCACGATTCGTGACGTCGCAGCGTCGTATGATTATCGCTCCAGCGTCGTAGACTGCGGTCACACTTTGCAATCACGGCGCTGGAGCGATGCCGAGGTTCGCTGGTAACCAGGGTAAACATCGGGTTACTAAGCGCAGGGCCGCGCTTAGTAACCCGATGTTTACCCTGGTTACCAGCGTAAAAGTAAAAAAAAACAAACCGTACATACTCACCATGTGATGTCCGTCAGGTCCCTTGCCGTCTGCTTCCTGCTCTGACTGAGTGCAGCCGTACAGTGAGAGGCGCAGAGCGCAGCGGTGACGTCACCGCTGCGATCTGCTCTCACTTTCCGGCCGGCACTCAGAGCAGGAAGCAGACGGCAAGGGACCTGAAGGACACCGACGGGTGAGTATGTACGGTTTGTTTTTTTACGTTTACGCTTGTAACCAGGGTAAACATCGGGTTACTAAGCGCGGCCCTGCGCTTAGTTACCCGATGTTTACCCTGGTTACAAGCAAAGACATCGCTGGATCGCTGTCACACACAACGATCCAGCGATGTCAGCGGGTGATCAAGCGACGAAAGAAAGTTCCATACGATCTGCTACGACGTACGATTCTCAGCAGGGTGTCTGATCGCAGTAGCGTGTCAGACACTGCGATATCGTAACTATATCGCTAGAACGTCACGAATCGTACCGTCGTAGCGATGGAAATTTCAATGTGTGACAGTACCCTAAGAGACAGATTCTTTTTTGCAAGATTTTTTTGTTGCTAAAATGAGGATCTTAAAAGTCCTAAAAATAAGGCAATTAGATATAATGCTTTTTGTAGCTCTACTCACATGTGAGGCTTCTAAGTAACAAGCTGTAAATACTGTCTACTTGTGAGGTGTATGTGGACGGGAAGCATTAGGCAAAATGTAAATGTAATCAGTTTAAACATACAAATGATATTAAAAGATAAGGTATATCAATATATGCTTTATATCTTATGCACCTAAAAAAAATTTCCAAAAAGAAGGATTGATAAGATTACATGGTTTCTTATTTTTGGGCAAAATACTATAAATTTGCAAACAGTTCCCATGTTAAGAAGTAAAAAAGGTTAAAGCTTACCAGGTCCGTCGAAGGGTACAAAGAAATGTGGAATTTTTTCAGAGGCACCTAAGGGAATGAGATACATGTCTTTCACCTGCCTCATGTTGTTTGCAACTACACCATAACGTTTCCTGCTACTGAAGTAAGAATATAGCAGTGTGTAAGATATTTGATCTTCTTCTGTCTCTGGAGTAAAACGTATGACACACGTTTCCTAAAAAATAAACAATTTAAATTCAGTTGTAGTTCGTGACTGTTTCCAATCGCAATTTTTTTTTACAAAACAGTAGACGTGGTGCGAATGGATTTGCCTGATTCGGTCCTCTAGGCACGTCAATCGTCTGTAATTGCTAGACAGGAGTAGTGATGAGTGAGTATTCTTGTTACTCGGGTTTATCAGAGCATGCTCAGGTGGACTCCAAGTATTTTGGCATGCTCGGAGATTTAGTTTATGTCGACTCAGCTGCATGATTTGTGGCTGCTGGACAGCCTGAGTACATGTGGGGATTCCCTAACAAACAGGCAATCCCCACATGTATTCAAGCTGTCATGCAAATCATGCAGCTGAGTCGACAAACTAAATCTCCGAGCACAACGAAATACTCGGAGACCACCTGAGCATGCTTGGAGAAACTCGAGTAACGAGTACACTCGCTCATCACTAGACAGGAGCAATGAGAACCAGCTCCTACCTCCCGACATCCATAACTTTACTTCTGATTGGCTTTAGTGGTGCAACGTCACATGTGCATCATGCTACAATTATGATGTTGCAGAAGGCCTTATCATCAAAAGAGATACAGAAGCCTGGGCGGTAAGAGGCGGTTTCCAGTGAACTAGTCCAGCAGCCAAAAGTGACAAACAGACCGGGTACTTGGAATCGATTCACGCCAACTCTACAAAAAACCCCATTGAATAGAGAACAGTACAACATATTAGACCTTATCAATTTCCTGGCTTTGTGCTGGAATAGCTTTATCGGAGATCTTGTGATATTATGTCACGTGATCCTTGAGGTAAATCAGCGCTGGCTTCACTCTCCTCTCCTAAAGATGTAGTTGACATCGGGAGGAAGCGAGTGGGCAGCAGCAACACTCACTTCCGCTGGATGTCTTGATTTGTCTGTAGGAGAGTAGAGTAGATTGAAGCTAGTGCTGACTGGCCCCAGTAATCGCAAAACAAAATGTCATGAGGGCCCAGGAGAGCCTGTGTTGACACAGCTTGAACAGCGCCGACACCGAAGGGGAGTATAATTGTTATTATTTTACTGAAGGCAAACACAGAGATTCAGAAGGGGTTGTCGAGTAGCTGACAATTCCTTAAAATTCATAGTTTAAAGGGAGTCTTTCAGCACAGAAAAGCGGTTCAAACTAAGTACAGGCGCTCAGTGCACCCTTGGTGTGGCCAAACACTTAAAGGTTCACGGTTGTTCTATTTTTATTTTATAAATCAATAGTACACATGAAAATCATAGATTTTGTAAAATATATTATCAGAGAAATCGGCTTCTTTCTTCTCCTGGACTGATCATTCATTCTCAAAGTTCTCAATTCACGGGTAAAATCTGTCTTCAGAGAAGACAGAATTACGGCATACATTACGCAGATAGGAGAAGGAAGTTATTATTGATGAGATTCTATAGAGGAGGGAAATGGTGAAACAAATGGGAGGCGTTAGAGATAGAGTTCCTCCTCATCTCTTCTTTCTACATCAGTAGTAACTCATCTCCTTTCTCATGAATGTACCATAACAATCTGTAATCACTGAATATAGATTTTACCCGTGAATTGAGAATATTGAAAATGAACAATCAGTACAGGAGCCGAAAGAAACAGATTTCTCTGATAAGATATATTACAAAGTTGCTTTTTTAAACGTGTGTGTTATTGATTTAGTAAACAAAACTGTATTTTACCTCACTCTCTACCCTTCCCCTCTATTTTGATGGATAGCTCATGCTTTATAGAGCCAGAAAACCGAAAAAAGGGGAAGTTTTGACATGAATATTAAAAAGCACCGTATATACTCGAGTATAAGCCGACCCGAGTATAAGCTGACCCCCTAATTTTGCCACAAAAAACTGGGAAAACTTAATGACTCGAGTATAAGCCTAGGGTGGAAAATGCAGCAGCTACTGGTAAATTTCAAAAATAAAAATAGATACCAATAAAAGTAAAATTAATTGAGACATCAGTAGTTTAAGAGTTTCTGAATATCCATATTGAATCAGGAGCCCCATATAATGCTCCATACAAAATACGCCCCATATAATGCTCCATACAGTTTATGATGGGCTCCATAAGTTGCTCCATATTAAAATATGCCCCATATAATGCTGCATAAATGTTGATTATGACCCCAAAAGATGCTCCATAGACACATTTGCCCCATATTATGCTCCACAAATGTGGATTATGGCCCTATAAGATGCTCCATACAGATATTTGCCCCATATAATGCTGCACATGGCCCCAATAAGATGCTCCAAAGAGATATTTGCCCCATATAATGCTGCACATGGCCCCATAGATATTTGCCCCATATAATGCTGCACATGGCCCAATACAGATATTTGCCCCATATAACGCTGCACATGGCCCCATAAGATGCTCCATACAGATATTTGCCCCATATAATGCTGCACATGGCCCCATACAGATATTTGCCCCATATATAACGCTGCACAATGCCCCATAAGATGCTCCATACAGATATTTGCCCCCATATAACGCTGCACATGGCCGCATAAGATGCTCCATACAGATATTTGCCCCCATATAACGCTGCACATGGCCCCATAAGATGCTCCATACAGACATTTGCCTCATATGCTGTTGCTGCGATTAAAAAAATAAATTACATACTCACCTCTCAGGCACCCGGCACTTGCTATACTCACCTTTCCCGTTCCACCGCCGACCGCCACTGTGTCTTCCGAGTCTTCTGCACTGATGTTCAGGCAGAGAGCGGTGCGCACACTAATCGCGTCATCGCGCCCTCTGACCTGCGCGTCACAGCAGAGGACGCGGAAGACGCAGCAGCGTCGACGGTGGAACGGGGAGCAGGTGAATATCACACACTGCCCCCACCATACTCACCTGCTCCTGGCGCGGTCCCTGGACGTCTGTTCCCCGGCGATGACAGCTTCTTCCTGTATTGAGCGGTCACATGGTACCGCTCATTACAGTAATGAATATGCGGCTCCACCCCTATGGGAGTGGAGTCGGGTCCATATTCATTATTGTAATGAGCAGTACCATGTGACCGCTCACTACAGGAAGAAGCTGCCGGCGCCGGGGAACAAACGTGCAGGGACCACGCCAGGAGCAGGTGAGTATTACACAGCTCCGCTCCCCCTCCGCTGCCGACCCCTGGGAATGACTGAAGGCGAGAAAGTTACTTTCAGCCCAAAAAAGTGGGCTGAAAATCTCGGCTTATACTCGAGTATATACAGTATATATTTTATTATAACAATTTAAAAAAAAAATAAAAAATTTATATACAAATCAGAAAGGAGAAAAAGTAGCAAAGCACCTTCATGCAACTAGGTAGGGCAAGATTCATATACTTCACACATGTCCGGAACCAGTCACATTAGTGCAGATGGTGGCTCATAAAAACCCTGAGCTCATGAGGAATCCTTAGGGGTATAAGGTCCCTTTTAAAATCCCAAGGTATAAGGAACGAGGGAGAGTCATCCATTGCAAACAATATAAAGGGGTAAGTGACGTGTTAAACAAGGTATGAGATTATTCAAACAAATAATTTCTCATTTTTCTACAATTTTGGAAGTGCCAGTAGTATAGACCTTTTTTCTTTTGATATTACTTTATAGAGCCAGAGAAGGGGGCATTTTGATGGAAAACCAATAGTTGGGCAGGAGCACGTAAATGCTTGGCTATGCCTAGGAACCACAAAGCGCCAGTACTTGTGTCGAGCGGTCATTCTATGCTGACAGACTACCTTTAATTAGATATAACCAGAGGTGTGAAGGACATCCAGCTGAAAAACAATCTCATAGAAATATTCTAGCAGATCACCAAAAAGCTGGTCAATGTCAGCTAACAAACAGAGCTCTCTACCACACAATCCTGACTTCAAAAAGTTTTTTTCTAATTGTATGTCTGGTATAATAAAATCTGGTTCTGTGATGTTATTTTCACCCTTAATTTCATAGGGTTTAGGTAAATTCAGGCCATAATTCTAAAATTCCCTAAACTGTTCTGTAAACACAAAAGCTTAACCCCACGCTGCAAAAGCATTCAGACGATTTGGCTGTCCAAATCTGTGCATGCACTAAGTCCTTTCAAAACCTGCGTAAAGGAGTCAGGAAAGCAGATATGTGGTTACCACGTGACAGTCGCCATCTTTTGTGCTATGGATATCTACTGTTCACAGTGCCGATCTAAGACTATCAAGGAGCACAGCGCAGAAGTAACAACTGGGGTATTGAAGAAAGACTTCAGTACAATATGGAGGGCACTTTGGCATTATCCATAAACCTTTCATGTAGGACGTGAAAAAGTGAAATTTCTAAAACCTGTGCAAATGTTCATGAGTCGCCTTTAAACATTGAAAAGCTATTTTAGATCTTCAAAGCTTTGTGAAATACATTGTATACTTGTAGGTATAGTACCTTTGTTCCAGAGGCCTTTATCTTTTCTACATAGTCCCATACGGTTTGTGGCGAAATCCTTCCACCTACTTGTATGCTTTCAGGAAGGTCCTATAAAGAAATCGTACACTCTTAGATTTGGATACATATTACTATATGCTATTAGGCTGCATACTGTAATTGATGCCTACAGAATTATTAAAGGGGGTGACCCACAATTAAATTGCAAATGAAAGTATTTCCTTGCCTATCTTTCCCACAGAATTACGGTCTCACGCGTACTTCAATTGCAGCTTGTGCAATATTGTCTATGCAATAACATGCCAATGGCCCAATATCTACTGTACGTCGGTCAAATGACTCAAGAATACAAAAACACCTTTGTAGTACTGCGACGGCCAAAACAAAAAGGATCAGAAGAAAGGTAAAACACTCACATCTGCGGACTCTCATGTTTTGCATCATCATGGCGGCAACACTAGAGAAATAGGTGTCATGGGGTTGGAAGCAGTTTACGCCAACATCAGAAGAGGTGAGGTTTCCAGTGAGCTTCTACTCCGAGAGTCCAAGTGGATTTTTAACACACACAGTTTAGCGCCACATAGACTGAATTAAGAACTCTTCTTTATGGCCTTCTATAGGCAAACCTAGCTTATCAAGTTCACACACATTCTATCTTTTCTCATTTTTATGGGAGTTTCCCCTTTTTCTCCTCTCGACCACTTCCCTTTCTTCCCTCCCCTTTCCTTCTGTATATTTGATACTCTTCCTCCTCCTTCAGTTTTCTTTTTTTTGTTCTTATACCTTTGCAAAGAACACAGACTGGATTCTGCACTGTCATCGTAACCTTCAATATGGATCACCATGACTATTGTTCAGACTTCCTCATGATATACACTTGGGTTTTTCCCATTTGTTCTTTATGTCACACTGCTGGCACAAATCGCTCAAGTCACTCTGTTGGCACAATCATTTTTATTATTCTGAACAATTATCACACACAAATATTTTTTATTTATTTTTTACATATATTTTTTTCCTCCACCACTGAGAAGAGTTCATTATTGTCGAAAGCAGACTACATTGTCTGGAATGTAAAGCAATATAAGTCTGATGATTTTTATAATCACATGACGCCTTCCTTTGATTTGTACTGGCACGGTTCACATGGATGTCGTGTTTTTCACAACAGCAACCATGTCTTCTTATCTTTCAGGTGCTCAACATGATCTCCATCTTCATTACTTAAAGGATATTAAGTGTTTGTATTTTACGCTTGCCGGCGCATCAATATACTAGCTAATTGTGCTATATCACATTCACAGCTCTGCTCATTTCATCATTTTGTTGCATTTATTTAAGCAGAGAAATATTAGCTATATTTATGCATGCCGATATTTGCATGCGCCCTTAATATATTTTCCTTGGCGTATATTTTTAATTACAAATTAAATTTGTTATATTAAAAATGTAACATTTATAGTCGGCTTTATTACAGAATTATATCAGTTTTCAGGCTACTCCGCACATAACAGTATTTGTTAACCTTTCCTATGCAGATTCACACTGATCAGCATAGATATGAATGGGGATCATGTCTGTATGCGCCGACTTAAACATGCGCTTTCTACGTGCTGATGCAGACATGAGCCTTTTGTATCAGATTTCTGTGCCACGCTTTACTCTTTTTTGAGTCCATACTTGTGAGATATTGATGGTCAGAAAGGAAAGTGTGTAGATCCCGACGTATAAACACATTATAGCGACAGTATGGATGGCGTGCGCGCGTCTGGAAGCTTAATATTTTACCATCAAGGATTATGCGTCTATAATAATAAAGGTTTATTCCATTATGTATTGGCGCATTAGCATAGAAACTATCAGAATAACATTTCCATGTGTCGTCACGGACACGCGCATTGGGTGTTTGCACTGAGATTGTAAAAGGGCAAATGTAACAAAGAGTTAATTCCTTCAATCGTACTGGCGCATTCACAGAAAAATCATTATAACAGTGCTATTTGTTGTTACAGACATGCGCATTAGGTGGCTTCCTCGGGATCGAATGTGCGTATGCCTAAAGATTTATCATCGACCTATGCGCAGGCGCCTCCTTGGAATGCATGATCTGACCTTTTCTTATGCTTCTTGTGCTCGCATGCACACTACTTTTCTTCATTCAACTTTATTGACATATCCACCTTGTGACATGTACGAGCACGCAGACTCCCATAGCTGGTAACATTCTTGCCCTTGATGAAGGTCCATTTCTAGTGGCAATACACGCAGGGTATCGCTTTACTTCCCCTACTGATGCATTCTTTACGATCCAGGTTACCTTAGCAGGTCACGTTTCATACATGAACAGACTCATGCATTCCATTTAATTGGTTGTACTGGCAGTACGTACATTTTTTTGACCAATTGTTTATATCTATGTTGTTTTCTCAAATGCACTATTAGGATATTATTGGTTTGGCTATTATGCCTACTGGGATTAGGTGATTGTTACCATATGGTTGTGAGAAAACGTGTTTGCCCCTTCATGATTTCCTATTCTTTTGCATGTTTGTCACACTTAAATGTTTCACATCACCAAATTTAAATATTAGACAAAGATAACACTGGTAAACACAAAATGCGGTTTTTAGATTAAGGTCTTTATTATTAAAGGAAAATAAATCCAAACCTACAGGGCGCTGTAAAAAAAGTGAATACCCCCCAATCCTAATGACTGGTTGGGCCACCCACTGGTTGAGTCTTTTACAACTCTCTAGAGGAATTTTAGTCCAATCCTATTTGCACAATTCTTATAATTTTGCCATATTGGAGGATTTCCAAGCATGAACAGCCTTTTTTAAGATCATGCTACAGCATCTCAATAGGACTAAGGTGAGCAACTTGACTAGGCCACTCTAAAGTCTTTATTTAGTTTTTCTTAAGCCATTCAGAGATGGACTTGTTGGATCATTGTCTTGTTGCATAACCCAAGTGCGCTTCAACTTGAGGTCCCGAACAGATGGCCGGAGATTCTCCTTCAGGATGTTTCGATACACAGCTGAAATCATGGTTCCGTTTACCACAGCAAGTCTTCTTACTGAAGCAGCAAAATAGCCCCAAACCATCATAGTACCACCATCACATTTTACGGTTTGTATGATGTTCCTTGTCTGAAATGCTGTGTTACTTCTACGCCAAATATAATGGGACATACACATTCCAAAATGTTCAGTTTTGTCTCATCAGTCCACAGAGTATTCTCCCCAAATTCTTGGGGATCAGCAAGATGTTTTCTTGCAAAATTAGACAAGCCTTCATGTTCTTATTGCTCAGCAAAGGTTTTCGTTTTTGAACTTGGCTATGCAAGCCATTTTTGGCCAGTCTCTCTCTTATGCTGGAGTCATGAACAAAATGACCTTAACTTAGGCGAGTGAAGCCTGCAGTTCTTTGGCTGCTGTTGTGGGGTCTTTTGTGACCTCTTGGACGAGTCGTCACTGCGCTCGTGGCAATTTTGGCCAGCAAGCCACTTCTGAGAATGTTCACCACTGTTCCATGTTTTTGTCATGTGTGGATAAGGGCTCTAACTGTGGTCTGCTGGAGTCCCAAAGCTTGAGAAATGACTTTATAACCTTTTCCAGAATGATAGATCTCAATTACTTTGTTTCTGACTTGTTACAAAATTTCTTTGATTCGCAGCATGATGTCTAGCTTTTTTGGAACTTTTGGTCTACTTTCCTTTGTTAAACAGGTTCTATTTAAGTGATTTCTTGATTGAGAACAGAGTGTGGCAGTAATCAGTCCTGGGTGTGAATTCAGCTTACCAAAGATATGATAAACGACAGTTAATTTATATTTTTAAAGGAAGGGGGGAAAGTCACTTTTTCACTCAGGGCACTGTAGGTTTGGATTTCTTTTTCCCGTAATAATATTGACCTTCATTTAAAAACTGCATTGCTTTTACTTGTGTTACCTTTGTCTAATATTTGGTGATCTGAAACATTTAAGTGTGACAGACATGCAAAAGAATAAGAAATCGGGAAGGGGGCAAAAACGTTTTCACACCTCATGCGATCTATATTATTAATTAGTATACTATATACATTATGTCTATCAGGGTTAGGTGATGTTTATACACACTCACCTTATGTGACATATGTTGTCCATCTACATGTTATATTAATCTACTGTATGTACTTGCTTTTTGACTAATCTTTATTGTTAGTTCCATATCATCATTGAACACAATTTGTCTTTATTGCTACTGTTTTGCATATTCAGCATTAAACACTAAGCCTTTTTACCATTTTTTGTTATTGGTTAACCATGTGATTGTTTGATAGGGTAGAGTTAAACATTATCGTGGGGTAATGCCATTTGGCTTTTTAAGTGTTGTTAATGTTGTCTTTGGTTTCATGTACAATAAACATTAATTATTGTAGGTGATCCTATTTGCATACTACTGTTTGATTTTCATGGGAGACCCACAATTAAATATTAAATTACATTTCTCATTTCTCTGTTGGATTGTGTAAAACAGCAATTTATCAATTGGAATCAATATATAAATAATGGTCCCAAATAAGTGGAGAAACTCAATTTCTTAGCATCACCAACACTACGAATCTATACACCTCTCTGCGAGTGTTGCAAGGGAGAGACTAGAAAACCCAAACACACCCAAAGAGGCACGGTGCTCTGGTGAGAGCTCTTCCCCTTCATTTCAATGATCAATTGGGTCTTAGGATCTGAACTTCCACCAATGAAAACGTCTCACTATGGCGTGTTAGAAAACAGTAAAATCTAAATTAAGCACACTTAATAAAAATGATTAAACATGTTTATAACAACCATGACATTTAAAGGGAATCTGTCAGCAGGTTTTTGCTAATTAATCTTAATAAAAGTATAAGCAGAGAGCCTGATACCAGGGATGTGTCAGCTGCTCAGCAGCTTGCTGTAGTTTCAATACAGCCAGAGTTTTATCAGCAGATTATTACTGCAGGACTAGGTGTCACATGCCAGCCAGTCAAGATAATTTGCATAACCCGCCCCGACCACTGATTGGCATCTTGCTGTGTGCACTGTACATTGTCAGTAACCTGCCAATCAGAGGTGTGGCATACAGGGCTTAACACTGAAAGCCCTAAGCAGAGAAAACAGGGAATTTATCCAAACTGCACCAAGCAGTTCAGTAAATCACACATCACTGGAAACAGGATCTCTGCCTCTACATTATGCTGCGCTCAGACTCCATAGCAAAAAAAAAAACTACTGACATATTCCCTATAAAAAAAAAAAATGGTAAAAGTAAATGATTTCCTCACCTCTGATAAATGCTCCAGTGACCCAGATACAGGGTAAGCCTTGATGACAAATTTCGCTACCGAGGGCATATTAAGAAATCCCTTCCAGATGTAGGTTAAACGTGCTAAAAAAGTAGATTCATCTTCAGCTGTGTCCGTAATATTAAATGACTCATTGCTGTAAAATGATTGCAATAAACAAAGGAAAAAAAATTATACAAATTTTTGTTTGTAAATGTTTTTAAATGCACATCAATAACACATACAAGTAAATTATGTAATAATGCTTTAACATAGGAGTCAGACAACAACAAAAACTGTTGGAGCCAGTTATCACTCAAGGTGGCAATTATCATTATGAAAGAAGTGAAGTATAAGGGCATGTGCAAAAAGCTCTGTATAACCCTGTGCAAGCTGTCAATCAGCGGTGTCGTTATACACAGATCAGCAATCAGAGAAGTGGTAGATCCACAGAAAATAACACACTGATTTACTCAAAACTGCAGCAAGCAGCCCAGTAAGTTATACACTGCTCAAAAAAATAAAGGGAACACTAAAATCCCACACCCTAGATATCACTGAGTGAAATATTCCAGTTGTAAATCTTTATTCATTACATAGTGGAATGTGTTGAGAACAATAAAACCTAAAAATCACAACTAATATCCCACGGAGGTCTGGAGTTGGAATGATGCTCAAAATTAAAGTGCAAAATGAAGTTACAGGCTGAACCAACTTCAGTGGAAATGCCTAGACAAGGAAATGATGCTCAGAAGGGTGTGTGGCCTCCACGTGCCTGTATGTCCTCCCTACTGTACAACGCCTGTGCATGCTTCTGATGAGGTGGCGGATGGTCTCCTGAAGGATCTCCTCCCAGACCTGGACTAATGCATCTGCCAACTCCTGGACAGTCTGTGGTGCAACGTGACGTTGGTGGATGGTGCGAGACATGATGTCCCAGAAGTGTTTAGTCGGATTCAGGTCTGGGGAACGGGCGGACCAGTCCATAGCTTCGATGCCTTCATCTTGCACATCTTGCAGGAGCTGCTGACACACTCCAGCCACATGAGGTCTGGCATTGTCCTGCATTAGGAGGAACCCAGGGCCAACCGCACCAGTGTATGGTCTCACAAGGGGTCTGAGGATCTCATCTGGTACCTAATGGCAGTCAGGCTACCTCTGGAGAGCACATGCAGGGCTGTGCTGCTCTCCAAAGAAATGCCACCCCACACCATTACTGACCCACTGCCAAACCGGTAATGCTGAAGCATGTTGCAGGCAGCAGATCACTCTCCACGGAGTCTCCAGACTCTGTCACATGTGCTAAGTGTGAACCTGCTTTCATCTGTGAAGTGCACAGGGCACCAATGGCGAATTTGCCAATCCTGGTGTTCTGTGGCAAATGCCAAGCATCCTGCATGGTGTTGGGCTGCGAGCACAACCCCCATATGTGGACGTCGGGCACTAAGACCATCCTCATGGAGTCGGTTTCTAACCGTTTGTGCAGACACACGCACATTTGTGGCCTGCTGGAGGTAATTTTGCAGTGATCTGGCAGTGCTCCTCCTGTTCCTCCTTGCACAAAGGCTGAGGTAGCGGTCCTGCTGCTGGGTTGCTGAATTCCAACGGCCCCCTCCATGTCTCCTGGTGTACTGGCCTGTCTCCTGGTAGCGCCTCCAGCCTCTGGACACTACGCTGACAGACACTAAACTAACAGACACAGCAAACCTTCTTGCCACAGCTCGCATTGATGTGCTATCCTGGATGAGCTGCACTACCTGAGCCGCTTGTGTGGGTTGTAGAGTCCATCTCATGCTACCATGAGTGTGAAAGCACAACCAACATTCAAAAGTGACCAAAACATCAGCCAGAAAGCATTGGTGCCGAGATGTGGTCTGTGGTCCCCACCTGCAGAACCAATGCTTTATTGAGTGTGTCTTGATAATTGCCAATAATTTCCATCTGTTGTCTATTCCATTTGCACAACAGCATGTGAAATTGATTGTCCAACAGTGTTGCTTCCTAAGGGTACCGTCACACAGTGGCACTTTTGTCGCTACGACGGTACGATCCGTGACGTTCCAGCGATATCCATACGATATCGCAGTGTCTGACACGCAGCAGCGATCAGGGACCCTGCTGAGAATCGTACGTCGTAGCAGATCGTTTGGAACTTTCTTTCGTCGCTTGATCACCCGCTGACATCACTGGATCATTGTGTGTGACAGCGATCCAGCGATGCGTTCGCTTGTAACCAGGGTAAACATCGGGTTACTAAGCGCAGGGCCGCGCTTAGTAACCCGATGTTTACCCTGGTTACCAGCGTAAACGTAAAAAAAACAAACAGTACATACTCACAATTCCGGTGTCTGTCCTCCGGCGTCTCAGCTTCTCTGCACTGTGAGCGCCTGCCGGCCGGAAAGCGAGCACGGCGGTGACGTCACCGCTCTGCTTTCCGGCTATGGTGCTTACACAGTGCAGAGAAGCAGAACGCCGGGGGACAGACACCGGAATGTAAGTATGTAGTGTTTGTTTTTTTTACGTTTACGCTGGTAACCAGGGTAAACATCGGGTTACTAAGCGCGGCCCTGCGCTTAGTAACCCGATGTTTACCCTGGTTACCCGGGGACTTCGGCATCGCTCCAGCGCCGTGATTGCAAAGTGTGACCGCAGTCTACGACGCTGGAGCGATAATCATACGACGCTGCGACGTCACGGATCGTGCCGTCGTAGCGATGAAAATGGCACTGTGTGACGGTACCCTTAGAGGACAGTTTGATTTCACAGAAGTTTGATTTACTTGGAGTTGTATTCTGTTGTTTAAGTGTTCCCTTTATTTTTTTTTAGCTAAAATCAGGGTCTTTACCCCAACATCATGCTGCTCTCATATGGGATAGCAAGAACCTGGTGACATAATCCCTTTAAAGAGATTATCCAGTACCCTTACTCATTATATTCGCTTTTCGTCCAGAGGCAGCACACGAAATGTGAAACTGGTTGTAGAGTAACTGCGTGATCTTCAGTGTTCCCGTAATTTGGTAATACATGGTAATTGCTTTCTTGTTTGTCCAACATAGGCAATCTTTATATGATTATCTCTCATACAACTTCACTACTGCTTTGCACTGTATATACATACATACACACAGCTTGAGAAAGGCTCAGTGTGAGACGAAGCGTCCCCATGCCACGTGGGTCTGAATATCCACCTTTTCACTTGCTATGTGTATGGAGTGCTGCTTCCTTTTCCTTTTCTATGGACATTTAGCAAGTATTGGTTGAACTGCTGGGGAGGTCTGGGCACCCGATAATATAGTGTTGTGCTTATCCATTTTTTTTATAATATATATACCGGTATATTGATTGGGCTGCCTCCTTTCTTTATTTCATGCTTTTGTAGCGTCAATTTTTATATATATACTATTTACATCTCACTTTTATTCTGAATGATTTTGGATCACATTTATACAGGTCATTGACTTTATGTCTTACACCGTATTCTGCATTTTTTGCATACTGGGTATATATATATTAACCCCTTCACCCCCAAGGGTGGTTTGCACGTTAATGACCGGGCCAATTTTTACAATTCTGACCACTGTCCCTTTATGAGGCTATAACTCTGGAACGCTTTGACGGATCTTGGCGATTCTGACATTGTTTTCTCGTGATATATTGTACTTCATGTTAGTGGTAAAATTTATTCGATATAACTTGCGTTTATTTGTGAAAAAAATGGAAATTTGGCGAAAATTTTGAAAATTTTGCAATTTTCCAACTTTGAATTTTTATGCCCTTAAATCACAGACATATGTCACGCAAAATACTTAATAAGTAACATTTCCCACATGTCTACTTTACATCAGTACAATTTTGGAACCAAATTTTTTTTTTGTGACGGAGTTATAAGGGTTAAAAGTTGACCAGCAATTTCTCATTTTTACAACACCATTTTTTTTTAGGGACCACATCTCATTTGAAGTCATTTTGAGGGGTCTATATGATAGAAAATACTCAAGTGTGACACCATTCTAAAAACTGCACCCCTCAAGGTGCTCAAAACCACATTCAAGAAGTTTATTAACCCTTCAGGTGTTTCACAGGAATTTTTGGAATGTTTAAATAAAAATGAACATTTAACTTTTTTTCACACAAAATTTATTTCAGCTCCAATTTGTTTTATTTTACCAAGGGTAACAGGAGAAAATGGACCCCCACAGTTGTTGTACAATTTGTCCTGAGTACGCTGATACCCCATATGTGGGGGTAAACCACTGTTTGGGCGTATGGCAGAGCTCGGAAGGAAAGGAGCGCCATTTGACTTTTCAATGCAAAATTGACTGGAATTGAGATGGGACGCCATGTTGCGTTTGGAGAGCCCCTGATGTGCCTAAACACTGAAACCCCCTACAAGTGACACCATTTTGGAAAGTAGACCCCCTAAGGAACTTATCTTGATGTGTGGTGAGCACTTTGACCCACCAAGTGCTTCACAGAAGTTTATAATGCAGAGCCGTAAAAATAAAAAATCATATTTTTTCACAAAAATGATCTTTTCGCCCCCAATTTTTTATTTTCCCAAGGGTAAGAGAAGAAATTGGACCCCAAAAAATGTTGTGCAATTTGTCCTGAGTACGATGATACCCCATATGTGGGTGTAAACCATTGTTTGGGCGCATGGCAGAGCTTGGAAGGGAAGGAGCGCCATTTGACTTTTCAATGCAAAATTGACTGGAATTGAGATGGGACGCCATGTTGCGTTTGGAGAGCCCCTGATGTGCCTAAACACTGAAACCCCCTACAAGTGACACCATTTTGGAAAGTAGACCCCCTAAGGAACTTATCTTGATGTGTGGTGAGCACTTTGACCCACCAAGTGCTTCACAGAAGTTTATAATGCAGAGCCGTAAAAATAAAAAATCATATTTTTTCACAAAAATGATCTTTTTGCCCCCAATTTTTTATTTTCCCAAGGGTAAGAGAAGAAATTGGACCCAAAAAAATGTTGGCCAATTTGTCCTGAGTACGCTGATACCCCATATGTGGGTGTAAACCATTGTTTGGGCGCATGGCAGAGCTTGGAAGGGAAGGAGCGCCATTTGACTTTTCAATGCAAAATTGACTGGAATTGAGATGGGACGCCATGTTGCGTTTGGAGAGCCCCTGATGTGCCTAAACATTGAAACTCCCTACAAGTGACACCATTTTGGAAAGTAGACCCCCTAAGGATCTTATCTAGATGTGTTTTGAGAGCTTTGAACCCCCAAGTGTTTCACTACAGATTATAACGCAGAGCCGTGAAAATAATTTTTATTTTTTTTCTCAAAAATGATTTTTTAGCACCCAGCTTTGTATTTTTACAAGGGTAACAGAATAAATTGGACCCCAAAATTTGTTTTCCAATTTGTCCTGAGTACGCTGATACCCCATATGTGGGGGGGAACCACTGTTTGGGCGCATGACAGAGCTCGGAAGGGAAGGAGCGCCATTTGGAATGCAGACAAATGGATTGGTCAGCAGCCGTCACGTTGCATTTGCAGAGCCCCTGATGTACCCAAACAGTACAAACCCCCCACAAGTGACCCCATATTGGAAACTAGACCTCCCAAGGAACTTATCTAGATGTGTTTTGAGAACTTTGAACCCCCAAGTGTTTCACTAAAGTTTATAGCGCAAAGCCGTGAAAATAAAAATTCTTTTTTTTTTTCACAAAAATGATTTTTTAGCCCCCAGTTTTGTATTTTCACAAGGGTAACAGGATAAATTAGACCCCAAAAGTTGTTGTCCAATTTGTCCTGAGTACGCTGATACCCCATATGTGGGGGGGAACCACTGTTTGGGTGCATGACAGAGCTCGGAAGGGAAGGAGCGCCATTTGGAATGCAGACTTAAATGGATTGGTCAGCAGCCGTCACGTTGCATTTGCAGAGCCCCTGATGTACCCAAACAGTACAAACCCCCCACAAGTGACCCCATATTGGAAACTAGACCTCCCAAGGAACTTATCTAGATGTGTTGTGAGAACTTTGAACCCCCAAGTGTTTCACTACAGTTTATAACGCAGAGCCGTGAAAATAAAACATCTTTTTTTTTCCCACAAAAATGATTTTTAGCCCCCCAAATTTTTATTTTCCTAAGGATAACAAGAGAACTTGGACCCCAGAAGTTGTTGTTCAATTTGTCCCGAGTACGCTGATAATACATATGTTGGGGTAAACCCCTTTTTGGGCGCACGGGAGAGCTCGGAAGGGAAGGAGCACTGTTTTACTTTTTCAACGCAGAATTGGCTGGAATTGAGATTGGACGCCATGTCGCGCTTGGAGAGCCCCTGATGTGCCTGGACAGTGGAAACTCCCCAATTCTACCTGAAACCCTAACCCAAACACACCCCTAACCCTAATCCCAACGGTAACCCTAACCACACCCCTAGCCCTGACACACCCATAATTCTAATCCCAACCCTAATCCAAACGTAAATGTAATCCAAACCCTAACCCTAACTTTACCTCCAACCCTAGCCCTAACCCTAACCCTACCCCTAACCCTAACCGTGACTGAAATACGTGGCACTGAAATACGTGGCACTGAAATACGTGGCACTGAAATACGTGGCACTGAAATACGTGGCACTGAAATACGTGGCACTGAAATACGTGGCACTGAAATACGTGGCACTGAAATACGTGGCACTGAAATACGTGGCACTGAAATACGTGATACGTGGCACTTAAATACGTGGCACTGAAACACGTGGCACTGAAATATGTGATACGTGGCACTGAAATACGTGGCACTGAAATACGTGATACGTGGCACTTAAATACGTGGCACTGAAACACGTGGCACTGAAATACGTGATACGTGGCACTGAAATACGTGGCACTGAAATACGTGGCACTGAAATACGTGGCACTGAAATACGTGGCACTGAAATACGTGGCACTGAAATACGTGGCACTGAAATACGTGGCACTGAAATATGTGATACGTGGCACTGAAATACGTGGCACTGAAATACGTGGCACTGAAATACGTGGCACTGAAATATGTGATACGTGGCACTTAAATACGTGGCACTGAAATACGTGGCACTGAAATACGTGGCACTGAAATACGTGGCACTGAAATACGTGGCACTGAAATACGTGGCACTGAAATACGTGGTACTAAAATATGTGGCACTGAAATACGTGATACGTGGCACTGAAATATGTGGCACTGAAACACGTGGCACTGAAATACGTGATACGTGGCACTGAAATACGTGGCACTGAAATACGTGGCACTGAAATACGTGGCACTGAAATACGTGGCACTATGACTGTCAGAAAATATTCATTAAACGGTTAGGGGTGAGGTTAGGGGTAGAGTTAGGGTTAGGGTTTGGATCCCTTTATCACCTTGATGGTGGTGGGTGGCTTTTCAGTGTGTTTTCTGTTTTTTTCGATAAAAATGCATGCGTTTTTAACGCAAACAAACGCATGTGCTTAAAAACGCAAGAAAATACTGCAGGTTGTATTTCTGAAAATGAACGCATGCAGAAAAAAACCGCATGCGTTTGAAAACGCGACCAAACGCGTACAAAAAAAACGCATGCGTTTTCAATGTTAAATATAGGGACAAAACGCATGCGTTTTTTTGTGCAAAAAACGCTGCAGACAAAAACGCAAGTGTGAAACCAGCGACGCTTTTTATAGCAAAAAAGTTTTTGCGTCTCCACATTTTGAGACCTATAATTTTTCCACATTTTGCTCCACAGAGTCATGTGAGGTCTTGTTTTTTGCGGGACGAGTTGACGTTTTTATTGGTAACATTTTCGGACACGTGACCGTTTTTGATCGCTTTTTATTCCGATTTTTGTGAGGCAGAATGACCAAAAACCTGCTATTCATGAATTTCTTTTGGGAGAGGCGTTTATACCGTTCCGCGTTTGGTAAAATTGATAAAGCAGTTTTATTCGTCGGGTCAGTACGATTACAGCGATATCTCATTTATATCATTTTTTTATGTTTTGGCGCTTTTATACGATAAAAACTAAAATATAGAAAAAATAATTATTTTGGTATCGCTTTATTCTCAGGACTATAACTTTTTTATTTTTTTGCTGATGATGCTGTATGGCGGCTTATTTTTTGCGGGACAAGATGACGTTTTCAGCGGTACCATGGATATTTATATCAGTCTTTTTGATCGTGTGTTATTCCACTTTTTGTTCGGCGGTATGGTAATAAAGCGTTGTTTTTTGCCTCGTTTTTTTTTTTTTTTCTTACGGTGTTTACTGAAGGGGTTAACTAGTGGGGCAGTTTTATAGGTTGGGTCGTTACGAACGCGGCGATACTAAATATGTGTACTTTTATTGTTTTGTTTTTTTTATTTAGATAAAGAAATGTATTTATGGGAATAATATATTTTTTTTTATTATTATTTATTTAGGAATTTTTTTTTATTTTTTTTTACACATGTGGAAAAAATTTTTTTTTACTTTTTTACTTTGTCCCAGGGGGGGACATCACAGATCATTGATCTGGCAGTGTGCACAGCACTCTGCCAGATCGACGATCTGCTGTGCAGGGCTGCAGGCTTACCAAGCGTCTGCCCTGAGCAGACACTCGGTAAGCCACCTCCCTCCCTGCAGGACCCGGATGCCGCGGCCATCTTGGATCCGGGACCTGCGGCGAGGAGGGAGGTAGGAGACCCTCAGAGCAACGCGATCACATCGCGTTGCTCCGGGGGTCTCAGGGAAGCCCGCAGGGAGCCCCCTCCCTGCGCGATGCTTCCCTATACCGCCGGTACACTGCGATCATGTTTGATCGCGGTGTGCCGGGGGTTAATGTGCCGGGGGCGGTCCGTGACCGCTCCTGGCACATAGTGCCGGATGTCAGCTGCGATATGCAGCTGACACCCGGCCGCGATCGGCCGCGCTCCCCCCGTGAGCGCCGCTGATCGGTGATGACGTACTATCCCGTCGGCGGTCATACGGGCCCACCCCACCTCGACGGGATAGTACGTCAGATGTCAGAAAGGGGTTAAATTGGTACAATAAAAAACTTTTCAGGTGTAGAACTTCTTTGATCACTGAGCAGGTTTGGAGGCACAACACATTTATGGTAGAAATAAATACACGATACATAATTAGAATTACAACAACTTCCTTACTATTATCACAAACCCAGCACACAAAGACCTCATTGCAATTGCAGTCTAATCAGCATTGATCTGTGACACCTCCTTTCATTATAATTAGTCTGATTACACTGCCTTAATTAAGCCAATCATAGCCTCTCTCAGGTGATGGTGTGTGGGCGCCTGTACCCAAGAACAATGGTCAGTCACGGAAAGCCCTTGACAAGCTGTAGGTGTCCCTTCTCCTGAAGCAAAGTACTACATAATTCAGGTACAGACTGCCATGTCTCAATGCACATGCTAGGGTATTCCGTCAATCATTCTAAAGCTTCTTTACCCCCCCATCAGGAGCAGCGACACCCTGCTCTCATTTCATAGGATTCCTGTGCCTGGAAAAGGGGACGACTGGAAATAAGAAAGAAGTCAAATCTAGATGAAAACAAAGTCCCACGTGACACCTTCTGGTAAGCACTCATAGAAGCTACACACATAATGACAGTATATTACAAAAGGTATAGTTAGTTATAAGATAAAAAAGTGAAAAAAGTAGTGCAAAAAAATAGATTTAAAGCCAGCACCCTTAGTTGTTCCCCGGCTAAGGGTGTGAAAATGGAACACGTATACAGAAAATTAACTCATATGTTCTCTGCAGGATTTTACAAAACTATTTAGGAAAAATGCTGTAGACTGACACTTTTGTGGCGTAAGAGCTTGGCTGAGTTGGTCCCAAAGTGGTGTAAAAGCTAGGAAAAGTTAAAATTTTTGCGCAAAGCGGAGTGGTGCAATAAAACTGGGACTTTTAGTGTTTTCATGCCATTTTGCATCAGCTCTGCCAAAATGGGCAGAGCTGTGAAGGAGCTCGGGTCAGTGTCACGCCTGCCCGCCCAATTCATGAAAAGTAGCTGTGTTTTATTTTAAGCCAAAAATGCTATTCAAGTCACTGAATATCTGGAACGGCGCACGGTGGCGCTGTATTAAGTGGCATGCAGCTCTTAATAAATTCAGCGCCTCTTCCACTCCATCCAGACTGGCACAGTGCGAGAATGTTCTACGTCAGTCTTGATGAATCGGCCCCATTGTCTCTTGCGTACGTGCAATTCAATCAAGGGTTCACTGATCACAATTCATTTTTTTTCTGACCTTTAATATTTGTTTGCAACTACCTACAGAAACACACACATTTCCTGTTTTTTGGGGGCATCTCATTATCTTTGGAGGCCAAGAGACTTAAAGTAAATTTTTTCTACTTCTTGAGGCCCAGATGAGACAATAGTAACACTATACACATAAGTAAGGGTATAATTACACTTGCAACCCTTAACGATCGGCAATTGTTAATAGCCTAGGCCAATATTCTTCCATGGTTAAAGAACGATCATTACAAGAAATGTTCTGCATGCATAGAATATCGCTGTTCTCGGTAGCACAATATCCTGTCACAGGACAACGTCCTGCCAAGATTGAGGATTGTTAAGCATGCTTAAAAATCTTTTCATCACACAAGCCCGCATTTTGCTTGTTTGTTGGGAGATCGTCAGCTGATCTAGGTAGGCCTGTAATCAGGAAACAAGCAGTACTACAGGTGTAAATGCAACCTTAGGCATTGTATGCAAATTGAGTAAACCTAGAAGATTGGGCACCAATTTCTTCAGCGGATGGCTTTGCTTCATTAAATACAAATGATTCCGCTTCACACTTTAAGGACCTGTTCAGGGTGGTGCTTACACATGAAGTGTTCATATAATACGTAGACAAGTAGAAAAGAAATGGAGCCCTGACCCGGTCCTTCTTGTTGAATTTCTTTAATCCATATTGAATGGTATGAACATATCAATCAGGTTCATTTCTTTTCTTCTTGTCTAAGTATTGTATGCAAATTGCCTGCCAGGTCTTTAGAGAGGATAAGTACTCCGTCTTCCTTCAGACATCAGTATTTTTCATGCTCACAAAAAAAAAATGGTACTGGTGTTATTAGTGTTTTGAATCCATGTGTCACAGAGTTGTCTTTGTCTTCGTACAATTTGAACATGAAGTGGAAGTCTGGACTTCAGCTGATCTCTGACTTCCTCCTCTTAATGTTCAATTAGTATGAAGGTGGGGACAGTGACGCCAGCACTGATTGGGCGCCGGGCACAGGTGACATAACAACCGCATGAGAATCGGGACCGCGAGTGCCGACACCACTAAAACCGCACCGACACATTAGGCGAGTATAAGTCTTTTTATTTATCGGGGCCAAACATTTAGATCAAGAAGTGGTTATCCTAGTAGAGGACAACCCATTTAATACGAAGAAGACAAAAAGGTGGAATTGCCTGTTGGTACAAGTCCCCACAAGTATCACTACCATGTCACAGCTTCGTCAGAGGTGATCTGTCTGATGTCAGGTCAGGGTTATATGTACTAAAGTCATAAAAGATGACATTTAATTGGTAAAGGGGGTCGGAACTACCTGAGCATGGTGTTACCATGCATAAGAGATAGGAAGCAGGAAGGACTCCACAGAGCATGCATGGAGCAGTATAGTCAGAAATGGGTTTGTGTTCTACAGAGAAGGTATGTCAGTAGGTCAAGTGTCAGAGAGGAAACATGTCACTAGGTCGAAGAGTAGATTGCAAAGATCAACGGCTTAAGTTAAGTATAGTGAAACACTGACAGCACACGGTCCCATCCGTGTGCTCTATGTGTTTTACATGGACCTCTTGACTTGTATTGGCACTTTTTATCTGTGCTGGGAAAACAACAGACGTGTTGCCATGAGTATAGCATGGACAAAGTGTCCCTGAAAAATCACGGACATGTGAACAGCTCTATAGACAATAATGGGTACGTGTTGTACCACATCTGAATGATGCCTTACAGATACATTTCTATCAACTCTCATTCAATGCAGCTCCCATAAAGCAGAGATGAACCTACACTATTAATGCAAATAATGCAGGATGTTTTGTGTGTCTTCAGTATGGTAGCCTCTGTAAAAAAGGTATAGAGAAAATGTTTCAGGGGTGGAAAAAACTACTTTTTTTGGTTTACTCTGCCACAGTCTTGCATCTAATTAATAAATCAAAAATTATATAAAAAGTCTCAAGGTTATAAAGTAGAAAATTTTGAAAAAATATTAAATTAAAATACAGGTAATTTAATTTACTTGGCATTGTATGATGGCTATTACTTTCACTCTTCACTTCTGATTCTCTGTATAATTCAAATGGTAGTTCATGAATGTATTTTAGAATACCGTATTTTCTGGTGTATAAGACGACTGGGCGTATAAGACGACCCCCAACTTTTCCATATAAAATATGGAATTTGGGATATGCCCGCTGTATAAGACGGGGGTCATCTTATACGCCCAGTCATCTTATACGGCGTGTGGTTCCCAGGGTCTGAAGGAGAGGAGACTCTCCTTCAGGCCCTGGGATCCATATTCATGTTAAAAATAAAGAATAAAAATAAAAAATATGGATATACTCACCCCTCCGAGAAGCCTGGCTGTCACGACTGCAAGCGTCTGCCTCCGTTCCTAAGAATTGCAGAGCATGAAGGACCCTCGATGACGTCACGGTCAGGTGACTGGCCTGTGATTGGTCCGTGACCGCTCATGTGACCAGTCACCTGACCGTGACGTCATCGAAGGTCCTTCATGCTCTGCAATTCTTAGGAACGGAGGCAGACGCTTGCAGTCGTGACAGCCAGGCTTCTCGGAGGGGTGAGTATATACATATTTTTTATTTTTATTCTTAATTTTTAACATGAATATGGATCCCAGGGCCTGAAGGAGAGTCTCCTCTCCTTCAGACCCTGGGAACATCCAGGATCGCTCCCTGCACATGCCGTACCTGGCGTATAAGACGACCCCCGACTTTTGGGACAATTTTTAGGGGTTAAAAAGTCGTCTTATACGCCGGAAAATACGGTACATAATTTAGCAGATTCCTCTACAGTCAGGCAACTAATTCTCCTACCATCTGACCTCAAATTCACTTCTGGGCAAGAGCTAAAGAGACTGGTCAACGATTCCCCTGACTTCCAGCTTCCATACGCATTTTCTGAACAAGTCAAGTAAAACTCAGCATGGAGTTTGACAAAACCGATTACGTATAGTATTGTGCCTAGCATCTATTACCAAAAATATAATGCAAGAAAAAAGATGTTTCAGTCACTCACATAAGTTGTGTAACAATGTTAAAAGGGAACCTGTCACCAGAAAGAACGCTGTTAACCTGCAGATTAACCACGTTATGAAGCTGGCGCCTGCATGCAGCCGAATGCAGAGGGGAGAAAATGATCTTTATTCTCTCAGTAGCATTCGGTATTCAGTCATAGCGGTGGCGCGGGTTCAGTCACCCTCTGAGTATACAGAGCGGCTGCTGTAACAGCGCCCCCGGGACTGACTGACAGCCGCAATGTAGAGCAATTGTCAGTCAGGGCCGGGGTGCGGTTAAGCGGACACTCTGTATACTCAGAGCGGTGACTGAACCCGCGACGCCCTTGCCCCTATGACTGAATAAAGATCTTTTTCTCCCCGCCGCATTCGGCTACGTGCAGGTGCTAGACAGCATAAAAATGCTGTTAACCTGCAGATTAACCAAATATCTGCAGATAAACAGCATTATTTCTGGTGACAGGTTCCCTTTAAATCACATGAAACAAGTTACCTGGCTGATGAGAAGCACGTGTCTTTCGGGGAGTCCAGTTTTTCTGTTTCTAAGATGTCTATATCCAGAGAAGCAGGTGCTGTTGAAGGAACTTCAGCTGCATTATCAACTTCAGCATCTGAGTGCTTACGGGAGACACTGGTGGCCAACTTCACTTTCTTTGGTGACAGATCTTCAGCAGGTGGGGCCATACGGCCTACAAAATAAGAAAAAATATATTTCATTGCAATTAAAATGTGTATACTCAATTAACAAAGCCATACAACGCGTATGACTGATTCAGCACTAGGTATGCAGAAATCGGGAAGGCAGACCTGGTAATAAATCTATGCCTTTCTCTATGTGTGTATGTTCCACGGTCCCACAGATGCACAACGTCATGGAGCAGCTATAGTATGCAGAGACATTTTAGAACGTCACTGCAGAGAGCAAAGTGGACCACTGAGATGTTTATCATCTATGAGAGGTCTGCAAGTAGTTAATAAGGCTTAAAGTGAATTGAAAAAAAAATATATATAATATGTATAAGATGGCAGCCGGACTGGTCCTTGAGGGGAGATAGGTGTCATCACGGTTATTAGCTGCGGTGATATGAGCTCAGAAGCATGCTCCAGCACATATAGTGCTGAGAGAGTTCTTAGACCATTCCAGGGCCGGGTTTTACGAGCAATCATAAGAGATGAGTGGGGATGACTGCTCACATATCCCTACCCCAGGGGCGTGGTTTGGCAAATACAATGGAAGCCGAGTGTCTCATTCAGGGTCTGGAGCTGGAGATGTGTGTGGTGGTCTGTGCTAAGGCCTAAAGAAGCGGACACTATACTGAGCAGGCGGACCCACTGTATTGTATGGACTTTTTACTTTGTCTTTTCACCTTGTGCCGGAAAAGGCTGTTTTTTGTTTGCTATTCTGAGCAGTTTATGAACGTTAAATACACTTGCCTGGACGTTTCAGCAATACAGCTTCCTGTGCCTACCTCACCCGCAGCCGAGTGAGTACACAAGTACACATCTCTAAGGCTACGTTCACATTAGCGTTGTGCGCCGCAGCGTCGGGCGCTGCAGCGTCGCCGCATGCGTCATGCGCTCCTATATTTAACATGAGGACGCATGGACATGCGTTGTGTTGCGTTTTGTGACACATGCGTCTTTTTGGGTGCACGCGTCAGGGCGCATAGGACGCAGCAAGTTGCATTTTTTTTGCGTCCAAAATCATGCAAAAAAAGGACGCATGCGTCACAAAACTGCGTTTTGCATGCGTTTTGCATGCGTTGTGCGTTGCGTCGCCGACGCAACACACAACAACGCAAATGTGAACGTAGCCTAATATATATATTTCCAACCCCTACATGTTCTAGCTGGAAGCCTCTTTCTAGTCCGCCCCATACACACAGGAAATGCCTGAAGCAATGGCAATGGAGTGGTGAAAGGAGTAAACCTCCTAATATTTTTTATGCCTTCCGCTTATTTTTGGGGGGAGGGGGAATAATTGTTTTTGTTTTAACAAACTGCATCGGCTAAACAACTTCTTTACATCCTTTCTAGTTTTTCATTTTTTTTTGCTTTTCATCCCTGTTTTCCAAGAGCCATAACTTTTTTTTTCCATCCCACCAATACGGTCATTCCTCATCTGTATGAATTCCAGGAAAGGTTTAGTTTCCAATATAGGTCAACACTAGTTGGTTTCCACTGTACTGTTCTATCAGGAGCCCTGCAATTGCAACAAAGCAAAATCTGCACTCCAAAAAGAAACATGGCGCACCCCTTCTTTTTAAGTCCAAGAGCAATCTGTGACCTAAATAACAAACCTGTGCATATTTTGCAATTTAAATCAAAGAGATGATTCTTGTGCTGTGCTGTTGTATCCGATGTAGAGTCTACAGGATCTTCTTTTTCTTTTGGAACCTCTTCTTCCTTCTCTAGTGGTTTTGCAACAGGCTCCTGCAACATGAAAGAACATTAAACATTGAAT
Source organism: Ranitomeya variabilis (assembly GCF_051348905.1). Classification (NCBI taxonomy): domain Eukaryota; kingdom Metazoa; phylum Chordata; class Amphibia; order Anura; family Dendrobatidae; genus Ranitomeya; species Ranitomeya variabilis. The sequence goes on from NC_135233.1 coordinate 814,133,717, forward strand.
GTCTGGATTTAAAGTTGTTTTGTACCAATCAACAAGATATATCATGAATCAAGTGCTCCCATCACACTGTACGTTCAGCTTCAACCTTTTGTCCGTGCACATTGTCACCTTTGTGGATAAACTGGGTGTTAGTTAGCAGACCCCATGAGGGCCCTTTCCCCTATTATATCCACATGGGACAAACTTTTTAAACTAGTATGATACAAAAATGAGGAATCCGGCACTCTATTTAGTGAGTTTTATTGAATAAGATTAGTGTACGATAAACGTTTTGGTCATCTGACCTTCATCAGTTACACACTAAGCAATTCATATAGGTTCATGAAAATGCATAAGCAAAGTATAAGAGAATCCGGCTCTTAGTATTTCAAATAATAGCATATGCCAGAGGTAAACTGAGCCTGTAAGCAGCGTGTAGGGTAGCAACATCCGGGTGACCACCCTCGCAATGGTGTACCCTGCACATGGCCTACAGGGTTGATGAGAAGATGGGTTGGAGTCAGGCGCACTTAATTCATGAATAGGCGCTTAAGAGAACACAAAATGTCGCATAATAGCACAGCCGCCAGTTGCACCAAAATAATGAGACTTTTCAAATCCTTTTATGCCAGAATACTGGAGTAAAAGCTTTGATGAACTGGACCCTCAGTACATGGTGAGCAGTGACGGGGAAATTGCAGCTCAGCGCTTTGCGTCAACTGGTCTACAAAATGATGGCACCTGGCGCCGCCCACCCCCACCCCCCCATTGTTGTGAACTGCACATTCGGAGGTATGAAAAGCTCACAGCTGATGCAGCTACACCATAGGAGATGTGGTCGGTGCCTGACCGCAGTCTCCTATGCCCTGTGTTTGTTGTGTGTGTGTGTTGTGTTCTCACACTTGGAACACAAGCAAATACAAATCGTAGACTCAGTGAATACTAAAATTAAAAAAAATACTATGGTTAGTTTTAAATTCATTAAAAATATTTGTTTATACAATAATCATTCATTTTAAAAAATGTGATACATTACCTTTATTTTACTATACATGCTAATATGAAGCTACATCTCTCTCAATGATCTACTCTTGTCATCTCCTTATCCTGAATCCAAATACTGCATTAAGAAGGTGGTGAGCTCTGGTTTTAATTTAAATGATTAAGGTGCTACTCTTAGTTCAGACATGAAAAAAAGGTGACAGGTTCCCTTTAAAGCCCCAACTCCGACCTTTTATATGCCCCCAACCTGACCTGTAAGAGAAGAAAAATAACTTTTATTACCGTATTTTTCCAACCATAAGACGCACTTTTTTCCTCCAAATTTGGGAGGAAAGTGTGGGTGCGTCTTATGGTCGGAATGTAGCACATGTGGAGGGGGGCAGCGGCTAGTGGGATCGCACTGTGATCCCACTTGCAGGAGGCAGAAAAATGTCCCCGCTGCCGGAATCCAGCACTGGGGAAACCAGATGCTCCCGATGACTAAAGTGCAGTGAATATTCATTAGCCGCTTCCCCGCCCACATGTCAGCTGAGCAGTGAGCAGCAAATGAATAGTCCTTCACTTACACAGGGACACACATGGTTTCCCCAGCGCTGGATTCCTGCAGCAGCTGGGGAGATCTGTGTGTCCGGTGGAGCAGGGGGCCAGAGGGGACAAGATCGCTGCATACCTTCCTGGGCTGTGCTGAGTGCTGGGCAAAGACCTGTGTGATGTCATGAAGTGGGCGGGCTGGAGCATCACACGACAGCACAGAGCCCTCCCTCTTCTGATGCTATCACAGGTCCTTCAGACTTTCCCACTGCAAGCTTCCTCTTATGACCTGTGCTGTGGAAAGGCAGGGAGGACTCTTGTGTTTGCAGTCATGGGATGCTACAGTTTTTCACCTCACCACAGCGTGGCTGGCTACCACAATTAAAAGGTTAGTCTTTACAACACACAATAAAGCACTCTGCCACTCCTGTGGTGAACTATAACTCCCAGCATGTCATAGGATCTGCAGGACATGCTGGGAGTTATAGTTCTCCCAATGGGATCTTAACCCCTTCATGACCTTGGGATTTTCCGTTTTTCCGTGTTCGTTTTTCGCTCCCCTCCTTCCCAGAGCTATAACTTTTTTATTTTTCCATCAATATGGCCATGTGAGGGCTTATTTTTTGTTGGACGAGTTGTACTTTTGAACGACATCATTGGTTTTAGCATGTCGTGTACTAGAAAACAGGAAAAAAATTCCAAGTGCGATGAAATTGCAAAAAAAGTGCAGTCCCACACTGGTTTTTTGTTTGGCTTTTTTGCCAGGTTCACTAAATGCTAAAACTGACCTGCTATTATGATTCTCCAGGTCAGTACAAGTTCATAGACACCAAACATGTGTAGGTTCTCTTTTATCTAAGTGGTGAAAAAAATTCCAAACTTTGCTAAAAAAATTTTTAAAAAAATTGCGACATTTTCCAATACCTGTAGCATCTCCCTTTTTTCATGATCTGGGATCGGGTGAGGGCTTATTTTTTGCGTGCCGAGCTGGCGTTTTTAATGATACCATTTTGGTGCAGATACGTTCTTTTGATCGCCCGTTATTGCATTTTAATGCAATGTCGCGGCGACCAAAAAAACGTAATTCTGGCGTTTCGATTTTTTGTTTAGCAATCAGGCTAATGTTTTTTTATTGATAGATCGGGCGATTCTGAACGCGACGATACCAAATATGTGTAGGCTTGATTTTTTTTATTGATTTATTTTGAATGGGGCGAAAGGGGGGTGATTTAACCCCTTAGTGACGTAGCCAAATTTTTTAAATCTGACCAGTGTCACTTTATGTGTTAATAACTCTGGAACGCTGCAACATATCCCAGTGATTTTGAGATTGTTTTTTCATGACACATTATACTTTATGATAATGGTAAATTTAGGCCAATATGTTTTGTTGTTTATTTATAAAAAATTTCATAAATATGAGAAAAATGTAAAAAAATTAGCAATTTTCAAATTTGAATGATTATCCCTTTAATCCAGAGAGTGATACCACAGCTAAATATTAATAAATAACATTTACCTCCTGTCGGCTTTACATCAGCGCCATTTGCAAAATGTTCTCTTATTTTGTTAGCATTTTATGAGGTTTAAAAATCTAACAGTAATTTTTCATTTTTTTCAAGGAAATTTACAAAATTTATTTTTTTAGGGACCTATCCATGTTTGAAGTGCCTTTAGGGGTCCCATATATTGGGAAACACCCAAAAGTTATACCATTTTAAAAACAGCACCCCCTGACATATTGAAAACTGCAGTCAGGTAGTTTATTAACCCTTCAGGTGATTTTCAGGAATTAATGCAAAGTGGTATGACAGAAATGAAAATGTGCATTTTTACCACCTAAATGCCGCTAACTTTTGAACAGATTACAACAGCCGTCAGATTCTAAGGCCACTATTTGGCCTTGAATTGCCATGGCAAACATCAGGACCACACAATCATGATCTGAAGGCACCAATTGGGATGAAGAGGAAGCCCCCACACTCTGTTAACCATTTATATGATGTAGTCACTATTGAGTGCAGCATCTAAGGGGTTAAACAGATTTGGATGGTACAAACACTGATCATGGCTGTTGCAGCAAGTTGTCAGCTATAGTGGACAGCTGGCAGCTTCTGGATTGTCACCTGTATGGAGATGCTATTCTGTTATATCTCAAGTCAGTTAAAAGACGTATTGGCTGTCATTAAGGGGTTAAACTTTTTTTTTTTTTTCTTTCACATTTTTTTTTTTACTTTTTTTTTTTTTTACTTTTGCCATGCTTCAATAGCCTCCATAGGAGGCTAGAAGCTGGCACAAAGTGATCGGCTCTGCTACATAGCAGCGATCATGAGATCACTGCTATGTAGCTGAAATGCAGGTGTGCTATGATCGCCGACCACAGAGTGGCGTTCACAGCTACCGGGGATCAGTAACCATAGAAGTCTCAAGGACCTTTATGGTTACTATTCAGAAGCATCGCTGACCCCCGATCATGTGACCGGGGTCGGCAATGCGCTCATTTCCGGCCGCCCGGCCGGAAGTGCCGGTTAAATGCCACTGTCAGCGTTTGACAGCGGCATTTAACTAGTTAATAGGCGCGGGCAGAACGCGATTCTGCCCGCGCTTATTGCGGGCACATGTCAGCTGTTCAAAACAGCTGACATGTCCCGGCTTTGATACGGGCTCACCGCCGGTGCCCTGCATCAAAGCGGGGGTTCTGACCTCGGATGTACTATCCCGTCCGAGGTCAGAAAGGGGTTAAAGCAGCACTCCAGTGTTATTTTTCAGTTCTGGAGTGGTGCTTTAAATATAAGCCCTGTGCCCCCATTCTTATACTCACCCTCCAGCGTCTCCATATAATACTTTACAGCCGCCACACTGGTCCCGCAGCACCATCTTCTACCCGTAGCTTCCAACATAATAACATACTATTATATATAATAACACCACATATAATAGTATGTTATTAAATTTTACTACATTTTTTTTTGCTTCAAATATTTTTTTCCCTATTTTCCACCTCTAAAACCTGCGTGCGTCTTATAGTCTGAAAAATACAGTATACTCACCTGCGAGGCGGTCCGGTCTGAGGGGTGTCTCTATTCTTGGTCCAGCGCCTCCCTTCTTCTTGTGATGCCGTACTACTTCTTGCTTCGTGTGAATGACGCGTCCCCGCGTCATCCACAGAAGTCTCCTCGACATCGAGCTCCTGCGCAGGCGTACTTCTCAGCCCTATTGAGGGCAGAGCAAAGTAATGCAGTGTGCAGGCACTGGGAAAGGTCAGAGAGCCCCAGCGCCTGCAATACTTTGCTCTGCCCACAACATGGTAGACAAGTACGCCTGCACAGGAATGAGAATCTGAGGAGACTTCTGAGGATGAACCATAAAATAGAATTTTGCTCACTATTGTGCTCATTGAGGCTAGGGCTTCCGACAATGGTTACATGTACAGTATTATAGGTTGCTCATGGTAAGATATCACAATTTGGTTGGCCAGTTTCCCATAGAATTAGTTCTAGAAACATTTTAACCCCTTCATGACACAAGATGCACATTTATGTCGTATGTTGTGTCCCCGATTTTGATGCCAGCTTGCATGCCGAGCTCTCATCTTTCCCACCTCATGATGTCCGCGGTCTGCTAAAGACTGACATGCTCGCCATGTCGACTCTTCTCTGAAAGCCAGTGTATAGACTGAATTCATAGGAGACCGTTATTTTCTATATAGATAGCAGTGCTAGTGCACCGCTATGTATAGTACCAGCGATCAGACCATAGTAGGTTCCAATCCCCTAAGGAGATTAACCCCTTCACGACATGTGCATGTCATGTCTCCCCCTTAGATGTGGGCTCCGGCACACAGCCCACATCAAAGTCGCGACATGTTAGCTGTTTTGTACAGCTGACATGTGCACGGAATAGCGGCAGGTGGAATCGCGATCCACCCGCCGCTATTAACTAGATAAATGCCGCTGTCAAACGCTGACAGCAGCATTTAACTACCGCTTCCGGCCATCGGGCCAGAAATGCACGCATCGCCGACCCCCATCATGTGATCGGGGGTCAGCAATGCGTTGGCATAACAACCAGAGGTTTCCTTGAGACCTCTATGCTTGTTGATGCCGGACTGCTATGAGCTCCACCCTGAGGTCGGCGCTCATAGCAAGCCTGTAATTCAGCTACATAGGAGCGATCTGAGCTTCGCTCCTATGTAGCTGAACCGATCGAGTTGTGCCAGCTTCTATATTGAAGGATGGCAAAAGTAAAAAAAAAAATGTTTGAAAAAATATGAAAAAAAAAAAAAAAAATAAAGGCTCAGATGGAGCTGAAACGTCGCCCCGGCTATGTGGGTCGATTAAACCTTCCACATTTTTCACTGAAACTATGGAGTGCTGCCTCTTTTTTGAGTATCTGTGAACTTGGTGCAATCGCTGGACTGGTTGCTGGGGGCCCTGCACCTGAAGATAAGTACAAGTGTTGTGCTGTTCCTTTTTTCTAATATATATATATATACACACATACATACACACACACATATATTTGGTATCGCCGCGTTCAGAATCGCCTGATCTATCAATTAAAAAAAGGATTAACCTGATCGCTAAACGGTGCAGCAAAAAAAATAAATAAAAAAAGCCAGAATTTCGTTTTTTTGGGCGCCGCGACATTGCATTAAAATGCAATAACGGGCGATCAAAAGAACGTATCTAAACAAAAGTGGTATCATTAAAAACGTCAGCTCGGCACCCAAAAAATAAGCCCTCAATCGACCCGAGACCACGAAAAATGGAAACGCTACAGGTATCGGAAAATGGCGCAAATTTTTTTTTTTTTTTTTTTTTTTAAGGAAAGTTTGGAATTTTTTTTCACCACTTAGATAAAAAATAACCTAGACATGTTTGGTGTCTATGAACTCAGAATGACCTGGAGAATCACAGTGGCAGGTCAGTTTTAGCATTTAATGAACCTAGCAAAAAAGCCAAACAAAAACCAAGTGTGGGATTGCACTTTTTTTGCAATTTCCCCACACTCGGAATTTTTTTCCTGTTTTCTAGCACAAGACATGGTAAAACCAATGGTGTCGTTCAAAAGTACAACTCGTCCTGCAAAAAATAAGCCCTCAAATGGCCATATTGACGGAAAAATAGAAAGTTATGGTTCTGGGAAGGAGGGGAGCGAAAAACGAAAACGCAAAAATGAAAAAGGGCCGAGTCTTGAAGGGGTTAGATCTATCAAAACATAAAAAAATAATCAAGCTTTCGCTTTCCAGTGCATCACATGATAAAATGAAGGGCGTCATTCAAAAGTACAACTTGTCCCTGAAAAGACAAGCCCTCATACCTTTATGTGGACAGAAAAAAAAAAAGTTATGGCTCTTTGAAGCAGGGGAGTAAAAATAAAAAATAAAAAAAGCTGGGAGAGCCCCTGAGGTGCCATAACAGCAGAACCACCCATAAGTGACCCCCTTTTATAAACTACACCTCTCAGTGAATTCATCTAGGGGAGCAGTGATCATATTGACACCACAGCTGTGTTGCAGAATTTTATACATTTTATTATGTTTTAACCACAAAACTTTTCTTTTAGCCTCAGATTTTACATTTTCACAAGGAGACATGAGTAAAAATGGTAACAAAATGTGTTACAATTTCGGCTGAATGTGGAAATACCCCATATGTGGCTGTGGAGTACTGCTTAGCCACACAGAGAAACTCGGGAGGGATGGAGCGCTATTAGACTCTTGGAGCACAGACAGATTTTCCTAAAATACCACTACTGACGAAGCCAGTCAGGCAAAATGTGCGTCGAGGCACCTGGCAGCACTACAGCAGCGGATGCCCACCCTCTACTGATCAACCATGGCCACAGGTATCGTATGATTATATTTGATACCTAGACCAGCCACTATATTTAGGCTGGTGTCTGAATTTGAGTACTAGTTTACAAACAAAAAAGTTCATTCTCTAGTATTTCAATTTACAGCATAATAACCTTTGGCTAGTTTACTTTTTTTTTTCTACTATTGTACATCAGATCTTAAATGATTAATGGCCATGTTTGTTTCCTTTTTTATTCATGGATCCTCATACTGAGGCGTTCTATATATGCTATTTTATAGGATTCAGTGTGGAGTGGCTATCATCGTGCAGTTTTGCTGCTTTGTCTTTTTTTTTTCTTCTCTGGTTGTCCTCTGTGAATCTCACTTATTTATTGGAAATTATATTGTTAATTAATGATATATGTTAATAAAGTTTGTTACTTTTTCAATCTCTGCTGCTTCTGTTATACTATATAGTCTTGTACACACAAGTACACGATTACTATATTGTATATTTGGACTGCAGTATTATAGGTTCATAGATTTTCCTAGAATAGTTTGCATATAAAAAGCCCCTAAATGCCAGAAGAGCAGAATCCCCCCTCACGTCACCCAATTTTGACAATGACACCCCTAGGAAATTTATCTACAGGTGCACTGATGATTTTGACTCAATGGGTCTAAAAACGAGCAACAATGGATGCTACCAAGTGAAAATTGCAAATTTCAATTGTAGTGCCCGTACATTGCAGTGCACAGTACATTGTAGTACCCACTTACATTGTAGTACCCATACATTGTGCCCAGCTCATGCTTCTGGAGACACGCACCAGTAAATTCAGTGGGCTTTCATTGCTACAGAAATGCCAAATATGTGAACGTTAACCCCTCTCCGAAATCGGACGTAAGAGTACACCGATGTCGGACTCCCTCACTTTGATGTGGGCTCTGGCGCTGAGCCCACATCTTTTCCGGCACGTCAGCTGTTTAGAACCTATACATCAGTCAGGAATCCCTATCCGACCAGGATTTATAGGTACGTCAACTGTCGTGAAGGGGTTAATCGTCTTCTTGGGCAACTGTGCTACCTGTGAACCAGACTAAAGCAGGTGAAAATAAAAAATTGAAATACTCTAAACTCTTATGAACAAAATAAAAAATATAGCAAGGAAGTTCAGAAAGATGTACCTCCGTTTCCATGGCTTCTGGTTCTTTCATGGGAGCATCACTTTCTATTTCAATTTCTCCTTTATGTGTAATCTTGGTGATTGGGCGCCGTTCAACCTCACGCTGTTCTTTCTCAATCATTTCAATGGTCTAAACAGTGAATGAAGAGCAGAAATAGGAACAGTCAACTGCTGCCAGGTCATCTGTAGCCTTGGGTATTCCAGCAGGTAAAGGTGACAAGATCGGAATTGATTAGTTTTATTAGATTATTGTAACCAGATTTCTTGTGCAGTCGAATAAGCCAATTCATTTTATCCCAATCTTATATCTATCGGTCGTGCTTCTCGCAATTTCAAGAATAAAACTTGGAAATGCTGAAGTAAATGTGTCAGAAGAGAAAACATTCAACAACTGAAACAATAAAAAGTATTAAATAAAAACTAAAGAAATGAACTGGGATACAAACTGGTGTGTATGCAGCATGTAAGCGCTCGTTCACACTGGCCACTGAACAGAAAAAAACAGAAGACTGAAACAATCAGCAAATACCTTGCAGTAATTAAACAGCTATAGAGCATAAAAATAATATAGGGTGCTTAGTTAACACAATTTTGATTAAAAAAAATGCAAAAGCCATCTGACCACTTACGTTTGTGCCTTTGTTTTTTTTTTTATGTAAAGTATTAATCAGTATTGTTTCAATTGTTGAAAATATCAACATTTTTTTAAATAATGTTCCACATTTTAGATCATTAAGGAAAAAAATATATTTAATATATTGTTTTTAAAGGGAATCTGTCACCCCTGGATGATTTAGAGGTATTACTATGGGTATACAGGTGATAGAATGGTTAAACCAGTCTTGCCTGTATACCTCATAGCTGCGGTTTAGATCTTGAGAAATGCAGTTATAATGTGTTATGCTAACGATTTCTGCCAGGCTTCGGGGCGTGCGGTGCCTGGAAGAAATCCCTGCCTCCTGACTTCATTATAATGTCACCCCCCTCGCATTCACGTCACACTGACTCGTTCAGCGCTATAATCCCGTGTATGCGCCATGCATGCGCGCAGTTATGTGAACCCTGTCTGCTATTTTATGGGCAGTGTCTGCATCAACCTTCTGTGCAGGCGCCGGCGAGATCGATGAAGACTCCACAGAGCTCGGTTAGTGTGCGGGTGATGATTTTACTACTGAGCTCAAGAACGCTGCAGTGGTGACAGTGGCGACCAGGACACGTTGGCAGCCTGTTCTACTCCGCTGGAAGAAGGTACCGCTGAAGCACTGCCTCACCACTCAGAGCAGGGCTGCAGAGTTAATGTTTCCTAGTGGTGAGGACAAGTCAGTAGCCTGACATTGGTATGCCTGGCATTGGTAGTGTCATACCATGATGCCAGAGGTGATCTCATCGTCGCTGCTCTGGTGCTTGGAACCCCTGTCACTGCCAAATACTGTAAGTACAGATCAGAGGTGACAGAGGGAAATTATAGCCCAGCACATAGTGCCGGACTACAATAAGATGGCACCTGGCTTCATCTACACCAGTGAACTGGACAGTCTAAGGGTCATGCATAGAAATAAACATAAGAGATAGGGTAAGATGCAGATCACAGTCTCCTTTGGCCTGGGGCTGTCGTATCTGCGGTCATTCTCAGACACAGAGACATCAGCAAACATAAATGGCAGCCCAAGTAGCTGAAGAAAAAAAAAAACTAAAAAAAAAATGTTAATACAGTACATTTCATTTTGACTTAAAAATAAAAGTTGGCATCATTAATAAAAAATAAACCGTGTGATACATTCCAAGTATTACATAACAAATACAATCACAGAGAGAACTCTTTTTAAAGTAGAGCGGTAATGTATGCTGTAAATATTAATTGATCTTACATGTCTGTTTTCTCTTTGTCTCCATGCTGCCAACTCTCTAGAGGCCAATTCCTCTGGAGTCATCTTGATCAGATGTTCAGGGGTGATGTCTCCTTTCAGTACTCTCTTGTATAGTACCTGGCAAAGAAAAATGAAGAGCAATTTTCACAGAGCATGACTACTTGAATAGCTAACAGAAGCTTCCATTGCTCCGCTAATACAGTGCTTAGATCATACCGGAACTTACATTGTTTTTAGGATCTTTCAAATTGAACATTAAACTCCTGTATTTATTTTTGTATTTCGAGTCCGTATCTCGATAAAACGAAAACAGCTCCTTTTCAATCTTGGCTGATACTTTTGTAGCTCTTTCTTCAGGAATCTTAGAGTTGGACTCTGAAAGCCTAAAATAAAAAAAAGGATCATTTAAAACTGTATTTTTGTTCCCTGAACCTCATACTTTTATGCATTGTGTGTTTCATCATTTTTATGTTATGATCCCAGCAGTCCATGCATTTTGTGGTCATCGTTAGGATCTCAAAATGCAAAGTTATGAGAATAAACCAGAAGTGCCTTCTTAAGTTCTGGATTTCCTTGCCAAAATAAAACTTTCACTTCAAGCCTGAAATGCTTCAAAACAAGTAAAGACATGATGATCATGTGATGTATGCACCCCCTGCTTGTGCAGTCAGCGTAGAAGCCCTGTGCAAGGGGCTGCAAAGCTCAAGGCAACCTATGACCAACTCTAGAACTTAGCAACTACAGTATTTTTCAGACTATAGAACGCACGTTACTAACGATGTGCTCAGGTTTACACAACAGAAAATAGGAAACAGATAATACCTACAAAGTAAAACAGTACACTGCGTCTGGGTGTCCGCACCAGAAAATGATGCACAGCAGGGCACACGTTCACTCAGTCGCCACCAATATGGTCAATGGCCGCTTGGGACATACGCCCGAATCCCGTTTTGTGGAGTTTGGACGCAAGCACCGACAGGACCACTGAGCATGGGACAAAGCACAATGTGAAAGAGCCCTTACAGAACAGTGTGAGTCCTTTTTCTGTTTTTTTTTTTTTTTTTAATAACGACATGTAATTATTATTGGTATTGTTTTGGATACACCTGAATTTTCAATCACTTTTTATAAAATTATTTTGAGCCAAGATCAACAAAACAGCAGTTATGGCATCATTTTCCATATTTTTTTTTTCTTTAAACACCGTTCACCATACAGGAAGAAAAATAATACACTTTAACGATACGAGTTGTTACGAACCTGGCAATGCTTTACTAGTCCCACAAGGGGACTTGAACCAGAGATCCTTTGATCGCATTGATAATGCACAGTACAACTTGTGTAATACAGTGCATTATTTAACCCCTTCATGCAGCGGACCTTTTTCGTTTTTGTGTTTTCGTTTTTCGCTCCCCTCCTTCCCAGAGCCATAACTTTTTTATTTTTCCGTCAATATGGCCATGTGAGGGCTTGTTTTTTGCGGAACGAGTTGTACTTTTGAAAGTCATCATTGGTTTTACCATGTTGTGTACTAGAAAATGGGAAAAAAATTCCAAGTGTGGTGAAAATGCAAAAAAAGTGCAATCCCACACTTGTTTTTTGTTTGGCTTTTTTGCTAAGTTCACTAAATGCTAAAACTGACCTGATATTATGATTCCTCAGGTCATTACGAGTTCATAGACACCAAACATGTCTAGTTTTTTTTTATCTAAGTGGTGAAAAAAAATTCCAAACTTTGCTAAAAAATAAAAAATGCGCCATTTTCTGATACCCGTAGCGTCTCCATTTTTCATGATCTGGGGTCGGTTGGGGGCTTATTTTTTGCATGCCGAGCTGGCGTTTTTAATGATTCCAATTCGGTGCAGATACGTTCTTTTGATCGCCTGTTATTGCATTTTAATTCAATGTCGCGGCGACCAAAAAAATGTAATTCTGGCGTTTCGAATTTTTTTCTCACTACGGTGTTTAGCGATCAGGTTAATGCTTTTTTTTATTGATAGATCGGGCTATTCTGAACGCGGCGATACCAAATATGTGTAGATTTGATTTTTTTTAATTGTTTTATTTTGGATGGGGCGAAAGGGGTGATTTAAACTTTCATATTTTTTTTATTTTTTCATATTTTTAAAAACTTTTTTTTTTTTTTACTCCATGGGAGGCTAGAAGCTGGCACCACTCGATCGGCTCTGCTACATAGCAGCGATCTGATGTTCGCTGCTATGTAGCTGAAATGCAGGTGCGCTGTGAGCGCCGACCACAGGGGGGCGCTCACAGCAGGCCGGCATTAGTAACCATAGAGGTCTCAAGGACCTCTATGGTTACCATCCTGATGCATCGCCGACCCCCGATCATGTGACGGGGATCGGCGATGAGGTCATTTCTGGCCGCCCGGCCGGAAGCGCCGGTTAGATGCCGCTGTCTGCGTTTGACAGCGGCATTTAACAGGTTAATAGCGGCGGGTGAATCGCGATTTCACCCGCCGCTATTGCGCGCACATGTCAGCTGTACAAAACAGCTGACATGTCGCGACTTTGATGTGGGCTCACCGCCGGAGCCCACATCAAAGGGGGAGGCACGACATGCGCAGTAATAGTACGGCGCATGTCGTGAAGGGGCCGGTCATTGACCAAAGTTAGCCTATCAAGCCTGGCCAATGGCAGGATCTTAGACTGAGGAATATGACAGACACAGATGCCATTGTGATCGCATTGCTGTTTTGGTGTTCCTAAGTAGGTTAGATTTGTCACTTGAGATGGGCTTTTTTTATAGATGCATTATTCGTTTCTTCATAAAAATATCTGAAATTTGATAAAAATTTCCAAACATTGGCAAATTTTTAAGTATGCATTTTCATGTCCTCAAACCAGTTACTTATAGCACATCAAATACATAATAAATGACATTAGCCATCTGTCTAATTTACATACACAGGATCATTTTTCTAAGTTTATTGCTCAAAGCTGATTCATAAGACACACACCCTCGTTATGACAACTGCATCCTTTAACACTGTGATGTTCCTCTTCATAATGTGGCCACAGATGGAGGAACGTGTGACCAGATGTGTCCTTTTGCATTTTCCATTGCAACACATTGCTCCTGCATTAGCTTCCTGGATGCAGTATTTTGCAAGGGAGGATGAGGTGTCTGGTCACCAGACCGGAGTTGGCTGGGGCACAGATCTTAACTTTGTGCTAATCACACAACTTTATTGTGCATCTTAGTGCACAAATTTTATACATCAGCATTAACTTACCTTTTTACCCCTATGGGGAGGATTTAGCAAAATTGTTAAAACAAGAAACTACTTTTGTTGACTACGGAAACCAATCAGCTGGGTCATTCCATATCAAGTGATCCAAATATGAATATTTTTTTTTACCTGACGTCTTTAGATTTTTTTCCTTTTTTGTTTTTATGAAGTACAACTTTAGTTAATTACAAATTAAAAGTTTAGAATTTTTTTTCTTCATCAGTTAATTTTTTTTACAGATTTTTAAAGTTTTGAAAAAGTGCGGATTTTGGCCTGGTATGGCTTTACATTTTTTATCATATCTCGGGCTAGAATTAAGATAAAGAGTTGGGAGAGGCATCATTGTTCTCAGAACGGTAGCGGCTTTCATTTGATATGTCACAAGATTATGTTTCTTTATATTTTGTTGAAATCAAATTCTAAATTTTGATGCGCAATTGTGAAAAAAACGTATGTTTTAAAATTGTGAAAACATGCATGTGTGTTACTTGTGTTCTTCTTTATATTTGTACAGGGATTCAAATTGGGACTTGTCTAATTTTTTTTTTTTTTTTTTAAGACTTGAATCATCAGATTTTATGTTTGTGTGAGTTTCTTCCCTTTTTCTTTTCAAATTACAACTTATTGAATTCAACATTTATATGCAACAATAAAGAAAACACAAAAAAAAAATACTGAAGTGCCAGAATAAATACATGTTAATCATCATAACACAACTTGGGCCGGTTTCACACGTCAGTGGCTCCGGTACGTGAGGTGACAGTTTCCTCACGTACCGGAGACACTGACACACGTAGACCCATAAAAATCAATGCATCTGTGCAGATGTCATTGATTTTTTGCGGACCGTGTCTCCGTGTGCCAAACACGGAGACATGTCAGTGTTCGTGGGAGCGCACGTTTTACACGGACCCAATAGAGTCAATGGGTCCGCGTAAAACACGCACCTCACACGGACATTCTCCGTCTGGGGTCCGTGTGCGTGCAGGAGACAGCGCTACAGTAAGCGCTGTCCCCCCCACATGGTGCTGAAGCCGGTATTCATATCTTCCCTGTAGCAGCGTTTGCTATAGAGAAAATATGAAGAATAGTGTTAAAAATAAAGATTTAGGTGTCCGCCGCCCTCCCACCCCCTGTGCGCCCCCCCGCTGGTCAGAAAATACTTATCCGGGTCCCCCGTCGGCTGTCGCTCCTTCCTGGTCTGGCCGCGCGTCCTACTGTATGCGGTCACGTGGGGCCGATCAATTACAATCATGAATAGTCGGCTCCGCCCCTATGGGAGGTGGAGCCACATATTCATGACTGTAAATGATCGGGCCCACGTGACCGCATGCAGGAGAAGCCGCGGCAAGACCAAGAAGGAGCGACAGCCGACGGGGGACCCGGGTAAGTATTTTCTGACCAGCGGGGGGGCGCACAGGGGGTGGGGGGGCGGCGGACACCTAAATCTTTATTTTTAACACTATTCTTCATATTTTCTCTGCAGCAAACGTTACTGCAGAGAGGATATGAATCGCAGCTTCAGCACCATGCAGAGTGGGTACCACACGCTCCGTGTGGTACCCACTCGCCATACGGGCGGCACACGTGTGCCGCAGGTATGGCCTCCGTGAGTTCCCAGGCACACGGACACGGATAACTCCGGTACCGATTTATTCCGGTACCGGAATTATCTGGACGTGTGGGACAGCCCTGCTCAGCATTTTCAACCTGAATTCATTGAACAAGCCAAAAGAAAAAAGGTGATCACATCCTCAAGTGTGGTTTTCCAAATGCAGTCTCATCCTAATTATATGTTAAAAACAAGATTAAAAGAACTAATATTTTTACCACCTATTTATACACGTAACAATTTTTTTTTTTATTATATCCCTAAACATGTCATTTATGAAGTGTTTAAGAAGAATAGTACAGTAGTTGACCCCTTCATGACCCAGCCTATTTTGACCTTCATGACCTGGCCGTTTTTTGCAATTCTGACCAGTGTCCCTTTATGAGGTAATAACTCAGGAACGCTTCAACGGATCCTAGCGATTCTGAGACTGTTTTTTCGTGACATATTGGGCTTCATGTTAGTGGTAAACTTAGGTCGATAATTTTTGCGTTTATTTGTGAAAAAAATGGAAATTTGGCAAAAAATTTTATGTGACACAAAATAGTTAATAAATAACATTACCCACATGTCTACTTTACATCAGCACAATTTTAGAAACCAAATTTTTTTTGCTAGGAAGTTATAAGGGTTAAAATTTGACCAGTGATTTCTCATTTTTACAACGAAATTTACAAAACCATTTTTTTTAGGGACCACCTCACATTTGAAGTCAGTTTGAGGGGTCTATATGGCTGAAAAAGTGACACCATTCTAAAAACTGCACCCCTCAAGGTGCTCAAAACCACATTCAAGAAGTTTATTAACCCTTCAGGTGCTTCACAGCAGCAGAAGCAACATGGAAGGAAAAAATGAACATTTAACTTGTTAGTCACAAAAATGATCTTTTAGCAACAATTTTTTTTATTTTCCCAAGGGTAAAAAGAGAAACTGGACCCCAAAAGTTATTGTACAATTTGTCCTGAGTACGCCGATACCCCATATGTGGGGGAGGAACCACTGTTTGGGCGCACGGCAGGGCTCGGAAGGGAAGGCGCGCCATTTGACTTTTTGAATGAAAAATTGGCTCCAATCTTTAGCGGACACCATGTCGCGTTTGGAGAGCCCCTGTGTGCCTAAACATTAGAGCTCCCCCACAAGTGACTCCATTTTGGAAACTAGACCCTCCAAGGAACTTATCTAGAAGCATAGTGAGCACTTTGAACCCCCAGGTGCTTCACAAATTGATCCGTAAATATGAAAAAGTACTTTTTTTTCACAAAAAATTTTATTTTAGCCTCAATTTGTTCATTTCCACATGAGCAACAGGATGAAATGGATCCTAAAATTTATTGGGCAATTTCTCCTGAGTACACCGATACCTCACATGTGGGGGTAAACCACTGTTTGGGCACACGGCAGGGCTCGGAAGGGAAGGAGCGCCATTTGACTTTTTGAATGAAAAATTAGCTCCAATCGTTAGCTGACACTGTCATGTTTGGAGAGCCCCTGTGTGCCTAAACATTGGAGCTCCCCCACATGTGACCCCATTTTGGAAACTAGACCTTCCGTGGAACAAATCTAGATGTGCGGTGACCACTTTAAACCCCCAAGTGCTTCACAGAAGTTTATAAAGCAGTGCCGTGAAAATAAAAAATCATTTTTCTTACCTCAAAAATTATTTTTTAGTCCGCAATTTTTAATTTTCACAAGGGTAACTGGAGAAATTGGACCCCAAAACTTGTTGTCCAGTTTGTCCTGAGTACGCCGATACCCCACATGTGGGGGAAAACCACTGTTTGGGTACACGTCGGGGCTCGGAAGGGAAGTAGTGACATTTTGGAATGCAGACTTTGATGGAATGGTCTGCGGGCATCATGTTACGTTTGCAGAGCCCCTGATGTGCCTAAACAGTAGAACCCCCCCCCCCCCCAAGTGAACCCATTTTGGAAACTAGACCCACAAAGGAACTTATCTAGATATGTGGTGAGCACTTTGAACCCCCAAGTGCTTCACAGAAGTTTACAACGCAGAGCCGTGAAAATAAAAAAATATTTTTCTTTCCTCAAAAATGATGTTTTAGCAAGCAATTTTTTATTTTCGCAAGGGTAAAAGGAGAAATTGGACCCCAATAGTTGTTGCCCAGTTTGTCCTGAGTATGCTGGTACCCCATATGTGGGGGTAAACCACTGTTTGGGCGCACTTCAGGGCTCGGAAGGGAGGGAGCATCATTTGACTTTTTGAACGCAAGATTGGCTGGAATCAATGGTGGCGCCATGTTGCGTTTGGAGACCCCTGATGTGCCTAAACAGTGGAAACCCCTCAATTCTAACTTCAACACTAACCCAAACACACCCCTAACCCTAATCCCAACTCTAGCCATAACCCTAATCACAACCTTAACCCCAACACACCCCTAACCACAACCCTAACCCCAACACACCCCTAACCCTAATCCCAACCCTAACTACAACCCTAACCCCAACACACCCCTAACCATAACCCTAACCACAAGCCTAATCTTATCCCTATTTCCAACCCTAGCCCTAAATCCAACCCTAACCCTAAGGCTATGTGCCCACGTTGCGGATTCGTGTGAGATTTTTCCACAGCATTTTTGAAAAATCCGCAGGTAAAAGGCACTGCGTTTTACCTGCGGATTTCCAGTGTTTTTTGTGCGGATTTCACCTTCGGATTCCTATTGAGGAACAGGTGTAAAATGCTGCGGAATCCGCCCAAAGAAAAGGAATGTAAGCCGCAGCGTTTCCGCGCAGTATTTTCCACACCAGGGGCACAGCGAATTTGGTTTTCCATAGGTTTACATGGTACTGTAAATCTGATGGAAAACTACTATGAATCCGCAGCGGCCAATCCGCTGCGGATCCGCAGCCAAATCCGCACCGTGTGCACATAGCCTAATTCTAAGGGTATGTGCACATGCTGCGGAAAACGCTGCGGATCCGCAGCGTTTCAGCAGCTGCGGGTCCGCAGCAGTTTTCCATGAGTTTACAGTTCAATGTAAACCTATGAGAAACAAAAAACGCTGTGCACATGCTGCGGAAAAAACTGCGCTAAAACGCAGCGGTTTACATTCCGCAGCATGTCACTGCTTTCTGCGGATTCCACAGCGGTTATACAGCTGCTCCTATAGAAAACCGCAGTTGTAAAACCGCAGTAAAATCCGCAGAAAACCCGCGGTAAATCTGTGATAAATCCGCAGCTGTTTTGCACTGCAGATTTATCAAATCCGCTGCGGAAAAATCCGCAGAGGACCAGAATACGTGTGTACATAGCCTTACCCTAATTCTAACCCTAGCCCTTAACCCTAGTTCTAACCCTAACCCTAGTGGAAAAATAAAAGTAAATATATTTTCTTCATTTTATTATTGTCCCTACCTATGGGGGTGATAAAGGGGGGGGGGGGGGTTCATTTACTATTTTTTCATTTTGATCACTGTGATCCATGGAATGAATCTGCCGGCCCGCAGATTCGGCGGGCGCACTGCGCATGCACCCGCCATTTTGGAAGATGGCGGCTCGCATGGAACAGACGGATGGACCCCGGGAGGCTCGGTAAGTATGAGGGGGGGGGATCGGAGCACAGGGGGGGGGATCGGAGCACGGGGGGTGGGATCGGAGCACGGGGGGAGCAGACAGGAGGACAGGGGAGCGGACAGGCGGATGGAGGGGAGCAGAGCACAGGACGGAGGACTGGGGAGGAGATCGGTGGCGGTTGGGGGGGGGCAGATCAGGGTTTCCAGCCATGGCCGATGATATTGCAGCATCGGCCATGGCTGGATTGTAATATTTCACCACTTTTCATAGGTGAAATATTACAAATTGCTCTGATTGGCTGTTGAAAGTGAAACAGCCAATCAGAGCGATCGTAGCCACGGGGGGGCAAAGCCACCCCCCCCCCCCCCCGGGCTAAAGTACCACTCCCCCTGTCCCTGCAGATCGGGTGAAATTGGAGTTAACTCTTTCATCCGATCTGCAGGGACGCGATCCCTCCATGACGCCTACGTGGCGTCACAGGTCGGGAAGGGGTTAAATCGTCGTTTTATAAAATATGAACTAATCAAACAATTAATAGTACGTTATTAAACTGGCCTTTTATCATCAATTTGTCCCTTCTAGTGGGTGAAATGTCATCTTGTCCATAAGCGCTTACTAGCAATGGCCATTTCCTTCTGTGTCAGAGTATGTGCGGCCGGTCATGGTGCTCGGCTCCACCTGAGTCAATATCTGATTTTTGTTCACTTTTACAATGTCTGTTTTTCTTGGATACACAAAGGACGGCGCCGGACCAGAAGGTGCAGAAAAGTCCTTTCTACGTCTTCATTTTCACAATCTTTGGAGAGTACAGTAGCCGCCACCAGCGCCAATCATATTCACAGATCACATCACCAGTTATGCCACCCATTGCCAATCTTGTGCCACCTTCTACCACTTCATCGACTTCACTCTCTTTGCTGAATGAAAAAATCCTTGTTTTTATTTCTGTTTCACTACATGGGATGACAGTGTGGTATTGCTGAGTCCCCTTTCTGCTTCCTGTTACCGAGGTTTTCACAAACTCTCCTCCTCCTCTTCGTATTCTTGGTTTGTACAATACATGAACTGGATGTTAAGAATATTTTTCTCCCTCCATTTGAGAAGTTGCCTGGGTGATAAGATTTGGTGTGAATACGGCCTCTGGAGGCCCGAGCTGCCGGCCTGTCATCTGCTCTGCAGTCACCGTCTACCCCTGGTCATTCTCAGCCCTAACAAAGCTTCTCCTCTGTCCTCTCCTGCTTCTAAGCTGTAACATAATAAAATAATACAGTAATATCTAAAAATCATGGATTATTTGGTAAATATAGACCCCACACTGTTACACCACAGGCTGAACAGATCTGAAATCAAGATTTTTTGAACTGACACCGTTTTATTTTTTAAAATATGATCCCATCAGGATCCCAGCTTGTATTTTGCAAGCATAGCAGGCACATGTACAGTTTTTGAAATTTTTAAACTAAACCTTTTTTTCAGAAATGCATTTTAAAGTTTTGCGCTTGCGTTCGCATAGGTAAAATATTATCAAAGATACTCTTGTGACATATCTGGTGACAGCCTGTACAGTTCTGAGTAGTATGGTGTTTATTTTATTTCTCTGTCTTTTTTCTAGCCTGAGTTATGGGGAGAAATGTAAAGGCAGGCAACACCGAAATTCGCACTTTTTCCGAACTTTGAAAATCAATAAAAAATAAAAAAATATATCTAGAATTTTTTTTTCTTCACATTTTGCATTCTCGGACACACTATTACCAAATAACAAAATCTCAGAAGAATTAAAAATATAGTGGTAAAAATCATTGGTTCACTTGACATGGAATGACCCAGCTCAGCTTTCATTTCACTACAGTGATTTAAGAAATAAGAGCTAAGCTGTGATTGGTTGCTATGGGAAACAAAGCGTTTTTCCTTTTGATTTGAGTTTTAAGAAAATGAGGCTCAATGGGCATAATTCATCAAAGCTTTCACACCACAATTCTGGCTGTGAAAAATCGTAAAATTCACAACTTGGAGTTGCAACAACATTTTGCAACTGAAAAAAACGGCCTAATCACCACAGTTCGACTAATTCATGATGAGCTGTGGCATTCCCAACTCCATAGATCTCACTCCAGTACCTGACTTGAGTGAGATTTGATGAATGGTATGTACGGAGCCACACGTCATTCATCAGATGCTCCAGATTCATGAAGAGACATGCACCACTTATGAATCAGGAGCCTCTGACTCCAGCAACCCTCTCATCAAGACAGGCGTGAACAATGCCAGTCTAGATGAATCGGGACCAATATCTTTTAGAAAGAGGTAACTGCTTGGTCTTATTTGCTCGACAGAAGGAGAGAAAGCAGGAATGCTCTATGACGACCCTTTCTTTCCTGGATTTCTTTTTTTTTTTTTCCACTAAAGGTACCTTCACACGAAACGACTTTACAACGAGAACGACAACGATCCGTGACGTTGCAGCGTCCTGGATAGCGATATCGTTGTGTTTGACACGCAGCAGCGATCTGGATCCTGCTGTGATATCGCTGGTCGTTGATTAAAGTTCAGAACTTTCTTTGGTCGTCAGATCGGCGTGTATCGTCGTGTTTGACAGCAAAAGCAACGATGCCAGCAATGTTAAACATGGAGCTAACGACCTGTGAGAACGATAAGTGCATCACCGTTACGTCACAGGATCGCTCCTGCGTCGTTCTGGAGCTGCTGCGTTTGACATCTCTACAGCGACCTAAACAGCGACGCTGCAGCGATCGGATCGTTCTCGTTGTAAAGTCGTTTCGTGTGAAGGTACCTTAACACTTATCCAAGAAGTATATTTTCTCCTTGCGGAGATCGACATGCTAAGCATGCCGAGATGAGGAGACTTAAAGCCACAATGCTCCTCTGGGTAATATGCTAATTATGCAAATTGTCTCTTCAGAGATATCTTTCCACAGCCAAACCAGATCTCCGCTTTGCACTGACGAGGGGCAGTACCCCGAAACACAGTGTCTGCAAATTGAGATTCTGGTTTGGCTATTATCCTAAGTCATATGAAAAGGTTCGTTAAAGGGTCAACATTGAGTTGTAGGATTGCTACCTTCCAATAGGTGGCACTAGAGTTCTAGCTCTCTTCCTCTCTGAAGAGACAATTTGCATAATTCACTAACACCTGAAATCATATCCCTGTTAAACTCCTTAGATGTTACTGTTGGCTGCGGCACTGGAGGATTAACCTTTTAAGGTCAGAGACACACTAGAGTATCACATGCAATGTGAGAGCATTGGATGTGTTATGCTATTGACACTCCGCTCCAGCTCTGCTGCTAGCGTGAGCCTGAGTGTATCACAGCACAGGTGCGGAGAATACGGAGAAATTAATTTCTCCATCTCCTCCATTGCCGACGTCCGAGGGAATCGTACTGAACTCAGGTGATATCAGAGTTCAGTGTCATGTTTCACATGTATCCACAGGCTTACATGGGAAAGTGCAATCCAATCTCGGATGCAATCGCAGCGTGCTGCCATTATTTTTTCATGTCAATTCGGCATGAAAAAAAAAATCTCAGATGTCAGTTACCCGATAGGTTAACATTCGGCCGAGTGAGATCTGATTTTTTATCGGATTGCACTCGTCCGATTACATCGTGGGTGCGAGTTCTAAGACTGGCGTTGGATCAAGCACAGTTCCTAACTGGGTGCCAATCACACAACATAACTGTGCATCTCGCTGCATCATTGGCAGTACACAAAATGTTATACATCAGCATTAGCATACCTTTTCACAAGTATATCTTTTAAAGAGTGGCGAACGCTTTGCCTTATTTGCTCAACAGATGGTTTTGGTGTAGATGGAGAGGCAACAGGAATGCTGGATGACGACCCTCTCTTTTCTGGTTTTCTTTTTTTCAGGTCTATCTTTTCATTTACACCTGAATTAAAAATCAATGAAATACGTTAGCCGATACTTATAGTCCATTACTCAACCAATATATCTATATTTTCAACCAAGCGTTTGTATTCTAGTAATGTGTTTGCTACACAAATAGAAAACAAAAGTGTATTTAATTTTGGTAATTATGGTTAGTATATAATACTCTGTTCACATCATGTTTTCCCTAAGCGTTTTGCGTATTTATTGCTGCTCATTCACCTGATAGAGGCCAACAAAGTGTCCCTTTGGCTTCAAGCTGGGCTAGTATGCATTTGACTATATAGGAAAACATTGTCGGCTGCACGGCCATATACAGACAGCTAAGAGTATACTGTATGTTATAGGATTTCTAAACCTTGTGGTCATTGCACTCAGAATAAACCCCAGAATGGCAACCTTCAAGTGATACCAATATTCTAGGTACAGTATTCAAGGTGCAGGACTTGTGTGAAGTCAGGGTGGTGCGTAAAAATCTTGCTTTTTTGTTTATTATTTAAGACAATCTGATGACAACTACACATTTGCAAATTTACAGTTACGCATTATAGCTAAAATGGGTGTGCCACCAGATACTAACTGAGCAAGAATTCTGAATGACACAAGGGAAACAGCATTCTTTGACAAATAAACGTTTCTTTTTTGTTTTACCGGTCTTCGTCTTTTCATCATGAGTGGACGCAGTTGCAGTATCTTTTGTAGACTTTTCACGTCTTTCCTCTGACACTCTGTGGGCTGCTGTGGCAGAGTTCTTGCGATTAGAAATGGCTTGTTTCTTCAAATCCGAATCCTTGCTTTCTGTGGAATGCCTACTATCTCCAGAGATCTAAGAGAGAAAATAACTTTATTTTCATTTTGAAAGGTTTAACCCCTTTACCCCCAAGGGTGGTTGATGACCAGGCCAATTTTTACAATTCTGACCACTGTCCCTTTATGAGGTTATAACTCTGGAAAGCTTCAACGGATCCTGATGATTCTGACAATGTTTTCTAGTGACATATTGTACTTCATGATAGTGGTAAAATTTCTTTGATATTACCTGCGTTTATATGTGAAAAAAACGGAAATTTGGCAAAAATTTTGAAAATTTCGCAATTTTCCAACTTTGAATTTTTATGCCCTTAAATCACAGAGATATGTCACACAATATACTTAAAAAAGTAACATTTCCCACATGTCTACTTTACATCGGCACAATTTTAGAACCAACATTTTTTTTGTTAGAAAGTTATAAGGGTTAAAAGTTGACCAGCAATTTCTCATTTTTACAACACCATTTTTTTTTAGGGACCACATCACATTTGAAGTCACTTTGAGGGGTCTATATGATAGAAAATACCCAAGTGTGACACCATTCTAAAAACTGCACCCCTCAAGGTGCTCAAAACCACATTCAAGAAGTTTATTAACCCTTCAGGTGTTTCACAGGAATTTTTGGAATGTTTAAAAAAAAAATAATTAACATTTAACTTTTTTTCTCAAAAAATTTACTTCAGCTCCAATTTGTTTTATTTTACCAAGGGTAACAGGAGAAATTGGACCCCAAAAGTTGTACAATTTGTCCTGAGTACGCCGATACCCCAATTTGGGGGTAAACCACTGTTTGGGCGCATGGCAGAGCTCGGAAGGGAAGGAGCGCCATTTGACTTTTCAATGCAAAATTGACTGGAATTGAGATAGGACGCCATGTCGCGTTTAGAGAGCCCCTGATGTGCCTAAACATTGAAACCCCCACAAGCAGGGCCGTATTTGCCACTAGGCACTTGAGGGCACGTGCCTAGGGCGGGGCCATGCGGGGGGGCGGCACCTGAGCAGGTGTGTGTGCTCTTTTTTTTTTTTTTATGCAAAGTCCGGTCCGGCCGGGGTCACCTTAAGGCTTTAGCCCCTCCCTCTTCGCCGCCCCCCCCCCCTCACCGCCACCCCCCCTCGCCGCCACCGCCGCCCCCGCCGCCTTGCCCATACACACTATGATTGATGCATACTCACCTCACCTGCTCCAGCGACGCCTGGTCTGCTCTCAGTGACGGCACCCTCCCTGTGTGAGCGGTCACATGGTACCGCTGATTAAGGTCATGACCTTAATCAGCGGTACCACCTGACCGCTCATACAGGACGACGAGGGTGCTGCGCCGGGACACAGCACAGAGGTGGAGGATCCCGTTCTTCTGCGCGCCGTGCGGTGACACAGCCAGGTGAGTATGATGATGACAGCCAGGGACGGGGGGAGCCGGGGACGGAGGATGAAGGAGGAGGATCGGGGAGCCCGGCAGGCGGCAGCCACAAGATAGATGGGGAGCGGCGGGGCAGGCTGCCGATGAGCCACGCATGGGGGATGGGAGATGACGAGCCAGAGCCACCAATGCCACCATGCATGCATACAGGGGGGGGGATGGGAGATGAGCCACACATACAGGGGGGGATGGGAGATGAGCCACACATACAGGGGGGGATGGGAGATAAGCCATGCACACAGGGGGGGGTGAATATGAGCCATGCATACGGGGGGGGGGGGGGGGTGAATATGAGCCATGCATACGGGGGGGGGGTGAATATGAGCCATGCATACAGGGGGGGGGGGGGTGAATATGAGCCATGCATACGGAGGGGGGGTGAATATGAGCCATGCATACGGGGGGGGGGTGAATATGAGCCATGCATACAGGGGGGGGGGGTGAATATGAGCCATGCATACAGGGGGGGGGTGAATATGTGCCATGCATACGGGGGGGGGGGGGGAGTGTATATGAGCCATGCATACGGGGGGGTGTATATGAGCCATGCATACGGGGGGGTGTATATGAGCCATGCATACAGGGGGGTGAATATGAGCCATGCATACGGAGGAGGGGTGAATATGAGCCATGCATACGGGGGGGGGGTGAATATGAGCCATGCATACAGGGGGGGGGGTGAATATGAGCCATGCACACGGGGGTGAATATGAGCCATGCATACGGTGGGGGGGTGAATATGAGCCATGCATAAGGGGGGGGGGGTGAATATGAGCCATGCATACCGGGGGGGTGTATATGAGCCATGCATACAGGGGGGGTGTATATGAGCCATGCATACAGGGGGGGTGTATATGAGCCATGCATACAGGGGGGGGGTGTATATGAGCCATGCATACAGGGGGGGGTGTATATGAGCCATGCATACAGAGGGGGGTGTATATGAGCCATGCATACAGGGGGGGGGGGTGTATATGAGCCATGCATACAGGGGGGGGGTGTATATGAGCCATGCATACAGGGGGGGTGTATATGAGCCATGCATACAGGGGGGGGTGTATATGAGCCATGCATACAGAGGGGGGTGTATATGAGCCATGCATACAGGGGGGGGGGGGGTGTATATGAGCCATGCATACAGGGGGGGGTGTATATGAGCCATGCATACAGGGGGGGGTGTATATGAGCCATGCATACAGGGGGGGGTGTATATGAGCCATGCATACGGGGGGGGTGTATATGAGCCATGCATACAGGGGGGGTGTATATGAGCCATGCATACAGGGGGGGTGTATATGAGCCATGCATTCAGGGGGGGTGTATATGAGCCATGCATACAGGGGGGGGTGTATATGAGCCATGCATACAGGGGGGGTGTATATGAGCCATGCATACAGGGGGGGTGTATATGAGCCATGCATACAGGGGGGGGTGTATATGAGCCATGCATACAGGGGGGGGTGTATATGAGCCATGCATACAGGGGGGGGTGTATATGAGCCATGCATACAGGGGGGGGTGTATATGAGCCATGCATACAGGGGGGGAGTGTGAGCCATGCATACAGGAGGGGGGGGTCATTATACAGTATCATGGAGAACTGTGTGGCCATTATACAGTATTGAGCATCATGTGTGGCCGTTGTACAGTATGGAGCATCACGTGTGGCCGTTATACAGTATGGAGCATCATGTGTGGCCGTTAAACAGTATGGAGCACTGTGGCCATATTTTTTCGTTTATAATTATTGTATATAAAACAGTGTGATCAGCAGTGCTAAATGGCTGTGGTTGGGACGTGGATATGGGTGTGACTAGTTGTGAAATGGGTGTGGTCAGAGGCGTGGCCTAAAATTTGCCGCGGCGCGCGTAGCGCGCCGCACACTTTCTATCTCCTTCCCTTCTTCAAAAGTAGGGAGGTATGGCACCGCATTTGCCAGATCATAAGTGCCGCAAATCCCATAGGGAATGAATGAGGCCAAACGCAGTGTTGCCATAAGTGATCCGTTACGCGGCACATGCAGAAAAACTGCCCGATTTGCTGCAAAAGGCAACTTTCACATCAGCGATTCTTGCTAAAGTCACTGCCGATAGTGTCATACTCACCAAAGGGGGGGGGGGGGGGGCAGCACTAAAAGTGCCTAGGGCAGCAGAAACCCTAAATACGGCCCTGCCCACAAGTGACACCATTTTGGAGACTAGACCCCCTAAGGAACTTATCTAGATGTGTGGTGAGCACTTTGACCCACCAAGTGCTTCACAGAAGTTTATACTGTAGAGCCGTAAAAATAAAAAAATCATGTTTTCACAAAAATGATCTTTTCGCCCCAAATTTTTTATTTTCCCAAGGGTAACAAGAGAAATTGGACCCCAAAAATAGTTGTTCAATTTGTTCTGAGTACGCTGATACCCCATATGTGGGGGGGAACCACTGTTTGGGCGCATGGGAGAGCCCCAACCCTAACCCTAATGGGAAAATGGAAATAAATACATTTTTTTAAAATTTTATTATTTTTCCCTAACTAAGGAGATGATGATGAATGATTTACTTTTATAGCGGGTTTTTTAGCAGATTTTTATGATTGGCAGCTGTCACACACTAAAAGACGCTTTTTATTGCAAAAAATGGTAGTTACCTGCCGATAACGGTATTTCTCTGATCCCATGATGGCACCACGGAGAGAGGGGTCCGCCCCCAGGGACAGGAAACCTACAGGTGAAAAAGGGCGTACCTCTCTCCCACATCAGTTGGTTTACAGAGCCTTATACAGAACTTCAGCTGCAACTCAATATTTACGCAAATTAAACTTAACCTATTTAACTTAATAGATGCACCGTGACTAAAATTAATTACTAGTACATTATCCAGTGCACACCTGTGTGTGAGAAGGGAGGGAATATACGGGTGCCATCATGGGATCAGAGAAATACCGTTATCGGCAGGTAACTACCATTTTCTCTATCCCCATGATGGCACCACGGAGAGATTTGAATAGATAGAGCTATTAGGGAGGGACCACTGCCTCTAGAACCCTTCGCCCAAAGGTAGGATCAGAGGAAGTCAAGTCTAAGCGATAATGCTTAAAAAATGTAGACTGGGAAGACCAAGTGGCCGCTCTACATATCTGTTGTATTGAAGCGCCAGCTCTCTCCGCCCAGGGTGATGCCACTGCTCTGGTCGAAAGAGCTTTTATGTTCTCTGGGATGGCTGTCCCACAGGATGAGTAGGATAGGGCGATGGCGTCTCTTATCCATCTTGCTAACGTGGCTTTCGACGCTTTTTGTCCTTTGCGTGGACCCTGGAAGCAGACAAACAGAGCCCTATCCTTCCTGCACTCCCTAGTGGCTGATAGATACCGAACTAGACACCTTCTTACGTCTAGGGTATGCAGTGTTTTTTTCCCCCTCATTTTTAGGTTTGGGACAAAAGGAGGGTAAGGAAATTTCTTGCGTTCTGTGAAACTGTGACGCTATTTTAGGGAGATAAGCTGGGTCAGTTTTTAGAATGACTCTGTCATCAAGTATCTGAGTAAAGGGCGGGCATGAAGATAACGCTTGTATATCGCTGACACGGCGAGCTGAGGTTAGGGCCACTAGGAGTGTGGTTTTCAGAGACAGGATCTTTAAAGGGACTTCTGTCAGGGGCTCAAAGGGAGGTTTGGTTAGAGCGTTTAGTACGAGGTTTAGATCCCATGGGGGAGAGTTGTGGAGGGGAATGGGTCTGGACCTAGATGAGGCTTTAATAAATCGCATGACCCAACGATTTCTGACCAGATCGTGATTATACAGAGCTGCTAAGGCTGCTACCTGAACTTTTAGTGTACTTGTAGCCAAACCTCTTTCCAGGCCTTTCTGTAAAAACTCAAGGACTTTCCCAATAGGAATTTCCCCGGACGGGTCTGCCCCTGATACTGATATGAATTTTTTCCACACTTTCCCATATATTCTAGTGGTTACGGGTTTTCTACTTTGTAATAGAGTGGACACCAAGTTAGGAGAGAACCCTTTGTCCCTTAGTAACCTCCTTTCAAAAGCCATGCTGTCATGTGTAAATTTTTCACATTGGGGTGAAACACTGGGCCCTGGGACAGAAGTTTCGGGGTGTCTGGTAGAACCCATGGACTTGATATGGACATTTTTCTTAGCCAAGAAAACCATATTCTGCGGGGCCAGAATGGCGCTATTAGTATCACTGTAGACCTCTCCTCCCGAATTTTCCTCAGCACTAAGGGGGATGAGTGACATTGGAGGGAACGCGTAGGCAAGGTGATAGTTCCAAGGAATTGTCAAAGCGTCTAGAGCTACAGGGTTCCCCCGGGGATCGATTGAGCAGAATGTTTCTACTTTGCGGTTTTGACTGTTCGCGAATAGGTCTATTACTGGTAGGCCCCAGAGATTCACGATCTGATCGAAGACCGATTGGTTTAGCTCCCACTCTCCCTGTTTTAAGCATGTTCTGCTCAGGAAGTCTGCAGTTTGGTTTTCGGAGCCTTTTAAGTGGAGAGCTGTCAAGGACTTTAGACTGTGTTCCGCTATGTGGAAGATGGATTGGGTTACCTCCATCAGAGCTCGACACCTGGTTCCCCCTTGGTGGTTTAGATATGCCACAACCACTTGGTTGTCCGAGAACACTTTTACGTGATGACCGTGCAGGAGATATAGGAAGTGTGTTAGGGCCAGTTTTACCGCTAGCAGCTCTTTCATGTTGGAAGAGTCTGGCTCCTGACTTTTGTTCCAACTTCCCTGTGCCACTTGATCGCCTATATGTGCTCCCCAGCCCCAGGGGCTTGCATCTGTTGTTAGAATCTTTTCCGTCGGTAGCGCCCAAGGAACCCCTTTGGCTAGATTCCCTGGGTCTGCCCACCATGCTAGGGAGTGTATTGTATTTGGAGAAATAGTTAACCGCCCGTCTAAATTTCCGTGCAGAGATATGCCTAAATTTAAGGTCTCCCACTGTAGATCCCGGGAATGAAGTTGTGCCCATTGAACTGCCGGAATACAGGCAGTCATAGAGCCCAGGAGGGACATTGCTCTCCTCGGAGTGGTCACTGGGGATACCGTCAGCTGTAATACGGCTTGTGTCATTTTTTGTACCTTCTCCTGAGGAAGATAACATGTCTGCGTGTTCGAGTCTAGGACTATCCCCAAGTACTCCTGTACCCGAGATGGCACCATTTTGGACTTGGGTATGTTTAGCAGCCACCCTAGACTCGACAGAGAAGTAATGACCAGATTCAACTGTTGTTCGCAGTGTTGAAATGAGTTCCCTACCACGAGTAGGTCGTCTAGATAGGGAACTATTAGGATGTTCTGTTCCCGTATGTGGGCCATTACCTCTGACATTATTTTCGTGAATACTCGAGGAGCGATAGCTATCCCGAAGGGGAGAGCTCGGAATTGGAAGTGTTTGATCTCCCCCTGGATATTCACTGCCAATCTGAGATATTTTTGGTAATCTCTGTGTATGGGCACATGGTAGTACGCGTCTTGTAAATCTAAAACAGTCATGAAACACCGAGGAAAGAGTATTCTTACGCAAGATTTTATTGTTTCCATTTTGAAATGTTGTATCTCCAGGAAACTGTTTAGTTTTTTGAGATTTATGATCGTTCTGTACGATCCGTCCGGTTTTTTCCGGAGAAAGAGGGGAGAATAGAACCCCGTGCCTCTTTCCTGGTATGGAACTTCTTGCAATACATCTTTCTGGACTAGGCTCAGAATTTCCTTCTGGAGAGCTGAGTGTTCGAGTGACTGTTTTTGAGGCGTTACCGTGAAGGAGTTGCCGGGAGGGACACGAAATTTGAATTTGAGGCCTTCTCGTATAATGCCTAAAATCCAAGGGCTGTTTGAAATTCTTTCCCAGGCTGGAAGAAACTTCGCTAGTCTCCCTCCGACCCGGGAAGTACCTTCATTGGGATTTTTTATTATCTGGAGGGGGGGTTTTGTTGAACAAGAAGCCCCTGTTTTTGTTTCTTCTGTCTTCCCATCCGTCTTTATTTCCTTCTGGAGGTCTTCTGCGCATTAACTTTCTGTTCCGAAAGGAGCGCCTATATGACTGGTTGGGGAACCCGGGAAAGGATTTCTTTTTATCTCCCGCTTTGTCGAGGATGTCGTCCAACGTTGACCCAAACAGGAATTCACCCTCGCAAGGTATTGAACAAAGCTTGGTCTTTGTCTGCAGATCCCCCGGCCAGCACTTCAGCCACAGGGCGCGTCTTGCGGCGTTTGAGAAGGAAGCCGACCTGGCTGACAATCTTGCCGAGTCCACCGAAGCGTCCGCCAAAAAAGCTGCTGCTCCTTTCATCATGGACACTGACTTTTGTAATGTCTCTCTTGGGACTTTCTGTTTTAGTTGAGAATCCAAATGCTCAAGCCATACCATCAGAGCACGGGCCGTGCATGTGGCTGCGATGGCTGGCTTTAGGCCCCCTCCTGCCGCTTCCCAGGAGTTTTTTAAGAAGGAGTCTGCCTTTTTGTCCATTGGTTCCTTCAGAGTGCCCATGTCCTCAAAGGGCAGGGTAAACTTTTTCGAGGCCTTTGCTATGGCCACATCCAGTTTGGGTGCCTTGCTCCAGGATGAGCAGGCTGGGTCATCGAACGGGTACTTTCTCTTGGGGGTCAAGAGTACTTTTTTGTCTGGTTTCTTCCATTCTTTCTTGATCAAAGAATGAATTTTTTCATTTATTGGAAATACTCTTCTTTTCTTTTGTTCTAATCCGTTGAACATTATGTCCTGTGCTGTTCTTTTAGGGCGTTCGTCTACCAGACCCATAGTTGTTCTGATGGCCTTTATCAATGCGTCCGTCTCCTCGATGGGGAAGCAACTGCGTCCCCCCTCTGATGATAGTGAGGAGGTTCCGGATGTTGATGAATCATTAGAGTCAGATGTTTCATTTTCTGATTCGTCTATACTGGACTCGGGAGACTTATGACCTGATCTATGTTTTTTCCTCGGAATTTTAATGCTTTTGAGGGCATTTTCCACTTGATTTTTTATAAGAGTTTTTAGGTCTGACGCGAACGCCGGAGATTCCTCCTGGATGGTTTTTTCTATGCAGGGCCCGCATAGCTTCTTTTCCCATGAGGAAGATAGCTCTTCCGAACATATCGCACACACTTTGTGTTTTGATTTGGATGTACATTTCCTTCCCTAAGAGAGAAAAGAAAAATAATCTCGTACTATGTTACCACTTCCACGTGGATCACTCACCCTTTATGGCTAAGAGATACCGTCTCTGGCCTCGGGACTGTATCCACTGGTTTTGTCGCTGGCCGAGTGTTTCCTCCAGAGACTCGGCTGCGTTGAGACCCTGATCGTCCGCTGCTGCTGCGTTGTTGGGATGAAGCGTTCCCCCTGCGCTGATGTTGTGAGCGCGGACGCGGTACTTGCTCAGGTGATGATTGTGCACATTCCTGTGCCTCTTGTGGTTCTTTGCCGCTCATAGTGGCTCCGCACTGCGTTTGCCAAATGAGAGGGTTTTCCACTTTTCTCTGCTGAGAACGCTGTTTTTTAAACTTGCCGCCGGCAGAAGCGGTCATCTGCGCATGCGCGCGCGTCACTTCCGGTTCGCTGCACAGGCGTCCTATAGGGAGGATATTAGTGGGGACGCCTGTGCGCGCATTTCAACGTTCCGCCCGAGCCCGTGCTTCCGGTTTGGGCGGCGGTTCAGCGGTGACCTGCGGCGCTTATGCTCTAGCGCCTCTGTGATGGTAGCGTAGCCGCCGCTACCCCCATGCACCGATTAGCGGTGTAGAGGCTGTAACGGTGACCGCCGCCACCTGCCTCTTTCCTCACCCCCTTTTTTTTTTTTTTTTTTTCCTTGAGGAAGGCAGGCTCGGACCTCTTCACTGCCTTCCCCTGCAACACTCACCCGTAGGGCCCGCCGACCCCCGTGGTGGTGCCTCAGGGTCGGATGAAAAGGGGGGAGAAAACCTACTGGACACAGCCGTGACAGGGCGCCCCCTGTCAGGAACCGACCGGCCAGCACCCTGGAATCCCACGAAGAATCCTTTAGGTACGTGCTGTAGGTTCCCCGTCAGGGACAGGAAACCAACTGATGTGGGAGAGAGGTACGCCCTTTTTCACCTGTAGGTTTCCTGTCCCTGGGGGCGGACCCCTCTCTCCGTGGTGCCATCATGGGGATAGAGAAAATACACACACTAAAAGACGCTTTTTATTGCAAAAAATAGTTTTTGCGTCTCCACATTTTGAGAGCTATAATTTTACCATATTTTGGTCCAGAGTCATGTGAGGTCTTCTTTTTGCGAGACGAGTTGACGTTTTTATTGGTACCATTTTCGGGCACGTGACATTTTTTGATCGCTTTTTATTCCGATTTTTGTGAGGCAGAATGACCAAAAACCAGCTATTCATGAATTTCTTTTGGGGGGGGGGGGGGCGCTTATACCATTCCACCTTTGGTAAAATTGATAAAGCAGTTTTATTCTTCTGGTCAGAACGATTACAGCGATAAGTCATTTATATCTTTTTTTTATGTTTTGGCGCTTTTATACGATAAAAACTATTTTATATAAAAAATAATTATTTTTGCATCGCTTTATTCTGAGGACTATAACTTTTTATTTTTTCGTTGATGACGCTGTATAGCGGATCGTT
Organism: Ranitomeya variabilis; assembly: GCF_051348905.1. NCBI lineage: Eukaryota > Metazoa > Chordata > Amphibia > Anura > Dendrobatidae > Ranitomeya > Ranitomeya variabilis. Next base: position 814,167,240 of record NC_135233.1, read on the forward strand.
TTTTGCGGGACAAGATGACGTTTTCAGCGGTACCATGGTTATTTATATCTGTCTTTTTGATCGCATGTTATTCCACTTTTTGTTTGGCGGTATGATAATAAAGCGTTGTTGTTGCGTTTTTTTTTTTTTTTACGATGTTCACTGAAGGGGTTAACTAGTGGGACAGTTTTATAATTCGGGTCGTTACGGACGGGGCTATACTAAATGTATGTACTTTTATTGTTTTTTCTTTATTTAGATAAAGAAATGTATTTATTGGAACAATATTTTTTTTTCTTTATTCAGGATTTTTTTTTTTTTTTTTTACACATGTAAATATTTTTTTTTTTTACTTTTTTACATTGCCCCAGTGTGGGACATCACAGTAAAGTGACAGATAAGCGATCTGATAGGCAGTGCAGGGAGGCTTCCCGAAGCTTCCTCTGAGCGGAGTAGGTAGGAGACCCTCGGAGCAAGGCGATCACATCGCGTTGCTCCGAGGGTCTCAGGGAAGCGCGCAGGGAGGGGGCTTCCCTATGCCGCCGGAACACTGCGATCATCTATTTGTTCATTCTACTTCCCAAAAACTTGATTAATGCTCGGTTCACATTTATCCTGCACTCTCTGCTGAGCTCTTGCGTCAGGGTTTCCCCCAAACCGCAATTCAGACAAAACCCCCAACGGAACCAATCACTTGTGATGCAGATGGAGCACTTTGGACTGGTCTGTGTTCCAGCTGTGTCCCATTATTTTAGGTGGCTTTGTACCGCACAAGTGTGGGTGACCACAGATCTGTGTACATCTAAAAAGATGGAAACCACCGAAGCAGATGCCAAATGGAGTACAAAGTGCCTCCATGTGCCTCATGGTGGTTGGTTCCATTGGAGGTTTTGCCCGAATCACATTTTTGTGGGAGTTACATGGAAACCCCGAGGTAAGTGCTCAGAATAGAACATAAGAATGTGATTCAGCCTTATTCTGGAAGCGATTGAAAAATATTATGTACCCCAAAATTTTACCAATAAAAACCTTAATTTATCCTGAACAAAACAAGCCCCCACTCACATCCGTTATCAAGCATTATGATCACTTTAACCCCTTCCTAACATTCGTCATACATGTACGGTGCAAGACAGGAGCAGTTGCATTGAGGGGCTAACAGGCTTCGCCCACATTATAGTGCAGCATTATAGCGCAGGCTCAGTCAAGTTGTAGATGTTCTCCAGTCTTATGCTAAACGCCTCCAGTCACTAAATGAGCCTACAGACTTCTGATTTCTCACAGCGAGCCTCACATGCTGTAAGGATTTTCTAGTGTTGACGGTAAGAGTGGTCGTTCATGTGACCATAAGTATGTAATCTCGATACTTCCAGCCAAATCGTGACGTGTAGTCAGCGAGGCCACGCACGTCTAGTCTTAATATGGCCGGAAGTGTGGAAATTAAATATTTGTGGTCACATGACAGCCCTCTCTTACGGTCAACAATCCTCACATACAGCTCTGGCAAAAGCAAGAGACCCCTGCACAGTTTTATAAAATCAGCTTCTCTACATGTCTGACAGCCATTCCATTCCAATGTCACTTGAATTCCAACCAGAGTACACCTCATTCTACTTAATGTGCTTCTGATTAGGTGATCACCTGAACCAAATCTTACTTAACGAAGGAAAATGTCAGGGACCCCGTGACCGACCTGTCCAGGTCCGGACACGAGTCCCGCACAGCGCAGAACGGGACGGGTAGACAGCACCTGTAGACACAGAGCAGCACGGTCGCAGGCGTGCAGGACCTGCGGAACGTAATCACAGGAGGAGGGGCCGGGGCGGGGCCAGCGACCAGAGCGATCAGTGGAGCACCGAGGGTACTACCGGGGGGTGACCGGCTGGGGCGCCGACAAGAGTGTAAACATAAGAATAACCGGGTACAACCCGAGCGGGTATAACCAGAGCCGAAAGAACAACTGAAAGGGAAGTCAGAAACCAAGCCAGGGTCAGAGAACCAGATAATCCACAGACAGAACCTAAACGACAGGCAAGTGCGTCGTGGGGGACAGGCCGGGTCACAAGCATACAGGGGTCACTTAACTCAGCCGAGGGCAGAAGTATAACTGACAAGGATGCAAGCCTCCAGCGGCTATAAAAAAGCCCTCCCTTATCCAGAGGGAGGCCACCAGTATTAACCCCCGAAGCACGTGCTAAAATCCTACCATAGGATCATGACAGAAAGTATAAAAAACACTGTTGTGGTGTTCACAATCCTCTTGCAATAGGACAAGCTGGATGGCAAAACAAGTGCTAGTAATATCCCAAAAGTAATAGGAATGAAAAAATAACTTTTAACCATGCCAAAGGAGTTGAAAAGAAAAGTATTGAGTGAGGAAAAGAAGGGCTCAATTCTGGCTTTACTAGCAGAGGGGAACAGTGAGCGTCATGTTGAATCCATCCTTAGAATTTTTAAGATGGAAGTCCATTACAACAAGGTCAAGCAGAAGACATTGGGGACAACAAAGCTACAGAAAGGCAGATGGAAAACGACTCTCCACTGACCGGGATGACCGTCATCTCATTCAAATGTCACTTAGCAACCGCAGGATGACATCAAGTGACCTACAAAATGGCAGCTGGGGTGAAGTGCACGGCAAGAACAGTTCGTAACAGGCTCCTAGAGGCAGGACTCAAGTCATGTAAAGCTAGAAAAAAGCCTTTCATCAATGAGAAGCAAAGGAGAGCCAGGCTGAAGTTTGCCAAAGACCATTATGTTTGGACCATAGAGGACTGGAGTAAGGTCATCTTCTCTGATGAGTCTACAAGGTTATCCTGGAAAAACAGTTGATTCCTTCTGCTCAGGCAATGTTCCCCAACTCCGAGGACTGTTTTTTCCAGCAGGACAATGTGCCATCCCACACAGCTAGGTCATTCAAGGTGTGGATGAAGGACCGCCACATCAAATCCCTGTATGGCCAACCCAATCTCCAGACCTGAAACCCCTTGAAAACCTCTGGAATGCAATCAAGAGGAAGATGGATAGTCACAAGCCATCAAACAAAGAAGAACCGCTTAAATTTTTGTACCAGGAGTGGCATAAGATCACCCAAAAGCAATGTGAAAAATTGGTGGAAAGCATGCAAAGACGCATGAAAGCTGTGATGAAAAATCATGGTTATTTAATAAAATATTGATTTCTGAACTCTTCCTCAGTTACAACATTAGTATTATTGTTTCTAAATGATTATGAACTTGTTTTTTTTGCATGATTTGAGGTCTGAAAGCAATGCTTTTTTTTGTTATTTTGACTATTTCTCATTTTCAGAAAATAAATATAAAATGTATTGCTTGGAAATTCGGAGACATGTCAGCAGTTTATAGAATAAAAGAACAATTTACATTTTACTCAAAAATATACCTATAAAGAGAAAAATCAGACAAACTGAAAATTTTGCAGTGGTCTCTTAATTTTTGCCAGAGCTGTATGATGCATGTGATAAAATGATTCAGAAGTCGCAGTCACATACGTGACTGGAGAGTTTTAGCAAAAACACTGGACAAGCCCTTTAACAATGTGCTCCCATCAGCCACCCTGCGATGTGCTTGCAGGGCTCTAATAATTTGCTATGACAACAGATAATCTGTTGAAGACCCCCATGCCTGCCATAACAGAGCTCTGCTGAAACTGAGCTGTGTCTGGGCTTCAAAGAATACTTCTGCTTTATCCAGCAGTACTGAGGTTTTACAGTACGGTATATACTTAGCACAAGTGATCACACAAACACAGGTTTAAGTTACTTAATGGGGCTAAAAAATACAGGAATAAAAAAAGGTAAAGTTAAAAAAAAAAAGTTGTTTAAAAAATAATTGAAACTAATTAAAGGGAACCTGTCAACCCCAAAATGGAAGGTGAGCTAAGCCCACCAGCATCAGGGGCTTATCTACAGCATTCTGGAATGCTGTAGATAAGCCCCTGATGTATCCTAAAAGATGAGAAAAAGAGGATAGATTATACTCACCCAGGGGCGGTCCCGCTGCGGTCAAGTCCGGCGCCTCCCATCTTCTTACGATGACCTCCTCTTCTTGTCTTCACGCTGCGGCTCCGGCGCAGGCGTACTTTGTCTGCCCTGTTGAGGGCAGAGCAAAGTACTGCAGTGCGCAGGCGCCGGGAAAGGTCAGACAGGCCTGTGCACTGCAGTACTTTGCTCTGCCCTCAACAGAGCAGATAAAGTACGCCTGCGCAGGAGCCGCAGCGTGAAGAGAAGAGGACGTCATCTGATGAAGATAGGAGGCGCCGGACCAGACCACAGCGGGACCCTAACCTCTTTTTCTCATCTTTTAGGATATATAGGGGCTTATCTACAGCATTCCAGAATGCTGTAGATAAGCCCCTGATGCCGGTGGGCTTAGCTCACCTTCCATTTTGGGGATGACAGGTTCCCTTTAAAATCATCCCCTATTTCCCCATTAAAAAACACTGATATTAAAAAATGGAAAAAAAAACACATGTGATAATGCCACATCCATGAAAGTCCAATCTGTCAAAGTAACAACTTAAAGCCCCTCTCCATCATTTCTTTTTTAGTGCAGTGCTGGAGTGGTGCCACTAATCTAGGTTCCCTGCCTCTAGCCTTAGGCCACGTGCAGACGCTGAGCATTTGGTCAGTATTTTACCTCCATATTTGTAAACCAAAACTAGGAGTGGGTAAAAACAAAACAGAAGTGGTGACGTGTTTCTATTATACATTTTCTCTGATTGTTCCACTCCTGGTTTTGGCTTATAAATACTGATGTAAAATACTGACCAAATACTGAACGTGGCCTTATACTTACCAGCTGCTGCTATCATCTGCTCCCAGTGCTGATCTGGTCGGTCTCCAGCAGTTTGTGACCTGCCGGATCGATGCAGTGTTTGATGGCAGATCTGGAGGTCACAACTAATTTTAAGTCTATGAGAGGCAGAACAAGGTCAGAACGAGACTCTCATAGCCTCACATTGAGCCCCTATGACTGTCACCTCAGACTTACGGCCAATCAGAAGGCGCAGTCACAAGATAGTGGACAGGAGCGGCAGCGGGAAGAGCTGAAGACGGCAGCTGATACGTCTAAGAATAGGGGCAGGGAACTTATATACTGGAGTATAAGCCGATCCTTCACCGGATGTGATTATTCTGATTCTAATTGTCTGCTGTCTCATTATTTTCTTCTCTCTCACCTTAGGGCCTATTAGGGCTAAATAGGAGCGGGGGCGCCATTGCGCAGGTCCTAGGGTGCCAACCTCTGCAGTAATATAGGGAATTACAGTTTGGACATTAGGGTTACCTTGCACCTTTTTATTTTTCAACCTACAGCAGGAAAGAGGTTTTTTAAGGCCAAATGGTTGTGTTATTGTTGTGGTGTGTTTTTACATTATATTAACTATTAAAGGTTAAGTTTTATCTATACTAATATTGATATAATTGCTTTAATCGGTGAACTATAAGCCGATCAGAGTATAAGCCGAGGCACCTAATTTTGCCATGGAAAACTGGGTAAGCTTGTTGACTCGAGTATAAGCCGGGTATGCATTGTCCCCTCATCCCTGTCCTGCTATGTGTGGCTCCCACATTTTGTCCTGCTATGTGTGGCTCCCCCGTTTTGTACTGGTATGCGTGGCTCCATGTCCCGCATGGCTCCCAATGTCCCGCATGGCTCCCAACAGCCCGCATGGCTCCCAACGTCCCGCATGGCTCCCACACCCCCTGTCCTACTCACCCTCCTCATGCATCCCTGCATCTCTGCCCAGACGCCGGCAGCTCTTCCTTGTTCCTGTTCTCAACGGTCACGTGGTACCGCTCATTAAGTTAATAGAATATGTGCTCCACACCTATGGGAGTGGAGACGCGTCCATATTCATTACCTTAATGAGCGGTACCACCTGACCGCTGAGCACAAGAACAGAAAGAGCTGACGGCGCCGGGACAGAGATGCAGTGACTGAGATGCAGCGACGGAGGGTGAGTATTGATGTCTTACGGAAGCCGGCTCCCTGCTCCCCCTCCAGCTTTCTGGATAATAACTAGTGCATAAGCCGAGGGGGGAGTTTTCAGCACACAAAATGTGCAGAAAATCTCGCCTTATACACTAGTATATACGGTATATATAGGGTGTGGGTGCCATCATACGATATAGAAGGGGCTATGGAGGTCATCATGCTACAGTCATGGCCAAAAGTATTCACACCCCTGCAATTCTGTCAGATAATACTCAGTTTCTTCTTGAAAATGATTGCAAACACAAATTCTTTGGTATTATTATCTTCATTTAATTTGTCTTAAATGAAAAAACACAAAAGAGTATGAAGCAAAAAGCAAAACATTGATCATTTCACACAAAACTCCAAAAATGGGCCAGACAAAAGTATTGGCACCCTCAGCCTAATACTTGGTTGCACAACCTTTAGCCAAAATAACTGCGACCAACCGCTTCCGGTAACCATCAATGAGTTTCTTACAATGCTCTGCTGGAATTTTAGACCATTCTTCTTTGGCAAACTGCTCCAGGTCCCTGATATTTGAAGGGTTCCTTCTCCAAACTGCCATTTTTAGATCTCTCCACAGGTGTTCTATGGGATTCAGGTCTGGACTCATTGTTGGCCACCTCAGAAGTCTCCAGTGCTTTCTCTCAAACCATGTTCTAGTGCTTTTTGAAGTGTGTTTTGGGTCATTCTCCTGCTGGAAGACCCATGACCTCTGAGGGAGACCCAGCTTTCTCACACTGGGCCCTACATTATGCTGCAAAATTTGTTGATAGTCTTCAGACTTCATAATGCAATGTACACGGTCAAGCAGTCCAGTGCCAGAGGCAGCAAAGCAACCCCAAAACATCAGGGAACCTCTGCCATGTTTGACTGTAGGGACCGTGTTCTTTTCTTTGAATGCCTCTTTTTTTCTCCAGTAAACTCCATGTTGATGCCTTTGCCTAAAAAGCTCTACTTTTGTCTCATCTGACCAGAGAACATTCTTCCAAAACGTTTTAGGCTTTTTCAGGTAAGTTTTGGCAAACTCCAGCCTGGCTTTTTTATGTCTCGGGGTAAGAAGTGGGGTCTTCCTGGGTTTCCTAACATACAGTCCCTTTTCATTCAGACGCAGACGGATAGTAAGGGTTGACACTGTTGTACCCTCGGACTGCAGGGCAGCTTGAACTTGTTTGGATGTTAGTCGAGGTTCTTTATCCAACATCCGCACAATCTTGCATTGAAATCTCTTGTCAATTTTTCTTTTCCGTCCACATCTAGGGAGGTTAGCCACAGTGCCATGGGCTTTAAACTTCTTGATGCCACTGCGCACGGTAGACACAGGAATATTCAGGTCTTTGGAGATGGACTTGTAGCCTTGAGATTGCTCATGCTTCCTCACAATTTGGTTTCTCAAGTCCTCAGACAGTTCTTTGGTCTTCTTTCTTTTCTCCATGCTCAATGTGGTACACACAAGGACACAGGACAGAGGTTGAGTCAACTTTAATCCATGTCAACTGGCTGCAAGTGTGATTTAATTATTGCCAACACCTGTTAGGTGCCACAGGTAAGTTACAGGTGCTGTTAATTACACAAATTAGAGAAGCATCACATGATTTTTGAACAGTGCCAATACTTTTGTCCACCCCCTTTTTTATATTTGGTGTGGTATTATATCCAATTTGGCTTTAGAACAATTCTTTTTGTGTTTTTTTCATTTAAGACAAATTAAATGAAGATAATAATACCAAAGAATTTGTGTTTGCAATCATTTTCAGGAAGAAACTGAGAATTATCTGACAGAATTGCAGGGGTGTGAATACTTTTGGCCATGACTGTACATATAAGGGGCAGTCTATATATATATGGGGTGGGTGCCATAATATAGTGTATAAGGGGCTGTGGGGCCATAAAACAGTATATAGGGTGCTGTGTGGGACATAATATCATGTACAAGGCGGTGTGGGGGCCATCATACAGTATACATCGGGATTCGGGGACCATTATACAGGATATAGTGAGTTGTAGGGGCCATCATAGAGTGCATAGGGAACTGTGGTGACCATCATACAAAGCGTAGAGAGCTATGGAGACAATATACTTCTGTAGAGCGCAGGGAACTGTGAGGACATCATACAGTGTATAGGGAACTGTGGGGACCATCATAAATAGCCTAGGGAACTGTGGGGCCCATCACATAGTGTTTAGAGAGCTGTGGTGACCATCCTACAGTATACAGAGAGCTGTGGTGACCATCCTACAGTGTATAGGAAGCTGTGGGCACCATCATACAGTGTATATAGAGCTGTGGTGACCATCCTACAGTGTATAGGGAGCTGTGAGGACCATCATACAGTATATAGAGAGCTGTGGGGACCATCATACAGTATATAGAGAGCTGTGGGGACCATCCTACAGTGTATAGGGAGCTGTGGTGACCATCCTACAATATATAGAGAGCTGTGGTGACCATCCTACAGTATATAGAGAGTTGTGGTGACCATCCTACAGTTTATAGGAAGCTGTGGGCACCATCATACAGTGTACACTCACCGGCCACTTTATAAGGCTACGTTCACATTTGCGGTCAGCGCCGCAGCGTCGGGCGCCGCAGCGGCGCCGCATGCGTCATGCGCCCCTATATTTAACATGGGGGCGCATGGACATGCATTGTGCTGCGTTTAGCGCCGCATGGCCGCAAGCGTTGGACGCAAGAAACGCATCAAGTTGCATTTTTTTTGCGTCCAACTTGCGGCCAAAAACGACGCATGCGGCGCAAAACGCAGCGTTTTAGCGTGCGTTTTGCCGCGTTTTCGTTTGCGTTGTGCGCTGCGGCGCCGACGCTGCGGCGCACAACGCAAATTTGAACGTAGCCTTAGGTACACCATGCTAGTAACGGGTTGGACCCCCTTTTGCCTTCAGAACTGCCTCAATTCTTCGTGGCATAGATTCAACAAGGTGCTGGAAGCATTCCTCAGAGATGTTGGTCCATATTGACATGATGGCATCACACAGTTGCCGCAGATTTGTCGGCTGCACATCCCAAAGATGCTCCATACAAGGCAGGATGGATCCATGCTTTCATGTTGTTTACGCCAAATTCTGACCCTACCATCCGAATGTCGCAGCAGAAATCGAGACTCATCAGACCAAGCAACGTTTTTCCAATCTTCTACTGTCCAATTTCGATGAGCTTGTACAAATTGTAGCCTCAGTTTCCTGTTCTTAGCTGAAAGGAGTGGTACCCGGTGTGGTCTTCTGCTGCTGTAGCCCATCTGCCTCAAAGTTCGACGCACTGTGCGTTCAGAGATGCTCTTAGGCCTACCTTGGTTGTAACGGGTGGCGATTTGAGTCACTGTTGCTTTTCTATCAGCTCGAACCAGTCTGCCCATTCTCCTCTGACCTCTGGCATCAACAAGGCATTTCCGCCCACAGAACTGCCGCTCACTGGATTTTTTTTCTTTCTCGGACCATTCTCTGTAAACCCTAGAGATGGTTGTGCGTGAAAATCCCAGTAGATCAGCAGTTTCTGAAATACTCAGACCAGCCCTTCTGGCACCAACAACCATGCCACGTTCAAAGGCACTCAAATCACCTTTCTTCCCCATACTGATGCTCGGTTTGAACTGCAGGAGATTGTCTTGACCATGTCTACATGCCTAAATGCACTGAGTTGCCGCCATGTGATTGGCTGTTTAGAAATTAAGTGTTAACAAGAAGTTGGACAGGTGTACCTAATAAAGTGGCCGGTGAGTGTATATCGAGCTGTGGGCACCATCCTACAGTATATAGGGAGCTGTATGGACCATCCTACAGTGTATAGGGAGCTGTGAGGACCATCATACAGTATATAGAGAGCTGTGGGGACCATCTTAAAGTGTATAGGGACCTGTGGGGACCATCTTACAGTGTATAGGGACCTGTGGGGACCATCATACAATGCATAGAAAGCTGTGTTGAGCATTTTACAGTGCATACGGAGATGTGGGACTAAATGTAGTGTATAGGGAGCTGTGGGGACCATCGTGCAGTGTGTAGGGAACTGTGGAACTATCACAGTATATAGGGGGCCTCGGAGTACTCAGGACATTATATCTTTTAAATGGGTGCATTATTAGTTTTAATTGTGGATTTCAGTTGGCATTATTAATGTTGGGGAGGAGCATTGTTACTTAAAGGGGATACTCAAGGGTATTTGTTGCTTGGAATGGACACTTCGGGAATTGTAACTTTCAGAAGACCATATCTAGTGTTATTACTTGCTAGGTTGCACATTGGGGGCTTTACTACTTTCTATGGAGTGTTATTTTATAAGCCCCCTCTCTTTGGCACATTGTGTTTGTTGCATTCATTTATGGAGTGGTAATATGACATAATATTTGAAGTATTGAGGTCACTGCTCCACGCTGGAAGAGCAGGCAAAATGGGGAGGCTGTGGACTTTAGGATTAGATGGGGATGTGAGAAGTCCTGGCTGGAAGAAGTCATCATTTCTGTCTGGGCAAATGAAAATGTCGAGAAAAGAAAACAACTCCACCAGAAAGAGTGTAATGTTTAAGTCCATATACTGTATATCTGTGTACAGTAATCTCCGTAATATTGTTGGCTGGACTGGTATCTACCACTCTATGGTCACCGTATGGCGATAGTATTGGTCTTTTTTTCCTTTTTATATTTAGTAACAGCTTAATACATTTCAGTCATGCAGTGATAGGTGTATGGCGGCGGTATTATTGGTCTTTGTACAGTGTGTGTTATGTAGTGGCAAAGGTAATATTATAATATGCGCTGTAGTCACTGTGTAGTGGTGATGGTAGTGGACAATGGGTAGCAGTATTAGTTTGGCCTTGTATAGTTGTAATTTGGTAATATCGGCCTTTTATAGTGTATTTTAGATTAGCACCAGTGATATACTGTAATTATATATGTATAGATCCTCTTAAGTGGTGGGGAGGTTGTATGGGGAAACACGAAACACATACTTTGGGGCTTGGGCCCCTGATCTTTTAGGACTCTAGCAACGCCCCTAGAAGGACCTGTGTGGTCAGCTTATGTGAGAATAAGTCACCTACATGACACAATTAAAGCCGATTTGTAGAGGGCAACAGGTTAAAATTTCTCAAGATGGCCAAATATAATCAACAATTACTGGAAACGCTTAGATGCAGTTATTATTTCACAAGGACGTCACACCAGATACTGAAAGGAGAGGTTCACATAAATTTTGCTACTCACATTCTCCTTTTTTAAATGAGGTAAATAATGCAAAGTGTAATATTTTTTACTCAATTTTTTGATTTTGTTCTCTTTACTTACATTTAATGTGAAAATCTGATGTAGTTTTGGGTCAAATTAATGCATAAAAAAAGGAAATTCTGAAGGGTTCACAAACTTTCAAGCTCCTCAGTATAAGGGAAAAACAGAGCCAGGGTCTCATCTGACCAAGCTGTTGGGTTGCACTATGCAACCGCAAAGAGTGAACCAAGCAAAAAGTAAGTGGAGAAATAGCCTTTCCAAGGTATCGAGGAAGTAGAGCAAAATACCATAGCTAGAGCCACAAACAAGAAAAACAGGATGGGGGAAAATGCACTGCAGCAACCAGCTCAAGACTCAATTATAAAAAAAAAGTGAAGACGGTCCTGACCTGACAGGATTTAACAGATAATCCTGGGAGATAAAAATGCATTTCAATCTACATTCTGTCAAACTATAAACCTTCGCACCTCTATGCTTGTTCTTCTATGTAAATTCATATGATTTTACTACTGTTCACTGTGCCCTCATGTCACAGCACTGCTGCTGCTCCCAAGTGGGACTCTACAGCAAAGATAAGGTGGTGTGACTTGTAGCTTGCTGCTTATTATGCAAGCTAGGCTATTGACCAAGACTTATCATTGATCTGAGGTCCCACTCCTTCCTCACTCTTGTTCTGCACTGGCTGCTTAAGGCCCCGTCTCACTAAGCGATTTACCAACGATCACAACCAGCGATATGACCTGGCCGTGATCGTTGGTAAGTCGCTGTGTGGTCGCTGGGGAGCTGTCACACAGACAGCTCTCTCCAGCGACCAACGATCAGGGGAACGACTTCGGCATCGTTGAAACTGTCTTCAATGATGCCGAAGTCCCCCTGCAGCACCCAGGTAACCAGGGTAAACATCGGGTTACTAAGCGCAGGGCCGCGCTTAGTAACCCGATGTTTACCCTGGTTACCAAAAAAAACAAACAGTACATACTCGCCTTTCGGTGTCCAGGTCCCTTGCTGTCTGCTTCCTGCTCTGACTGAGATCCGGCCGTACAGTGAGAGCAGAGCGCAGCAGTGACGTCACCGCTGCGCTCTCGCTGTACGGCTGCTCAGTCAGAGCAGGAAGCAGACGGCGAGGGACCTGGACACCGAAAGGCGAGTATGTACTGTTTGTTTTTTTTTACATTTACGCTGGTAACCAGGGTAAACATCGGGTTACTAAGCGCGGCCCTGCGCTTAGTAACCCGATGTTTACCCTGGTTACCAGTGAAGACATCGCTGGATCGGTGTCACACACACCGATTCAGCGATGTCAGCGGGGCCTCAACGACCAAAAAAAGGTCCAGGCCATTCCGACACGACCAGCGATCTCACAGCAGGGGCCTGATCGCTGGTACGTGTCACACATAGCGAGATCGCTATGGAGGTCGCTGTTGCGTCACAAAACTAGTGACTCAGCAGCGATCTCGCTAGCGATCTCGCTATGTGAGACGGGGCCTTTATTCACAGCTTGTAAATGACCTGTCAAGGAGCATGGAGTGAGAGCTGGAGAAGCAAGGAGAGGTCTTGGTCAGGGGGGCAGGCTTACATAATAAGTAGTCAGACACAAGACACATCTCCTGATCAATCACATATCGTCCCAGTAGGGAGGTGGAGTACTCAGTAGCAGTAGTGCTTTGACGTGAGGACATGAGAAGCAGTACATATAAGAACAGGCAGAGGGTTAGATGGCAATGCATTTTTTAACTCCTGGGAACTCACCTCTAAGGGATAAAAAAAGAAATGGGTCTGAAGAGAAAGCTGTTCAAGGGCTCACGGAAGAAAATAATCTTTTAACCTGTAAAGGTACCTTCACACTGAACAACTTAACAACGATAACGATAGCGATCCGTGACGTTGCAGCGTCCTGGATAGCGATATCGTTGTGTTTGACACGCAGCAGCGATCAGGATCCCGCTGTGATATCGCTGGTCGGAGCTAGAAGTCCAGAACTTTATTTGGTCGTCAGATCGGCGTGTATCGTTGTGTTTGACAGCAAAAGCAACGATACCAGCAATGTTTTACAATGGTAACCAGGGTAAATATCGGGTTACTAAGCGCAGGGCCGCGCTTAGTAACCCGATATTTACCCTGGTTACTATTGTAAAAGTAAAAAAAAAAAAACAGTACATACTCACCTTCTGATGTCTGTCACGTCCCCCGGCGGCCGCGCTGCTGCTCAGAGCTTCCTGCACTGAATGTGTCAGTGCCGGCCGTAAAGCAGAGCACAGCGGTGACGTCACCGCTCTTGCTTTAGGGCCGGCGCTTACACAGTGCAGGGAAGCGGACGCCGGGGGACGCGACAGACACCGGAATGTAAGTATGTAGTGTTTGGTTTTTTTTACATTTACACTGGTAACCAGGGTAAACATCGGGTTACTAAGCGCGGCCCTGCGCTTAGTAACCCGATGTTTACCCTGGTTACCCGGGGACTTCGGCATCGTTGGTCGCTGGAGAGCTGTCTGTGTGACAGCTCTCCAGCGACCACACAACGACGAAACAGCGACGCTGCAGCGATCGGCATCGTTGTCTATATCGCTGCAGCGTCGCTTAATGTGACGGTACCTTAAGGTAGAGTGTTGTTGCAGTCATAAACTCAAAATAGAGACAATAGTGCCAAAAATATATACAATCATTAACCTAATATAAGAAAACCATACACATTATTATTAATTAATATAAAATACAAAAATACCCTAGTGAAGGGTAAAATGAGAATACAAATTGATGGAAGTAAATTTATCTAAAATGCAACAAAAATAAGTAATATATACCTGTAAGCACAAGCTGCAACAGAGGAATATGCTGCAATATCCAAAGAAGCGCAAAAGCAGACAAATAACTAGGGTCTGAAAACAGAATAAGTTACATTTTGCCATCAGCTTTCTCAAGGGTTTGTTGGAAGGGTACTATAAGATTCCTTATGGCTAGGCCGCAGGAGTACTACAAAAAGGATCACAATTCCTGCACTGCCACACAATTGTGAGCGTATGCTGGTTGGACATAGAAAGCAGGCAGAAATGGAGAGTCATGGCTAGTACCAAAGGAGTTGAGCAACCTTACTCCAATTATTGAAGGTGGGAGAAATGGTGTCATTATAATAATCCCTCTAGTCACTTCAAGCATTGATGGACTGTTTTAAAGGTTTCTCCCCGAGAAGTGAAAGATAGTAAAATTAAACTTAAATAATAAAAGCAGAAAGGACTTGCAGAAGCAGGGAGGTATGTTTCCTATGGACACCAAGGCAGAATAGTTTAGCTCAGTGTTTGTAGTAGGGCTAGTCTTTGGAGAAGCGAACACCTATAATTTAGTGTCTGCCTCCCAGTGGCAGGAGTTTTCCTATGACCCATCCACCACTCTCACCTACTCAATGGCATGAGAGAGCAAATAGCACTCCATTAAACAGATAATTTGCATGGGGTAGGCAGGCATACCAAAAAGCTAGAGAGACAAGATACCTTTTTGGAGATCTTAACTTTGTGTTCTTTGTTTTTCAGGGTATCTTCACTTGGCTTAGGTTTGTCTTGAGGTAAGCCATGACATTCTGTTATCATTGTTTTATCATTTTCCAAAGTTTTAAGATCTTGGGGTAAATCGCTCTTCTGATTATCACTAGAAACATCTGTTTCTATATCCATTTTTTCTTCGTCTGCACAGCACTTTGCACAAATATATTCCTTGTCATCCACTTCCATTTGCTGTGCTTGAGCTAGGCTTAAGCCAACACATTCTCCATGGAACCAATCATCACACCTTCCACAACCTACCATGAACCTGATAAAGGAAAAACAGTCTAATTAGTGATATGGAACATATACTGTACTGCAAGGTAAAATAATTCACAGTCATGTGTAATGCAGATGGACACCATGTTAACTACCAGATTTAATATACAAGGTAGACTGGATAACAGTTATAAGATCGTGTGATTAACATATTCAGAAGAATCACTCAAAGAGGTTTTCCATGTCACACCGGCAGGATATGCAAAGATTGTTGGGGTCTGACCCCTGAGCGCTCCACCAATCCCAAGAATTAGGATGATGCCGAGCCTTACTTCCCCCATTTGTCCCTTGAACTGCTGCGCTAATGAAAGGAACCAGCTGCCGTTTCCTGCATAGGTAGGTGGCTAGACGCTCTACTGCGCATATGCAGAAAGAAAACTGCACTATACTGAAGGAACAACCATAAGATTCACACTAGACTGACTGCAGGAACCATAATATTTACACTAGACTGACTGCAGCTACCATATACTGGTGCATCTCACAAAATTAGAATATCATCAAAAAGTTAATTTATTTCAGTTCTTCAATACAAAAAGTGAAACTCATTTATTAGATAGAGTGAGTTAGAATACTTTATAACACCAGCTTGAAAAATGATTTTAACATCAGAAATGTTGGCCTACTGAAATGTATGTTCAGTAAATGCACTCAATACTTGGTCGGGGCTCCTTTGGCATCAATTAACGGCATCAATACAGCATGGCATGGAGGCGATCAGCCTGTGGCACTGCTGAGGTATTATGGAAGCCCAGGTTGCTTTGATAGCAGCCTTAAGGTCATCTGCATTGTTGGGTCTGGTGTCTCATCTTCCTCTTGACCATACCCCATTGATTGTCTATGGGGTTAAGGTCAGGCGAGTTTGCTGGCCAATCAAGCACAGTGACACTGTTGTTTTTAAACCTGTTATTGGTACTTTTGGCAGTGTGGACAGGTGCAAAGTCCTGCTGGAGAATGAAATTTCCATCTCCAAAAAGCTTTTCGGCAGAGGGAAGCATGAAGTCCTCTAAAATTTCCTGGTAGACGGCTACGCCGACTTTGGTCTTGATAAGACACAGTGGACCTATACCAGCAGATGATATGGCTCCTGAAACCATCATTGATTGTGGATACTTCACACTAGACCTTGGAAATCAAGGTCCCAGAGTCCCAAAGTCAGAGCAGCCATCTACCAGGAAATTTTAGAGCACTTCATGAGGGTATACCCTCTTGTATACCTATTTTTTTGCACTATGCAAACGGCACAGTTGGTAACAGTTCCCAATAGTGAATTTTCTTTGCACTAGTAGCACTTTGTTTTATGAATGGGTAGTTGTTAATATTATTATGAGATATATATTAAAACGTGTGCTGATGAGTCTATCATCTTGAGCATTATACATATGGAGGTATTTACCCCATGACTTGGTTTTTGAATATATGCTTTACACTTTATATACTGAATGGTAGCTCCGCTCTCACAGATGAATATATGCCATTATTGTTCTGTACGCTTTTTGGGCTGTTTTTTTGTATATTGTTGTCCCCTTGTTCATTTTTTACTTTTTAACCCCTTAATCCCATATGACGTACTATCCCGTCGAGGTGACCTGGGACTTAATTCCCATTGACGGGATAGTACGTCATATGCGATCGGCCGCGCTCACGGGGGGAGCGCGGCCGATCGCGGCCGGGTGTCAGCTGACTATCGCAGCTGACATCCGGCACTATGTGCCAGGAGCGGTCACGGACCGCCCCCGGCACATTAACCCCCGGCACACTGCAATCAAACATGATCGCAGTGTTCCGGCGGTATAGGGAAGCATCGCGCAGGGAGTGGGCTCCCTGCGTGCTTCCCTGAGACGATCGGTACAAGGCGATGTACTCACCTTGTACCGTGCGTCTTCTCCCTGCAGGCCCCGGATCCAAAATGGCCGCGGGGCTGCATCCGGGTCCTGCAGGGACTACTTCCGGGTCCAGAGCAGGCGCTGGTAAGCCTGCAGCGATGTAAGTCAGATCGCCGATCTAACAGAGTGCTGTGCAAACTGTCAGATAAGCGATCTGTGATGTTCCCCTCTGGGACAAAGTAAAAAAAAAAAAATTCCACGTGTAAAAAAAAAAAAAAAAAATCCTAAATAAAAAAAAAAAAAATAAAAGTACACATATTTAGTATCGCCGCGTCCGTAACGACCCAACCTATAAAACTGTCCCACTAGTTAACCCCTTCAGTGAACACCGTAAGAAAGAAAAAAAAACGAGCCAAAAAACAACGCTTTGTTATCATACCGCCGAACAAAGTGGAATAACACGCGATCAAAATGACAGATATAAATAACCATGGTACCGCTGAAAACGTCATCTTGGCACGCAAAAAACGAGCCGCCATACAGCATCATAAGCAAAAAAATTAAAGTTATAGTCCTCAGAATAAAGCGATGCCAAAATAATTATTTTTTCTATAAAATAGCTTTTATCGTATAAAAGCGACAAAACATAAAAAAATGATATAAATGACATATCGCTGTAATTGTACTGAACCGAAGAATAAAACTGCTTTATCAATTTTACCAAACGTCGAACGGTATAAACGCCTCCCCCAAAAGAAATTCATGAATAGCTGGTTTTTGGTCATTCTGCCTCACAAAAATCGGAATAAAAAGCGATCAAAAACTGTCACGTGTCCGAAAATGTTACCAATAAAAACGTCAACTCGTCCCGCAAAAAACAAGACCTCACATGACTCTGTGGACCAAAATATGGAAAAATTATAGCTCTCAAAATGTGGAGACGCAAAAACTTTTTTGCTATAAAAAGCGTCCTTTAGTGTGTGACAGCTGCCAATCATAAAAATCCAATATAAAAAACACTATAAAAGTAAATCAAACCCCCCTTCATCACCCCCTTAGTTAGGGAAAAATAATAAAATTTAAAAAATGTATTTATTTCCATTTTCCCATTAGGGCTAGGGTTAGGGTTAGGGCTAGGGTTAGGGTTACGACTAGGATTAGGGCTAGGGTTGGGGCTAGGGTTGGAGCTAAAGTTAGGGTTAGGGTTGGAGCTAAAGTTAGGGTTAGGGTTGGGGCTAAAGTTAGGGTTGGGGCTAAAGATAGGGTTAGGGTTTGGATTACATTTACGGTTGGGATTAGGGTTGGGATTAGAGTTAGGGGTGTGTCAGGGTTAGGGGTGTGGTTAGGGTTACCGTTGGGATTAGGGTTAGGGGTGTGTTTGGATTAGGGTTTCAGGTAGAATTGGGGAGTTTCCACTGTTTAGGCACATCAGGGGCTCTCCAAACGCGACATGGCGTCCGATCTCAATTCCAGCCAATTCTGTGTTGAAAAAGTAAAACAGTGCTCCTTCCCTTCCGAGATCTCCCGTGCGCCCAAACAGGGGTTTACCCCAACATATGGGGTATCAGCGTACTCGGGAAAAATTGGACAACAACTTTTGGGGTCCAAGTTCTCTTATTAACCTTGGGAAAAAAAAAATTTGGGGGGCTAAAAATCATTTTTGTGGGAAAAAAAAGATTTTTTATTTTCACGGCTCTGCGTTATAAACTGTAGTGAAACACTTGGGGGTTCAAAGTTCTCACAACACATCTAGATAAGTTCCTTGGGGGGTCTAGTTTCCAATATGGGGTCACTTGTGGGGGGTTTGTACTGTTTGGGTACATCAGGGGCTCTGCAAATGCAACGTGACGCCTGCAGACCAATCCATCTAAGTCTGCATTCCAAATGGCGCTCCTTCCCTTCTGAGCTCTGCCATGCGCCCAAACAGTGGTTCCCCCCCACATATGGGGTATCAGCGTACTCAGGACAAATTGGACAACAACTATTGTGGTCCAATTTATCCTGTTACCCTTGTGAAAATACAAAACTGGGGGCTAAAAAATATTTTTTGTGAAAAAAAAAAAATATATAATTTTTATTTTCACGGCTCGGCGTTATAAACTGTAGTGAAACACTTGGGGGTTCAAAGTTCTCAAAACACATCTAGATAAGTTCCTTAGGGGGTCTACTTTCCAAAATAGCGTCACTTGTGGGGTGTTTTAATGTTTAGGCACATCAGGGGCTCTCCAAACGCGACATGGTGTCCCATCTCAATTCCAGTCAATTTTGCATCGAAAAGTCAAACGGCGCTCCTTCCCTTCCGAGCTCTGCCATGCGCCCAAACAGTAGTTTACCCCAACATATGGGGTATCAACGTACTCAGGACAAATTGCACAACAACTTTTGGGGTTCAATTTCTTCTCTTACCCTTGGGAAAATAAAAAATTGGGGGCGAAAAGATCATTTTTGTGAAAAAATATGATTTTTTATTTTTACGGCTCTGCATTATAAACTTCTGTGAAGCACTTTTTGGGTCAAAGTGCTCACCACACATCTAGATAAGTTCCTTAGGGGGTCTACTTTCCAAAATGGTGTCACTTGTGGGGGGTTTCAATGTTTAGGCACATCAGGGGCTCTCCAAACGCAACATGGCGTCCCATCTCAATTCCAGTCAATTTTGCATTGAAAAGTCAAATGGCGCTCCTTTCCTTCCGAGCTCTGCCATGCGCCCAAACAGTGGTTTACCCCCACATATGGGGTATCAGCGTACTCAGGACAAATTGTACAACAACTTTTGGGGTCTATTTTCTTCTGTTACCCTTGGTAAAATAAAACAAATTGGAGCTGAAATAAATTTTGTGTGAAAAAAAGTTAAAATGTTCATTTTTATTTAAATATTCCAAAAATTCCTGTGAAACACCTGAAGGGTTAATAAACTTCTTGAATGTGGTTTTGAGCACCTTGAGGGGTGCAGTTTTTAGAATGGTGTCACACTTGGGTATTTTCTATCATATAGACCCCTCAAAATGACTTCAAATGAGATGTGGTCCCTAAAAAAAAATGGTGTTGTAAAAATGAGAAATTTCTGGTCAACTTTTAACTCTTATAACTCCCTAACAAAAAAAAAATGTTGGTTCCAAAATTGTGCTGATGTAAAGTAGACATGTGAGAAATGTTACTTATTAAGTATTTTGCGTGATATATCTCTGTGATTTAAGGGCATAAAAATTCAAAGCTGGAAAATTGCGAAATTTTAAAAATTGTCGCCAAATTTCCGTTTTTTTTTTCACAAATAAACGCAAGTTATAGCGAATAAATTTTACCATTATCATGAAGTACAATATCTCACGAGAAAACAGTGTCAGAATCGCCAAGATCTGTTAAAGCGTTCCAGAGTTATAACCTCAAAGGGACAGTGGTCAGAATTGTAAAAATTGGCCCGGCCATTAAAGTGCAAACCACCCTCGGGGCTTAAGGGGTTAAATAACTCTCTATATCGTATCAATAAAGATTCTCATGATTTTATGGCATTTGGCTTCCTGTCCCATATTTTTGATGCTTAGTAGTAGATTGTTTGCACCAATTCAGCCCAAAAGACCTGCTGATGTTAAGATGTGTCTGCCACTTGATTTCTATAAATCATTTATAAGGATTGTAATCTGAGGAGCTGTCAATTTGTGGTTTCTATAGCTGGTAACTCTGATGAACTTATCCTCTACAGCAGTGGTAATTACTTGTCTTCCTTTCTTGGAACAGTCCTCACGAAAGCGAATTTCATCAAAGCTATTAATGGTTTTCATGCCTGCACTTGAGGATGTATTCAAGGTTCTAGAAATGTTCTGAATTGTATGACCTTTGTGTGTTAAAATTATGATGTACAATTGGTTCCCTATTTCGGCTTAGAACAGGTGTGGAATAGGGATGGCTATTGTATGGATCTGTAATCGAATACTGCCTCGGCAATACAGACCTGATGTGCACAAATGCTTTCTGAAAGCCTATTATTCCACAAATTAACTCTATACGATGCAAACCTGCTCCCTGGAAGCAATTCCAAGAGGGTATGAAGATATTATCAGCGTAGAGGTACCTTCACACTAAATGATTTACCAATGATCACGACCAGTGATACGACCTGGCCGTGATCGTTGGTAAGTCGTTGTGTGGTCGCTGGGGAGCTGTCACACAGACAGCTCTCCAGCGACCAACGATGCCGGGGTCCCCGGGTAACCAGGGTAAACATCGGGTTACTAAGCGCATGGCCGCGCTTAGTAACCCGATGTTTACCCTGGTTACCATTGTAAATGTAAAAAAAAAAAACAGTACATACTCACATTCCGGTGTCTGTCACACGTCCCTCGCCGTCTGCTTCCCGCACTGACTGTGAGTGCCGGCCGTAAAGCACAGCACAGCGGTGATGTCACCGCTGTGCTCTGCTTTTACTTTACGGCCGGCACTCACAGTCAGTGCGGGAAGCAGACGGCGAGGGACGTGTGACAGACAGCAGAAGGTTTGTTTTTTTTACTTTTACAATGGTAACCAGGGTAAATATCGGGTTACTAAGCGCGGCCCTGCGCTTAGTAACCCGATATTTACCCTGGTTACCATTGTAAAACATTGCTGGCATCGTTGCTTTTGCTGTCAAACACAACGATACACGCCGATCTGACAGCCAAATAAAGTTCTGAACTTTCAGCAACGACCAGCGATATCACAGCAGGATCCAGATCGCTGCTGCGTGTCAAACACAACGATATCGCTATCCAGGACGCTGCAACGTCACGGATCGCTATCGTTGCAAAGTCGCTTAGTGTGAAGGTACCTTAAAGGGAAGGGGGTAGTTTGAGAAATCTAAGGTTTCATACATATTCTGGTGTACTTCACTTGTTTTGTTACTCCTTCTTTCCATATGTGTCACTTCGATGTTTTACTGCCAGTAGGCTGAATCTACAATGTGCACATTTCAATAAGAACCACTGCATGAACAGTGTGTCCAAGCTTTTTACTGTACATTTTGTATTGTACTGTACATGGCCATAATACGCATAAAAATACATTTAGTAGGTTATTCAGTCTAAAATATGAATGATAAAAATAAAAGGAAAATGAAGAAAAAACTTTTTTTTTCAAGGTTTGTGTTACAAGATCAAAAGTGCACAATTATATGTAACACCAAACAGTAATTTAACCCCTTCATGACCCAGCCTATTTTGACCTTAATGACCTGGCCGTTTTTTGCAATTCTGACCAGTGTCCCTTTATGAGGTAATAACTCAGGAACACTTCAATGGATCCTAGCGATTCTGAGACTGTATTTTTGTGACATATTGGGCTTCATGTTAGTGGTAAATTTAGGTCGATAATTTTTGCGTTATTTGTGAAAAAAATGGAAATTTGGCGAAAATTTAGAAAATTTTTCAATTTCCAAATTTTGAATTTTTATTCTGTTAAACGAGAGAGTTATGTGACACAAAATAGTTAATAAATAACATTCCCCACATGTTTACTTTACATCAGCACAATTTTGGAAACAATTTTTTTTTGCTAGGAAGTTATAAGGGTTAAAAGTTGACCAGCGATTTCTCATTTTTACATCGAAATTTACAAAACCATTTTTTTTAGGGACCACCTCACATTTGAAGTTATGGCTGAAAATACCCAAAAGTGACACCATTCTAAAAACTGCACCCCTCAAGGTGCTCAAAACCACATTCAAGAAGTTTATTAACCCTTCAGGTGCTTCACAGCAGCAGAAACAACATGGAAGGAAAAAATGAACATTTAACTTGTTAGTCACAAAAATGATCTTTTAGCAACAATTTTTTTTATTTTCCCAAGGGAGAAAGGAGAAACTGGACCCCAAAAGTTATTGTACAATTTGTCCTGAGTACGCCGATACCCCACATGTGGGGGGGAACCACTGTTTGGGTGCACGACAGGGCTCGGAAGGGAAGGAGCGCATTTGAATTTTTCAATGAAAATTGGCTCCAATCTTTAGAGGATACCATGTCGCGCTTGGAGAGCCCCCTGTGTGCCTAAACATTGGAGCTCCCCCACAAGTGACCCCATTTTGGAAACTAAACCCCCCAAGGAGCTCATCTAGATGCATAGTGAGCACTTTGAACCCCCAGGTGCTTCACAAATTGATCCGTAAAAATGAAAAAGTACTTTTTTTTTCACAAAAAAATTCTTTTAGCTTCAATTTTTTCATTTTCACATTCACATAGGCAACAGGAGAACATGGTCCTAAAATGTGTTGGGCAATTTCTCCTGAGTACACCGATATCTCATATGTGGTCACAAACCACTGTTTGTGCACACGGCAAGGCTCGAAAGGGAAGGAGCGCCATTTGACTTTTGAATGAAAAATTAGCTCCAATCGTTAGCGGACACCATGTCGCGTTTGGAGAGCCCCTGTGTGCCTAAACAATGGAAATCCCTCACAAGTGACCCCATTTTAGAAACTAGACCCCCCAAGGAACTTATCTACATGCATAGTGAGCACTTTGAACCCCCAGGTGCTTCACAAATTGATCCGTAAAAATGAAAAAGTACTTTTTTTTCACAAAAATTTTTTTAGCCTCAATTTGTTCATTTCCACATGGGCAACAGGATAATAGGGATCCTAAAATTTATTGGGCAATTTGTCCTGAGTACAATGATACCTCACATGTGGGGGTAAACCACTGTTTGGCACACGGCAGGGCTCGGAAGGGAAGGAGCGCCATTTGACTTTTTGAATGAAAAATTAGCTCCAATCGTTAGCGGACACCATGTCGCGTTTGGAGAGCCCCTGTGTGCCTAAACATTGGAGCTCCCCCACAAGTGACCCCATTTTTGAAACTAGACCTCCCATGGAACTAATCTAGATGTGTGGTGAGCACTTTGAACCCCCAAATGCTTCACAGAAGTTTATAACGCAGAGCCGTGCAAATAAAAAATAATTTTTCTTTCCTCAAAAATTATGTTTTAGCAAGCAATTTTTTATTTTCACAAGGGTAACAGGAGAAATTGGACCCCAATATTTGTTGCCCAGTTAGTCCTGAGTACGCTGATACCCCATATGTGGGGGTAAACCACTGTTTGGGCACACGTCAGGGCTCGGAAGGGAAGTAGTGACGTTTTGGAATGCAGACTTTGATGGAATGGTCTGCGGGCATCACGTTGCGTTTGCATAGCCCCTGATGTGCCTAAACAGTAGAAACCCCCACAAGTGACCCCATTTTGGAAACTAGACCCCCCAAGGAACGTATCTAGATGTTTGGTGAGCACTTTGATCCCCCAAGTGCTTCACAGAAATTTTTAACGCAGAGCCGTGAAAATAAAAAATCTTTTTTTTTTCCCACAAAAATAAGTTTTTAGCCCCCCATTTTTTTTTATTTTCCCAAGAGTAACAGGAGAAATTAGACCCCCAAAGTTGTTGTGCAATTTTTCCTGAGTACGGCGATAACCCATATGTTTGGGTAAACCACTGTTTGGGCGCACGTTGGGGCTCAGAAGGGAGGGAGCACCATTTGACTTTTTGAACGTAAGATTGGCTGAAAATCAATGGTGGCGCCATGTCGCGCTTGGAGACCCCTGATGTGCCTAAACAGTGGAAACCCCTCAATTCTAACTCCATCACACCCCTAACCCTAATCCCAACTCTAGCCATAACCTTAATCACAACCCTAACCCCAACACACCCCTAACCACAACCCTAACCCCGACACACCCCTAACCCTAATCCTAACCCTAATCCCAACCCTAACCATAACTCTAACCACAACCCTAACCCCAACACACCCCTAACCCTAACCACAAGCCTCATCTTAACCCTATTTCCAACCCTAAAGGTACCGTCACATTAAGTGACGCAGCAGCGATATAGACAACGATGCCGATCGCTGCAGCGTCGCTGTTTGGTCGCTGGAGAGCTGTCACACAGACAGCTCTCCAGCGACCAACTATGCCGAAGTCCCCGGGTGACCAGGGTAAACATCGGGTTACTAAGCGCAGGGCCGCGCTTAGTAACCCGATGTTTACCCTGGTTACCAGTGTAAATGATAAAAAAAAACAAACACTACATACTTACATTCCGGTGTCTGTCGCGTCCGCTTCCCTGCACTGTGTAAGCGCCGGCCCTAAAGCAGAGCGGTGACGTCACCGCTGTGCTCTGCTTTACGGCCAGCCGGCGCTGACACAGTGCAGGGAAGTGGACGCCGGGGGACGCGACAGACATCAGAAGGAGAGTATGTAGTGTTTGGGTTTTTTACATTTACAATGGTAACTAGGGTAAATATCGGGTTACTAAGCGCGGCCCTGCGCTTAGTAATCCGATGTTTACCCTGGTTACCAGAGAAGACATCGCTGGATCGGTGTCACACACACCGATCCAGCGATGTCAGCGGGTGATCCAGCGACGAAATAAGGTGCTGGCCTTCTAGCTCCGACCAACGATATCACAGCAGGATCCGGATCGCTGCTGCGTGTTAAACACAACGATATCGCTATCCAGGACGCTGCAACGTCACGGATCGCTATCGTTGTTAAGTTGTTCAGTGTGAAGGTACCTTAACTCTAATTCCAACCCTAACCCTAAGTCTATGTGCCCACGTTGCGGATTCGTGTGAGATTTTTCCGCACCATTTATGAAAAATCCGCAGGTAAAATGCACTGCGTTTTACCTGCGGATTTCCAGTGTTTTTTGTGCAGATTTCACCTGCGGATTCCTATTGAGGAACAGGTGTAAAACGCTGCAGAATCCGCACAAAGAATTGACATGCTGCAGAAAATACAATGCAGCATTTCCGCGTTGTATTTTCCGCACCATGGGCACAGCGGAATTGGTTTTCCATAGGTTTACATGGTACTGTAAACCTGATGGAAAAGTGCTACGAATCCGCCGCGGCCAATCTGCTGCGGATCCACAGCCAAATCCGCACCGTGTGCACATAGCCTAATTCTAACCATAATTCTAGCCCTAACCCTAGCCCTAACTCTAGTTCTAACCCTAGCCCTAGTTCTAACCCTAGTGGAAAAATAAAAGTAAATATTTTTTCTTTATTTTATTATTGTCCCTACCTATGGGGGGTGATAAAGGGGGGGTGTTTATTATTTTTTTTTATTTTGATCGCTGTGATAGAACAGCGATCAAAATGCACCTGGAACGAATCTGCCAACCGGCAGATTCGGCGGGCGCACTGCGCATGCGCCCGCCATTTTGGAAGATGGCAGCGCCCATGGAGCAGACGGACGGACACCGGGATGGACAGGAGGACAGGGGGAGCGGAGGACAGCAGATGACAGGACGGAGGACGGTGGGGAGGAGATCGGTGGCGGTGGTGGGGGGCAGATCACGATCTCCAGCCATGGCTGATGCTATTGCAGCATCGGCCATGGCTGGATTGTAATATTTCACCAACTTTCATTGGTGAAATATTACTATCGCTCTGATTGAAAGTGAAACGTCACTTTCAACAGCCAATAAGAGCGATCGTAGCCACGGGGGGGTGGCCCCCTGGGCTCAAGTACCACTCCCCCTGTTCCTGCAGGTCGGTTGAAATTACAGTTAACCCTTTCACCCGGCCTGCAAAAGAGCGATCCGAGCATATGCTGCGTCACAGGTCGGATTGGCACAGGTTTTCGTGACGCATACGCTGCGTCAAAGGTCGGGAAGGGGTTAAATAAAAAAAAAAAAATTAAGTTACAAATATAGCAAAGACATAAAAAGTTCACAATGGTACAAAAAAATTGCCTACCTATTTCCATGAAGTTTTCTACAAGAACTACAATGTCTAGTTGGGTTCCAAACATACTTTTCAGTTGGAGATGTTACATCTGTTCCTTCTTTTTTGATAGTGGGAATGTTATCAGGAATGAACAATGGAGGCTCATCCACAGAAACACTTTTACTACTCCTTCTCTGCCGAGGCGGCAGTGACTTCTTCAGCTTGCTTCGCTCTTCTGACTGCTCAGTTGCCTCTTTCTTTTCCTCATCGTCCTTGGTTTGATGGCTCACTTTAGAGGATGCCTGTTTACTGACAGCCCTGTCACTTGAATGAGACAAGCTCCTAGCACGAGAACGAGATGGACCCACTTGAGCCACTTCTTTCAAACTTCCATGACCATCTCTTAATGCGTCATCCAATTGTTTTAACAACGTGGACGTGTTCCGCTTCTTGTCCACCAGATCCAATTTCTTTTTCACTTTACTCTTTATAGGAACTTTATCGGCTTTCCTACCATCAGATAATTTCTTCTTTAAATTGACAATTTTATTTTTTTCAGGATGGCTTACAGATGGAGGGCTGACATTTTTAGTGATTTTAGTCCTACTTTGAGGGTTATTATTATTTAAGCTGGCACGTTTTGAAGGCACTAGGCTCTTCTCCAAATGTTCTTCACACACTGGTAATTTGGATGAAGTTAATTTGACTTTTTTTACACCTTTTCTGTTTCTACTTTTCTTTTTGTTAATATCATTCTCAGCTGTTATTTCATTCTGTGTCACTTGAACCTTTTCTTCCCTTTTCAAGCTTCCAGCTGGATTTTGAATGCTACTTTCAAGAGCAGAAATATCAGTTTCAGTATTTAACTTAATGCTGGGATCTATAATTTCAGAAGAAATGAAGGGAGTCTCTATACTGCTACCCTGTGTAGGTCTTTTATCAACATTTTGCAACATACATTCATCATTCATTTCAGGGTGCACCACTGCTTTCACATCCAGATTACATTCAACTCCTGATAGAAGGGCCAGCTCTTGATGAACTTTATCATATATTTTATCTGTCTTTTTATCTTCAGGTAGATACGACGAATATTCTTTATCATCGCTTGGTGCTGCTAAGGCTTGGCCACTAGCATGTTGTCCTTCTGAATTACTAGAGTCACGTTCAGCCATTTCATCCACAACTTTATTAGAATTTTCATGAAGCAAACTAAGGACATCATCACGTAAAATGTCTGCCTTATCCCCAGCTTTTTCCAAAATGTACTCTGTATTAGACAAAAGATCATTTACTGGACTTAGATACTCTGCTGTCGTTTTATTTTCAGATGTATTAATGTTATCCTTATTAGCTATTCTTGTCGATCTCCTTGAACTTTCTGGAGATGTGCTCGTTTCTTCTAACGGAATTGTTCCTCTGCTTCTTACATCATTAGTCTCTACCTGTAGAACGTCTTCCTCTTCTTTTACTTTATCTACGGCTGTATCTTTCCTAGAAAATTTTGTTTTTTGGGGACTTGAAACCTGTACGGGATTTGAAGATTTCTCAGCTGTGCTTTGCCTCAGCGATCTTGTGGATTCTGTTTAGAAATGAAACGGAAATCAATTTGAAACCACATCATTTTATATGGAACACTGGCATCTGATTAGACGGTTATAAAAAAAAAATGACAGTGTTGGGCTATACACAATTCTCGTCTTTCCAATACACTGCATAGCAGACTCTGCTTCTACATTGCTGCCTAGGACAGCCATGGTTTGTTTTGCACTTTGAGAATATTTATGCACTAGGACACAGTATCCTGCGTGGGTTTCTAGGCTCCTGTATCCAGAATCACAATGCTACAGCACTGGTTCCACTAGTAGATGATGGTGCACAAATATTAGCAGCCTACAGTGCAGAAGACAGCGGCAAAATCTGCCAAGTGAGTAATTCTATTTTATTGTTTGTTCTCCTGAACGATCATCATTTTTCTATAAAACTGGAAGTAAACTTTATAGATGACCTGTCGGAAGCTTTTTCCTTTATATACTGCTGCCAGCACCTTGTCTACATCTTAATGCACTTACCTACAACCCTTTTACAACCTCACAGTAGAGCTGCATCATTTGAAGAATAGTTTTAGAACTCTGCACTACTCCTCTGCAATTGCTGCCCCTTTTTATTGAAGTAGATGTCTTAATACCACCTTGTAAGAGACATTAAGGTCTGAGACATTAATCAAAGTTGGACGAGGGGCGGACTGCACGTAGAGACGTAGTGACAAATTTGGTCTGGAGACATCCATCACACCACTTGGAACAGGTTTGCATGCAGCATGGGACCTTTATAAAACTATCTTACAAAAGGTATGTTTCGCTTCCGTGTTGCTGTAGGGACATGCATTAAGATGAATAAAAGGCAATGAAAGAAGCGTTTAAAGGTTAAAATAAAAAATCAGCTGACAGCTTCTCTTTAATATCACTTAGTTCTGCAACACTGCTTTTTCTGTCAATACTCTCATCTACCTACCATTCTTCAAGATGAGTAGCCAACCCATCAGACTGGTTGTAAAGGACACACAGCCTTAAAAACCATATTTTTTTCACTGGGAAATTTAGGAAACAGATCTTGACTTTTGGTTTCCTTCACGATTACGTTGGTCTTCAGCTCGAGGCAAAATGATCTCAGAACTGAGAGCAGAGAAGGTAAACAGGCATGAACCACATTTAGTGAGTTTTTGTGTGTGTCACAATTGTACTCTTCAACAAGAAGCGTGTCTGTGACAGCAGCAGTCTCTTTAATGGCTACGGTCAGTAAGGGTGTGTGCACAAAGCAGCGTTTTTCCCGTGTTTTTTTCTTGGAGGTTTTACCATGAAAAATACAGTATTTTACTTTCCTAGAAAAGTGAATGAGATTTCTGAGATGTCTTGCACATGTTGCTTATTTTTTCCTTACAGATTAGAAACAGTTTATTTCAAGGTTTTTCACCCAGTCTAATGAATGGGGAAAAAGTGCATTAAAAAAGCATAGAAAAATGCACAAAACTCGCAGATTTTTTATGCAGCTTTTTTCTTGCGAAAAGACACGTTTTTGATGCAGACGTGTCTGCAGAAAACACTTAGCATGTGCACATATATGTAAGAACTGATAGTGTGATTTTAGGGTAACAGGTGATACATGAGATTAGCACCTGCCCATCTGTATGTGTACAGTACTATACTGTATGTGTACGGTACTACACTATGCAGTACCATCATGAATGCAAAGTTAAAGTTACTTACCCTGTGCTTTTAAGCGTGGAGATTTCCTCACTGATTTCCTAGATGCTTCATCCAATTTATCAACATTTTTATCAGAAAGAATGAGATCCTCTACATCATTGACACTGACTTTATCGACACCAACATCCATTATGTCATCAAGACCAACACCTTAGGTGGAGGAAAAAAAAGACATAAAATCTAACAAGCAGGAAGACTTTTCTTGACACACAAGAACTGATAAAATTATCAACCCCGTTAAGCAAAAATAAAAAACAGTCACCTAACTTTTTTCCTTTTTTGGAAAATTGCAAACAAAGGAGCCATGTTTATTGTGTTTATAATGCCGACAGACATTAGGGCAATTCAGTAAATGCACATATTATCTAGAGTTTTTTCTTATGTATTACATCTGCATTTACCTTTATAGAAAGAGGCAGTACCAGATTTGTCACACATCTTATGACAACTGATAATGAAATGGAGTTCTAATTGATATCTGGCAATTTGATGGAAAAACAGCATGATGTGCAGAACTTATTTTTGTTCAGCAAATGTGATGAAATCTGCAATGCTATGTATTTATCTTTAAATTATTTAACTTGTGTTCAGCGGTCTTAAAAAAAGTCACTTTGACATGGTAGGATGGATTTTACGATTTTTTTGATAAAAAAAAAATGTTAACTGTTTATTTACTGCAGGGTATTTGCTCATTTTGGTTTTTTTGTCATGGATTTTGCCTGTTCAGTAGCCAGTGTGGACATGCTCTTACACGTTGCATGTATACCAACTTATATTCCAGTTCATCTATTTTACTTTTGCTTTAGGTTTATGCACTTAGTGCAGGTAATGGTGTGGCCTCCCTTTCTTTGAGCTGGACATTACATTTATATAGATACCCATGGATGGGTGTCTATTAGTCGGGTCCTTGGTCCTTCTCAGCCCTTATTCACCTTTATGTAATTGGACATATGGTAAGGTTTTATACTAGAGGTTAGGACCGTACCAAGTAGGGTCAACTTGACATGGTGAGATGGCTTTTACTTTTTTTTTTTCAGCAAAACAATATTAAATTTGCTGGCGACACAAAGCTAGGAGGGATAGCTAATACTAGAGAAGAGAGAGGATTCAAAAAAATATTAATTAACTGGAGCAGTGGGCAGCAACTAACAGAATGGGTTTTAACAGGGAAAAATGCGAAGTACTACATCTGGGCAATAAAAATGAAAAAAGCATATACAGAATTGGAAGAATAGGACTAAGCAACAGCACATGTGAAAAAGACTTGGTTATACTAATAGATCACAGACTGAACATGAGTCAACAGTGTGATGCAGCAGCAAAAAAGGCAAATACAATTCTAGGACGTATCAACAGAAGCATATAGTCTGGATCACGCAAAGTCATGATTGCCCTCTACTCCTCTTTGGTCAGACCTCACCTGGAATACTGTGTCCAGTTTTGGGCACCACATTTTTAAAAAGACATAAACAATCTGGATCAAGTTCAGAGAAGAGCGACCAGAATGGTGACCGGTCTGCAAACCATGTCCTATGAGGAACGGTTGCAGGATTTGGGAATGTTTAGCAGGCAAAAGAAAAGATTGAGAGGAGACTTAATAGATGTCTACAAATATCTGAAGGGCTGTCACATTGTAGAAGGATCAGCTTTATTCTCATTTGCATAAGGAAAGACTAGAAGCAATGGGATGAAACTGAATGGGAGGAGACACAGATTAGATATTAGAAAAAACTTTTTGATAGTGAGGGTGATCAATGAGTGGAACAGGTTGCCACGAGAGGTGGTGAGTTCTACTTCAATAGAAATATTCAATCAAAGGCTGGACAGACATCTGTCTAGGATGATTTAGTGAATCCTGCTTTGAGCAGGGGGTTGGACCAGATGACCCAGGAGGTCCCTTCCAACTGTACTATTCTATGATTCTAACTAAGTACCCTACATTATTTTCATGCACTGTAACTGAGCAAATACCCTGCAGTAAATAGTGCATGAAAATAATGTAGGGTATTTAGTTCATATTGTTTTGATCAAAAATACGTAAAAGCCTAATCCTTCTCTGCCAGAAATCATTATTGTAGGAAAATAAGAATGCCACCATACACATCGTTGTGTTTGGATGACTTTAATGTGCAAGGGGGTCTTCACATTTGAAAAAAAGTGATGTTGCTCACCCTAAGTTGCAATTTCCATAGTATTTTTATTACTGCTCGATATTAATCTACCCTGTAAAATTACTGCTGATATGGGAATAGTTTTGACAGTGGTTAACGGCAGCATATTTGTATCTTCAACTACCCTGCTGGCTCATATTTGACCCAATTGCTGAACTTTAGATTACTTTGATATGTGTCTAAAATGTTCATTTTCGTATATTCACACACCTGTTGTGGTTGGCAACTGGAAATTGGGTTCAGCGTTGTCCAAAACTGGTAGACAGAATTGGGTGCTTGCCGATCCAAGCATAGGATCCTTGTCACTGAGCATGTTCTTCAAGGAGTCTTCAATGGCATGTTGGCTTGTGGCGAAATCGTCACAGCCTTCACTTTCTAGGTTATCGCCTAGAAATAGGGCATCATCCAAATGTTCACTAGGGATTAAATGGTTGAATGTGTCAACTATATCCATGAAGAATTCTGTATATTTCAGTCCTGTGAAAAAAAACAAAACATCTAGTTATTCAATTGCAGAAAGTTCTTTCGCATTATTCAACAACACACTGCAGACAAAATCTACATAAAATGCTTACTAAGGCCAGTTTCACATTTGCGTTTGTAGGAGCTGCGGAGGGCTGCAGACTTCCGCCGTGAAGCCCCGCCCTCGGCCGCACCTCCGCCTCTAGCTCTGCCTACTTCTGCATGCGGCCGGCATGCAGCCTGCGTACCTATCTTTAACATTAGGTACGCAGGTCGTGGCGCTGTATGCGGATGTTTCCGCATGCGTCGTTTTGACGATGCGGCGACCAGCGTTGAACGCAGCTTGTAGAAATTTTTTTTTTTCCGCAAGACATATTTTGCATCGCCACATCCATAACAGTCTCTGAATAAAAATTAGTTAACCAGGGGGTGTGGCTTGGGCATGGAGCTGTGAGCACACATCTCTTCTGAGCTTTAGCGTGCCTGAGGCCTCTGCAGCAATTATATAGCCACCATCAGCTCCACTCACCCACCGATGTTGAAGAGCAAGGCCGGGCTCCGCTCCCAGGCACCCAGGGAGCTCACAGCGGGTCCAGCAGGCTCTAGTATCACCAGGTACATGTCGGTGTCTGGAAGCGCGGGAAAGAGAGCAGCTCCTTCAGCCATGGTGGAGGGGGGAGGTGCCTCCTCGCTTTCCTCACAATTGCAGAGTCAGCAGCAGCTTCTGGACCTACACTCGGAGACTTTCAATGTGGTCCTAGATATGCTAGAGGACTCTGAGAATAGGAACCAGAGGAATAATATCAGGCTGCGTGGGATCCCTGAGTCCGTAGCCCCACGTGACCTCTCCTCGGCCCTCCATGGCATTTTCAATTCTCTCGTAGGGAGGTCACCCACTGAACACTTTGAAATTGACAGAGCCCACCGCTCGCTAGGCCCAAAGAACACCGATACATCTAAGCCGAGGGACGTCATCTGTAGGATTCACTACTTCCAAACTAAGGATGACATCATGCGTAAGGCGAGGGACCACGATGCTATTGACTTTAATGGGTCTGATGTCCTTCTCTTGTCTAACCTCTCACGCTTCACCCTGTCTAAACGGAGGGCTCTGCGCCCCCTCCTGGAGGTGCTGCGAGAAAATAAGATCCCCTACAGTTGGGGGTACCCATTTCAATTACAAGTATGCAGTGATAAAGGATTGATAATTTTGAGATCCCCGTCAGATCTGCAGAACTTCACCGCTGCACTGGGCTTACCCATGGTCACACTGGGAGACTGGCCTCGCCTTACTGTGTCTGGCCTATGGGGCCCACGCCGTCCTGGTAGCCCCCCCGCTGGGTCGCTGGGAAAGAGGAAACGGGGCTCTTACCGTAAACGTGCCTCCGTTACTCATGCTGATGACACTTGATCACCTAATTCAGACCTTATGATCACTACCGCCCCTTTTCTCTTTTTGCCACCTATATTGTCCCTCCATGTTGCCGGGCTCCCACGGGGGGCTTGGTCGTGACTTTGCTTTAGCCTGTTAATTGTGGATGGACTGGAGCTACATGTTTTGTAGCGGTGACATTTCTACTTGATTCTACCTGGGACTCCTGAGCGGGGTTCCTAGCATGGTTCATTTTGCACCATTTATGAATGTCCACCTACTTCAATTGACTCCTCATGTACTGTGCTAATGTTATTCTATGTTGGCTAACGCTGCTCTTTCTCCTGAAATGTGACTTTTGATGATACCCCTTCGGGGGCTTGTTATGACTCTGCTCATTTCGACAAATGTTCTTGGTCCACGATCCGCTGTTATGTTCGTTAACAATGTTTATGTTACCAGGGTCATGGGCCTACTGGGTAGAGTTGGATTTTTTTTATTTTCTTTTTTGCTGCAGGGGCTCGGCTGGTTGGTCTCTGCTCAATCACCTCCCCACTAGGATGTGTCTCTGACACTACTTCTCAGAGTTTTCTCTGATATTGTTCTGTACCCTTGAGGCCTAGTGGCTTCTTGGTTTTTCTCTTTCTTTTTGGTCGGAACCCTGTCTTCCGGCTGAACTACTATTTTTCCTTGGTGCTTTACTTTCTCTGTTTCTATTTTTCCCCACTTTCCACCCCTTCTACTCCTTTCCAACCCAATTGTACCACCCGCAGGCCCGATAGTTTCTATGGCATCCCTACTACTCTGCTCGCTTAATGACAGGGGGTTTATTGTCCCTGAAAAGCGATCGAAGGTTTTATACGGTATGCATAAGAAACGGGTTGACATACTTCTGCTGCAGGAGACGCCTTTCCGATCAGACAGAATCCCTAAGCTTAACCATAAATACTACACACAGTGGTCCCATGGCAGTAACTCTGATTCCAAGTCTAAAGGAGTTAGCATTGCATTGTACAAGTCTTTACAGGCTCAGGTAGTTGCCTCTAAAGCGGATTCTGATGGTCGATATGTGTTTTTGAAGCTTAAAATTGCCCATGATTTGTTCACCATAGCTAACATTTATCTCCCCAATCAAGACCAGGTCCGAGCGTGCAGAAATTACCTACGGGACCTCTCAGCCTTTGCGGAAGGCTGTGATTATGGGAGGGGACTTCAATATGGTGTTGGACCGCGCTGTGGATTCCTCTTCGGGCAGGTCGGCGGTGTCCCTCTCACAGCTGGAGAGACTACGGCGGGCCCTGACGGACTCAAGGTTGGTGGATGTATGAAGGTTACTGCACCCCACTACCCGAGATTATACCTACTTCTCCACAGTACATAATTCCTATAGTAGATTGGATTATTTTCTCATCAGCCACGGGCTCCTGTCTCTTGACCCAAAGTCTGACATTGACACGATGTTGTTGTCAGACCATGCCCCAGTTTTGCTCTCCCTCCGGCTGCCGAGCCTTTCTCCGAGAGAATGGACCTGGTCCTTAAACCCTGGTCTCCTCGGAGATCTAACGTGTCAGGCGGCCGTGCGAACAGCAATCTCGGACTTTCTAGATTTTCACAAGCATGACCCCACGGCCATCCCATACCAATGGGAGGCTTTGAAAGGAGTTATACGGGGAGTATTTATACAACAGGGGGCCCGACTGAAGAGAGAGAGGGAGACTAACATTGTAGGTTTGTTGACTCGTATCCAAACTCTGGAGTTGGATCGTAGACGGACTAGAGATGCTGGGGTGCTGGCTGATCTCCTCCGGGCACGCTGTGAGTTGAGGGTCTTGTTGGACACGACGTTAGCACGACAGAGGGACCGCTTTCATAAATTTCTGTACAAGTACTCTGATAAACCTGGGAGAGCTCTAGCGAGGTTTTTGCACCCCCGTGCCCCCACCACTTATATCCATACCATGAGGTCTGCTACGGGTGAACTGGTCCATTTTCCTAAGGAGATTGTGGACTCATTCAGAGCATATTACGACTCTCTCTACAATTTAAGCGGCCCGCTGTCTGATGTGTCCCCTTCCGAGTTCCAAGCACGGGTGGACGACTACATCCGGGACACTGAGCTCCCGCCTATGTCGGTGGAGGAGTCTGAGGCCCTGGAGAGTCCTCTCTCGGAACAGGAGGTTTTAGACACGATAAAATCTTTGGCTAATGGTAAAAGCCCTGGTCCTGACGGATTCTCCGCTGCCTTCTTGGAGTTATATGCGAATTCCCTGGTCCCCTTCATGACCAAACTGTTTAACTCCATCTCGGCCAGCTGCCCCTTTGCCCCCCAAATGCTGATGGCCACAATCACCGTGATTCCTAAACCGGGAAAAGATCCCCTATTGTGTGCAAGCTATAGGCCCATATCCCTCATTAATGTGGATGTGAAGGTGTTCGCGAAAGTGTTAGCTGATAGACTGAACCCTATTCTCCCTGGGTCTATCCATAGTGATCAGGTGGGCTTTGTGCCGCACAGGGAGGCCAAGGATAACACGGTGAAGACGTTGCTTCTGACCTCGTACATGCGCACAGGAAAGGTACCAGCATGCTTATTATCTATTGACGCTGAGAAGGCATTTGATCGCCTAGGCTGGACCTTTCTACGTGCCTCCCTGAAGCAACTGGGAGTGGGACCTAACATGTTGGAGAGGATTTTTGCTCTGTATCACAGGCCTACGGCCCATCTTAGAGTGAACGGCACCCTTTCCCCGCCCATTGACATAAGAAACGGGACCCGTCAGGGCTGCCCCCTCTCCCCCTTACTTTATATCCTTGCGATGAAGCATCTGGCAGTGGCATTACGGAAGACACCTGATATTGGGGGTCTGTGGATTGGCCAACATGAGTTTAAGATATCCCTGTATGCGGATGATTTATTGCTGTACATTACCAACCCGACCGTGGCTTTTCCTGTACTCCTCCGAGAGTTCCGTAGGTTCGGGGAGGTTTCAAACTTTAAAGTCAACTACTTCAAGACGGAGGCGCTCAATATCTCCCTGCCTGATGATCTAGTCTCTCAGCTCCAGGCGTCCTTCTCTTTTAAGTGGAAGACCGACGCCTTAAAATATTTAGGAGTCTTAATACCTGCTGACATTAGCGCAACATATGCTCTGAACTACGTCTCGCTAAGAAGCCGCGGACTCGATTCTCAGTGTTAATGAGACCCAAGACTAAAGGGGGGTAGGCCTTCCTGATTTTAAACGTTATTATCAGGCAGTCTTGCTCTCTAGGATTGTCGACTGGAGGTTCAGTGATGCTCATAAACAGTGGGTGCTCCTGGAGAAACTTTTATCGCCCTCTTCTTTGTACTGGCTGCCTTGGCTGGGGGGGATCGGACGCCCACCTGTGTCAAGTTTTGCTCTTTTGCTCCACTCACACAGATTGTTTTGAGGTTTTGGGATAGATCCTATGTGAAATTACGCCTGACCTCCCGATTGAGCAGACTGAGTCCCCTTTTTGACAATCCGGCCTTTCCCCCAGCAATGAATAGATCTACGTATCTGTGTTGGTCACGACTTGACGGGGTGGGACTGGGTCAGGTGAAGGACAAGCTTGCGGGGCTCTCCGGCGTGCGGGGGTCACGAGGTTCTGATCTTACATCGCTGTCCTGGCTAGAGTTTCTGCAATTGTGGAGCTTTCTTTCCAGTGTGCCGATGGGGGCGCTGACGCCATTTGAGTCCCTGATGCTCCCTACCGAGGGTCCCTCCCACGTGGTTTCGGTGCTCTATGGCCTGGTCTTGAATTCACTTCCCCCTACTACGCTTGGATTTATGGAGGCTTGGGAGAGGGACCTGGGGATCACCTTTTCTGAAGCGGATAGTCTGAAAATCTTCACTCTTGCACATAAGATGACGATGTCCAGTCATGCGCAGGAGAGGAATTATAAATTACTGACACGCTGGTATAGGTGTCCCACCCTTCTCCACAGGATTAACCCGGAGATCTCGGACGCCTGCTGGAGATGTGGCTCCGCCACGGGCTCTATGATTCATGTTTGGTGGTCCTGTGGTCCCCTGCAACCCTTCTGGAACTCAGTTTTCGATGCCTTTCACTTGATGACTGGGGTCCGCCACGAGCCCTCCCCCCAAATGGCCCTACTGTCCCTGATACCCAGTTCGATAGCTTCCGTCAAAAAGGGGATCCTGAGATTTTGCCTAATAGCTGCCAGGGCAGTTATTCCCCGACATTGGAGGTCCACTGAGGTCCCCTCCACGGAGGAATGGATAGCTGAAATGGATAGATTACATCGTCTGGAGTCGCTGGTGGCGGGTGATGGTGATGCTGCATATGACCAGGGACACACCTGTTTCCTCTGGCAATCCTTCAAGGAGAGCACAGGGTTCCTGACTTGGCTGCGTACATACTCATAATTCTCAATACGTGGGCCTGTACATTGCTGGGTATCCTTAACCCCCCCTCCCCTCTCCCTCCTTTCTCCCCTTCTCCCCCCTTTCTTTTTCTCTCTCTTTCCTTTTCTCCTATCTCTACAATTGCTTTTCTTACAGGTTCAGTATTCTGTATATAAGGTCCATGTCCCGAGGTGATTCTCAAGATGAGAAGCATGTACCCTTTATGTGCCAGAGTCCTTGTTCAACTACACTTGTGCTGCGTTCTCAGAGGCGTAATGTATAGCTCTGGACATTGTAATGATTCTTTTTATTGTTTTTCCTGTTTAAAATTTCAATAAATATATTTACTGAAAAAAAAAAAAAAATTAGTTAACCAATACGGTAAACCACATAAAGGAAAAGAAAAACAAAACTCCAAAATTGCAGTTTATTGTCCTGATACATTACCTAAAAATTAAAAGAATCAAAATGTTTTATGTTCCCTTAAATGATATTCATAAAAACTACATCTCAACACAAAAAAACAAGCCTTCAGCGACCTATTTACAGAAAAATGAAAATTTATACTTATCAGAAAAGGAAGATATTTTTTTTTTTTTGCAACATTCAGCATTTATATATAAACTGCTCAAAAAAATAAAGGGAACACTAAAATCCCACATCCTAGATATAACTGAATGAAATATTCCAGTTGTAAATCATTACAAAGTGGAATGTGTTGAGAACAATAAAACCTAAAAATTATCAACGTAAATCACAACTAATATCCCACGGAGGTCTGGAGGTGGACTGATGCTCAAAATCAAGTGGAAAATGAAGTTACAGGCTGATTCAACTTCAGTGGAAATGCCTCAAGACAATGAAATAATGCTCAGTAGTGTGTGTGGCCTCCACGTGCCTGTATAACCTCCCTACAATGCATGGGCATGCTCTTGATGTGGCGGCGGATGGTCTCCTGAGGGATCTCCTCCACACCTGGACTAAAGCATCTGCCAACTCATGGACAGTCTGTGGTGCAACGTGATGTTGGTGGATGGTGCGAGACATGATGTCCCAGATGTGTTCAATCGGATTCAGGTCTGGGGAACGGGCGGGCCATCCATAGCTTCAATGCCTTCATCTTGCAGTAACTGCTGACACACTCCAGCCAAATGAGGTCTGGCATTGTCCTGCATTAGGAGGAACCCAGGGTCAACCGCAGCAGCATATGGTCTCACAAGAGGTCTGAGGATCTCATCTCGGTACCTAATGGCAGTCAGGCTGCCTCTGGCGAAGACATGGAGAGCTGTGTGGCCCTCCAAAGAAATGCCACCCCACACCATTACTGACCCACTGCCAAACCAGTTATGCTGAAGGATGTTGCAGGCAGATCGCTTTCCACGGAGTCTCCAGACTCCGTCACGTCTGTCACATGTGCTCAGTGTGAACCTGCTTTCATTTGTGAAGAGCACAGGGCGCCAGTGCCGAATTTGCCAATCCCGGTGTTCTGTTGCAAATGCCAAGCATCCTGCACGTTGTTGGGCTGTGAGCACAACCCCCATCTGTGGACATCGGGCACTCAGACCATCCTCATGGCGTCGTATTCTAACCGTTTGTGCAGACACATGCACATTTGTAGCCTGCTGGAGGTCATTTTGCAGGGCTCTGGCAGTGTTCCTCCTGTTCCTCCTTGCACAAAGGCTGAGGTAGTGGTCCTGCTGCTGAGTTGTTGCCCTCCTACGGCCCCCTCCATGTCTCCTGGTGTGCTGGCCTGTCTCCTGGTAGCACCTCCAGCCTCTGGCCACTACGCTGACAGACACTAAACTAACAGACACAGCAAACCTTCTTGCCACAGCTCGCATTGATGTGCCATCCTGGATAAGCTGCACTACCTGAGCCACTTGTGGGGGTTGTAGAGTCCATTTCATGCTACCAAGAGTGTGAAAGCACAACTAACATTCAAAAGTGACAAAAACCATCAGCCAGAAAGCATTGGTACTGAGATTGTGGTCTGTGGCCCCACCTGCAGAACCACTCCTTTATTGAGTGTGTCTTGATAATTACCAATAATTTCCATCTGTTGTCTATTCCATTTGCACAACAGCATGTGAAATTGATTGTAAAACAGTGTTGCTTCTTAAGTGGACAGTTTGATTTCACAGAAGCTTGATTTACTAGGAGTTATATTCTGTTGTTTAAGTGTTCCCTTTATTTTTTTGAGCAGTGTATATTGCAAGGCAGTGACAGGTATTATATGCGAGGGTCACTATGTATCTCCTAGGATGCGCATAGAAGAGTATTAAACCTGCTGGAGTGCATTGCAGTCACAGGTATAGCTGTGGCTGCAGTGCAAAATAAAAGTGTGGACCTGGTCAAGTTATTTGACCAAGGCAATGTTTAGGAAAACCCGTTAAGATATTTTTTTTTGGAGCAAACTACAGGATGGTAGTGGGGCAGTTAGCTCCCTCCAGGCCGGGTTTTACAAGTGGCCCATGACCACAGTTTTCATTTAAAAACCCTTCAGCAAAGGTTTGGGTGAGTCAGTGTTTGTTTGCAAGCGTTAGAGCAGGTGGCTCTGCAATGTCCAGCTTGTGT
Organism: Ranitomeya variabilis; assembly: GCF_051348905.1. NCBI lineage: Eukaryota > Metazoa > Chordata > Amphibia > Anura > Dendrobatidae > Ranitomeya > Ranitomeya variabilis. The sequence goes on from NC_135233.1 coordinate 814,208,012, forward strand.
GAGGCAACACAGAGCCAAGAGCAGCGAACGCCTGGCACTCATCAGTAGGGTTGAGCGACCTTAGCTTTTTTAGGATCGAGGTGGGTTTTGTGAAACCCGACCTTCTCGGATGTCGGATCGTATGGAATCGGCCGATTCTACTGTAAAGTCGGGTTCCGGACCCGGAACACGAAACCCAATGTATGTCAATGAAATTCATTCTCTCTCTCTCTCTCTCTCTCTCTCTCTCTCCGAAAACGTAACATAGCACTATGATGCCGCAGGAGCCGGAACCTATGTCATCACGCTGCCCACAATTAATTGGCTCAAAAAAATGGCGGGGAAGGCGTCATTCGAAACGCGACTTTGGCGCCAAGTTCGCGTTCCACATGGCCGACCCACACTGGGATCGGATCGGGTTTCATGAGACGCCGACTTTGCCAAAAGTCGGCGACTTATGAAAATGAACGACCCGTTTCGCTCAACCCTACTCATCAGCTTGACGCGGTGGTGCAGTCACCCTCGGCAACCAGTCTCAGATACGGACTGTTGTAACGCCCCGGCTGCGATCCGGAGGATACCGTGTGCTGTTCATTATGTGAGTTGTTTGGACATTAAATAGGTTTGCTGTGAACTTTCCTGGGTCACTGCCTTATTACTGCATGGTGTGAACAATAACCATACTGACCTGGAAACCATGTTAAATCCTGCCTGCTCACCTTACCTGCAAGACTAGTTCAGGATACCCGATGAAAACTGGAGTAGCGAGCACTTGCGCTCAACGCTAGCAGTCATATCGTTTATTCGGCAAGCTATAGAGCAGAGCATTATTCAGTAAGCGCTATCACCCTCAAGGACACTGTTCTCTCCTGGTTCTCCTCCTACCTCTCTTAGCGGCCCTTCACTGTATCTCTTGCTGGATCCTCTTCCTCTCCCATTCCTGACAGGTCCCTGAAGGTTCAGTCCTAGACCCTATCCTTTTCTCTTTGTACACTGCCTCTAATGAACAATCAGAAGATTTGGTTTTCAGTACCATCTCTATGCTGATGACATCCAAATATATACCTCATCTCCTGACATTCACCCTGCATTACTACAAAATACCAGTGATTGTCTTTCCGCTATCTCTTACATTATGTCCTCCCTCTAGCTTAATTGAATCTGTCAAAAACTGAATTTCTTGCCTTTCCTCCCTACACCAACCTGTGCCCGATATTCCTATTTCTGTGTGTGGCTCCACCATTACTCCCCAGCAAAATGCCCGCTGTGTTGGTGTCATCTTGGATTCAGAGTTCTCCTTCACTCCTCACATCCGATAACGCACCCACTCATGTCACCTACACCTCAAAAATATCTCTAGAATGAGACCTTTTCTTACCCTTTTAAATCGTCAAAAACTTGTGTTGTAGTTCTTATTCATTCTTGTCTGGACTATTCAACCTCTTTACTAATCAATCTCACTCTTACTAAACTCTCCCCTCTCTAATCCATCCTGAATGCAGCAACCAGGATCGTATTCCTTTCCAACTGCTACACCGATGTCTCTATCCTATGCCAATCGTTGCACTGGTTGCCCATCCGATACAGAGTTCAATATAAACGCATCTCACCTACAAATGGTTCAGCACCACCCAACATCTCCTCTCTCGTCCCAATCTTCCACTCTACCTGTGCCCTCAGTGTTGCTAATGACTTAAAACTAAAATCCCCAATAATCGGAACCTCACATTCCTGTCTCCAAGATTTCTCGCATGCTGGGCCAATTCTTTGGATTGCACTACCCAGGACAATTAAATTAATCCCCAATGTCCACAGTTTTAAGCGTGGCCTAAAAACACATTTCTTTAGACTGGCCTATCACCCCACTCCACTTATTTAACAATCCTCGTTTGGCCCTTACAAAATTTCCTTCAAAATCATGACCTCTGTTCACACCCTCCTTGCACTTAATAGCCCTCTGTGTCTGTACTGTACACATACTAGCTGGTGACCAGTTCATTTAGCATTATGTGCATACCCTATTTAGTATATTATGATTAGGCCGTACAATCCAAGCATGTTTTAGCATCTACCTTTCGTTTCTCCCCTATTTCCTCAGATTGTAAGCTTGCGAGCAGGGCCCTCACTCCTTTTGCTATCCGAGTTATGATTATTTTGTAATGTCTTTGTCTGTACAAGTCTCCCTTAAAATTGTAGTGCTGAATATGTTGGCGCTATAAAAAAAATATGTATATTATTATGAACTTCTGGAGCAAAGCCTACTGTCAGGTTCCCTCTAATAAAATCTGTGATGGAAGTTACTGACGGGCGTATTTCATGGTCCGTATATGGTCCTGTGGTAAATCCGGGTATTGCAGTCTGCATAGAGACCATGAAATCGGGTGTCTGAACCAGACCTTAAAAGCGCTGTGAAAAATATCCAAATATCCAATACAAATCCAGTGAAAACTGCAAGAACATCCGCTTGACAATTCTGCACCAAGTCGAGCAGGTTTGTGTGTGGATTTTTCTGCATATTTGCCATATGCTTTCCCAGGACTATTGTATGGCATCATTTCCCTGATCCCCTGGTCCATAGCTATATTCTGTTTTGTCACCTTTCAACAATAAAATGTTCACAGCAGCACAACAATAATCCACTTTTTTTCAGGCAAGAAATGCATAAACAAGGTGATATTTCAATGTAGAATATGTTCCCTTGGAGTCTTTAAAATGCTGGTGAAATTGTCGATTTTCGAAAGGCGACAAAAAGGCTTCAGGAAAACAATAGAGGTCATTTTCCTGAAGTGACTTTGCTGGAGTCTTTTCAGTCATTTCTCCAGCAGCTCCTCCGATGTCATCTTTAATTGCACTTACAATTATATAGAAGCCATTCATGATAAGAACGTTATGGCAAGGTTTCAGAACCGTGAAGCAGTTAAAAGTAGTAACATTCCTGTGTATTATGCTAATAATGGTGCTTATTTTGGCAGATTCCAGGTGAAACTTGCTTGAAGGATGTTGGGTGCACATACCCTTACACCAGGTACGGGGAACCTCCAGCTACCGGGCTGTTAAGTCGGCGATGTCCTTTTTCTCCGACCCTCAGGCAGATTCCCGGGGACCATAGTGCTCGGGCCCATCGTTGCACTTTGCTGACTCTTTAATTGCTCGCAAGCACGGGCACACAGCATTCACTACTGAATGCTGCAGTGCATGCAAAAGAGGATTACGTCCTTACGCTGGCCAGTGCCAGAGTCAGGACGTGCTATGCGGGCGGATTCAACGCACTCTGCGCTTTACTCCCACTGACTTAGACGCCAACACAGCCACAGCTTCTCATGTGATGTTACTGACCAAATTCCAGCCTCTCCTGTGATGTATATGCCCCTACCCTCCCTCCGTTTTTCCTGTGATGTTTATGTAGCAGTATCTCCTGTGATGTACAGTTGTGTGAAAGTGTTTGCTCCCTTCCCGATTTCCTAGTCTTTTCCTTAAAATGTTTCAGATCACCAAACCAGTTTTTTAATGAAGATCTTTATTATTATGGTAAAAATAAATCAAAACCTATAGGACCCTGTGTGAAAGAGTGATTGCACCACCCCCTTAAAACAAATTAACTGTGGTTAATGAAGATGAGTTCAAATTCCCTAGCCATACCCAGGCAACACCTATCAAGAAGTCACTTAAATAGGACCTGCCTGACAAATTGTAGAAGACCAAAAGATCCTCAAGAGCTAGACATAATGCCGCAATCCAAAAGAAATTCTGGAACAAATGAGAAACAAAGTAATTGAGATCTCAGTCTCGAAAAGGTAATAAAACCATTTCTAAAGCTTTGGGACTCCAGCGAACCACAGTAAGAGTCACTATCCACAAATGGCAAATACATGGAACAGTGGTGAACCTTCCCAGCAGTGGCCGGTCAACCAAAATTACATCAAGCGCACAGCAACGACTCATCTTAGAGGTCACAATAGACCCCCACAACAACATACAAAAAGCTGAAGTCCTCACTTTCCTCAGTAAAGTCAGTATTTATGACCATAAGAAAGACTGGCAAAAATGTGGCAAAAATGGCCTGCATGGCAGAGTTCCAAGACGAAAACCACTGTTAAGTAATAAAAACATGAAGGCTCGTCTCAGTTTTGCCAGAAAATATATTAATGATCCCAAAGACTTTTGGGAGAATATTCTGGACACAAGACAAAAGTTTAACTTTTTGGAAGGTCTATGTCCCATTACATCTGTTGTAGAATTAAGGCTACTTTCACACATCAGGTTTTCAGTGTCAGGCTAAATCCTGCTAATTTTCAAAAAAACGGATCAGGCGAATGTTGCCGCCGGATCAGGGTTTATTTCCATAGACTTGTATTAGTGCTGGATTGCACCGGATGACATTGCGTTTCGTCCGGTTTTCGTCGGATGCGGCAAATCTGCCGCTTCCGGTTTCTTGAAAAAACGTCCATAGCAACATTTTTTGTCTCCGGCGAAAAAGCCTGAAGCGCCGGATCTGGCGCTTCCAGCTGTTTGCTAGAATGGAAGCCTATGGGAGCCGAAAGGTGCCGGATCCGGAAAAAGGCGGATCCGGCGGCCTGATCCGGTTTTTTAAAATGAGCATGCTCCAAATTTTTTTTTATCCAATAATCTAGATATGCTAGCCGGATCCATCAATAAAACGGATCCGTCGCAACAGTTTTTCACAATCTGCGCCGGATCCAGTTTTTCCAACATTTGTCGGATTTAGCCTGACACTGAAAATCTGATGTGTGAAAGTAGCCTAACACAGAATTTCAGAAAAGGAAAATCATACCAACAGTAAAATATGGTGGTGGTAGTGTGATGGTCTGGGGCTGTTTTTCTGCTTCAGGACTTGTAAGACTTGTTGTGGCAAATGGAACCATGCTGTTTACTAAAAAATCCTGAAGGAGAATATCTGGCCATCTATTCGTGACCTCAAGCTGAAGCGCACTTTGTTTACACTGCAGGACAATGATCCAAAGCGCACCAGCAAGTCCACCTCTGAATAGCTTAAGCAAAACAAAATTAAAACTTTGGAGTGGCCTAGTCAAAGTCCTGACCTTAATCCATTTGAGATGCTGTTTCATGACCTTAGAAAGGCAGTTCATGCTCGGGATCCCTCCATTGTGGCTCAATTACAACGATTTGGCAAAGATGAGTGAGCCAGAGCATTGTAAAAGACTCATTTTCAGTTATCGCAAGTGCTTGATTGCAGTTGTTGCTGCTAAGGCTCGACCAACCAGTTATTAGATTTAGGGGCAATAATTTTTCACACAGGGTCCTATAGATTTGGATTTCTTTTCCCCTAAAGAGTTTAGGGCCTAAACAATAAAGACCTTCATTTAAAAACTGCATTTTGTCTTATCTTTGTCTAATATTTAAATTTGTTTGATGATCGGAAACATTTAAGTGTGACAAACATGCAAAACAAAAGGAAATCAGGAAGTGGCCAAACACTTTTTCAAACAACTGTATATGTCCCAGCATCTACTGTGATGTATGTTTGATGCGCCCACTGCTTGAGTTCTACAAATGTTACATGAGCAGCAATGAATTTCCCACTACGAGGAATCATGCAGTGAAATATGCATCTGTGTTCAGAACTTACTGCTGCAAGTTCTTTTAAAAATTCATTGCAAATAGTCAACCGCTCCAGACCTGACGCAAATTTGGAAATGCAGTTGCAAATAGTATCATCAATATTGCCTAAAGTCACATGTGGCACCAAAGAGAAGCAGCTCCAACAGTCACATTAGGGGTGAGTTAATTAAATGTATGACCAAACATAGCACTATCTTAAATTGATAATTTTGTAAGGCCCCCGAATTATGTTTTAAATATCCAAAAGGTTCTCCACCCGCCACACAGGCTGAAGCACTGCGGATTTGTAAGCAGGAATGAAGATGAATATTATGCTGATGTCACACTGCTCTTTAGATTGAAATTTTGACTGTTGCATGACGTGGACTGATCCATTGATGGATTTTTGCATTACTATAAATTGCCTATAAGGCTCATTCAGATGTCAGGTTTCTTTTATTTTCTTGAAAGCAAAATTTGGTCTGAGATTGACCAGTGCTTTTTATCACCGTCAAAGTTTGTTCAGTATGTCAGCTTTTACCAGTTTGGTAGTTTTTTCAGAATGAAAAAAACAAGGTTTCTCTTTTTTTCCCCCATGACCCCATAGAGACACATTGGTGAGATTCATCCAAGACTTGGATCAAATTCGGACATGTCTGACTTTCTGCCACACACTCGGTCCACAAAAATACACAGACATGTGAACTGTCCGATAGACTATCACAGGTACGCGTGCATTCTAGAAAAAAAAAAAAGCACTGATAGAACAAATACACAAAAAATGACATTTGAATGAGGCCTTATTCTCTGATTTGTGCACTGTTGCCAATTCTTTCTATTGAACAAATGATGGCTGCACATGTGACAGCACGTTAGAGCTGAGGGCCAGGATTCTGACCTCAAGGCAGCGTTGCCAATCTATGCTTACATTTCTTCAGTACAACTGACCACAAATATGATCACCCTTGAATTGTTATGGACATAAACTACATCTCAGTGTCACGCCCTCAACATGATACCCAGGAATCAAGGAAAAATTAAAAACAGAATTCAAGGAATAGATTAGATAGTGTTAGGACAATACATGTACAGTGAGGCTGTATATAGACGGTGTAATTGTGCTTATGGCATTATGTAACAGACTAGTGACTGCAGATCTGGATGTGACTGGAGCCCTAGTCTATGCTCACGCGCTGTGTTTTTGTGGCATTTTTTTTTCTACAGGAAAAACCTGCTCTCTTGGCAGTGAAAAAGCTACTTACTAAAAGCAGGTTTTGCTGCGTTTTTTAGGATCCCAAGCATTGCTTCCACCACAGAAACATGAACACAGGTAACCAACGCAAGACTAATCCATTTTTGTAACAAGGGCAATTTGATCAAATTATTTAGTGGAAAAAAGATATTTATGACTGAAAAAAATTGTGATTACTCTGAACAAAAAAGTTCACAAAAAATACAGATTTAACAGCCGGGGGATGTGAATTGGTCTGGAATAGTGTACTTAAACCATTAGCATTGAATTTGTAGGACACTGTTTACTTTCTCACTTTGGTCAGCCCTTAGGGTATGTGCACACATTGCGGATTTCTTGCAGAAAATTCCTGAAGAAAACCGGAAATTTTCTGCAAGAAATCCGCATTTTTTTTTGCGTTTTTTTTCCGTTTTTTTCGCGTTTTTTTTAGCATTCTGCAAGCGTAATTAGCTTGCAGAATGCTAAAGTTTTCCAAGCGATCTGTAGCATCGCTTGGAAAACTGACTGACAGGTTGGTCACACTTGTCAAACATAGCGTTTGACAAGTGTGACCAACTTTTTACTATAGATGCAGCTTATGCAGCATCTATAGTAAAAGATAGAATGTTTAAAAATAATAAAAAAAATAAAAAAAATGCTTATACTCACCCAGACATCTCCTCAGCGGCCGTCCGGCTCCTCTTCTAGCTGGTCTGTGCGCACAGGACCTCCCGTGACGTCACGGTCACGTGAGCGGTCACATGACCGCTCACGACCAATCACAGGACAGTGACGTCATTCGGCGAGGTCCTTCAGCGCACACCAGCTACAGGAACCGAACGGCAGCGTGCGAGGAGGCGGGAATACATCGAGGGTGAGTATAGGACTGTTTATTATTTTATTTCTTATTTTTTGACCACTTATATGGTGCCCAGTGCGTGGAGGAGAGTCTCCTCTCCTCCACCCTGGGTACCAACCGCACATAATCTGCTTACTTCCCGCATGGTGGGCACAGCCCCGTGCGGGAAGTAAGTAGATCAATGGACCCCTAGGTGTGCGGAATCCCTGCAATTCCGCATTTTTAATGAACATGTTGCTTTTTTTTCCGCTATGCGATTTTTTCGCGGAAAAAATCGCAACATTTGCACAAAAAATGCGGAATACCCTGTAAATAATAGGAGGCTTATGTAAGCGTTTTTTTTCGCGTTTTTATCACGTTTTTATAGCGAAAAAACGCGAAAAAAACGCTAACAATCCTGAACGTGTGCACATGGCCTTAAGCTGCTCAATTTCACACCTTTGTCAGCCAATGTTTACTTTGCATGCATTACTAATTTAACCCCTTAACGACTGCGGATACGCATTAAAACGGCAGTCCTTAAGGGTACTTATTTCCTCATCGCCATTTTAAAACGGCAATCGGGAATAGCGCAGCCCGGCGGCAATTCCCACAAGTGTCAGTTGTACATGACAGCTGACACCCTGCCATCGGACCCAACCAGTTTTGTGACCGATTGAGGAAGATTAACCCCTTAAATACCATTGTCGCAACAGCGGTATTTAAGTTGTTATAAAAGGGCCACAAGACCCCCCTTAGTAACCATCGGACCCCCGCGATAAGAATCGCAGGTCACGATGGTTAGCCAGGGTATGGGGCCTGTGATATCCAGCAATAATTGAGATAAATAAGCTCTGTTCATCAAAAAATTAAAGTTACAGTTCTCAGAATGTAGCGACAAAAGAAAAAAAAAAATTAAACACTTTATAAAAAAAAAAAAAAGCATTTATACTGTATAACAGCAAAACCTAAAAAAACCTATATAAATCTGGTATCGCAGTAATAGCACCGACACAGAGAATAAATTCACCCCATCACTTATACCACATGGTGAACCGCGCAAAAATAAAAATAAGAACTACTCTTGTACTGCAATCTATTTGTTGATCTACCTCCCAAAAATCGGAATAAGGTTTGTGCACTTACATCGGGGTTTCCGTGTAAATTCCCCAAAACTGCGTTTCATACAAAACCCTGGATGGAACCACACATTTATAACAAATATGGAATCACTTTGGACTGGTCTGTGTGCCAGCGGTGTAACATCATTTTAGGTGTCTTTTTAGCACACAAGTGTGGGCGACCACAGATCTGTACATGCCTAAAATGATGAAGACCACCGAAGCAGATGGCAAACAGTACGAAATGTCTCCATCTGCCTCAATATATTGGGTCTGAATCGCATTTTTGTGGGATTTACAAGGAAACCCAGACAAGAATGTGATCCTCGCTTTTTTCTGTAAGCGATAGAGAAATATTATGTACCCCAAATCAATATAAATATATATATATATATATTATATATATATTATATATATATAATTGTCTAAGGGGTACTTCCGTCTGTCTGTCTGTATATCTTTCTGCCGGCAACTTCCATCACGGAAATCCCACGTCACTGATTGGTCGCAGCAGCCAGGACAGGCAGCTGGCGAGACCAATCAGAGACGGGCACAGTCCGGCCGAGTATTAGTCCATCCCTACTCCCGTCCAGTCAGTGCCCGGCGCCCGCTCCATACTCCCCTCCAGTCACCGCTCACACAGGGTTAATGACAGCGTTAATGGACTGCGTTATGTTGCGGGTAACGCACTCCGTTAACGCTGCTATTAACCCTGTGTGACGAACTTTTTACTATTGATGCTGCCTATGCAGCATCAATAGTAAAAAGATCTGATGTTAAAAATAATAAAAAAAAAACTGCTATTCTCACCTTCCGTCGAGGCGCGCGCGGCTCCCACCAGCTTTCGTTCCCAGACATGCATTGCGAAATTACCCAGAAGACTTAGCGGTCTCGTGAGACCGCTAAGTCATCTGGGTAATTTTGCAATGCATCTCTGGGAACAGAAGCTGGCGGCAACCGCACGCGCATCGACAAAGCTTCGCTGGACGACGGAGGGTGAGTATATAACTATTTTTTATTTTAATTATTTTTTTTTTTAACAGGAATATGGTGCCCACACTGCTATATACTGCGTGGGCAGCGTTATATACTGCGTGGGCAGCGCTATATACTGCGTGGCTGCTATATACTACGTGGGCAGTGTTATATACTATGTGGCCTGTGCTTTATACTACGTGGCTGCTATATACATACATATTCTAGAATACCCGATGCGTTAGAATCGGGCCACCATCTAGTTGTTAGATAAAAACCCTAATTTATCCTGTACATAACCAGCCCCACTCAGGTCCGTCATCTGTCACTGGAACTACAGGGGGTTCCCACATTACTGCTAGAACAAAGACTCTGGAAAGGAAACATGGCTCCCGTCCCCTCAAATCAAATTCAGTGACTTCTTTGCTCCCAAATTCAAATGCCCCCCTCCTTCTGTGCGCCACTGTGCCTAAACCACAGAAGTGGCCACATATTGGGCATTATTGTAATAGAGAGAAGACACTTAATTTGGGGCGGGTGTTTACACTAATGGACAGAAATATGGGTAAGGATATTTGATGGGACTATTTGTCCTTTTTACATCTGTTAGATCTAGGGGTCACTGGACCATGGAGTTAGTTCCCTCTTAACCTATGCAATAGTAGCGTAATGTCAATATCTCTATACTGGTTATGCACTGGCATTTAATATGAGATAGTAGTTGACCATAGTGACTTACTCTGCTATTTATACCCTGTTTCTACCTCTATGGTGTAACACTGTGTATTCGGTGCACCTATACCTAATATTCAAATAGCTCTGGATGTTATATCTTGTTTGTAATATTATTGGATTACTATTTGTAAACTATAGTGTTAATAAAATTATATTTACTCTTAACATAAAAAACTTGTGAGTTGGTATGCTTCAGTTTCTATGGTTATAAACTTAATTTACGGGTGTGCATCACCAGAAGCACAAGCTGTGCACAACGTATGGAGTCACAACAATATATAGGGTCTCTACAATGTATGGGGGTGCTACACTATATAGTCTCTGCACTGTATGGGGGCCCAATGTATGGGGGTGCTACAATATATAGGGTCTCTACACTGGGAGCACAATGTATGGGGGTGCTACACTATATAGTCTCTGCACTGTGTGGGGGCCCAATGTATGGGGGTGCTACAATATATAGGGTCTCTTCATTGTATGGGGGGCACAATGTATGGGGGTGCTACAATATATAGGGTCTCTACATTGTATGGGGGGCACAATGTATGGGGGTGCTACAATATATAGGGTCTCTATACTGTATGGGGGCACAATGTATGGTTACTAGACTGGCAGATTTGAAATTTTCCACAAAAAAAAAGTTTGTCGTGGATGTTACAAAATAGTCACTGCAGCCGTAGATGAATTCATTGAGAGGTGCAGTTTCTACAATGGGGTCACTTTGGGATTTTTCTGCTGTTCTGACACATTTGGGGCTCCACAAATGTCATCCGCAAACTATTCTAGCAAAATCTTTGCTACAAAAAGCCAAATAGCGCTCCTTCCTTCTCAGCCCTGAGGTGTGTCCTAACAGTAGTTTCTGACAACATATGGGGCAGCACTGCGTTCGGGAGAAATTGCGCAATCAATTGTGGGGTCTAGTTTTACATATTAACCCTTGCGTACCTGACAAATTTGCAGCAAATACAAAAATTACACTTTTACCACTAAAAAGGCCTTTTTCCACGTCTCACCATGTTATAAAATTCTGTGAGACACCTATGGTTTTAAAATACTCAATAAATCCCTAGATAAATTCTATGAGGGATCTAGTTTCCAAAACGGCATCACTTGTGGGGGGTTTCTGCTGTTTTCAGATGTCACAGCATTCACAATCTATCCCAGGCAAATAGAGCTCTTTCCTTTCCTAGCCCTGCCACGTGCCCAAGCAGAGGTTTTAGACAACATATGAGGTCACATTTGGGACAAATTGCGCAACAAATTATGGGGTCCATTTTCTCCTATTATCCATAGTGAAAATTACAAATTTGGGGCTAAAACAACATTTTCTGGAAAAAATGAAAATTTCCAGTATGTTGACTTAATGTTATCAAATTTTGTGTAGTACCTGTAGGTCCAAAATGCTCACTATACCTCTGGATAAAATCCTTGAGGATTCCTCAAGACCTGCAGACCATTCCATCACAGTCTGCATTCCAAAACACCACTCCTTCCTTTCCAAGCCTAGCTGAGCACCCAAACAGTGGTTTTCCCCCCACACATGGGGTATCGGCGTACTCAGTAGAAAATGTACAACAAATTCTGGGGTCCATTTTCTCCTGCTACCTTAATGAAAATAAAAAAAATTGGGGCTAAAAATACATTTTGTGGGTAAAATTTGATTTTTTTTTTTTTTAATTATTCACAGTTCTACTTTATGAACTTGTGAAGCAACTGAGGGTTCAAGGTTCTCAACATACAGTGCCTAAAAGTAATATTCAACCCCCTGCAGATTTAGCAGGTTTAATAAGATGCAAATAAGTTAGAGCCTTCAAACTTCAAACAAGAGCAGGATTTATTAACAGATGCATAAATCTTACAAACCAAAAAGTTTTGTTGCTCAGTTAAATTTTTATAAATTTTAAACATAAAAGTGTGGGTCAATTATTATTCAACCCCTAGGTTTAATATTTTGTGGAATAACCTTTGTTTGCAATTACAGCTAACAATCGTCTTTTATAAGACCTGATCAGGCCAGCACAGGTCTCTGGAGTTATCTTGGCCCACTCCTCCATGCAGATCTTCTCCAAGTTATCTACGTTCTTTGGATGTCTCATGTGGACTTTAATCTTGAGCTCCTTCCACAAGTTTTCAATTGTGTTAAGGTCAGGAGACTGACTAGGCCACTGCAACACCTTGATTTTTTGCCTCTTGAACCATGCCTTGGTTTTCTTGGCTGTGTGCTTTGGGTCGTTGTCTTGTTGGAAGATGAAATGACGACCCATCTTAAGATCCTTGATGGAGGAGCGGAGGTTCTTGGCCAAAATCTCCAGGTAGGCCGTGCTATCCATCTTCCCATGGATGCGGACCAGATGGCCAGGCCCCTTGGCTGAGAAACAGCCCCACAGCATGATGCTGCCACCACCATGCTTGACTGTAGGGATGGTATTCTTGGGGTCGTATGCAGTGCCATCCAGTCTCCAAACGTCATGTGTGTGGTTGGCACCAAAGATCTCGATCTTGGTCTCATCAGACCAGAGAACCTTGAACCAGTCAGTCTCAGAGTCCTCCAAGTGATCATGAGCAAACTGTAGACGAGCCTTGACATGACGCTTTGAAAGTAAAGGTACCTTACGGGCTCGTCTGGAATGGAGACCATTGCGGTGGAGTACGTTACTTATGGTATTGACTGAAACCAATGTCCCCACTGCCATGAGATCTTCCCGGAGCTCCTTCCTTGTTGTCCTTGACTCTTCGGACAAGCCTGGCCTCGGCACAGGAGGAAACTTTCAAAGGCTGTCCAGGCTGTTAAAGGCTAACAGTAGTTCCATAAGCCTTCCACTTCCGGATGATGCTCCCAACAGTGGAGACAGGTAGGCCCAACTCCTTGGAAAGGGTTTTGTACCCCTTGCCAGCCTTGTGACCCTCCACGATCTTGTCTCTGATGGCCTTGGAATGCTCCTTTGTCTTTCCCATGTTGACCATGTTTGAGTGCTGTTCACAAGTTTGGGGAGGGTCTTAAATAGTCAGAAAAGGCTGGAAAAAGAGATAATTAATCCAAACATGTGAAGCTCATTGTTCTTTGTGCCTGAACTACTTCTTAATACTTTAGGGGAACCAAACAGAATTCTGGTGGGTTGAGGGGTTGAATAATAAATGACCCTCTGAAAAAACTTTTCCCAATTAAAAAAAAAACAAACAAAGAAATAACATTCTTTTTTGCTGCAGTGCATTTCACACTTCCAGGCTGATCTACAGTCCAAATGTCACAATGCCAAGTTAATTCCAAATGTGTAAACCTGCTAAATCTGCAGGGGGTTGAATACTACTTGTAGGCACTGTACACCTAGATACATTCCTTAAAGGGCCTACTTCCTAAAACTGGGTCACTTGTGGGGTGTTTCCACTGTTTAGGCACATCAGGGACTCTCCAAACGCAACATGGAGTGTGCTCTCAATTCCAGCTATTTTTGGTTTCAAAAGTCAAACGGTGCTCCTTCCCTTTCTAGCCCTGTCGTACACCCAGTGTTTTCCCCCACATATGGGGTATGGGCATACTCAGGAGAAATTCCATACATATTTTAGGGTCGAATTTCTCTGGTTACCCTTGTGAAAATAAAAAAAATTTGGAGCTAAAGTTAAATTTTTGTGAAAAAATTAAATGTTCATTTTTTTTCCTTCCACATTGCTTCAGTTCCTGTGAAGAACCTGAAGGGTTGATAAACTTCTTGAATGTGGTTTTGAGCATCTTGAGGGGTGAAGTTTTTAGAATCGCATCACTTTTGGGTACTTTCTATCAAAGTCACTTCAAATATGATGTGATCCCTAAAAAAAAAAAATTATTTTGTAAATGTTGTTGGAAAAATTAGAAATCTATGGTCAACTTTTAACCCTTCTAACTTACTAACGAAAAAAAATTGTTTCAAAAATTGTCTTGATGTAAAGTAGACATGTGGGAAATGTTATTCATTATCTACCCTATTTTTCGGCGTATAAGACGACTTTTTAACCCCTCAAAATCTTCTTAAAAGTCGGGGGTCGTCTTATACGCCGGGTACAGACAAATGTGCATATGGTGGGTGGGGGGGAGTGGTCCCAATGACGATGAGAGGGGGCGTCTCACAGGAAAGTGTGAGTGGAGTAGCCCCCTGTTACCTCATTGCGGCAGCGTGGGGGTCTCTGTGCTGGGGAGCGGCGGCTCCTCATTGCGGTAGCATAGTGTTTCTGTGCTGGGAGCGGCAGCTCCTCCGTGCCATGGGTGCTGTGGGGCGGTGCATCTTCTTGCAGCGTCGGGGCTCCTCCGGCATCTCCGCAAGGCCCGGAGGCACCGGCAGCTCCATTATTACGATGCGGTGGCCTCCGGGAAAATGGCCGCTGGGGGCGGCGCATGCTCAGATTCAGATCTCGTCTCCCGAGATCTCGGGACGAGATCTGAATCTGAGCATGCGCCGCCCCCAGCGGCCATTTTCCCGGAGGCCACCGCATCGAAGCCATGGAGCTGCCGGTGCCTCCGGGCCTTGAGGAGATGCCGGAAGAGCCCCGACACTGCAAGAAGATGCACCGCCCCACAGCACCCATGGAACGAAGAGGAGCTGCCGCTCCCAGCACAGAAACACTATGCTACCGCAATGAGGACCCGCCGCTCCCCAGCACAGAGACCCCCACGCTGCCGCAATGAGGTAACAGGGGGCTACTCCACTCACACTTTCCTGTGAGACGCCCCCTCTCTTCGTCATCGGGACCACTCCCCACCCCAAAAGGCACATTAGTCACCGGCCCTATAAGACGACATACGGCATATAAGAAGACCCCCGACTTTTAAGAAGATTTCATATTTTAACTGGAAAAGTTGGGGGGGGGGGTCGTCTTATACGCCCAGTCGTCTTATATGCCGGAAAATACGGTAGTTTGTGTGACATAACTCTCTGATTTAAGGGCATAAGAATTAAAAGTTTGAAAAATGCAACATTTTCAACATTTTTGCCAAATTTCGTAAGTTACATCAAAGAAATTTTTCCGCTATAATGAAGTACAATATGTCACGAAAAAAAATCAATCTCGGAATCAGTGGGATTCGTTGAAGCATTCCAGAGTTAGAACCTCAAAGTGACCGAGGTTAGATTTGTAAAATTTGGCTTGGTCATTAGGGTCAAAATTGGCTCTGTCACTAAGGGGTTAATTAAACTGGACTAATTCTAACTGCCATTTTCAGGTGAGCAGATCAAGACATTATGGTTTAAACTTGGGAAATAACCAAAAATAAAATTAAAGTGTATCACACACTGCTGTACCTGCTTTTTTTTTTTCACTAAAAAAGCAGCAAAACCTTATACCAGCCTTTTTTCTGCACTTTTACACTTAGTCATTGCTTTCTACGGGTGGAAAAATGCAGCAAAAAACGCTTTAAGGCTGTGTGCACACGTTCAGGATTTTTTGCAGTTTTTCGTGATAAAACCGTGCAAAAAACGCATACATTAAGCATCCTATTATTAGAATGCAATCCACAATTTTTGTGCACATGTTGCGTTTTTTTCCGCAGCAGAATCGCATTCCGGAAAAAAACGCAGCATGTTCATTCTTTGTGCGGAATCGCGGGGATTAATGTGTATATACAAAATTTTATTAAGACAATATAGAAGGGGATAAAATACGGTGCTAATGACAACGAGTGTGCCTGCAGAACGCACAGGTGACCTGAAGATGCTGACAAAAAATGATGGCAAGCATTCAAAAAAAAATTTATACAAAAAAATAATGAAGTAAAAGACAACAGTGAGAAATGGCAATGATTGGAAAAATATATATACACAAAAATATTTATATACAAACAAATAAAACGCTGATATAGAAAGTACATTTAGATATAAAAAAGCAAAAGTGCATACATGTGTAAACATATAATTAGTATATGGTGCCAAATTGATGATAATACATGTAGAAAAATAATATTACAATGAAAAATAAAGTGCATTTGTTTCCCTTTAAAAAGTTGGAAATAGAAAATACTAAATCAAGTAAAATGTCAGCATAACATTGCACTATTTGTAGAGCAAGAGATAAAGCGCATATGCAGTAAAAGTAGTAGGTGGTAGAGCCGCAATGGGTAGACTAATGGCAATGACAAGGTAATAGAACCTAAATACCGTGCAATGACCAGGTAAGACTAGCAAGCAAAATGACAGGCACAGCCATAATAGGTGGGGAGCCAAATAATTAGTATAGAAAACTGTTACCGATATGGTAACACTGGTACACGCAGGAATGCGCCCCGACGCGCGTTTCGGATCAACTCCTTCGTCGGGGGTACTGTATGGAGCACTGTGTGTGGAAACTACTGTACGGAGCACCTGTGCGTGGCCACTGTACTGTACTGCTAGACAGCAGCAACACATGCATGGATTACCTAACAAACAGGCAATGCCTGCATGTGTTGTGACTGTAGAACACCCACGAAACATGCAGCCACGGGGACTCAAACATATTTTTTTGACAACGCCGAAGACACTATGTTAACACATGAGCATGCTGGATAACACCTTATCCAAGCAAATTTGCTCCTCACTCATCCTCAACCATTGTTGTACACATATAAACAACATTGTATATATTAAAAACAGCTAACATAGAAAAATAAAAAAAATTAATACCGTAAGATCCGGCCTTCCCAAAACCCCCCTGGAAAAGTTAGGGGGGTCGTCTTATACGCCCAGTCGTCTTATATGCCTTACACGACCTACTTGTTTTTTTGTCTACGCGTTTGTTTTCCTCTCCCACTTTTTTAGATTATTTTCTGTCAGCTTGGTTTTTCGCGGGCCAAGAAAAAGCTTAGAATTGCACAATTCACTTTACAAAAAAAGTACCATACTTCAAAAAGGAAGAAAAAAAATTCTGCTACGAGTGAAATTTACAGCTTGCTTTTTTCAGCATGATTAATTACATCCAAACATAAAATAATTTCCTTATCTTGATTGTTAAAAAAAAATCCGACCAACAAAAATGAAAATATTGAGTTGACCATTTTCTTAGGCACAAATGTGCATGGAACCAATTTTAAATAGCGCAAAAACAAAAATTAACATGCACAGCAATGTCAATCGACTTACTGTGCACATGTTCCCCTTTGTACAACTTTTATTAACCGTTTCAGGCTTTGAATGCTGTGAAGCGGCTAAAGAACGTGGCTGGTCCATTTTTCAGGAAGCTGCCACTACCTTAGGCCTCATTCACATCTCCACGTTTCCAGTACGTGTTGGATTTGTTTTTTTTCACCGATTGCACAGGTATCAATTATAATCTATGGTGATAGTCACATGTCCGTGCTTTTACATGGACCGTGAGTCGATGACAAACACAAAGATATGTCCATTTTTTCTCGGCAGGACGGATTACAAGGGTCAATACCAGTCTGTAAAAATAACCCGTACAGCACACGGATGCAGTTTGTGTGCAACTAACCCTACAAAGTATAGAAGAAGCTTCGTAATCTATTTCTTTCTTTATCCATCCATGAAAACCACCGATGGTAAGAATGGCCACTGACACCAGTACAGGATTTTCATTTTCACATATGCGTTTTATACGTTAGTGTGAAGGAGACCTTATAGAGTTATTAAAAAAAAAAAGCTGTTGGCAAAAATCACTGAAGACAAAAAAAAAAGCCACAAGAAAAATGGATGCAGGTACGGAGGTGTCGAAAAGGCGCTGCGTGAACATACCCTTAGGGAACATGCCCACGATCAGGAATTGCTGCGGTTTTGACGCTGCGTATTTATACAAACCAGCAGCAGCCAAATGTTACAGCATAGTGGATGGGAAATCTAGGATTCCCATGTCCGCTATGCATGTATGATCCCGCGGAGACTGACATGTGGCTTGTCTTTCCAGACTGCAGCATGCCAATTTCTCTTTCTCCGCAACAGAAATTTCTTCAATAGAATGTATTGGATGCAGTAAATCCACGCGGCTCAGTGACTACATGCAGATTTACCAGCGCTCAATACACGGCAGCGTTTTGGATGAATCGAAAATCTGCTGCACCCAAAGCGCTGCTACTTCCGGCTCGTGGGCACATCGCCTTCAAGTTTTCACAGAGGTTTTTATATAACAGCTGGATACGGCTGTGTCTATCTCGGAGAGGTTTCCTTCAGGATCCACTTTTAAGTAAAGCCCTACACTTCCAGGGTAGACATCAACTCTATAAACAACTCATGAACAGCAAAGGAGATGTTCCATAAAGATTGGAAACGTTTTCAGAGAAGGGTCATAAGATAGCAGTCACCAGTAGGGGGCATCATCCAGATGCCAGCAGGAGGGCTGCATTATAACCCCTCCTGCACAGGAAAGGGCTAACATTAGGGGCTCATGTAGAAGAGGCCACCTCCAAAGTTGGCAGACGATGCGTGCGGATTTGTGCCGCCACATAGCAGCATTACTTGTCCTCCCCTTATGACCACATTGGGGCTATCCCTGAGCGATAGGATTTTCTTACAATTCCTTCTCGATCGCCCCTCAGAGCCCAGACTAACCGCGGCGGCGGCAGTTGTGGCAGCAGGACTCGGGCAGCCCCAGCCGGGCTCCTGTGCAGGCCCGACCAGGCACCCGTGCAGGAGCGGGCACCCGTGCAGGAGCGGGCACACACGCAGGACAGGCCCAGCACGCATGTGCACATGGCATACATGACACTGAAAACAAGCCGTGACCACACAGCCCTGCCCGCACACCGCCGGAGAAACACGCCCCACACTTGCGCCCACAATATCATCTGAGCAGGCCTAGGTTCTTCCAGGCGACATTGTCCATACACGCAACTTCAGCCACAAGTCACCTCGCCCCGCACACTGCACGCAGCCTGATACGTGGGGTGCAGGTGCCCCCAATAGCTAGTGGCCCACTTACCGTGGTGGGGGCGGTCACGGGTGAAGAGCTGCTCATGTCTACGGCCTCATACCCAGCGCGCTGCTAATCGCAAGCGAATGCGCGTGCCCGAGCTCCTGTACTCTATCACGTGACAGCCAGAGCCCTCGCGCGCTCCCGAGCGCAGTGGAGCTGTGGCGCGTCAGAGACTCGCGTGTTGTCCTTCTGGTCACCTGTGAGGGGCCCTGTCCTCTGCACAGACCAGGCGGAATAGTCATGTATTACTCGCACTAAGCCTAACCCAGTGGGGAGCGTCCCCCCTACAGGGACATTGGGGGCACTAATTATGGATCATTAGCATCCCTTTAATTATGGATAATTACCATACCTACAGTCAGCTACAGACGGGGATTTACAGTCTATTACTTCCTCCTTGTCCCTGCGGTTGGTGACACCTGGGACCCCGATGTTCGTCACAGACCACCAAAGCCTTTGATTTGGATTAGTAAAATACATTTATAGGGTCATTCCCTATCCACAGAATAAAAGAACATGCTGATCACTGGGGGGCGACGTCTAGGACCCTATATTGGGGATTTGTAACCCAGAGAACGCGGCTGTACAGCCCTGTCCTGAACGCACATGCTCCAGCGCCGCTCCATTCATTGTCTATGGGACTGCTGAGGGTAGCTAGTGGATGTGTCTGATAGTCTCACCCATCTGAATGGAGCAGAGGCCGAGCATGCCCAAGTACACTCTTCAGGGTTGAGCTCAGACCGTTCTCAGGGTTATAAAGCCCCCCAAACACAGGATCACTAGGGGTTTCCAGATGGACACCCACCAATAATAAGGTTATCCCCTGTCCAATCCCATGGATGGGGGATAAAGAATTATTCCCCAAAAAACAAGTTAACAGACACTCATTACACAAGAGGCCATACTTCTGCACCAGTACGTACTTAACATACCAGTTCACGGCAGTATGCCGGCAGGTCCCAATGGCATGTGATGCGGTCAGCCAGCAAAAGTACTGCTGAACCTCTACCACACACCTATCATCCGGATGGGTGCTGGCTATTACACATGCCCCTGGATAAGGCTACGTTCACACTTTTGTTGCCCATTCTGTTTGCTCCATTTTAAGGACCAGATAAACAGAATGGTGTAAAAAAAGGATCCATTGCATTATTGATGCAAACAGAGATATATGGATCCATTATCTAGGGGTCTTTATTAGGCCGGTTTCACACGTCAGTGGCTCCGGTACGTGAGGTGACAGTATCCTCACGTACCGGAGACACTGACACACGTAGACACATTAAAATCAATGCATCTGTGCAGATGTCATTGATTTATTGCGGACCGTGTCTCTGTGTGCCAAACACGGAGACATGTCAGTGTTCATGGGAGTGCACGTATTACACGGACCCATTAAAGTCAATGGGTCCGTGTAAAACACGTACCGCACACGGACGTTCTCCGTGTGCCGTGCAGGAGACAGCGCTCCAGTAAGCGCTGTCCCCCACCACATGGTGCTGAAGCCGCCATTCATATCTTCTCTGCAGCAGCATTTGCTGTAAAGAAGATATGAATAATCCATTTTTTTAGTGGTATTTCGTGTTTAAAATAAAGCTCCATGTCCCCACCCCCTGTGCGCCCCCCCGCTGTTCTGAAAATACTCACCCGCCTCCCTCGTTGGCTGTCGCTGCTTCCTGTCCTGGCTGCACCTTCTACTGTATGCGGTCACGTGGGGCCGCTCATTTACAGTAATGAATATGCGGCTCCACCCCTATGGGAGGTGGAGCCGCATATTCATGACTGTAATCGGCGGCCCCACGTGACCGCATACAGTAGAAGGTGCAGCCAGGACAGGAAGCAGCGACAGCCAACGAGGGAGGCGGGTGAGTATTTTCAGAACAGCAGGGGGGCGCACAGGGGGTGGGGACATGGAGCTTTATTTTAAACACGAAATACCACTAAAAAAATGGATTATTCATATCTTCTTTACAGCAAACGCTGCTGCACAGAAGATATGAATCGCGGCTTCAGCACGATGCAGGAGACAGCGCTAAACTTTAGCGCTGTCTCCTGCACGGTGCGTGTGGTACCCAGTGGGCACACGGGAGGCACACGTGTGCCACACTGATGTTCCACAGAAGCGCAGGGGCACACGGACACGGATAATTCCGGTACCGTTTTTTTCCGGTACCGGAATTATCTGGACGTGTGAGACTGGCCTTAGGGTTGAGCGACTTTCACTTTTTTAGGATCTTTGACTTTGTCAAAAGTTGAGTCGAGTGAAATCGTCTGATTATCGCCAAAAGTCGGGGATCGACCGAAACACGAAACCCAATGCAAGTCAATGGGGAAGCATAGTCGGCAATGAGTGGAGGCCAGGAAAACACCTACAGTGCCCATTTTAATGGCAAAAACATCCATTCTTGTTACTGAAGCTTGTCAATCTTAATTTACTTTATAATAATAGTTAGGCATTGGAAATTGGGGGTCATTTGGCTAAAGTTGTGGGGGGTAGGGCTGGTTCAAGTTTTTAGTGGGCCCAGGAAACATGGACTACGTCACGGCGGTGGAGCAGGGAGAGGTAAGTATTTCAACTTTGCAAGTGCTGTGATCCTGAGCAAGCAGGGGGGGCCCACTCGTTCGCATTGGCACTGGCACAGGGCCCCTCAAAGTACGGCGGTGTGTTAGAACGGCGGGGGCGTCTTCCACCGGCAGCGACACTTTTGCATACTATGAGGGGCCCTGTGCCAGTGACATCGCCAACGAGTATGCCCCCCCCCCCCACACCTGATGAAGGAACCTGCACTTTCATTTGCACCTTCCTCTTTGTCCCTGTGTAAGGTGGTATAGGATGCGGGAAGGGGAACCTGACTTTCAGCAGGGTCAGATTGTGGCTGTGTAGCGTGCAAGGGGAATGTAGTGGTCTGGGTCAATGTACCACAAGAGTCATCTAGCACTGGCTGGGCAATGGGCAGGATGAGGAGGAAACACAGATATAGGCCCAAATAATAAAGTGGGCTAAATGCAGTTCAAAATTGGTAACAGGACTAACCAGGCGGCATTGCTTAGTTCAGTGGAGGACAACTGTAATGAGAGGCAGACACAGGTAGTAGGCCCAAATAATAAAGTGGGCAAAATAAAGTTCAAAATTGGTAACAGGCGTAAACAGGCGGCACTGCTTTGTTCAGTGGAGGAGAACACCTTGGAGCGGCAGACACCATTAGTAGGCCCCAACCAAACTAGTAGGCCAACTGCAGTGTTATATTAACAACTACTTAATGAGAGCCTGAAGATTGAAGCTCAGGCAAGTAAACCTGGAGAACACCTTGGAGCGGCAGACACCGTTAGTAGGCCCCAACCAAACTAGTAGGCCTAATGCCGTGTTATATTTACAACAACTTAATGAGACCCTAAAGATTGAAGCTCAGCTTTGTTCAGTGGAGGACAACACCAGGGAGCGGCAGACACCGTTAGCAGGCCCAACCCAACTAGTATCACAAATGCAGTTTCATATTTCAAATATAGGCCGAAAGCCTGAAGATTGAAGCTCAGGAAAAAAAACCAGGAGAACACCAAGGAGCGGCAGACACTGTTAGTAGGCCCCAACCAAACTAGTAGGCCTAATGCAGTTTTCAAATTCCTATAGGCTGAAAACCTGACAATTGAAGCTCAGCTTTTTTCAGAGGAGGACAGCTGTATTGAGTGGCGCAGACAGACACAGGTAGTAGGCCTTAAACAAAAAAGTTGGCTCAATGCAGTTTAAAAAAGGTTACAGGCGTACACAGGCAGCATTGGTGTGGTCAGCGGAGGACAATTGGAAGGAGTGGCGCAGACTTACTAGGCCTAAAATAAAAAAAGTAGGCTCTATGCAGGTTTAAAAAGGTTACAGGGTTACACAGGCAGCATTGGTGTGGTCAGCGGAGGACGATTGCAAGGAGGGACCGCAGACAGACTTACTAGGCCTAAAATAAAAAAGTAGGCTCTATGCAGGTTTAAATAGGTTACAGGGTTACACAGGCAGCATTGGTGTGGTCAGCGGAGGACGATTGCAAGGGGGGACCGCATACAGACTTACTAGGCCTAAAATAAAAAAAGTAGGCTCTATGCAGGTTTAAATAGGTTACAGGGGTACACAGGCAGCATTGGTGTGGTCAGCGGAGGATGATTGCAAGGGGGGACCGCAGACAGACTTACTAGGCCTAAAATAAAAAAAGTAGGCTCTATGCAAGTTTAAATAGGTTACAGGGGTACACAGGCAGCATTGGTGTGGTCAGCGGAGGACGATTGGAAGGAGTGGCGCAGACAGACTTCCTAGGCCTAAAATAAAAAAGCAGGCTCTATGCAGTTTAAATTAGGCTACAGGGGTACAAGGCAGCATTGGTGTGGTCAGCGTAGGACGATTGCAAGGGGGGACCGCAGACAGACTTACTAGGCCTAAAATAAAAAAAGTAGGCTCTATGCAGGTTTAAATAGGTTACAGGGGTACACAGGCAGCATTGGTGTGGTCAGCGGAGGACGATTGCACCGAGGGGCAGACACAGTTAGTAGGGCCAAAAAAGTAATAGGCAAAATGCAGTTAAAAATAGGTTACAGGAGTACGCAGGCGGCCTAGCTTTGTTCAGTGGAGGACAACTGTAAGGAGTGTCTGACACAGTTAGTAGGCCAAAATAATAAAGTGAGGTTAATGTCTGGCCCCCAAAAAAATTCACAAATAAACAGGTGGCATACCTAGGTACAGGGGTGGGCTCCTCTGCTGACTTGCAGACAGTGGTAGTTTGGCGCAAAGTATTAACTGGTGTAAATGTAGGGCAGGGCCCCTGAATATTTTTACTATCAACAATCATGTCAACAAATTGGTATTGGCTGTGACATTGAAGGATTTAACAGCACAGACTAAACAGTGGTGGAGCAGTGAGAGGTAATTTTGCAAGTGGTAGAGCACTGTTTGAGCTGGGGGGGGCGGTACTGGCCCAGGGCCCCTCATGTTACAACGGTGTGTCTGACGTTTGGTGTGCACCACCACCGCCAGAGACACTTCATTGTACTATGAGGGACCCTGTGCCAGTGCCGTCGCCCAAAAGTGGGCACACCCACCTGTTTAGCCAAACGGCACTCGCATGGGTGCTGGCGCCAAGTGGTGACCACGGCCCCTTGGGGGGAGTCAGCCCATTTAAGGAGGTGTAAAAAAGGCCTATGGTGGACATACAGCAGCTGCAAATGGAGAAATTGGAGCAGTCAGTAAGACGAGTCCAAAAGCAAGACCTTTTTACAGGAAAGCTAGGTGTCAGCAGGGAAAGGTGGGGCAAAATAATTAGAAATCCATGATTGGTTCATTTTAATGAAGGTTAGATCATCAACATTTTGGGTAGCCAGACGAGTCCTTTTTTCAGTCAGTATTGAACCAGCAGCACTGAATACTCTTTCTGATAGCACACTAGCAGCTGGGCAAGCGAGCTCCTGTAATGCATATTCTGCCAATTCAGGCCAGGTGTCTATTTTAGATGCCCTGTAATCAAAGGGGAATGACGTGTGAGGGAGAACATCGATAAGGGAGGAAAAATAGTTAGTAACCATACTGGACAAATATTGTCTCCTGTCACTTTGAATCGATGCTGCAGTACCTGTCGTGTCTGCAGTCATTGCGAAATCACTCCACAACCTGGTCATAAAACCCCTCTGTCCAACGCCACTTCTGATTTTTGCCCCTCTAACACATTTTGCATGTTGCCCCCTGCAGTTTGTGTGAGAACCATCACCGCCGCTGTGTGCTGGGAATGCCTGATCAAACGGTCTACAAGAGTTGCTTGTTTGGTAGCCAATATTTGCTCAAGGTTCTCATGTGGCATGATATTTTGCAATTTCCCTTTATAGCGTGGATCCAGGAGGCAGGCCAACCAGTAATCGTCATCGGTCATCATTTTGAGAATGCGGGGGTCCCTTTTTAGGATACGCAAGGCATAATCAGCCATGTTGGCCAATGTTCCAGGTGTCAAATCAATGCTTGTGCTGGGTTGAGGAGCACTTTCAGGCAAATCCACATCACTTGTCTCCCGCAAAAAAACTGTACCTGACCTTGCACCACCAACACTTTCTATTCCCCCTGAGATGCTTCCTCCTCCCATAAATAATCATCCCCATCTTCCTCC
The DNA here is from genome assembly GCF_051348905.1 of Ranitomeya variabilis. NCBI lineage: Eukaryota > Metazoa > Chordata > Amphibia > Anura > Dendrobatidae > Ranitomeya > Ranitomeya variabilis. The sequence continues at coordinate 814,233,467 of NC_135233.1, forward strand.
TCCTCCTCCTCCTCTTCGCCCGCAACCTCGTCCCCGAGACTTCCCTGAGCGCACAATGGCTGACTGTCATCAAGGCTTCCCTCCTCCTCGGCTGCAGATGCCTGCTCCTTAATGTGCGTCAAACTTTGCATCAGCAGACGCATTAGTGGAATGCTCATGCTTATGATGGCGTCGTCCGCACTGACCGGCCGTGTGCAGTCCTCAAAACACTGAAGGACTTGACAGAGGTCTTGGAGCTTTGACCACTGCACAGCAGACAACTCCATGTCTGCCATCCAACTGCCTGCCCGTGTATGTGTATCCTCCCACAAGTACATGACAGCACGCCTCTGTTTGCACAGCCTCTGAAGCATGTGCAGTGTAGAGTTACACCTTGTTGCAACGTCGATTATTAGGCGGTGCTGGGGAAGCTTCAACGATCGCTGATGGTTCTGCATATGGCTGGAGTGTACGGGCGAATGGCGGATGTGAGAGCAAAGTCGTCGCACCTTGAGGAGCAGGGCTGGTAACCCCGGATAACTTTTCAGGAAGCACTGCACCACCAGGTTCAAGGTGTGAGCCAGGCAAGGTATGTGTTTCAGTTCTGAAAGGGCTATGGCAGCCATAAAATTCCTCCCGTTATCACTGACAACCTTGCCTGCCTCAAGATGTACACTGCCTAGCCATGACTGAGTTTCTTGCTGCAAGAACTCGGCCAGAACTTCCGCGGTGTGTCGGTTGTCGCCCAAGCACTTCATTTCCAACACAGCCTGCTGACGCTTACCACTAGCTGTTCCATAATGGGACACCTCGTGTACAACACTGGCAGCTGCGGATGGAGTGGTCGTGCGACTGCGCTCTGTGGATGAGCTTTCGCTTCGGCTGGAAGAGGAGGAGGAGGAGGGGTGGCAAACGCCTACAGCCAACTGTTTCCTAGACCGTGGGTTATGCAGAACTGTCCCACTGTGGCTGTCCCCTGTGTGTTATGACCCCAATGGCAGAGGGTCTCAAAAGTACATACCAAGTCTGCAAACATAAAAAACCAGCTCATAGGGCAGTGGTAACTGGGCTAACCGTATATCTAATCCTAGCACCACAAATAGCAGCAGCCGGGGAACGTGCCTACGTTGGTTCTAGACGTCTCGCGCCAGCCGGAGAACTAACTAACCCTAGAAGGGAAAAGATAGACCTTTCTTGCCTCCAGAGAAAAGACCCCAAAAGTTGGATACAAGCCCCCCACAAATAATAACGGTGAGGTAAGGAGAAAAGACAAACGTAAGAATGAACTAGATATTTAGCAAAGAGAGGCCCACTGACTAATAGCAGAATATAGTAAGATGACTTATACGGTCAGCAAAAACCCTATCAAAATTTCCACGCTGGATATTCAAGAACCCCCGAACCGTCTAACGGCCCGGGGGGAGAATACCAGCCCCCTAGAGCTTCCAGCAAAATCAGGAATCACATTTAGTACAAGCTGGACAGAAAATAAGAGCCATACAAATAACCAAAAAACAAGGAAGCACGACTTAGCTTAATTTTGCAAGAACCAGGACCAGCAGACAGGAGCAAACAGAAAGGATCTGATTACAACGATGCCAGGCACTGGACTGAGAATCCAGGAAGCTTATATAGCAACACCCCTGGACTAACGACCCAGGTGGGTGCCAAACTGAGAAAGACAATCCCAGAGTAATATCACCAGTGACCACAAGAGGGAGCCAAAAAAGTCTAATTCACAACAGTACCCCCCCTTTAAGGAGGGGTCACCGAACCCTCACCAAGACCACCAGGGCGATCAGGATGAGCAGCGTGAAAGGCACGAACTAAGTCGGCCGCATGCACATCAGAGGCAACCACCCAGGAATTATCCTCCTGACCATAGCCCTTCCACTTGACCAGATACTGAAGCCTCCGCCTGGAGAGACGAGAATCCAAGATCTTCTCCACCACGTACTCCAACTCGCCCTCAACCAAGACCGGAGCAGGAGGCTCAACAGAAGGAACCACAGGTACAACGTACCGCCGCAACAAAGACCTATGGAACACGTTGTGAATGGCAAACGACACCGGAAGATCCAAGCGAAAGGACACAGGATTAAGGATTTCCAATATCTTGTAAGGACCGATGAAGCGAGGCTTAAATTTAGGAGAGGAGACCTTCATAGGAACAAATCGAGAAGACAGCCATACCAAATCCCCAACACGAAGTCGGGGACCCACACCGCGGCGGCGGTTGGCAAAACGCTGAGCCTTCTCCTGTGACAACTTCAAGTTGTCCACCACATGATTCCAGATCTGCTGCAACCTATCCACCACGGAATCTACCCCAGGACAGTCAGAAGGCTCCACATGTCCCGAGGAAAAACGGGGATGGAAACCAGAGTTGCAAAAAAAAGGCGAAACCAAAGTAGCGGAACTAGCCCGATTATTAAGGGCAAACTCAGCCAACGGCAAGAAGGTCACCCAATCATCCTGATCTGCAGAAACAAAACACCTCAAATAAGCCTCCAGAGTCTGATTAGTTCGCTCCGTTTGTCCATTAGTCTGAGGATGAAAGGCAGACGAAAACGACAAATCAATGCCCATCTTAGCACAAAAGGATCGCCAGAACCTGGAAACAAACTGGGATCCTCTGTCAGACACAATATTCTCAGGAATGCCGTGTAAACGAACCACATTCTGAAAGAACAAAGGAACCAGATCGGAAGAGGAAGGCAGCTTAGGCAAAGATACCAAATGGACCATCTTGGAAAAGCGATCACATACCACCCAGATGACAGACATGCCCTGAGACACCGGAAGATCTGAAATGAAATCCATGGAAATGTGTGTCCAAGGCCTCTTCGGGACAGGCAAGGGCAAGAGCAACCCGCTGGCACGAGAACAGCAAGGCTTAGCTCGAGCACAAGTCCCACAGGACTGCACAAATGACCGCACATCCCGTGACAAGGAAGGCCACCAAAAGGACCTAGCCACCAGATCTCTGGTGCCAAAAATTCCCGGATGCCCTGCCAACACCGAGGAATGAACCTCGGAAATGACTCTGCTGGTCCACTTATCAGGAACAAACAGTCTGTCAGGTGGACAACGGTCAGGTCTACCAGCCTGAAATCTCTGCAACACACGTCGCAAATCCGGAGAAATGGCTGACAAGATAACTCCCTCTTTAAGAATACCAACTGGTTCTACGACTCCAGGAGAGTCAGGCACAAAGCTCCTTGAAAGAGCATCAGCCTTCCCATTCTTTGAACCTGGTAAATACGAGACCACAAAGTCAAAACGGGAGAAAAACAATGACCAGCGGGCCTGTCTAGGATTCAGGCGTTTAGCAGACTCGAGATACATCAGATTTTTGTGATCAGTCAAGACCACCACACGATGCTTAGCACCCTCGAGCCAATGACGCCACTCCTCAAATGCCCACTTCATGGCCAACAACTCCCGATTGCCAACATCATAATTCCGCTCAGCAGGCGAAAACTTCCTAGAGAAAAAGGCACATGGTCTCATTACAGAGCAACCAGGGCCTCTCTGCGACAAAACGGCCCCTGCCCCAATCTCAGAAGCATCCACTTCAACCTGAAAGGCAGTGAGACATCAGGCTGGCACAAAACAGGCGCCGAAGTAAACCGGCGCTTCAACTCTTGGAAAGCTTCCACGGCTGCAGGAGCCCAGTTAGCAACATCAGAACCTTTCTTGGTCATATCCGTTAAAGGTTTAACAACGCTAGAAAAATTAGCGATAAAACGACGGTAGAAGTTAGCAAAACCCAAGAACTTCTGAAGACTTTTAACTGACGTGGGCTGAGTCCAATCATGAATAGCTCGGACCTTGACTGGGTCCATCTCCACCGCAGAAGGGGAAAAAATAAACCCCAAAAAGGGAACCTTCTGTACTCCAAAGAGACACTTTGAGCCCTTAACAAACAAAGCATGCTCACGCAAAACCTGAAATACCATCCTGACCTGCTCTACATGCGAGTCCCAATCATCAGAAAAAACCAGAATATCATCCAGATAAACAATCATAAATTTATCCAGATACTTCCGGAAAATATCATGCATAAAGGACTGAAACACTGAAGGAGCATTAGAGAGCCCAAAAGGCATCACCAAGTACTCAAAATGACCTTCGGGCGTATTAAATGCAGTTTTCCATTCATCTCCCTGCTTAATGCGCACAAGGTTGTACGCACCACGAAGATCTATCTTGGTGAACCACTTGGCACCTTTAATCCGGGCAAACAAGTCCGACAACAGAGGCAAAGGATACTGAAATTTAACAGTGATTTTATTCAGGAGCCGATAGTCAATACAAGGTCTCAAAGATCCGTCCTTCTTGGCCACAAAAAAGAATCCCGCACCAAGAGGGGAAGAGGATGGACGGATATGCCCCTTCTCCAGAGACTCCTTGATATACGAACGCATTGCGGTATGCTCAGGTACAGACAGATTAAATAGTCTTCCCTTAGGAAATTTACTACCTGGAATCAAATCTATGGCGCAGTCACAGTCCCTATGAGGAGGCAGAGCACTGGACCTGGACTCGCTGAATACATCCTGATAATCAGACAAATACTCAGGAACTTCCGAAGGAGTAGAGGAAGCAATAGACACCGGCGGGGAATCACCATGAATTCCCTGACAGCCCCAACTTGACACAGACATTGCCTTCCAATCCAAGACTGGATTATGGGTCTGTAACCATGGCAGACCCAAAACGACCAAATCATGCATTTTATGCAGAACAAGAAAACGAATCACCTCCCGATGTTCAGGAGTCATGCACATGGTTACCTGTGTCCAAAACTGCGGTTTATTTTCCGCCAATGGCGTAGCATCAATACCTCTAAGAGGGATAGGATTTACCAAAGGCTCAAGAACAAAACCACAGCGCTTGGCAAATGACAGATCCATAAGACTCAGGGCAGCACCTGAATCCACAAACGCCATAACAGGGTAGGAAGACAATGAGCAAATTAAAGTCACAGACAAAATAAATTTAGGTTGCAAATTACCAATGGCGACAGGGCTAACAACCCTTGTTAGGCGTTTAGAGCATGCTGATATAACATGTGTAGAATCACCACAGTAAAAACACAACCCATTCTGACGTCTATGATTTTTCCGTTCATTTCTAGTCTGAATTCTATCACATTGCATTAAATCAGGTGTTTGTTCAGACAACACCACCAGAGGATTAGCAGTTTTGCGCTCCCGCAAACGCCGGTCAATTTGAATAGCCAGCGCCATGGAATCATTCAGACTTGTAGGAATGGAGAAACCCAACATCACATTCTTAATGGCTTCAGAAAGGCCATTTCTGAAATTTGCGGCCAGAGCACACTCATTCCACTGAGTAAGCACGGACCATTTCCGAAATTTTTGGCAATACACTTCAGCTTCATCCTGGCCCTGAGAAATAGCCAGCAAGGCTTTTTCTGCCTGAATTTCAAGATTGGGTTCCTCGTAAAGCAATCCGAGCGCCAGAAAAAACGCATCAATATTTGCCAATGCCGGATCTCCTGGCGCTAGCGAGAAGGCCCAATCCTGAGGGTCGCCCCGTAAGAAAGAGATAACAATTTTAACTTGCTGAGCTGAGTCTCCAGATGAACGGGGTCTCAGAGATAGAAACAATTTACAATTATTCCTGAAATTCCTAAACTTGAATCGGTCTCCAGAGAACAGTTCAGGAATAGGTATTTTAGGTTCAGACATTGGACTACTGGTAACAAAATCTTGTATGCCCTGCACACGAGCAGCAAGCTGATCCACACTTGTAATCAAGGTCTGGACATTCATGTCTGCAGCAAGCACAAGTCACTCAGAGGTAAAGGGGAGGAACAAAGAGAGGAAAAAAAAAAAACCTCAGAATTTCCTTTCTTATTATCCCACTTCTGCAATGCATTAAACATTCAACTTTGGCCTGGCATACTGTTATGACCCCAATGGCAGAGGGTCTCAAAAGTACATACCAAGTCTGCAAACATAAAAAACCAGCTCATAGGGCAGTGGTAACTGGGCTAACCGTATATCTAATCCTAGCACCACAAATAGCAGCAGCCGGGGAATGTGCCTACGTTGGTTCTAGACGTCTCGCGCCAGCCGGAGAACTAACTAACCCTAGAAGGGAAAAGATAGACCTTTCTTGCCTCCAGAGAAAAGACCCCAAAAGTTGGATACAAGCCCCCCACAAATAATAACGGTGAGGTAAGGAGAAAAGACAAACGTAAGAATGAACTAGATATTTAGCAAAGAGAGGCCCACTGACTAATAGCAGAATATAGTAAGATGACTTATACGGTCAGCAAAAACCCTATCAAAATTTCCACGCTGGATATTCAAGAACCCCCGAACCGTCTAACGGCCCGGGGGGAGAATACCAGCCCCCTAGAGCTTCCAGCAAAATCAGGAATCACATTTAGTACAAGCTGGACAGAAAATAAGAGCCATACAAATAACCAAAAAACAAGGAAGCACGACTTAGCTTAATTTTGCAAGAACCAGGACCAGCAGACAGGAGCAAACAGAAAGGATCTGATTACAACGATGCCAGGCACTGGACTGAGAATCCAGGAAGCTTATATAGCAACACCCCTGGACTAACGACCCAGGTGGGTGCCAAACTGAGAAAGACAATCCCAGAGTAATATCACCAGTGACCACAAGAGGGAGCCAAAAAAGTCTAATTCACAACACCTGTGGACCCTGCATCCACCACATTAACCCAGTTTGCCGTGATGGACACGTAACGTACCTGACCATGCCTACTGGTCCATGCATCAGTTGTGAGGTGCACCTTTCTACTGACTGATTGCCTCAGTGCATGGAGAATGCGATCTTTGACATGCTGGTGGAGGGCTGGGATGGCTTTTCTCGAAAAGAAGTGTCAACTGAGTAGCTCATAGCGTGGTACTGCGTAGGCCATCAAGGCTTTGAAAGCTTCGCTTTCAACCAAGCGGTAGGGCATCATCTCTAACGATATAAGTCTAGCAATGTGGGCGTTCAAACCCTGTGTACGTGGATGAGAGGGTAAGTACTTTCTTTTCCTAATGAGAGTCTCTTGGAGGGTGAGCTGGACTGGCGAGGTGCATATGGTGGGACTTGCGGTGGTGGTGGTGGTGGACATGGCGGATTGAGAGAGGGTTGGTGATGGTATTCTCAATGTAGGCCTACATGCTGTGTTTCTTACCAATAAATTTGTGATTCCCTGACTGCTTTGCCCTAGCGACGACACCTCTACATTTGCTGCTGTTGTTGTTCTAACCGGTGTGCTTACAGTGAGGGAAGGAATGTAGCGTTGCTGACTAGCTTCATTGTGAGCGGGTGCAACAACGTTACGGGACGTTTGGTAGCTAGTTCAGGCTTGCAAGTGCATGGTGGTTAAATGTCGACGCATGCAAGTTGTATTTAAACTTTTGACATTCTGACCTCTGCTAAATGTCCTTGAGCATTTCTTACAGATCACTTTGCACTGATCATTCGGATCTTGATTAAAAAATTGCTAGACTGCACTCTTCCTACTATTGAATACCTTTTAAGGCATTGCATACTGTGCTACTTTAACCGGATGGCCACGCTGTCTGAAAAATGGCTTTGGTTTTGCCAAACTTTTTTGGCCAGAGACGGGCCTGCCAGATTAATGCAAATGTGATGTAGATGGCTGCTGCCGATCCTCCTCCTCCACTTCTAAGCTACTGCCAGCAGCACCCTCTTCCCCAATGGCTGCCAATCTGGGTCAACAACTGGGTCATCTATCACCTCCTCTTCAATCTCATGTTCAGCTATCTCTGTGTCACCGTGTAAGGTGCTATAACGTTCGTGAATGGGCACCATCGTCTCATCAGGGTCAGTTTCTGGCTCAGTACACTGCGAGGGCAATTTAGTGATGTGAGTGAATGGAACAGCATGACAATCTAGCTGTGGCTGTGCGTCAGAGCACTCCATGTCCGAATCATCTTCTAGTGGGCTGTTAACTATTTCCCTTTCTAACACAGGCACGGTATGTGTAAAGAGCTCCATGGAGTAAACTGTTGTGTCGCCTGACGCATCCTTCACTGTTGTTTTGGGGGAAGGACACAAGGAATCAACTTGTTCCTGACCGGGAGCATCCACCGACGACTGGCTACTTTTCAATTTTGAACTATCCGAAGAGGAGGCGAAAGAGCTAGAGGCAGAGTCAGCAAGGAAAGCCAAAACTTTTTCCTGCTGCTCCGGCTGTAACAGCGGTTTTCCTACTCCCAGAAAAGGTAGCGTTCGAGGCCTTGTGTAGCCGGACGATGACGCTGGCTCAACAACTCGAGACTTAGGTGCCATTTTGATTTTCCCTCTACCACCCGATGCTCCACCAGCACCACCACCATCACCATCAGCATTACCAGATGGCAATGACCACCCACGGCCACGACCTCTTCCACCAGCCTTCCTCATTCTTGTGAAAATGTAACCAAACTAACAACCGTTATATGGTACTGAAAAACAAGGTAGAAGGTGTATGTTAACTTGTTGTGAATATAAATCTCCCTTTTTATGTGTGGGTGAGTGCTGAATAAATCAGGCCCACTGTATGACAGTATAGTTTCTGTGGCACAAAATGACTGACAGAGATACCACAGACAGGACAGGCACAGATGCACAGATTTGGCAACATTATTCTCCCTTTATTTTTATTTTTTGGGGGGAGACTAGTGAATAAATCAGGCCCACTATATTACAGTATAGTTTCTGTGGCACAAAATGACTGACAGAGATACCACAGTCACGACTGGCACAGATGCACAGATTTGGCAATATTATTCTCCCTTTAGTTTTATTTTTTGGGGGGAGACTAGTGAATAAATCAGGCCCACTATATTACACTATAGTTTCTGTGGCACAAAATGACTGACAGAGATACCACAGACACGACTGGCACAGATGCGCAGATTTGGCAATATTATTCTCCCTTTATTTTTATTTTTTTGGGGGGAGACTAGTGAATAAATCAGGCCCACTATATTACACTATAGTTTCTGTGGCACAAAATGACTGACAGAGATACCACAGACACGACTGGCACAGATGCACAGATTTGGCAATATTATTCTCCCTTTATTTTTATTTTTTTTATATAGGAGACTAGTGAATAAATCAGGCCCACTATATTACAGTATAGTTTCTGTGGCACAAAATGACTGACAGAGATACCACAGACACGACTGGCACAGATGCACAGATTTGGCAATATTATTCTCCCTTTATTTTTATTTTTTTGGGGGATGCTAGTGAATAAATCAGGCCCACTATATTACAGTATAGTTTCTGTGGCACAAAATGACTGACAGAGATACCACCACAGACACGACTGGCACATATGCACAGATTTGGCAATATTATTCTCCCTTTATTTTTATTTTTTTTATATAGGAGACTAGTGAATAAATCAGGCCCACTATATTACAGTATAGTTTCTGTGGCACAAAATGACTGACAGAGATACCACAGACAGGACTGGCGCAGATGCACTGATTGACAATATTAACCCCTTCCCGACATGTGACGGTATAGTACGTCACATGTCGGGACCCCCGCTTTGATGTGCGCTCCGGCGGTGAGCGCACATCAAAGTCGCGACATGTCAGCTGTTTTTTACAGCTGACATGTGCGCGCAATAGCGGCGGGTGAAATCGCGATCACCCGCCGCTATTAACTAGTTAAATGCCGCTGTCAAGCGCAGACAGCGGCATTTAACTACCGCATCCGGCCGTGCGGCCGGATATGAGCGCATCGCCGACCCCTGTCACATGATCGGGGGTCGGCGATGCTCCTCCATTGTAACCATAGAGGTCCTTGAGACCTCTATGGTTACTGATTGCCGGTGGCTGTGAGCGCCCCCCTGTGGTCGGCGCTCACAGCACACCTGCATTTTAGCTACATAACAGCGATCTGATGATCGCTGTTATGTAGCAGAGCCGATCGGGCTGTGCCTGCTTCTAGCCTCCCATGGAGGCTATAGAAGCATGGCAAAAGTAAAAAAAAAAAGTTTTTAAAAATGTGAAAAAAATAAAAAAAACATAAAAGTTTAAATCACCCCCCTTTCGCCCCAATCAAAATAAATCAATAAAAAAAACCAAAAACCTACACATATTTGGTATCGCCGCGTTCAGAATCGCCCGATCTATCAATTAAAAAAAAGCATTAACCTGATCGCTAAATGGCGTAATGAGAAAAAAATTAGAAACGCCAGATTTACGTTTTTTTGGTCGCCACGACATTGCATTAAAATGCAATAACGGGCGATCAAAAGAACGTATCTACACCAAAATGCTATCATTAAAAATGCCAGCTCGGCACGCAAAAAATAAGCCCTCACCTGACCCCAGATCACGAAAAATGGAGACGCTACGAGTATCGGAAAATGGCGCAATTTTGTTTTGTTTTGTTTTTTGCAAAGTTTGGAATTTTTTTTCACCACTTAGGTGAAAAATAACCTAGTCATGTTAGGTGTCTATGAACTCGTAGTGACCTGGAGAATCATAATGGCAGGTCAGTTTTAGCATTTAGTGAACCTAGCAAAATAGGCAAGCAAAAAACAAGTGTGGGATTGCACTTTTTTTGCAATTTCACTGCACTTGGAATTTTTTTCCCGTTTTCTAGTACACGACATGCTAAAACCAATGATGTCGTTCAAAAGTACAACTCGTCCCGCAAAAAATAAGCCCTCACATGGCCAAATTGACGGAAAAATAAAAAAGTTATGGCTCTGGGAAGGAGGGGAGCGAAAAACGAAAACGGAAAAACGGAAAAAGCTCCGGGGGTGAAGGGGTTAATCTCCCTTTTCAGGTGTGGGACAGTGCAGAAAAATACAGGCCCACTGTTTTACACTACACAGTTTCAGGCGCAGAAAGTGGCTGGAAGATATATAAAAAAAAAATAAAAGGGACTGTACTACAATTACTATCTCCCTACAATAATCTCTGAAAAGTATGGCAGGCTGCAATAAAAAGGACTGCTGCACACAAAAAGTGTGGACAAACAAACAAGATAGCTGTGCAGAAAGGAAGGAGCAACAGGATTTGTGCTTTTAAAAAAGCAGTTGGTTTGCACAGCGGCGTACAAACAGCAATGCAGCTATCAGGGAGCCTTCTAGGGCAGCCCAATAAGCTACAGAGCTGATGAAGAGAAATCTAGCCTCCACTGTCCCTGCAAAGAAAAGGTGGTGTTGGACAGTGGAAATCGCTACAGCACAAGCGGTTTGGGGATTAATGTACTCTGCCTAATCCCTGCTTCTGACGAAGCGGCAGCAACCTCTCCCTATGCTCAGCTCGGCAGCAGTAAGATGGCGGTCGGCGTGCACGCCCCTTTATAGCCCCTGTGATGCTGCAGAGAGCAAGCCAATCACTGCCATGCCCTTCTCTAAGATGGTGGGGACCGAGAGCTATGTCATCACGCTGCCCACACTCTGCGTCCACCTTTATTGGCTGAGAAAAGGCGCTGAAAGCGTCATACGAAACGCGACTTTGGCGCGAAGATCGCCGACCGCGTGGCCGATCCCACGTTGGGATCGGGTCGGGTTTCACGAAACCCGACTTTGCCAAAATTCGGCGACTTTTGAAAATGTTCGATCCGTTTCGCTCAACCCTAGTCTTTATGTCTTTCATTATGTGTCCATTTTTAGAAAAGCGCATCATGCAGAACTTTGTCCCCTATTTTGAAAACAGACCCCATAATAATCCCTCTGGCTCCCCGTGAACTGTTTTTGATAGTAATTTTGTTTCTGTCCCTGAAATTGGAAAAGACAAACGGAATGTAAAAATAAGTATGAGCATAGCCTAAGGCTTGTATTAGATGCTGCTCAGACAGGTACGTGTAGTGCACCATGGCAGATTACAGCCTATTGGTCACACACATACTATTACATCCAGTGGGCTGCCCAGCACTAGGTATCTGCATCCGTAAAGTACAAACGCCAACACTACAGGGCCCATGCATCCAGCCATGATGAAAAGACACGAGGTATTAGTAGATCTCTGGTCAACATATGCAAGCTCTGGCCAAATACCACCCATGGGTTAGATGGTACCTTAAAAGGGTTGTTCTTCCCTTTCTATCCCGGCTGCAGTTTGTCATAAAATAACAAACCAAGCTGTACTCACCTTCCACGGGTCTGACATTGGCTTTCGGCCCTGCTGTCACATCGAAAATCTGGCATCCAATGATGACTATGAAGGCGGTGTTCTATCTACATTGGCAGAACCGCTGAGCTCAGTCAAGGTGACTTCAATGCCATAGCCAATGCCAGACTCCCAGAGCATTGGCGGAGGAAGACTCACCGATGGACTCAGGGAAGGGGAGTTAACAAGTTGCAGCCATGGTAGAAACTTAGTTGAAAGGCAACAACCCCTTTAAGTTGTTCACCAACACTGAAAATGGCTGTGATTGGAAAAATTGTCTTCTCATATTGCACGGGAGTCTGCTGAGATAAGGAAGGCCCTCCAGAAGAGTGGTAGATCTGTCAAATAGCAGATATTCAGTCATTGACCGCTCCTGCTGGCCCCATTAGGCCACGTGCACATGTTGAGTATATGGTGAGTTTTTTACCTCAGTATTTGTAAGCTAAAACCAGGAGTGGAAAAGCATAAAAGAAACACGTCACCACTTCTGTATTTATCACCTCTCCTGGTTTTGGCTTACAGATACTGAGGTAAAATACTGACCATTTTAAATACTGAATGTGTGCCCATGGCCTAACACACTCTAGGTGCTTCTATCACTGAGGGTCCACTGACCCGTCACTGTCTTCCGTAGCCCTGAGGCTGTCCCTAACTATGGGTGTTTTGAAGGGACGTTTTCTATATTATGCCTGAAATAAGTCATTTTGGTGAGGCCTCATATTTTATAACACTCGTTATGGATGGACAACCCCTTTTTAAATGGTTAAGGCTACTATGAGCTGAAATGCGTTGGTCTTTATTCACACTGGCTAGAACAGCAGATTACTATGATTTTATATTGATATTTCTAAAAATTCTGGATTTTATGCTATGTACCTGCTACCAGAGCAAAGTACTGCAGTGCGCAGGCGCCGGGCCTCTCTGACCTTTCCGGCGCCTGCGCACTGCAGTACTTTGCTCTGCCCTCAACAGGGCAGACAAAGTACGCCTGTGCAGGAGCCGTGGCAAGAAGACAAGAAGAGGACGTCATCGTTTGAAGATGGGAGGCGCCAGACCCAGACCGCGACACCCACCGGACCGGACCTGTTATGATCCCAATGGCAAGGGACCTCAAAGATTACAGCAAAGTCTGCAAAACATAAATACCAGCTCATAGGGAAGTGGTAACTAGGCTGACCATATACAGTGGGGCAAAAAAGTATTTAGTCAGTCAGCAATAGTGCAAGTTCCACCACTTAAAAAGATGAGAGGCGTCTGTAATTTACATCATAGGTAGACCTCAACTATGGGAGACAAACTGAGAAAAAAAAATACAGAAAATCACATTGTCTGTTTTTTTATCATTTTATTTGCATATTCTGGTGGAAAATAAGTATTTGGTCAGAAACAAACAATCAAGATTTCTGGCTCTCACAGACCTGTAACTTCTTCTTTAAGAGTCTTCTCTTTCCTCCACTCATTACCTGTAGTAATGGCACCTGTTTAAACTTGTTATCAGTATAAAAAGACACCTGTGCACACCCTCAAACAGTCTGACTCCAAACTCCACTATGGTGAAGACGAAAGAGCTGTCAAAGGACACCAGAAACAAGATTGTAGCCCTGCACCAGGCTGGGAAGACTGAATCTGCAATAGCCAACCAGCTTGGAGTGAAGAAATCAACAGTGGGAGCAATAATTAGAAAATGGAAGACATTCAAGACCACTGATAATCTTCCTCGATCTGGGGCTCCACGCAAAATCCCACCCCGTGGGGTCAGAATGATCACAAGAACGGTGAGCAAAAATCCCAGAACCACGCGGGGGGACCTAGTGAATGAACTGCAGAGAGCTGGGACCAATATAACAAGGCCTACCATAAGTAACACACTACGCCACCATGGACTCAGATCCTGCAGTGCCAGACGAGTCCCACTGCTTAAGCCAGTACATGTCCGGGCCCGTCTGAAGTTTGCTAGAGAGCATTTGGATGATCCAGAGGAGTTTTGGGAGAATGTCCTATGGTCTGATGAAACCAAACTGGAACTGTTTGGTAGAAACACAACTTGTGTTTGGAGGAAAAAGAATACTGAGTTGCATCCATCAAACACCATACCTACTGTAAAGCATGGTGGTGGAAACATCATGCTTTGGGGCTGTTTCTCTGCAAAGGGGCCAGGACGACTGATCCAGGTACATGAAAGAATGAATGGGGCCATGTATCGTGAGATTTTGAGTGTAAACCTCCTTCCATCAGCAAGGGCATTGAAGATGAAACCTGGCTGGGTCTTTCAACATGACAATGATCCAAAGCACACCGCCAGGGCAACGAAGGAGTGGCTTCGTAAGAAGCATTTCAAGGTCCTGGAGTGGCCTAGCCAGTCTCCAGATCTCAACCCTATAGAAAACCTTTGGAGGGAGTTGAAAGTCCGTGTTGCCAAGCGAAAAGCCAAAAACATCACTGCTCTAGAGGAGATCTGCATGGAGGAATGGGCCAACATACCAACAACAGTGTGTGGCAACCTTGTGAAGACTTACAGAAAACGTTTGACCTCTGTCATTGCCAACAAAGGATGTATTACAAAGTATTGAGATGAAATTTTGTTTCTGACCAAATACTTATTTTCCACCAGAATATGCAAATAAAATGATAAAAAAACAGACAATGTGATTTTCTGTATTTTTTTTTCTCAGTTTGTCTCCCATAGTTGAGGTCTACCTATGATGTAAATTACAGACGCCTCTCATCTTTTTAAGTGGTGGAACTTGCACTATTGCTGACTGACTAAATACTTTTTTGCCCCACTGTACCTGATCCTAGCGCAAACACTAACAGCAGCCGGGGAACGTGCCTACGTTGATTCTAGACGTCTCGCGCCAGCCGGAGAACTAACTACCCCTATCAGGGAAAATAAGACCTCTCTTGCCTCCAGAGAAAAGACCCCAAAGTAATACAAGCCCCCAACAAATAATAACGGTGAGGTAAGAAGAAAAGACAAACGTAAGAATGAACTAGATTTAGCAAAGAGAGGCCCACTGACTAATAGCAGAATATAGTAAGAAGACTTATATGGTCAGCAAAAAAAACCCTGCAAAATATCCACGCTGAATATCCAAGAACCCCCAAACCGACTGACGGTGTGGGGGGAGAATATCAGCCCCCTTAGAGCTTCCAGCAATAACAGGAATCACATATTGTACAAGCTGGACAAAAAATATGAACAATGCAAATGATCAAGAGTACGAAAGCAGGACTTAGCTTATCTTGCAAAGAACCAGGACCTGAAGACAGGAGCAAACAGAAGAGAACTGATTACAACGAAGCCAGGCACTGGACTGAGAATCCAGGAAGTTTAAATAGCAACACCCCAGGCCTAACGAAGCAGGTGAGCACAAACCTGGTAAAAGACAATCCAAGTGCCAAACCACTAGTGACCACAAGAGGGAGCCAAAAGGTATAGTTCACAACAGTACCCCCCCTTTAAGGAGGGGTCACCGAACCCTCACCAAGACCACCAGGGCGACCAGGATGAGCAGCGTGGAAGGCACGAACCAAATCGGCCGCATGAGCATCAGAGGCGGCCACCCAGGAATTATCCTCCTGACCATAGCCCTTCCATTTGACCAAATACTGGAGCCTCCGTCTAGAGAGACGAGAATCCAAGATCTTCTCCACCACGTACTCCAACTCGCCCTCAACCAACACCGGAGCAGGAGGCTCAACAGCAGGAAACACAGGCACAACGTACCACCGTAACAAAGACCTATGGAACACGTTGTGAATGGCAAACGACACCGGAAGATCCAAACGAAAAGAAACTGGGTTAAGAACTTCCAAAATTTTATAAGGACCAATAAAGCGAGGCTTAAACTTAGGAGAGGAAACCTTCAGAGGGACATACCGAGAAGACAACCAAACCAAATCCCCAACACGAAGTCGGGGGCCCACACCGCGGCGGCGGTTGGCAAAACGCTGAGCCTTCTCCTGTGACAACTTCAAGTTGTCCACCACATGATTCCAAATCCGCTGCAACCTATCCACCACGGAATCCACCCCAGGACAGTCAGAAGACTCAACATGACCCGAGGAGAAACGAGGATGAAAACCAGAGTTGCAGAAGAATGGCGAAACCAAAGTAGCGGAACTAGCCCGATTATTAAGGGCAAACAAAACATCTCAAATAAGCCTTAACATTCTTCGAACCAGGCAGGTATGAGACCACAAAGTCAAAACGAGAGAAAAACAATGACCAACGAGCCTGTCTAGGATTCAGGCGCTTAGCAGACTCGAGATACATCAGATTTTTGTGATCAGTCAAGACCACCACACGATGCTTAGCACCCTCGAGCCAATGACGCCACTCCTCAAATGCCCACTTCATGGCCAACAACTCCTGATTACCAACATCATAGTTCCGCTCAGCAGGTGAAAACTTCCTAGAGAAAAAGGCACATGGTCTCATCACAGAACAACCAGAGCCTCTCTGCGACAAAACAGCCCCAGCACCGATCTCAGAAGCATCCACTTCAACCTGAAAGGGAAGTGAGACATCAGGCTGGCACAAAACAGGCGCCGAAGTAAACCGGCGCTTCAGCTCCTGGAAGGCCTCCACGGCTGCAGGAGTCCAATTAGCCACATCAGAACCTTTCTTGGTCATATCCGTCAAAGGTTTAACAACGCTAGAAAAATTAGCGATAAAGCGACGGTAGAAATTAGCGAACCCCAAGAACTTCTGAAGACTCTTAACAGACGAGGGCTGAGTCCAATCATGAATAGCTCGGACCTTGACTGGGTCCATCTCCACGGCAGAAGGGGAGAAAATAAAACCCAAAAAGGAAACCTTCTGCACTCCAAAGAGACACTTTGAGCCCTTCACAAACAAAGTGTTATCACGCAAAACCTGAAACACCATCCTGACCTGCTTTACATGAGAATCCCAATCATCCGAGAAAACTAGAATATCATCAAGATACACAATCAAAAATTTATCCAGATACTTCCGGAAGATATCATGCATAAAGGACTGAAACACTGAAGGGGCATTAGAGAGCCCAAAGGGCATCACCAAGTATTCAAAATGACCTTCGGGCGTATTGAATGCAGTTTTCCATTCATCTCCCTGCCTAATGCGCACAAGGTTGTACGCACCACGAAGATCTATCTTGGTGAACCACTTGGCGCTCTTAATCCGAGCAAACAAGTCTGACAATAGCGGCAACGGATACTGAAACTTAACAGTGATTTTATTCAGAAGCCGATAGTCTATACAAGGTCTCAAAGACCCATCTTTCTTGGCCACAAAAAAGAATCCCGCACCGAGAGGGGAAGAGGATGGACGAATATGCCCCTTCTCCAAAGACTCCTTGACATAAGAACGCATCGCGGCATGCTCGGGTACAGACAAATTAAATAATCGTCCCTTAGGAAATTTACTGCCAGGAATCAAATCTATAGCGCAGTCACAGTCCCTATGAGGAGGAAGAGCACTGGACCTGGACTCACTGAATACATCCTGATAGTCACACAAATACTCAGGAACTTCTGAAGGAGTAGAAGTAGCAATAGACACCGGCGAAGAATCGCAATGAATTCCCTGACTACCCCAACTTGAGACAGACATAGCCTTCCAATCCAAAACAGGATTATGGGTCTGTAACCATGGCAGACCTAAAACGACCAAATCATTCATTTTATGCAGAACAAGAAAACGAATCACCTCCCGATGTTCAGGAGTCATGCACATGGTCACTTGTGTCCCATACTGCGGTTTATTTTCCGCCAGTGGCGTAGCATCAATTCCTCTGAGAGGAATCGGAACCTTTAAAGGCTCCAGGACAAAACCGCAGCGCTTGGCAAACGACAAGTCCATAAGACTCAGGGCAGCACCTGAATCCACAAATGCCATAACAGGGTAGGAAGAAAATGAACAAATTAAAGTCACAGACAAAATAAATTTAGGCTGCAAATTACCAATGGTGACAGGACTGACAACCTTGGTTAGGCGTTTAGAGCATGCTGATATAACATGTGTAGAATCACCACAGTAAAAACACAGCCCATTCTGACGTCTATGATTTTGTCGTTCGGTTCTAGTCAGGATTCTATCGCATTGCATTGAGACAGGTGTCTGTTCAGACAACACCGCCAGAGGTTTAGCGGATTTGCGCTCCCGCAAACGCCGATCAATCTGAATAGCCAGCGCCATAGAATCATTCAGACTTGTAGGAATTGTAAAACCCACCATCACATTCTTAATGGCTTCAGAAAGGCCATTTCTGAAATTTGCGGCCAGAGCACATTCATTCCATCGAGTAAGCACGGACCATTTCCGAAATTTTTGGCAGTACACCTCAGCTTCATCCTGGCCCTGAGAGATGGCCAGTAGAGCTTTTTCTGCCTGAATTTCAAGATTAGGCTCCTCATAAAGCAATCCGAGCGCCAGAAAAAACGCATCAACATCCGCCAATGCAGGATCTCCTGGCGCTAACGAGAAAGCCCAATCCTGAGGGTCGCCACGCAAGAAGGAGATAATAATTTTAACTTGCTGAGCTGAATCTCCAGACGAACGAGGTTTCAAAGATAGAAACAATTTACAATTATTCCTAAAATTCCTAAATTTAAATCGATCTCCAGAGAACAGCTCAGGAATAGGTATCTTAGGCTCTGACATAGGACTGCTAACAACAAAATCCTGAATGCCCTGCACACGTGCAGCAAGCTGATCCACACTAGTAATCAAGGTCTGAACATTCATGTCTGCAGCAAAGCTTCAAGCCACTCAGAGATAAAGGGGAGGAAGAAAAAAAAAAAACCTCAGAACTTCTTTTCTTTTAATCCCACTTCAGCAATGCATTAACTATTTATAGGCCTGGCTTACTGTTATGATCCCAATGGCAGGGGACCTCAAAGATTACAGCAAAGTCTGCAAAACATAAATACCAGCTCATAGGGAAGTGGTAACTAGGCTGACCATATACCTGATCCTAGCGCAAACACTAACAGCAGCCGGGGAATGTGCCTACGTTGATTCTAGACGTCTCGCGCCAGCCGGAGAACTAACCACCCCTATCAGGGAAAATAAGACCTCTCTTGCCTCCAGAGAAAAGACCCCAAAGTAATACAAGCCCCCAACAAATAATAACGGTGAGGTAAGAAGAAAAGACAAACGTAAGAATGAACTAGATTTAGCAAAGAGAAGCCCACTGACTAATAGCAGAATATAGTAAGAAGACTTATATGGTCAGCAAAAAAAACCCTGCAAAATATCCACGCTGAATATCCAAGAACCCCCAAACCGACTGACGGTGTGGGGGGAGAATATCAGCCCCCCTAGAGCTTCCAGCAATAACAGGAATCACATATTGTACAAGCTGGACAAAAAATATGAACAATGCAAATGATCAAGAGTACGAAAGCAGGACTTAGCTTATCTTGCAAAGAACCAGGACCTGAAGACAGGAGCAAACAGAAGAGAACTGATTACAACGAAGCCAGGCACTGGACTGAGAATCCAGGAAGTTTAAATAGCAACACCCCAGGCCTAACGAAGCAGGTGAGCACAAACCTGGTAAAAGACAATCCAAGTGCCAAACCACTAGTGACCACAAGAGGGAGCCAAAAGGTATAGTTCACAACACGGACCGCAGCGGGACCGCCCCTGGGTGAGTATAATATAACCTGTTTTTCTTACCTTTCAGGTGACATCGGGGGCTTATCTACAGCATTACAGAATGCTGTAGATAAGCCCCTGATGTCAGCGACCTTAGCTCATATACGATTTTTGGGGTGACAGATTCCCTTTAAGCAATGTTAATCGATGACATTCCTGAAGTGTTGTGCACATGATTCATAAATTTCCACCCTTATTCGCAGCATTTTATTTTCCACAGCATATCTATTCTTTTTGCATTTCTGCACCCATTGACTTCCATTGAGTCCGTCAAATCCGCAACAAAAACGCAGGTGTAAAAAGGTTTGCAGATTTGCTGCCAAAAACGCTGCAGAATTGTCACAGGGAAATAATGTCAGAAGGAGGAAGAGTGTGTGGGTGGAGAATATGTGCGTGTGTCTGTGGGTGTCTGTGTGTGTGTCTGTCTGCAAGTGTCTGTGCGTCTGTCTGTGTGTGTCTGTCTGCGGGTGTGTGTGGTGTCTGTCTGTGGGAGTTTGTCTGTGCATCTGTCTGCGGGTGTCTGTGTATGTCTGATCAGCTCCAGTTCTCTCACTTACGGCACCGATGCGTGGGAAAGTTCTCACGCAGCGGTGCCGTAAGTGAGAGGTTTGGAGCTGATGAACTCTGGTGAACTCTCATGGCAGCGCAGTGATACACTGCAGGAGCGATTACCTCCTGTCAGTGTATCGCCTTCGGCCGGGTAGGGCAGTCACATTCCCAATGTGACTGTTCTACACGTGAGATCGCCGAGTTACACTCGATATTAAATGGACTACGTCGGACAGGATAGTATTATATGTTGATTTATTATTTTATTTTTGTTGCAGGAGATGAGGGTGTCGGGGAATAGGTGTTTGTAAGTAGGGTAAATTTAGATTCAATAAAGGAGTCTGTGTCATTATCTACTATATAATTGTCTAAGGGTCACTTCCGTCTGTCCTTCTGTCTGTAACGGTTATTCGTTCGCTGATTGGTCTCGCCAGCTGCCTGTCATGGCTGCCGCGACCAATCAGCGACGCGCACAGTCCGGAAGAAAATGGCCGCTCCTTACTTCCTGCACTCACTGCCCGGCGCCCGCATACTCCCCTCCGCTCACCGCTCACACAGGGTTAATGCAAGCGGTAACGGACCGCGTTATGCCGCGGGTAACGCACTCCGTTACCGCTGCTATTAACCTTGTGTGACCAAGTTTTTTACTATTGAAGCAGCCTATGCAGCGCCAATAGTAAAAGCATCTAATCTTAAAAATAATAAAAAAAATTAAAAAACGATTATATACTCACCTACGCCGCCTTTCCCGCTCCTCGCGATGCAACCGGCACGTTCTGGTGGCACAGATGGTCTGGCAGAAGGACCTGCCATGAGATCATGGTCATGTGACCGCGACTTTATCACAAGTCCTGCGCGGAAAGGACCTGCCGTGACATCACGGTCATGTGACCGCTACACGGTCATGTGACCGCGACGTCATGACAGGTCCTGCACAACAAGGAACTGCCGTGACGTCACGGTCATGTGACCGCGTCACGGTCACGTGACCGCGACGTCATCACACCCTGGGACCAGAAGATGCCGCCTGCACCCCACACAGGCGACAGAGCTACAACGCGCCTGCGTAAGGTGAGTATATGTTTATTTTTTATTTTTTTAACCTGTGTCATACGTGGTTGGGCAATATACTACATAGCTGGGCAATATACTACATGGGCTGTGCAATATACTACGTGGCTCTGTGCTGTATACTACGTCACTGGGCAATATACTACATCACTGGGCAATATACTACGTGACTGGGCAATATACTATGTGGCTCTGCTGTATACTACGTCACTGGGCAATATACAATGTAACTAGGCAATATACTACGTGGCTGGGCAATATACTACATGGCTGGGCAATATACTACATCGCTGGGCAATATACTACGTGGCTGGGCAATATACTACGTGGCTGGGCAATATACTACGTGACTGGGCAATATACTACGTCACTGGCAATATACTACGTAGCTGGGCAATATACTACGTGGCTGGGCAATATACTACGTGGCTGGGCAATATACTACGTGGACATACATATTCTAGAATACCCGATGCGTTAGTTTCAAATAAAGGGCTTTATTCTGGCTGTGTGTTTATTTACCATGTACCTATAGGTTTAGTAATGGATATGTGTCTTATAGACGCCTCTCCATTACTAAGCCGTGGGCTTGATGTCACCTGACAATACAAAGGTGACATCAACCTCACAAATATGAATTCCACTTGCCACCACTACAGGAAAGTGAGAAGAGCGAGGCTAAGTGACAGAACTGGTGCATCCAAAAGATGCGCTATTTCTGGGGCAACTGAGAACTGATGTTTTGAGCCTGGGGGATGCCAATATCCATGGCCCCTTCCCAGGCTATTATTATCAGCCTGCAGCTGTCTGCTTAGCCTTTGCTGGTTCAATTTTATAGGTGGGCCCCATGTCAATTTTTTTCTAGGCTTCCCCTGTAAAATAGGTAGTAAAAGCTAAGCAAACGGCTGTGAGCTGCTATTAATAGCCAGGGAACCTTTATGGCTATTGGCTCCTTCCCAGAATATTAACATCAGCCCTCAGCCATCGACTTTCCCGTATTATGTTAATGCTCCTACATAGGCTGGTGTGTGTGTGTGTGTGTGTGTGTGTCTTTATTTAATATTAATGAGGGTACTGGTTTAAGAGGTTGAACAAGGAAATTACATCATATTTTTAATAATATATCTTTATTTAGCTCTATTGATTTACAAAAAACGCATGAAAATCCGCATAAAAAAAACACATAAAAAATGCATCAAAAACGCATAAAATCTGCATAAAAACGTGCAGAATTTCCACTGTGTTTTCTGCCAAGAGATGCAGAAACCGTGCTGAAATTTCTCCAAGCAAATCTGCAACGTGCGTACATAGCCTTACAGCAATATTGGAATTCCTCAATCGACGTGTGCTGATGCATAGTGTACGTCAATGTTTGGATGTGGGCCCATAGCATATTTGTACACCTGTACATTAATTTAATACTAAAGTTGTTTCTTTTTTGTAGGACAAATGGAATGTATGACCTCAGGTGTGAACATAGCAGTAGTTTGCTGTATGTAAAGGGTTAATGTGGAACATAACTGCTCTGGGCTGAGAAGTGGATATGACTGTATCCAATCTAGGCAATGTTTTGCACAGGAAGTCCATTGGCAGCTGCCTCTGTGCATGTTTGCTAAAATGTTTCTTTCTGTTCACTTCTGTGCTGAAAGCTACTTTTGGAGCCATTGTTGCAAATCTAGTGAAAAATAAAGACGAAAATGGTGAATGTTTGTAATAGTTTTGCCATTTTACTATGTAAAATGGTGCAAAAAGCATTAACTAGTTTTATGCATGCCACTCTTAGGCTGTGTGCACACGTTGCAGATTTGGGTGCAGAATTTTCTGCACAAAATCTGCATCTCCTGGCAGAAAATGCAGCTGCGTTTTTGATGCTTTTTTTGCACGTTTTTATGCATTTTTTAATGTGTTTTTGTATGCGTTTTAGAAAGCTAAATAAAGATGTATTATTGAACAAAAAAAAAGATTTGTGATGTCATTATTGTCCAACCTCCTCTTTTACATTTGTCCAACCCACACTCCATTACACACACAGATAGACAGATAGATAGACAGACAGACACACAGACAGATAGATAGATAGATAGATAGATAGATAGATAGATAGATAGATAGATAGATAGATAGATGGAATGAGATGGATAGATAGATCTATATATAGATAGATCTATAGATGCATACATCTATCTATTCATGTATCTATCTATTGATATATCTGGATAGATATATCTATGGATAGATGTATGGATAGTGTAGGGTATGTGTCCACGTTCAGGATTACATCTGGATTAGCTGCGGATTGGATGCTGCGTACAACCATACCTCCCAACTTTTGAAGATGGGAAAGAGGGACAAAGTTTGCAAATTTTAGGCCACGCCTCTGACCACACCCATTCATAATTAGTCACACCCATATCCACGTCCCAACCACACCCATTTTGCACTGCTGATCACACTGTTTCATATACAATAATTATAAACAAAAAAATATGGCCACACAGTGCCCCATACTGTATAATGGCCACACATGATGCTCCATACTGTATGATGACCACACATGATGCTCCATACTGTATAATGACCGCACATGATGCTCCATACTGTATAATGACCGCACATGATGCTGCATACTGTATAATGACCCCACATGATGCTCAATACTGTATAATGACCGCACATGATGCTCCATACTGTATAATGGCCACAAATGATGCTCCATACTGTATAATGGCCCCACATGATTCTCCATACTGTATAATGACCGCACATGATGCTCCATACTGTATAATGACTGCACATGATGCTCCATACTGTATAATGACCGCACATGATGCTCCATACTGTATAATGACTGCACATGATGCTCCATACTGTATAATGACCGCACATGATGCTCCATACTGTATACCGGCTGCACATGATGCTCCATACTGTATACTGGCTGCACATGATGCTCCATACTGTATAATGACTGCACATGATGCTCCATACTGTATAATGGCTGCACATGATGCTCCATACTGTATACTGGCTGCACATGATGCTCCATACTGTATAATGGCCACACAGTTCTCCATACTGTATAATGATCCCACGTGATGCTTAATACTGCATAATGACCCCCCCCTGTATGCATGGCTCATATTCCCCCCTCCTATATGCATGGCTCATCTCTCCACCTGCTCCCCCACGCTCCCATCTTGAATGGCGTGGCTTACCGTCCTCCTTCATCCCCCCTACCCTGTCCCCCGTCCCTCATACTTACCTGTTCCTCACCGCGCGGCCATCCCTCTCGCTCTGTCCCGACTTCCGGCTCAGCAGCACCTTCTTCCTGGGTGAGCGGTCAGGTGATACCTCATTAAGGTCATGAATATGCGCATATTCATGACCTATAATGAGCAGTACCATGTGACCGCTCATTCAGGAGCGCTGCAGAAGCCGAGACCATCGCTGTAGCAGGGTGAGTATCGTCTTCAAGGAGGGTGGGAGGCGGCCGGGGGGGGCGAGGTCGGTCGGGAGGTGACCCAGCTTTTATTAAAAAAAAAAACAGCCACAAACCTTGCTCAGGTGCCGCTCCCTGCATTGTCCCCGCCCTAGGCACGTAATGCGGGACAACTAATGTCCCTCCCGGGATCGCGGGGCTGACTGTCAAAATCAGGACAGTCCCGCGGGATCCGGGACGGTTGGGAGGTATGGTACAACCTCAGCGTTCAACCCTCAGCGTCCAGACGTTACCGCATAGTGGAGGGGATTTTATGAAATCCTGTCTCCACTATGCATGCGAACACGCATCCGGCGGCCCTGTGTTAACGGACATGTGGCGTGTCTTTTTAGAACGCAGCATGTCTGTTTACCTTGCGGCGACGCTCCGTCGCCAGAATTAAATCACGGGGTCCTATGTATGGGGTGCGGAGATTCCGGATGTGTGCAATGAACACATCCGGATTTACCGCGCATACAAAAGGGGGCGGCGCGAGTTTTCGCCTGTGGACACATACCCTATAGATATATGGATAGATATATCTATGTATCTATAAATATATCTATAAATATATCTATAGATAGATTATCCATAGATATATAATAGCAGGGCCGAAGTTTATTAATGAACTTTTAATTTTTTTTTAAAAAAGGGAAAAAAATGGCTTGGGCTCCCGCGCAATTTTCTGCACCAGAGAGGATAAGCTCGATGGTCGGGGGCCAATATTTGCAGCCTGGGAAGGGGGTAATACCCATGGCCCCTTCCAAGGCTATGAATGTCAGCCTGCAGCTGTCTGCGTAGCCTTTACTGGCTATTAAAATAGGGGGACCCCCCCAAAAAATGACGTGGGGTCCCCCCACATTTTATAGCCAGAAAGGTTACACAGACAGCTGCGGGCTGATATTCATAGCCTAGAGAGGGGCCTTGGATATTTGCCCCCCCCCTGGCTACAAATACCAGCCCCCAGCGGTCCCAGAAATAGCGCATCTGTAAGATGTGCCAATTCCAGCTGTAGCGGTGGGATATGGGGTAATAAGGGGTTAATGTCACCTTGCTAATGTAAGGTGACATTAAGCCCTGTTAATAATGGAGAGGCGTCAATAAGACGCCTATCCATTATTAATCCTATAGTAGTGAAAGAGTTAAAAAAATAAATAAAGACACAGTCAGAAAAAAGTATTTTAATATTCTTAATTTCACCATACTTACAATACTCGATCACCTGCAAAAAAATTAAAAATAATAAACCAACCGTATACTCACTTTCCGCCGTAGTCCAATTAATAACGAGTGTCCCACGACGATCTCCCCAATAGAACAGTGACATTGGGTGATGTCACCGCTCTATAGGGCCTCCAGTGTTGTGAACTCTGTTTTTGGGCTCCCTCTTGTGGTCACAAGTGGTACTGTGTGAGTGCTGTCTTTGGGCTCCCTCTGGTGGCTCTTTGTGTCATTCTGCAGGTCTGAGGCTGGATCAGCTGTCTCGTTATCTGTTAGCTGGTTTCCTATTTAGCTCACCTGGACTATCAGTTGTTGCCTGCTGTCGATGTATTCAGTGCTATTTTGATCTTTCCTGAATTCCTTCGTTATCAGTCTCGTCAAGAGAAGCTAAGTTTCTGTTTGGTTATTTTTTGCTCATCAGTGTTCAATATGTTTCTTGGTTATTTATTTGTCCTTGTCCAGCTTGCTAATATGTGATTTCCTTGCTTGCTGGTAGCTCTAGGGGGCTGAGTTTCTCCCCTCACACCGTTAGTTGGTGTGGGGGTTCTTGAACTCTCAGCGTGGATATTTTGTATAGGGTTTTTTACTGACCGCACAGTTCCCTGCCTGTCTTCTGCTATCTAGTATTAGTGGGCCTCATTTGCTGAATCTGTTTTCATTTCTACGTTTTGTATTTTCCCCTTACCTCACCATTATTATTTGTTGGGGGCTTCCTATATCTTTGGGGTCATTTCTCTGAGGCAAGTGAGGTCTTACTTTCTCTATAGGGGTAGCAAGTTTCTCAGGCTGCGTCGAGACGTCCAGGAATTTAGGTACGTTCACCGGCTACCTTTAGTGTGTTTGGTTAGGATCAGGTTTTGCGGTCAGTCCAGTTACCACCTCCCTAGAGCTTGTTCTATGTTCAGTAACTTAGCTAGTCCAATCTGTGATCCTCAGCCACTAAGGATCATAACACTCCAGTGACACATTGACAGGAGACAATGGCTCCTGCAGTGCATCACTGAAGAGGTTACCTGAGTTCATTGGTCTCACTTTATGGCAAAGCTTCGTGGGAATTTTCCCACACAGCAGTGCCACGAGTGAGAGTAAGAACTATTTCTCGCAGAGGTGGAGGAATACATTGTGGAAGAATACCTTCCGTCATTGTATTGCCGGAGCCCCTGGAGAGCGGTCGCATCAGCTGATGTGGCTGCTCTCCACCAGAGATCGTCATGGGACACTCGTATTAATTGGATATCTGCGGATCAGGGAGTATATTGTTTGTTTATTATTTTAATATTTTTTACAGGTGACCAATAGTTTCGGGAATCAAGGTGATGGTGAGTATGTACTTTATGTTGCATGTACTGTATGTCTATATGTATGTACTGTATGTCTATATGTATGTTGTATGTACTGTATGTATGTTGTATGCACTGTATGTTGTATGTACTGTATGTATGTACTGTATGTTGCATGGTGCATGTTGTATGTTGCATGTTGTATGGTGCATGTTGTATGTTGTACGGTGCACGTTGCATGGTGTATGTTGCATGTTGTATGTTGCATATTGTATGGTGCATGTTGTATGTTGCATGTTGTATAGTGTTGAGCGATACCTTCCGATATCGGGAAATATCGGATCGGATTGGATTGGACCGACACCCAAAAAATATCGGATATCGCTGATTCCGATACCGGAAACCAATGCAAGTCAATGGGACACAAATATTGGAATGAAAATAAACCCTTTCTTTCCTTGTAGGTTAATTCTCCATGAAGGAAAACAACTAAGAATAATGTAGAATGTAATGGGGGAGGTGGAGGAGACATTAAAGGCATAGAGGTTTAGCCCAATCAAATAGAATAGCAGGAATTAAAAAAAATTTTAAGACGTTCGGAGTTACAAAGATATTGACTATGTTAAGCTTTTTTATATTTTGTCAGATATTTCTGTTTCACTACTTCCATGCTCTTCACCTTCTTTTTTACTTCTCCCACACTTTCTCCTTCATCATCCTCAGCAGCAGCGTCTTTTTCATCAACTTCTTCACCTTATTAATCTTCTTCACCTTCTTCCAATTATTCTTTTTTTTACATTCTTCATATTCTTCTTATTCAACTACTATTCTTCTTCATATTCTACTTCTTCATCTTCTTCATATTCTTCTTCTTCATCATATTCTTATTTGTGACAGGCATTCCTGTATTTGTTATCTATAAAAGTTTGAAGATTACACCTTCCGTTCTGCCTGTCACAAAAGATTTACAACAGGATTTGTCCGCGTTCAGTTTGGCCTGCAGCAGCAGGTATTTTCCAGGGGCACCACGAGGAGGAACGGACTCACCCCCATACACTGCTTAGTCTTCTTCTGCTTATAATTTAGTTAATATCTTTTGCTCTGTTTTTTTAGTCTTATGCTTAATGTTCTTCTGCAGCTTCTTGTTCTTCTGCTTCTTGGTCTTCTGTCTCTTGTTCTTCTGTATCTTGGTGGTTGTCTTCTTGTTCTTTGTCCTCTTGGTCATCTTCTTCAGGGTCATCTTCTTGGTCTTCTTTGGGGTGGTCTTCAGGGTCATCGTCTTCAGGGTCATCATCTTTGGGGTCGTCATCTTCTTCAGGGTGGTCTTCAGGGTCGTCGTCTTCAGGGTCATCATTTTTGGGGTCGTCGTCTTTGGGGTGGTCTTCAGGGTCGTCGTCTTCAGGGTCGTCATCTTCGGGGTCGTTGTCTTCTTCAGGGTGGTCTTCAGGGTCATCATCTTCAGGGTCGTTGTCTTCGGGGTCGTCGTCTTCTTCGGGGTGGTCTTCAGGGTCGTCGTCTTTAGGGTCATCGTCAGGGAGATCCAGAGTGATTACCAAAACCCATTTAAAAAAACTTGAACTTGGAAATGTAGCAGAAGGTACAAGAAGGCTGAGGAACTGCCGAGAACCAGCTGACGGTACTGGAACCCGGAGGGGTAGTAGAAGGTACAAGAGCCAATGGAACTACCGAAAACCAGCTGATGGTACTGGAACCCAGTTACTAAGCAGGAGGTACCTGTGCCAGAAAGCACTACCAAGGACCAGCAGACGTTGGTGGAACTCGGATACCGAGAAGGAGGCACCTAATCCAAAGGCACTGCCTGGAACCACCTGATGTTACTGGAACCCAGGGGGACATATTCAAGATTGACTTCCAAAGAACCAGCTAATGGTTCTGGAACTCAGATAGGCAGCAGAAGGTACACATGAAAAAAAAAGTTGCAAGGCCGCGATCCGGTCGGAATTACCGAAACCCACAGTCCTACAGGGGGTTCATGTCCTATTGGCACTATGGAACCAGCCTTCATTGCCAGATCCCGCAGCCCACATAGGAAGCAACTAAACTGCAGGCACCATAGAGTCGGCTAACCTGACCGCAATACGACAGGACAACGTATTGGAGGCAAAGTGACGTTGACACTACCCGGAAACAGCTGGTGTGCTGGAACCAGGCTGGGCAGGAGGGAGTACCCGTGCCAAAGACACTGCCGAGAACCAGCTGACGGTACTGTAAACCGGATAGGTAGCAGAAGGTACAAGAGCCAATGGAACTACTGAGGACCAGCTGATGGTACTGGAACCCGGATGGGTAGCAGAAGTTACAAGAGCCAATGGAACTACCGAGGACCAGCTGATGGTACTGGAACCCGGTTACTAAGCAGGAGGTATCTGTGCCATAAAGCACTACCAAGGACCAGCAGACGTTGGTGGAACTTGGATACCGAGAAGGAGGCACCTAATCCAAAGGCACTGCCTGGAACCAGCTGATGTTACTGGACCCCAGGGGAACCAAAAGGAAAAGCATTACTGCCAAAACTCGCACACCAATAATACTATATAAAATAAAAAAAATATAAAGCTGATTTTATTGAACAATACAACACATCACAAACAATAAAAACATAGTTAAAAAATGTACACCATCCAAAATATACAGGTAATAGAGATCAAAAAGCAAGATGTAATGAAACTCCCCATAACACACCAACCTCCAACCTAATGGCTCATGGGGAAATAGAAATACACCAAGATCAAGCAGCACATAGTACACCTAGTAGCCACACAAACATGTGAGGCATATACCGTAAGAGGTTGCTGCATAAGGATCTTGTATAGAAAAAGAACCAGGGTGGGGAAGGGAGGGGGAGAGAGAAAGGGTTAATAATAGCCCATAGAAAAAGACATGAAGCTAGATCTCAAGAAATAAATACGGAGGAAATCCTCCGTCCAAATACAACCTGATATCGTAGGGCGATGCCCACGCGTATCGCCTGACAAGCAGGCTTTGTCAGGGAAGAACATGTGGCGGCAGAGATGGAGACCCCCCTGAGGAAGACCCCAACGGTTTCAAAAGAGCTCTATGGAACACGTTGGGGATCCGTAGTGACGGGGGAAGGCGCAAACGGAAGGCCACAGGATTGACTACCTCCATAATCTCATTAGGGCCAATCAACTTGGGCCTCAACTTAGCCAAAGGAACTTTAAGCTTAATATTCCTGGTGGACAACCATACCTTATCCCCAACCCGGAATACTGGTCCCACAGATCTCCTTTTGTCAGCAAAGAATTTATACCTCCCCTGAGCCTCCCCAATGTACCTCTGGACCTCCTGCCAGACCTCTCCCAATGGTTGAACAGCTAGATAAGCCCCAGGACACCCTGAATCCAGTCAGGAAAATTCCCCAAAATGAGGGTGAAACCCATAATTACAGAAGAAAGGGGAGGTGCTCGTGGACTGATTATTGCGATTATTAAAAGCAATTTCAACCACAGGTAAAGAGGAACACCAATCATCCTGCCTAGTTGTGGTCAGACATTGCAAGATTTGTTCCAGGGACTGATTGGTCCTCTCTGTCTGACCCTTAGTCTCAGGATGATATGCAGAAGAAAAGGTCAAACAGATACCCAACCTTTTGCAAAAGGCCCTCCAAAACTTGGACACAAACTGCACTCTCCTGTCTGAAACCACACTCACAGGCACACGATGCCACCGCAATACTTGTTCGACAAACAATTTAGCTAACGTCTCTGCATTAGGCAGACCTGTTAAAGGCAGGGCCGGACTGGCCATCAGGCAGTTCTGGCAAATGCCAGAAGGGCCGGTGGCAGTCGTGGGCCGCTTGCCAGTGCCGACTCCCCCCCGACTCACCCCTCCCCGCCGCCGCCAACTCACCCCCCGCCAGCGCCACCGCATTCAACTAAAGTTGAATGCAATGATGGAGGAGAGAGCTTCTGCAGACTGCTGAGACCAGAGCCAGGAGCAGCGCTGGGCATGAGGAGAGGTTAGTGTTTTTTTTTTGTTTTTTTTTTAAATATATCACTGAGTGACAACTGGATTGTGGGGCTATTGGGGGGCTTCATTACATTCTATGGGGGCTGTGCTGTATTACATTCTATGGGGCTGGCTGTATTACATTCTATGGGGGCTGTGCTGTATTACATTCTATGGGGGCTGGCTGCATTACATTCTACGGGGGCTGTGCTGCATTACATTCTATGGGGGCTGTGCTGCATTACATTCTATGGGGGCTGTGCTGCATTACATTCTATGGGGGCTGTGCTGCATTACATTCTATTGGGCTGTGCTGTATTACATTCTATGGGGGCTATGCTGCATTACATTCTATGGGGGCTGTGCTGCATTACATTCTATGGGGGCTGGCTGCATTACATTCTATGGGGGCTGTGCTGCATTACATTCTATGGGGGCTGTGCTGTATTACATTCTATGGGGGCTGTGCTGTATTACATTCTATGGGGACTGGCTGTATTACATTCTATGGGAGGCTGGCTGCATTATATTCTAGGGGGGTTGGCTGCATTACATTCTATGGGGGCTGTGTTGTATTACATTCTATGGGGGCTGTGCTGCATTACATTCTATGGGGGCTGGCTGCATTACATTCTTTGGGGGCTGGCTGCATTACATTTTATGGGGGTTGGCTGCATTACATTCTATGGGGGCTGGCTGCATTAAATTCTATGGGTGGCTGGCTGCATTACATTCTATGGGTGGCTGGCTGCATTACATTTTATGGGGGCTGGCTGCATTATATTCTATGGGTGGCTGGCGGCATTATATTCTATGGGTGGATGGCTGCATTACATTTATGGGGGGCTGGCTGCATTACTTTCTATGGGGGCTGGCTGCATTACATTCTATGGGGGCTGGCTGCATTACATTCTATGGGGGAAGGCTGTATTACATTCTATGGGGTGCTGTATTATATTCTATGGAGGGGCTACATTATATTCTATGGGGGGCTGCATTATGCTCTATGAGGGGGCTACCATATATTATATATGCAGGGGCTGCATTATACTATAAGAGGGGGCCGCATTATATTCTCTGGGGGTTACATTATACTCAGGGGGCTACAATTTATTTTGTGGGGTGGCTGCATTATACTCTGGGGTGGCATCATTATACTATATGTGGGCTGCATTATACTGTATCGAAGACTATGGGGAATACATTATACTATATGAAGAACTATGGGGTGCATTATACTATGGGAAGTGAATTGTACTACATGGATGACAATGGCGGGGCATTATACTATATGGAGCACTATGAGGAGTGTATTATACTATATGGAGGAATTGCAGTGTATTTCAATATATGGAGGTCTATGAGGAGTGTGTTATACTATATGGAGGACTATGTGGAGTGTATAATACTATATGGAGGACTGAGGAGTGTATTATACTATATGGAGGACTGAGGGCACATTATAATATATGGAGGACTATGGGGTGTATTATACTAAACAAGCAAAATGCTGCCTATTCATCGAGTGATTGGATTGTTTATGTGGGAACAGAAATCCTTGTTCTTAGCAGCATATCGCCGGTGTAAACTGTAGATGTGCTGCTGATAACATGATACTGTATGGGGACAGATTGATCTAATTTTGATTGTTCTGTTCCCTTCATTCTTTCTCAGTTGGTGTAAAGAGGCCGGGAAACAAGCGAACGACTTCACTATTGTCGATCACACTCGTTTAGTGGCCTGAGATCAGCGCATGTAAATACAGCAGTAATGCTTCGCAGGGAGACCAAGCAAGTATGATGACAGTTGTAGTTAGCACCCGGCGCCTGGGAATAGCGCTAACTCTACTGCTTTTCTCAGCTGCCAGAGCATTTAATTCTGGTATGTGTAATGATTTTTAGGGTTGATGTCGGCTGCGTAATGTCAGCTGCTATCAATCCCTGGTGTAAATAATGGAGAAGTGTCTATCAGACACCCCCACTACTAGCCCAGACCTGGTGAGACCCAGCGACTCTGAAGAGCGGTGACGGTAGTAACAATACCACTCTTAGTCTTCACAGTCGCCGAGCTCAGCGCAAGACCCGGAATATCTGAAGAGCAGTGATGTTACTGATGTCACCGCTCTTCAGAGTCACCGGGTCTCGTGCTGCGCAGCGGAACCAAAAGTGGCTGTAGGCAAAGTTTATGGAGCATCAGAATGAGGTTCCATTGCCTTTGGTCGTCTTAATCCCTTCATTATCTACGAGATCCAGTTATGTAGGTAAAGTAGCGGCTTTTCTTGGTACTGCAACTAAAAGCAATAAATAGGACTGAGCTGTAATGCTGGAAACAGCTGTGATTATATGTTACATAGTCGTGTTACACTCCCCTCACTTCTTGTAACCTACAAGTGTACAAAGATATTATACAGTCACCATGTGACAAGTGGGCCTGTGTAACTTCAAATGCCAGGGCTGAAGTTTAGTCCCAGTCCGGCCCTGGTTAAAGGTACAAAATGTGCCTGCTTGCTAAATCTGTCCACCACCCAAATGACCGTTTTGCCACTAGAAGGAGGAAGATCGGTGATAAAATCCATGGACAGATGAGTCCATTGTCTATCAGGAATTGGCAATGGCTCCAATTCCAATTCCGGCTACGGGAGTTCTTGGCATGAGCACATACATCACAGGATGACACAAACTTCACCACATCCGAGGCCAACGAAGGCCACCAAAGCAACATAAGTCAGAGATAGGGAACGGATCAGGCACAAATATGGGTAATCAGAAGCAGAAGGATCACTTGGGTATACGGGTCATCTGCTCAAGCCAGGCACTGGAACTATCACTGACAAATGCTACCAGGAGTGGCACCAATAAATAGCCACCCACGAACCAAAGAGAGGCAGGAAAGGTTAACTCTACCATAACCAGACCAGGGAAGGAAAAGCAAGAAGCAAACCCCGACCTGGATCATGACAGTCATATGTCATATTCCTGACTTTGATGGGGGTTCCAACGCTGAGCCTGCATCTTTCCCCGCACATGACAGATGATTTAATCAGCTGTCAAGTGCCTATAACAGGCACAGGTGAAGCGGTTTGCCTGTTAAATTCTGTTATGAATCTCTGACAACAAGATTGAACACATGCCAGTGGGGCATGCATCATTCCACTCTTCCATCGGAGCGCTGAAGACCCTCGTGCCTGTGGTTACGATACTCCTGTGAATGCCGGCTTGTGGCTGGCGTTCATAGGAGATCGTAGTTTCTGCTATACATAGTGCAGGCAATCAGACGATCGCAGCTGCAAATCTCCTAAGAGGACTATTAAACAAAGAAAAAAGTGAAAAGTTTATTAAAATTAAAATAAGAAAACACAAGCTCAAATCACCCGCTTGTACCCCATTGGAAATAAAAAAAATACACATTTGGTATTGCTGCGTACAGATCAGATCAGATGTGTCTGATCTACCAAAATATAAAATAAGTTAGTCTGATCAGTAAACAGCATAGCAAGAAAAAATTGAAATGCCAGAATTAGTTTTTTTTTTGTCGCCGTAACATTGCAATAAGAGGTGATTAAAGCAAAGTATCTACCCCAATATTGTATCAATAAAAACGTCAGCTCCAGGTGCAAAAAAATAAGCCACCACATACCCGTAGATCATGAAGAATGAAAAACGTTACGGGTCTCAGAAATTGGGAACAAAAACAAAACCTTTTTTTAATACAAATTGTTTATTTTTTACCACTTAACTACCAAAAATGTATAGTTTTTTTTATCAGCACACTTTTACTAAACTGGGAATCAAATTGCCAGGTCAGTTTTACCATATAGTGAACATGGCAAATAAAAAGCCCCCAAAAAACTATTATGGAATTGCACTTTTTTTGCAATTTCACTGCACTTGGAATTTTTTTTTCTGTGTTGCAGTACACTATATGGTACAATCAATAGTGCCATTCAAAAGTCCAACTCGTCCTGCAAAAAACAAGCCCTCATATGGCTACATTGATGGAAATATAGCAAAAGTTATTGTTCTTGGAATAAGGGGGGAGAAAATTTAAAAAATAACCCCGGGAGCGAAGGAAATAATACATTTGGACTCTGTGTAACTTGGAGGTCACTTTTACAAGGTTAGCCTATAGTGCCGTGAAAAAGTATTCATACCCCATGAACCTTTCCACATATCCTTAATCAATACTTTATAGAACCACCTTTCGCTGCAATTATTGCTGCAAGTCTTTTGGGGTATTTCTCTACCAGCTTTGCATAGCTAGAGGCTGAAATTTTTTCCCATTCATCTTTGCAAACTAGTTCTAATTCAGTTAGACTGGATGGAGAGCGACTGTGGACAGCAATTTTGAAGTCTTGACACATATTTTTAATGGGAGTTAGGTCTAGACTTTGATTCAGCCATTTACACATCTGAATATGCTTTGAGCTAAACCATTACATTGAAAGTCTGGCATTGTTTAGGGTAGTTGTCCTGCTAGAACAGGCCTGCTGAAGTGTGTTGTGCGGCCCCCAGAGCTACCCGGGAGATGCCACTCCCTTCTTCCTTAATTCAAATGTATTCACATCTTTCAGATGCGAATACGTTTGAAAACTTGGGAACCAAGACTGGAGCAGAGCAGCGCCTCAGACCAGACGTGCAGCGGCATGATAAGGCTTGCACGCTGCTGATGTCATCACTCTGCTGTTGACGCCGAGCTGCAGAGGTGCAGAGAACGCGGAAGACAGCAGTAAGCCGAATATGAAATGTTTGTTTTATGCTTGGTGTTACTTTCCAGGGGCCATTATGGAGCATAGAATCATAGAATGTTAGAGTTGGAAGGGACCTCCAGGGTCATCATGTCCAACCCCCCTCCCCCATGCTCAATGCAGGATTCACTAAATCATCTCAGACTCACCACCACTCTTGGCAGCCTGATCCACTCGTTGAGCACCTTCACTGTCAAAAAGTTGTCCTAATATCTAAACTGTATCTTCTCCCTTTCAGTTTCATCCCATTGCTTCTCATGTTTCCATGTGTAAATGACAATATAGCTGATCCCTGTACAGTGTGACAGCCCTTGAGATATTTGTAGACAACTATTAAATCTCCTCACAATTTTCTCTTTTGCCTGCTAAATATTCCCAAATCCTCTAACCGTTCCTCATAGGACATGATTTGCAGACGGGTCACCATTCTGGTCGCTCTTCTCTGAACTTGCTCCAGTTTTCCAATGTCTCTTTTACAATGTGGTGCCCAGAACTAGACACAGATACAGCATTTATCATTGTTAAAAACCATTTTGTTAGATGCTGCCCACAGTTCCAGTTTGTTTAGTTCTTTTTGAATCCCCTCTGTCTCTTCTGTAGTATTAGCTATCCCTCCTAGCTTTGTGTCATAAGAAAATTTTATCAGTTTACCCTCAATTACTTCATCTAAATAATTGATAAAGACGTTGAACAGCACAGGACCTAGGACCAAGCACTGTGGTACCCCACTTGAGACATTCTTCAACTGGATGTGCAGCCATTTATGTCCACTCTTTGAGTTTGATCAGTAGGCCAGCTATGAATCCACAATGGGGCAATGGGGAACATTATGGGGCAATGGGAAATACTATGGAAACCATTATGGGGGACATTATGAGGCAATGGGGAATACTATGGAGACCACTATGAGGACCATTATGGAGTAATGGGGGACACTGTGGAGGCCATTTTAGAGGACATTATGAAACAATGGGGAACCCTATGGAGCAATGGAAGACACTATGGGGCCATAATGGAGCAATAGGGTAAACTATAGTTGACATAATAAGGCAATGGGAAACATTATGGGACAATGGGGGACATTATGGGGCGGTGGGGAATATTATGGGGCAATTTGGGACATTATAGGGAAAAAGGAGGTTGTGATTAGGGTAATAGTATAGTGTACGGTGGGAAAAATGTATGTACAGAGGCAGTGTGGGAGACATTATGTAGAGGGGTAGTATGGGGTATACCACGGAGAAGGGCAGTGTGAGTGGGATATTTTGCTCAGGAAGCACAGTGAGGGGCAATAATTCAGGAGAAAATCAGCTTGGGATATATTTGTATTTATGTGACAGTATAATTAGACTTTTATTTCTAAGGGCACCTTGTCGGGATGTGCTGCTGAAGATGGAGAAGAGAGAAGTTTGCATAGACTAGCTCTGGGTATAAAATCTCATCATGGCATCTGTACTAAACGGATACAAAAGGGATGGGAACAAATTGAATCAGAGAAGATGGTACCTATAAGGTACTTGGATGCAAACATTTATTTGTGATACTGTCTCTTCGGTGCTGTGATTCCTGTATAGTTGGCAGTCTGTTGATGGCTGCTAACAACTCTCAGCATCTCCTTATAATTGTTAATGACATACTGGGAAATGGAGGTTCAAGCAACACAATTATATATGGGGCTGACCTGACACTACACTTGATCACTGTACTAAGCTTGGTGCTGTATACATTTATTGATGGTAGTTCTGGCGATGCATTCATGTACTGATGGTGGATCTCATACTGCATTTATGTATGCGGCGCCAGAACCACCATCAATACATGAGCTGACAGTGGTTCTGATCTTGTTCAGTGACCTATCCATATTGTGCTTCATGTCTATGTTAAAATGTAAAAATCCTGAAAACTTAGAGATATGATATTAGCAGAATTAGATATTAGAAGAACTGGTGAATTTCTGCTGCAAAAACTCAGTTTAAAGAGAACATACCACGTTTGTAGATCATTAATAAATCAATGTAATGTAGCATAACATGCTGTTATAACCAAGTTTTGAATGCATTTGAAACATATTTCATGTGTTATAGGAGTTTAAGGAAGGCACTGGGGGCTGACATATTGTTCTCACAGTAGCAACACGACACTATCAGTGTCATAATTCGACACCCATGGTCATAGGAGATAACAGAACTGTCACTGCTGTGAACTGGGCATGCCTCTGTGGGCTGCAAAATTCACAGTAGTGGAAGTGTTCTGCTGCTATATTCAAGAAGTTTCCAAGCTCCTCGCTTCTGCTCGGCCTACAACCTGCAACAGTGACCCCATTCCTTCACATCTCATGCAGTCTCTCTCACCAGTGGTCACCGCTCACCTGACTAAAATATTTAACCTCTCTCTTTCTTCAGGTATCTTTCCCTCCTCATTTAAACATGCAATCATAACCCCTTTACTTAAAAAGCCATCCCTGGACCAGAACTGCACTGCTAACTACAGACCTGTCTCTAACCTTTCCTTCATCTCTAAACTCCTGGAAAGCTTGGTCCACTCCCGTCTAATCTGCCATCTCTCGGATAACTCTCTTAACGAACCCTCACAATCTGGTTTCTGCTCTTTACACTCCACTGAAACTGCCCTCGCTAAAGTCTCTAATGATCTAATAACAGCTAAATCCAAAGGTCATTGCTCCCTGCTGACTCTCCTGGATCTATCTGCCGCATTTGACACTGTGGATCACCAGCTCCTCCTCATTAGGCTCCGCTCTATAGGCCTCAAGGACACAGTCCTCTCCTGGTTCTCCTCCTACCTCTCTGACCGCTCCTTCACT
The DNA here is from genome assembly GCF_051348905.1 of Ranitomeya variabilis. Taxonomy (NCBI): domain Eukaryota; kingdom Metazoa; phylum Chordata; class Amphibia; order Anura; family Dendrobatidae; genus Ranitomeya; species Ranitomeya variabilis. The sequence goes on from NC_135233.1 coordinate 814,272,402, forward strand.
GTATCTTTTGCCGGCTCCTCTTCCTCTCCTCGTCCCCTTACTATCGGGGTTCCGCAGGGCTCAGTCCTAGGCCCCCTCCTCTTGTCTCTATAAACTGCCCCTATTGGACAATCAATCAGCAGGTTTGGGTTCCAGTATCACCTCTATGCTGACGACACCCAATTATACACTTTTTCCCCTGACATCACCCCAACCCTAATTCAACATACCAAGGAATGTCTGTCTGCTGTCTCTAACATCATGTCTTCCCTCTATCTGAAACTAAATTTCTCCAAAATGGAACTTCTCGTGTTTCTCCCTTCTACTAACCTCACTCTACCCAACATCGAAATTACCCTGGAGGGTTCAACCATAACTCCCAAGCAGCATGCCTGCTGTCTTGGGGTCATATTCGACACCAAACCTTCCTTTACTCCCTATATCTGATCACTCACTCGCTCTTGTCACCTGCATCTTAAAAGCATCTCCTGTCGCTCTTATTCATTCTCGTCTGGACTACTGCAACTCTCTTCTGATCGGTCTCCCTTTCACCAAACTTTCTCCTCTCCAATCCATCTTGAATGCGGCAGCCAGGGTCATATTTCTGTCCAGCAGCTTCACCGATGCCTCCATCTTGTGCCAGTCATTACACTCGCTACCCATTCACTACAGGGTTCAGTATAAATTCACCTCTCTCACCCACAAAGCTCTCCACAGTTCTGCACTGCCTTATATCTCCTCTCTCATCTCTGTCTATCACCCCACACATGCCCTCCATTCTACAAATGACCTAAGACTAACATCACCCGTAATCCGAACCTCGCACCTCCGTCTCCAAGTCTTCTCTCGTGCTGTGCCACCTCTCTAGAATGCACTTTAATAAAGTTTGTGTTTGTGACATCACCTGTGGTATTCGGTCAATATGGACCGACGCTGCTTAAAGAGGTCCTCTGGGGTGATGTTATGGCAGCCAGGATGGTGTAACTTCCCACAGGTGAAGTAGGTCCCCAGGGCTCCCGGTGTATAGATGAGGATGGTGAGTGGTGCAGTAAAGAATGGAGAAGACACGGGTTTGCAGTCTCTTTACCTGGTTTACTGAAGGCTTCAGGCAACCGTAGTCCAGGGCACCAGATCACAGATACAGGCAGGGTCCGGCCGGCTTGGAAGCGAATTCAGAGTCCCCTTTACCAGGTGGAGTTAGAAGCCTTCCTATTAGTGCGGTGATGTTGTAGTCCCTTACTGCCTATGGCTTCTTGCAAGGTCCTCACAGTTCTCTCTGTCCTCCATGAAATTAGGACACAAACCCATATGACAGATGGCTCGAGCCTTTTTACAGGGTCTCTATCATGACCCGGGCTCTATGTGCCAATGTGCCTCCTGGGTATTAGGGCAGACAGGTGATGTGTAATCCAGCTGTCCTGCCGGTTTCTGCTGTGCCTCCGGGAGTCCAACACAACCTCGGTCTTCTGGCTACCAGAATCTGCACTCGACCAGGGAGGTAGCCCAAACGCTGCTATGCTCCTCTGTTGTTTCTCTCCTGTGCTTCGTTCTCCTGCACGCTCACTAAACACTGTTCTTTCTCAATTCTCTTTCCCCAGGAGCTGCAGCAACTCTGGCTGCACGGCCCCTTCAGTCCTTCCGACACTCACTGTCTGACTGCTCTCTTCTCTGTCCTCCTGACAGACACCTCACTCACTTCCCCTCCAGCCTGAATATATCTCTAGGGAAATTCCCCTGTAAGCTGGGTTCAGAGCTCCCCCTTCTGGCCTGGAGTGAGAACATATTGTGTGCTTTGTGTTTACCTGGTGAAAGAGATCTTCCTTTGCTTCCAAGCGTGACATCACTCTTCCCATGCAGAAAGCAATGCCACTGTAACAACCAGGACCCTGGGGTGCCACAGATGCATACCAGGGATTGTGCAATCCAGACTTGTTTATTCCGAATTCTGGCCATACAGCGAATGTTCGGTGATACAATAACTTCTCCAGAAATGCAGATGTTAGCAAAGTGTGATAGAGAACAGCAAAGGGGTTGAAAACTTATGCCTTTCTCAGCTCGGTTCAAAGGTGTCTCTCACACAGCAAGTGAAACTAAAAATGAAATGGCTGCTGGGAGGGAAGGTGACCTGAGAATCGGAAGTGAAAGGCACACCCATAAGAAAATAATTAATTACAGACTGCTATATATGAAAAGGCCATTAGGTGGCAGCAGAGCAGCATGTAAGAACAGATACCTATGACTGTTGTTTGAAACTGTTAAACTGTAAAGCGCTGTAGAATATGTTGGTGCTATAGAAAAGCCGGATTACTCACCGGTAATGCTCTTTTAGTGAGTCCAACGACAGCACCCCACTGGAGAGAGGGATCCGCCCCGCAGGAACAAAAAACCTATTGAGAAATAAAAGGGGGCGGTCCGCCTCTCCTCCTCAGTTTTGATTTCAGAGTACCCGGAGGACCGCCAATATTAGGCAAATATCATTTATTTCATTCTTTAAACTTATTTGCTTATGATTAAAAGGATTTTACTCAAATAATATGCATTATATTAATATAGGGAGGGATGTAAGAGGGTGCTGTCGTGGACTCACTAAAAGAGCATTACCGGTGAGTAATCCGGCTTTTTACTCTTCGCCACGACAGCACCCCACTGGAGATCTTTCAGAGACCATCACCTAGGGAGGGGACCACCGTGCTGAGGACAGTCCTGCCAAAGTCTAGGTCAGAAGTTGACGATAGGTCTAGCCTATAGTGGTTATAGAATGTAGAAGGATTTGACCAAGTTGCCGCCTTACATATAGTTTCAATCGGGACGTCTCCCCTCTCTGCCCAGGAGGATGCCATCGCTCTGGTGGAGTGTGCCGTTATGCCTTCCCGAGGGATTTCTTTCCTCGCGGAGTAAGCCAGTCTGATAGATTCTCTGATCCACCAGGATAAGGTGCTTTTTGTTACTCCATGACCCTTCTTGGGACCCTGGAAGGAAATAAACAGAGCCCTATCCTGTCGCCAGCTGCTGGTCTTTTCAATGTATTTTAACACTACTCTTTTAACGTCTAGAGTGTGATATTTTTGTTCTTCAGGAGTGGATGGATTACTGAAGAAGGTGGGCAAGATTATTTCTTGTGACCTGTGGAATTTTTTCGCTACTTTGGGAAGGTAGGAAGGGTCTGGTTTGAGAATTAATTTATCCTGAAAGGTTAACAAAAAAGGTGGATCTATAGAGAGTGCTTGGATGTCACTGATTCTCCTAGCTGAAGTCAGTGCTACCAAGAGGGCCGTTTTTAGTGATAGACATTTAATTGGTATTGAGTCTATTGGCTCGAATGGAGAGTCTGTTAGGGCTTGTAAGACTAAATTTAGATCCCAGGGTGGAATCCTAGGTATGGTAACTGGATTCATTCTTTCGCAGGCCGTAATAAATCTGGATACCCATCTATCCCCTGCAATGTTATGGCCATAGAGGGCTCCTAGTGCTGATACATGAACTTTTAAGGTATTTACAGTTAGACCTAGCTCTCTCCCTTTTTGAAGAAATTCCAGGATAGATTGTATCGGAATATCTGATGTGTTGGGAGATATATGGAATTGAAGAAATTTCTTCCATATTCTCGTATAGATTTTTGTAGTGGAGGGTTTTCTACTATGGAGAAGCGTATCAATTAAACCCCCCGAGAATCCTCTTGATCTTAGCATCTGCCTCTCAAGTTCCAGGCCGTCAGGTGGAGATTGTCCACCTGAGGGTGGAAAAACGGACCCTGGAAGAGAAGATTGGGTGTTGAGGGGAGGACCCAAGGATCTGAGACCGACATGGTCTGTAGCCATGAGAACCATGGTCTCTTGGGCCAAAATGGAGCTATCAGTACAACTCTTGCCCCTTCTTCTCTGATCTTGCGTATAACTTGAGGTAGCAATATGATCGGAGGAAAAGCGTACGCCAGAGTGAACTGCCAGGGGGCTTGGAGAGCATCCAGAATGTCCGGATGATCCGCTGGAGATAGGGAAGCAAATTTCCGGACTTTTCTGTTTTTCCTTGTGGCGAAGAGATCTATCTGAGGACGGCCCCAAAGAGATATTATGTCCAGAAATATTTGTTGGTTCAGGCACCACTCTCCTTGTCTCAGGGTGTGTCGGCTTAAAAAGTCCACCTGCTGATTGTTTGTTCCTCTTATGTGCAGCGCAGTAAGGGATGTTAGGTGACTTTCTGCTAGATCCAAGATTTCTGTAGCAGAAGACATCAGAGTCTCTGAACGCGTACCTCCTTGCCGGTTTAGATACGCCACCGTGGTGGTGTTGTTGGACAGGACTCTGACGTCTTTCCCCCGAATCTGTGGGAGGAAATGGTATAAGGCGTATTTTACAGCATTCAGTTCTTTAAAATTAGAGGAGCTGCAATTTTCTTCCATGCTCCATGATCCCTGGCAATAATCGTTCCCCATATGAGCGCCCCATCCATGAGGACTGGCGTCAGTGGTTATGGTGTGAGATAGCGTTATTACCCATGGAACCCCACTCAACAAATGGTTTGAGTCTAGCCACCACTCTAAGGAAGTTAAAACCTCCTGAGATAAGGTTATTTTTGTATTTAGGTGACCAAATAACCGTCTATCCTCTTGTAAAATTTGATGTTGTAGTACTCGAGTATGGTGTTGAGCCCATCTCACTGCTGGTATACAAGAGATAAGAGACCCTAATAACGACATAGCTTGTCTTAGGGATATACGAGGATTATTTATTGCGGCTAGGACTTTGTGTCTGATCAGTAGGATTTTTACCTGCGGCAGGAGACACTTTTGAGATATGGAGTCTAACTGGAACCCCAAGAACGCCTGACGGGAAAGCGGAGTGAGTCTGGATTTGTCGGTATTGATTATCCAGCCCAGGTCCTGTAGAGAGGAAATTGCGTGAGTAGGGTTGAGCGAAACGGGTCGATCATTTTCAAAAGTCGCCGACTTTTGGCTAAGTCGGCGTCTCATGAAACCCGATCCGACCCCTGTGCTTGTCGGCCATGCGGTACGCGACTTTCGCGCCAAAGTCGCGTTTCAATGACGCGAAAAGCGCCATTTCTCAGCCAATGAAGGTGAACGCAGAGTGTGGGCAGCGTGATGACATAGATCCTGGTCCCCACCATCTTAGAGAAGGGCATTGCAGTGATTGGCTTGCTGTCTGCGGCGTCACAGGGGCTATAAAGGGGCGTTCCCGCCGACCGCCATCTTACTGCTGCTGATCTGAGCTTAGGGACAGGTTGCTGCCGCTTCATCAGAAGCAGGGAGAGCGTTAGGCAGGGTCCACTAACCACCAAACCGCTTGTGCTGCAGCGATTTCCACTGTCCAACACCACCTTCGGTGTGCAGGGACTGTGGAAGCTATTTTTTTTTTTTTTTCCCCTCAGCGCTGTAGCTCATTGGGCTGCCCTAGAAGGCTCCGTGATAGCTGTATTGCTGTGTGTACGCCACTGTGGAAACCAACTGCTTTTTTCAAAGCACATATCCTCTTGTTCCTTCCTTTCTGCACAGCTATCTTTTTTGTTTGTCCACACTTTTTATTTAATTTGTGCATCAGTCCACTCCTATTGCTGCCTGCCATACCTGGCTTACATTACTGCAGGGAGATAGTAATTGTAGGACAGTTTTTTTTTTTTTTTTGTTTTTTTTTTGTGGGAGATTAAGATTGGCATTTCTGCTACAGTGCCATCCCTGTGTGTGCCATCTCTCACTGAGTGGGCCATAGAAAGCCTATTTATTTTTTCCGTGATTTGTGTTCTAAAATCTACCTCAACACAAAAACACTACATCAATCAGTGGGAGAAAAATATTGGCCTCAGTCAGGGCTTGTGTGCCACTGCTGTGTGTGCGCTATCTCTCATTCAGTGGGCTATAGCAAGCCTATTTTTTTTTTTTTTTTTTTTTTAATATTATTTGGTTTCTAAAGTCTCCCTGAAAAAAAAAAAAAACCTAAAAAAACAGTGGGAGAGTAATATTGCCCTTTCAGCTTGTGTGCCAGTCTTGACTCCTGGGTGTGCCACCTCTCTCCCTCTCATTCAGTGGGCCATAGAAAGCCTATTTATTTTTTTTTTAAAATATTATTGGGTTTCTAAAGTCTCCCTGAAAAAACAAAAAATACATAAAAAAACAGTGGGAGAGTAATATTGCCCTTTCAGCTTGTGTGCCAGTCTTGACTCCTGGGTGTGCCACCTCTCTCCCTCTCATTCAGTGGGCCATAGAAAGCCTATTTATTTTTTTTTTTAAATATTATTGGGTTTCTAAAGTCTCCCTGAAAAAACAAAAAATACATAAAAAAACAGTGGGAGAGTAATATTGCCCTTTCAGCTTGTGTGCCAGTCTTGACTCCTGGGTGTGCCACCTCTCTCCCTTTCATTCAGTGGGCCATAGAAAGCCTATTTTTTTTTTTTTTTTAATATTATTTGGTTTCTAATTCTCCCTGAAAAAAAAAAAAAAACCTAAAAAAACAGTGGGAGAGTAATATTGCCCTTTCAGCTTGTGTGCCAGTCTTGACTCCTGGGTGTGCCACCTCTCTCCCTCTCTTTCAGTGGGCCATAGAAAGCCTATTTATTTTTTTTAAAAAATATTATTGGGTTTCTAAAGTCTCCCTGAAAAAACAAAAAATACATAAAAAAACAGTGGGAGAGTAATATTGCCCTTTCAGCTTGTGTGCCAGTCTTGACTCCTGGGTGTGCCACCTCTCTCCCTTTCATTCAGTGGGCCATAGAAAGCCTATTTATTTTTTCCGTGATTTGTGTTCTAAATTCTACCTCAACACAAAAACACTACATCAATCAGTGGGAGAAAAATATTGGCCTCAGTCAGGGCTTGTGTGCCACTGCTGTGTGTGCTATCTCTCATTCAGTGGGCTATAGCAAGCCTATTTTTTTTTTTTTTTTTTTTAATATTATTTGGTTTCTAAAGTCTCCCTGAAAAAAAAAAAAACCTAAAAAAACAGTGGGAGAGTAATATTGCCCTTTCAGCTTGTGTGCCAGTCTTGACTCCTGGGTGTGCCACCTCTCTCCCTCTCATTCAGTGGGCCATAGAAAGCCTATTTATTTTTTTTTTTAAATATTATTGGGTTTCTAAAGTCTCCCTGAAAAAACAAAAAATACATAAAAAAACAGTGGGAGAGTAATATTGCCCTTTCAGCTTGTGTGCCAGTCTTGACTCCTGGGTGTGCCACCTCTCTCCCTTTCATTCAGTGGGCCATAGAAAGCCTATTTATTTTTTCCGTGATTTGTGTTCTAAATTCTACCTCAACACAAAAACACTACATCAATCAGTGGGAGAAAAATATTGGCCTCAGTCAGGGCTTGTGTGCCACTGCTGTGTGTGCTATCTCTCATTCAGTGGGCCATAGCAAGCCTATTTTTTTTTTTTTTTTTTTTTTTTTTAATATTATTTGGTTTCTAAAGTCTCCCTGAAAAAAAAAAAAACCTAAAAAAACAGTGGGAGAGTAATATTGCCCTTTCAGCTTGTGTGCCAGTCTTGACTCCTGGGTGTGCCACCTCTCTCCCTCTCATTCAGTGGGCCATAGAAAGCCTATTTATTTTTTTTTTAAAATATTATTGGGTTTCTAAAGTCTCCCTGAAAAAACAAAAAATACATAAAAAAACAGTGGGAGAGTAATATTGCCCTTTCAGCTTGTGTGCCAGTCTTGACTCCTGGGTGTGCCACCTCTCTCCCTTTCATTCAGTGGGCCATAGAAAGCCTATTTATTTTTTCCGTGATTTGTGTTCTAAAATCTACCTCAACACAAAAACACTACATCAATCAGTGGGAGAAAAATATTGGCCTCAGTCAGGGCTTGTGTGCCACTGCTGTGTGTGCTATCTCTCATTCAGTGGGCTATAGCAAGCCTATTTTTTTTTTTTTTTTTTAATATTATTTGGTTTCTAAAGTCTCCCTGAAAAAAAAAAAAAACCTAAAAAAACAGTGGGAGAGTAATATTGCCCTTTCAGCTTGTGTGCCAGTCTTGACTCCTGGGTGTGCCACCTCTCTCCCTCTCATTCAGTGGGCCATAGAAAGCCTATTTATTTTTTTTTTTAAATATTATTGGGTTTCTAAAGTCTCCCTGAAAAAACAAAAAATACATAAAAAAACAGTGGGAGAGTAATATTGCCCTTTCAGCTTGTGTGCCAGTCTTGACTCCTGGGTGTGCCACCTCTCTCCCTCTCATTCAGTGGGCCATAGAAAGCCTATTTATTTATTTTTTTAAATATTATTGGGTTTCTAAAGTCTCCCTGAAAAAACAAAAAATACATAAAAAAACAGTGGGAGAGTAATATTGCCCTTTCAGCTTGTGTGCCAGTCTTGACTCCTGGGTGTGCCACCTCTCTCCCTCTCATTCAGTGGGCCATAGAAAGCCTATTTATTTTTTTTTTTAAATATTATTGGGTTTCTAAAGTCTCCCTGAAAAAACAAAAAATACATAAAAAAACAGTGGGAGAGTAATATTGCCCTTTCAGCTTGTGTGCCAGTCTTGACTCCTGGGTGTGCCACCTCTCTCCCTCTCATTCAGTGGGCCATAGAAAGCCTATTTATTTTTTTTTTTAAATATTATTGGGTTTCTAAAGTCTCCCTGAAAAAACAAAAAATACATAAAAAAACAGTGGGAGAGTAATATTGCCCTTTCAGCTTGTGTGCCAGTCTTGACTCCTGGGTGTGCCACCTCTCTCCCTTTCATTCAGTGGGCCATAGAAAGCCTATTTATTTTTTCCGTGATTTGTGTTCTAAAATCTACCTCAACACAAAAACACTACATCAATCAGTGGGAGAAAAATATTGGCCTCAGTCAGGGCTTGTGTGCCACTGCTGTGTGTGCTATCTCTCATTCAGTGGGCTATAGCAAGCCTATTTTTTTTTTTTTTTTTAATATTATTTGGTTTCTAAAGTCTCCCTGAAAAAAAAAAAAAACCTAAAAAAACAGTGGGAGAGTAATATTGCCCTTTCAGCTTGTGTGCCAGTCTTGACTCCTGGGTGTGCCACCTCTCTCCCTCTCATTCAGTGGGCCATAGAAAGCCTTTTTTTTTTTTGGTTTTTTTAATATTATTTGGTTTCTAAAGTCTCCCTGAAAAAAACAAAAAAAACATAAAAAACAGTGGGAGAGTAATATTGCCCTTTCAGCTTGTGCGCCAGTCTTGACTCCTGGTTGTGCCACCTCTCTCTCTCTAATTGTGGGCCATAGAAAGCCTTTTTTTTTTTTTTTTTTAATATTATTTGGTTTCTAAAGTCTCCCTGAGAAAAAAAAATAAATAAATTAGGTGGGAGATTAATATTGACATTAGTGCTTGAGTGACAGTCCTGCGTGTGTGTCATCTCTGTGATTTTGTGCCACAGAAAACAGAGTGTGTAACATTGTGCCTGATTTTCCTTGTGGTCTCACCAACCTGTTAAGGGATATTGAAATCATACTGAAGTTATAGCTCACCGTGTAAGTTGTTTGATAGCAACAAATAAAGTTACTTTGGTTAAGATTTTAAAACAATGAGGAAGTCTGGTGCAAGAGGTCGTCGTGGGCGTTCATTGTCAGCTGGTAATGATGGTAGTGGTAGTGGAGCATCAGGTGGTCGTGGGGATAAAAATATTCCACCTAAGTCTGGAGCTGTGGAGCCAGTTTCGTCGTCAGGCTACACAAGGCCTCGAACGCTCTCTTTTCTGGGAGTAGGAAAACCGCTTTTAAAGGCGGAGCAGCAACAGCAAGTTTTGGCTTCCATTGCAGACTCAGCCTCTAGCTCTTTTGCCTCCTCTTCCGAAACTGGTAAATGTAAAAGCAGCGCGTCGCTTGTGGATGTTCACGGTCAGGGACAAGTCGCTTCCTTGTCCTCCTCAGCAAAAACTACAACAAGAGAGAAGGATGCAGCAGGCGACACAACGGGTCACTCCATGGAGCTCTTTACACATACCGTCCCTGGCTTAGAAAGTGAAACATTTAACAGGCCATGCCCATTACAAGTATATTCTGACATGGAGTGCACTGATGCACAGCCACAGCCAGAGTACTATGCTGCTCCTTTGACTCAGACCACCACATTGCCCTCTCAGGGTACAGATCCACAATCAGACCCTGATGAGACTATGTTGCCCCGCCACGAACGCTATACCACCGACCGACACAGTGACACAGACGAAGTTGCACACGAGCTCGAAGAGGAGGTAATAGATGACCCAGTTATTGACCCCGATTGGCAGCCATTGGGGGAACAGGGTGCAGGCGGCAGTAGTTCAGAAGCGGAGGTGGAGGAGGGGCCGCAGCAGGCATCAACATCGCAACAGGTTCCATCTGCCGGGCCCGTATCTGGACCAAAACGCGTGTCAAAGCCAAAACCTGTTGGAGCACAGCGTTGCCATCCGGTTAAAGCTCAGTCTGCAATCCCTGAAAAGGGATCAGAGTCTAGGAAGAGTGCAGTCTGGCATTTTTTTAAACAACATCCAACTGATCAGCGCAAAGTCATCTGTCAAAAATGTTCAACTAGCTTAAGCAGAGGTCAGAATCTGAAAAGTCTAAATACTAGTTGCATGCATAGACACTTAACCACCATGCATTCTCAAGCCTGGACTAACTACCAAACGTCCCTCAAGGTTGTAGCACCCTCGGCCAATGAAGCTAGTCAGCAACGCAACATCCCTTCCGTCACTGTAAGGCCACCATTTTCCGCACCACCGGCAGTATCTGTGCAGGTTTCTTTGCCAGCCAAAAGCAGTCAGGGTCAGGGAATCACCAGTTTTGTAGGAGGAAATATTGCATCTAGGGCACCGGCGGAAACAATACCGTCTCCAACCGTCTCTCAGTCTGCCATGTCCACCGGCACACCCGAAAGTTCCACGATCTACAGCTCTCCAGTCCAGCTCACCCTACATGAGACTCTGGTTAGAAAAAGGAAGTACTTATCCTCGCATCCGCGTACACAGGGTTTTAACGCCCACATAGCTAGACTAATCTCGTTAGAGATGATGCCCTACCGGTTAGTTGAAAGCGAAGCTTTCAAAGCCCTGATGGAGTACGCTGAACCACGATACGAGCTACCCAGTCGACACTTTTTTTCCAGAAAAGCCATCCCAGCCCTGCACCAGCATGTTAAACAGCGCATCGTCCATGCACTCAGGCAATCTGTGAGTACAAAGGTGCACCTGACTACAGATGCATGGACCAGTAGGCATGGCCAGGGACGTTATGTGTCCATCACGGCACACTGGGTGAATGTGGTGGATGCAGGGTCCACAGGCGACATCAATTTAGGGACAGTTGTGCCTAGCCCACGGTCTAGGAAACAGTTGGCTGTAGGCGTTCGCACCCCCTCCTCCTCCTCCTCCTCGTCCTCCTGCAGAAGCTACAGCTCTTCCACAGAACGCAGTCGGCCAACCACTCCATCGGCAGATGACACTGTTGCACACCAGTTGTCCCATTATGGGCCAGCTACTGCCAAGCGTCAGCAGGCTGTATTGGCTATGAAGTGTTTGGGCGACAACAGACACACCGCGGAAGTTCTGTCCGAGTTCTTGCAACAAGAAACGCAGTCGTGGCTGGGCACAGTAGATCTTGAGGCAGGCAAGGTAGTGAGTGATAACGGAAGGAATTTCATGGCTGCCATCTCCCTTTCCCAACTGAAACACATTCCTTGCCTGGCTCACACCTTAAACCTGGTGGTGCAGTGCTTATTGAAAACTTATCCTGGGTTCTCCGACCTGCTCCTCAAAGTGCGTGCACTTTGCTCACATATCCGACGTTCGCCTGTACACGCCAGCCGTATGCAGACCTATCAGCGGTCTTTGAACCTTCCCCAGCATCGCCTAATCATAGACGTTGCAACAAGGTGGAACTCAACACTGCACATGCTTCAGAGACTGTGCGAACAGAGGCGTGCTGTTATTTATTTGTGGGAGGATACACGGGCAGGCAGTAGGATGGCAGACATGGAGTTGTCAGGTGTGCAGTGGTCGAAGATACAAGACATGTGTCAAGTCCTTCAGTGTTTTGAGGAATGCACACGGCTGGTTAGTGCAGACAACGCCGTAATAAGCATGAGCATCCCCCTAATGCGTCTGCTGATGCAAAGTTTGACGCACATAAAGGAGCAGGCGTCTGCACCAGAGGAAGAGGGAAGCCTTGATGACAGTCAGCCATTGTCTGGTCAGGGCAGTGTACAGGACGAGGTAGCGGGCGAAGAGGAGGTGGAGGACGAGGAGGATGATGGGGATGAGTATATTTTTAATGCGGAAACTTTCACGGGGGCACAGGAAATTGGTTGCGTGTCACGGCCGGGTTCTGGTTTTTTGAGGGACACAAGTGACGTAGATTTGCCTGCAACTGCCCCTCAACCAATCACAACCGGAGATTTGACAACTGGAACTTTGGCCCACATGGCGGATTATGCCTTACGTATCCTAAAAAGGGACACACGCATTACGAAAATGATGAACGATGACGATTACTGGTTGGCCTGCCTCCTTGATCCACGCTATAAAGGCAAATTGCAAAATATTATGCCACATGAGAACTTGGAACTAATATTAGCAACCAAACAATCAACTCTTGTTGACCGTTTGCTTCAGGCATTCCCAGCACACAGCGCACGTGATCGTTCTCACACGAGCTCCAGGGGGCAGCAGACTAGGAGTGTTAGGGGTGCACACATCAGAAGTGGCGTTGGACAGAGGGGTTTTCTGACCAGGTTGTGGAGTGATTTTGCTATGACCGCAGACAGGACAGGTACTGCTGCATCAATTGAAAGTGACAGGAGACAACATTTGTCCAGTATGGTTACTAACTATTTTTCATCCCTTATCGATGTTCTCCCTCAACCGTCATTCCCATTTGATTACTGGGCCTCCAAATTAGACACCTGGCCAGAATTGGCAGAATATGCATTGCAGGAGCTTGCTTGCCCGGCAGCAAGTGTCCTATCAGAAAGAGTATTCAGTGCTGCAGGGTCAATATTAACCGAAAAAAGGACTCGTCTGGCTACCCAAAATGTTGACGATCTAACATTCATTAAAATGAACCACAACTGGATTTCAAAATCTTTTGCCCCACCTTGCCCGGCCGACACCTAGCTTTCCTATGAAAAGCTCTTGCCTGTGAATTACTTTTCTAATGTCTAATTTGCTGCTGCAGATTGTACAGCATACGACATGTTTACACCTCCCTAAATGGCCAAACTCCCCACACGGGGCCGTGGTATCGCGACTTGGCGCAAGCACCCGTGAGACTGCTGTTTGTCTGAAGAGGTGGGTGTGCTCGCTTTTGGTTGACGGCATTGCTACTGGGTCCCTCATAGTACAATGTAGTGTCTCTGGCGGTGGTGGTGCGCACCCAACGTCAGACACACCGTTGTAACATGAGTGGCCCTGGGGCGGTCCCGCCGGCCTCAAGAGAGTTCCCCCCTACCCCAGCTCAAACTGGGCTCTACCACGTGCAAAATTATGTCGCACAGCTCCACCAATCTTTAGTCTATTCGCTGACATCATTCAATGTCTGGCACTGACAATACAAATTTGTAGACATCTATGATGCAACTTAAAGTAGTCTGTGTCTGTGTCCTATATTGGCACCATTAAATAGTTACTGCCAAATTACTATGTCAGAAACACAGCAGATGAGCCCACCCCTGTACCTAAGTATGCCACCTTTTTTTTTGTTTTGGTTGTTTTGCGAGACATTAACATCTATTTATATTTTGGGAGTACTGGGACAGACACTCCTTGCACTACTCCTCCACTCAGCACCAAGCTGCCTGCCCGTGTATCCATGTAACCGCTGTAAAACTGCCATGAGCCTATTGTTTGTTATTTTAGGCCTTTGAAGCCTTTCTGCGCTCCCTCCTTCCACTAGTCCTCCACTGACCAGACCACTGCTGCCCGTGTACCCCTGGAACCAATTTTAAAGTGCCTACAGCCAGCCCATTTTATTGTGTTAGGCCTTCGAAGCCTGTCTGCGGTCCCTCCTTCCACTAGGCCTCCACTGACCAGACCACTGCTGCCCGTGTACCCCTGGAACCAATTTTAAAGTGCCTACAGCCAGCCCATTTTATTGTGTTAGGCCTTCGAAGCCTGTCTGCGGTCCATACTTTAAATACTCCTCCACTCACCACCAAGCTGCCTGCCCGTGTATCCATGTAACCGCTGTAAAACTGCCATGAGCCTATTGTTTGTTATTTTAGGCCTTTGATAGCCTGTCTGCGGTCCCTACTCCTCCACTGACCACCAAGCTGCCTGCCCGTGTATCCATGTAACCGCTGTAAAACTGCCATGAGCCTATTGTTTGTTATTTTAGGCCTTTGAAGCCTTTCTGCGCTCCCTCCTTCCACTAGTCCTCCACTGACCAGACCACTGCTGCCCGTGTACCCCTGGAACCAATTTTAAAGTGCCTACAGCCAGCCCATTTTATTGTGTTAGGCCTTCGAAGCCTGTCTGCGGTCCATACTTCCACTAGGCCTCCACTGACCAGACCACTGCTGCCCGTGTACCCCTGGAACCAATTTTAAAGTGCCTACAGCCAGCCCATTTTATTGTGTTAGGCCTTCGAAGCCTGTCTGCGGTCCATACTTCCACTAGGCCTCCACTGACCAGACCACTGCTGCCCGTGTACCCCTGGAACCAATTTTAAAGTGCCTACAGCCAGCCCATTTTATTGTGTTAGGCCTTCGAAGCCTGTCTGCGGTCCCTCCTTCCACTAGGCCTCCACTGACCAGACCACTGCTGCCCGTGTACCCCTGGAACCAATTTTAAAGTGCCTACAGCCAGCCCATTTTATTGTGTTAGGCCTTCGAAGCCTGTCTGCGGTCCATACTTTAAATACTCCTCCACTCACCACCAAGCTGCCTGCCCGTGTATCCATGTAACCGCTGTAAAACTGCCATGAGCCTATTGTTTGTTATGTTAGGCCTTTGATAGCCTGTCTGCGGTCCCTACTCCTCCACTGACCACCAAGCTGCCTGCCCGTGTATCCATGTAACCGCTGTAAAACTGCCATGAGCCTATTGTTTGTTATTTTAGGCCTTTGAAGCCTTTCTGCGCTCCCTCCTTCCACTAGTCCTCCACTGACCAGACCACTGCTGCCCGTGTACCCCTGGAACCAATTTTAAAGTGCCTACAGCCAGCCCATTTTATTGTGTTAGGCCTTCGAAGCCTGTCTGCGGTCCATACTTCCACTAGGCCTCCACTGACCAGACCACTGCTGCCCGTGTACCCCTGGAACCAATTTTAAAGTGCCTACAGCCAGCCCATTTTATTGTGTTAGGCCTTCGAAGCCTGTCTGCGGTCCATACTTCCACTAGGCCTCCACTGACCAGACCACTGCTGCCCGTGTACCCCTGGAACCAATTTTAAAGTGCCTACAGCCAGCCCATTTTATTGTGTTAGGCCTTCGAAGCCTGTCTGCGGTCCCTCCTTCCACTAGGCCTCCACTGACCAGACCACTGCTGCCCGTGTACCCCTGGAACCAATTTTAAAGTGCCTACAGCCAGCCCATTTTATTGTGTTAGGCCTTCGAAGCCTGTCTGCGGTCCATACTTTAAATACTCCTCCACTCACCACCAAGCTGCCTGCCCGTGTATCCATGTAACCGCTGTAAAACTGCCATGAGCCTATTGTTTGTTATGTTAGGCCTTTGATAGCCTGTCTGCGGTCCCTACTTTAAATACTCCTCCACTCACCACCACCAAGCTGCCTGCCCGTGTATCCATGTAACCGCTGTGAAACTGCCATGAGCCTATTGTTTGTTATGTTAGGCCTTTGAAGCCTTTCTGCGCTCCCTCCTTCCACTAGTCCTCCACTGACCAGACCACTGCTGCCCGTGTACCCCTGGAACCAATTTTAAAGTGCCTACAGCCAGCCCATTTTATTGTGTTAGGCCTTCGAAGCCTGTCTGCGGTCCATACTTCCACTAGGCCTCCACTGACCAGACCACTGCTGCCCGTGTACCCCTGGAACCAATTTTAAAGTGCCTACAGCCAGCCCATTTTATTGTGTTAGGCCTTCGAAGCCTGTCTGCGGTCCCTCCTTCCACTAGTCCTCCACTGACCAGACCACTGCTGCCTGTGTACCCCTGGAACCAATTTTAAAGTGCCTACAGCCAGCCCATTTTATTGTGTTAGGCCTTCGAAGCCTGTCTGCGGTCCATACTTCCACTAGGCCTCCACTGACCAGACCACTGCTGCCCGTGTACCCCTGGAACCAATTTTAAAGTGCCTACAGCCAGCCCATTTTATTGTGTTAGGCCTTCGAAGCCTGTCTGCGGTCCATACTTCCACTAGGCCTCCACTGACCAAACCACTGCTGCCCGTGTACCCCTGGAACCAATTTTAAAGTGCCTACAGCCAGCCCATTTTATTGTGTTAGGCCTTCGAAGCCTGTCTGCGGTCCCTCCTTCCACTAGGCCTCCACTGACCAGACCACTGCTGCCCGTGTACCCCTGGAACCAATTTTAAAGTGCCTACAGCCAGCCCATTTTATTGTGTTAGGCCTTCGAAGCCTGTCTGCGGTCCATACTTTAAATACTCCTCCACTCACCACCAAGCTGCCTGCCCGTGTATCCATGTAACCGCTGTAAAACTGCCATGAGCCTATTGTTTGTTATGTTAGGCCTTTGACAGCCTGTCTGCGGTCCCTACTTTAAATACTCCTCCACTCACCACCAAGCTGCCTGCCCGTCTATCCATGTAACCGCTGTAAAACTGCCATGAGCCTATTGTTTGTTATGTTAGGCCTTTGATAGCCTGTCTGCGGTCCTTACTTTAAATACTCCTCCACTCACCACCTAGCTGCCTGTGTATCCATGTAACCGATGTAAAACTGCCATGACTGCCTACTGTTTGTTATTTTAGGCCTTTGATAGCCTGTCTGCGGCCCCTACTTGCAATACTCCTCCACTGACCACAATGCTGCCTGGAGTGCCTGCCTGTGTATCCATGTAACCGATGTAAAACTGCCATGACTGCCTACTGTTTGTTATTTTAGGCCTTTGATAGCCTGTCTGCGGCCCCTACTTGCAATACTCCTCCACTGACCACAATGCTGCCTGGAGTGCCTGCCTGTGTATCCATGTAACCGATGTAAAACTGCCATGACTGCCTACTGTTTGTTATTTTAGGCCTTTGATAGCCTGTCTGCGGCCCCTACTTGCAATACTCCTCCACTGAGCACAATGCTGCCTGGAGTGCCTGCCTGTGTATCCATGTAACCGATGTAAAACTGCCATGACTGCCTACTGTTTGTTATTTTAGGCCTTTGATAGCCTGTCTGCAGCCCCTACTTGCAATACTCCTCCACTGACCACACCAATGCTGCCCGTGTACCCCTGGAACCTATTTAAAAGTTCATAGAGCCTAGTTATATATTTTATTTACTATTAATAAGGCCATGATGGACTACGCTGTACCACGCTACAAGCTAACCAGTCGACACTTCTTTTGCGAGAAAAGCCATCCCAACCCTCCACCAGCATGTAGAAGACCGCATTGTCCATGCACTCTGGCAATCTGTGAGTACAAAGGTGCACCTGACAACAGACGCATGGACCTGTAGGCATGGCCACGGAAGATTACGTGTCCATTACGGCGCAATGGGTTAATGTGGTGGATGCATGGTCCACAGGGGACAGCCTACTAAGTCTGTCTGCAGTCCCTAATTCAAATTGTCCTCCACTGTCTAAATCGGAACTTCCACCTTCTGGCTTTCGGCCTATAGTATCAGAAATTAAACTGCATTTGGCCTTCAACTTTGGTTAGGGCCTACTAACGGCTTCTGCCCCTCCCTGGTGTTGCCCTCAACTAAATAAAGCTGAGCTTCAACCTTCTGCTCCAAATTACCATTTTGAAAAATGCAATAGGCTTTTCAGGCCTACTAAAGGAGTCTGTCTGTGTGCCCCTGCCTGGTGTTGTCCTCAACTAAATAAAGCTGAGCTTCAACCTTCCGGCTCTCATTAAGTGGTTTTAAAAAAAAAATGGTGGTTAGGGCCTACTAACGGCTTCTGCCCCTCCCTGGTGTTGCCCTCAACTAAATAAAGCTGAGCTTCAACCTTCTGCTCCAAATTACCATTTTGAAAAATGCAATAGGCTTTTCAGGCCTACTAAAGGTGTCTGTCTGTGTGCCCCTCCCTGGTGTTGTCCTCAACTAAATAAAGCTGAGCTTCAACCTTCCGGCTCTCATTAAGTGGTTTTAAAAAAAAAAAAAATGGTGGTTAGGGCCTACTAACGGCTTCTGCCCCTCCCTGGTGTTGTCCTCAACTAAATAAAGCTGAGCTTCAACCTTCCGGCTCTCATTAAGTGGTTTTAAAAAAAAAAAAAATGGTGGTTAGGGCCTACTAACGGCTTCTGCCCCTCCCTGGTGTTGTCCTCAACTAAATAAAGCTGAGCTTCAACCTTCCGGCTCTCATTATGTGGTTTAAAAAAAAAAAATGGTGGTTAGGGCCTACTAACGGCTTCTGCCCCTCCCTGGTGTTGTCCTCAACTAAATAAAGCTGAGCTTCAACCTTCCGGCTCTCATTAAGTGGTTTTAAAAAAAAAATGGTGGTTAGGGCCTACTAACGGCTTCTGCCCCTCCCTGGTGTTGTCCTCAACTAAATAAAGCTGAGCTTCAACCTTCCGGCTCTCATTAAGTGGTTTTAAAAAAAAAATGGTGGTTAGGGCCTACTAACGGCTTCTGCCCCTCCCTGGTGTTGTCCTCAACTAAATAAAGCTGAGCTTCAACCTTCCGGCTCTCATTAAGTGGTTTTAAAAAAAAAAAAAATGGTGGTTAGGGCCTACTAACGGCTTCTGCCCCTCCCTGGTGTTGTCCTCAACTAAATAAAGCTGAGCTTCAACCTTCCGGCTCTCATTAAGTGGTTTTAAAAAAAAAATGGTGGTTAGGGCCTACTAACGGCTTCTGCCCCTCCCTGGTGTTGTCCTCAACTAAATAAAGCTGAGCTTCAACCTTCCGGCTCTCATTATGTGGTTTAAAAAAAAAAAATGGTGGTTAGGGCCTACTAACGGCTTCTGCCCCTCCCTGGTGTTGTCCTCAACTAAATAAAGCTGAGCTTCAACCTTCCGGCTCTCATTAAGTGGTTTTAAAAAAAAAATGGTGGTTAGGGCCTACTAACGGCTTCTGCCCCTCCCTGGTGTTGTCCTCAACTAAATAAAGCTGAGCTTCAACCTTCCGGCTCTCATTAAGTGGTTTTAAAAAAAAAATGGTGGTTAGGGCCTACTAACGGCTTCTGCCCCTCCCTGGTGTTGTCCTCAACTAAATAAAGCTGAGCTTCAACCTTCCGGCTCTCATTAAGTGGTTTTAAAAAAAAAAAAATGGTGGTTAGGGCCTACTAACGGCTTCTGCCCCTCCCTGGTGTTGTCCTCAACTAAATAAAGCTGAGCTTCAACCTTCCGGCTCTCATTAAGTGGTTTTAAAAAAAAAAAAAATGGTGGTTAGGGCCTACTAACGGCTTCTGCCCCTCCCTGGTGTTGTCCTCAACTAAATAAAGCTGAGCTTCAACCTTCCGGCTCTCATTATGTGGTTTAAAAAAAAAAAATGGTGGTTAGGGCCTACTAACGGCTTCTGCCCCTCCCTGGTGTTGTCCTCAACTAAATAAAGCTGAGCTTCAACCTTCCGGCTCTCATTAAGTGGTTTTAAAAAAAAAATGGTGGTTAGGGCCTACTAACGGCTTCTGCCCCTCCCTGGTGTTGTCCTCAACTAAATAAAGCTGAGCTTCAACCTTCCGGCTCTCATTAAGTGGTTTTAAAAAAAAAATGGTGGTTAGGGCCTACTAACGGCTTCTGCCCCTCCCTGGTGTTGTCCTCAACTAAATAAAGCTGAGCTTCAACCTTCCGGCTCTCATTAAGTGGTTTTAAAAAAAAAAAAAATGGTGGTTAGGGCCTACTAACGGCTTCTGCCCCTCCCTGGTGTTGTCCTCAACTAAATAAAGCTGAGCTTCAACCTTCCGGCTCTCATTAAGTGGTTTTAAAAAAAAAATGGTGGTTAGGGCCTACTAACGGCTTCTGCCCCTCCCTGGTGTTGTCCTCAACTAAATAAAGCTGAGCTTCAACCTTCCGGCTCTCATTAAGTGGTTTTAAAAAAAAAATGGTGGTTAGGGCCTACTAACGGCTTCTGCCCCTCCCTGGTGTTGTCCTCAACTAAATAAAGCTGAGCTTCAACCTTCCGGCTCTCATTAAGTGGTTTTAAAAAAAAAAAAATGGTGGTTAGGGCCTACTAACGGCTTCTGCCCCTCCCTGGTGTTGTCCTCAACTAAATAAAGCTGAGCTTCAACCTTCCGGCTCTCATTAAGTGGTTTTAAAAAAAAAAAAAATGGTGGTTAGGGCCTACTAACGGCTTCTGCCCCTCCCTGGTGTTGTCCTCAACTAAATAAAGCTGAGCTTCAACCTTCCGGCTCTCATTATGTGGTTTTAAAAAAAAAAATGGTGGTTAGGGCCTACTAACGGCTTCTGCCCCTCCCTGGTGTTGTCCTCAACTAAATAAAGCTGAGCTTCAACCTTCCGGCTCTCATTATGTGGTTTAAAAAAAAAAAATGGTGGTTAGGGCCTACTAACGGCTTCTGCCCCTCCCTGGTGTTGTCCTCAACTAAATAAAGCTGAGCTTCAACCTTCCGGCTCTCATTATGTGGTTTAAAAAAAAAAAATGGTGGTTAGGGCCTACTAACGGCTTCTGCCCCTCCCTGGTGTTGTCCTCAACTAAATAAAGCTGAGCTTCAACCTTCCGGCTCTCATTATGTGGTTTTAAAAAAAAAATGGTGGTTAGGGCCTACTAACGGCTTCTGCCCCTCCCTGGTGTTGTCCTCAACTAAATAAAGCTGAGCTTCAACCTTCCGGCTCTCATTAAGTGGTTTTAAAAAAAAAAAAAATGGTGGTTAGGGCCTACTAACGGCTTCTGCCCCTCCCTGGTGTTGCCCTCAACTAAATAAAGCTGAGCTTCAACCTTCTGCTCCAAATTACCATTTTAAAAAATGCAATAGGCTTTTCCGGCCTACTAAAGGTGTCTGCCCCTCCCTGGTGTTGTCCTCAACTGAACAAAGCTGAGCTTCCACATTCTGGCTTTCGCCCTATACTATCAGATATTAAACTGCATTTGGCCTACTAGTGTGGTTAGGCCCTTGAAACAGTGTCTGCTGCTCTTGGGTTTGCTACTCCACTGAACAAAGCAATGCCGCCTGTTTAGTCCTGTTACCAATTTTGAACTGCATGTAGCCTACTTTATTCTTTGGCCCTATATCTGTTTCCTCCTCATCCTGCCCATTGCCCAGCCACTGCTAAATGAGTCTGCTGGTACATTGACCTAGACCACTACATTCCCCTTGTACTCTACACAGCCAGAATCTGTCCCTGCTGAAAGTAAGGTTCCCCTTCCCGCATGTTATACCACCTTACACAGGGACAAAGAGGAAGGTGCAGATGAAAGTGCAGGTTCCTTCATCAGGTGGGGGGGCATACTCGTTGGCGACGTCACTGGCACAGGGCCCCTCAGAGTACGCAAAAGTGTCGCTGCTGGTGGGAGGCGCCCCCGCCATGCAAACACACCGCCGTACTTTGAGGGGCCCTGTGCCAGTGGCAATGCGAACGAGTGGGCCCCCCCCCTGCTTGCTCAGGATCACAGCACTTGCAACTTTTAAATACTTACCTTTCCCTGCAACACCGCCGTGACGTAGTCCGCATTTCCTGGGCCCACGAAAAACTTGAGCCAGCCCTACTCCCCCCACAACTTTCCCCCAATTCCCTATGCCCAACTATTATTATACAGTTAATTAAGATTGGCAAGCTTCAGAAACAAGAATGGATGTTTTTGGCATTAAAATGGGCACTGTAGGTGTTTTCCTGGCCTCCACTCACTGCCGACTATGCTTCCCCATTGACTTGCATTGGGTTTCGTGTTTCGGTCGATCCCCGACTTTTAGCGATAATCGGCCGACTGCACTCGACTCGACTCTGGACAAAATCGGGTTTCCCAAAACCCTACTCGATCTTAAAAAAATGAAAGTCGCTCAACCCTATGCGTGAGCTAAACGATCAGCACATTGAGTAACTGAATTTCCTATTACCAAAAAGTCATCCAGATAGGGCACAATCAAAGTTTCCTTCTGGCGTAGGTATGCCATCACCTCTAGCATTATCTTGGTGAAGATCCTCGGCGCTGTTGAGAGGCCGAAGGGTAAGGCCGCATACAGGAAGTGACGAACCTCGTTGTTGATTTTTACCGCCACTCTGAGGAATTTTTGGTATCTGTTATGAATGGGGAGATGATAGTAAGCATCCTTTAGATCAATGCCCCCCATCATACAGTTTGGGAAGAGGAGTTTTATGGTGGACCTAATGGACTCCATTTTAAATGTATAATTTTCAATGAATGAATTGAGTTTTTTAAGGTTTATGATGGTTCTGAAAGAACCGTCGGGCTTAGAGATTAGGAATAGGGGAGAATAGAATCCCCTACCCTCCTGTCCCACCGGCACTTGGACTAGGACCCGTTTTGATATTACGGTTTGAATTTCAAGCTCTAAAGCCTGTTGCTGTATAGGCGAGCTGAGAGTTGTTATAATATAAGACTCGTGGGGCACACAAGAGAATTTTAATTTAATTCCATCTCGGACGATATTTAAAACCCACGAGCTAGATGTTATCTTCTCCCATTGGGTGGTGAAAAATTTAAGTCTGCCCCCAACTGGTATGTCCTCAGTATTTGCCTTTTGGGGGGTTGGGTCTTCTAAACATGGTACCTCTCTGCTTGTCGTCCTTAGTGGTCCATGTTGTAGACCTATCTGTTTGCCTCCTTTTGCCAAACGGCCTCCTCTTAAAGGCTCTCCTGTAAAAGGGAATAGAGGATTCAGGAAAAGCTTTCTTCCTGTCCTTTGCCTTTTTGAGTATCTCATCTAAGGTTTTACCAAAGAGGTACTCACCCTCACATGGGATTGCGCATATTTTAGATTTAGATTGCGCGTCCCCTTTCCAACTCTTCATCCATAGGGCTCTTCTTGCGTTATTCACAAGGCCCGCAGATCTTGCTGCTAAACGGAGTGAGTCGGCGGAGGCGTCTGCCAGAAAGGCCGCTGCTCCTCGTATTAAAGGGATGGCTGCTCTTAGTTTTTCTCTCGAGCTTTTCTTTTCAATTTGCTGGTCTAACTGATCAATCCAGATGATCATTGACCGGGCCGCGCAAGTGCTGGCTACTGCAGGTTTGAATATTCCTGTAGCCGCTTCCCAGGAACGTTTAAGGGATGATTCAGCCTTACGATCCAAAGGATCGACCAATAGTCCCGCATCCTCCACAGGTAGAGTGGATTGTTTGGAGGTAGAGGCTACAGCTGCGTCGACCTTAGGGACTTTGGTCCAAGTAAGAAGCTCCTCGTCACTAAACGGATATTTACGTTTTGACGCTGAGGGTAGAAAGCCTCTCTGATCTTGCTTCTCCCACTCTCTTTTAATTAATGTTTTCACTGCTGGTATAACCGGAAAACATCTCCTCTTTCTGTCTGCCAAACCTGCGAACATTATCTCTTGCGCGGTTTGCGCACCCTTAGACTCCTCACACCCCATGGTATTTCGAATGGATTTTACCAAGTTGTCCACACTGTCCAAGGGAAAACATGAGCGTCCCTCAATCTCTGATGAGGATGATGACGCTGGACATGATGATAGGGAGGCATCTGAGAGTATCGGTTGGTCACTGTCGGAGTCTGACACAAGTGTCGGTGTTTTAGATTTAGAACTACGCGGTTTTTCCTGGGTCATATTTTTTAGTTCTTCTCTAATAATGGCCCGTAGGTCCGTAATGGACACTGCTGCTCCCTGTGTTGTTTCTTTAAAACAGTCCTCACAAAGTTTTTTGGGGTATGAGTCAGGGAGGGGCTGGTTACACAAGGCACATTCCCTGTGCTTCGTTTTTTGTCGTTTTTTGCCCTAAGCGTGTAAGTAGAGAGAGAAAGGGAAAAGAGAGAGATAGGGAGACAGCGTTAGCTTAATAGGCAGAGTTCACAACTCACCCAGTGAAGCAAATAATACCGGATCAGAAGGCCGAGATCCTGTTCTGGAACCGTCGCTTTTACGAGCGGTGTCCGAGGATCCTCTGGCGTGATCTTTGGCGGGGGGTACTGGAACTCCGGTTGTGGGGTCCATGGCACCTGGGGATGACATCTCTGCATCGCCGTTTCAGTGTTAGTGAGTGCTTTAAATAGAGCGCCAAAACGTTGTTTTTTTTTTTGTTTTTTTTTCGCGCATGCGCAGACCAGTGCCGGCTCCCCTGCCCTGGATCCGGCCTAGGCGCCCCGGAAGTCCAAGATCCACTTCCGGGGTAGCCTGTATTTGCGGCGGTCGGCGCATGTGCGGCCCGGGATTCAACGCCGGGCCGCAATGGAAGGTCACCTTACCCGGCTCCTGCTGCCGTACCGCACGCTGGGAAGGACGCCGGTCGGCCTTTCCCGGACCCGGCCGTCTGCCCGCTCCATCAGACGAGGAGATAGCCGTCTAACGGAACTCCCCCGACGCTGCTTCTGAGCCGCAGCCCCTGCCGTTCTCTCGGATACTGCGCAGGCGGCATGCAAGCCCAGGTATGCTTTCTCATTAAGAAGTCCTGTCGTTCCCACAGGAACAGGAAACCTAAACTGAGGAGGAGAGGCGGACCGCCCCCTTTTATTTCTCAATAGGTTTCCTGTTCCTGCGGGGCGGATCCCTCTCTCCAGTGGGGTGCTGTCGTGGCGAAGAGTAAAATAAAGATTATTATTATTATTATTATTAGATACCATACACAGCATGAAAATAATACAACACATAAACCATAAACGGAACAGCACACTCCCCGTCTCAAATTCCATAAGGGTTTTCACTATACTAGTGCTTTTGAAATAAAGTCCAACAACCTAGAAAATGAAACTAAACATGCATGCAACAATAATAACTTCAAACAAGCTAGATGAATGTATTTAAGTCAGTTACTGAAACAAACAAAAAGATACCCATCTTCATATCGGAGAAGCCGCTCTAGGCCATACTCTCTCTGACTCAACTGAAATCCAATGGACAAGTACCAGTGCAGTATTCTGTTCAGCATTCCTCCTACCAGAATGTCCTCTATCGGCAGTATCAGTACGAGCTCGTGGATTGGCCTCAGAAATGTCTTAGGCTCACCTTTCCTAAGGACCTTCAGCAAACCGAAGCTGTCTATTACTGGACTGAAATTGGCAATGGGGATTTTCAGAGGGATCTGTTGTATGTGGTTTAAGCATTCCCATTCAGTATTGAATACGCTGGACATAGCTTATTATGAGAGACTCACAGTGAGAAATGTCATCGGAAGAGAGTGGTTTATGCAAACGTGCCAACCGTGACAGTCTTTGTCTCCACGTGTGTTTTTATAAGATCTCGCAATGTGAACTAAACTTGTGATAGTCTTGACGAGTTTCATCCAATTGGAGTAGCGTTCAAAGCGCTGACAACTGAGGCTGGAGGTTGGTTTAGCATTTGTGGCCAGAGCACTGACCTCGCAGCGGACTTCTGGATTGTCATCCAGATACTGGATGCTGAAGGCTTCCAGGAAATATTCATTCCCCTTCTGTTCCAGCAGAAACTTCGGACCTGAAAGCCAAGAAGAGTTAGCAAAGGAACTTATACTCAGGCTTGGAAGACCTCCTTATCCTCTCAAAGCGGTTACTGACGTACATGTAGAAGCACCTGGTTTGGTTGTAGATGTAACCTAAGACGACTTTACTGTCACTGTAGTATTGTACGTCATCTATGTTGGTGTCCAGCTTATGCTGTATAAAGTCTGCGAGTTCTACTGAAAGCACGGTCCCACAGAGTTCAAGCCTTGGAAGAGTGGTCAGGCTTGGGAGCCAACTTAGCCTTGCCTTGCCTTGTTTGAAGCAATTTTGTGCAGTCTAAGCTTAGCTCGGTATGACATACCTTGGGTCCTCTTAAGTAGGTTTATCGCTTCTTCTTCTGTGGGTAGAGATTTTAGTCCATCATGTTAGGGGTCGAGTTCCCGCCGCTGCACAGGGGGAATCTCGAGCCATGTCTGCTGCAGTCTCCCATTCTGCATCAGCCGCAGTGGAGCCTGCTCAGTGGAGACGTCAGTCCCAGTGTCTCGCTCAGCCTGATACTGTGCAAAGGGTTACTGCTGCCTTTCCAGGCTCTGCTTTTGTAGCCAGCACTGGTCAGCGGCGAGCAGGCTTTTCTGGGACTAAGTCCTGCTTTGTACACACTGAGCATGCCAACGGGAGGACCTCTCATTGGAGGTCGGGGGTCACATGCTCAGGTCCTGCAGCAGCTCCAATTGGACCACTAGGAAGGTCCTTGTCTGCTGCAGCTATATAAGGTTCGCATAGCCGCACAGCCATGCGCTAGTATCAACCTATGTTATGAGTTTTGCTACTTGGTGGTCATGTCTGCATGTGGTCAGGGTTGGCTGAAACAAGCCCTTAGAATACCACACCTCCGGTGAGGAGTTTTGTATGCTTGGATTCAGGGCCCAGCTGAAATAAGCCCCTAGAATACCGGCACCTCTGGTGAGGAGTTGTTTGTGTGCTATGCTGTCTGCATGACCACTCTTTGCTTTGCTCAGTTAGGTAGCTGTGATCCTCTGTGAGGTTAACAGGGCACAGCGTTTTCATATCTTTGCGATTCTGTGAAGTTAACAGAGTTCGCTTATACTGCCATATAGTGCCGCCAATTACTTTGCAGCAGATATCTCTGCACGGTGGACCCCGGGCTGCGAATGCACCTTGTTGTTTCCTTCCTATACTCGGTGCGTTCCGCTAGCCCTAACACATCATCTGCATAGAAAACTTTCTCTACAAAGTCTCTGGCGTCTGATCCATATTCGTACTCTCCTTCTAGTGCGGTTGCACGGCGGGTGAAGGACTGTTCCCAAATATGTGCACCATCATGCGATACTCCACCATCTCTTTGCTGGGCTCGTCCTTGTGCCACAGGAACCTGAGGACATTCCTGTGGTCCTCTCCTACTATGAAACAGTGGAACATCTGTTCAGTGTTGACGGTTAGGGTTGAGCGAAACGGGTCGGCCATTTTCAGAAGTCGCCGACTTTTAGCAAAGTCAGGTTTCATGAAACCCGACCCGACCCCTGTGTGGGGTCGGCCATGAGGTCGGCGATCTTCTGAATCTGGTATCGGAATTCCGATACCAAGTTCCGATATATTTGCGATATTGGGAATCGGTATCGGAATCCATATTTAAGTGTTAAATAAAGAATCAAAATAAAAAATATTGATATACTCACCCTCGGACGCGCCCTGGTACTAACCAGCAGCCTTCCTACCTAAGAATGAGCGAGCGAATGACCTGCAGTGACGTCGCGGCTTGTGATTGGTCGCGAGCGGTCACATGGACAAGCCGCGACATCATCTAAGGTCCTTCAGGCGCTCATTCTTAGGAAGGAAGGCTGCCGGAAAGAAGCAGGGTGCGTACAAGGGTGAGTATATACCTAATAGGAATATACTCACCCTCGGACGCACCCTGCTTCTTTCCGGCAGCCTTCCTTCCTAAGAATGAGCGCGTGAAGGACCTTAGATGACGTCGCGGCTTGTCCATGTGACCGCTCGCGACCAATCACAAGCCGCGACGTCATCTAAGGACTTTCAAGCGCTTGAAAGACCTTAGATGACGTCACGGCTTGTGATTGGTCGCGTTGCGGTCACGTGACCGCTCCGCAACCAATCACAGGCTGCGACGTCATCTAAGGACTTTCAAGCGCTCATTCTGAGGTACCGAAGCTGCCGGTTACATCGGGCTGCGTCGGAGAGGTGAGTATATCAATATTTTTTATTTTTATTCTTTATTTTACACATTAATATGGATCCCAGGGTCTGAAGGAGAGTTTCCTCTCCTTCAGACCCTGGGAACCATAGTATCCCATTGCACTGCATTGGGTTTCGTGTTTCGGCCGACCCCGACTTTTTTATAGGATCGGCCGATTTCACTCGACCCGACTTTTGAGAAAGTCGGGTTTCGTGAAACCCGACCCGATCCTATAAAAATAAAAGTCGCTCAACCCTATTGGCGGTGATGGCAATGGGCTCTTTCCTGAACCTCATCAACACTCCTACTAGGTTGTTTGTTAGATTAGGACCCGTGAGGAGGACGTCGTTGAGAGATATGCCTTGATGTTTGGCACTTGAGTCAAAGACAACCCTAATTTGCTTAGGATTTCACGGGTGATATACTCCGAATGAGGGTAGGTACCAGCACTCCTCGTTTTTGTTTAAGGGAGGCGCTAGCTCCGCATGGTTGTTATGGAATATTTTGCCCATAAAGGTGACGATGTGTTCTTTCATCTCCAATTTGTTGCTTAGCGTGCACTGGAGAGAGTTGAATCTGGACAAGGCTTGTTCACCAATGTGCGGGAGCCTTACCCTGGTAGTTCGGAAGGGTAGGGGAAAAACCCAGTGATTAGTCTCATCCTTAAGGAACTCATTGTCCATTATCTTGATGAATTCCTTGTCTTCCACTGATGGGGCTACTTTGTTGACATCATTAGTCGTATGAAACTCCAATCTTCCCAAGTCGTCTGCATAGGGAGAAGGGAAGACATCAGTCAGCTGTACGGGATCTGGAGGTTTTTCTTTCACCTCATAGCGATGATGGCACGGTGGTCTGCAGAAAGTAGTGCGTCCATCCCAGTGTGCATAGGTCTTAAATGAATCGACTCCTGTTTGGTCCAAGCATACATATCCTAAGACTACCCACCCCAAGTCGAGTCTCTGGGCATAGGGGGCATAGTCAGGACCATTACACTGTTGGCGGATAGAGTTGAGCGACTTTTACTTTTTTCGGATCGAGTCGGGTTTCGCGAAACCCAACTTTGTCAAAAGTCGGGTCGGGTGAAATCGGCCGATTATTGCGCAAAGTTGTCTGCATAGGACTGCATAGGACTGAAACACGAAACCCAATGCAAGTCAATTGGGAATCAAAGTCGGCAGTGAGTGGAGGACAGGAAAACACCTACAGTGCCCATTTTAATGCCAAAAACATCAATTCTTATTACTGAAGCTTGTCAATCTTAATTTACTTTATAATAATAGTTAGGCATTGAAAAGTGGGGGTCATTTGGCTAAAGTTGTGGGGGGTAGGGATGGCTCAAGATTTTCATGGGCCCAGGAAATGCGGAATACGTCACGGCGTTGGAGCAGGAAGCGGTAAGTATTTCAACTTTGCAAGTGCTGTGATCCTGAGCAAGCAGGGGGGGGGGGGCACTCGTTGGCATTGGACTGGCACAGGGCCCCTCATAGTACGGCAGTGTGTTTGACGGTGGGTGGCGCCTCCCACCGGCAGAGTCACTTTTGCGTACTATGACGGGCCCTGTGCCAGTGACGTCGCCAACGAGTATGCCCCCCACCTGATGAAGGAACCTGCACTTTCATCTGCACCTTCCTCTTTGTTCCCGTGTAAGGTGGCATAGTATGCGGGAAGGGGAACCTGACTTTCAGCAGGGTCAGATTCTGGCCGTGTAGAGTGCAAGGGGAATGTAGTTGTCTGGGTCAATGTACCAGCAGACTCATCTAGCAGTGGCTGGGCAATGAGCAGGATGAGGAGGAAACACAGATATAGGCCCAAATAATAAAGTGGGCTAAAAGCAGTTCAAAATTGGTTACAGGACTAAACAGGCGGCATTGCTTTGTTCAGTGGAGGACAACTATAAGGAGTGGCAGACACAGTTAGTAGGCCCAAATAATAAAGTGGGCTAAAAGCAGTTCAAAATTGGTAACAGGACTAAACAGGCGGCATTGTTTTCTTCAGCGGAGGACAACTGTAAGGAGTGGCAGACACAGTTAGTAGGCCCAAATAATAAAGTGGGCTAAAAGCAGTTCAAAATTGGTAACAGGACTAAACAGGCGGCATTGCTTTCTTCAGCGGAGGACAACTGTAAGGAGTGGCAGACACAGTTAGTAGGCCCAAATAATAAAGTGGGCTAAATGCAGTTCAAAATTGGTAACAGGACTAAACAGGCGGCATTGCTTTGTTCAGTGGAGGGCAACTGTAATGAGGGGCAGACACAGTTAGTAGGCCCAAATAATTAAGTAGGCTAAATACAGTTCAAAATTGGTAACAGGACTAAACAGGCGGCATGGCTTTGTTCAGCGGAGGACAACTGTAATGAGCGGCAGACACAGTTAGTAGGCCCTAATAATAAAGTAGGCTAAATGTCTGCCAAAAAATTGTTCATAAATAAACAGGTGGCATAGCTAGGTACAGGGGTGGGCTCCTCTGCTGAGTAGCAGACAGTGGTAGTAGGCGCAAAGTATTAACTGGTCTAAATGGAGGCCAGGGCCCCTGTATATTTTAACTATCATCTATCATTTCAACAAATTTGTATTGGCAGTGCCATTGAAGGATTTAACAGCACAGACTACACAGTGGTGGAGCAGAGAGAGGTAAGTATTGCAAATGATAGAGCACTGTTCGAGCTGGGGGGGAACACTGTCTCGTGGGCGGCGGTACTGGCACAGAGCCCCTCATATTACGACGGTGTGTCTGACGTTGGTTGTGCACCACCACCATCAGAGACACTTCACTGTACTATGAGGGACCCTGTGTCAGTGCCGTCGCCCAAGAGTGGGCACACCCACCTGTCCAGGCAAACGGCACTCACATGGGTGCTTGCACCAGGTGGTGACCACGGCCCTGTGGGGGGAGTCAGCCCATTTAGGGAGGTATAAAAATGGCCTATGGTGGACATTCAGCAGCTGCAAATGGAGGAATTGAAGCAGTCAGTAAGAGGAGGCCAAAAGCAAGACATTTTTCAGGCAAGCTACGTGTCAGCAGGGGAAGGTGGGGCCAAATAATTTGAAATCCATGATTGGTTCATTTTAATGAAGGTTAGATCATTGACATTTTGGGTAGCCAGACGTGTCCTTTTTTTCGGTCAGTATTGAACCAGCAGCACTGAAGAATCCTTCGGATAGCACACTAGCAGCAGGGCAAGCAAGCTCCTGTAATGCATATTCTGCCAATTCAGGCCAGGTGTCTATTTTAGATGCCCAGTAATCAAAGGGGAATGACCTGTGAGGGAGAACATCGATAAGGGAGGAAAAGTAGTTTGTAACCATACTGGAAAAATGCTGTCTCCTGTCACTTTGAATCGATGCAGCAGTACCTGTCATGTCAGCGGTCATTGCGAAATCACTCCACAACCTGGTCATAAAACCCCTCTGTCCAAAGCCACTTTGGATTTGTGCACCTCTAACACCTCTTCCATGTTGCCCCCTACGGCTCGTGTGAGAACCATCACCGCCTCTGTGTGCTGGGAATGCCTGAACCAAACGGTCTACAAGAGTTGCTTGTTTGGTAGCCAATATTTGCTCAAGGTTCTCATGTGGCATGATATTTTGTAATTTTCCTCTATATCGTGGATCCAGGAGGCAGGCCAACCAGCAATCGTCATCGGTCATCATTTTGATAATGCGGGGGTCCCTTTTTAGGATACGCAAGGCATACTCCGCCATGTGGGCCAATGTTTCAGGTGTCAATTCACTGCTTGTGCTGGGTTGAGGAGCAATTTCTTGCAAATCAACATCACTTGTGTCCCGCAAAAACCCTGTACCGGACCTTGCAACGCCACCAGTTTCTATTGCCCCCTGAGAAGCATCCTCCTCCCATAAATATTCATCCCCATCATCCTCCTTCTCCTCCTCTTTGTCCGCCACCTCGTCCAGGAGAGTTCCCTGAGCAGACAATGGCTGACTGTCATCAAGGCTTCCCTCCTCCTCGGCTGCAGACGGCTGCTCCTTAATGTGCGTCAAACTTTGCATCAGCAGACGCATTAGTGGGATGCTCATGCTTATGATGGCGTCGTCTGCACTTACCGGTCGTGTGCATTCCTCAAAACACTGAAGGACTTGACAGAGGTCTTGTAGCTTCGACCACTGCACACCAGACAACTCCATGTCTGCCATCCAAGTTCCTGCCCGTGTATGTGTATCCTCCCACAAATAAATTACAGCACGCCTCTGTTCGCACAGCCTCTGAAGCATGTGCAGTGTGGAGTTCCATCTTGTTGCAACGTCGATTATTAGGCGGTGCTGGGGAAGATTCAGCGACCGCTGATGGTTCAGCATATGGCTGGAGTGTACGGGCGACCGGCGTATGTGCGAGCAAAGTCTTCGCACCTTCAGGAACAGGGCTGGTAACCCC
The DNA here is from genome assembly GCF_051348905.1 of Ranitomeya variabilis. Classification (NCBI taxonomy): domain Eukaryota; kingdom Metazoa; phylum Chordata; class Amphibia; order Anura; family Dendrobatidae; genus Ranitomeya; species Ranitomeya variabilis. Next base: position 814,304,493 of record NC_135233.1, read on the forward strand.
GGATAATTTTTCAGGAAGCACTGCACCACCAGGTTCAAGGTGAGAGCCAGGCAAGGTATGTGTTTCAGTTCTGAAAGGGCTATGGCAGCCATAAAATTCCTTCCTTTATCACGGACTACCTTGCCTGCCTCAAGATGTACACTGCCCAACAATGACTGAGTTTCTTGCTGCAAGCACTCTGCCAGTACTTCCGCGGTGTGTCTATTGTCGCCCAAACACTTCATTTGTAACACAGCCTGCTGACGCTTACCACTAGCTGTTCGATAATGGGACACCTCGTGTGCAACACTGGCAGCTGTGGATGGAGTGGTCATGCGACTGCGCTCTTTGGACGAGCTTTCGCTTCTGGAGGAGGAGAAGGTGGAGGGGTGGCGAACGCCTACAGCCAACTGTTTCCTAGACCGTGGGCTAGGCAGAACTGTCCCACTATGGCTGTCCCCTGTGGACCCTGCATCCACCACATTAACCCAGTGCACCGTGATGGACACGTAACGTCCCTGGCCATGCCTACTGGTCTATGCATCTGTTGTGAGGTGCACCTTTCCACTGACTGATTGCCTCAATGCATGGACAATGCGGTCTTTGACATGCTGGTGGAGGGCTGGGATGGCTTTTCTCGCAAAGAAGTGCCGACTGGGTAGGTCATAGCGTGGTACTGCGTAGGCCATCAGGTCTTTGGAAGCTTCGCTTTCAACCAAACTGTAGGGCATCATCTCTAACGAGATTAGTATAGCAATGTGGGCATTCAAACCCTGTGTACGCGGATGAGAGGATGAGTACTTTCTTTTCCTAACGAGAGTCTCTTGTAGGGTGAGCTGGACTGGAGAGCTGCATATGGTGGAACTAGCGGTGGTGGTGGTGGTGGTGGACATGGCAGATTGAGAGAGGGTTGGTGATGGTATTCTTGATGTTGGCCTACATACAGTGTTTCCTACCAATAACCTTGTGATTCCCTGACTGCTTTGGCCTTGCGATGATACCTCCACATTTGCTGCTGGTGGTGTCCTAACCGGTGGGCTTAAGGTACCTTCACACTGAGCAACTTTCCAACGAGAACGACAGCGATCCGTGACGTTGCAGCGTCCTGGATAGCGATCTCGTTGTGTTTGACATGCAGCAGTGATCTGGATCCCGCTGTGATATCGCTGGTCGGAGCTAGAAGTCCAAAACTTTATTTCGTCGCTGATCACCCGCTGTCATCGCTGGATCGGCATGTGTGATGCCGATCCAGCGATGTGTTCACTTGTAACCAGGGTAAACATCGGGTTACTAAGTGCAGGGCCGTGCTTAGTAACCCGATATTTACCCTGGTTACCATTGTAAAAGTAAAAAAAAAACACTACATACTCACATTCTGATGTCTGTCACGTCCCCCGCCGGCGTCCACAGGGTTAAAACTGCTTTCGGCAGGAGTGCTTGCTAATGCTGCGCTGCTGCCGAGAGCTTCCTGCACTGAATGTGTCAGCGCCGGCAGTAAGAGCGGTGACGTCACCGCTGTGCTCTGCTTTACGGCCGGCACTGACAGTCAGTGCAGGAAGCTCTCGGCAGCAGCGCAGCATTAGCAAGCGCCCCTGCCGAAAGCAGTTTTAACCCTGTGGACGCCGGCAGGGGATGTGACAGACATCAGAATGTGAGTATGTAGTGGTTTTTTTTTTTTTTACTTTTACAATGGTAACCTGGGTAAATATCGGGTTACTAAGCGCGGCCCTGCACTTGGTAACGCAATGTTTACCCTGGTTACCCGGGTGCTGCAGGGGGACTTCGGCATCGTTGAAGACCATTTCAACGATGCCGAAGTCGTTCCCCTGATCGTTGGTCGCTGGAGAGAGCTGTCTGTGTGGCAGCTCCCCAGCGACCACACAACAACTTACCAACGATCACGGCCAGGTCGTGTCGCTGGTCGTGATCGTTGGTAAATCGTTTAGTGTGAAGGTACCTTTACAGTGAGGGAAGCAATGTAGCGTTGCTGACTACCTTCATTCTGAGCAGGTGCACCATCGGTACGTGACGTTTGGTAGTTAGTCCAGGCTTGCAAGTGCATGCTGGTTAAATGTCTACGCATGCACGTTGTATTTAAATTTTGAAAATTCTTCCCTCTGCTAAAGGTCTTTGAGCATTTCTTCCAGATAACTTTGCACTGATCATTCGGATCTTGGTTAAAAATTGCCACAATGCACTCTTCCTACTATGGAATACCTTTTCAGGCATTGCACGCTGTGCTACTTTCACCGGATGGCCACACTGTCCTAAAACTGTTTTTGTTTTTGACAAACGTTTTTGGCCTGATACGGTCTGCCAGATGACAGCTTTTGTGATGTAGATGGCTGCTGCGGATCATCCTCCTCCGCTTCTGAGCTACTGGCAGCGGCACCCTCTTCCCCCAATGGCTGCTAATCTGGGTCAACAACTGGGTCATCTATCACCTCCTCTTCAATGTCATGTGCACCTTCCTCTGTGTCACCGTGTAAGGTGCTATAGCGTTCGGGATGGGGCACCATAGTCTCATCAGGGTCAGATTCTGGCTGAGTACACTGCGAGGGCAATGTAGTGATCTGGGTCAAAGGAACAGCATAATAAACTAGCTGTGGCTGTGCATCGGTGCACTCCATGTCCGATTCATCTTGTAATGGGCAGTTAACAATTTCCCTTTCTGACCCAGGCACGGTATGTGTAAAGAGCTCCATGGAGTAACTTGTAGTGTTGCCTGACGCATCCTTCACTTTTGGTTTGGGTGAAGGACACAAGGAAACGTCTTGTTCCTGACCGGGAGCATCCACTGACAACTCGCTGCTTTTATATTTTGAACTTTCTGAAGAGGAGGCGAAAGAGCTAGAGGCTGAATCAGCAAGGAAAGCCAAAACTTTTTCCTGCTGCTCCGGCTTTAAAAGCGGTTTTCCTACTCCAAGATAAGGGAGCCTTCGAGGCCTTGTGTAGCCAGACGATGATGCTGGCTCAACACCTCCAGTCTTAGGTGCTATTTTGCTTTTCCCACTACCACCAGATGCTCCACCACCACCACCACCACCATCAGTACCAGCCGGCAACGACCGCCCACGGCCTCTTCCACCAGACTTCCTAATTTTGGGGAAAATCTAACCAAAATAACAACTGTTATATGGTACAGTAAAACAAGGTAGAAGGTGTATATAAACTTGGTGAGAATTTAAATCTCCCTTTTTTTGGGGGGAGACTGCACCAAAACTCAGGCCCAGTGTATAACACAACACAATGTAAGTGGCAGAATGTGGCTGGCTGATATACGACAAACTAACAGAACTGACGTATATCCACTTTGTGACAATTTGAATCTCCCTTTTTTGGGGGGGAGACTGCACCAAAACTCAGGCCCAGTGTATAACACAACACAATGTAAGTGGCAGAACGTGGCTGGTTGATATACGACAAACTAACAGAACTGACGTATATCCACTTTGTGACAATTTGAATCTCCCTTTTTTTGGGGGGAGACTGCACCAAAACTCAGGCCCAGTGTATAACACAACACAATGTAAGTGGCAGAATGTGGCTGGCTAATATATGACAAACTAACAGAACTGACGTATATCCACTTTGTGACAATTTGAATCTCCCTTTTTTGGGGGGGAGACTGCACCAAAACTCAGGCCCAGTGTATAACACAACACAATGTAAGTGGCAGAACGTGGCTGGAAGATATATGAAAAAATACAAGGACTGTAGTACAATTTCAATCTCCCTACAATGATCTCAGGACAAGTATGGCAGCAATAAAAAGGACTGCTGCACACAAAAGTGTGGACAAATAAACAAGATAACTGTGCAGAAAGGAGAAACAGGATTTTTGCTTTTAAAAAAGCAGTTGGTTTGCACAGCAGCGTGCAAACAGCAATGCAGCTATCAGGGAGCCTTATAAGGCAGCCTATTAAGCTACAGAGCTGATGCACAAAAATATAGCCTCCTCTGTCCCTGCAAAAAAAGGTAGTGTTGGACTGTGGAAATCACTACAGCACAAGCAGTTTGGGAGTTAATCTTCCCTCCCTAACTATATCCCTTCTTCTGATGAAGCTGCAGCAACCTCTCCCTATGCTACGATCGGCAGAAGTAAGATGGCGGTCGGCGTGCATGCTCCTTTATAACCCCTGTGATGCCGCAGAAAGCAAGCCAATCAGTGTCATGCCCTTCTCTAAGATGGTGGGGACCGAGACCTATGTCATCACGCTGCCCACACTCTGCGTCCTCCTTCATTGGCTGAGAAATAGTGCTGAACGCGTCATATGAAACGCAACTTTGGCGCGAAGATCGACGACCTCATGGCCGATCCCACACTAGGATCGGGTCAGGTTTCATGAAACCCGACTTTGCCGAAAGTCGGCGATTTTTGAATTTGTCCGATCCGTTTCGCTCAACCCTATTGGCGGACCTTATGTATCCTTAAATTGTCTCTGTCAAGCAGAAGTAGGATTTCTACTTCTGTGTCCATAGGTGGGATAGCGCTGGCTAGGTGCCTTAAGTGTGGTAGGTGGAATGCAGCTTCTGGGATAAGGATCTCATCCCTTTGGTCGGGTATTTGATCGCGTTTGATTAGCATAGGTAGAGGTATTTCTATATCTCCGTTGATAGGAGAAGCAATGAAACCTTGTGCCCTTCTACCGGTAGTCTCTATGTGGCCCGAGCAAGTGTTCAGAGTGTAGGGCGTTGCTGGTCCCTTGATTCCAAAGGCTTCAAAGAACTTAGGTCCAGCTAGGGATCAATTGCTCTGATAGTCAATGTAGGCATACATTCTTTTTAAGCATCATTTTTATAGTTTTTTTTTAACATAACATTGGATAGGATAACGTAGCATAGGATAGGATATAGTATCAGCAATGACACTGTAAATTACCAAAAGTACGTATACAAATCTTACTTGTCAGTAGTGATGAGCGAGCACTAAAATGCTCAGGTGCTCATTGCTCGGGTCGAGCAGATTGGAATACTCGGGTACTCGACCCGAACAACGAGCCCAATGTAAGTCTATAGGAGACCCGAGTATTTTTACCGCGATCCCCCCCGGGGGTCCTTTTAAGGTCTAAAAACATCTGAAAATGATGGAAACACTGCTCAAATGACACAGAAACATCATTGGGATCGCCCCTGGAAGCATTCTTGACTCCTAGTTCACAGCTTTAAACTATTTTTTCTGAGATTCATGCCATTTTTCCCAGTACCACAAAAAACACACTAAAACGAAACCAAAACGGATTTTACTGGGAAATATGTTACGGCACATCCTTTGCAGGTTAATGACTTGCCTGTAAGGCCAAATAATTAACCAAAAATTTCCTCCCCCACTTGGGCTTAGTTCAGACGCAGCATTTTTGAAGCATTTTTCAACTTTAACATTGCTTTCAACCACTACAAATGAATTCACTGGGAAATGTCATTGTAACATTTAGCAATCCTAGCTGGCCATGTGGTGTGTGACACATAAGCAGACCCATCTTGTTTCATTTAAGAAGGAGGGACTCTTAACGTCACAGAGCCTATTTTTACTGGTGCACCAGGCGGCATTAATCTTCTTAAAGGGCCATTATTAAACAGTGGGTCTCCTAAACTGTTGTAGCTTATGCTGTGAGTGGACAGACTGCCAAGAATTACAATGCACCACAATACCCCTTTCAAAAGATGTCCAGGAGTGCCTCCTGAAAAAATGTTGCATTGAATACAAGGCCTGCCCTGCTACCAATTCATATGCACCCCAATAAGCCTTTGAACCCACATACTGGATGGGCCCATGTAAATTCACTTCACAATATTCATTTTGTACTCCCGTACACCTTTATTTTACACATTGGCAGCAAGGCCAGCCCTGCTGCATAGTCATATGCATCCCATTACGCCTTGGAACCCACATACTGGATGAGCCCATGAAAATCCACTTCACAATATGCATTTTGTACTCATGTACTCCTTTGTTTTACACATTGCCAGCAAGGCCAGCCCTGCTGCATAGTCATATACACCCCATTATGCCTTAGAACCCAAATACTGCATGGGCCCATGAAAATCCACTTCACAATATTCATTTTGTACCCCCGTACTCCTTTGTTTTGCACATTGGCAGGAAGGCCAGCCCTGCTGCATAGTCAATCATATGCACCCCATTACGCCTTGGAACCAGTAGCATAGCTACCGGGGGGCAGTGGGGGCGGTCGCCCAGGGCCCCGCGCTCTGTGGGGGCCCACCTGGAGCAGTGTGCCGATAGTTATATTCTGCGGCAGAGCAGGGAGAATCAATCTCACTGCTCTGCCGCTATAGGGCCCCTGAGCAGGCAGGGGGGTCCGGTACCAGTAGTGGGCCCCCTGCCTGTCATCGTATGGTTAGCTGTATCAGAATCTAGCTGATACAGCTCACCACATTGATGAGGGAAGTTGCGCTCCTTCTCCCATCATTCCTCTCGCAGACGCCGACACTGACAGCGGGCTCGATGACGTCACCGCCTGGTGCCCACTGTCAGGACAAGAGCAGGAGCAGGGAGCACCGCTGGAACAAGGAGAAAGAGAGGTGAGTATTTATTTATTGTGTTTTTTATGGGGGCTGCCTTATATACTACAGGATCTGCCTATGGGGGTGCTGCCTTATACACTACAGGATCTGTCTATGGGGAGGGTGCTGCCTTATACACTACATGACCTGCCTATGGGGGGGTGCTGCCTTATACTACAGGATCTGCCTATGGGGGGCTGCTGCCTTATACTACAGGATCTTCCCATGGAGGGTGCTGCCTTATACACTACATGATGTGCCTATGGGGGGCTGCCTTATACACTACAGGGTCTGCCTATGAGGGGGGTGCCGCCTTATACACTACAGGATCTTCCTATGGGGGGCTGCCTTATACACTACAGGATCTGCCTATGAGGGGGGGTGCTGCCTTATACACTACAGGATCTGCCTATGGGGTGCTGCATTATACACTACAGGATCTGCCTATGGGGTTTGCTGCCTTATACACTACAGGATCTGCCTATGGGGGACTGCCTTATACACTACAGGATCTGCCTATGGGGGGCTGCCTTATACACTACAGGATCTGCCTATGAGGGGGTGCTGCCTTATACACTACAGGATCTGCCTATGGGGGGGCTGCATTATACACTACAGGATCTGCCTATGGGGGTGCTGCCTTATACACTACAGGATCTGCCTATGGGGGGGTGTTGCCTTATACACTACAGGATCTGCTGATGGGGGGTTCTGTCTTATACTACAGGATCTGCCTATTGGGGGGTGCTGCCTTATACTGCAGGATCTGCCTATGGGGGGGTGCTGCCTTATACTACAGAGTCTGCCTATGGGGGGTGCTTCCTTATACTACAGAATCTGCCTATGGGGGTGCTTCTTAATAATACAGGGTCTGCCTATAGGGGTACTGCCTTATACTAAAGGGTCTGTTTATAGGGGTACTGTCTTATACTACAGGGTTTGCCTATAGTATAAAACAACAATATCTGAGCAATGGATAAACAAGGGACCCAGTCAAGAAGATAGGTGATATTTAAAGATTAAGTTTTATTATAATGAAATATGGAAGCAATAATCCACAAGAGAAATGATAAAATAATTCATATAAATATACACAAAATGCGCACGTATGCTGGACCAAAAAACGTGCCAATCATATAGATATATATAGGCAGAAAATTAAAAGTTAAAAAAAAAAACCAAAGGTAAAATAAATACAATATATTTCATAAAAATCATGTACTGTGTTAAAAGCAAAAGGTGGGGGAGGGGAAAGGTAAAAAAATTGAGAATACAAGGGAAATAAATTCCAAATATAAGAAAGTGAGGACTAAATAAAAATATAAAAATCATTAGCCTCAAAAAAGTGCACAGTGCCAGGTAATCAATAAATTATACAATATAAAGTGGGGGTCCACTGGCCCCAGAATAAATCATTACACTCTCAAAAACATAAAGTGAACAAGTGCATGTGATAAGAGGCAACAGAATTGCTTACACAGTAAATTAGATGTATACCTTTCAGGGGTTAATAGGTCCAGTAGTACGTGCGCCCTGACGCGCGTTTCGGAACAAGTCCTTCGTCAGGGGGTACGTACACTGTCCTACATGGCCATATTTATACAAATGCTGATTAACGCCAATGTGCGGTGTCCGGGTGTATGCAGCGCGTGCGCCGCTAGGAGGTCCCGGAAGTCCGTGACGTCCACGTCATGTGATCGGACGCACGGCATTATGGTCCGGCATTGCCTAGATCACACAGACGCGGTGAGTCAGGACTACGGGACGCAAGCGGCGCATGCGCACAACCAAGGACCCGACATTAGGCGGAAGAGGGCAGGTATAGATGCAGATGGTAATTAAACAATTTCATACAGGAACATGATCATGGAGTATGGAATATATATAATATGCATAATTATACAAGCGCAAATATAATACATATATAATCTGGACCATAAATGATAGAAGAGAATATATATATATATATATATATATATATATATATATATATATATATATATATACTGATATATATAAAAAATAATAATAGACAATAACTGATAAATAATAATTAAATAATAAATTCTAGATAAATAGATACATAAATAGTAAATACATATAAATAATGAGATAAAATTATTATATATAGATATAGATACCAACATACTATATATCTCTATATAAACATATAATATAAGCATAAACAAAAAAAATAAATATTAATAAATAATAATATAGCAGACTAATAACAAAAATATATTAATACAAAAATAATACAAAAAAAAAATAAGAAAAGTTTGGACACACCTTCTCATTTAAAGATTTTTCTGTATTTTCATGACTATGAAAATTGTACATTCACACTGAAGGCATCAAAACTATGAATTAACACATAACATGTGGAATTATTTACTTAACAAAAAAGTGTGAAACAACTGAAATTATGTCTTATATTCTAGGTTCTTCAAAGTAGCCACCTTTTGCTTTGATGACTGCTTTGCACTCTTGGCATTCTCTTGATGAGCTTCAAGCGGTAGTCACTGGGAATGGTCTTCCAACAATCTTGAAGGAGTTCCCAGAGATGCTTAGCACTTTTTTGGCCCTTTTGCCTTCACTCTGCGGTCCAGCTCACCCCAAACCATCTCGATTGGGTTCAGGTCTGCTGGCTGTGAAGTCCAGGTTATATGGCGTAGCACCCCATCACTCTTCTTCTTGGTCTAATAGCCCTTACACAGCCTGGAGATGTGTTTGGAGTCATTGTCCTGTTGAAAAATAAATGATGGTCCAACTAAACGCAAACCGGATGGAATAGCATGCCGCTGCAAGATGCTGTGGTAGCCATGCTGGTTCAGTATGCCTTCAATTTTGAATAAATCCCCAACAGTGTCACCAGCAAAGCACCCCAACACCATCACACCTCCTCCTCCATGCTTCACAGTGGGAACCAGGCATGTATAGTCCATCCCTTCACCTTTTCTGCATCGCACAAAGACACAGTGGTTGGAACCAAAGATCTCAAATTTGGACTCATCAGACCAAAGCACAGATTTCCACTGGTCCAATGTCCATTCCTTATGTTCTTTAGCCCAAACAAGTCTCTTCTGCTTGTTGCCTGTCCTTAGCAGTGGTTTCCTAGCAGCTATTTTATCATGAAGGCCTGCTGCACAAAGTCTCCTCTTAACAGTTGTAGAGATGTGTCTGCTGCTAGAACTCTGTGTGGCATTGACCTGGTCTCTAATTTGAGCTGCTGTTAACCTGCGATTTCTGAGGTTGGTGACTCGGATAAACTTATCCTCAGAAGCAGAGGTGACTCTTGGTCTTCCTTTCCTGGGTCAGTCCTCATGTGAGCCAGTTTCTTTGTAGCGCTTGATGGTTTTTGCCACTGCACTTGGGGATGCTTTCAAAGTTTTCCCAATTTTTCGGACTGACTGACCTTCATTTCTTAAAGTAATGATGGCCACTCATTTTTCTTTGCTTAGCTGCTTTTTTCTTGCCATAATAGAAATTCTAACAGTCTATTCAGTAGGACTATCAGCTGTGTATCCACCAGACGTCTGCTCAACACAACTGATGTCCCAACCCCATTTCTAAGGCAAGAAATCGCACTTATTAAACCTGACAGGGCACAACTGTGAAGTGAAAACCATTCCCGGTGACTACCTCTTGAAGCTCATCAAGAGAATGCCAAGAGTGTGCAAAGCAGTGATCAAAGCAAAAGGTGGCTACTTTGGAGAACCTAGAATATAAGACATAATTTCAGTTGTTTCACACTTTTTTGTTAAGTAAATAATTCCACATGTGTTAATTCATAGTTTTGATGCCTTCAGTGTGAATGTACGATGTTCATAGTCATGAAAATACAGAAAAATCTTTAAATGAGAAGGTGTGTCCAAACTTTTGGTCTGTACTGTATATATAAATAATAAATAAAAATAATAATAATGATGATAAATTAGAATAGAAAAAATATATAGAAAAGATAAAAAATAAATATAAAAAATAAATGGTAGAAGAAATAAAAAATAAATATATACATAATACATGTCACATTGAAAGTACATATAATATTAATTTGCTGCTGGTGAGTAGTCCAAATTAGGGTATCCCAGATTCCACAAATGGATCCTTATATAATCCCATCATGTCAAACCCTTATAGGAATGGATTCAAGTGTATAGATTAATAAAACACCCTATAAAATACAAAAATATAAAGATATACGGGTTAAAAGAACAGTATAAAAGCGTTAAAAAGGTGGATATTAAAAGGTGGATCTAAAATTGACAAGGGCAAAATACATACGGTATATATTACTAAAGAAAGGGGGCAAAACTCAAATTTTCATTTAATCCCCTAGGGGAAACAGTATCTAACGCCCAAATCCATTTGGTCTCCTTCTGCAATAATTGTGTGCTAATTTTACCACCACGTTCATTTTGCTCAACCATATCAATCCCCATCACTTTTAAAAGGGAGGAGTCACATCCATGATATAATTTAAAATGTTTAGGGATAGTCTTCAATAGAGTAATATCCTCAATTTCTTTCGCTGCCTCTATCCCCAAAACATGCTCGCGTACCCTGATTTTAAATTGGCGAGTAGTCATTCCGACATAGATCAATGAGCAGGGGCATGTGGCATAATATATTACAGCCTTGAAGTGCAAGTTATGGTGTGTTTGATGTTGAAGGTGATCGTCCCCATTGAGTTACAGAAATTCTGGCTCCTCACAAAGTTGGGACAAGCTACGCACTTGCCACAGGCTTTACAGCCGGATAAGGGTTTTGAACTAGATAGAAAAGAAGGGACAACGGAATTATGGGCATAGTGACTCCTAACAAGATGGTCCTTCAGGTTCCTAGACCTTCTAAAGGTAATACTTGGTCTATTGCCAATATATTGGCATAAGACAGGGTCAGCCTGAAGGATCGCCCAAGATTTGGTTAAACATAACCTCACATTCTCAGTTTGACCATGGTATCTCGTAATGTACCTAACCGTATTGTTACTTTTAGGTACCTTTGTTTGATATAAGGCCTGATGTCGAGTTGTATGTTTGGCACGAAGATATGCCTTTTTAACAGAACGTCTACTATAGCCACGATCCCAAAATTTCTGTGTTAGCCCCATGGCCTGTTTCTCAAAATTCTCCTCACTAGAGCAGATCCTACGGAGTCTTAAAAATTGACCAATAGGAATGGAACAAATCATAGCAGGCAGATGTGATGAAGTTGCATGAAGGAATGAATTTGTTGCCGTTGGCTTACAGAATAGGTCTGTGCGAAGGCAATTATCCTCACCTCTAGTAACCTTGACATCAAGAAAGTCAATCGAGCTTCTCCCATATTTGTAGGTTAAATGTATATTTTTTGAATTTTGATTAAGTGAGGTCATGAATTCCTGAAGTGAATCAACTGACCCCTGCCAGATCAAAAATATGTCGTCAATAAATCGCACCCAGAATGGAATGCGTTCAATTGACGGTACATCCGAAAAGAAAAGGTCCTTCTCTCACAGCCCCAGGAACAGATTTGCGTAAGCTGGCGCAAATGACGCCCCCATTGCTGTGCCCTGGAGCTGCAGGTAGAAGGACCCCTTGAATAGGGTCTGCCTATAGGGGTACTGTCTTGTACTCTATTGAGGACTATCTGGCACATTATACTATATGGAGGTTATCTATGGGGCCATCATACAGTGTGGGGATTACAGTGAAGGGGGCCATCATACAGTGTTGGCGCTATCAGTTTGGAGTCTACTAAGGGGTCAGTATACTGTGTGGGTGGTACTATACAATGAGGGGCCATCATACTGTGCATAGAGGAGCTGTACAGGGGGAGACTCCAGACATTGTTAAATGTAAAGTGGGCACTTATTGTTATAGGGGAACTCGGGTTACTGTGACTATCAAAGGGGCACACAGGGCAATATTACTTTCTAGGGGGCAAAATATGGACACTTTTTTCTAGGGTACTTGCACCCGGCATTACTATATTATAGAGGGGTGCTTTAGAATTTACACAGCAGGTGCAGTAATAGGGACACATATGGCAGCAGTGGCTCAGTATTTGGGGTATCAGCAGGATGAGGAGATTGTGCAGGTTGGGAATAGATGGTGATGGGGCTGGAATGTGAGAAGTGAAATGTGTCTTTGTTGTATTCTCTGCAGACGAGTCGTGGATGGAAGAAGTTGTCATGTCGGTCGGGGCCAGATGGAAAAGACAGGAAAAGTGACGATTCCATCAGAGAACGTCAGCGGTAAGTCATTATCTGTAACTGTGCTGTGATCTCTTACATGGTCTGTAGGACTGGTATCTCCAACTGACCAAATGGCGGTAATATCAATGTTGGTCTCTATATAGAGATTATCTTCAGTAATAGCGCGGTCATCTGCTGAGGTTCTCCTCCACTATTAGGGTGCGTCACGAATTGTAATCAAGGTTACCTGGTTAGGGGCCCACTCAGAAGCTTTGCCCCCCCTGAGCCAAAACCCTAGCTATGCCTCTGACACAGTATAATACTCCCACAGCTCCCCTATACATATGATGCACTGACCCCTCTCCCAAAACACAGTATAATGACCCCCACAGTAGTCCTCACACTGTGTAATGGCCTTCACACTGTATAATGGCCTCCACAATAGCCCCCACATATTGTGATGGCTAATGGCCCGCGCATTAGCTCACACACTGTATAGTGACCCTCATAGTAGTCCCTACACTTTATGATTGCCCCCACAGTAGGTCTCAAACTGTATAATGCTTCCACATTAGCTTCCACATTGTATAATGGCCCCCACATTAGCACTGTAAAATGGCCTCCACACTTTAAGAGGATGTCACACGGATGTTTCTACAATGTATGAGCGGCTCACGTACAGCATGAGAGCCCCCCACACTGTATTAGGGTCCTCCACCGTAGTCCCATCATGGTATGATTGCCTCCACAAGAGGCCCCAAACTGTTTAATGGCCCCACATTAGCACCCACACTGTATAATGGCCCAACATTAGCATCAAACTGTATAATGGTCCCCACACTTTATGAGAGCCCTCCACAGCAGTCTCAACAATATATGAGGGCCCCCACACTGTTTCAGGTTCCCCAACAGTAACCCCCACACTGTAAGATGGTCCTCCATTGTTTATGATGCCCTCACAGTGACACCACAAGTTTTAATTAAAATAAAAAAACATCATATACTCACCTAATCCAGTATTCTGGCTAGTCCACTGGCAATGCCCTGGTGGACCAATGAGCTGATGTCATTGCGCGCCGAAGCACACACGAATGTCAGAGTCCCGATGCGATGAAATCACTGAGTCAGGAACAGTTTGAAAATTTCTGATATTACTAAATGTTTGCCAAATATCCAATATTTTCATAAATAAATGCACATTTTATTAACCTAAATTCACCACTATCATTAATAACTGCATACAGTATGTATAAAAAAAAATCTCAGAATAACTGAGATTGGAAGAATCATTCCAAAGTTATTACCTCAAAAAGTGACACAAGTCAGATTTTAAAAATGGGGCTCTGTCAGGAAGGTGAAAACAGGCTTCGACTAAAGGTTTAAAAGACTTCAAAACCTATGTTTATCTCTTGCTGTGGAGAACCAGTCCTGCATTCGACATTCAGCCCATTTATTTGATGAATACTTTGAACCCATTCCAAAAAGCTCCTCAATAAACCTCTGTTCACATACCCATAATTTTCCCTGTTCAGAAATTAATCAAATTGTCCATAGACTTCAATAAGGAAAAATTGTGCCTATAATTATTACAAAAAAAACAGATCCACGATTCCTTTCTGAAACTGAAACTGTGATAAAACTCCTGTCAAGAACATATCTATGTAAATGGCTTGTGGAAATGGTGCGGTTTCCTACTACATCTGAATGTAGCAAAACAAAGTTTCAGTTCTGTTTTCAACCTGAATCAAGCAACTTGTTTTGCATTGAAATAATGAAAAAATTTTAACGATTCCACAAAAGTATAAAAATTACTACAAGGCCTATTTGGAATGTATGGTCTTTGGTCAGCAGGGGGCCACATAACACAAATCTACTGCAACTGATGTTACGCACTTTATTCTCTGAGTTTCAAAGTTTAAAAAAAAAAATACATAAATAGTGTTGAGCATTCCGATACCGCAAGTATCGGGTATCGGCCGATACTTGCAGTATCGGAATTCCGATACCGGTATTCCGATACTTGCCGCGTATCGGATACCGGAATCGGAAGTTCACAGATTCAAACTGCACAAATTCATCCAATGAGAATGATTCCAAGTGTGGGCACATCCTGTTCAGCATGGAGGGCCTGAAACTACTGGCATGGCTGTGATTGGCTGCTGAAATGATGTCATGATGCAGTTTAAAAGTCGCTGGCGCCATTTTGCACTCACTCTGCTGTGAATTCAGTTAGTGACAGGACGCTGTTTGCTGACTGAGGGCCAGTTTAGAGATAGCGATTTGCTTCTTTGTGCTTTCCAAAGGCTAATTTAGCAACCGCTGTGTTCACCTACTATTCACCTTGCTTTTGCCTTGTAGCGCTGTTTTCACAGCGATCTGCAAGGTCTGTGTGTGTGTGTGTGTGTGAGTGCAGCCCACTCTCTAGTCTGAGTGCAGCCACATAGGCCATCCATAGCTGGTTGTATTCAGTTCAGGGAGGGTGGTTCATTGCCTCATACTGTTCTTTTTTTTTTTTTCCAAGTAGTGTAGTCTGCTGATAATTTTTTCAAAAAAATCCTATTAGTGTCTTTCCACCCGTCTCCAGCTAATTTGTGGAAAAACACTACATAGGATAACGTAGAGGAGGGTTTTTGGGCCTTGCAGCGCCGTTTACAGCTGTCTGCACGGTCTCCGTGTGACTGCAGCTCGCCCTGTAGTCTGTGAGCAGCCATAGCCTGGTTGTCTCCAGCTCAGGGTTCTTCACTGCGTCATACCGCAAAATCAATTTTCCTTTTGTTTTAAGTAGTGCAGGCTGCTGCACATTTTTTCAAAAAATTCCTATTAGTGTCTTTCCACCCGCCTCCAGCTAATTTGTGGAAAAACACTACATTGGATAACGTAGAGGAGGGTTTTTGGGCCTTGCAGCGCCGTTTACGGCTGTCTGCACTGTCTCCGTGTGACTGCAGCTCGCCCTGTAGTCTGTGAGCAGCCATAGCCTGGTTGTCTCCAGCTCAGGGTTCTTCACTGCGTCATACCGCAAAATCAATTTTCCTTTTGTTTTAAGTAGTGCAGGCTGCTGCACATTTTTTCAAAAAATTCCTATTAGTGTCTTTCCACCCGTCTCCAGCTAACTTGTGGAAAAACACTACATAGGATAACGTAGAGGAGGGTTTTTGGGCCTTGCAGCGCCGTTTACGGCTGTCTGCACGGTCTCCGTGTGACTGCAGCTCTATCTGTTGTCAGTTCAGCCCCCAAAAAATAAATAAATAATAAAGTTCACCAAACACACCAGTGACACCACTTTACATTTGTGTAGGCCACATTAGCTCATATTAAAGTCTAGTCCACACTTTAGAAAATTAGTGTTTCTTATACCTGTTAGGAGGAGTTGTTCAGGAATAAGCACACAAATCCGTTAGTACTTTTCTGCTTATCTTTATCAGTCAACCAAGATGAAGAAGGCAGTGAGTAAGGCACGTGGGCGTGGGCGTGGGCGCGGAGCAGGGAGGGGACGTGGGGATTCTGTGCCTGCTGCGGGCACCGGTGACTCATCAGCACCCACTTTCACCAGGGAACAGTCATTCATGCGCAGCTTTGTCGCAGAGCGCCGTACACCGCTGCTGCGTGAAGAACAAATTGAAGCCGTTGTCGGATGGATGGCAGCTAATGCATCAACTTCAATTAGTGCCACATGCTCTCAGACACAGAGCACTGGAGAGCAGCCATCTGTCTCTTCACCACCTGCCAAATTGCCCAGGCAGACAGAGAGCCCAGGACAGGAGCCGTCTCTACTTCTGTTCTCTGAATCTCTTGGCTTGGAAACAGGGGGCCAGCCAAGCAGCATTGGAGAAATGGAAGAAGAGGCAGGGTGCAGTGATGCCCAACAGCTTTTTCTCTCTTCCTCTGAAGAGGCGGGTGGGCCAGTGGCTCCGTTCACCACATCGCAGGCCGCATCAGCTGATGATGACACTCAGGTGCCACTTACTGGTGCGTGCTCTGCTGCTGAGACTACCCAGGAGGAGCAGTTGGGGGCAGAGGGTAGTGTAGATGATGAGGTCCTTGACCCATCTTGGCGTGAGGGACAGGAAGGTGGTGGGAGCAGCTCTGAGGAAGAGATTCCCCGTACGGCCCAAAGAGGGAGAGGGAGGGGGAAGACTGCGGATCCTGCAGCCTCCGCTTTGGCACCCATTAGGAGCATGTCTCTTCCAAAAGCCAAAAAGGGCGCTCCCAAGACTTGCAGTGCCTGGTCCTTTTTTGACACAGTTGCAGATGACATTTGCTATGTCAAATGCAAGGTGTGTCATCACAAAGTCAAAAGAGGGAAAAATGTCAGCAACCTCAATACCTCCAACATGTGGAAACATGTGCGCACCAGGCACCCGGCGGAGTTAGAAAAACACACTGAAGAGCTAGGCCAACCAACAGCGGCAGCTACCACCTCTTCAGCTCGTGTTGCCTCTTCCTCCAGCTCACACGCAGCTGGTTCGGCTTCCTCCCAGGATCGCCGTGGAAGAACCTCTGGCCCTGTTGTCCAGAGACCCACTGTAATTCCACCCGCAGCACCACTTTCCCAGTCAACCACACACTCCCAGCCCAGTCTACAGCCATCGGTAGTACAGGCATGGGAGAAAAGGCGGCCTTTCTCGTCAAACCACCCACGAGCACAGGCTCTGACTGCAGGCATTGCCAAACTTCTGTCACTGGAAATGCTGTCATTCAGGCTGGTGGAGACTGACAGCTTCCGTGACTTGATGTAATTGGCAGTCCCACAGTACAATGTGCCCAGCCGCTTTTACTTCAGCAGGCAAGCCGTCCCTGCCCTGCACAAGCATGTGGAGGGACACATAAAACACGCGCTACTGAACGCCGTCAGTAGCAAGGTCCACCTCACCACCGATGCGTGGACCAGTCAACATGGACAGGGGCGATACCTTTCCCTCACTGCCCATTGGGTTAATGTCGTTGAGCCGGGTACAGACCGTGCGAGTGGCGCAGGACGTGTCCTGCCCACTCCAAGGATTGCAGGAATCCATTCTGTATGCATTGACTCCTTCTCTTACACCAGTTCCTCAGAATCATCGCTGCAGGAGCCATCACAGTCCACCTCCACATGGACCCGTGATGAACGTTTACCTGTTACGACCGACATGAGCACAGCCGTGGCCAAACGTCAACAGGCCGTCTTGAAATTAATTTATTTGGGGAATCGAAGCCACACAGCGCAGGAGCTCTGGAATGCCATCAAGCAGGAGAGCGATGTGTGGTTTGTGCCAGCGAATCTCCAGCCAGGCATGGTAGTGTGTGATAATGGCCGAAATCTGGTGGCAGCTCTGGGCCTCGGCAACCTCACTCACATCCCATGTCTGGCACATGTGCTCAATTTGGTCGTGCAGAGTTTTTTGAGGGACTATCCGGATCTTGATGCACTGCTGCACAAGGTCCGCCTAGAGTGTGCTCACTTGCGGCGTTCCAGCACGGCAAAAGCGCGCATTGCGGCTCTGCAGCGCCGACACCGCCTGCCGGAACATCGCATCATATGTGACCTACCTACCAGGTGGAATTCCACGTTACATATGTTGGAGCGGTTGTGTGAGCAGCAGCAAGCTGTAATGGAGTACCAGCTGCTTCAGGCGCAAAGAAGTCGCACTCAGCGCCGTACAGACTTCACAACCACAGAGTGGGCCACTATGAATGACGTCTGCCAGGTTTTGCGTCCCTTTGATTATTCCACGCGGATGGCGAGTGCAGATGATGCACTAGTCAGCATGACTGTCCCCCTTATCTGCCTGCTTGAAAAATCACTGCAAGCGCTAAGGGATGATGTTGTGGAAGAGGTGGAGGATGAGGATTCAGCATTTCCATCATCTTCTGGACAGTCAGCGCCACGTGGTTCCTCACAAACGCGTAGGCAGGGGACAGTTTGTGAGGAGGATGAGGAGGAGTCAATGGAGGAGGAAGACATCCGTCCAGAGGAGGGAGTTACACAATTGTCCAGTACTCAGTGTGTACAGCGAGGGTGGGGTGATGACGAGCGGGCAGAGATCACGCCTCCAGCAGGGGACAGCGTTTCTTGGGCAGTTGGCAGTCTGCAGCACATGGTGGATTACATGCTGCAGTACCTGAGAAACGACCGCCGCATCGCCCACATTCTCAACATGTCTGATTATTGGGTGTTCACCCTCCTCGATCCTCGCTACCGGGACAATGTAGAAAGCCTCATCACACCGTTGAACCGGGAGCGAAAAATGCGGGAGTACCAAGACACACTGGTGAATTCCATCATCTTCTCCATTCCAACTGAGAGAAGTGCTGCTAGTGCATTCCAAAGCAGCTCAGTGCGTCCAGGCAGTGGTGGAGGCTCTGCACAAAGAGGGAGCAGAAGCAGTGCCTCTGCCCAAGGCAAGACCAGTATGGCCCAACTGTGGCACAGTTTTCTGTGCCCGCCACAAAAGTCTACACCATCACAGACGGCTCCAGTCAGCAGGAGGCAATGGTTCCGTCAGATGGTGACAGACTACATGTCTTGCCCTCTTGCTGTACTCCCAGACGGCTCTTCACCTTTCAAGTTTTGGGTCTCAAAGCTGGATACATGGCCAGAGCTAAGCCAGTATGCATTGGAGGTGCTGTCTTGCCCTGCGGCCAGTGTATTATCGGAACGTGTCTTTAGTGCTGCAGGTGGTGTACTAACTGACCGTCGCATGCGACTATCCTCTGATAACGTTGACCGGCTTACTTTCCTGAAAATGAAGAAGGCCTGGATCTCGCAGGAATTTGCCACTCCTCTTCCTGATTAAATAATTAGGTGACTGTCTACAGTATCCAGGTCTCCTGTTGTGTTCATCTTTCTACCACCTGAACTTTAATTCCTGGGCTCCAACACCGCCAGTTGAGGCTCAGAAGTGCCGTCTGCACAGTCAAAACATACGACCCAGTGTTATTGGGTTTCAGTAACGTCAGCTGATCCCCAGCTGTGTAGCCGGCAATGTGTCCTGCGACCGCCACGCTGACACAACAACTGAAATGTAAGGGAACCTGTCCCCCCCCCCAAGGCGTTTGTTACTGAAAGAGCCACCTTGTGCAGCAGTAATGCTGCACAAGGAAAAGGTAGCTATTTTTGTTTAGCTCCTTGCACACGCAGAACTTAACACTTATAAAATGTGTCCACTGATACCGTAAAACCGTCCCGGAGGTGGGACTTTCCTTCGTAATATGACGCAGCACAGCCGTCATTCCTACCCCCTTGGCGCCGTGCCATGGCTCCTCAGCGTTGTTTGATTCCGTCCCGGAGCCTGCGCTGTTATGTTATCCCTTGGCCAGGCACACTTAGCGCTGCCCGTCTTCTGACATCATTTGGTGTCAGGATGGCTGCGCCTGTGCGGCCGCGCTGGCCGAGAGCCCGCCTCGCAGTGTCTTCTGATTTAATCCCACGGGGGGCCTGAGATCCATGGACATGCGCAGTGCATATCTGAACCTCCACCTCTCACTCATCTCCCTATGGCTTCTTCAGACTGTGCGGTGTCAGCTGGTCCCTAATAGCATGCCACGGCCGTGACACCGCACAGTCTTAAGAAGCCGTAGGGAGGGGAGTGAGAGGCGAGGATATGCACTGCGCATGGCCACGGATCCCAGGCCCGCGGTGGGATTACATTAGACGACACTGCGAGGCGGGCTCTCGGCCAGCGCGGCCGCACAGGCGCAGCCAGCCTGACACCAAATGATGTCAGAAGATGGGCAGCGCTAAGTGTGCCTGGCCAAGGGATAACATAACAGCGCAGGCTCCGGGACGGAATCAAACAACACTGAGGAGCCGGGGAACGGCGCCAAGGAGGTAGGAATGACAGCTGTGCTGCGTCATATTATGAAGGAAAGTCCCACCTCCGGGACGGTCTCACGGTTTCAGGGGACACATTTTATAAGTGTTTAGTTCTGTGTTTGCAAGGAGCATCATGAAAAGAGCCACCTTTTCCTTTTGCATCTTTTTTACTGCACAAGCTGGCTCTTTCAGCTACAAACGCCTTGGGGGGGGATTAAAGGTTCCCTTTCGACTTTCTCCAATCAGGCTTCGGCCTACATTGTGTTCCTCTGCTTCTCCTGCTGTCCCTGGGCTCCAACACAGCTAGTTGTTGCCTGGTAGTACTGTACGCACAGTCAACAGTCGCTCCTCTGTTATTGGGGTTCAGTAACGTCAGCTGTTCCCCAGCTGTGTGTGTGGCAATCCCTCCTATCTCCTCCACCTCCTCCTCCTCCTCCTGTCCCTGGGCTCCAACACCGCTAGTTGCCGTCCAGAAGTGCTGTCCGCACAGTCCCAACAGTCCCTCCTCTGTTATTGGGGTTCAGTAACGTCTGCTGTTCCCCAGCTGTGTGTGTGGCAATCCCTCCTATCTCCTCCACCTCCTCCTCCTCCACCTGTCCCTGGGCTCCAACACCGCTAGTTGCCGTCCAGAAGTGCTGTCCGCACAGTTCCAACAGTCCCTCCTCTGTTATTGGGGTTCAGTAACGTCTGCTGTTCCCCAGCTGTGTGTGTGGCAATCCCTCCTATCTCCTCCACCTCCTCCTCCTCCTCCTGTCCCTGGGCTCCAACACCGCTAGTTGCCGTCCAGAAGTGCTGTCCGCACAGTCCCAACAGTCCCTCCTCGGTTATTGGGGTTCAGTAACGTCAGCTGTTCCCCTGCTGTGTGTGTGGCAATCCCTCCTATCTCCTTCACCTCCTCCTCCCCCTCCTGTCCCTGGGCTCCAACACCGCTAGTTGCCGTCCAGAAGTGCTGTCCGCACAGTCCCAACAGTCCCTCCTCTGTTATTGGGGTTCAGTAACGTCAGCTGTTCCCCTGCTGTGTGTGTGGCAATCCCTCCTATCTCCTCCACCTCCTCCTCCCCCTCCTGTCCCTGGGCTCCAACACCACTAGTTGCCGTCCAGAAGTGCTGTCCGCACAGTCCCAACAGTCCCTCCTCTGTTATTGGGGTTCAGTAACGTCAGCTGTTCCCCAGCTGTGTGTGTGGCAATCCCTCCTATCTCCTCCACCTCCTCCTCCTCCACCTGTCCCTGGGCTCCAACACCGCTAGTTGCCGTCCAGAAGTGCTGTCCGCACAGAGCCAAACACTTCGCCAATGTGTTAGTGGGGTTCAGCACCGCCAGCTGTTCCCCTGCTGCGTATACGGCAACGTGTACTGCGACCGCCACGCAGGCACAACAAGTTAAATTTAAGGGAACCTGTCCCCCCCCCCCCCAGGCGTTTGTTACTGAAGGAACCACCTTGTGCAGCAGTAATGATGCAAAGGGAAAAAGTGCCTCTTTTCGTGGTGGTCCTTGCACATGCTGAACCTAACACTTATGAAAAGTGTCCCCTCCTACCGTGATACCGTCCGGTTGGTGGAACTTTCCTTTGTGATGTGACGCAGCACAGCCGTCATTCTTACCCCCTTGGCGCCGAGCGCCGCCTCCTCAGCGTTGTTTGAATCAGTCCCGGAGCCTGCGCTGTTAGGTTAGCCCTTGGCCATGCACACATTTTGCGCTGCCCGTCTTCTGACATCATTTGGTGTCAGGCTGGCTGCGCCTGTGCGGCCGCGCTGGACGAGATCCCGCCTCGTAGTGTCTTCTGATTTAATCCCACTGGGGGCCTGAGATCCATGGACATGCGCAGTGCATATCTGAACCTCCACCTCTCACTCATCTCCCTCTCCTCCTCCTGCTGACCCTGGGCTCTAACACCGCCAGTTGGGGCCCGGTACTGCTAGCTGCACAGAGAAAAACACCAGCCAATGTGTCAGTGGGGTTCAGCAACGCCAGCTGTTCCCCTGCTGTGTAGCCGGCAACGTGTCCTGCAACAGCCACGCAGACACAAGAACTGAAATTGAAGGAAACCTGTCCCCCCTCCCCCAGGTGTTTTTACGTTTTACAGCCACCTTGTACGACAGTAATGCTGCATGTGTGCAAGGTGGCTCAGAAACTTATTCTCCTTGCCCATGTTGAACTGAACACGTCTAAAATGAGTCCTCTGCGACCATTAAAACGTCCCTCAGGTGTGATTTTCCTTTGTATTGACACGCAACAAGCTCCTTGGCAGCGCTGCCCATCTTCTGGCATCATTGTTTGGCTGCCTGCACCTTTGCGGCCGCCTTGCCCCACACAACGCCCCTCGGTGTCTTATTTATTTGGACTGAGAGGGTGTGATTGATGGGCATGAACGGTGCATTTCTTCACCTGTCCCTCATCTCCTTCGCTGCGCCTTTGCGGCCGCCTTGCCCCACACAACGCCCCTCGGTGTCTTATTTATTTGGACTGCGAGGGTGTGATTGATGGGCATGAACGGTGCATTTCTTCACCTGTCCCTCATCTCCTTCCGCCTTCTTCGGACTGTGCGTCTTCATGGCCGTGGCATGCGATAAGGGATCAGCTGACGCCGCATAGTCTGAAGCGGGTGTAAGAACCCAAGCAAGAGGCGAACATATGTACTGCGCCAGGCCATGAATCCCAGCCCCGCAGTGTTTTAACAATGTTAAGACACTGGGGGGCTGGGATTCATGGTCATCGCAAACCGCAACGGCCTACATAACATGATGTCAGAGGATGGGCAGCGCTAACAGCGCAAGGCCAAGGGATAATGGAGCGCCCCCACACCGCCGCAGGGCCGAGGGGTACCCGGAGCCGGGCCTCTGGGATCTCAGTCCTGGGGTTGTCACGGTGGCTAGACCCGGTCCGTGGCCCTGTCTGTCAGTGGGGGACGTCCGGTGCAATAAGTGGTGTTGTAACGGTGCAGTTGTGGGGTGCAGGTCGCGATAAATAATGAGGACACCAGGTTGCAGTCTCTTTACCTCTTTACTGAAGATCTCTGGGTCCTCAATCCAGAATACGGCTCACCAGGCTGCGCAAGTCCGGCCGGTCCAATGACACTTCCAGAGTTCTCTTCACAGGAGGAAATCTGTGCCTTCCCCCTAGCGCTATGTGTTGTAGTCCTTCCCTGCTGTGCTTACGGAAAGTACCCCACAAGTGTTGTGTCTGTTTCTGATGTTCCCTCACAACTCGACTAGATGATGTTCTGCTAATCCTCCGTCCCCCCCTGATGTTCGGGTAGGAACGGCACCCGTTTGACGGGTAGGCCTGGAGTTCTTCCGGGACCCTATAGACGCCCCTCTCCCACAATTGCCTCCCAAGACTTTATAGGTGATTTGAGTTAGACAGCCCGCCTGAGACTGACTGTCCTGCCGCTGTTTGGAGTATTGCTTGAAGCTGAATGTTGTTCTACTCCCTCGGCGTTCCGGCCACCGGTATTGCGCCTCAGTAGGATGTTGCTTCGGTCTTACAGCACGACTCCTACTGGTATTTCTCCTTTGCGTGATCCCGTTTCTCACTCAGCACAATCTATCTCTCTTCTAATCCTTTCTTGGGCACCGCCGCTACCCGGAGCAGGCACGGTCCCGTTACATTCGTTCTCGTTGCCAAGCCTCTGTCAGGATCCCACCCCTGACAGAGACCCTACTGTATCTTCCCCTACAACACCCTCTGCCACAAGGTGTTGCCTGGTTCCAACCCAGTCAGCTTTCTGATCTAACTTCCTGCCTGACCCCCAGTTTACCCACTATGGTGGGGAGTGGCCTAATGAATAGCACCCTTAGCTCCCCCCGGAGGCCCGGCTGTGAAATGTATTGGTGTCTGTGATACCTGATCAGATGAACTCCTTCAGTGCCATCGGACGCACCATAGCTCCCCATAGTGGCGGAGCCACAGTACTGCAACGACCAGGACTCTGGGGCGCTGCAATAACACAAAAGCGCAGACTCCTGTGCAACAAATAACGATGCTCAGGAGGCCGCGCAAAGCACCAAATTGGCATTTTTGCCAGCTGTACTGCGTCTCTTTACGAAGGGAACTCATGCCTCAAAATCAGTTTGACTGTGTAAGGGCCAAAATGTTATACGTGTTCCTTTCAGCGTGTGCAAGGAGCAAAATTCAAAGAGCAACCTTTACCTTGTGCAGCATTACTGCTGCATAAGCTGTGGCTCTTCTAGTTTGTAACCCCTGAGGGGGGGTTAAAGGTTACCTTTGAAATTGGTTCAATTAGGCTTCGGCCTACACTCTGCTCCCCCTGCAGAGCCCGGGCTCCAACACCGCCAGTTGGGGCCCGGTACTGCTAGCTGCACAGAGAAAAACACCAGCCAATGTGTCAGTGGGGTTTAGCACCGCCAGCTGTTCCCCTGCTGTGTAGCCGGCAACATGTCCTGCAACAGCCACGCAGACACAAAGCTGCCGCCAGAGCAGGCTTCGGCCTACACTCTGCTCCCTCTCCTCCTACTGCTGACTCTGGGCTCTAACACCGCCAGTTGGGGCCCGGTACTGCTAGCTGCACAGAGAAAAACACCAGCCAATGTGTCAGTGGGGTTCAGCACCGCCAGCTGTTCCCCTGCTGTGCAGCCGGCATCGTGTCCTGCAAAAGCCACGCAGACACAAGAACTGAAATTGAAGGGAACCTGTCCCCCCTCCCCCAGGCGTTTGTACGTTTTACAGCCACCTTGTACAGCGGTAATGCTGCATGTGTGCAAGGTGGCTCATAAACGTATTCTCCTCGCACATGTGGAACTGAAAACACGTCTAAAATGTGTCCTCTGTGTGACCATTTAACCGTCCCGGAGGTGTGACTTTCCTTTGTAATGACACGCTGCAACCCCCTTGGTAGCGCTGCCCGTCTTCTGGCATCATTGTTTGGCTGCCTGCGCCTCTGCGGCCGCCCTGACCCACACAACGCCCCTCGGTGTCTTATTTATTTGGACTGCGAGGGTGTGATTGATGGGCATGAACGGTGCATTTCTTCGCCTGTCCCTCATCTCCTTCCGCCTTCCTCAGACTGTGCAGCTTCATGGCCGCGGCATGCAATAAGGGATCAGCTGACGCCGCACAGTCTGAAGCGGGTGTAAGGACCCGAGTGTGAGAGGCCAACATATGTACTGCGCCAGGCCATGAATCCCAGCCCCGCAGTGTTTTAACAATGTTAAGACACTGGGGGGCTGGGATTCATGGTCATCGCGAACCGCACCGGCCGACATTAAATAATGTCAGAAGATGGGCAGCGCTAACAGCGCTAGGCCAGGGGATAACACGACAGCGCAGACTCCTGTACAGCAAATAACAACGCTCAGGAGGCTGCACCCAGCACCAAGGTGGGATTCTTGACATCTGTGCTGCGTCTCATTACGAAGGGAACTCGCGCCTCCAACACAGTTTGACTGTATAAAGGGCTAAATGTTATACGTGTTTCATTCAGCGTGTGCAAGGAGAAAAATTAAAAGAGCAACCTTTGACTTGTGCAGCACTACTGCTGCATAAGCTGTGGCTCTTCTACTTTGTAACACCTGAGGGGGGGTTAAAGGTTACCTTTGAAATTGGTTCAATTAGGCTTCGGCCTACACTCTGCTCCCCCTGCAGAGCCCGGGCTCCAACACCGCCAGTTGGGGCCCGGTACTGCTAGCTGCACAGAGCAAAACACCAGCCAATGTGTCAGTGGGGTTCAGCACCGCCAGCTGTTCCCCTGCTGTGCAGCCGGCAACGTGTCCTGCAACAGCCACGCAGGCACAACAGACCCAAAGCTGCCGCCAGTGCAGGCTTCGGCCTACACTCTGCTCCCTCTCCTCCTCCTGCTGACTCTGGGCTCTAACACCGCCAGTTGGGGCCCGGTACTGCTAGCTGCACAGAGAAAAACACCAGCCAATGTGTCAGTGGGGTTCAGCACCGCCAGCTGTTCCCCTGCTGTGCAGCTGGCATCGTGTCCTGCAAAAGCCACGCAGACACAAGAACTGAAATTGAAGGGAACCTGTCCCCCCTCCCCCAGGCGTTTGTACGTTTTACAGCCACCTTGTACAGCGGTAATGCTGCATGTGTGCAAGGTGGCTCATAAACGTATTCTCCTCGCACATGTGGAACTGAAAACACGTCTAAAATGTGTCCTCTGTGTGACCATTTAACCGTCCCGGAGGTGTGACTTTCCTTTGTAATGACACGCTGCAACCCCCTTGGTAGCGCTGCCCGTCTTCTGGCATCATTGTTTGGCTGCCTGCGCCTCTGCGGCCGCCCTGACCCACACAACGCCCCTCGGTGTCTTATTTATTGGGACTGCGAGGGTGTGATTGATGGGCATGAGCAGTGCATCAGTTCGCCTGTCCCTCATCTCCTTCCGCCTTCCTCAGACTGTGCGGCTTCATGGCCGCGGCATGCAATAAGGGATCAGCTGACGCCGCACAGTCTGAAGCGGGTGTAAGGACCCGAGTGTGAGAGGCCAACATATGTACTGCGCCAGGCCATGAATCCCAGCCCCGCAGTGTTTTAACAATGTTAAGACACTGGGGGGCTGGGATTCATGGTCATCGCGAACCGCACCGGCCGACATTAAATGATGTCAGAAGATGGGCAGCGCTAACAGCGCTAGGCCAGGGGATAACACGACAGCGCAGACTCCTGTACAGCAAATAACAACGCTCAGGAGGCTGCGCCCAGCACCAAGGTGGGATTCTTGACATCTGTGCTGCGTCTCATTACGAAGGGAACTCCCGCCTCCAACACAGTTTGACTGTATAAAGGGCTAAATGTTATACGTGTTTCATTCAGCGTGTGCAAGGAGAAAAATTAAAAGAGCAACCTTTGACTTGTGCAGCACTACTGCTGCATAAGCTGTGGCTCTTCTACTTTGTAACACCTGAGGGGGGGTTAAAGGTTACCTTTGAAATTGGTTCAATTAGGCTTCGGCCTACACTCTGCTCCCCCTGCAGAGCCTGGGCTCCAACACCGCCAGTTGGGGCCCGGTACTGCTAGCTGCACAGAGCAAAACACCAGCCAATGTGTCAGTGGGGTTCAGCACCGCCAGCTGTTCCCCTGCTGTGCAGCCGGCAACGTGTCCTGCAACAGCCACGCAGGCACAACAGACCCAAAGCTGCCGCCAGTGCAGGCTTCGGCCTACACTCTGCTCCCTCTCCTCCTCCTGCTGACTCTGGGCTCTAACACCGCCAGTTGGGGCCCGGTACTGCTAGCTGCACAGAGAAAAACACCAGCCAATGTGTCAGTGGGGTTCAGCACCGCCAGCTGTTCCCCTGCTGTGCAGCCGGCATCGTGTCCTGCAAAAGCCACGCAGACACAAGAACTGAAATTGAAGGGAACCTGTCCCCCCTCCCCCAGGCGTTTGTACGTTTTACAGCCACCTTGTACAGCGGTAATGCTGCATGTGTGCAAGGTGGCTCATAAACGTATTCTCCTTGCACATGTGGAACTGAAAACACGTCTAAAATGTGTCCTCTGTGTGACCATTTAACCGTCCCGGAGGTGTGACTTTCCTTTGTAATGACACGCTGCAACCCCCTTGGTAGCGCTGCCCGTCTTCTGGCATCATTGTTTGGCTGCCTGCGCCTCTGCGGCCGCCCTGACCCACACAACGCCCCTCGGTGTCTTATTTATTGGGACTGCGAGGGTGTGATTGATGGGCATGAGCAGTGCATCAGTTCGCCTGTCCCTCATCTCCTTCCGCCTTCCTCAGACTGTGCGGCTTCATGGCCGCGGCATGCAATAAGGGATCAGCTGACGCTTTGCTCCAACACTGCTAGTTGGGGCTCTAGGAAGACAAGCTTGAATAGGTCCCCATCCTGGTTCCAGCACCGTCAGCTGGTTCCGGGCAGAGCCTTTGGCTTAGGTGCCTCCTTCTGGGTATCCGAGTTCCACCAACGTCAGGTGGTCCTTGGTAGTGCTTTCAGGCACGGGTACCTCCTGCTTAGTAACCGGGTTCCAGTAACGTCAGCTGGTCCTCGGTAGTTCCATTGGCTCTTGGACCTTCGGCTACCCATCCGGGTTCCAGCACCGTCAGCTGGTTCTCGGCAGTGTCTTTTGCTCTTGTACCTTCTGCTCCCCATCCTGGTTCCAGTACCGTCAGCTGGTTCCGGGCAGAGCCTTTGGCTTAGGTGCCTCCCTCTGGGTATCTGAGTTCCACCAACGTCAGGTGGTCCTTGGTAGTGCTTTCAGCACGGGTACCTCCTGCTTAGTAACCGGGTTCCAGTAACGTCAGCTGGTCCTCAGTAGTTCCATTGGCTCTTGGACCTTCGGCTACCCATCCGGGTTCCAGCACCGTCAGCTGGTTCTCGGCAGTGTCTTTTGCTCTTGTACCTTCTGCTCCCCATCCTGGTTCCAGTACCGTCAGCTGGTTCCGGGCAGAGCCTTTGGCTTAGGTGCCTCCCTCTGGGTATCCGAGTTCCACCAACGTCAGGTGGTCCTTGGTAGTGCTTTCAGGCATGGGTACCTCCTGCTTAGTAACCGGGTTCCAGTAATGTCAGCTGGTCCTCGGTAGTTCCATTGGCTCTTGGACCTTCGGGTAGCCATCCGAGTTCCAGTTCCATCAGCTGTTTCTCTGCATTTTCTCAGCCTTTTTGTACCTTCTGCTACATTTCCAAGTTCAAGACCCTAAAGACGACGACCCGGAAGACCACCCCTAAGATGACGACGACACCAGAGACGACGACCACTGAGATGACGACGACCCTGGAGACGATGACCCTGAAGACCACCCCGATGACGACGACCCCGGAGACGACGACCCTGGAGACGACGACCCTGGAGACGACGACGACATGGGAGACCGAGAAGCAGAAGAACAAGAGGCTGCAGAACAAACAGCAGAAGAACATTAAGCATAAGACTAAATATCAGAGCAAAAGATATTATCTAAATTATAAGCAGAAGAAGACTAAGCAGTGTATGGGGGTGAGTCCGTTCCTCCTCGTGGTGCCCCTGGATAAAGCCTGATGCTGCAGGCCAAACTGAACGCGGACAAATGTAACTCTTTTGTGACAGGCAGAACGGAAGGTGTAATCTTCAAACTTTTATAGATAACAACTACGGGAATGCCTGTCACAAATAAGAATATGATGAAGAAGTAGAATATGAAGAAGATAATAGTAAAATAAAAAGAATATGAACAATGCAACAAAAAAAAATAATAGGTAGAAGATGAAGAAGAAGATGAATAAGGTGAAGAAGTTGATGTCAAAGAAGCTGATGATGAGGATAATGAAGAAGAAAGTGTGGGAGAAGTAAAAAAGAAGGTGAAGGGCGTGGAAGTAGTGAAACATCAATATCTGACAAAATAAAAAAAAAATTAACATAGTCAAAATCTTTCTAACGCCGAACGTCATAAAAAACAAAACAAAATCCTGCTATTCTATTAGATTGGGCTAAACCTATGTGCCTTTAATGTCTCCGCCACGTCCCCCAATACATCCTACATTATTCTTAGTTGTTTTCCTTCATGTAGAATGAACCTACAAGTTTATAAAGGGTTTATTTTAATTCCGATATTTTCGTACCATTGACTTGCATTGGGATCGGGTATCGGTATCGGATTAGATCCGATACTTTGACGGTATCGGCCGATACTTTCCGATACCGATACTTTCCGATATCGGAAGGTATCGCTCAGCACTATACATAAATCCATAAAGTTCAGCTTATCACCTAATTTCAAAAACCTGAGGAGGAGGATGTTAATAGCCCTACATTACAGGAAAAATTCCTCCCCAGACTCCACGGCAATCAGACTAGTTCCCTCGATCAATGTCCCATCACAGAATGATGTACCCATACCTTGAAATATTGTGGCCCCAATTCATCAAAGTTTTTACGCTAGAAAACTTGTGTAAAAGCTTGGAAAAATTGCAAAATATTTGCACAACGCAGAGTTGTGCAAACATTTTGCAACTATTTGGCATCTTTAAGCAGCTAGGTTAAAATACCGTATTTTCCGGCGTATAAGACGACTTTTTAACCCCCGAAAATCTTCTTAAAAGTCGGGGGTCGTCTTATACGCCGGGAATCGACTTGTACGCCGGTGTATATGGTGGGTGGGGAGGGGGAGTGATCCTGATGACGAGGGGGCGTCTCACGGGAAAGTGAGTAATCCCCATTACCTTATCCTAGCGGTGCAGCGTGGGGGTGTCAGTGCTGGGAGCGGCGGCAGCTGCTGTGTTCTGGTGCGGCGGCTCCTCTTCTGTGTGGGGCCTCTGTGCTGTGAGGTGGCGGCGGCAGCGGCGTATCTTTATCCAGTTGGGGCTCCTCCGGCATCTCCTTAGCCCTGGAGGCCCCGCCGCAACTCCATCGGTGCAATGTGGTGGCCTCCGGGAAAATGGCCGCTGCTCAGATTCAGATCTCGTGTCCCGAGATTTCGGGACGAGATCTGAATCTGAGCAGCAGCCATTTTCCCGGAGGCCACCGCATCGCACCTATTGAGCTGCCTCCGGGAAAATGGCCGCTGCATTGCACTCATGGAGTTGCGGCGGGGCCTCCAGGGCTAAGGAGATGCCGGAGGAGCCCCAACTGGATAAAGATATGCCGCCGCCACCGCCACCGCACAGCGCAGAGGCCCCACACAGAAGAGGAGCCGCCGCACCAGAGCACAGCAGCCGCCGCACCAGAGCACAGCAGCCGCCGCACCAGAGCACAGCAGCCGCCGCACCAGAGCACAGCAGCCGCCGCACCAGAGCACAGCAGCCGCCGCCGCCACTCCCAGCACTGAGACCCCCACGCTGCACCGCTACGATAAGGTAATGGGGGATACTCACTTTCCTGTGAGACGCCCCCTCGTCATCAGGATCACTCCCCCCCCCCCCAAAAGGCACATATTCACCGGCCCTATAAGACGACATAGGGTGTATAAGAAGACCCCCGACTTTTAAGAAGATTTTATATTTTAACTGGTAAAGTTGGGGGGTCGTCTTATACGCCCAGTCGTCTTATACGCCGGAAAATACGGTAAGTTGAGCTGGGGAATAGTTGGGATGGGTCGTGACTTTTTACACCAGAAATGACTGTAAAAAAAACGGTAATTAGACCTACTGGTAATTGTATTTCCAGGAATCCATCCTGACAGCACCAGGGAGGACGTTCTTATCCACAGAGGGACAGGAAACCACGAGAGTTTAAAAGGACCCTCCCCCTACTACCCATCATTGTTTTTCAAAGTAACACATCTGGATGGATGCAAAAAGAAAATTTATTCAACCAAAACAATTTCTCATACAAATGTTATGTCACATTAGTACAGAGAGAATACAGTAGGGAGGGAACTAATAGTACTGTCAGGATGAATTCCTGGAAATACAATTACCAGTAGGTCTATTTACCGTTTTCCAGGTCACCACCTGACAGCACGATGGAGAAATACCAAAGGAGATAGGTACTAGGGTAGGACTACTGCCTGAAGCACCTTTCTGCTGAAAGCTAATTGTGTCGACCCCACGTCTAGTTTATAATGTCTAGAGAAGGTACTAAGGCTGGACCAGGATGCAGCCCTGCAGATCTGTTCTGCTGTAGCCCCCCCTTTCTCTGCCCATGAAGTGGCCATGGCCCTAGAAGAATGTGCTTTAAGACCAACTGGGGGACTCTTTCCCTGCACCTCATAGGCTAAGCTAATTGTGGATCTGACCCATCTCGGAATAGTCGATTTTGATGCTTTTCTCCCCTTATTTGGGCCTCTGTACTGAACAAATAGGTTATTATCCTGTCTCCAGGGCCTAGTTGAGTCTAAGTATCTGAGGACTGTTTCCCTAACATCCAGATTATGGTAAAAACTTTCCTTCTTGTTCCTAGGTAGTTGGCAAAAAGAGGGAAGTACAACCTCTTGATTCATATTTGAATCTGAGACAACTTTTGGGAGAAAAGTTTGATCAAGTCTCAAGACCAGCCTGTCCTCGAACACCTGCAAATACGTATTCTGAATGGATAAAGCTTGAAGCTCTTCTAGCCTCTTTGCTGAAATAATTGACACTAAAAATGCAGTTTTAAGTGAAAGCCTACTGATTTCCAGGTCCTCTGCTAGATCATACGGGTGCCTGCATAGATCATTAAGGACTAGATTAAGGTCCCAAAGCGGGACAGATTTCCTTATTAAAGGTTTTAATCTCTGAACTGCTCTCGAGAATTAGAATTGCCTTATCGAAGGGTGAGATGACAAAGGAGAGTCATAGAATACACTTAGGGCTGCCACCTGGACCCTCAGAGTACTAGGCCTAAGGCCTTTCCTGAAACATGATTGTAAAAAGTCGAGATCTTGGGAATATCAGTGTGGTCAGTATCAACTGTTGCCTCTCCACAGTAACTGCAGAATCTTCTCCATATTTTTTTTTATAAATTGCAGAAGTCACCAGCTTCCTACTGGCTTGTAGAGTAGAGATAACGTCATCTGACAGACCTTTTGCTTTTAGGACCTGCCGTTCAGGATCCAGGCTGATAGCCGAAGAGTTCCTGGGTTCTGATGTAGAACTGGACCTTGGTGGAGAAGGTCTCTTCTTTTTGATAGCAGGAAGGGTTTCTCCTGTGACAAGTTTTTTAGTAAGGGGAACCAACTCCTCTTCTGCCAGAAGGGCGCCACGAGAATGACCCTGGCTCTGTCTTCGCATATTTACCCGAGAGTCCTTGGAATCATTGCTAGGAGAGGGAATGTGTACAACAGCCCCTTGCTCCAAGGACGGGAGAAGGCATCGATCCCCGCTGGGCCTCCCAGAGGGTTCAGGGAGCAGAAATTTCTGACTTTTGTGTTCTGTCTCACTGCGAACAGGTCCACATCTGGTGTTCCCCAGCGTTGGCATAACTCGTTGAACACCTCGTTGTTCAATTCCCATTCTGTTACAGTCAACTCTTTCCTGCTCAGGAAGCCTGCGACCTGATTTCTGGTACCCTCCAGGTGTACCGCCGACATTGAGAGCACTGACTTCTCTGCCCACCTGAAGATTCGTTCTGCTAGGACCTGTAGTACTAAGTGTCTTGGACCGCCCTGATGACAAAGGAAGGCTACTGTCGTCATATTGTCTGACAGTACCTTTACGTGTTTCTTTTCCACTAAGGACGGGGCGGAAAATAAGACTTTCCAAACTGCATGTAGCATTGTAGGATTTTCTGCTGTCCTTTTGACTCCACTGTCCCTGGAAGTACCTTCCTTGGACGTGTCCTCCCCAAACTTGCTGACTTGCATCTGTCCAGTCTGAAACTTCCGGAGACTGAAGCCACGAAACACCGGACCGTAGATTTCTGGGAAGAGTCCACCAATCTAGGGATTTCTTGACTCGAGGGGACAGCTTTATTACTCTGTTTAGTGAGCTCTGCTTTCTGTCCCAAGATGCGAGGACTGCCTGTTGTAACCGCCGAGAATGAAACTGGCTCCAATTCACACAGGGAATGCAGGCCATCATTAGACCCAAGATCTTCATTGCGTCTCTGATAGAGACTCGGCTCCGTGAAAATTGACAAATTTTCTTCACTATGCCAGTTAGTTTTTCTATCGGTAAGAAAGACATTCTTACTGCTGAGTCTAGCATAACCCCCAAGAATTTTTTTTTTGGTTTGGGTACTAGATCTGATTTGGACCAATTTACAATCCACCCCAGTTTCTGCAGTGTGGAGATCAAAGACTTACAGTTGATCCTGAGCTGACTTATAGAGTCTGCTACTATCAAAAAATCATCTAGGTAAGGGACTACCGTAATGCTCTGATTTCTTAGATAGGCAACTACTTCCACCATTAGCTTTGTAAAAACCCTGGGGGCTGATGCTAGGCCAAAGGGGAGGCAGCGAAACTGATAATGGTAGATTCTGCCCTCCTTTTCCACTGCAAACCTGAGGAACCTTTGGTGATCTGGGTAAATTGGCACATGGTAATATGCACTTTTTAACCCCTTCCCGACCCATGACGCCACATAGGCGTCATGAAAACCCGTGCCAATCCGACCCATGACGCCTATGTGGCGTCATGGAATGATCGCGTCCCTGCAGATCGGGTGAAGGGGTTAACTCCTATTTTACCCGATCTGCAGGGAGAGGGGGAGTGGTACTTCAGCCCAGGGGGGGTGGCTTCACCCCCCCGTGGCTACGATCGCTCTGATTGGCTGTTGAAAGTGAAACTGCCAATCAGAGCGATTTGTAATATTTCACCTAAAAAACTGGTGAAATATTACAATCCAGCCATGGCCGATGCTGCAATATCATCGGCCATGGCTGGAAACACTAATGTGACCCCCCCCACCCCACCGATCGCCCCCCCAGTGCTCCGTTATAGCGTCCGGTCCCCTCCGTCCGCCTGCCGGCTCCCCCGTCCTGCTGTCCGCTCCCCCGTCCTCCTGCCCGCTCCCCCCCTGCTCCTATGTCACCCCCCCGTGCTCCGACGCCCCCCCCGTGCCCCGATCTCCCCCCCCGTGCCCCGATCTCCCCCCCCTTATACTTACCGAGGCTCCCGGTCCCCGTCCGCCTCCATCATGGGCGCCGCCATCTTCCAAAATGGCGGGCGCATGCTCAGTGCGCCCGCCGGCCGGCAGATTCATTAGAGGTACATTTTGATCGCTGTGGTAGGTTCTATCACAGCGATCAAAATAAAAAAATAATAAATAAACCCCCCCCTTTATCACCCCCATAGGTAGGGACAATAATAAAATAAAGAAAATATTTTTTTTTCTTTTTCCACTAGGGTTAGGGTTAGAACTAGGGTTAGAACTAGGGGTAGGGTTAGGGGTAGGGTTAGGGTTACGGGTAGGGTTAGGGTTAGGGGTAGGGTTATGGCATGTGCACACAGAGCGGATCGGCCGCGGATCCGCAGCGGATCGGCCGCGGATCCACAGCGGATCGGCAGCGGATCCGCAGCGGATCCGCCGCGGATCGGCCGCGGATCTGCAGCGGATCGGCAGCGGATCGGCAGCGGATCCGCCGCGGATCGGCCGCGGATCCGCAGCGGATCGGCCGCGGATCGGCCGCGGATCCGCAGCGGATCGGCAGCGGATCGGCAGCGGATCGGCAGCGGATCGGCCGCGGATCGGCAGCGGATTGGCAGCGGATTGGCTGCGGATCCGCAGCGGATTGGCCGCTGCGAATTCGAAGCAGTTTTCCATCAGGTTTACAGTACCATGTACACCTAAGGAAAACCAAATCCGCTGTGCCCATGGTGCGGAAAATTCCGTGCAGAAACGCTGCGTTGTATTTTCCGCAGCATGTCAATTCTTTGTGCGGATTCCGCAGCGTGAAATCTGCACAAAAAAACACTGGAAATCTGCTGTAAATCCGCAGGTAAAACGCAGTGCCTTTTACCTGCAGATTTTTCAAAAATCATGAGGAAAAATCTCACACGAATCCGCAACGTGGGCACATAGCCTTAGGGTTAAAGTTGGAATTAGAGTTAGGGTTGGAATTAGGGCTAGGGTTTGAAATAGGGTTAAGATTAGGCTTGTGGTTAGGGTTACGGATAGGGTTAGGGGTGTGTTGGGGTTACAGTTGTGGTTAGGGTTGGGATTAGGGTTACGGTTGGGATTAGGGTTAGGATTAGGGTTGGAATTAGGGTTACGGGTGTGTTGCGGTTAGGGTTGTGGTTAGGGGTGTGTTGGGGTTAAGGTTGTGATTAGGGTTATGGCTACAGTTGGGATTAGGATTAGGGGTGTGTTGGGGTTAGTGTTGAAGTTAGAATTGAGGGGTTTCCACTGTTTAGGCACATCAGGGGTCTCCAAACGCAACATGGCGCCACCATTGATTCCAGCCAATCTTGCGTTCAAAAAGTCAAATGGTGCTCCCGCCCTTCCAAGCCCCGACGTGCGCCCAAACAGTGGTTTACCCCCACATTTGGGGTACCAGCGTACTCAGGACAAACTGGGCAACAACTGCTGGGGTCTAATTTCTCCTGTTACCCTTGCAAAAATAAAAAATTACTTGCTAAAACATAATTTTTGAGGAAAGAACAATTATTTTTTATTTTCACGGCTCTGCGTTATAAACTTCTGTGAAGCACTTGGGGGTTGAAAGTGCTCACCACACATCTAGATAAGTTCCTTCGGGGGTCTAGTTTCCAAAATGGGGTCACTTGTGGGGTGTTTCTACTGTTTAGGTACATCAGGGGCTCTGCAAATGCAATGTGACGCCCGCAGACCATTCCATCAAAGTCTGCATTTCAAATGTCACTACTTCCCTTCTGAGCCCTGACGTGTGCCCAAACAGTGGTTTACCCCCACATATGGGGTATCAGCGTACTCACAACAAACTGGGCAACAAATATTGGGGTCCAAATTCTCCTGTTACCCTTGTGAAAATAAAAAATTGCTTGCTAAAACATCTTTTTTGAGGAAAGAAAAATGATTTTTTATTTTCACGGCTCTGCGTTGTAAACTTCTGTGAAGCACTTGGGGGTTGAACGTGCTCACCACACATCTAGATAAGTTCCTTGGGGGGTCTAGTTTCCAAAATGGGGTCACTTGTGGGGGGTTTCTACTGTTTAGGCATATCAGGGGCTCTGCAAACGCAACCTGACGCCCGCAGAGCATTCCATCAAAGTCTGCATTTCAAAACGTCACTACTTCCCTTCCGAACCCCGACGTGTGCCAAAACAGTGGTTTACCCCCACATATGGGGTATCAGCGTACTCACAACAAACTGGGCAACAAATATTGGGGTCCAAATTCTCCTGTTACCCTTGTGAAAATAAAAAATTGCTTGCTAAAACATCTTTTTTGAGGAAAGAAAAATGATTTTTTTATTTTCACGGCTCTGCGTTGTAAACTTCTGTGAAGCACTTGGGGGTTGAACGTGCTCACCACACATCTAGATAAGTTCCTTGGGGGGTCTAGTTTCCAAAATGGGGTCACTTGTGGGGGGTTTCTACTGTTTAGGCATATCAGGGGCTCTGCAAACGCAACCTGACGCCCGCAGAGCATTCCATCAAAGTCTGCATTTCAAAACGTCACTACTTCCCTTCCGAACCCCGACGTGTGCCAAAACAGTGGTTTACCCCCACATATGGGGTATCAGCGTACTCAGGAGAAACTGGACAACAACTTTTGGGGTCCAATTTCTCCTGTTACTCTTGCAAAAATAAAAAAATTCTGGGCTAAAAAAATATTTTTGAGGAAAGGAAACACATTTTTTATTTTCACGGCTCTGCGTTATAAACTTCTGTGAAGCACTTGGGGGTTCAAAGTGCTCACTACACATCTAGATAAGTTCCCTTGGGGGTCTAGTTTCCAAAATGGAGTCAATTGTGGGGAGTTCCTACTGTTTAGGCACATCAGGGGCTCTGCAAACGCAACCTGACGCCCGCAGAGCATTCCATCAAAGTCTGCATTTCAAAACGTCACTACTTCCCTTCCGAACCCTGACGTGTGCCAAAACAGTGGTTTACCCCCACATATGGGGTATCAGCGTACTCAGGAGAAACTGGACAACAACTTTTGGGGTCCAATTTCTCCTGTTACCCTTGGGAAAATAAAAAATTGTGGGCTAAAAAATCATTTTTGAGAAAAGAAAAATTATTTTTTATTTTCATGGCTCTGCGTTATAAACTTCTGTGAAGCACTTGGGGGTTCAAAGTGCTCACCACACATCTAGATTAGTTCCTTGGGAGGTCTAGTTTCCAAAATGGGGTCACTTGTGCGGGAGCTCCAATGTTTAGGCACACAGGGGCTCTCCAAACGCGACATGGTGTCCGCTAATGATTGGAGCTAATTTTCCATTCAAAAAGCCAAATGGCGTGCCTTCCCTTCCGAGCCCTGCCGTGCGCCCAAACAGTGGTTTACCCCCACATATGGGGTATCATCGTACTCAGAACAAACTGGACAAAAACATTTGGGGTCCAATTTCTCCTATTACCCTTGGGAAAATAAAAAATTCTGGGCTAAAAATCATTTTTGAGGAAAGAAAAATTATTTTTTTATTTTCACGGCTCTGCTTTATAAACTTCTGTGAAGCACCTGGGGGTTATAAGTGCTCACTATGCATCTAGATAAGTTTCTTGGGGGGTCTAGTTTCCAAAATGGGGTCACTTGTAGGGGAGCTCCAATGTTTAGGCACACAGGGGCTCTCCAAACGCGACATGGTGTCCGCTAACGATTGGAGCTAATTTTCCATTCAAAAAGTCAAATGGCACGCCTCCCCTTCCGAGCCTTGCCGTGCACCCAAACAGTGGTTTACCCCCACATATGAGGTATCGGCATACTCAGGAGAAATTGCCCAACAAATTTTAGGATCCATTTTATCCTGTTGCCCATGTGAAAATGAAAGAATTGAGGCTAAAAGAAATTTTGTGTGAAAAAAAAGTACTTTTTCATTTTTGCAGATCAATTTGTGAAGCACCTGGGGGTTTAAAGTGCTCACTATGCCTCTGGATGAGTTCCTTGGGGGGTCTAGTTTCCAAAATGGGGTCACTTGTGGAGGAGCTCCAATGTTTAGGCACACAGGAGCTTTCCAAACGCGACATGGTGTCCGCTAACGATGGAGATAATTTTCCATTCAAAAAGTCAAATGGCGCTCCTTCCCTTCCGAGCCTTACCATGTGCCCAAACAGTGGTTTACCCCCACATGTGAGGTATTGGTGTACTCAGGAGAAATTGCCCAACAAAATTTAGGATCCATTTTATCCTGTTGCCCATGTGAAAATGAAAAAATTGAGGCTAAAATAATTTTTTTGTGAAAAAAAAGTACTTTTTCATTTTTACGGATCAATTTGTGAAGCACCTGGGGGTTTAAAGTGCTCACTATGCTTCTAGATAAGTTCCTTGGGGGGTCTAGTTTCCAAAATGTGGTCACTTGTGGGGGAGCTCCAATGTTTAGGCACACGGGGGCTCTCCAAACGCGACATGGTGTCCGCTAAAGATTGGAGCCAATTTTTCATTAAAAAAGTCAAATGGCGCTCCTTCCCTTCCGAGCCCTGCCGTGCGCCCAAACAGTGGTTTACCCCCACATATGAGGTATCAGCGTACTCAGGACAAATTGGACAACAACGTCCCTGGTCCAGTTTCTCCTTTTACCCTTGGGAAAATAAAAAATTGTTGCTAAAAGATCATTTTTGTGACTAAAAAGTTAAATGTTCATTTTTTACTTCCATGTTGCTTCTGCTGCTGTGAAACACCTGAAGGGTTAATAAACTTCTTGAATGTGGTTTTGAGCACCTTGAGGGGTGCAGTTTTTAGAATGGTGTCACTTTTGGGTATTTTCAGCCATATAGAACCCTCAAAATGACTTCAAATGTGAGGTGGTCCCTAAAAAAAATGGTTTTGTAAATTTTGTTGTAAAAATGAGAAATCACTGGTCAAATTTTAACCCTTATAACTTCCTAGCAAAAAAAAAAAATTGTTTCCAAAATTGTGCTGATGTAAAGTAGACATGTGGGAAACGTTATTTATTAACTATTTTGTGTCACATAACTCTCTGGTTTAACAGAATAAAAATTCAAAATGTGAAAATTGCGAAATTTTCAAATTTTTTGCCACATTTCCGTTTTTTTCACAAATAAACTCAAAAATTATCGACCTAAATTTACCACTAACATGAAGCCCAATATGTCACGAAAAAACAATCTCAGAATCGCTAGGATCCGTTGAAGCGTTCCTGAGTTATTACCTCATAAAGGGACACTGGTCAGAATTGCAAAAACGGCAAGGTCATTAAGGCCAAAATAGGCTGGGTCATGAAGGGGTTAAATCTAGAGTGCACATTACCACCCCCTTCCCTAAAAGGGGAATCATGGATCTAATCGATTCCATTTTGAACCTCTTTTATTTTACCCATCTGTTTAAATGTCTGAGGTTTATTATCGTCCTGGACTCCCGCCCCCGATGGTTTTATTATCGAGAAGAGGTTTGAGTAATGCCCCCTGCCTTCTTCTCGAGGGGGTACTGGAACAATTGCCGCTATCTCTAGGAGGTCCCGAATGTCCGACCACATAGGGGAGGCTGAAACTAGACAGGAGCTGGATACGAAGAATCTTTCTGGAGGAAAAGAGTTGAACTCTATTCTGTATCCCTGAGAAATAACCTGTAGGACCCAAGGACTTGTGGTGATCTCCCGCCATCCCTCCAGGAACTCGCTTAGGCCTCTTTCACACATCAGTCTTTTTGAAGACGTTGCAATACGTCGTTCTGTGCAAAAAACACATCCTGCAAAGTTGCCCGCAGGATGCATTTTTTGCACATAGACTTGTATTACCGACGTATCGTGATGTATGGACACACGTTACATACGTCGTGCACTGGATGCGTCGGTAATTGGCGGACCATCGTCACAAAAAAGTTCAATGTAACTTTTTTGTGCAACGGGTCCGCCATTTTCGACCGCGCATGCGCTGCCAAAACTCCGCCCCCTCCTCCCCGGACTGCAGAATGGGCAGCGGATGTGTCCATCCGCTGCCCACGTCATGAAGATAATTCACAACATCCGTTGGTACGTCGGCCCGACGCATTGCGACAGGCCCGTACCGACGGATGTGTGAGAGAGGCCTTAGTAAACATAGGTAAACTGACTGAACAGCAATCTAGTCTGAACTGGTGCATAACCAAAAAAGACTTACATAGCAAATAGATCAATGGCTGCACTCAAGTGTACTAAAGCAAGGAAATGTGCAATACATTAAATGTGAATAGCTTAATGGCTTGTGAAATCTATGAAAAAACACAGAGATGCTTAGCACAAGATTTAGCCAAAAAATGTGAGCCCATCCACCAAACATCAAGGTAATCTCAGATCGGATGGGTCCCTGACCTGACTGCCTAGTGTGAACACTTACCTCTGGCTAATAACATGGTAAAGCCTGCATTTATAGGAAGGTCGGAACCAACTGTGTTTGGATGTAATAAAAATCACAGCATGGTGAATGGCGGGGCATTCAAGTCAGAAAAAATAGTACATAGTAAATATAGGTAAAATGACTGAACAGCAATCTAGTCTGAACTGGTGCATAACCAAAAAAGACTTGCATAGCAAATAGATCAATGGCTGCACTCAACTGTACTAAAGCAAGGAAATGTGCGATACATGAAATGTAAATAGCTTAATGGCTTGTGAAATCTATGAAAAAACACATGAGATGTTTACCACAAGATTTGGCCAAAAAATGTGAGCCCATCCACCAAACGTCAAGGTAATCTCAGATCGGTTGGGTCCCTGACCTAACTGCCTAGTGTGAACACTTACCTCTGGCTAATAACATGGTAAAGCCTGCATTTATAGGAAGGTCGGAACCAACTGTGTTTGGATGTAAGTAAAATCACATCATGGTGAAGGGTGGGGCATTCAAGTCAGAAAAAATAGCACATAGTAAATATAGGTAAACTGACTGAGCAGCAATCTAGTCTGAACTGGTGCATAACCAAAAAAGACTTGCATAGAAAATAGATCAATGGCTGCACTCAACTGTACTAAAGCAAAGAAATGTGCGATACATGAAATGTGACTAGCTTCAGACCTTCCTATAAATGCAGGCTTTACCATGTTATTAGCCAGAGGTAAGTGTTCAAAGGGAATGGCTGTTCTCTTGGACACCTTGGCTAATGGAATGTCTATTTTAGGAATATCTACCCAGTCTTTGACTTCTTCCGGGTCTAATGGTAGGTGAAGTCTAAAGTCTCTGGGAATTGTTAGTCTCTTTTCCACCTCCTCCCATTCCTCTAAAATTAGAGACCGGATATGAGAGTTCACCGGGAAGACTTTTGAGGTCTGAGAACGTAGCCCCCCAAACATCTCATCTTGTATTGAGCAAATCGCCTGGGGGTCCTCAATTTGCATAGTCTTCTGAATGCATGGGCTGAGGGAATACCAGACCTGATACAGAGGCCTGTACTTCCTCTCCAATTATGGCCCTCATATTAGACATGAGAGATGCCTGCTCTTACCCTACAATCCGGCACAGTGGAAGCCTAGAAAACACAGCTGCTCTGTGGGACTGCATTTTGCTGGGGCTTAGAGGGGATTCTTATCCTGATTCACTTACATGCCCCCGGCTCTCCTGCCCCATCTCTGTTTTTATTGGTGTCCTCCATCCTGAGGATTGCCTGCGAACTGGCTGGCCCCACTAACCCCCGTTACCTTCCTTATATGCCTCCTGGTCTTCCATCCTTGAATGCTGCAGTGCTCCTGCGCCATCCGACCTGCTCTCTCTGCCGGCCGCAACCCAGAAGTGACGAGCGCCGTGGCCGAAACGATGCTAGAATGTACCGCCAACCACTTTCCTTCAGGGAACCGCGTGGAGACGCAGTGGCATCAACAGAGACAGCTCGGAGTCTGGTACACCTGGGGCGACGCCAAGGGTCGAAATCCCCGACAGGAGGAAGCGACCCACAAACCAGGAGCAGCGCTACACTGGTAAGCTGAGGGACCCTCAGAGTGGGTGTCACCATGCGGAGATCTTGCGGTGGGAAGGGAGAAGCCAAACCCTCCGATTCACCCCCCCCCCGCTCGGAACGGTCGGACTTCTTGTTCTCTTGCCGTTCCTATCCACAGTGGGACAGGAAAAACACTGATGGGTGGTAGGGGGAGGGTCCTTTTAAACTCTCGTGGTTCCCTATCCCACTGTGGATAAGAAGGACATCTTCCATCGTGCTGTCAGGTGGTGACCTGGAAAGTAGCATTTCCTGCGAGGGGCAGCAGAAGCGCATGCAACTGAGAAGAAGCTCCAAATTTAATAAATATGCAAATTGTCTCTTCAGGGAGGAAGAGGACTAGCACTCTATAGCACCACCTGTTGGAAGCAATGGTCCTACAAATCACTGTCAACCATTTAACGAATCTTGCAATAGGACTTAGGATAAAAGCCAAATCAGAATCTCAATTTCCAGACACGTTGTTTCGGGCTATTGCCCCAAATTAGTGCAAAGTATGAGATCTGATTTGGCTAGGTGAGAGGCTCTGAACTGAGGTCTAAGGGGTAAGGCTTCTCCTTGTAAAGTTTATGCAGGGTTTTGCTATGTAAACCGAGAACACCATGATATAGGAGCAGAGATTCCGATGAAGTTTCACTTATAAGACTGTGTTTTGATGTTTCAATACAATCATGGTTTTAATAGCAGGAGATTATCACTATAGAGTACAGCTACTCAATTTCACAAAAAATACTATCTGTATTCAGCACAATTTTTTCCTTTCTTTTATTATATTTAAAATTTCATTATATTAAAGGGGTTTCAATCACGTAAACCGTTTTAACTAATAACAATGATATTGCTGGAAAAATAACTAAAACTTAAAGAGGTTTTCCCACAAAATACAATTTAATCAATAGATCTTGGAATAATAATAATTTACACAATTGGATTCTATAAAAAAAATGTCCCTGTGCTAAGATAATCTTATTAATGTGCTCTTGCTGTGTGCTGTGTAATGGCTGTGTCTGACTGTGCAGGGACATGATTTGGTCATACCACAGCTCCTGGGCAGGGAGGAAGCAAAAGAATATACAGATATTACAGCACAGGATCACAGTTGCTGGTTTCTGTCAAGTAAAATAGTTCACAGCCTATGTAAAAACTTGTTTTACCTCACAGAAAGAATCACCTGTGATCCTCTGCTGTCCCACTGTCTGTATACTCTCTTTTGCTTCCTCCCCTGCCCAGGAGATGTGGTATGATCAGACCATGTTCTTGCATGATCAGACACAGCTATTACACAATACACAACAGGGGCACATTTCTAAGATTACCTCAGCACAGGAACATT
This sequence comes from Ranitomeya variabilis, assembly GCF_051348905.1. Lineage (NCBI taxonomy): Eukaryota > Metazoa > Chordata > Amphibia > Anura > Dendrobatidae > Ranitomeya > Ranitomeya variabilis. The sequence continues at coordinate 814,348,613 of NC_135233.1, forward strand.
TTTTAACATGTCCAATTGTGGAACTTATTATTATTCCAAGATCTATTGATTGATATCTACTTTGCTTGTGGGAAAATCTCTTTAAGTTCTTGTTATTTTAACAGCAATATCAATTTTATTAGTTAAAGGTGTTTCCAGGATTGAAAGGAAATCTGTCACTAGATGTATTCTGTCCATAGTGTGTGATTGGAGCCAGGTATGTTACTCTAAGAGGTGTTTCAGAGAAAAATAGTTTAAACAACTGTCTGAGGACTATAGCGAGAGACCTGCTTGAAAAAGACCGATATATGGTCGAAACGTCGCTTTACCATGGCTGAATAAAGACCTTTTCTATCTGATTACTACACCCGGCTGGAGCACTGTTCTTTTGATTTGGATTATCTAGATTACCCAGGAGGGTTCTCTGGACATGGAACGGGCGCCCCAATAAGTGAGTGCTGTCAGCCACCTTTCTATTTTGCATATAGCGAGAGACCTGTCAACCAACTGGAGCAAGGCGAGGAGGAGAAGCAAGGCGGTTGAGAAAGGCATTAAAGAACCACTCCAGCCTTTTTTTTTTAAATCCCTTTGTTAGAGGTCATGCTTGTGAGTGTAAAGCAAGCAGTGATATACTTACCAGTTGGCGTCTTCATCTGTTTTTAGCCCTGCTCCAGTTGCTCTGGAACCATATAACGGCTTTTGTAGGCCATAAGATCACTGTATGTTACAGAATTCATTTTTCTCCACACAAGTCTATGGGACTCAGAACACGGCTACAGAAAATGGGTGAAGATGGCTACCACTGATTATGTGTATATATGATGCCCCAGGGTCCTGGTCATTACAGTGGCATTGTTTTCCTCCCGGTGAGAGTGATGTCACGCTTGGAAGCGATGAAGGATATCTTTCACCAGGTAATCACATGCACACAACGCGTTCATACTCCAGGCCAGAAGAGGGAGCTCTAAACCTGGTTTAGGGTGAACTCCCCTATAAATACATTCTGGTCTGGAGGGAAAGGGTCAGTTAGTGAGCAGACTCTCAGAGGACAGGGAAGAGGGCAGACAGACATAGAGTGTCAGAAGGTCTGAAGGGGCCATGTAGTCTGAGGTACTACAGCTCCTGGAGAAAAGAGAACTTAGAAAAAACGAACAACTTGTGGAAAGTATGCAGGAGAGAAAAGGCACAGGAGAGTGATACCAGCAGAGCAGAGCAGTGAATTAGCTACCTCCCTGGCTGGCGCAGATTCCGGTAGCTGGAAGACCGTAGCTGTGCTGAACTCTAAGTGGCATAGCTGAAACCGGCTGGACAGCAGAACTTCAAGTTACCTGTCCGCCTTTACACCCAGGAGACACAGTGATACTTATAGGGCCCAGGTCGTGATCGAGACCCTATAAAAAGGCCTGCTTCACATGTCATACGGGTTGTGTACTAACCTTTATGGGGGACACAGAGGAACTGTGAGGGCCTTATCAGAAGCCATAGGCAGTAAGGGACTACAAAACCACCGCGCTTTGAGGAAGGCTTTTATCTCCATCTGGTGAACAGGACTCTGGATTCAATTCCAAGCTGGCCGGACCCTGCCTGTCCTGTGATCTGGTGCCCTGGACTGCGGTTGCCTGAAACCTTCAGTAAACCAGCTAAAGAGACTGCAAACCTGTGTCCTCGCTCCTTACTGCACCATTCACCATCTTCTATCTATACATAGGGAGACCTGGGGACCTACTTCACCTGTGGGAAGTTATACCATCTAGCTGCCATTCCATCACCCCAGAGGACCCCTTTAAGCAGCGTCGGTCCCTACTGACCGAATACTACAGGTGGCGTCACGAGTAGTGTTGAGCATTCCGATACCGCAAGTATCGGGTATCGGCCGATATTTGCTGTATCGGAATTCCGATACCGAGATCCGATACTTTTGTGGTATCGGGTATCGGTATCGAAACAACATTAATGTGTAAAATAAAGAATTAAAATTAAAAATATTGCTATACTCACCTCTCCGACGCAGCCTGCACCTTACCGAGGGAACCGGCAGCGTTGTTTGCTTAAAATTCGCGCTTTAACTTCCTTACGCGAAGTCCCGGCTTGTGATTGGTCGCGCGCCGCCCATGTGACCGCGATGCAACCAATCACAGCAAGCCGTGATGTAATTTCAGGTCCTTCAGGATTTTAAAATTACGTTCCGGCGTTGTGATTGGTTGCGTCGCAGTCACATGGCGACGCGACCAATCACAAGCCGTGACGTCACGGGAGGCAGGACACGCGCGCATTTTAAAATGCGCGCATCTCCTGCCTCCCGTGACGTCACGGCTTGTGATTGGTCGCGTCGTCCATGTGACCGCGACGCAACCAATCACAGCAAGCCGTGACGTAATTTCAGGTCCTTCAGGATTTTAAAATTACGTTCCGGCGTTGTGATTGGTCGCGTCGCAGTCACATGGACGACGCGACCAATCACAAGCCGTGACGTCACGGGAGGCAGGAGACGCACGCATTTTAAAATGCGCGCGTGTCCAGCCTCCCGTGACGTCACGGCTTGTGATTGGTCGCGTCGCCCATGTGACTGCGACGCGACCAATCACAACGCCGGAACGTAATTTTAAAATCCTGAAGGACCTGAAATTACGTCACGGCTTGCTGTGATTGGTTGCGTCGCGGTCACATGGGCGGCGCGCGACCAATCACAAGCCGGGACTTCGCGTAAGGAAGTTAAAGCGCGAATTTTAAGCAAACAACGCTGCCGGTTCCCTCGGTGAGGTGCAGGCTGCGTCGGAGAGGTGAGTATAGCAATATTTTTTATTTTAATTCTTTCTTTTACACATTAATATGGTTCCCAGGGCCTGAAGGAGAGTTTCCTCTCCTTCAGACCCTGGGAACCATCAGGAATACCGTCCGATACATGAGTCCCATTGACTTGTATTGGTATCGGGTATCGGTATCGGATTAGATCCGATACTTTGCCGGTATCGGCCGATACTTTCCGATACCGATACTTTCAAATATCGGACGGTATCGCTCAACACTAGTCACGACTCCGAGCATAAACTTTAATCAATATTCCTTTTTCATGGACGCCCAGGGCCACGGACCAGGTCGCCACCGTGACACGTCCCTTTAAGTACTGGACCCGTTACCGATTGCCCCACGGCCCTGGCAGGCGACTCATATACAATACACTCACATTGGGGATCCCTAACAAAGGGATAAAACATGCTGGAGTGGTGCTTTATACTAGTCAGGTCCCTTCCCATAGTCCCTAACCGGCTTTTTAGAGTATGCTTTCCGCAATGTGGCAGAGTAATCACACCAGGCTAAAATCACACAGCCAGGTTAGGATTTGTGCTGCCCATGGTTTTGGCTACATGAATCTAATGAAATGTCATCTATATATAAAGAAAACCTATAAGCGGGGGCTTGACTCCCGAAACCCCCACCGATAAGCTGTGTGAAGAGGTCGTAATGCTCAGGGGAGTGCTAAAGCTTCTTTATTATCTACACTGGTCTGTACACTTGCCATGTTATATATTTTGGAGTTGCTGTGTTGGCTTTTGCTCATTATACCAATCATTACAAGTTTGGCACAGAAGCCATAAGCAAATCAGGCAAGAAATATACTGGATGCCTTTCTATGGTCTTGGAAGTAGTTATCCATGGGCATTGTCACACCACCATTGCACTTGCAGCGTGATTTGCATATATCTCCTATTCAAATTTCTGATGACTGGCGCAATGGAAATCTGCAAATAAGCTATAACTGTTAAAAGAGGACCAGGGCCTATATTGTCATGCCACTAGTCCCATATGTATTAACATGCAGACTGGTTTCCTTTAAATGGGACAATGCAGCAATATAAATCACAGCCACTACTAAATTTATACTGCAAGTTATTGTCCAGCACTTGCATATGAATGCGATTCCTTAGGGTAAATCATTCTTATCAGACTCAAATGAATGATCCATTCCTTGGTTGCTGAACAGCCACTACACAGTGTGCAACGCTGCAGGTCTTGGCTTCATACAGTTTTTACTTCTATCTACTGTGGGACATGTCAACAGCCAGTAGGGCACCATTTGTCAGCCCCCACCAATATGATATTGATAGGACCCTTAGGATAGGTCATAAATATTAAAATCCTAAAAAATATGTTAATGCATTTAATTTGGGTCATGCCTACCACTGTACCAAAATGCTGTAGTTTGCTGTGTGGCCCACATTGGCATTATCAATCAGGTCAAGCATCTTGTCAAAGCTTTCAAAGCAGATTTTCCTCTGAACATTCTGGGAAAGTTGGCAAATATTTTAAGGACTATTTTCTTGCATGACAGCGAGCGGGAACTAGGTAAGATGAGTGTCTGTAGAGCCTGGTCAATGGTCTGCACCTATTTAGGTCTAGTTAATCAGGGCGGTGCACAAGCGGACACCTCTGGATTATGGAGGGGAGGTAGTCGCACTGTGGAGCAAGACTTAACATGTGTCAACACGGGATTACAGAGGTGAGTTCTAGTTAAGTGGTTTGGATGCCTGTTGTTCTCCTCTGGCCAATGAGAATCCAGAATAAGGGCGGTCTGCGGTATAGAGGCCCTCTGTTATGCTGAACTCACAAGCACCCACTCCACTGTTCATCAAGATGTTGCAGTGTGTACAGGATGTTAGAGGAAGGCTGAGCTCCTAACTCAGATTTCTGGAAACATAAATTAAAGGGTTTGTGCAAGGATAAAACTAAATTAAACTGCACAAAATGCAAAAGAAAACAACTTGCATGTTAAAATCACAGCTGCTCCAGGGCAGGGTTACCAATCTCCTAAAAAAAAAAAAAATTCTGGATGACTGGTCTGAAATTCACGGACGTCCTAAAATTTTTACAAACATTTGACACGCCTCCTAAAGACCATGCCTCCTAAAGATGACACCCCATATAGACCACGCTCCCAAATGACCAGCATAGGAGCCAGTAGAGATACTTAGAATTAGGCCGGCCTCACACTAGCGAGTTTTACGGACGTATGAGCGCATAAACTACGTCCGTAAAATTCGCATTACACACGGCCCAATGATTCTCTATGGCCCAGCTCCTATCTGCCGTATATTACGCATCCGTAATATACGGTCTTGTACGGCCGTAGAAAATCGCAGCATGATGCGTTTGTCACCGTATTGCGCAAAAAAATCGCCAATGAAAGTCTATGGGGGCGAGAAAAATACGGATTCCACACGGACCAGCAGTGTGACTTGCGAGAAATACGCACCGGTGTTAGAGAGAAAAGCCGGTAATTCAATTGCCGGCTTTTCATTTCTCCTTCCCAAACCCGACTTGATATGAGACATGGTTTACATACAGTAAACCATCTCATATCCCTTTTTTTTTGCATATTCCACACTACTAATGTTAGTAGTGTGTATGTGCAAAATTTGGGCGCTGTAGCTGCTAAAATAAAGGGTTAAATGGCGGAAAAAATTGGCGTGGGCTCCCGCGCAATTTTCTCCGCCAGAGTGGTAAAGCCAGTGACTGAGGGCAGATATTAATAGCCTAGAGAGGGTCCATGGTTATTGCCCCCCCCGGCTACAAACATCTGCCCCCAGCCACCCCAGAAAAGGCACATCTGGAAGATGCACCTATTCTGGCACTTGGCCACTCTCTTCCCACTCCCGTGTAGCGGTGGGATATGGGGTAATGAAGGGTTAATGCCACCTTGCTATTGTAAGGTGACATTAAGCCAGATTAATAATGGAGAGGCGTCAATTATGACACCTATCCATTATTAATCCAATTGTATGAAAGGGTTAAAAAAACACACACACATTATTAAAAAGTATTTTAATGAAATAAACACACAGGTTGTTTTAATATTTTATTGCTCTCTCAATCCACCTGAAGACCCTCACTCTGAAAAATAATAAACCAACAATATACATACCTTCAGATGATCTGTCACGTCCCACGAAGTAAATCCATCTGAAGGGGTTAAATCATTTTACAGCCAGGAGCTGCGCTAATGCACTCGCTCGTGCTTGTAAACCCCGGGTACTGAAAGGAAAGCAGGATGATCTGTACTTACCTTGAGTTGCGGTGATGCGCCCTCTGCTGGATGTCCTCATGAACTGGAGCCTTGGAAAAGTTCCCACGCTCGAGTTCATATGATGACATCCAGCAGAGGGCACATCACCGCGACTCAAGGTAAGTACAGATCATCCTGCTTTCCTTTCAGTACAGGCACGAGCGAGTGCATTAGCGCAGCTCCTGGCTGTAAAATGATTTAACCCCTTCAGATGGATTTACTTCGTGGGACGTGACAGATCATCTGAAGGTATGTATATTGTTGGTTTATTATTTTTCAGAGCGACGGTCTTCAGGTGGCTTGAGAGAGCAATAAAATATTAAAACAACCTGTGTGTTTATTACATTAAAATACTTTTTAATAATGTGTGTGTTTTTTTAACCCTTTCATACAATTGGATTAATAATGGATAGGTGTCATAATTGACGCTTCTCCATTATTAATCTGGCTTAATGTCACCTTACAATAGCAAGGTGACATTAACCCTTCATTACCCCATATCCCACAGCTACACGGGAGTGGGAAGAGAGTGGCCAAGTGCCAGAATAGGCGCATCTTCCAGATGTGCCTTTTCTGGGGTGGCTGGGGGCAGATGTTTGTAGCCGGGGGGGCCAATAACCATGGACCCTCTCTAGGCTATTAATATCTGCCCTCAGTCACTGGCTTTACCACTCTGGCGGAGAAAATTGCGCGGGAGCCCACGCCAATTTTTTCCGCCATTTAACCCTTTATTTTAGCAGCTACAGCGCCCAAATTTTGCACATACACACTACTAACATTAGTAGTGTGGAATATGCAAAAAAAAAGGGGATATGAGATGGTTTACTGTATGTAAACCATGTCTCATATCCTGTCGGGTTTGGGAAGGAGAAATGAAAAGCCGGCAATTGAATTACCGGCTTTTCACATATATCGCGCTGAATTAAATATAAATACAGAATATATATATATGTGTCTCAATGACATATATATATATATACTGTATATATATTTTAACGAACATTTGAGCACATAAATCCATTAGATGTCGGTTTTGCAAGCCTGCGAGAAAATATCGCAGTACGGATGCCATACGGATTACATACGGAGGATGCCATGCGCAAAATACGCTGACACACCCTGCCTATGGATGACATACGGATCACTATTTTCGGGACTTTTCTGCGTATTACGGCCGTAAAAAACGGACCGTATTTACATACGCTGAGTGTGAGGCCGGCCTTACATTACAGGACAGGTGAAGTGGTACTGTGCAGTGAAAAGACAATAATAATAATAATAATAATCTTTTATTTTTATATAGCGCTAACATATTCTGCAGCGCTTTACAGTTTTGCACCCATTACCATCGCTGTCCCTGATGGGGCTCACAATCTAAATTCCCTATCAGTATGTCTTTGGAATGTGGGAGGAAACCGGAGTACCCGGAGGAAACCCACGCAAACACGGAGAGAACATACAAACTCTTTGCAGATGTTGTCCTTAGTGGGGCTTGAACCCAGGACTCCAGCGCTGCATTCTTCCAATGTGGGGCTGTTGGGTGAAGTGCAGGCTACTCCCCCTTACATTGACTATGGGTAAGTGCGTAATTATAGTGGCTTAATGGCGGGTTTTGGATTCTTTTATACATATAGAGATGGCTTATAATGCCATGATTTGTTACAGGGTCCCATATACCGCCACTTTTCCTACCTTTGCACTTGATACTCATGTTTAGGGATGTATTGTGTGACTTACACATAACCCGGCATACCGTTATGCTTTCTCCTTGATACCTCTGTGTTGGTATATATTGTTTACCGTATATATACATAAAATTGTCTTGGATATATTTACATTGTGTAGTTTATTCAATAAAGTTTGTTATTGGTTTTTAAATATGGTGGTTTGGACTTTTATACTCCTTTTTCTTTTGGTTGTATTCTTCCAAAAATGTAGCATACTCCTTAGGTATGGGGTCTGCTTTTTTCAGGTGTTTTCCCATAGCTTTCTCTATAGGAAAAATATCCCCCCCCCTCCACTGTCCATTACTATTATAACTCACTATAACAGACTACTGTGTGGTAATATCTGTATCATCGCATAATCGGGCAGATCTGCCCATCAGGAGTTTGGGAAGATGGGCGATAACTACTGTATGAATGGTACCAGAGATATTGATGGCTGCCCAGCTTTCCCAGGAGGGGACAGAAGGAACAGGGGACATTTTAAGGACTGACTGATCACGATTAGTCTGTGGTCTCACAACCCCTTGAGCTTGATAAAGCATGGCACAAGACATTGCAAATATGACATGCCTTATCGTGTGCATGTAGCTACTATGGCATTTGGCACAGAAGTTGGTGCCCGATGCGAACATTCTGATTGGCACACATTATAGGCTATGGTGAGACAAAAGTTTCCTTGTACCATAGGGAATCAATGGTATAGATACTGTATTAATATTAAAAAGTTGCAGGACAGAAACAACATGAGACTGAACCATAGGCAGAGGATGACGGGCAGCTCCGAGATAGAAGAGTACACACTGCTGCCAGCCTACAGTCAATGCCCACAAGACGGGCATTGTATGCCTAAGCACACCTTTTTACCTGCCAGGGTGCCTCTTGCATAATTGGTGCGCTGAACTGGCATGGCAAGTGTACTTCCCTGTGCCCAGCACCCTTTATATGTGCTAAAACTGGAGCTGGCAGAGTCGCAAGTAGAGATGTCCAGGCGCATGTGCAATTTGTACTAACACGCTGCCCTTATGTGGTGCCCCAGGGTCCTGGTCATCACAGTAGCATAGCTTTCCTCCCGGGGAGAGTGATGTTACACTTGAAGGCAAGAAGGGAGAACTGTAACCAGGTACCACAAGCATGCAACACATTTACACTCCAGGCCACCAGGGGGAGCTTTTGATCCTATTTACTAGGTGACTCCCCATATACAGTTATATGAAAAAGTTTGGGCACCCCTATTAATCTTAAGCTTAATGTTTTATAAAAATTGTTTTTTTTGCAACAGCTATTTCAGTTTCATATATCTAATAACTGTTGGACACAGTAATGTTTCTGCCTTGAAATGAGGTTTATTGTGCTAACAGAAAATGTGCAATCTGCATTCAAACAAAATTTGACAGGTGCATAAGTATGGGCACCCTTATCATTTTCTTGTTTTAAATACTCCTACCTACTTTTTACTGACTTACTAAAGCACTTTTTTTGGTTTTGTAACCTCATTGAGCTTTGAACTTCATAGCCAGGTGTATGCAATCATGAGAAAAGCTACTTAAAGTGGCCACTTGCAAGTTGTTCTCCCGTTTGAATCTCCTCTGAAGAGTGGCATCATGGGCTCCTTAAAACAACTGTCAAATGATCTGAAAACAATTATTCAACATAGTTGTTCAGGGGAAGGATACAAAAAGCTGTCTAAGAGATTTAACCTGTCAATTTCCACTGTGAGGAACATAGTAAGGAAATGGAAGAACACAGGTACAGTTCTTGTTAAGGCCAGAAGTGGCAGACCAAGAAAAACATCAGAAAGGCAGAGACGAAGAATGGTGAGATCAGTCAAGGACAATCCTCAGAACACCTCCAGAGAGCTGCAGCATCAACTTGCTGCAGATGGTGTCACTGTGCGTCAGTCAACTATACAACGCACTTTGCACAAGGAGAAGCTGTATGGGAGAGTTACGCGAAAGAAGCCGTTTCTGCAAGCACGCCACAAACAGAGTCGGCTGAGGTATGCAAAAGCACATTTGGAGAAGCCAATTTCTTTTTGGAAGAAGGTCCTGTGGGCTGATGAAACAAAGATTGAGTGGTTTGGTCATACAAAAAGGCGTTATGCATGGCAGCAAAAAAACACAGCATTCCAAGAAAAACACTTGCTACCCACAGTAAAATTTGGTGGAGGTTCCATCATGCTTTGGGGCTGTGTGGCCAATGCCGGCACTGGGAATCTTGTTAAAGTTGAGGGACGCATGGATTCCTCTCAGTATCAGCAGATTCTTGACAATGTTCATGAATCAGTGACAAAGTTGAAGTTACGCAGGGGATGAATCTTTCAGCAAGACAATGATCCAAAACGCCGCTCCAAATCTACTCAGGCATTCATGCAGAGGAACAATTACACTGTTCTGGAATGGCCATCCCAGTCCCCAGACCTGAATATCATTGAACATCTGTGGGATCATTTGAAGAGGGCTGTCCATGCTCGGCGACCATCAAACTTAACTGAACTGGAATTGTTTTGTAAAGAGGAATGGTCAAAAATACCTTCATCCAGGATCCAGGAACTCATTAAAAGCTACAGGAAGTGACTAGAGGCTGTTATTTTTGCAAAAGGAGGATCTACTAAATATTAATGTCACTTTTCTGGTGAGGTGCCCATACTTATGCACCTGTCAAATTTTGTTTGAATGCAGATTGCACATTTTCTGTTAGTACAATAAACCTCATTTAAAGGCAGAAACATTACTGTGTCCAACAGTTATTAGATATATGAAACTGAAATAGCTGTTGCAAAAAAAACAATTTTTATAAAACATTAAGCTTAAGATTAATAGGGGTGGCCAAACTTTTTCATATAACTGTATATGGTAGTCAGTCTTACCAGGAAACAGACTGGATCAGTCTGAGGCAGAAGAGGGTTTACAGAGCTGTGTAGCCGCAGTGCAGCAGTTCCCTGAAAGAGACATTCAGAAAGCCGAATACATTGCAGTGAACATGCAGGAGAGCAAAGCACAGGAGAGGATACCAGGGGGAGACCAGCCCCGAACAGGCTGCCTCCTTCTGAGGCGCAGAGACCAGTAGCCGGAACACCGAGGATCGTAAGGCCCTCCACGACTTACATCAGAGACCGGCAGGACAGCTGAACTCCACGTTACCTGTCCGCCTTAGTACCCAGGAGGCACGGTGACACCCTTAGAGGCTGGGGCGTGCTAGAGTCCTTATAAACCGCCTAAAGTCACCAGTCATACGGGTCATGTCCTATCCTATATGGTGGACAGAGAGAACAATAGAACACCTGTGAGGACCTTATTTGAAGCCAAAGGCAGTAAGGGACTACAACACCACGGCGCTAGAGGAAGGCTTTGATTTCCACCTGGGTAAAGGGACTCCTGACTTGCCTCCAAGCCGACCGGACCCTGCCTGCCCTGTTATCTGGCGCCCTGGACTGTGGCTGCCTGAAGACTTCAGTAAACAAGGTAAAGAAACTGGAAACCTGTGTCCTCATTCTTCATTGCACCTCTCACCATCTTCCATCTACACACCGGGAGCCCTGGGGATATACTTTACCTGTGGGAAGATATACCATCTAGCTGCCATAACATCACCCCAGAGGACCCCTCAAAGCAGCGTCGGTCCCCACTGACCCAATACCACAGGTGGCATCACAAACATAAACTTTATTCCCTTTAAAGACCTTCCCCCATTTACATGGGCGCCCAGGGCCACGAACCGGGTCGCAGCCACCATGACATCCCCCTGTGAAACACCGGACCGGGTACCGATTACCCCATGGCCCTGGCGGGCGACTCAGTTACCCCAGGCAAGACAATGCCAGGAATAATAAGAAGGCATCTTCTGGGATCGATCCTATTTGTACTGTGCATGGCAGCCTTTTTGGTGCATGCACAGTACAAACTGATGAACGCTATGGATGGCAGAGAAAAGCACAAGGTTTTTATAGATAGACATTCCATAAATTTATGGATGGTTGTAAACCACGCTCCAACTCCAAAGTTGATGTTTTTACCCCACCAGTCTTTGCCTACAATGGTCATTGTTTCAAGAAAATAGACAATCACTGACCATACATGTTAGCTTTACAGTGTTTGGCTGCACTTTGATGCATGACACGTCATTGCTGTAGATTAGTTATATCCTCCTTGTAGCCTCTCACTTCCAGTCATCTGAGTGGTGTGTTTTCTGCTCATTACACAGTGACCATAATGTTCTCACTCCCGCCACATTGATTGACAACTTGCTCTGCAGAATTGTTCAGCATTATGGAGCGCATTAGAAACACAGGAGCAGAGATTCAGGGTCACTGAGAGAAACATTGAAGCATCAAGCATCCAGTAGGACCAAGCCCGTGTGGGCCACTTTACCAGTGTGAAACCTTTCCCCTGATGAACCCCTGGAATAAGAGGGGGGGGGAATGAGTTGGGAATTATGGTTTATGTATCAGGTGTCTAAAGTTACACATGATAAGTATTATGTGAATATACTGTATAGACATGATATCCATGATGGATTGTACCCATTATGCTTCACATGCACTGCTGTTTTGGGAATTTATGTTGCTGCTTATAAGCCCTTGGCTATTATATGGGCTTGTGGGACATGGTCCTCATTAAGGACTTGTGTATCTGGGTATCCATATTTAAATATATACAATGGTTATGGAAAGTATTCAGACCTCTTTAAATTTTTCACTCTTTGTTTCATTGCAGCCATTTGGTAAATTCAAAAAAGTTCATTTTTTTCTCATTAATGTACACTCTGCACCCCATCTTGACTGAAAAAAACAAAAATGTAGTAATTTTTGCAAATGTATTAAAAAAAGAAAAACTGAAATATCACATGGTCATAAGTATGCAGACTCTTTGCTCAGTGTTAAGTAGAAGCACCCTTTTGACCTAGTACAGACATGAGTCTTCTTGGAGATCCTCTACCATTCTTCCCTGTAGATCCTCTCCAATTCCGTCAGGTTGGATGATGAATGTTGGTGGACAGCCATTTGCAGGTCTCTCCAGAGATGCTCAATTGGTTTTAAGTCAGGGCTCTGGCTGAGCCAGTCAAGAATGGTCACAGAGTTGTTCTGAAGCCACTCCTTTGTTATTTTAGCTATGTGCTTAGGGTCATTGTCTTGTTGGAAGGTGTACCTTCGGCCAAGTCTGATATCCGGAGCACTCTGGAAGAGGTTTCCATCCAGGATATCTCTGTACTTGGCTGCATTCATGTTTCCTTCAATGACAACCAGTTGTCCTGTCCCTGCAGCTGAAAAACACCCCCATAGCATGATGCTACCACCACCTTTCACTGTTGGGTTTGTATTGGGCAGGGGATGAGCAGTGGCTGATTTTCTCCACATATGCCGCTTAGAATTATCACCAAAAAAGGTCTATCCTCATCTCATCAGACCAGAGAATCTTATTTCTCATAGTCTGGGAGTCCTTCATGTGTTTTTTTTTTAGCAAACTCTATGCAGGCTTTCATATGTCTTGCACTGAGGAGAGGCTTCCGTCGGGCCACTCTGCCATAAAGGCCCGACTGGTGGAGGGCTGCAGTGATAGTTGACTTTGTGGAACTTTCTCCTATCTCCCTACTGCATTTCTGGAGCTTAGTCACAGTGATCTTGGGGTTCTTCTTTACCTCTCACATTAAAGGCTCTTCTCCCATAATTGCTCAGTTTGGCTGGATGGCCAGGTCTAGGAAGACTTCTGGTGGTCCCAAGCTTCTTCTATTTAAGGATTATGGAGGCCACTGTGCACTTAGAAACCTTGCGTACTGCAGAAATTCTGTTGCAACCTTGGTCAGATCTGTGCTTTGCCACAATTCTGTCTCTGAGCTCCTTGTCCAGTTTCTTTGACCTCATGATCTCATTTGGTCTGACATGCACTGTGAGCTGTGAGGTCCTATATAGACAGGTGTGTGCCTTTCCAAATCAAGCCTTATCAGTTCAATTAAACACAGCTGGGCTCCAATGCAGGAATAGAACCATCTCAAGGAGGATCACAAGGGAATGGACAGTATGTGACTTAAATATGATTGTCTGAGCAAAGGGACTGAATACTTATAACCATGTGATATTTCAGTTTATCTTTTTTATTAAATTTGCAAAAATGTCTACATTTCTATTTTAACAGTCAAGATGGGGGGCAGAGTGTACATTAATGATACACTCAAATAGTCTCAGCCTGACATGCATGTATCATAAGTAGTGTTGAGCAATACCTTCCGATATCTGAAAATATCGGTATCGGATTGGATCGGCCGATATAAAAAAAATATCGGATATCGCAGATACCGATACCGGAAACCAATGCAAGTCAATGGGACACAAATATCGGAATTAAAATAAACCTTTTCTTTCCTTGTAGGTTAATTCTACATGAAGGAAAACAACTAAGAATAATGTAGAATGTATTGGGGGAGGTGGAGGAGACATTAAAGGCATAGAGGTTTAGCCCAATCAAATGGAATAGCAGGAATTAATTTCTTTTTTTAAGATGTTCGGAGTTACAAAGATATTGACTATGTTAAGCTTTTTTATATTTTGTCAGATATTTCTGTTTCACTACTTCCATGCTCTTCACCTTCTTTTTCACTTCTCCCACACTTTCTTCTTCATCATAGTCAGCAGCAGCATCTTTTTCATCAACTTCTTCACCTTATTCATCTTCTACTTCTTCACCTTCTTCCTATTATTCTTTTTTTTACATTCTTCATATTCTTCTTATTCAACTATTATTCTTCTTCATATTCTACTTCTTCATCATATTCTTATTTGTGACAGGCATTCCTGTAGTTGTTATCTATAAAATGAAGATTACACTTTCCGTTCTGCCTGTCCCAAAAGATTTACAACAGGATTTGTCCGCGTTCAGTTTGGCCTACAGCAGCAGGCTTTTTCCACGGGCACTCCGAGGAGGAACGGACTCACCCCCATACACTGCTTAGTCTTCTTCTGCTTATAATTTAGATAATATCTTTTGCTATGATTTTTAGTCTTATGCTTAATGTACTTCTGCTTTTTGTTCTGCAGCTTCTTGTTCTTCTGCTTCTTGGTGTTCTTCGGGGTGGTCTTCAGGGTCGTCGTCTTTTCGGGGTGGTCTTCAGGGTCATTGTCCCCGGGGTCATCGTCTCCGGGGTCGTCGTCCTCGGGGTCATCGTCTCCGGGGTCGTCGTCTTCTTCGGGGTGGTCTTCAGGGTCGTCGTCTGTACGGTTGTCATCAGGGAGATCCAGAGTGATTACCAAAAACCATTTCAAAAAGCTTGAACATGGAAATGTAGCAGAAGGTACAAGAAGGCTGAGGAACTGCCGAGAACCAGCTGACAGTAGTGGAACCCGGATAGGTAGCCGAAGGTACAAAAGCCAATGGAACTACCGAGGACTAGCTGACGGTACTGGAACCCGGTTACTAAGCAGGAGGTACCCATGCCAGAAAGCACTACGAAGGACTACCAGACGTTGGTGTAACTTGGATACCGAGAAGGAGGCACCTAAGCCAAAGGCTCTGCCTGGAACCAGCTGACGGTACTGGAACCAGGATGGGTAACAGAAGGTACAAGAGCCAAAGACACTGCCGAGAACCAGCTGACGGTACTGGAACCCGGATGGGTAGTAGAAGGTACAAAAGCCAATGGAACTACCGAGGACTAGCTGACGGTACTGGAACCCGGTTACTAAGCAGGAGGTACCCATGCCAGAAAGCACTACGAAGGACTACCAGACGTTGGTGTAACTCGGATACCGAGAAGGAGGCACCTAAGCCAAAGGCTCTGCCTGGAACTAGCTGACGGTACTGGAACCAGGATGGGTAGCAGAAGGTAAAAGAGCCAAAGACACTGCTGAGAACCAGCTGATGGTACTGGAACCCGGATGGGTAGCAGAAGGTACAACAGCCAATGGAACTACCGAGGACCAGCTGACGGTACTGGAACCCGGTTACTAAGCAGGAGGTACCCGTGCCAGAAAGCACTACCAAGGACCAGCAGACGTTGCAGGAACTCGGATATCAAGAAGGAGGCACCTAATCCAAAGGCACTTCCGAGAACAAGCTGATGGTACCGGAACCCGGAGGGGAAGCAAAAGGAACAAGAGCCAATGGCACTACCGAGGACCAGCTGACGGTACTGGAACCCAGTTACTAAGCAGGAGGTACCTGTGCTAGAAAGCACTACCAAGGACCAGCAGACGTTGCTGGAACTCGGATACCGAGAAGGGGGCACCTAAGCCAAAGGCACTGCCGAGAACCAGATGGTGGCGCTGGAACCCAGATGGGTAGCTGAAGGTACCCATGATAAAAAGTTGCAAGGCCGCGAGACGGCCGCAGTTACCGAAACCCACAGTCCTACAGGGGGTGCTTGCCCTATTGGCACTACGGAACCAGCCTTCATTGCCAGATCTGTTGTGAAATTGGATTCTGGACTCCCCCGGTGGCCACTGGTGGAATTGAACTGGTGTGCATCATCCCCTCTGCTCACCTGCTCCCATCAGGATGTGGGAGTCGCTATATAACCTTGCTCCTCTGTCAGTTTCTTGCCGGTCAACAATGTAATCAGAAGCCTTTCTGTGCTTGTTCCTGCTACCAGACAACTACCAGCTAAGTGGGACTTTGGTCCTTGTTTGTTTTTGTATTTGGTTCCAGTTCACAGCTGCTGTTTCGTTACTGTGTCTGGAAAGCTCTTGTGATCGGAAATTGCCACTCTAATGTTATGAGTTAATGCTAGAGTTTTAAAGTAATTTCTGGATGGTGTTTTGATAGGGTTTTCTGCTGACCATGAAAGTGCCCTTTCTGTCTTCCTGCTATCTAGTAAGCGGACCTCGATTTTGCTAAACCTATTTTCATACTGCGTTTGTCATTTCATCTAAAATCACCGCCAATATATGTGGGGGCCTCTGTCTGCTTTTGGGAACATTTCTCTAGAGGTGAGCCAGGACTGTATTTTCTCTCTGCCAGGATTAGTTAGTTCTCCGGCTGGCGCTGGGCATCTAGGAATAAAAAACGTAGGCATGCTACCCGGCCACTTCTAGTTGTGCGGCAGGTTTAGTTCATGGTCAGTATAGTTTCCATCTTCCAAGAGCTAGTTCTCATATATGCTGGGCTATGTTCTCTCGCCATTGAGAATCATAACAGTTTGACCGGCCCACAAAGGGTTAAATTACTGGCTGAGAAAGGAGAGAAAAAAGAAGTCTGCTACAATTTTTTTTTTTTTTTTTCCCTCTAGTTTTGAGTGTGCTCATAATTGAATCACTTGCTAGTCTGCCTATACTGCAGCCTTCCTCTCTTTCTCTCCTTCTAATCCTTGAATGGCTCTGTGGTCACCTGTTTGAAATGGATCTTCAGAGTGTGGCTGCAGGTTTGAATAATCTCGCCACAAAAGTACAAAATTTGCAAGATTTTGTTGTTCATGCACCTATGTCTGAGCCTAGAATTCCTGTGCCTGAGTTCTTCTCGGGGAATAGATCTCACTTTCAAAATTTTAAAAATAATTGCAAATTGTTTTTGTCCCTGAAGTCTCGCTCTGCCGGAGACCCTGCACAGCAGGTCAGGATTGTAATTTCCCTGCTCCGGGGCGACCCTCAAGACTGGGCTTTTGCATTGGCACCAGGGGATCCTGCGTTGCTCAATGTGGATGCGTTTTTTCTGGCCTTGGGGTTGCTTTATGAGGAACCTCATTTAGAGCTTCAGGCGGAAAAGGCCTTGATGTCCCTATCTCAGGGGCAAGATGAAGCTGAAATATACTGCCAAAAATTCCGCAAATGGTCTGTGCTTACTCAGTGGAATGAGTGCGCCCTGGCGGCGATTTTCAGAGAAGGTCTCTCTGATGCCATTAAGGATGTTATGGTGGGGTTCCCTGTGCCTGCGGGTCTGAGTGAGTCCATGACGATGGCTATTCAGATCGATAGGCGTCTGCGGGAGCGCAAACCTGTGCACCATTTGGCGGTATCTACTGAGAAAACGCCAGAAAATATGCAATGTGATAGAATTCTGTCCAGAAGCGAGCGGCAGAATTTTAGACGAAAAAATGGGTTGTGCTTCTATTGTGGTGATTCAACTCATGTTATATCAGCATGCTCTAAGCGTACTAAGAAGTCTGACAAGTCTGTTTCAATTAGCACTTTATAGTCTAAGTTTATTCTATCTGTGACCCTGATTTGTTCTTTATCATCTATTACCGCGGACGCCTATGTCGACTCTGGCGCCGCTTTGAGTCTTATGGATTGGTCCTTTGCCAAACGCTGTGGGTATGATTTGGAGCCATTGGAGGCTCCGATACCTCTGAAAGGGATTGACTCCACCCCATTGGCTAGTAATAAACCACAATACTGGACACAAGTGACTATGCGTGTTAATCCGGATCACCAGGAGATTATTCGCTTTCTGGTGTTGTATAATCTACATGATGTTTTGGTGCTAGGATTGCCCTGGCTGCAATCTCATAATCCAGTCCTCGACTGGAAAGCTATGTCTGTGTTAAGCTGGGGATGTAAGGGGACTCATGGGGACGTACCTTTGGTTTCCATTTCATCATCTATTCCCTCTGAAATTCCTGAATTCTTGTCTGAATTTCGTGACGTTTTTGAAGAACCCAAGCTTGGTTCACTACCTCCGCACCGGGAGTGCGATTGTGCCATAGACTTGATTCCGGGTAGTAAATACCCTAAGGGTCGTTTATTTAATCTGTCTGTGCCTGAACACGCTGCTATGCGAGAATATATAAAGGAGTCCTTGGAAAAGGGACATATTCGTCCTTCATCATCTCCCTTAGGAGCCGGTTTTTTCTTTGTGTCTAAGAAAGATGGCTCTTTGAGGCCGTGTATTGATTATCGACTTTTGAATAAAATCACGGTTAAATATCAATATCCGTTACCACTGCTTACTGATTTATTTGCTCGTATAAAGGGGGCCAAGTGGTTCTCTAAGATTGATCTCCGTGGGGCGTATAATTTGGTGCGGATCAAGCAGGGGGATGAGTGGAAAACCGCATTTAATACGCCCGAGGGCCATTTTGAGTATTTGGTGATGCCTTTTGGTCTTTCAAATGCCCCTTCAGTCTTCCAGTCCTTTATGCATGACATTTTCCGCGATTATTTGGATAAATTTATGATTGTGTATCTGGATGATATTCTGATTTTTTCGGATGACTGGGACTCTCATGTCCAGCAGGTTAGGAGGGTTTTTCAGGTTTTGCGGTCTAATTCCTTGTGTGTGAAGGGTTCTAAGTGCGTTTTTGGGGTTCAAAAGATTTCCTTCTTGGGATACATTTTTTCCCCCTCTTCCATCGAGATGGATCCTGTCAAGGTTCAGGCTATTTGTGATTGGACGCAGCCCTCTTCTCTTAAGAGTCTTCAGAAATTTTTGGGCTTTGCTAACTTTTATCGTCGATTTATTGCTGGTTTTTCTGATGTTGTTAAACCATTGACTGATTTGACTAAGAAGGGTGCTGATGTTGCTGATTGGTCCCCTGATGCTGTGGAGGCCTTTCGGGAGCTTAAGCGCCGCTTTTCTTCCGCCCCAGTGTTGCGTCAGCCTGATGTGGCTCTTCCTTTTCAGGTTGAGGTCGACGCTTCTGAAATCGGAGCTGGGGCGGTGTTGTCGCAGAGAAGTTCCAACTGCTCCGTGATGAGACCTTGTGCTTTTTTTTCCCGTAAATTTTCGCCCGCCGAGCGGAATTATGATATTGGGAATCGGGAGCTTTTGGCCATGAAGTGGGCTTTTGAGGAGTGGCGTCACTGGCTTGAGGGGGCCAGACATCAGGTGGTGGTATTGACTGACCACAAAAATTTAATTTACCTTGAGTCTGCCAGGCGCCTGAATCCTAGACAGGCGCGCTGGTCGTTGTTTTTCTCTCGGTTTAATTTTGTGGTGTCCTACCTGCCGGGTTCTAAGAATGTTAAGGCGGATGCCCTTTCTAGGAGTTTTGAGCCTGACTCCCCTGGTAATTCTGAGCCCACAGGTATCCTTAAGGATGGAGTGATATTGTCTGCCATTTCTCCAGACCTGCGGCGGGCCTTGCAGGAGTTTCAGGCGGATAGACCTGATCGTTGCCCACCTGGTAGACTGTTTGTTCCGGATGATTGGACCAGTAGAGTCATCTCTGAGGTTCATTCTTCTGCATTGGCAGGTCATCCTGGAATCTTTGGTACCAGGGATTTGGTGGCAAGGTCCTTCTGGTGGCCTTCCCTGTCACGAGATGTGCGAGGCTTTGTGCAGTCTTGTGACGTTTGTGCTCGGGCCAAGCCTTGTTGTTCTCGGGCTAGTGGATTGTTGTTGCCCTTGCCTATCCCGAAGAGGCTTTGGATGCACATCTCGATGGATTTTATTTCGGATCTGCCTGTTTCTCAGAAGATGTCGGCCATCTGGGTGGTTTGTGACCGTTTCTCTAAGATGGTCCATCTGGTTCCCTTGCCTAAGTTGCCTTCTTCTTCCGAGTTGGTTCCTCTGTTTTTTCAAAATGTTGTTCGTTTGCATGGTATTCCGGAGAATATCGTTTCTGACAGAGGGACCCAATTCGTGTCTAGATTTTGGCGGGCATTCTGTGCTAGGATGGGCATAGATTTGTCTTTTTCGTCTGCTTTCCATCCTCAGACTAATGGCCAGACCGAGCGGACTAATCAGACCTTGGAGACATATTTGAGGTGTTTTGTGTCTGCGGATCAGGATGATTGGGTTGCTTTTTTGCCTTTGGCGGAGTTCGCCCTCAATAATTGGGCCAGCTCTGCCACCTTGGTGTCCCCGTTTTTCTGTAATTCGGGGTTTCATCCTCGATTTTCCTCCGGTCAAGTGGAATCTTCGGATTGTCCTGGAGTGGATGCTGTGGTGGAGAGGTTGCATCTGATTTGGGGGCAGGTGGTGGACAATTTGAAGTTGTCCCAGGAGAAGACTCAGCTTTTTGCCAACCGCCGTCGTCGTGTTGGTCCTCGGCTTTATGTTGGGGACTTGGTGTGGTTGTCTTCTCGTTTTGTCCCTATGAGGGTTTCTTCTCCCAAGTTTAAGCCTCGGTTCATCGGCCCGTACAAGATATTGGAGATTCTTAACCCTGTGTCCTTCCGTTTGGACCTCCCTGCATCCTCTTCTATTCATAATGTTTTTCATCGGTCATTGTTGCGCAGGTATGAGGTACCGGTTGTGCCTTCCGTTGAGCCTCCTGCTCCGGTGTTGGTTGGGGGTGAGTTGGAGTACGTTGTGGAGAAAATCTTAGACTCTCGTGTTTCCAGACGGAAACTCCAGTATCTGGTCAAATGGAAGGGATACGGTCAGGAGGATAATTCTTGGGTCACTGCCTCTGATGTTCATGCCTCCGATCTTGTCCGTGCCTTTCATAGGGCTCATCCTGATCGCCCTGGTGGTTCTGGTGAGGGTTCGGTGCCCCCTCCTTGAGGGGGGGGTACTGTTGTGAAATTGGATTCTGGACTCCCCCGGTGGCCACTGGTGGAATTGAACTGGTGTGCATCATCCCCTCTGCTCACCTGCTCCCATCAGGATGTGGGAGTCGCTATATAACCTTGCTCCTCTGTCAGTTTCTTGCCGGTCAACAATGTAATCAGAAGCCTTTCTGTGCTTGTTCCTGCTACCAGACAACTACCAGCTAAGTGGGACTTTGGTCCTTGTTTGTTTTTGTATTTGGTTCCAGTTCACAGCTGCTGTTTCGTTACTGTGTCTGGAAAGCTCTTGTGATCGGAAATTGCCACTCTAATGTTATGAGTTAATGCTAGAGTTTTAAAGTAATTTCTGGATGGTGTTTTGATAGGGTTTTCTGCTGACCATGAAAGTGCCCTTTCTGTCTTCCTGCTATCTAGTAAGCGGACCTCGATTTTGCTAAACCTATTTTCATACTGCGTTTGTCATTTCATCTAAAATCACCGCCAATATATGTGGGGGCCTCTGTCTGCTTTTGGGAACATTTCTCTAGAGGTGAGCCAGGACTGTATTTTCTCTCTGCCAGGATTAGTTAGTTCTCCGGCTGGCGCTGGGCATCTAGGAATAAAAAACGTAGGCATGCTACCCGGCCACTTCTAGTTGTGCGGCAGGTTTAGTTCATGGTCAGTATAGTTTCCATCTTCCAAGAGCTAGTTCTCATATATGCTGGGCTATGTTCTCTCGCCATTGAGAATCATAACACAGATCCCACAGCCCACATAAGAAGTACCTAAACTGCAGGCACCATAGAGTCAGCTAACCCGACCGCAACACGACAGAACAACGGATTGGTGGCTAAGTGACTTTGACACTGCCCGGAAACAGCTGGCGTGCTGGAACCAGGCTGGGCAGGAGGGAGTACCCATGCCAAAGACACTTCTGAGCAGCAACTGGCGGTGTTGGAGCACAGGGATTACAGGAGAATCAGAGTGTAGGCAGAGGCCTAATTGGAGCAAGTTGAAAGGGAACCTGTTACCCCCCCAGGAGTTTGTAACTAAAAGAGCCACCTTGTGCAGCACTAATGCTGCACAAGGAAAAGGTGGCTCTTTTAGTTATGCTCCTTGCACACGCTGAAGTAAACACTTATAAAATGGACTTATAAATACCACCTTGGCACCGTGCAACGCCTCCTCAGCGATGTTTGAATCTGTCCCGGAGCCTGCGCTGTTATGTTATCCCTTGGCCATGTGCTGTTAGCGCTGCCCGTCTTCTGACATAATTTGATGTCAGGCTGACTGCGCCTGTGCGGCCGTGCTGCCCGAGATCCCGCCCCGCAGTGTCTTCAGATTTATTCACACTGCGTGGCTGGGATTCATGGGCATGTGCTGTGCGTATCTTCGCCTCTCACTCATCTCCTTCCGCCTTCTTTAGACTGTGCGGCGTCAGCTGATCCCTAAGTGCATGCCACGATGATTAGGGATCAGCTGACGCCGCACAGTCTGAAGAAGGTGGAGGGAGATGAGTGAGAGGCAAAGATATGCACTGCAGATGCCCATGAATCCCAGACCCACAGTGTGAATAAATCAGAAGACACTGCGGGGCGTGATCTCGGGCAGCGCGGCCACACAGGAGCAGTCAGCCTGACATCAAATGATGTCAGAAGACAGGCAGCGCTAACTGCGCATGGCCAAGGGATAAGATAACAGCGCAGGCTCCGGGACAGATTCAAACAACGCTCAGGAGGCGGCGCACGGCGCCAAGGGTGTATGAATGACGGCTGTGCTGCGTCTGATTAGGAAGGAAAGTGCCGCCTCCGGGACTTTCACGGTATGAGGGGGCACATTTTATAAGTGTTTAGTTCAGCGTATGAAAGGAGTATAACAAAAAGACCACCTTGTCCAAATGCAGCATTAGTGCTGCACAAGGTGGCTCTTTTATTTACAAATGCCAGGGGGGACGGGTTCCCTTTAATATCTGTAGTAGTGTGTGTGGAGGGAGCAGGAGCAATTGCCGGATACACAGCTGGGGATCAGCTGACGTTACTGAACCCAAATAACACGGCAGCAAGTGTTGACTGTGCAGATGGCACGTCCGAGCAGCAACTGGCAGTGTTGGAGCCCAGGGTCAATGCTAGAAACAGAGTGGAGAAATTGCCGCACACACAGCAGGGGAGCAGCTGGCGTTACTGAACCCAAATAACAGAGGAGCAACTGTTGACTGTGCAGACAGCACTTCTGAGCAGCAAGTGGCGGTGTTGGAGCCCAGGGATTACAGGAGAAACAGAGTGTAGGCCGAGGCCTAATTGGAGCAAGTTTCATATCTGTAGTAGTGTGAGTGTGGAGGTATCAGGAGCAATTGCCGGATACACAGCTGGGGATCAGCTGACGTTACTGAGCCCCAATAACATGGCAGCAAGTGTTGACTGTGCAGATGGCACTTCTGAGCAGCAACTGGCGGTGTTGGAGCCCAGGGAATCCAGGAAAAGCAGAGTGTAGGCTCAGGCCTAATTGGAGCAAATTTAATATCTGTTGTAGTGTGTGTGAGTGTGGACGGAGCAGGAGAAATTGCCGGATACACAGCAGGGGAGCAGCTGGCGTTACTGAACCCCAATAACAGAGGAGCTAGTGTTTTTCTCTGTGCAGACGGCACATCCGAGCAGCAATTGGTGGTGTTGGAGCCCAGGGTCAAGCAGGGTGTAGGCCGAGGCCTAATTGGAGCAAATTTAATATCCGATGTAATGTGAATGTGGAGGGAGCAGGACACATTGCCGGACACACAGCAGGGGAGCAGCTGGCGTTACTGAACCCCACTAACACAGGAGCTAGTGTTTTTCTCTGTGCAGACGGCACTTCCGAGCAGCAACTGGCGGTGTTGGAGCCCAGGGTCAATCAGGGTGTAGGCCGAGGCCTAATTGGAGCAAGTTTAATATGTGATGTAATGTGAATGTGGAGGGAGCAGGAGACATTGCTGGACACACAGCAGGGGAGCAGCTGACATTACTGAACCCCACTAACACAGGAGCTAGTGTTTTTCTCTGTGCAGACGGCACTTAGGAGCAGCAACTGGCGGTGTTGGAGCCCAGGGAATCCAGGAGAAGCAGAGTGTAGGCTGAGGCCTAATTGGAGGCAGTTTAATATCTGTTGTAGTGTGAGTGTGCACGGAGCAGGAGAAATTGCCGGATACACAGCTGGGGATCAGCTGACGTTACTGAAACCCAATAACACCGGGTCATGTGTTGACTGTGCAGATGGCACTTCTGAGCAGCAACTGGCGGTGTTGGAGCCCAGGGATTACAGTTCAGGTGGTAGAAACATGAACACAACAGGAGAACTGGATACTTCTGCCAACCAATTATTTAATCTGGAAGAGGAGTGGCAAAATCCTGCGAGATCCAGGCCTTGTTTATTTTCAGAAAAGTAAGCCGGTCAACATTATCAGAGGATAGTCGCATGCGACAGTCTGTTAGTACACCACCTGCGGCACTAAAGACGCGTTCCGATAATACACCAGCAGCAGGGCAAGTCAGCACCTCCAATGCATACTGGCTAAGCTCTGGCCATGTATCCAGCTTAGAGACCCAAAACTTGAAGGGGAAGAGCCGTCTGGGAGTACACTGAGAGGGCAAGACATGTAGTCTGTCACCATCTGACGGAAACGTTGCCTCCTGCTGACTGGAGCCATCTGCGATGGTGTAGACATTTGTGGTGGGCACACAAAACTTTGCCACAATTGGGCCATACTGGTCTTGCCTTGTGCTGAGGCACTGCTTCTTCTCCCTCTTTGTGCAGAGCTTCCTCCACTGCCTCGACGCACTGAGCTGCTTTGTAAAGCACTAGCAGCACTGCTCTCGGTTGGAATGGAGAACATGATGGAGTGCACCAGTGTGTCTTGGTACTCCCGCATTTTACGCTCCCAGTTCAATGGTGTTATGAGGCTTTGTAAGTTGTCCCGGTAGCGTGGATTGTCATGATCTCTGCAGGCAGAGATCATAGCAAGCCTATAGAGGGACAAGCTCTCGGAAGATGGAACTATACTGACCATGAACTAAGCCTGCCGCGCAACTAGAAATAGCCAGGTAGCATTTCCTATTTATCGCTAGATGCCCAGCTCTGGCCTAAGACCTAAATAGCTAGCAGAGGGAAATATAAGACCTGGCTCACCTCTAGAGAAATATTCCAAAGAAGACAGTAGCCCCCCACATATAATGACGGTGAGTTCAGATGAAACAACAAACGCAGCAGGAAAATAGTCTTAGCAAATTTGAGGTCCGCTTACTAGATAGCAGAAGACAGATAGTATACTTTCATGGTCAGCAGAAAAACACTAACAAAACACCATCCAGAGATTACCTTAAACTCTGGCATTAACTCATAACGCCAGAGTAGCAATCCCTGATCAACGAGAGCTTTCCAGACACAGTAACAAAACTTCAGCTGTGAACTGGAACAAATAGGCAAAACGAAACATGGACAAAAGTCCAACTTATCTAGTAGTTGTCTAGAAGCAGGAACAAGCACTGAGAGGCATCAGATAACATTGTTGACCGGCAAGAAACCACCAGAGAAATGAGCTTAAATAGCGACACCCACTACTGATGGAACCAGGTGAAACAGGAAAGAGGATGACAAGTCCAATTCCACAAGCGGCCACCGGGGGAGCCCAGAATCCAAATTCACAACAGTACCCCCCCCTCAAGGAGGGGGCACCGAACCCTCACCAGATCCACCAGGGCGACCAGGATGAGCCCTATGGAAGGCACGAACAAGATCAGAAGCATGAACATCAGATGCATTGACCCAAGAATTATCCTCCTGGCCGTAACCCTTCCAGTTGACCAGATACTGGAGTCTCCGTCTGGAAACACGAGAGTCCAAAATTTTCTCCACAACGTACTCCAACTCACCCTCAACCAACACCGGAGCAGGAGGCTCAACTGAAGGTACAACAGGTACCTCATACCTGCGCAATAACGACCGATGAAAAACGTTATGAATGGAAAAGGACGCAGGGAGGTCCAAACGGAAAGAAACAGGATTAAGAATCTCCAATATTCTATAAGGGCCGATGAACCGAGGTTTAAACTTAGGAGAAGAGACCCTCATAGGGACAAAACGAGAAGACAACCACACCAAATCTCCAACACAAAGCCGAGAACCAACACGACGATGACGGTTGGCAAAACGCTGAGTCTTCTCCTGGGACAACTTCAAATTGTCCATAACCTGCCCCCAGATGTGATGCAATCTCTCCACCACCGCATCCACTCTAGGACAATCCGAGGATTCCACCTGACCGGAGGAAAATCGAGGGTGAAACCCCGAATTACAGAAAAACGGGGACACCAAGGTGGAAGAGCTGGCCCGATTATTGAGGGCGAACTCTGCCAATGGCAAAAAAGCAACCCAATCATCCTGGTCAGCAGAGACAAAACACCTCAGATATGTCTCCAGGGTCTGATTAGTCCGCTCGGTCTGGCCATTAGTCTGAGGGTGAAAAGCAGATGAAAAAGACAAATCTATGCCCATCCTAGCACAGAATGCCCGCCAAAATCTAGACACAAATTGGGTACCTCTGTCAGAAACAATATTCTCAGGAATACCGTGCAATCGGACAACATTCTGAAAAAACAGAGGAACCAACTCAGAAGAAGAAGGCAACTTGGGCAGAGGAACCAAATGGACCATTTTAGAGAAACGGTCACAGACCACCCAGATGACAGACATCTTCTGGGAAACAGGCAGATCTGAAATAAAATCCATCGAGATGTGTGTCCAAGGCCTCTTAGGAATAGGCAAGGGCAACAGCAGTCCGCTAGCCCGAGAACTACAAGACTTGGCCCGAGCACAAATGTCACATGACTGCACAAAGACTCGCACATCTCGTGACAGGGAAGGCCACCAGAAGGATCTTGCCACCAAATCCCTGGTACCAAAAATTCCGGGATGACCTGCCAATGCAGAAGAATGTACCTCAGAGATGACTCTACTGGTCCAATCATCCGGAACAAACAGTCTATCAGGCGGACAACGATCCGGTCTATCCGCCTGAAACTCTTGCAAGGACCGCCGCAGATCAGGAGAAACGGCCGACAAAATTACTCCCTCCCTAAGGATACCTGTGGGTTCAGAATTACCAGGAGAGTCCGGGTCAAAACTCCTAGAAAGGGCATCTGCCTTAACATTCTTAGAACCCGGTAGGTATGACACCACAAAATTAAAGCGAGAAAAAAATAAAGACCAGCGCGCCTGTCTAGGATTCAGGCGCCTGGCAGTCTCAAGATAAATCAAATTTTTGTGGTCAGTCAATACCACCACCTGATGCTTAGCCCCCTCTAGCCAATGGCGCCACTCCTCAAACGCCCACTTCATGGCCAAAAGCTCCCTATTCCCAACATCATAATTCCGCTCTGCGGGCGAAAATTTGCGAGAAAAGAAGGCACAAGGCCTAATGACGGAGCAGTCGGAACCTTTCTGCGACAACACTGCCCCAGCTCCGATCTCCGAAGCGTCAACCTCAACCTGAAAAGGCAGATTCACATCAGGCTGACGCAACACAGGGGCAGAGGCAAAACGGTGCTTAAGCTCCTGAAAGGCCTCTACAGCATGAGGGGACCAATTAGCAACATCAGCGCCATGTCTGGTCAAATCAGTCAGTGGTTTAACGACATCCGAAAAACCAGCAATAAATCGGCGGTAAAAGTTGGCAAAGCCCAAAAATCTCTGAAGACCCTTAAGAGAGGAGGGCTGAGTCCAGTCACAAATAGCTTGCACCTTGACGGGATCCATCTCAATGGAAGAGGGAGAAAAAATATACCCCAAAAAGGAAATTTTCTGGACCCCAAAAACGCACTTAGACCCCTTCACACATAAAGAATTAGACCGCAGAACCTGAAAAACTCTCCTGACCTGCTGGACATGAGAGTCCCAGTCATCAGAAAAAATCAGAATATCATCCAGATATATTATCATAAATTTATCCAGAAAATCGCGGAAAATATCATGCATAAAAGACTGGAAAACTGAAGGGGCATTAGAAAGACCAAAAGGCATGACCAAATACTCAAAGTGGCCCTCGGGCGTATTAAATGCGGTCTTCCACTCATCCCCCTGCCTGATCCGCACCAAATTATACGCCCCACGAAGATCAATTTTAGAGAACCACTTAGCACCCTCTATACGAGCAAACAAATCAGTAAGCAATGGCAATGGGTATTGGTACTTAACAGTGATCTTATTCAGAAGCCGATAATCAATACATGGTCTCAAAGAGCCGTCCTTTTTTGAGACAAAGAAAAACCCAGCTCCCAAGGGAGAAGAAGATGGACGAATATGTCCCTTTTCCAAAGACTCCTTTATATATTCCCGCATAGCAGCATGTTCCGGCACAGACAGATTAAACAAACGACCCTTTGGATATTTGCAACCCGGTATCAAATCTATGGCACAATCGCACTCACGGTGCGGAGGTAACGACCCAAGCTTGGGTTCGTCAAAGACGTCTTGATAATCAGAGAGGAACTCAGGGACTTCAGAGGGAATGGACGACGAAATAGAAACCAAAGGTAAGTCCCCATGAATACCCTTACATCCCCAGCTCAACACAGACATTGCTCTCCAGTCCAAGACTGGATTGTGAGACTGCAACCATGGCAATCCCAGTACCAAATCGTCATGTAAATTATACAGCACCAGGAAACGAATAATCTCCTGGTGATCCGGATTGATACGCATGGTTACTTGTGTCCAGTATTGTGGTTTATTATTAGCCAATGGGGTGGAGTCAATCCCCTTCAGAGGAATAAGAGTCTCCAAAGGCTCTAAATCAAAACCACAACGATTGGCAAAGGACCAATCCATAAGACTCAGAGCGGCGCCAGAGTCAACATAGGCGTCCGTGGCAATGGATGACAAAGAGCAAATCAGGGTTACAGACAAAATAAACTTAGACTGAATGGTGCCAATGGAAACAGACTTATCAAGCTTCTTTGTACGCCTAGAGCATGCTGATATAACATGAGTAGAATCCCCACAATAGAAGCACAATCCATTCTTCCGTCTAAAATTCTGTCGCTCGCTCCTGGACAGAATTCTATCACACTGCATACTTTCTGGCGTCTTTTCCATAGACACCGCCAGATGGTGTACCGGTTTGCGCTCCCGCAGACGCCTATCAATCTGAATAGCCATTGTCATGGACTCATTCAGACCTGCAGGCACAGGGAACCCCACCATAACATCCTTAACGGCATCAGAGAGACCTTCTCTGAAAGTTGCCGCCAAGGCGCACTCATTCCACTGAGTAAGCACAGACCATTTACGGAATTTTTGGCAGTAAACCTCAGCTTCGTCTTGCCCCTGAGATAGTGCCATCAAAGTTTTTTCTGCCTGAAGTTCCAAATGAGGTTCCTCATAAAGCAAGCCCAAGGCCAGAAAAAACGCATCCACATCGCGCAACGCAGGATCCCCTGCTGGCAATGAGAAGGCCCAATCTTGAGGGTCACCCCTGAGCAAGGAAATCACAATCCTAACCTGCTGAGCAGGGTCTCCAGCTGAACGAGACTTCAGGGACAAATAAAGCTTACAATTATTTCGGAAATTCTGGAAGCTAGCTCTATTCCCTGTAAAGAACTCCGGCAAAGGAATTCTCGGCTCAGATACCGGAGCATGTACCACAAAATCTTGTAAATTTTGTACTTTCGTGATGAGATTATTCAAACCCGCAGTTACACTCTGAAGATCCATTATTGTCAGGTGCACACAGAGCCATACAGAGATTAGGAGGAGAGAGAGAAAAAAGACTGCAGCAAGGCAAACTGGAGGAAAAAAAAAAAAAAAAATTCCAGCAGACTTCTTATAACTCTCCTTTCTCAACCTGGGTCTTTAACACTTTATTGGCCGGTCAAACTGTCATGATCTCTGCAGGCAGAGATCATAGCAAGCCTATAGAGGGACAAGCTCTCGGAAGATGGAACTATACTGACCATGAACTAAGCCTGCCGCGCAACTAGAAATAGCCAGGTAGCATTTCCTATTTATCGCTAGATGCCCAGCTCTGGCCTAAGACCTAAATAGCTAGCAGAGGGAAATATAAGACCTGGCTCACCTCTAGAGAAATATTCCAAAGAAGACAGTAGCCCCCCACATATAATGACGGTGAGTTCAGATGAAACAACAAACGCAGCAGGAAAATAGTCTTAGCAAATTTGAGGTCCGCTTACTAGATAGCAGAAGACAGATAGTATACTTTCATGGTCAGCAGAAAAACACTAACAAAACACCATCCAGAGATTACCTTAAACTCTGGCATTAACTCATAACGCCAGAGTAGCAATCCCTGATCAACGAGAGCTTTCCAGACACAGTAACAAAACTTCAGCTGTGAACTGGAACAAATAGGCAAAACGAAACATGGACAAAAGTCCAACTTATCTAGTAGTTGTCTAGAAGCAGGAACAAGCACTGAGAGGCATCAGATAACATTGTTGACCGGCAAGAAACCACCAGAGAAATGAGCTTAAATAGCGACACCCACTACTGATGGAACCAGGTGAAACAGGAAAGAGGATGACAAGTCCAATTCCACAAGCGGCCACCGGGGGAGCCCAGAATCCAAATTCACAACAGTGGATCTAGGAGGGTGTACACCCAATAATCAGCTGTTTTGAGAATGTTGGCAATGCGGCGGTCGTTTCTCAGGCACTGCAGCATGAAATCAACCATGAGCTGCAGACTGCCAACTGGCCAAGAAATGCTTGAGGCGTCATCTCTGCTTCTCTGCATCACCCCACCCTCGCTCTACACACTGACTACTAGAGCATTGTGTAACTCCCTCCTCTGAACAGATGTCTTCATCCTCCATTGACTCCTCCTCATCCTCCTCACAAAGTGTCCCTTGCCTAGGCCTTTGTGAGGAACCACGTTGGTGCCTACTGTCCAGAAGCAGATGGCGTTTGTGACTCCTCATCATCCTCCTCTTCCACAACTTCCTCCCTTAGTGCTTGCAGTGTTAATTTCAAGCAGGCAGATAAGGGGGATAGTCATGCTGACTAGTGCATCATCTGCACTCGCCATCCATGTGGAATCATCGAAGGCACGCAAAACGTGGCAGATGTCCTTCATAGAGGCCCACTCAGTGGTGGTGAATTGTGAACAGCGCGCAGTGCGACTTGTTTGCACCTGTTGCAGCTGTTACTCCATTACTGCTGCCTGCTGCTCACACAACCGCTCCAACATATGTAACGTTGAATTCCACCTGCGATGTTTCAGAAGGCGGAATCGGCGCTGTAGAGCTGCAATGCGAGATCTTGCCATGCTGGAAAGCCGCAAGTGAGCGCACTCTAGGCGGACCTTGTGCAGCAGTGCATCAAGATCTGGATAGTCCCTCAAAAAACTCTGCATGACCAAGTTGAGCACATGTGCCAGACATGGGATGTGAGTGAGGTTGCCTAGGCCCAGAGCTGCCACTAGATTTCGGCCATTGTCACACACTACCATACCTGGCTGGAGATTCGCTGGCACAAACCACACGTCGCTCTCCTGCTTGATGGCATTCCAGAGCTCCTGCGCTGTGTGGCTTCAATTCCCCAAAGAAATTAATTTCAATGTGGCCTGTTGACGTTTGGCCACAGCTGTGCTCATATCGGTCGTAACTAGTGTTGAGCGATACCGTCCGATACTTGAAAGTATCGGTATCGGAAAGTATCGGCCGATACCCGAAAAGTATCGGATATCGCCGATACCGATACCCGATACCAATACAAGTCAATGGGACACCAAGTATTGGAAGGTATCCTGATGGTTCCCAGGGTCTGAAGGAGAGGAAACTCTCCTTCAGGCCCTGGGATCCATATTACTGTGTAAAATAAAGAATTAAAATAAAAAATATTGATATACTCACCTCTCCGGAGGCCCCTGGACATCACCGCTGGTAACCGGCAGCCTTCTTTGCTTAAAATGAGCGCGTTTAGGGCCTTCCATGACGTCACGGCTTCTGATTGGTCGCGTGCCGCTCATGTGACCGCCACGCGACCAATCACAAGCCGCGACGTCATTCTCAGGTCCTAAATTCCTAGAATGAGGAGTTTAGGGCCTGAGAATGACGTCACGGCTTGTGATTGGTCGCGTGGCGGTCACATGAGTGGCACGCGACCAATCAGAAGCCGTGACGTCATGGAAGGCCCTAAACGCGCTCATTTTAAGCAAAGAAGGCTTCCGGTTACCAGCAGTGATGTCCAGGGGCCTCCGGAGAGGTGAGTATATCAATATTTTTTATTTTAATTCTTTATTTTACACAGTAATATGGATCCGATACCGATTCCTGATACCACAAAAGTATCGGATCTCGGTATCGGAATTCCGATACCGCAAGTATCGGCCGATACCTGATACTTGCGGTATCGGAATGCTCAACACTAGTCGTAACAGGTAAACGTTCACGGGTCCATGTGGACTGTGACGGCTCCTGCAGCGCTGATTCAGAGGAACTTGAGTATGAGGAGGAGTCAATGTGTACAGACGGGATTCCTGCAATCCTTGGAGTTGGCAGAACACGTACAGCGCCACTCTCACGATCTGTACCCAGTTCCACAACATTTACTCAATGGGCAGTGAGGGAAAGGTATCGTCCCTGTCTATGGTGACTGGTCCACGCATCGGTGATCAGGTGGACCTTGCTACTGACAGCGTTTAGTAGCGCATGTTTAATTTTTCCCTCCACATGCTTTTGCAGGGCAGGTACGGCTTGCCTGCTGAAATAAAAGCGGCTGGGCACATTGTATTGTGGGACTGCCAATGCATGAAGTTACGGAAGGTATCTGTCTCCACCAGCCTGAATGATAGCATTTCAAGGAACAGTAGTTTTGCAATGCCAGTATTCAGAGTCTGTGCTCAGGGGTGGTTTGCCGAGTATGGCCGCCTTTTTTCCCATGCCTGTGCTACCGATGGCTGTAGTAGACTGGCCTGGGAGTTTGAGGATGACAGGGAACGTAGTGCTGTGGGTGGAATTACACTGTGTCTCTGTCCAACAGTGCCAGAGGTTCTTCCACGGCAATCCTGTGAGGAAGCCGAACAGCTGTGTGTGAGCTGGAGGAAGAGGCTACAACACGAGCTGAAGAGGTGGTAGGTACCGCTGTAGGTTGGCCTAGGTCTTCAGTGTGTTTTTGTAACTCCACCATATGCTTGGTTCGCACATGTTTCCACATATTTGTGGTATTGAGGTTGCTGACACTTTTCCCTCTTTTGACTTTCTGATTACACAGCTTGCATTTGACAAAGCAAATGTCATCTGCAACTGTGTCAAAAAAGGACCAGGCATTGCAAGTCTTGGGAGCGCCCGTTTTAGGTTTTGGAAGAGGCATGCTCCTAATGGGTGCCAAAGTGGAGGCTACAGGCAATGCAGTCTTGCCCCTCCCTCTCCCTCCTTTTTGGGCCATTCGGGGAATCTCTTCATCAGAGCTGCTCCCACCACCTTCCTGTACCTCACGCCATGATGGGTCAAGGACCTCATCATCTACACTACCCTCTTCCAACAACTGCTTCTCCTGGGTAGTCTCGGCAGCACAGTACGCACCAGAAAGTGGCACCTGAGTCTCATCATCAGATGCGTACTGAGGTGTGCTGACTGTAGGCACTGGCCCACCCGCCTCTTCAGATTCAGAGAGACAAAGCAGTTGCGCATCGAATGCTGCTTGGCTGGCCCCTCTTTCCAAGCCAAGAGATTCAGAGAACAGAAGTAGAGATGGCTCCTGTCCTGGGCTCTCTGACTGCCCGGGCAATTTAGGAATAGAGATCACGGCACTCAGGGTTTCTTGGAGGTGCACAAGTTAGGGATCCAACCTGTAGCATATAAATATGAAATTACTTGGCACTCAGAAGATATGTTGTTGCAAAATTCAGAAATGGATTTTATTTGGTGCATCCAGTTCAACATGTATAAACGTTTTCGGTCTACACAAATAAGACCTTCATCAGATACAGTTGTAAGTGCTGGAGACCATGTGTGACAGAACACACTAAATTAGAAAACAGCCAAGGTGCGGGAGCGCAAGGCGTCTGAAGGCCTATGGTGATGTACAAATGCAGCGCTGAGACAAAGCGAGGTACTCGCAAGGGAAACAATGCTGAACATCAGAGAGACTATGGACGCCGTGCAGTGAAGAGAACGCTCCCGGGGCTGCTCAGGGCAATTTGGCAGGTGGTGAAGAGACAGATGACTGCTCTTCAGTGCTCTGTGCCTGAGAGGATGTGGCACTAATTGAAGTCAATGCATTAGCTGCCATCCATCCGACAATGGCTTCAATTTGTTCGTCCCACAGCAATGGGGTACGGCGAGCTCCTACAAAGCTGCGCATGAAGGACTGTTCCCTGCTAAAACTGGGGGATGATAAATCACCGGTGCCCACAGCAGGCACAGAATTCCCAGGTCCTCTCCTGCAGAAACTCCATGCCCACGACCACGTGCCTTACTCCCTGCCTTCTTCATCTTGGTAGACTGATAAAGATAGGCAGAAAAGTACTGAGGGCTTAGTGTGCTTATTCCTGAACAGCTGCTAACAGGTATAAGAAACCCTAATTTTATAAAGTGTGGACTAGACTTTAGTATGAGCTAATGTGGCCTACACAACTGTAAAGTTGAGTGTTGGGTGAACTTTATTAACTTTTTGTTTTTTTCACAAAAAGACACTGGATGTACCCAAAGATGTAAAACCGATAGTATCACAAACTTTTTGTAGCGATTACAATGCAGGAAGGTGACCTACAATGCAATAGATGAGGCTTCAAAAAATAGGCTAATACTAATCTGGCGGGGGCTGCAGTGCACAAGGCTGCAGAAAGGCTCCTCTATGTACTTCTATATAGTGTTTTTCCACAATCTAGCAGGATACGGAGGGAAACCCACTAATAGGATAAATCAGAAAAAATGTGCAGCAGGCAGCACTAATTGAAAAAAGGACAATGGAACAGTATGAGGCAGTGACGCATTCTGAGCTGACTGCAACCAGCTGTGGCCACAGAACAGGTGACAGCGTGAGCTGCACTCACACACATACCCTGCAGACAGCTGTGAACTGCACTGCAAGGCAAAAAAAAGCTCCTCTATGTACTCCTATATAGTGTTTTTCCACAATCTAGCAGGATAGGGATGGAAACCCACTAACAGGATAAATCAGAAAAAATGTGCAACAGGCAGCACTAATTGAAAAAAGGACAATGGAACAGTATGAGGCAGTGACGCACGCTGAGCTGACTATAACCAGCTGTGGCTACAGAACAGGTGACAAAGGGAAAGTCAAGGGTGCTCACTATACTAAAGAAGGGGTGCTCTGGAGAAAAATAAGTCCAATATATTATAGATCACTCCGGCACACCAAAAATCTTCAACAGTTAGTGTATATTTATTTCAATTCAACAGACAACGGGATGCCACAAAAAAGAAAAAAGCGGTCACGATTGTAGACATATAAAGGTATCCCCAACGTTTCGGCATTAAGTTGCCTTTCTCAAGGGGTATTAAGTCTATCTGAAATTACATAAAAAGAAAATGATATATACAGAAAATAATATCAACAAACAGGATGCACTACATGGCGTCAAACAAGACATATCAAAAAAAGAAAAAAGAAAGGAAGAAAACATCCAATATGAACAATATGCAATGTGTATCCAGCCATCTGTATGAAATTACATTTTACCAAACACCTGTGAATATAAGTCCATATAATACATATATACACATTCAGAACTTATATAAAGAACCTTTCCAGATATGGGGCATCTCGCTGAAAGGTAAGAAAAAGAGAGCAGCAGCAGCGACAGCAGGGCCTCTGATATATACAATGTAACAGGCAACAAGATGCTATGAGACTAGTGCAAAACAAGTGTGTCAGATATGAGTATAGCCATACCAGGATACAATCCTCTATGTAGATGAATAATGAGAGATATACACCGGAAACTTTATAAAGCGCACTAAGGGATAGAAAAAAGAAAATGCAAGAAAATACATTACTTGTGATGTAACCAGCACGGTGAGCGGCTCCCTCTGTAAGGGGAGACAATATGCTTGGTGAGTAATAAACATAAAAAACAAAATAAAGTAAATATGAGAAACTGAGGTGCATCGGAGTAGTGCGCCATGCGATAATATTACCTTCACATAATAATGACAGCGTCCGGAACAAGGCTCCAAGTTAGGACAAATTGCTGCGTGCAGGTGAATGGAGTGTAATCCGTGATCGCTTCTTATATTGATATTTTTGCAATCTGGACGGGGGATGTTGTTACCCTCCAGAGCTTTTACTCTGATCTTAATTCCTATGAGCCTGGCCTCACTTTCTCATTATCCCATGATCCCATCTCCATTAATTTTTTGGACACCATGGTCATTATTGACACGGATGGAAATATTGAAACAGACTTGTATGTGAAACCTACTGATAGGAACAGCCTGTTGATGTACGACAGTTGCCATCCACATCACATTAAAAAAAGCCTCCCAAAATCCCAACACGACAGGGTGGATAGGATTGTTTCTAATCCCGAGACCGTTCGTGTCAGACATCAAGACATGAATAAAAAGTTTCACGATAGGGGATATCCTGAACATATTCTCTCCACATCCAGGTCTAGTGTACCCGATAGAGGCCCGTCTATCCCACGTATGGCCTTCGTCAGTACATTTCACCCCTTTAATCACCTTTTTAATAAGAGTATTCTTCGACACTGGGACATTCTGAAACAGGCGTATCCCCAAGTCAGGGAATTTAGTTCCAAACCACTAATTAGCAATAAGAGATGTTCGAACATCAGAGACCTCCTTGTTAGGGCCGATGTCGGTTCCAGTAATCAGGGATCAGCACACAGGGTCTTTTCTACACCCCGAAAGGGGACATTTCCCTGCTTGGGTTGCAACCAATGTTCTAATGTCGCTAAAGGAGATTCTTTTACTCACCCACGATCCGGCAAAAGGTTCCTCATCAATGGTCATTTCACGTGTAATTCATCTTTTGTCATATACCTCATCAAGTGTCCGTGTGGTCTCGGATATGTTGGGGAAACTACCCAACATATCCGAGACCGCATCTCCCAGCACAAATCCACCATTAGGCGTGGAAGATTACTTTTGCCCATTCCATTTCATTTTTCACAGCACAACCATGGTGTCTCTCAGCTTAAATACCAGGTTATAGATCATGTCCCGTTGGCCCGTAGAGGAGGGGACAGGGTTAGAAAATTGAAAGAACGTGAATCCTTTTGGATTCACACGTTACAAACCTTGTCCCCTCTAGGGTTAAATAGAGAATATGAGGTTGGCTTCTGATATGGTTCCTTCACGAAGGGTTACCGACTACGATGTGCCCTTTTATCATGATTACTTTCTCTACATGTATAAATACTTTCTCCACATGTATAAATATCTTCTCATGATAAATGTACCATTAGGAGTTTTCCATTTATGACCTTGTTGTCTTATCGTGTCCATAACATCTTTATTAATGCAAGCCGTACCATGTTCATTCCTTCTTATGTCCCCCCTTTTGTGTTGACACTCTTCTTATATTTGTTGAGTCAGTGTCCATTCATAAGCTTTGTCTCCTTCTTTTCCTGACAGCATACGGGAGGCACTTAGAATCAGATTCTTCTATCACCACGCATGCGCCGTCACTGACTCGGCACATATCGGCTTTTTCCGCTCCGTCCTCGGATATTCTCGATCACATGCCTCACCCTTCACCCGGAAGTACCTGCGCCGGCACTCTCCGGCTCTGTATAAGAAGCGATCACGGATTACACTCCATTCACCTGCACGCAGCAATTTGTCCTAACTTGGAGCCTTGTTCCGGACGCTGTCATTATTATGAGAAGGTAATATTATCGCATGGCGCACTACTCCGATGCACCTCAGTTTCTCATATTTACTTTATTTTGTTTTTTATGTTTATTACTCACCAAGCATATTGTCTCCCCTTACAGAGGGAGCCGCTCACCGTGCTGGTTACATCACAAGTAATGTATTTTCTTGCATTTTCTTTTTTCTATCCCTTAGTGCGTTTTATAAAGTTTCCGGTGTATATCTCTCATTATTCATCTACATAGAGGATTGTATCCTGGTATGGCTATACTCATATCTGACACACTTGTTTTGCACTAGTCTCATAGCATCTTGTTGCCTGTTACATTGCATATATCAGAGGCCCTGCTGTCGCTGCTGCTGCTCTCTTTTTCTTACCTTTCAGCGAGATGCCCCATATCTGGAAAGGTTCTTTATATAAGTTCTGAATGTGTATATATGTATTATATGGACTTATATTCACAGGTGTTTGGTAAAATGTAATTTCATACAGATGGCTGGATACACATTGCATATTGTTCATATTGGATGTTTTCTTCCTTTCTTTTTTCTTTTTTTGATATGTCTTGTTTGACGCCTTGTAGTGCATCCTGTTTGTTGATATTATTTTCTGTATATATCATTTTCTTTTTATGTAATTTCAGATAGACTTAATACCCCTTGAGAAAGGCAACTTAATGCCGAAACGTTGGGGATACCTTTATATGTCTACAATCGTGACCGCTTTTTTCTTTTTTGTGGCATCCCGTTGTCTGTTGAATTGAAATAAATATACACTAACTGTTGAAGATTTTTGGTGTGCCGGAGTGATCTATAATATACAGAACAGGTGACAGCATGAGCTGCACTCATACACAGACCATGCAGACAGCCGTGAACAGTGCTGCAAGGCCCAAAAAAGCTCCTCTATGTACTCCTATATAGTGTTTTTCCACAATCTAGCAGGATACGGATGGAAACCCACTAACAGGATAAATCAGAAAAAATGTGCAACAGGCAGCACTAATTGAAAAAAAGGACAATGGAACAGTATGAGGCAGTGACGCACGCTGAGCTGACTACAACCAGCTGTGGCTGCAGAACAGGCGACAGCGTGAGCTGCACTCACACACAGACCTTGCAGACAGCCGTGAACAGCACAGCAAATCGCTATCTCAAACTATCCCTCAGTTAGAACAGCAGTGTCCTGTCCCTAACTGAATTCTCAGCAGAGTGAACCCAAAATGGCGGCGGCGTCTTTTATAGTGCATCATGACATCATTTCAGCGGCCAATCACAGCCATGCCCTTACTTACATGCCTAATATGCATAACAGGATGTGCCCACACTTCTTAGGATTCCTCATTGGCTGAATTATATCAAACTGGCTCATTGCACTATGGGAACTTCCGATTCTGGTATTCGATATACTGAAAGTATCGGAACACAGTATCGGAATTCCGATACCGAGAATATCGGCCGATACCCGATATTTGCAGTATCGGAATGCTCATCACTAATCATAAGTAGAGATTAATAAATACCTGTGGCCATCTCCTCCTGCTGTGTTTGCTCCAGATCCCAACACATGTTTTGGTAAGTAGCCTTCGTCAGGGGGTGTCACAATCCCTGACGAAGGCTATGTGCCAAAACATGTGTTGGAATCTGGTGCCAGCACAGCAGGAGGAGATGGCCACAGGTATTTATTAGTCTTTACTTATGTCTGTTTAAATTATTTTACGTTTATACTCTACTATCTCTTGATATGTGCATGTCAGGCTGAGAATATTTGAGGGTATCTGTTTTTGAGCCCAGTATTCATATATTTGCCTGCTATGCAGCGCTGTACACATTAATGCATCTCCTCCATGCTGTTTTGTTGCGTTAGCTTGCTCACTTTATTAAATGTATTCACGTATTTTAAATATTTTTCTTAAAAAAGAATTACAATATTTTATTAGTTTATGGCTAGTGTTGAGCATTCCGATACCGCAAGTATCGGGTATCGGCCGATACTTGCGGTATTGGAATTCCGGTACCGAGATCCGAAACTTACCGCATATCGGATACCGGAATCGGAAGTTCCCAGAATTCAAACAGCACGAATTCAGCCAATGAGGAATGATTCCAAGTGTGGGCACATCCTGTTCAGCATGGTGGGCATGTAACTACTGGCAAGGCTGTGATTGGCTGCTGAAATGATGTCATGATGCACTATAAAAAACGCTGCCGCCCTTTCTGGCTCACTCTGCTGTGAATTCAGTTAGACATAGGACGCTGTGTTCTGACTGAGGGCCAGTTGAGATAGCGATTTGCTTCTTTGTGCTTTTCCCAGGCTAATTTAGCAACCGCTGTGTGTTCACCTTGCTTTTGCCTTGCAGCGCTGTTTTCACAGCGATCTGCAAGGTCTCTGTGTGTGTGTGTGTGTGTGTGAGTGCAGCCCACTCTCTAGTCTGTGTGCAGCCATAGCTGGTTGTATTCAGCTCAGGGTGGTTCACTGTCTCATACTGTTCTATCCATTCCATTGTCCTTTTTTGCAAATAGTGCAGCCCGCTGCACATTTTTTCAAATGCTTCCTATTAGTGGCTTTCCACCCGTATCCAGCTAAATTGTGGAAAAACACTACATAGGATAACGTAGAGGAGGTTTTTTGGGCCTTGCAGCGCCGTTTACGGCTGTCTGCACGGTCTCCATGTGAGTGCAGCTCGCCCTGTAGTCTGTGTGCAGCCACAGCCGGTTGTATCCAGCTCAGGGTGCGTCACTGCCTCATACCATAAAATACATTGTCCTTTTTTGCAAATAGTGCAGTCCGCTGCACATTTTTCCAAATACTTCCTATTAGTGGCTTTCCACCCGTATCCAGCTAAATTGTGCAAAAACACTACATAGGATAACGTAGAGGGGGATTTTTGGCCCTCGCAGCGCCGTTTACGGCTGTCTGCATGGTCTCCGTGTGAGTGCAGCTCGCCCTGTAGTCTGTGTGCAGCCACAGCCGGTTGTATCCAGCTCAGGGTGTGTCACTGCCTCATACCGTAAAATACATTGTCCTTTTTTGCAAATAGGGCAGCCCGCTGCACATTTTTTCAAATACTTCCTATTAGTGGCTTTCCACCTGTATCCAGCTAAATTGTGGAAAAACACTACATAGGATAACGTAGAGGAGGTTTTTTGGGCCTTGCAGCGCCGTTTACGGCTGTCTGCACGATCTCCGCGTGAGTGCAGCTCGCCCTGTAGTCTGTGTGCAGCCACAGCCGGTTGTACCCAGCTCAGGGTGCGTCACTGCCTCATACCATAAAATACATTGTCCTTTTTTGCAAATAGTGCAGCCCGCTGCACATTTTTTCAAATACTTCCTATTAGTGGCTTTCCACCTGTATCCAGCTAAATTGTGGAAAAACACTACATAGGATAACGTAGAGGAGGTTTTTTGGGCCTTGCAGCGCCGTTTACGGCTGTCTGCACGGTCTCCGTGTGAGTGCAGCTCGCCCTGTAGTCATTTCAGCCCCCAAAAAATAAAAAAATAATAAAGTTCACCAAACACCCCACTTTACAGTTGTGTAGGCCACATTAGGTCATATTAAAGTCTAGTCCACACTTTAGAAAATTAGTGTTTCTTATACCTGTTAGGAGTTCTTCAGGAATAAGCACACTAAGCCGTTAGTACTTTTCTTCTTATCTTTATCAGTCAACCAAGATGAAGAAGGCAGGGAGTAAGGCAGGTGGGCGTGGGCGCGGAGCTGGGAGAGGACGTGGGGATTCTGTGCCTGCTGCGGGCACCGGTGACTCATCATCACCCAGTTTCATCAGGGAACAGTCCTTCATGCGCAGCTTTGTCGGAGAGCGCCGTACACCGCTGCTGCGTGAAGACCAAATTGAAGCCGTTGTCGGATGGATGGCAGCTAACGCATCGACTTCAATTAGTGCCACATCCTCTCAGGCACAGAGCACTGGAGAGCACCCATCTGTCTCTTCACCACATGCCAAATTGCCCAGGCAGTCAAAGAGCCCAGGACAGGAGCCGTCTCTACTTCTGTTCTCTGAATCTCTTGGCTTGGAAACAGGGGGCCAGCCAAGCAGCATTGGAGAAATGGAAGAAGAGGCAGTGTGCAGTAATGCCCAACAGCTTTTTCTCTCTGAGTCTGAAGAGGCGGGTGGGCCAGTGCCTCTGGTCACCACACCGCAGTGCGCATCCGCTGATGACACTCAGGTGCCACTTTCTGGTGCGTGCTGTGCTGCTGAGACTACCCAGGAGGAGCAGTTGTTGGCAGAGGGTAGTGTAGATGATGAGGTCCTTGACCCATCGTGGCGTGAGGGACAGGAAGGTGGTGGGAGCAGCTCTGAGGAAGAGATTCCCTGAACGGGCCAAAGAGGGAGAGGGAGGGGGAAGCCTGCGGAGCCTGTAGCCTCCACTTTGGCACCCGTTAGGAGCATGCCTCTTCCAACAGCCAAATAGGGCACTCCCAAGATTTGCAGTGCCTCGGCCTTTTTTGACACAGTTGCAGATGACATTTGCTTTGTCAAATGCAAGGTGTGTCATCAGAAAATCAAAAGAGGGAGAAATGTCAGCAGCCTCAATACCTCAAATATGTGGAAAAATGTTCTGACCAGGCACGCGGCGGAGTTACAAAAACACACTGAATAGCTAGGCCAACCAACAGCTGCAGCTACCACCTCTTCAGCTCGTGTTGCATCTTCCTCCAGCTCACACACAGCTGGTTCGGCTTCCTCCCAGGATCGCCATGGAAGAACCTCTGGCACTGTTGTCCAGCGACCCACTGTAATTCCACCTGCAGCACCACGTTCCCAGTCATCCTCACACTCCCAGCCCAGTCTACAGCCATCGGTACTACAGGCATGGGAGAAAAGGCGGCTATTCTCGTCAAACCACCCACGAGCACAGGCTCTGACTGCAGGCATTGCCAAACTTCTGTCACTGGAAATGCTGTCATTCAGGCTGGTGGAGACTGACAGCTTCCGTGACTTGATGTCATTGGCAGTCCCACAGTACAATGTGCCCAGCCGCTTTTATTTCAGCAGGCAAGCCGTCCCTGCCCTGCACAATCATGTGGAGGGACACATAAAACACGTGCTACTGAACGCCGTCAGCAGCAAGGTCCACCTCACCACCAATGCGTGGACCAGTCACCATGGACAGGGGCGATACCTTTCCCTCACTGCCCATTGGGTTAATGTTGTTGAGCCGGGTACAGATCGTGCGAGAGGCGCAGGACGTGTCCTGCCCACTCCAAGGATGGCAGGAATCCAGTCTGTACGCATTGACTCCTCCTCATACACAAGTTCCTCAGAAACATCGCTGCAGGAGCCGTCACAGTCCACCTCCACATGGACCCGTGAACGTTTACCTGTTACGACTGACATGAGCACAGCCGTGGCCAAACGTCAACAGGCCACCTAGAGTGTGCTCACTTGCGGCGTTCCAGCACGGCAAGATCGCGCATTGCAGCTCTGCAGCGCCGACTCCGTCTTCCGGAACATCGCATCATATGTGACCTACCTACCAGGTGGAATTCCACGTTACATATGTTGGAGCGGTTGTGTGAGCAGCAGCAAGCAGTAATGGAGTACCAGCTGCATCAAGCGCAAAGAAGTCGCACTCCGCGTCGTTCAGACTTCACAACCACAGAGTGGGCCACTATGAAGGACGTCTGCCAGGTTTTGCGTCCCTTCGATTATTCCACGAGGATGGCGAGTGCAGATGATGCACTAGTCAGCATGACTGTCCCCCTTATCTGCCTGCTTCAGCAAACACTGCAAGCGCTAAGGGATGATGTTGTGGAAGAGGTGGAGGATGAGGATTCACCATTTCCATCAGCTTCTGGACAGTCAGCGCCACGTGGTTCCTCACAAACGCGTAGGCAGGGGACACTTTGTGAGGAGGATGAGGAGGAGTCAATGGAGGAGGAAGACATCCGTCCAGAGGAGGGAGTTACACAATTGTCCAGTAGTCAGTGTGTACAGCGAGGGTGGGGTGATGAAGAGCTGGCAGAGCTCACACCTCAAGCAGGGGACAGCGTTTCTTGGCCAGTTGGCAGTCTGCAGCACATGGTTAATTACATGCTGCAGTGCCTGAGAAACGACCGGCGCATCGCCCACATTCTCAACATGGCTGATTATTGGGTGTACACCCTCCTCGATCCTCGCTACCGGGACAACGTACAAAGCCTCATCACACCGTTGAACCGGGATCGTAAAATGCGGGAGTACTAAGACACACTGGTGAATTCCATCATCTTCTCCAGTCCAACTGAGAGAAGTGCTGCTAGTGCTTTACAAAGCAGCTTAGTGCGTCCTTGCAGTGGAGGAGGATCTGCACAAAGAGGGAGCAGAAGCAGTGCCTCTGCCCAAGGCAAGACCAGTATGGCCCAACTGTGGCACAGTTTTGTGTGCCCGCCACAAATGTCTACACCATCACAGGCGGCTCCAGTCAGCAGGAGGCAAGGGTTCTGTCAGATGGTGACAGACTACATGTCTTGCCCTCTTACTGTACTCCCAGACGGCTCTTCCCCTTTCAAGTTTTGGGTCTCTAAGCTGGATACATGGCCAGAGCTAAGCCAGTATGCATTGGAGGTGTTGGCTTGCCCTGCGGCTAGTGTATTATCAGAACGCGACTTTAGTGCTGCAGGTAGTGTACTAACAGACCGTCGCATGCGACTATCCTCTGATAACGTTGACCGGCTTACTTTCCTGAAAATGAACCAGGCCTGGATCTCGCAGGAATTTGCCACTCCTCTTCCTGATTAAATAATTGGGTGACTGTCTACAGTATCCAGGTCTCCTGTTGTGTTCATCATTCTACCACCTGAACTGTAATTCCTGGGCTCCAACACCGCCAGTTGAGGCTCAGACGTGCCGTCTGCACAGTCAAAACATACGACCCAGTGTTATTGGGTGTCAGTAACGTCAGCTGATCCCCAGGTGTGTAGCCGGCAATGTGTCCTGCGACCGCCATGCTGACACAACAACTGAAATTTCAGGGAACCTGTCCCCCCCCCCCAGGCGTTTGTTACTGAAAGAGCCACCTTGTGCAGCAGTAAT
The DNA here is from genome assembly GCF_051348905.1 of Ranitomeya variabilis. NCBI lineage: Eukaryota > Metazoa > Chordata > Amphibia > Anura > Dendrobatidae > Ranitomeya > Ranitomeya variabilis. The sequence continues at coordinate 814,393,612 of NC_135233.1, forward strand.
GCTGCACAAGGAAAAGATAGCTATTTTAGTTTAGCTCCTTGCAATCGCAGAACTTCACACTTATAAAATGTGTCCACTGATACCGTACAACCGTCCCGGAGGTGGGACTTTCCTTCGTAATGTGACGCAGCACAGCCGTCATTCCTACCCCCTTGGCGCCGTGCGCCGCCTCCTCAGCGTTGTTTGATTCTGTCCCGGAGCCTGCGCTGTTATGGTATCCCTTGGCCAGGCACACTTAGCGCTGCCCGTCTTCTGACATCATTTGGTGTCAGGCTGACTGCGCCTGTGCGGCCATGCTGGCCGAGATCCCGCCTCGCAGTGTCTTCTGATTTCATCACACTGCGGGCATGGGATCCATGGGCATGTGCAGTGCATATCTTCACCTCCGCCTCTCACTCATCTCCCTCCGCCTTCTTCAGACTATGCGCCGTCAGCTGATCCCTAATAGCATGCCACGGCCGTGATGCCGCACAGTCTGAAGAAGCCGGAGGGAGGGGAGTGAGAGGCGAGGATATGCACTGCGCATGCCCATGGATCCCAGGCCCACAGTGGGATTACATTAGACGACACTGCGAGGCGGGATCTCGGGCAGCGCTGCCGCACTGGCACATCCAGCCTGACACCAAATGATGTCAGAAGACGGGCAGTGCTAAGTGCGCCTGGCCAAGGGATAACATAACAGCGCAGGCTCCGGGACAGAATCAAACAACGCTGAGGAGGCAGCACACGGCACCAAGGGGGTAGGAATGACGGCTGTGCTGCGTCACATTACGAAGGAAAGTCCCACCTCCAGGACGGTCTCACGGTATCAGGGGACACATTTTATAAGTGTTTAGTTCTGTGTTTGCAAGGAGCATAATGAAAAGAGCCACCTTTTCCTTTTGCATCCTTTGTGCTGCACAAGCTGGCTCTTTCAGCTACAAACGACTTGGGGGGGGTTTAAAGGTTCCCTTTCGACTTGCTCCAATCAGGCTTCGGCCTACACTGTGTTCCTCTGCTCATCCTGCTGTCCCTGGGCTCTAACACCGCTAGTTAGTGCCTGGAAGTGCTGTCCGCACAGTCAACAGTCGCTCCTCTGTTATTGGGGTTCAGTAACATCAGCTGTTCCCTAGCTGTGTGTGCGGCAATATCTCCAATCTGCTCCTCCTGCTGTCCCTGGGCTCTAACACCGCTAGTTGGTGCCTGGAAGTGCTGTCCGCACAGTCAACAGTCGCTCCTCTGTTATTGGGGTTCAGTAATGTCAGCTGTTCCCCAGCTGTGTGTGCGGCAATACCTCCAATCTGCTCCTCCTGCTGTCCCTGGGCTCTAACACTGCTAGTTGGTGCCTGGAAGTGCTGTCCGCACAGTCAACAGTCGCTCCTCTGTTATTGGGGTTCAGTAACGTCAGCTGTTCACCAGCTGTGTGTGCGGCAATACCTCCAATCTGCTCCTCCTGCTGTCCCTGCGCTCTAACACCGCTAGTTGGTGCCTGGAAGTGCTGTCCGCACAGTCAACAGTTGCTCCTCTGTTATTGGGGTTCAGTAACGTCAGCTGTTCCCCAGCTGTGTGTGCGGCAATACCTCCAATCTGCTCCTCCTGCTGTCCCGGGGCTCTAACACCGCTAGTTGGTGCCTGGAAGTGCTGTCTGCGCAGTCAACAGTCGCTCCTCTGTTATTGGGGTTCAGTAACGTCAGCTGTTCCCCAGCTGTGTGTGCGGCAATACCTCCAATCTGCTCCTCCTGCTGTCCCTGGGCTCTAACACCGCTAGTTGGTGCCTGGAAGTGCTGTCCGCACAGTCAACAGTCGCTCCTCTGTTATTGGGGTTCAGTAATGTCAGCTGTTCCCCAGCTGTGTGTGCGGCAATACCTCCAATCTGCTCCTCCTGCTGTCCCTGGGCTCCAACACCGCTAGTTGGTGCCTGGAAGTGCTGTCTGCGCAGTCAACAGTCGCTCCTCTGTTATTGGGGTTCAGTAACGTCAGCTGTTCCCCAGCTGTGTGTGCGGCAATACCTCCAATCTGCTCCTCCTGCTGTCCCTGGGCTCTAACACCGCTAGTTGGTGCCTGGAAGTGCTGTCCGCACAGTCAACAGTCGCTCCTCTGTTATTGGGGTTCAGTAATGTCAGCTGTTCCCCAGCTGTGTGTGCGGCAATACCTCCAATCTGCTCCTCCTGCTGTCCCTGGGCTCTAACACCGCTAGTTGGTGCCTGGAAGTGCTGTCCGCACAGTCAACAGTCGCTCCTCTGTTATTGGGGTTCAGTAACGTCAGCTGTTCCCCAGCTGTGTGTGCGGCAATACCTCCAATCTTCTCCTCCTGCTGTCTCTGGGCTCTAACACCGCTAGTTGGTGCCTGGAAGTGCTGTCCGCACAGTCAACAGTTGCTCCTCTGTTATTGGGGTTCAGTAACATCAGCTGTTCCCCAGCTGTGTGTGCAGCAATACCTCCAATCTGCTCCTCCTGCTGTCCCGGGGCTCTAACACCGCTAGTTGGTGCCTGGAAGTGCTGTCCGCACAGTCAACAGTCGCTCCTCTGTTATTGGGGTTCAGTAACATCAGCTGTTCCCCAGCTGTGTATGCGGCAATACCTCCAATCTGCTCCTCCTGCTGTCCCTGGGCTCTAACACCGCTAGTTGGTGCCTGGAAGTGCTGTCCGCACAGTCAACAGTTGCTCCTCTGTTATTGGGGTTCAGTAACGTCAGCTGTTCCCCAGCTGTGTGTGCGGCAATACCTCCAATCTGCTCCTCCTGCTGTCCCGGGGCTCTAACACCGCTAGTTGGTGCCTGGAAGTGCTGTCTGCACAGTCAACAGTCGCTCCTCTGTTATTTGGGTTCAGTAACGTCAGCTGTTCCCCAGCTGTGTGTGCGGCAATACCTCCAATCTGCTCCTCCTGCTGTCCCTGGGCTCTAACACCGCTAGTTGGTGCCTGGAAGTGCTGTCCGCGCAGTCAACAGTTGCTCCTCTGTTATTGGGGTTCAGTAACGTCAACTGTTCCCCAGCTGTGTGTGCGGCAATACCTCCAATCTGCTCCTCCTGCTGTCCCGGGGCTCTAACACCGCTAGTTGGTGCCTGGAAGTGCTGTCTGCGCAGTCAACAGTCGCTCCTCTGTTATTGGGGTTCAGTAACGTCAGCTGTTCCCCAGCTGTGTGTGCGGCAATACCTCCAATCTGCTCCTCCTGCTGTCCCTGGGCTCTAACACCGCTAGTTGGTGCCTGGAAGTGCTGTCCGCACAGTCAACAGTCGCTCCTCTGTTATTGGGGTTCAGTAACGTCAGCTGTTCCCCAGCTGTGTGTGCGGCAATACCTCCAATCTGCTCCTCCTGCTGTCTCTGGGTTCTAACACCGCTAGTTGGTGCCTGGAAGTGCTGTCCGCACAGTCAACAGTCGCTCCTCTGTTATTGGGGTTCAGTAATGTCAGCTGTTCCCCAGCTGTGTGTGCGGCAATACCTCCAATCTGCTCCTCCTGCTGTCCCTGGGCTCTAACACCGCTAGTTGGTGCCTGGAAGTGCTGTCCGCACAGTCAACAGTCGCTCCTCTGTTATTGGGGTTCAGTAACGTCAGCTGTTCCCCAGCTGTGTGTGTGGCAGTACCTCCAATCTGCTCCTCCTGCTGTCCCTGGGCTCTAACACCGCTAGTTGGTGCCTGGAAGTGCTGTCCGCACAGTCAACAGTCGCTCCTCTGTTATTGGGGTTCAGTAACGTCAGCTGTTCCCCAGCTGTGTTTGCGGCAATACCTCCAATCTGCTCCTCCTGCTGTCCCTGGGCTCTAACACCGCTAGTTGGTGCCTGGAAGTGCTGTCCGCACAGTCAACAGTCGCTCCTCTGTTATTGGGGTTCAGTAACGTCAGCTGTTCCCCAGCTGTGTGTGCGGCAATACCTCCAATCTGCTCCTCCTGCTGTCCCTGGGCTCTAACACCGTTAGTTGGTGCCTGGAAGTGCTGTCCGCACAGTCAACAGTCGCTCCTCTGTTATTGGGGTTCAGTAACGTCAGCTGCTTCCCTGCTGTGTATCCGGCAACGTGTCATGCGACCGCCACGCTGGCACTCTAACAGACATTTACATGCCACCATTGCAGGCTTCGGCCTACACTCTGCTCCTCCTGCTGTCCCTGGGCTCCAACACTGCTGGTTGCTGCCCGGAAGTGCTGTTTGCACAGAGCCAAACACCTCGCCAATGTGTTAGTGGGGTTCAGTAACGCCTGCTGCTCCCCTGCTGTGTATCCGGCAACGTGTCATGCGACCGCCATGCTGGCACAACTGAAATTTAAGGGAACCTTCCCCCCCCAGGCGTTTGTTACCGAAAGAGCCACCTTGTGCAGCAGTAATGCTGCACAAGGAAAAGGTGCCTATTTTATTTGTGCTCCTTGCACACGCTGAACCTAACACTTATGAAATGTGTCTCTTCACACTGTTTAACCGTCCCGGAGGTGGGACCTTCCTTTGTAATGTGACGTAGCACAGCCGTCATTCCTACCCCCATGGCGCCGTGTGCCGCCTCCTCTGCATTGTTTGATTCTGTCCCGGAGCCTGCGCTGTTAAGTTATCCCTTGGCCAGGCACACTTAGTGCTGCCCGTCTTCTGACATCATTTGGTGTCAGGCTGGCTGCGACTGTGCGGCTGCGCTGGCCGAGATCCCGCCTCGCAGTGTCTTCTGATTTAATCACACTGCGGGCCTGGGATCCATGGGCATGCGCAGTGCATATCTTCACCTCCGCCTCTCACTCATCTCCCTCCGCCTTCTTCAGACTGTGCGCCGTCAGTTGATCCCTAATAGCGTGCCACGGCCGTGACTCCGCACAGTCTGAAGAGGCCGGAAGGAGGGGAGTGAGAGGCAAAGATATGCACTGCGCATGCCCATGGATCCCAGGCCCGCAGTGGGATTACATTACACGACACTGTGAGGTGGTATCTCGGGCAACGCAGCTGCACAGGCGCAGCCTGACACATAAATGATGTCAGAAGACGGGCAGCGCTAAGTGCGCATGGCCAAGGGATAACATAACAGCGCAGGCTCCGGGACAGAATTCAAACAACGCTGATGAGGCGGCACACGGCGCCAAGGGGGTAGGCTGTGCTGCGTCACATTACAAAGGAAAGTCCCACTTCCGGGACGGTTTAACGGTGTGAGGGGACACATTTCATAAGTGTCTAGTTCAGCCTTAGAAAGGAGCATAATTAAAAGAGCCACCTTTTCCTTTTGCAGCATTAGTGCTGTACAAGATGGCTCTTTCAGCAACAAATGCCTGGGGTGGGGGTCAAAGGTTCACTTTCCACTTGCTCCAGTGCATGCTTCGGCCTACACTCTGCTCCTCCTGCAGACCCTGGGCTCTAACACCGCCAGTTGGTGCTCAGAAGTGCTGGCTGCACAGAGAAAACACTTGCCACTGTGTCAGTGGGGTTCAGCAATGCCAGCTGTTCCCCTGCTGTGTAGCCGGCGACGTGTCCTGCAAACGCCACGCAGACACAAAGCTGCCTCCAGTGTAGGCTTCGGCCTACACTCTGCTCCTCTGCTCCTCCTGCTGACCCTGGGCTCTAACACCGCCAGTTGGTGCTCGTAAGTGCTGGCTGAACAGAGAAAAACACCCGTCAATGTGTCAGTGGGGTTCAGTAACGCCAGCTGTTCCCCTGCTGTGTAGCCGGCAACGTGTCCTGCAAACGCCACGCAGACACAAAGCTGCCTCCAGTGCAGGCTTCGGCCTACACTCTGCTCCTCCTGCTGACCCTGGGCTCTAACACTGCCAGTTGGTGCTCGGAAGTGCTGGCTGCACAGAGAAAAACACCCGTCAATGTGTCAGTGGGGTTCAGTAACGCCAGCTGTTCCCCTGCTGTGTAGCTGGCAACGTGTCCTGCAAACGCCACGCAGACACAACAACTGAAATTGAAGGGAACCTGTCCCCCCCAGGCGTTTGTATGTATAACAGCCACCTTGTACAGCAGTAATGCTGCATTTGTACAAGGTGGCTCATTCAGTTATTGTCCTTGCACACGTCGAACTCAACACGTATTAAATGAGTCCCCTGAGACCATTAAACCGTCCCTGAGGTGTGACTTTCCTTTGTAATGACACGCTGCAACCCCCTTGGTAGCGCTGCCCGTCTTCTGACATCATTGGTTGGCTGGCTGCGCCTCTGCGGCCGCCCTGGCTGACACAACGCCCCTCGGTGTCTTATTTATTTTGACTGCGAGGGTGTGATTGATGGGCATGAGCAATGCATATCTTCGCCTGTCTGTCACTCATCTCCTTCCGCCTTCTTCAGACTGTACGGCTTCATGGCCATGGCATGAGATAAGGGATCAGCTGATGCCGCACAGTCTGAAGCAGGTGTAAGGACACGAGTGAGAGGCGAACATATTGACTGCGCAAGGCCATGAATCCCAGCCCCGCAGTGTGAATTAATGAAAAGACACTGCGGGGCTGGGATTCATGGGCATTGCGAACCGCACCGGCCGACATTACATTATGTCAGAAGACGGGCAGCGCTAACAGCACAGGGCCAAGGGATAACACGACAGCGCAGACTCCTGTACCGCAAAATGCGACGCTCAGGAGGCCGCGCCCAGCACCAAGGTGGTATTTTTGACAAGGAACAAAATTAAAAAAGCAACCTTTGACTTGTGCAGCACTACTGCTGCCCAAGGTGTGGCTCTTCTAGTTTGTAACACCTGAGGGGGGGTTAAAGGTTACCTTTAAAATTGGTTCAATTAGGCTCCGGCCTACACTCTGCTCCTTCTGCAGACCCTGGGCTCTAACACCGCCAGTTGGTGCCCGGAAGTGCTGGCTGCACAGAGAAAAACACCCGCCAATGTGTCAGTGGGGTTCAGCAATACCAGCTGTTCCCCTGCTGTGTAGCCGGCAACGTGTCCTGCAAACTCCACGCAGACACAAAGCTGCTGCCAGTGCAGGCTTCGGCCTACACTCTGCTCCCCCTGCTGACCCTTTGCTCCAACACCACTAGTTGGGGCTCTAGGAAGACAATCTTGAATAGGTCCCCATCCTGGTTCCAGTACCGTCAGCTGGTTCCGGGTAGAGCCTTTGGCTTAGGTGCCTCCTTCTGAGTATCTGAGTTCCACAAACGTCAGGTGGTACTTGGTAGTGCTTTCAGGCACGGGTACCTCCTGCTTAGTAACCGGGTTCCAGTAACGTCAGCTGGTCCTCGGTAGTTCCATTGGCTCTTGGAACTTTGGCTACCCATCCGGGTTCTAGTACCGTCAGCTGGTTCTCGGCAGTGTCTTTTGCTCTTGTACCTTCTGCTCCCCATCCTGGTTCCAGTACCGTCAGCTGGTTCCGGGCAGAGCCTTTGGCTTAGGTGCCTCCTTCTGGGTATCCGAGTTCCACCAACGTCAGGTGGTCCTTGGTAGTGCTTTCAGGCACGGGTACCTCCTGCTTAGTAACCAGGTTCCAGTAACGTCAGCTGGTCCTCGGTAGTTCCATTGGCTCTTGTACCTTCGGGTAGCCATCCGAGTTCCAGTTCCATCAGCTGTTTCTCGGCATTTTCTCAGCCTTCTTGTACCTTCTGCTACATTTTCAAGTTCAAGACCCTAAAGACGATGACCCGGAAGACCACCCCTAAGATGAAGACGACACCAGAGACGACAACCACTGAGATGATGACGACCCTGGAGACGATTACCCTGAAGACCACCCCGATGACGACGACCCCGGAGACGACGACCCTGGAGACGATGACGACATGGGAGACCGAGAAGCAGAAGAACAAGAGGCTGCAGAACAAAGAGCAGAAGAACATTAAGCATAACACTAAATATCAGAGCAAAAGATATTATCTAAATTATAAGCAGAAGAAGACTAAGCAGTGTATGGGGGTGAGTCAGTTCCTCCTCGTGGTGCCCCTGGATAAAGCCTGATGCTGCAGGCCAAACTGAACGCGGACAAATGTAACTCTTTTGTGACAGGCAGAACGGAAGGTGGAATCTTCTAACTTTTATAGATAACAACTACGGGAATGCCTGTCACAAATAAGAATCTGATGAAGAAGTTGAATATGAAGAAGAATAATAGTTAATTAAAAAGAATATGAACAATGTACCAAAAAAAAAAAAATAGGTGGAAGATGAAGAAGAAGATGAATAAGGTGAAGAAGAAGTTGATGTCAAAGATGCTGCTGTTGATGAAGAAAGTGTGGGAGAAGTAAAAAAGAGGGTGAAGGGCGTGGAAGTAGTGAAACATCAATATCTGACAAAATTAAAAAAATCTTAACATAGTCAATATCTTTGTAACTCCGAACGTCTTAAAAAAAAATTTAAATGCCTGCTATTCTATTTGATTGGGCTAAACCTCTATGCCTTTAATGTCTCCGCCACCTCCCCCAATACATCCTACATTATGCTTAGTTGTTTTCCTTCATGTAGAATGAACCTACAAGGAAAGAAAGGGTTTATTTTAATTCCGATATTTTGGTCCCATTGACTTGCATTGGTATCGGGTATCAGTATCGGCGAGATCCGATATTTTGCCGGTATCGGCCGATACTTTCCAATACCGATACTTTCCGATATCGGAAGGTATCGCTCAACACTATTTATGGCTATTAGGATTTTAATGCTATCTACCTGCAGATTACCCCTATATCTCTAATGAAATAGCATTTTTTGACATGTGCTTTCTTGTCAGTGGTGCAGATTTTCCGAGGACAAATCCCACAGCTCATGCTGAAAAATGGGAGGGCATTTTTAAGACATGCCCAAATGTGAGCATTCTGATGGTGGGGCTTAAATATATTGTAAGTTTCCATACTGCTTCAGCAATGCTAGTAGCCAAACTGCACATTTTTTGGCTATATGGAGACCAGTAGCTGTAATATGCTGCCCGTTTCTGGTTCACTGGTTGTCCTTTGTACTACTTTTTGCAAGCATTAGTTACTGCACCCACCCCATGAAACTTGGCATTTTAGAGATGTTTTCACAAACTGGCCCTTGTCCCAGTCGCTCAGATCCTTAGGTTTGCTATTTTTTTCTGTTAGCAGAAAATTCAAGAACTGATAGCTGTGAGATGGCAGCTGGGAATGTCATTGAAAGAAGGTATGCTTCTCTTAGAATATGATCATATGTATTGTATGCTTCACAGAACATTAGTCTGTTGCTCAGATTTGCTCAAATTGTTTGTTTTTAAAAACTGGGAAAAAAAGAATTGGAATGGGTAAGGGTTTCCTAATCCATCTGTTATTAGCAATGGCCATATAATTTACATTTAGGCCCTGAGTCATCAAACAGATTTACCCAGAAATCTGGCATACAACTGAAATGTTTGCACAATTTGTAGTTGAAAAAAAACACAAAAAAAGCAGAGATGATTACCTGCTCAGGCCTCCAAACAAATGCCCTAACAGAGCGCAGCGGACCCGATTAATGATGGCAGAAACACAGGTGCAACAATACCGATGAAACAACCACCTTCACTCTAGTGTTGACTGTTTGGTATATTAGTGCACAAAAGATAAAAGATAATAATCTGTATGTGGCATTATTCACACAGGCAATGCAGAGCATCTGGCTAAGCCTATTAATAACGCACATACAGGCGGGCCACCCAGTGCTACAAAATGCATGTTGTATGAACAGAGGCCACAGAAAGTGGTTGTTTCTTCGATATTATTGCACCTGTGTTTCAGTTATCATTAATCAAGTCTGCTGCGCTCTGTTAGGGCATTTGTTTGGAGGCCTGAGCAGGTAATCATCTCTGCTTTTTTTCTGTGATTTTTTTCTAATTTTTGGAGGATTCTTAAGTCCTCTTTTTGTGTCGGTGAGCTCTGTTTTCATGTTTAGCGTTAGGACTGGCAAATGTAACGACCCTTGACGCAGGTTGCCAGCTTACTTATTGTGGCCCTAATATTAACTAATACCTTACATATATTGATATATTTTTTGCACTTTATCTTACAGGGTGCAGTTGAACTCAGATGGCCCTCTAAACTATGGCCTCTGTTCGCACAGCATGCATTTTGTAGCACAGGGCGGCCCGCCTGTATGTGCGTTACTAATAGGCTGTTTGCTTGTGTGAATAACGCCGCATACAGATTATTATCTTTTATCTTTTGTGCACTAATATACAGTACCAAACAGCCAACACTAGATTGAAAGTGGTTGTTTCATCGGTATTGTTGCACCTGTGTCTCTGCTATCATTAATCGGGTCCACTGCGCCCTGTTAGTGCACAATTTGTAGCTGAGCAAAAATGTTGCAACTTTTGACAATTTTCCACCAGTTTTGCAAATTGTTTTGAAAAGTGGGAGCGGCTTAGCCCAGAAGGAGCATTCCCCACATAACTAAAATATTTAACCTTTCTTTCATCCGGTATCTTTCCCTCCTCCTTTAAACATGCCATCATTCACTCATTACTTAAAGAAAACATGCCTCCACCAGAACTACAGACCTGTCTGTAATCTCCCCTTCATCTTTAAGCTCCTAATCCTAAGCTGGTCTAATCTGCTATCTCTCAGATAACTGTTCATGATCATGACCCTTTACAATCCGGTTTCTGCTCCTTCCACTCTACAGAAAATGCATTTATTATAGGGTAAGGGGATGTGCAGGTGGCTGGTTTGGGCCTTGCATTCCTACACATGCCTACCTAAAGAAACCGGGTAAGTTTTGTGTTTACTGTGTGCCATGTGTAATATATGATAGCTGACACTGTATAATATAATAATGGCTGACACTGTTCTGATATTTGTGTGTTAGGGACAAAAAATGGGAACAGTCAGTGGCGGTGGTAGGTCATCATTGGTAAGGATTATGACAGTGTAGTTGCAGGTTAGAACACTAGGGGGCACTGTAGAGTAGGAGATTAGATTGAGAAGAGAACCGGTTTCAGCCGGAGTTGTAACAGTTGAAAAAGGGGGCGGAGCCATTGTAGTGGCGGGAAGAGTGTCTCCCTGAGGTAATCAGTCGGCTAGTAGAGTTGAGCAGAGAAGCTGTGGGACAAGGCAGCTGGAAGATTAGAAGTGTGACACGTCTGTCCTCGTGACTGGTGTGATCTGGGCAGTTGGAGCGGTCAGCGGTTAGGCCTTTGGGAACTCCCGGGACCTACGGTCTGACAAGGATTAGAAGCATAATCCTGTAATTCCACCTAAGGGAGGGGAAAGTGGATGGGAAGCATCAGGGATCAACTAGACCGGCAATCAAGAAAACTGCAGAAATGGAGATCACGGGACCAGATGATGTGTTAGTACAGAAGTTCAATATTCCTCACATACAGAAAATGGAGAAACCCCTGAAATGGCAAAGATAGCGGCCGTGAGTAACTTTAAAATGGCGGATGATGGAGCAGAAGCTGGCTCTGCCCATCGTGGTCATTCTGAACTGAAAATGGTGCAAAAATTTGTCTGATGGGGAGGGTGCCTTGTGCCTCAGCCCCATCCCTTTGTGAGCGGTGAAGAAAAAATAAATCCTACCTCCTACAGCGGATTCCTGAAGAGGAGGAGTCCAATACTGGGAAGGAGGAATGTCCAGAGGCAGCTCCGCCCTGGCCTGGGAGGGGCCATTAAGAAGAAACTCACGTACCGTGTTGGACGGCACCAGAGGACCAAGATGGCACCCAGAAGGAAGGGCTCACTCGGAAGAGGGTTCCAGCGCATCGCAGACTATGGGCTCAGAGGCTGTGATGGAGAAGGCAACACCAAGTCCATCTGACCAGGAGAGAAGACGATCGCCGTGACGGAGGAGGACACTGATGATAACGGCAACAGCGGAATCTCCGGTGAGTGTCTCTCAACCCTGCACCACAGAGCCCACTTTCACGGGCCTTCCGGTTCTGTGTCCTGTGTCCCCACTTCCGGAGCCCCAGCCTATGTGTGTGGATGTTTGCCCCCGCGATCCCCGCCCCCAGGCTATCCGTGCCGTACCACTTATGATGTCAGGATGGGACAGTGACTGTAACTAGCCGCATGAAAGAAAGAAAGTTGTGCTCGTTGCACATAAGGAAAAGAATATTTGGGACTGTTCTGCGTCCCTGTGGGCAGGAGCCCTGATAAGTAAAAGTGAGGGACTGTTCTGCATCCCGTGGGCAGGAGCCAGTGCAGTGAGAATCGCCACAGTTAAAGAATTGTTTTGAACTGTTTTCCCCTCCAAGTTTCGTTTCACCCCATGTGCTGGATTGCAGGACTCAGAACTTATGAAGAGATAGTGCCCTATGGACTGTTGCTGAACTGTGTGTGGGTGCTCTCGGGACTGTGATAAGATCTGTGAAATGTCCTTATTTAACCTGAATTTTGTTTGCATTAGTTAACTGAGCAGCACACATGTTTTAAAGGGACTGTGGTCTGGAAATAGGAGGGAGGGGGGAAAACATATGCAGGATGACCTGATGAGTGAGCCAGGTCAGAAGAGAATGGACTGCATGTGCCTAGACAGTTGGAGCTGTAGTAATTTGGTCATGTGGGCCATGAAGAATAGTGTGGAAATTGAAGTCAGTTAAAGACTGGTCAGTGGACCTGGAGAGTCCAAAGGAGAACTGTCTGTCTGTCCGGGTCTCAGGAAGTGGAGACCGGGGTCAAATGGACCCATAATGATGTCTGGGCAACCCGAGGGCCATGCCAGGTTACACCAAGATTGTGCTAACATGATGGTGAGCTGGTGAGAAAAGAACTGAACTGTTAGTTGTGTGAAGTCCTGACCAAAGACAGGTCAAACATGGAGGAGTGGAACAATAGACTCTAATATGAAGAGTAATATTTGTTATGGTTTAAACATGTTTGAATAGAATGTGTTTACATGTTTTTGCATTTCATGTGTACCAGTGTCGCATGGTCGGGGATGACCATGGTTTTAGGAGGGAGGTATGTAAGGGGGTGTGCAGGTGGCTGGTTTGGGCCCTGCATTCCTGTACACACCTACCTAATGAAACCGGGTAAGTTTTGTGTTTACTGTAGGAATAGAGATCACGGGACCAGATGATGTGTTAATACAGAAGTTCAGGGACAGCTTGAAAGTGGATCATCTGTGACTTGTGAGGATTGTTGGATGGTGTCTGTAATGAAGCTGAAGGAATTAAGTAAAGTTCTGTTGAAAATGAATCTGGACTTTGAGAGCAATTGTGTGTTGCTGAGACAAATCGGGACTTTGCAGACTGAGGAGAATACTGACCCACAGGTGAGTGAAATATATTGCAAACACAGCACACCAGAGAAAGAACAGTTTATTAATGCAGCAGGAAGCCGGGGTGCAATGGAAGTACAGAAGCCCCTCGCCATGACTATCACCCTGGCCCCCGTTACAAAGGTCTCTAATGATTTACTAACAGCTAAATCTAGTGGTCACTTCTTTGCCGATTCTCCTGGCTCTCTCTGCAGCATTTGACACTGTGGATGTGATACTGAGATGTGAGCAGCACAGATTCAGGCTAACTGAAAATTGAAATTACATCCCTTCACCACAGTGCAATATAAAAGCATGCAGTGACTAAATGAAATTCATTTAATTTCTCATAATCTAAAAAATAAAATTTGTGGCATCATTTTCTAGGACCACATTACTCTTATTTTTTCTGTCGATGATAATAAGCAAGGATTTTTTTAGTGGTATGCTGAGCTGAGGTCATTATTGGTACCATTTTAGGTTATACACTTTGTTTTTATAGTATACTAGCTGAGGAGCCCGGCGTTACCCGGGCATAGTAACTAACTTTGGTTAGTTATAACAAATTATAATGATTACATTCATTATAAACACAACCGAGCTCAATGTGATTTTGGTGTCATTTTCTAAAAAACGTTCCAAAAATAGAGTGACTGTGTGCCAGACCCCTCTCCTGTACTACTTATTGCATGCCAAAAGGGGGTGCTGCTGTGTATTACTTGGTGCAGCACAGACTCCTGTTTTCCTGCCTGTCCAGGCACATATGACGTGGATGTCCCTCGCCATGGCCTCTCCCTGCCTCATACCTGATCGCGCACCTACCGCCCGGCTCCCCACCCTCCTCCAGCCTCATTACTTCCTCTTCCTCCCTGCACTTCTCTCCCTGGTTGACTGCTGGTTGCCTGGCAATGAAGTGAGCTGGTGTGGAGTGCTGGAGCAGGGAGTACACGTTTACATTGGTGTTGTCACTGAGAGCCGGTGGGAAGGATGTAAGGAGGAGAGCCAGCCTCTGCATGCCTTGTCCGGAACATCGGTGCTGTCACCCAAGTTGCAAGGAAGACAGACAGTGCCCCAGACAGACCTTTGAACTGGAGATCAGGGGATGAGAAGGGTATAAGAGGGTGACAGTGCGCGGAAACGAGAGCTCGGTTGGTGAGAAGCTGTGATGTGCAGAGGCAGAGTGAGAGTCCTCCCGCGCTGTTCAGTCAGACTCAGGACGAAGTAGGTTAAAGTAGCTCTGTATCATTAAATTCCCCTGTTAACTCTTGTTCTGCCTCCATTAGGCTACGTTCACATTTGCGGTGTGCGCCGCAGCGGTGTTGCCGCAACGCACAACGCAAACAAAAACGCAGCAAAACGCATGCACAACGCAGCGTTTTGCGCCGCATGCGTTGAACGCATGCGGCGCAAAACGCTGCGTTTTTTGAAAACGCAGTTGCGTTTTCAACAAAAAAACGCAGCGTTTTGCGCCGCATGCGTTTTTTGTACAGTGAGTCATTCTTCAACCCACCCCCTCAAAAAAAGGGTCTACACAATAGATAAGGACCACCAATGGCTAGAAGAGGGTTGGTGTTTATGCAATTGTGTATATATACCTTGGCAGACATGAATTCCTCCCATTTTGCTGGTATTCATGATGGAGCGTCCCATGGACAGTGTTATCATGGATATGGAGATGGAATTAGCCTTTGCTCATGCCTATGCTGTTGCCTGTTGTCATCAAAGGGAAAGGGAAAAACGGAGATGGAGTCGTCGCCGTTTTTGGATACACCCTATCTTGGAAGTCCGGGAGAGCCGTGGAGCATACCATAGCTTGTTTGGCGAACTGAATGAGAACCTGGAAAAATATTTTGAGTACACCAGGATGTCTCAGGACAGCTTCCGGTATCTGCTGCGTCGGGTGGAAGGATCCATTGGCAGGCGGGACACACAGCTCCGGAGAGCTATATCCGCAGAGGAGCGGCTTCTGGTGACTCTACGGTACGTAGCTGAATGACTGTGATATGTTCTTCCCCTTTTTTTTTTTTTTTTTTTTTGGGGGGGGGGGTTGGTATGGTCAATGTACTTTTATAAATTACAATGTACTTTAATGTAATTTATTTATCTTCTTTGCAGTTTCCTGGCTACCGGAGAGACATTGAGATCCCTTCATTTTCAGTTCCGGATTGGAGTCTCCACCCTTTCTGGAATTATTGCTGAGACCTGCCGCGCTTTGTGGGATAATCTCCGGGAGGAATTTTTACCCGTCCCTACAAGAGAAATCTGGGAGGAAAACGCACAGAAATTTCAGCAGGTGTGTTCTTTTCCAAACTGCATTGGCGCGGTGGATGGAAAGCATGTTCGGATTACCAAGCCAGGGAAAAGTGGATCCATGTTCTACAACTACAAAAAATATTTTTCCACTGTGCTAATGGCAATTGCTGGTGCCGACTGCCGTTTTCTCGCAGTGGACATTGGGGCATTTGGCCGTTCAAATGACTCACGGACATTTAAGGAGTCGGATATGGGCCAAAAATTATATAACAACAATTTTAATTTCCCCCAGCCACGACCTCTTCCCCACACCGAAGGCCCTGCGATGCCCTTGGTTGTGGTTGGGGATGAGGCATTCCAAATGTCTGGCAACCTATTGAAACCCTACTCCAGTCGGGGCCTGGACCATACCAAAAGGGTGTTCAATTACAGACTATCCAGGGCCAGAAGGACTGTGGAGTGCGCCTTTGGCATCCTTGTGTCCAAATGGCGGATATTAGGATCCGCCATTAATCTGAAAACTGAGACAGTGGATGAGGTGGTGAAGGCGTGTGTGGTTCTCCACAATTATATTCTGACCAAAGAGAGACTGAACATTGAACTGGATGAACCCATAGCCAACCCATTGCCCGATTACCAGGATCATCCTCTGAGGACAAGTGTTGAAATTGCACAGATGAGGGATCGTTTTGCGGCCTATTTTGTGTCAGATGTTGGCCGTGTGTCCTGGCAAGATACAATGGTGTAGTTTTTATGTTTGGACTTTATTCTGGATTTAAATACACCAATAAATCCCTGTATTGTGATTGTAGTAATAAAATAATTCTACATGCTGTGCAATAAATCCGTTTTGGTTGGTTTGTTTATGTCAAATTTGGCACCTACCTATAGTTCACTAATGTGATAACCCTCTTTTGAAAATGTTGTTTAATAAAAAATATTTCTAATTTTTCTACCCTTTTTCAATTAAATTTATGCCATAGCATATAACATATTTATTTGTTTATAAGATCGCCGTGTATCGTTGTGTTTGACAGCAAAAACAACGATACCAGCGATGTTTTACACTGGTAACCAGGGTACACAACGGTTACCAAGCGCATGGTCGCGCTTAGTAACCCGATGTTTACCCTGGTTAGCAGTGTTAAATGTAAACATAAAAATAAAAATACTCATCTTCGCGTCCCCTGGCGTCCGCTTCCTTCACTGACTGAGCGCCGGCCGTAAAGTAAATTCACAGCACAGCGTTGATTTTACCGCTTTGCTGTGAGGGACGTCACTCAGTCAGTGCAGGGAAGCTGACGCCGGGCGATGCGATTGTGAATTTTTTTTTTTTTTTCATTTTACACTGGTAACCATGGTAAACATCAGAAGTGCGCCCTACACTTCAACCCGATGTTTACCATGGTTACCCGGGGACCTCGGCATCGTTGGTCGCTGGAGAGCTGTCACACAGACAGCTCTCCAGCGACCAAATACCGATGCTGCAGTGAATTGCATCATTGTCTGTTTTGCTGCAGCAATGTTAAGTGTGAAGGTACCTTTACGGTATGTGTCCACGGTGAGTATTGCATCCGGATTTGCTCATGTTTTTTCATCAGTATTTGTAAGCCAAAACCAGGAGTGGAACAATTAGAGGAAAAGTAGAATAGAAAAATATGCTCCACTTCTGTATTTATCACCCACGCCTGGTTTTGGCTACAAATATTGAATTACAATCCTGACCAAATCCGGATGCAATCCTGAGCGTGGACACATACCCTTTTTCTTTGAAAACAACTCATACACTTTAGTGTTTGGAAACACTTGGAAACACCTCATACAGCAATGTGAGACACCCAAAGAAACGTTAAAAATAAAAAATCCAAAAATACTGTCTGACATTGCATATATGAGGTGTTTGAAGCACAAATAAACGGCGCACGGAGTGAATTGCCGAGAAGTGTACGTTAAAAGAAGACCAAATATTTTATTCAATAAAATAATTTTTTATTTGGGGGAAACAGAAAAAAAAGGGAAAAGAAAATTAGGGGGTATCATAAACAGCCGAGGGGGGATCAACTTCCGCTACCACCGGTGACCGGTAGCTTTGAGTCCTGGAACGTGGACTGGGAGTGGAATAGGAGGAGGAGGAGGAGCCATAGTCAAGGAGGCTTGACGGCAGGTCCAAACCCCCCGCAGGGTACACTAGGGAGACCGCATCATCACTATGGGAGAGAGGAGGCAACACAAGCTGCCTGCGTTTTTGGCTTGGTTGGCCCTGGCTGCTCCTGCTGTGGCTAGAGCCACGATGAGATGGTGTCTGTACTGGAGCAGCCAGAACCTGTGCCTCTGTGTGTGTGTCTGTGTGCCTCCTCTTATGTTTTTTTTTTTTTTTTTTTCCTGGCTTCTGCGGCATCTCCCCCAGAAGCACTCCTACGGGAGGATGAGGGCCTGGCAGGAGCAGGAGTGGGCCGCACACTAGTATGGTGCCTGTGGTGGCGTCGCTCGGCACTTGGACCAGGGTGGGGTGGCTGGAGTGACTCTGCAGCAGGAGTCGGAGTCATGCTAGCCAGCGACGGCACTACGGGCAGTGTCGCTGACTGCACGACCCGAGCCTGCTGCAGAGCCCTCACGTAAGAATTGTTGCAGTCCTGCATCACCGAAATCTGGAGTTCCGGCGTAAGGTTTTCCACCATGCCTTTTGCAATTGTGCTAAAGAAATGTTTTGCCGGATTTGAGAGCTCGGCTTCCAGGATTTCAAGGCGCCGTCCCATACTGGACATTTCATCTCTCAACGCCTTGAAACCGTTCTGGAACACCGTGCCCAAGTGCAAAAATTCAGGCATGACTGACCTGTCCGAGGCCCGCTGGCGCTGTCGGGAATACCCGAACGAAGGTGCGCCAGAGGCCTCGGGCAGGGGAAAACCTGACGTACCGGCAGCCGGTTCTCCAGATGATGGTGGTGCAAGCCTGCTGTCGCTGTGGGATGGCTGTGACGGCTCAGATGGCGATCCATGAAGTTCCGCTTCACAGGGGGGAGCTCGCTGGAGGGTGCTGCTGTGTGTCCTGTGAAAAGATAATGAAAAAATTAGTCTTCAATTAATAACCTATCACATACGCCAACTCCTGTCAAAAAAATTACATGACACATCAAAACATTACAATCCCCTGTCTCTCAGTCTGTGTGGCCTATAATAAATTGCTGATTGTTATCGCCAGCTGACCATTAGGGCTCACGATAACAATCATGGACATACCGACGGCAGAAAATGACTGTACATTCCCTCTGCCAAAGGCAATGCATACCCCTCTCATATTTTTAAAAAATTATTGTGTGAAAAACTAATTTCAAGATGCCGGCTATGTTGCAAAAATAATATAAAATTTAAGGTCTATAAAAGAATTAAAAAAAAAAAAAAACCCAGACTTTGCTGATCTGATCGCAGGAATGTCCATGACGTTAGGATCATGTGATCGAGACGTCATCATTATTCCTGCGATCAGAACTACACTGACTCAGAACGTAACCTGTCATGGACTACAAGGACTCTCGCTTAACCTAAAAAAATTACCGCGGATGGCCAATATGCTACGCTGACTACATTGATGGCCAATACACTATGTGCCTGGGAAATGTACTATGTGGATACGTGGCTAGAACGTGTACTATGTGGCTGCGATATAGTGGCCTGTAAATATACTATGTGTGTGGATGCATAATGTACGTGGCTGGCCAATGTACTATGTGGCTGTGCAATATGCTATGTGGCTGGGCAATGAACTATGTGGCTGTGCAATATGTTATGTGTCTGGGCAATGTACAATGTGCAATATGGTATGTGGACAAAATACTTACTGTCGGCGGCCAAGTATTGGTCTTAGGAACTGTAGTGCCCTGTTGTACTTGTAGGGCACCGACTTGCTCGCCACAGCACCACTCCTCGATTGCTCCTCCTCAGCACGCAGCCCCTTATTGAAACGATCCTTTATGGATCGCCATCTGGTCCTCAACTTTTTCACTGTGAATGCAAAGAAAAAAAAAGGTTACATATGTAGCATTTTAAAAGGATAAAACAACCGTGTGTGATGCAAAGTTTAGGCGTTGATAGCATCACACACGGTTGTGTTTATCCGGGCAAGATGGGTCATAGCAGCGTCTCAGCAATACTCACTAAAGGTGCCTTTGTCCTTCGCTGAGGCACTGTCAAAGCCATCCCACAGCGACTTTGCCACCTCTGCCCACAAACGCCTCGACACCACCTGGTCCATGTGCCGGGGGTCACGGCTGTCCCACAACGGGCCACGCTCCTGGATGCTGGAGATCAGGAGCTCCACATCTATACTCTCCCTGTGGTCCCGTTGTGAAACCTAGAAAAAGTAGAAAACAAAAAGGTTACAAATAGGCAAATATAAACAACCATCATCAGCACCTGGCATGATTTGTACCTTTGCCCTATCCTTTGCCATTTGATGTATGTATATTGATGGTTTCTACACCTGTATTTTTGAATGTTTTTGTGCAGGGAGTTCAACTGTATGTTACCTTCCCCCAAATACTTGCTGCCCTGAAAAGCTATATGTAATTAAGCTTAGTAAACATCCCTAGTGAAACCAGGTTGCTCCTAATGTTCCTCCCAGCAGGATGCTACTCAAAAAAAAAGATAAAAAAAAAACAACAAATACTCACTTGCCGGCCTGACGACACATCTTGGCACCGATCTCCCTGCTCCCGCTGTGTGCCTTCCCCCTCACTTGAAGAAGCCTGTAAAAAAATGTATACAAAAATTAGTGACAATGCTACAAATGGCAGCGAATAGTAAGCAACTGGACATAATTACTCACCGCACTCCCCCTCGCCGATTGGCTATGCTCAGAGTCACTCGCCATTATTGGAAGTTTGCTCTGCAATGAAAAAATGAGCAAAAAATCACATCCAAAGCTAACAATGCCACATACAATAAAACATTAAAACAACCACAATTGACTGTTGACTGATAGGACAATGCAAACTCAAAAAGCGACACCACAACGCCATACATTGCAAGAGAATACAATAGAAGAAACAATACAAGAATAGACCCAAACAAAATTAAGCAAAAATAGACACCTATGTCCAAATTTTAAAAAATAAAAAATTAAAAAATAAAGAGGAAAAAAAAAGGCACAATGAAATAGCAAACTGCACGCCATACTTTACAATAGCAACAAGACATGATCCAAAACACCACCATCTGGTGACATCTACCACAGAAATACATCTGAAAAAGGCGATAAATACCATTCTAGATAATAAGCAATAAACATTACGGGACAACCGCTGTTACAATATACAGCAACCAAAAGAAAAACCATAGTCAAATAGAAAAGAGAACACAAGAAATTTTTAAAAAAGGGCCCAAACAAAAAAAAATAAAAATTTAACTACACACTTGGCTATGGAAACATTCAATACAGGAGATATATATATGGAAGCCATACAGAAAACGACGTAACCATAATACAATTTAACATATAATGGCATATAGCAGCACGGAACAATAATATACAAATTAAACATCATAAATGTAGCCCCCCACCAGCAAGAAAAGACACTCAAGGAAAGAAAAAAAAATGCCAACAGCATAACCATGAGCCTAGAAAACGCCATACGGTTACCCCAACTATAGAAGCCAGAAAAAGACATGCACCACAAATTTTACAATAAAAAATCTTACAAAAAAAAGGCATTGAACATCCGCATGACACAAGAACAACCAAAAATAAATCCAAAACCAATCCAAACCCAGCAAGGCCGCACACAAGAAACGCCAGCATATATCAGAAACACATTAAAAAAAAATGTTAGTATTCAATAACAACCTACAGTGCCATAACCGTACAATATCACAGAGCAAACATTGCACAAATTAAATCAAAAACAAGAAATAAAACACAGAAAAAAAATTATGCTAAGAGAAATATATACTTACAGGTTTGGAAAGCAGGTTGCTCCTCTCTTCTGTCTGCTCTGTGTGCTCTGTGAAAGACAATGGCAAACCCCCCCCCCTTTTTTTATATATATAGTGCTTATTTTAAGTGTCTAGACAAAGTCTAGACAATGTTTTGCATTTTTGAAAGAAAAACGCATGCGTCGTACAACGCATCACGACGCAAGTACTTGCGTCGTCTGCGTTGTCAATGCAAGTCAATGGGAAAAAAGGCGCATCGACGACGCAAACACGACGCAAACACGACGCATGCGTTTTTTAAAAAGTCTGCGCCGCCAAAAAAATGCAACATGTTGCGTTTGCCGCGCCCTGGCAGGTGCGCCCTAACGCCGCATGCGGCGTACGACGCACCAAAACGCATGACAACGCATGTACATGCGGCGCCATGCGGCCCCAATGTTAAAGATAGGGCCGCACGACGCATGCGTTGCGATGCGGCGACGCCGCTGCGGCGCACACCGCAAATGTGAACGTAGCCTTACTGCATCCTGATACCTGCTCACACTTGATGTAGTTGGCAGGATGCAGTCTTCAGGTTCGGAGGGGGCAGACCAAGCGTCTGGAGCACTCCCCAGGTTCAATATCTCCCTAGGGGCGATGCTGACTAACTTTCCAAAGCTTAATGGAAACAATATTATGTTGTGGAGCTGGACTGAATGTATTAGGGGGATAATGAGAATGCACCCTATGGAGCCCGCGTTGCAGGCAGAGGTTGCCATAATGGCACTAGAGGGGGAGGCAAAAGATTCAGTGATGTTGAGACCTCCCCGACAGTATTACAAGGTCCTACATATACTTGAGGAGACGCATGAAGACCCCACAGATGTAGGGGAGCTGAGGTCACGCTTGTTTAGTTACATGCAGAGGGAGACAGTGAACCACTACATGAATGTGTTGCAAGAGATCCACACAGCCGTGACCAGAAAAGGATGGGTGGGAATAAGCCCCATTGACGTAGTACTCTTGGATCAGTTGGTGACTGGACTGAGAGACGCCCTACTGAAACAGGCCCTGCGAGAGTGCTTGACAGTGAATCGAAATATGATGTTTGCAGAGGTGGGAGGTGAAGCGCTGGCACGAGAGCAAGAACAGGGGGTGACAGTGCCAGTGGCGACGGTTCGCAGCGGAGTGGTGGCCGTGAGCTCGGTTTTTGAATCAGGCTGGGCCGAAGACCTGCGCAGGGAAATCTTAGCCATAAGGGAACATTTGACAGAGACTAAGAAGAAAGTGACTTCCTTGAGTGTCCCAGAGACCAGAACTTAGTCAGTCGAGATGGGGAGGAAGGATAGCTCAATGGGAAGAACTCCCTACCTGCTTTCTATGTGGAGAGCTCGGGCATATGGCTCGGGTCTGCCCACAACATGGATGGCCTCTACAGCATCGCCCATTAAACTAGGAGGCTCCGGGTGGATTAAGAAGAATCAGAAGTCCCACTAATCTAGTTCCAGTGTGTCTGTTAGTCTGGGCCAAAATCGATGGGCGAGCTGTGTGATGCCTGGTGGATACCAGTTCTCAAGTGACCGCGATGCCAGAGGCGTACTGTCGAAGACATTTCTCCGAGGTGATGAGGCCTGAATGGGGGCGAGTGATAAGATTGACGGCCACCAATCAACTACCCATCTCAGTCGCAGGGGTGGCATGGATGCAAATTAAGGTCTGCAGAAAGGATCTGGGCCACAAAGGAGTGGTGCTGACCTCGGGGGAACATAGAACAGGGGTACACGGTCACCTTGGGAAAGAATGTGTTGAAAGTGTTTGAAAGTGTGCTGATGAACGAGGCTCCTGATATACTGCAACATTGGAGTCCACAGACACCCCAGAGAAAGTTATTCCAGCAATTGATACAGTCGGCACAGGCCCAAGAAGCCTCCGGTGAAGGGAAAGTGCTGGGAAAGGTAATTGTCCCAGCTACAGGTGGACTGAAAATACCTCCTGGACAGACCATGCTATCCTTGCCTGTCCGGGCCTGCACGCCCCTGGAAGGGGTAGAGATACAATTGGAACCAGCCACTCTGGAGAATTTACCACCCGGGTTATTGGTCACACAGACGCTGGCTACTAGTGTTGAGCATTCCGATACCGCAAGTATCGGGTATCAGCCGATACTTGCCGGTATCGGAATTCCGATACCGAGATCCGATACTTTTGTTGTATCGGGAATCGGTATCGGGATTAATATCAATGTGTAAAAGAAAGAATTAAAATAAAAAATAGGGATATACTCACCTCTCCGGCGCAGCCTGGACTTTACCGCCGTAACCGGGAGCCGTTGTACCTAAGAATGCGCGCTTGAAGGGCCTTAGATGAGGTCACTGCGCTCTGATTGGTCCGTAGCGGTCACATGGGCCGTCGCGACCAATCACAAAGCCGTGACGTCATCTTAAGGTCCTTTACGCGCTGATTCTTAGGAAGGAAGGCTGCCGGAAAGAAGCCGAGGGTGAGTATATACCTAATAGGAATATACTCACCCTCGGACGCGCCCTGCTTCTTTCCGGCAGCCTTCCTTCCTAAGAATCAGCGCGTGAAGGACCTTAAGATGACGTCACGGCTTTGTGATTGGTCGCGACGGCCCATGTGACCGCCACGCGACCAATCACAAAGCCGTGACGTCACCTAAGGTCTTTCAAGCGCTTGAAATACCTTAGGTGATGTCACGGCTTTGTGATTGGTCGCGTAGCGGTCACGCGACCGCTACGCGACCAATCAGAAGCTGCGGACGTCTTCTAAGGTATTTCAAGCGCTTGAAAGACCTTAGGTGACGTCACGGCTTTGTGATTGGTCGCGTAGCGGTCACGCGACCGCTACGGACCAATCAGAGCGCAGTGACCTCATCTAAGGCCCTTCAAGCACGCATTCTTAGGTACAACGGCTCCCGGTTACGGCGGTAAAGTCCAGGGCGCGTCAGAGAGGTGAGTATATCCCTATTTTTTATTTTAATTCTTTCTTTTACACATTAATATGGATCCCAGGGCCTGAAGGAGAGTTTCCTCTCCTTCAGACCCTGGGAACCATCAGGGATACCGTCCGATACTTGAGTCCCATTGACTTGTATTGGTATCGGGTATCGGTATCGGATTAGATCCGATACTTTGCCGGTATCGGCCGATACTTTCCGATACCGATACTTTCAAGTATCGGACGGTATCGCTCAACACTACTGGCTACTGTATGTGAAGGAAAGGTACCAGTGCGCTGTATAAATTTAAGGGAAGAACAGCTCACTTTGTCCCCCAGGAGTGAGTTAGCCCAAGTCATCTGCATGCCAGAAGAATTAATACTACCCCAGACAGTCCAATTGACCGCAAGGGAAGAAGACCATTGGATTGCAGCTGTAAGAACTCTCTCTGTGTCAGAGCCATTCCAGCAAAACGAGGGGCGGAAAATACTTGACCAGATGTGGGCTGAACTTACTGGGCTTACACCTAGCCAGATACAACAAGAGGACTTTGGCTGTACCACGGCTATCACCCATAAGATCTGAACAGGGCAAGTGGCCCCCGTGAGAGAGCGATATTGTCAGATTCCTCCACATCTGTATCAGGAAGTAAAGAGGATGCTCTCTCAGATACTACTGAATGGTGTGAACTGGGAAAACCAGAGCCCGTGGGCCGCTTTGATAGTCCTTGTCAGAAAAAAAGACGGAACCCTTTGATTCTGTGTGGACTACCGTGATTTAAACGCCTGTACCATATGAGATTCATATCCACTACCCCGTGTAGAAGAGTCCCTCTCTGCCCCTGGACACGCAAAGTATTTTTCTACGCTGGATCTGGCTAGTGGCTACTGGCAGGTGCCAATGTCGGACCTCGACCGAGCAAACACTGCCTTTATACTAGCTATGGGGATGTTTGAATTTAATCGGATGCTGTTCGGGCTGGCAAATGCTCCAGGAACTTTTCAATGGCTCATGGAGAAGAGTATGGGGGACCTGAATTTTGAAGCCACACTAATCTATCTGGACGACATAATCATCTATGCTGGCACGTTTGATGAACATCTGCAATGACTAGAGCAAGTATCGAGCTGACTTCAAGGGCATGGCCTAAAAGTGAAGCCCTCAAAAGGCCACCTGTTCTGTACCCAGATTGAATACCTACTGTATGGCATATGGTTTCAGCTGAAGGGGTAGAACCATCCTCAGAGAAGATTGAAGTGGTACGAGACTGGCCCACTCCAAAGACCGTAAAAGATGTAAAACCTTTCTTAGGACTAACTGGCTACTACCGGTGGTTCGTGAAGAACTTCACACACATAATGAACCCGTTGCTGGAACTGTGGAGGGGCGTTCCGTCTGGAGCGAAGAATCAGGAGATACAATGGGGAGAACAGCAGGAACAGGTGTTTCAAACTCTAAAAACTGCCCTGACAGAGGCACCAGTGCTGGCCTATGCTGATTTTTCACAGCCCTTCATTCTTTCCACGGATGGCAGCCTGCAAAGACTAGGAGCAGTATTATCACAAATCCAACATGGAAATGAACAGGTGATTGCGTATGCGAGTCGCTCCCTCCATGACTCCGAACGAAATCTCGACAATTACAGCTCCTTCAAGTTGGAGCTGCTGGTACTGGCGTGGGCTATGACCAAAAAATTTGTGGAATATTTGGCAGGGTCTGAAGTGCTGGTGCGTACTGACAATAGCCCGTTGGCTCATCTGGAGAATGCAAAGTTAGGGGCCTTAGAACAACGCTGGGTAGCAAGAATGGCAAAATTCCGATATAAAATCACTTACCGCTGAGGGGCCAAAAGCACCCATGCAGATGCCTTGTCCAGAGTCCCACGTGGAGAGTCTGGTCCTAATCAGGATGAAGAACTTGAAGATGAGGTAGTTCCTGTTGTTTGAGGTACTGTCAGGACATTGACAGCGATGCAGGATCAGGTATCGGCGGGTGTTCCAAAAAGTATCCTGAGACAGCCTCGTGATGAATGGGTAAGAATTCAACAAGAAGATGAGGAACTCGCACGGATCCAGTCTTGGATGGCCCTACAACAACTGCCCAGCAAGAGCGAGAGAGAAACTCTGACCACAGGGGCTTTGCAAATACTTTGGCAGTGGGAAAGTTTGCATCTGAAAGACGGGTTCCTATACCGGCAAATTCAGCTACAGAAAGCTTTGCCCGTTGTCTAGCAAGTGGTGATTCCGGATACACTGGTGCATGAAGTTGCAAAAGAGGCCCATGAACAAGGAGCACACTTTGGTCCCGGAAAAACTCTACACTGGCTGCAAAAAACTGTCTATCATCCCCTACTGAAAAGTGCGGTTGAAGAGGTGTGCCAGCAATGCAGGAACTGTGAGCTGACAAACCACCAGAGCAGAGAGCTCCTTTCCAGACGGTAGTGAACTCAACCCCATTAGATGTGCTGATGACTGACTATATAACGATAGGACCAGCTTGCCAAGGATACTGTGGAGATCAGACTGAAAGAATCCATTGTGTCTTTCTCCTGAGACAGCTGGCTTATTGCAAGAAAACTAGAGCAAAGTTGACATTTCCTTTTATGGAACTAATCACGGGTGCATTTCTTCTTGTAATTGTAACCTTTTACCTACATACCAAGCTGAACCTTATCTCTAGTATAGGCTGTTATTGTATAAGGATGTGAAATATGAGCGCTTGTACGCATGTCTGTAAAATGTTTAACTCTTTTTATAAAGGAGGGGTAGAGCTCAGTGGGTCAGACGCGCTCCTGGGCTTTCCCTGTATATGATCACACAACCTTTTGTGCTGCGTGTCATTTCTATGGGATCCCTACCTCTAGTAAGCCAGGGACTGAGAAGGACTTAACATTACTCTGGCGCACCGAACAGGGACCTGAGAAAAGAGTATTTGCTCGAGATTTACCTGCGGATACGGACAACGGAGATCTGGGATAATGGACGGCAAATGAACTGAAAAACCTGGCCAGGTAAGAGACATTATTAGTTCTCTTTTATCTGCCCTGTATTATCCGAAAGATCTCTATGAGCCGTGTCACGCTGGGTTAGTCTAGTAGTGAGTAGATACCTATAAAACTCGGGTTACCATATTGTATAGACTTATGAGTCCTGTCCCTGGCAGTGTGTGAACAGTGTGAAGGTTGTGGTATGTTGTGAAAGAAGAGCAAAAGTGCGTAGAAAATAAGCCGAAATAGTTGGGGTATAAGCCTTATACACGGAAGTCAGCCTAACTGGGTCATGTGGTTGCGTTCTTCTTCTCCGCCCATGCTTGACTCTTATTAAGTGCTTAAACCTCCTTCATTTCTGGATAAGGTTTGATAGAATGAGCCCAGGACGCGGAATCATGAGCCTGGGACAAGTATGCTAACTGACACAGAAAGTTTTGTGATCTGTATGGTGTTGCTGGGTCTGTTTGCGTGCATAATAGCACTTAAGTACGTCCTGCATATTAGAAGAAATGGAGCAGACAAGCCTTTCAATATTTTAGCTCCCTAGGAGAGAAGGCAACGAGACATCACCATAGAGTAAGTGATTGTCCAAACGTCACCTAGGGTAGTCATAGCTAATATTGAAAAAGAAAAATGGGAAATAAACAGACAAAAACCGTCTTAGGACAAGTGGAAGCAGCAGATATCATACAGGAAAGATGTGGAAAGACAGTCAGAAGGCAGATTAGAAGGGTAAGAGAAAAATTGGGAATTTCAGAAGCACTTATGTTCAGTACAGAATGGGAAAAACTGAGTAAAGAACGAGGTGGAATTATCAAAGACAATGGGTGGGAAGAAATCATACACTGTATGATAGAGGTCTCAAAAACAGCAAGAGAAGAAAATTGGAGATATGATCCAGACACTTTCAAATGGTCTATAGGAAGGAAAGGATGTATTCCACCTTCTTACCTAGATCCAAAAGCCCAATCATTTGTACCATCTGGAAGAGCAGAAGGAGGAAAACAATTTCCAGCCTTGTATCCCAATCTTGGTGGGGTAGGAGGATGGGAATGTTCACACTGTGGACAACAAAATCCAGATTGGAGAAATGATTGCCTAGCCTGTGGTACACCTAGATATGGCGCTGTACTTGCCCCTGTTAGGGTAGTACAAAGACCCTTTAGGGAACCTGGTGCTGACGGGGTAATGAACACCAGATATCATCAGACCAGACGATACTTTCCTTGGTCCCCTGCTGAGGGTATGTCACTCTTGCATAATGCACCGGATCCCACTCAATACCCCATAAGGTTTGCGCAGTATATACAACAAATCATGCAGACTCATGCTGGGGTCTGGGCGGACGGGGAAGAATTATGTAGAATGAAAATGTCCCCCGGACTTTTTCAGGAATTATTGACACACCTACAGCCCAATAGACCAGTGGCAGAAGGGGGTGCCTTACAGACAGAAGCATCAGGTACCCAGTTCACAGAGGCATTAATAATTTTCATGAGAGGAAAACGGAGGGAAAGGGGGTCTACAGGTGTGATTATGCAGAAATTTGGGCAAAGTATTGAAGAATATAGTCAAGAACTAGAAAATAGCTTTAGGGATGAAGGATTGGATTTGACTGATGCTTCAGTAAGGAGACTTTTTACAAAACAATTAATAGAGGGGCTAGATCCGAAAATCAGAGGAAAATTTAAATCCTCTACTCCAGATTGGAGAACAATTGAACAACCAAATATTGTGAAACAACGATGTTTAGGAATAGCCATGGATATGAGAGAGAATCGTAAGCCTGTTAGAATAGCACAAGCTAATACAGGAGGAAGAGTGAGACACAATTTTCCTTGCCACTACTGTAAAAAGCCAGGTCATTTCCAAAGAGAGTGCAGGAAGAAGTTGGCAGATATAAAGTCAGGCAAATTTGTTCCCAGAAATAACCCTTCCCAAACGGACAACCAGCAGAAATCTACCATCATAGATGGTTCCATACCAGATTCAGATTGACTCGATGTGTTACAAACTTCCCTACCAGCTAGAAGACCTATGATACAGGTGAATGTGGGGGGGAGAGAGATTCCATTTTTGATAGATACAGGTGCAACTTCCTCAATTTTGAATCAAGATTTTCTTCCGAATCCGGAAGATATTTCAGAACAAACAACTTTTGCTGAGGGTTATGATGGGGTAATTCGAACACTGCCATATACTGTGCCCCTAGAGGTCTCATTAGGACCTAAATGTTTTGCATCCAGATTTTTTTATGCCAGAGGTGCCCCAACATGTCTGTTAGGAACTGATGTACTAAAGAAATTAGAAGCTAACATCAAATTTAGGGAAGATGGCACAGTTATGCTGACTATCCCTGATGATGCAGAATCATTAGAACAATATGTCAGAATTCAGGCTTTTGAGGATTATACTGAAGAAAAAGAGTACAACACAGATCTAGACCTCTCAATGATCCCAGAAACACTGTGGGCACAGGGTGACACTGATGTGGGATTATTGCATATTTCTCCTGTAAAATTATCTGTGCAACCAGGAGCTGTTCTCCCACAGCTCAGACAATACCCTGTGAGTGCCCAGCAGGAATTAGCAATTACAAAACAGATAGAGGGATATAGAGAGAAAGGAGTTTTGGTAGAGATACAATCACCTGCTAACACTCCTCTGTATCCAGTCAAGAAGAGAACTCTTGATAAGGGTTCCATGCCCAAATATCGTATGGTACATGATCTAAGAGAAATAAACAAAGTTCTAGATCCAATCACCCCAGTTGTACCCAATCCTCATACGTTACTATCACAGATACCAGCCAGTTCTCAAGTGTTTACTGTAATAGATCTTTCAAATGCATTTTTCTCGGTTCCTTTACACCAAGATAGTTGGCATTTGTTTGCATTTACATTTAAGGGCAAACAGTTGGCGTGGACACGCCTTCCACAGGGAATGATACACTCCCCTACTCTTTATTCAAATGCCCTACAAACAGTTCTTCAAAGGTTTGAACCTGAATCACAGGTAGTAATTTTGCAGTATGTGGATGACCTACTACTTTGCTGCCCAGATCTAGAAACTGCAGAAAGGTCCACTGTGAGTTTACTATGTTTTCTAGAAAAAGAAGGGTGTAAAGTGAATAGACAAAAGCTACAAGTTTGTCAGATCAAAGTGGTCTTTCTAGGTCATTGCATTTCTCAAGGTAAAAAGCATCTTACACCTCAAAGAACTGAAGCAATAAGACAGATGAATGAGCCTAGAAATCATAAACAGCTACGAGCATTTTTAGGAATAGTGTCTCATTGTAGACAATGGATTATACATGCCAGTCAACTAATGCAACCACTGTATGACTGTGTAAAAAGTGAACCTTATTTGTTGACAAAAGAAGGTCAGATTTCGTTCCAACAATTAAAAGATGCCCTTGTTTCAGCTCCAGCGTTAGGGCTACCAGACTACACCAAACCATTTCAGCTTATGGCTGCAGAAGTTGATTCTCATGCTACAGGAGTTCTTACCCAGAAGCATGCAGGGAAACAAAGACCAATTGCATATCTTTCAGCAAGGTTAGATCCAGTAGCCAGGGCAGCGCCAACCTGTGTACGTGTAGTTGTTGCTGTCTCACTATTGTTGGACAAAGCATCAGAAATTGTCCTAGAGCATCCACTCACAGTTCAAACTACACATGATGTTTATGGGATATTAAACCAGGTCCAACCAAAACACATTTCCATGGCCAGACATTTGCGGCTACAGTGTTCTTTGCTGCTTCCCTCTACTATCACATTTGCTAGGCTTCAGACTCTCAATTTAGCTACACTGCTACCTCTCGAGTCTGAAGGGGGGAATAAGGACACTGATCCACACGCAAATTTTTTCCCTACAGACACACATGATTGTACAGAGCTCATTTTACAAGAAACAGCAGGCTTACCCAATGTATCCGAAACACCACTTCAAAATCCAGATTTAGAGCTGTTTATAGACGGTAGTAGGTTTGCAGATGACACAGGTAACTTCCATACAGGGTATGCAGTTGTGTCAGAATCTGAAACTCTCAAAGCAGAACCACTTCCACCAAAACAGTCTGCACAAGAAGCAGAACTAACAGCATTGATTGAAGCGCTAAAAATAGCTGAGAATCAGACAGCTAATATATACACTGATTCTAGGTATGCACATGGTATTGTGTTTGATTTTGGAGTAATCTGGAGAGCTAGAGGTTACATGACAGCGTCAGGCCAACCTGTAAAACATGCTTCTCTGATCAAACAGATCTTAGAGGCTGCACAAGAAACAAAAGAAGTAGCAGTAATTAAGGTAGCTGCACATGTGAGACTCGACACTAGGGAATCTAGGGGAAATGATAGGGCTGATAAAGCAGCCAAAGCAGCAGCAGTCAAACCCTTACGACAGGTTCATACTGTAAACCTCACAGAAAATACTGAAGATAGACTGAGACAAGCACAGGAAGATGCAGGAGAAGAGGAGAGGGACAGGTGGAAAAAGGAAGGGGCAGAAGAACAAGCAGGAATTTGGAAGAAAGATGGACTAATATGTCTACCTAGAGCCTGGTACCCGATTGTAGTTGGTGGACTACACCACCCTACTCATGTGTCTGCAAATGCAATGACACTACTGGCAAAGCAAGTCTGGTTGGCTCCAGGTTTTGGCAACTACGCAAGAGACTATTGTGCTGCATGCGTTATATGCCTGGCACATAATCCCGGACAGACGACAAAGACCCCTATGAAGCACCACGTCCGACCTCTCTATCCGTTTCAGCGATTACAAATAGACTTTATCCAGCTGCCAAAAAGTAATGGGTATGAGTATGTGTTGGTGTGTGTGGACATGGTCTCAGGGTGGCCAGAGGCCTATCCAGTTCGGAAGGCTTCAGCTAAAAACACTGCTGTAAAACTAGTTGCCGAACTGATACCCCGTTACGGTCTCCCTGAAGTGATCGAGTCAGATAGGGGTACTCATTTCACTGGAGAAATATTTCAAAATGTACTGAAAATGTTGGGTGTTGAAAGTCAGTTACACACTCCATACCATCCTCAAAGTTCTGGTAAGGTGGAACGCATGAATGGAACTTTAAAATTAAAAATACAGAAAGCCATGGCTGAAACAGGAAAGCCTTGGACAGAATGCCTTCCACTGGCCCTTTACTCAATACGCAATACCCCAAGGGGTAAGACTAAACTGTCTCCATATGAAATTTTGTTTGGCAGGACTGCCAATTTAGGATGTTATTTTCCACAACAACTTGTGTTAAATATTGAGTCATTGACTTCTTATGTGCAAAATCTTCAGAAACAATTAACTAAGGTGCATGCACAAGTTTTTGCTTCCCTTCCAGATCCTGACAACATTGAAGGAAGTCACAAGTTGGAACCAGGTGATCAAGTCTATGTAAAAAGACACACCAGAAAGGCTCTAGAACCAAGGTTTGACGGACCCTTCCAAGTCCTGTTGACAACACCTACATCAGTCAAGCTTGAAGGAAAGGCATCATGGATACATGCAAGCCACTGCAAAAAAGCAGTACAAAACTCATGATATTGATGTTAATAATGTTAATCTCAACGGAGGCATGGGATAGACTAAAATCTCTAGCCCCTTTGAACAATAGATTCGTACAACATCATAGAAAATTAGTGCATGACTTGTTAAATAATACACAACCCCTGGCAGATTGTTGGATCTGTACCCATTCACCGGTATCAGCCACAAGTATACCTTTTCTAGCAGTTCCCGTATCAGCAGAAGAAATATTCGCTTGGCCTAATTGTTCAGACAACCTGGCCAACAACCAAACTGGTAATGCTAGGCTGTGGAATACTACAATCGCCATACCAATTGTGGGATGGGTAGAATTTCCTTGGTGGCAGGGTAATCTCTCAGGGAGTAATACACATCTACAATATTTAGCATTCAAGGGAGGAAAATGGGTACCTAGGAATAAGACTGGATTAACTGATCTAGGACAGGTCCCCACTGAAAATCTACAGCTCAGTTTCAGTACAACCGTCCCTTCCTCTGATGCCTTCAAACCTGTAGTATTGGAAAGATACATACATAATAGAAAATGGGAACATTCTGAGTTGTTCCCCCAAGGTGATGTAAACAGTTGTACAAGCAAACCGGGGAACCTGGTTTGTAATGAATAGTACTATGAGTATGACATTTAAATTAAAGGACGTACAACGACTCAGAGATCAGTATGACAAAGATAATGACCAGAATAAGGATAACTGGTGGTCAGATACCTTTTCTTTTCTTAACCCAGCCAACTGGTTCAGAGGAATCGGTGGGTGGGTTGCTGGGATTATGCAGAGCATTATACATATAGTTATGATTATTGTAGTCATATACGTACTATTCCAGATTGTGCTCAAGGGTATCTCAGTATGCACAGATAAACTTTGTGTAATAGATGCAAGAGTATAAAGTTTTTTTTTTTTTTTCTTTTCTTATGTTATCTTCTAGTGATTCTAATTAATATTACCGTACTAATTTTTGTTTTTATATTTTAGTATACTGCTAAAGAAGAAAATAATTTGCGATAGAAGAATTAATACTAGATTTGATTCTCTTATTGAATACAAGCATGTACATGTGTAATACCAAAAATAAAGGCTTTGTTTTTAGCCCTGTGGTAATAAAAATAAAAGAATATGTCAAAGGGGGGAATTGTGGAGATCAGACTGAAAGAATCCATTGTGTCTTTCTCCTGAGACAGCTGGCTTATTGCAAGAAAACTAGAGCAAAGTTGACATTTCCTTTTATGGAACTAATCACGGGTGCATTTCTTCTTGTAATTGTAACCTTTTACCTACATACCAAGCTGAACCTTATCTCTAGTATAGGCTGTTATTGTATAAGGATGTGAAATATGAGCGCTTGTACGCATGTCTGTAAAATGTTTAACTCTTTTTATAAAGGAGGGGTAGAGCTCAGTGGGTCAGACGCGCTCCTGGGCTTTCCCTGTATATGATCACACAACCTTTTGTGCTGCGTGTCATTTCTATGGGATCCCTACCTCTAGTAAGCCAGGGACTGAGAAGGACTTAACATTACGAACACTGCCTGGTGATGGTAGATCATTTTACGGTAGTGACCCCAACTCGACACCAAACTGCAGAGTCTGCAGCACATGCCATCTGCAAAAACTTCATTCAGGTATATGGATGTCCGAGGATAATACATTTAGATCAGGGAGCCTGCTTCCTGGGGAAGGTAATGGAAGAGCTGCCTCATTTATACCAGATTAAAAAGTCACAAATGACTCCTTACCAACCTCAGGGCAATGGGGCCTGTGAACATTTTACCTGCACCCTCATCCAAATGTTGAGAACCTTAGAGGAGGATCGTAAGGCCCGTTGGCTTGAGTTTGTACCAAAACTGGTATGGGTATAAAATAACAGTCCATAACACCACGGGACACACATCTTACTCACTACTTTTTGGCAGAGTCGGCAAAGAGTTTAATGAGCTGGAGCTGGACCCAGAGGACTACCCACGGATGGAGGTGTTCATTTGGGTGCGAGAATATCGGCATCAGCTACAGACCCTGCATTGCCTAGTACAGACTAGGCTTCAAGAATTGGAACATGTTGCAGCGGCCCCACTGTGAGGGACAGCTCTGCATGTTGTGAATTTGGTTTCTGGGCTCCCCCGGTGGTTTCTGGTGGTACTGCACTTATGTGCTTCATCTCCTCTGTTCACCTGTTTCCATCAGGATGTGGGAGTTGTCTATTTAGCCTTGCTCCTCAGTCATTTCTATGCCGGCCAACAATGTTACCAGAAGCCTTTCTGTTGCATGTTCCTGCTCCTAGACTACACTCAGCTAAGTTGGACTTGTAGTCCTAAGTTTGTTTTGCATTTTTGTTCCAGTTCTCTGTGTTTGAATATTTCTGAGGCTGGAAGCTCTTGTGAGCTGAAATTGCCACTCTGGTGTCATGAGTTGATATTAGAGTCTTAAAGTAATTTCAGGATGGTGTTTTGAAAGGGTTTTCAGCTGACTGTGTAGTTCCCTTTTCTGTCTTCCTACTATCTAGTAAGCGGACCTCAATTTGCTAAACCTATCTTCATACTTCGTATGTCAATTTCCTCTAAAATCACCGACATTATATGTGGGGGCTACTGTCTGCCTTTTGGGGAAAATTTCTCTAGAGGTAAGCCAGGTCTGTATTTTCCTCTGCTAGGGTCAGTCAGTTCTCCGGCTGGCGCTGGGCGTCTAGGGATAAAACGTAGGCACGCTACCCGGCCACTGTTAGTTGTGCGGTAGGTTTAGCTCACAGTCAGCTCGAGTTCCCATCTTCCAAGAGCTAGTCCTTTTGTATGCTTTACTACAGTCTCTTGCCATTGAGAACCATGACAGTTTGGCCGGCCACAAGAATTTGATTTATCTTGAGTCCGCCAGGCGCCTGAATCCTAGACAGGCGCGCTGGTCGTTATTTTTCTCTCGGTTTAATTTTGTGGTTTCTTACCTACCGGGTTCTAA
Organism: Ranitomeya variabilis; assembly: GCF_051348905.1. Lineage (NCBI taxonomy): Eukaryota > Metazoa > Chordata > Amphibia > Anura > Dendrobatidae > Ranitomeya > Ranitomeya variabilis. Next base: position 814,429,280 of record NC_135233.1, read on the forward strand.
AAATGTGAAGGCGGATGCCCTTTCTAGGAGTTTTGAGCCTGATTCCCCTGGTAATTCTGAACCTACAGGTATCCTTAAGGATGGAGTGATATTATCTGCTGTTTCCCCAGATTTGCGACGGGTCTTGCAGGAGTTTCAGGCGGATAGACCTGATCGTTGCCCGCCTGGTAGATTGTTTGTTCCTGATGATTGGACCAGTAGAGTCATCTCGGAGGTCCATTCTTCTGCGTTAGCAGGTCATCCTGGAATCTTTGGTACCAGGGATTTGGTGGCTAGGTCCCTCTGGTGGCCTTCCCTGTCGCGAGATGTGCGAGGTTTTGTGCAGTCTTGTGATGTTTGTGCTCGGGCCAAGCCTTGTTGTGCTCGGGCTAGTGGATTGTTGTTATCCTTGCCTATTCCGAAGAGGCCTTGGACACACATCTCCATGGATTTTATTTCTGATCTCCCTGTTTCTCAGAAGATGTCTGTCATCTGGGTGGTGTGTGACCGTTTTTCTAAGATGGTCCATTTGGTTCCCTTGCCTAAATTGCCTTCCTCATCCGAGCTGGTTCCTCTGTTTTTTCAAAATGTGGTGCGCTTGCATGGTATTCCGGAGAATATCGTTTCTGACAGGGGAACCCAATTCGTGTCTAGATTTTGGCGAGCGTTCTGTGCTAGGATGGGCATTGATTTGTCTTTTTCGTCTGCTTTCCACCCTCAGACTAATGGCCAGACCGAGCGAACTAATCAGACCTTGGAGACTTATTTGAGGTGTTTTGTGTCTGCGGATCAGGATGATTGGGTTGCCTTTTTGCCCTTGGCGGAGTTTGCCCTCAATAATCGGGCTAGTTCTGCCACCTTGGTTTCTCCTTTCTTCTGTAATTCGGGGTTTCATCCTCGTTTCTCTTCCGGTCAGGTGGAGTCTTCGGATTGTCCTGGAGTGGATGCTGTGGTGGAGAGGTTGCATCAGATTTGGGGGCATGTGGTGGACAATTTGAAGTTGTCCCAGGAGAAGACTCAGCATTTTGCCAACCGCCGTCGTCGTGTTGGTCCTCGTCTTTGTGTTGGGGACTTGGTGTGGTTATCTTATCGTTTTGTCCCTATGAAGGTTTCTTCTCCTAAGTTTAAGCCTCGGTTCATCGGCCCGTACAAGATATTGGAGATTCTTAACCCTGTGTCCTTTCGTTTGGACCTCCCTGCATCTTTTTCTATTCATAATGTCTTCCATCGGTCATTGTTGCGCAGGTATGAGGTACCGGTTGTGCCTTCCGTTGAGCCTCCTGCTCCGGTGTTGGTTGAGGGTGAGTTGGAGTACGTTGTCGAGAAGATCTTGGACTCCCGTGTTTCCAGACGGAGACTTCAGTATCTGGTCAAGTGGAAGGGCTACGGTCAGGAGGATAACTCTTTGGTGACTGCCTCTGATGTTCATGCCTCCGATTTGGTCCGTGCCTTTCATAGGGCTCATCCTGATCGCCCTGGTGGTTCTGGTGAGGGTTCGGTGCCCCCTCCTTGAGGGGGGGGTACTGTTGTGAATTTGGTTTCTGGGCTCCCCCGGTGGTTTCTGGTGGTACTGCACTTATGTGCTTCATCTCCTCTGTTCACCTGTTTCCATCAGGATGTGGGAGTTGTCTATTTAGCCTTGCTCCTCAGTCATTTCTATGCCGGCCAACAATGTTACCAGAAGCCTTTCTGTTGCATGTTCCTGCTCCTAGACTACACTCAGCTAAGTTGGACTTGTAGTCCTAAGTTTGTTTTGCATTTTTGTTCCAGTTCTCTGTGTTTGAATATTTCTGAGGCTGGAAGCTCTTGTGAGCTGAAATTGCCACTCTGGTGTCATGAGTTGATATTAGAGTCTTAAAGTAATTTCAGGATGGTGTTTTGAAAGGGTTTTCAGCTGACTGTGTAGTTCCCTTTTCTGTCTTCCTACTATCTAGTAAGCGGACCTCAATTTGCTAAACCTATCTTCATACTTCGTATGTCAATTTCCTCTAAAATCACCGACATTATATGTGGGGGCTACTGTCTGCCTTTTGGGGAAAATTTCTCTAGAGGTAAGCCAGGTCTGTATTTTCCTCTGCTAGGGTCAGTCAGTTCTCCGGCTGGCGCTGGGCGTCTAGGGATAAAACGTAGGCACGCTACCCGGCCACTGTTAGTTGTGCGGTAGGTTTAGCTCACAGTCAGCTCGAGTTCCCATCTTCCAAGAGCTAGTCCTTTTGTATGCTTTACTACGGTCTCTTGCCATTGAGAACCATGACATCTGCAGGCCTGAGATCGGGTGCTGGTGAGAGACAAGCATCCGCAAAACAAGCTTGGTTACCGGGGGGAAGAAAAACCACACCGGGTTGTGCGTCGAGTCCGCCCTGGTGGGCCAGTCTATGAAATCTGACCTGAAGAAGAGGGTGCCCCTTCCCTTGTGGTTCATCGAAACATGCTCCGGCTGTGTGTATCTCGTGATTCAATTGTAAAAGAAGAAGAAGAGGCTCCTCCTGCTGAGACCCCACCCGTGACTCAAGTTGAGGAAGAAGAATGTGAAGAACAGTTGTCAGTGGTAGAGAAAGTAGAACGGAGACCTGAGACATCCGAGACTCCTGTAATTCCCGAAATGACTGTTCAACCTGTATTGGGCGTGTTCCCAGCCCTCTCAGTCCAACCAAATCCATCCACCTCTCAGGACTCAACAGAGACTCCCAGTTTAAGTCGCTCTGAACGGTTAACCGCAGGAAGACCCCCTAACCGTTTTGACCAGGAACATTTCGTCTGGAGACAAATTGTACAAGGAATAGGAGAATGTAAATGTCTGCTGAAAGAAATCTCGCCCGTGGGGGGCGGAGCAATGTAAAAGAGCTGAGAGGACGCAGCTAGACGGAGCTCCTACAATCCTGGATGAAATCCTGTGTTTAAACAGTGATATCTATACTTACCTGTCAGCGGTGGGATCCCCCCGGACTCCTGGAGACCTCTGGTTCTTGGGGGAGAGCTGTGTGGAACTTCTCCGGTGTGCAGGGCTGTGTGCAGGCTTCGGCAGGAAAGTGAAGTTTGTGGGCGCGGGCCATCTTCTCTCGTGCGCTCTATCAGAAGAGGCATGACGCTGCAGACTCTGCTTCTGTGAGGGCTGACTGAGTGGTGCGGCTGCATCCTGAAGGTACTGGGAGGGAGGCGCGGTGTGTGCTCTGAGGCTACGTTCACATTTGCGTTGTGCGCCGCAGCGTCGGCGCCGCAGCGCACAACGCAAACAAAAACGCAGCAAAACGCATGCACAACGCTGCGTTTTGCGCCGCATGCGTCGTTTTTTTCATTGAATTTGGACGCAGCAAAAATGCAACTTGCTGCGTCCTCTGCGACCCGACGCGGGCGCCGCAGCGACGCATGCGGCGCAAAACGCAAGTGCGCCGCATGTCCATGCGCCCCCATGTTAAATATAGGGGCGCATGACGCATGCGGCGCCGCTGCGGCGCCCGACGCTGCGGCGCTGGCCGCAAATGTGAACGTAGCCTGAGATATGAGCCCCGCGCTCCCTTAGGTGATAAATTACCGGCACTAAAGCTCCTGTCACCCAGGGAAGTTTTTTGCATTCCTACCGCTTCATCCCTATCCCTACTGGCGCTTCACTAAACTCTGCTATATAAGCCCTGCACACTACCAGCAAATCTGTGTTAAGACTTGATTTCTTGCTCTATAAACCTGCCCAGAGCTGCTTGATTTACAGTCCTTATCTTGTGACTGCTGTGGATGGTCTTAAAGGAAGAAAGAGGACTCTATAACTACACTCTTCAGTTTACTATACTTCATTATTATTAACCATGAGTCGTTTCAAAGGCTCAGGGATAGCTGATAAACTGAAAGAATTTGCAAGGACTGATCCATCTGATAATGCACGATCTCTTAGGAATGCTACATCACAAGCTAAAGCTACAGATCAACGTAAAAATCGTGCTTCTGACAATGAGGAGGATGGTATACAGGAGGATCTAACCCTTAGACAGGCATCTGAACAGTTAATGCAGGCCATATCTTTAACTAGAACGTCCCTGACAGGGAAAATAGAAGATGTGCATTCTGAGGTGGGGCGTCTTCGGCAAGATATGAAAGCTATCAGTGGTCCTATTACAGAAGTTGAAACAAGAGTGTCCCATCTGGAAGATAACTTTATATCTATGGAGACTAAGCTAGCAAAGGTGGCGGGCTCCATAAATGCCTGGAAACAGAAGGCAGATGACCTTGAAAACAGATTGCGCCGGAATAATATCCGGATTATAGGACTGCTGGAGCGCTCAGAAGGTCAACAGCCTGAGAATTTTTTAGAACGCTGGCTTAAAGATATTTTAGGGGATAATTTCTCTTCTACCTTTTCAGTGGAAAGGGCTCATAGAGTCCCTACAAAAACGCTACCACCGGGCACTCCACCTAGGCCTTTTCTGGCACGTCTCCTTAATTGCAAAGACCGAGATGCTGTATGACGGATGGCAAGACAAAAGAGTCCTATTAAGTTTTATGGTGCTACAATTTCAAGATTCCCTGATTTTTCCATGGAACTCCAGAAGCAACGGGCCCAATTCATGGAAGTTAAGAAGAAGCTCAGGGAGAAGAATGTTTTGTGTTCAATGATATATCCAGTCCGACTTCGAATTGTCCATGAAGGCTCTTCCATATTTTTTACGAACCCAGCGGAGGCAATGGATTGGGTGCGGTCCATAAAGGCTCACCAGGAAAGGAATCCTGATTTATTGACAGATAACTGGATCTTTTCTACTAACTGTTTCATTGGAGCTCATCGTATTGGCGTCCGACTTCACAGCAATACCGGACACTGTGTTCAGTGAGGGTATCCCCCGATTCAATTCAAGATAGGAGCGCGGAATTTTGCTCCTTTTATTTTTGAACTTTCTGTTGCTTCTTTTTTCAAAAGTTCTGTTTGTTGTTTTTGTAGGTACTGCTGCCGAGAGTCTATATATGATGCCTATAATTTGTATTGTGTGATATGCATACCATATTCGGGTAAAGTAATATGTGTTCCGAGGTTATTTGTTTGACATGGAATGTGAGGGGTCTCAAATCTCCTCGGAAAAGAATTAAGTTTTTTTCCCAGATTAAACGTTATCGTCCTCATATTGTAGCGTTGGTTGAGACACACTTGACTAGAGACTCAGCTAGGTTTGTACAGAAACCTTGGGTACAATGGTACATTCATGCATTTCATACCAGCTATTCCAGAGGGGTTTCATTGTTAATACACAAGGATGTTAGGTGGGATGTTAAAGAAGCCAGAAGAGATCCTGAGGGATGCTTTGTCTTTGTATATGCATTGATTAATTCAAGAGGGTATGTTATTCTGTGTATTTATAATCCCCCTCCGGCCAATGTGTCAGTTTTTCAAAAGGCAATGAGCTTTGCTCTAAACTACCCAGATGCATATGTTATATGTATGGGGGATTTTAATTTGGTGATGGATGATTCCCATGATAGGATCAGGTTGGATGAGGAGATTTCGGGGGTATCCCCACCTACATCTCTGTCTCCTCTAGCACTGGGGGGAAGTGGTGGGTTGGATATTTGGAGGATGCGTCATTCTCAAGTCAAGGGACACCTGTCACTCGTCCACTAGATGTACTTTGTCTCATATAGATTATATTTTTGGCTCTAGTGGTCTACCGATGTGGGTGGATGATATAGAACATGGTCCAAGGGGAATCTCAGATCATAGTCCAGTTATACCCAAACTTAATTTTCGCCAGTCAAAACATAATTGTTATGCTTCCGCCTTCCTCGCCTCATATTCACCTCGCTGCGGCGTCCCGGCGCGTCCCTGCTTGCTTCCGGTCTTCTCTTCCTGTGCGCTCAGCTCCCGCTCCTCCTCGGGTGCGCGCGCTCTGGGTTCCTCAGCGCACGCGCACACGTCTTTCCTTGAGGCCTGGCCGTGTCTTCTGCACCGCCCTGTGCACTCCGACCCGGAAAATACCTCTCCACTCTCTTTATCAGGCGGCCTCTTCCTATCGGCGGTGCCTGATTGTCATTTGCCTCCGTCAAGTGAATCTGGCTCCACGGCGTTCTTTCCTGCCTGCTTGTTCTCCGCTCTCTTCCGTTGTACTAATCTTGGTCTTCTCCTTGCTTCTTCCTAGTTCCTGTGTTCCTGTGTCCCTGCCTGCCTGCATGTCCTCCAGCGTCTCCCTTCCAGTCTGTGTTGCAGTATCCCTGCCTGCCTGCCTGTTCCGCGGTGTCTTCCTTCCTATTCATGTTCCAGTATTCCAGCCTGCCTTCCTGCCTCCGTCTTCCTCCTAGTCCATGTTCCAGTCTCCAGCCTGTCTTCCGTGTCCTTCCTCCGGTCCCTGCTCTCGTGGTTAGTCCTCCTGTTCGTCTCCTCCGTCCAGTCCGCATTCCCACGCTCTCCCTGTTTCTGTCTCCCCATTTTACCCTTTTAGTTGCCTTCTTGCCCGTCCTTGTTTACCAGCTGCCGTGGCGATAGTCTCCCTCGGGCCTGCCCCTAATGCTCCCTGTATAGGGGGTGGTGCACTTGGTCAGCTCGCCCGTGGGAGGTTCGTTATCACGGTCCAGTGGGTCCACCCCATAGTTTCCACCTTTAATCCTCACAGTACAATCAGGCCATGGACCCCGCTGGTACTCCTTTTTCCACTCAGAAAGAGCTTGGGGTTCTTTGAGAGAATCAGAATAGGATCATGGCCTTTTTAAAAGCCATGGAATCCCTCTTATCGGTGTTACAGCCCTCCAATCCTGGGAACGCGTCCCAGATAGCAAGTCTCCAGCAAGAGCTCGCCCAGCAACGCGACACCCTGTTATGGCTAGCGGAACACACCAAATAATTAGAGAAAAGGAATAAGGTGCGTTCACAGCCCGGGGTCCACCGCGCAGAGATGGAACCTGCTGCAAAGCAATGACGGACTATATGGCGGTACAATGAGGATACACACGAGTTAGCTTCACCCTGTGTGAAATAGGCGAACCCTGTTGCATCACAGGGCCGCAGTACCGCACGTAACAAAACTAATAATTAAATAGCACGAGAGTGCATGCGATGCCGCACTGGCGGACGCCACTAACCACCCAGACTTGGGTTTGGAAAGCGCGGTGATAGCGCATGGCATCGCACTGGCGATCACAGCAATAGACGCTGTTTGTGTACCAGTGTTGGTTACAAGTCGGGCGCTAGATTACAATCATCCTCCTTACGCGAGCATTCAAACACAAGGGAGGGGATGATTAATGAGCGACTTTCACTCACAACACACACACATAAACAAGAGTATACTAGCGCATGGCCGTGCGGCCATGCAAACCTTTTATAGCTGCAGCATGTACAGGACCTTCCCAGAATGACCAATGGGAGGCTGCCACAGAAGTTGAGCACCTTCAGGACCTTCCTGGAGGACCAATGGGATCTGCTGCAGTATCTGAGCATGTGACCCTTGATCTTGCCCTGGGCATGCTCAGAAGGGGAAAAGCAGGACTTAGTCCCAAAAGCGTCTGCTCGCTGCTGCTCAGCACTGGCTTCAATGGCAGAAGCTGGAAAAGCAGCAGTAACCCTTTGCACAGAGTGAGACTGAGCAACGCCTCTGCTGAGCAGGCTCCACTGCGGCTGATGCAGAATGAGAGACCGCAGCAGACATGGTTCGAGATTCCCCCTGTGCAGCAGCGGGAACTCGACCCCTAACATTACCCCCCCTCTTAGGGCCCCCCTCCTTGGGCCTCGCTACACTCAAAGGCTGCAATGAGCAGCGGAGCCCGAATGTGCTCTACAGGTTCCCAGGTTCTGTCCTCAGGGCCGTGGCCCTTCCAGTCCACCAGATAGTATTTTTTGCCACGTACTACCTTGCACCCTATGATAGCATTCACCTCCTACTCATCCATGGACGAACCCGATGTCCCAGCAGATGACTCAGAAAACCAGGACATATAGACGGGCTTTAAGAGGGAAACGGGGAAGGTGTCGGTGATACCAAGGCGCGGAGGAATAGCCAAACGGTAGACCACAGGGTTAACCTGTTCCAGAACCTTGAAAGGACCAATGTAGCGAGGCGCAAACTTAGTGGACTCAACTCGCAGCCTGATGTTACGGGCGGAGAGCCACACTAAGTTGCCAGGAGCGAAGGTCGGAGCGGGGCGCCGGTGAGCATCGGCAGAAACCCTCATTCTCTCCTTGGAAGCCCGAATGGCATCCAGCGTGCGGTCCCAAATGTCACGTGCCTCCACTGCCCAGTCTGCCACCCTGGAATCAGTGGATGATACGGGCATGGGCACAGGGACACGTGGATGCTGGCTGTAATTAAGGAGAAAAGGAGTCTGCCCAGTGGAATTGGCTACGGCGTTGTTTAGAGCAAATTCTGCCCAAGGTAGCAAAGATGCCCAGTCATCCTGCCTAGCAGTGACAAAATGTTGCAAATGTCACCAGAGTCTGGTTGGCCCTCTCTACCAACCCATTCGTCTCGGGATGATATGCAGAGGAGAGATTTAGTTCTATGCTGAGTAAACGACAGAGCTCTCTCCAAAACCAAGACGTGAACTGGGGACCCCGGTCATTGACAATTTTATCAGGCATGCCCTGTAAATGGAAAATATGTTTAATGAACAATGCCGCCAAGGCCCGTGCAGAAGGTAACCTTGGAAGCGGCACCAAGTGCACCATCTTAGAGAAATGATCGGTGACAACCCAGATAATGGTGCAGTTACGAGACTTGGGTAAGCCCACCACGAAGTCCATCCCGACCATCTCCCAGGGCCTGTCTGCCACCGGCAGGGGGTAAAGTTGCCCAGCAGGCCATTGCCAAGGAGATCGATTCTTGGCACAGGAGACACATGCCCGAATATAGTCCCCAACGACACGGGCCATATACGGCCACCAGTACGTCCTCGCCAAAAGCTCAGATGTCCTCTTGGTCCCAAAATGTCCACCCACCCTGGACGAGTGAGCCCAAGAGAGAACCTCCGGTCACAAATTAGATGGAGCGAAAGTCTTGCCTGGGGGCACAGACTCTAGCAAAACCGGAGCCAGAGTTCTCAGGCTCTCAGAAGGGACAATAAGCCGAGGCTCCTCCTCCTCCTCCTCAGATGACACTACGGAGCGAGAGAGAGCGTCGGCACAAATGTTCTCCTCCCCGGAGAGAAAATGGAGAGTAAAATGGAACCGGGAGAAGAATAGGGACCATCTAGCCTGGCGAGAATTCAGCCGCTGGGCCGTCTGTAAGTACACCAAGTTCTTGTGGTCTGTGAACACTTGGAAGGGAAAGCGAGCTCCCTCCAAGAGGTGTCTCCACTCTCAGAAAGCCAACTTCATGGCTAGCAACTCCCTGTCCCTGATGGACTAATTCCTCTCCGCTGGTGAAAAGGTCTTGGAGAAGAAGAATCAAGGATACTTCCGACCTTGAGCATCCTTTTGGAAGAGGACTGCTCCAGCACCAACAGATGAGGCATCCACCTCCATAATAAATGGCTTATCTACATCGGGGCGATGTAGGATGGGAGCGCTAGCAAAGTGTGACTTAATCAAGAGAAAGGCCTTGGAGACCTCCTCCGACCACAACTTGGGATTTGCTCCCTTCTTGGTGAGGGCAACCAAGGGAGCTACCAAAGGTGAGAAGTGTGGGATGAACTGGCGATAGTAATTAATGAACCCCATAAAGTGCTGCACCACTTTAAGAGAATGGGGTTCTTGCCAGTCCATCACAGCCTGTAGCTTGGCAGGATTCATAGCCAATCCCTGGGCAGAGATAATATAGCCAAGGAAAGGCAAGGACTCCTGCTCAAACACACACTTCTCCAACTTGGCGTAGAGGGAGTTTGCCCGTAAGAGGTCAAAAACTTTGCAAACATCTCTTCGATGGGAGTCAATATCTGGAGAGTAGATGAGAATATCATCCAGATAGACTACGACCGAGGTGGTGAGCATCTCCCGGAAGATGTCGTTTACAAAGTCTTGGAAAATGGCTGGGGCATTACAGAGCCCGAAGGGCATCACCAGATAGTCATAGTGTCCATCCCTGGTGTTAAAAGCTGTCTTCCATTCGTCCCCCTCACGGATGCGAAACAGGTTGTAAGCACCCCGCAGATCTAACTTAGTAAATACCCTTGCTCCCCGTAGCCTATCAAAAAGCTCAGATATCAGGGGTAGTGGGTATTTATTCTTAACGGTGATGGCGTTAAGACCCCTGTAGTCTATGCATGGACGTAGTTCTCCATTCTTCTTCTGCACGAAGAAGAACCCAGCCCCTGCAGGTGACACTGACTTCCTAATGAATCCTCTTGCCAGATTCTCTTGAATGTACTGGGACATTGCCTCTGTCTCCGGGAGAGATAACGGATAGACTCGACCTCGGGGAGGCTCTGCACCAGGCAAGAGGTCAATAGGACAGTCATAGGGGTGGTGAGGAGGAAGGGTCTCCGCAGCCCTTTTGGAGAACACATCTGCATAGGACCAATAGTGCTTGGGGAGAGAGGAAAGATCTGCGGGTACCTATGTAGAAGTAACCTGAACGCACTCCCTCTGACATCTACTCTCACATGATTTACTCCATCCCAAAATTTTCCCTGAGGACCACTCTGTATGAGAATGATAGCGAAGCCATGGTATCCCCAACAGGACCTCATCAATTCCCTCAGGAATGACTAATAGGGAGTAGTGTTGAGCGATACCTTCCGATATCGGAAAGTATCGGTATCGGAAAGTATCGGCCGATACCGTCAAAGTATCGGATCTAATCCGATACCGATACCCGATCCCAATGCAAGTCAATGGGACGAAAATATCGGAATTAAAATAAACCCTTTCTTAACTTGTAGGTTCATTCTATATGAAGGAAAACAACTAAGAATAATGTAGGATGTATTGGGGGACGTGGCGGAGACATTAAAGGCACAGAGGTTTAGCCCAATCTAATAGAATAGCAGGATTTTGTTTTGTTTTTTATGACGTTCGGCGTTAGAAAGATTTTGACTATGTTAATTTTTTTTTTATTTTGTCAGATATTGATGTTTCACTACTTCCACGCCCTTCACCTTCTTTTTTACTTCTCCCACACTTTCTTCTTCATTATCCTCATCATCAGCTTCTTTGACATCAACTTCTTCACCTTATTCATCTTCTTCTTCATCTTCTACCTATTATTTTTTTTGTTACATTGTTCATATTCTTTTTATTTTACTATTATCTTCTTCATATTCAACTTCTTCATCATATTCTTATTTGTGACAGGCATTCCCGTAGTTGTTATCTATAAAAGTTTGAAGATTACACCTTCCGTTCTGCTTGTCACAAAACAGTTACATTTGTCCGCGTTCAGTTTGGCCTGCGGCATCAGGCTTTATCCAGGGGCACCACGAGGAGGAACGGACTCACCCCCATACACTGCTTAGTCTTCTTCTGCTTATAATTTAGATAATATCTTTTGCTCTGATATTTAGTCTTATGCTTAATGTTCTTCTGCTCTTTGTTCTGCAGCCTCTTGTTCTTCTGCTTCTCGGTCTTCCAGGTCGTCGTCGTCGTCTCCAGGGTCGTCGTCTCCGGGGTCGTCATCATCGGGGTGGTCTTCAGGGTCATCGTCTCCAGGGTCGTCGTCATCTCAGTGGTTGTCATCTCTGGTGTCATCGTCATCTTAGGGGTGGTCTTCCGGGTCGTCGTCTTTAGGGTCTTGAACTTGGAAATGTAGCAGAAGGTACAAGAAGGCTGAGAAAATGCCGAGAAACAGCTGATGGAACTGGAACTCGGATGGCTACCCGAAGGTCCAAGAGCCAATGGAACTACTGAGGACCAGCTGACGTTACTGGAACCCGGTTACTAAGCAGGAGGTACCCGTGCCTGAAAGCACTACCAAGGACCACCTGACGTTGGTGGAACTCGGATACCCAGAGGGAGGCACCTAAGCCAAAGGCTCTGCCCGGAACCAGCTGACGGTACTGGAACCAGGATGGGGAGCAGAAGGTACAAGAGCAAAAGACACTGCTGAGAACCAGCTGACGGTACTGGAACCCGGATGGGTAGCCGAAGGTCCAAGAGCCAATGGAACTACCGAGGACCAGCTGACGTTACTGGAACCCGGTTACTAAGCAGGAGGTACCCGTGCTGAAAGCACTACCAAGGACCACCTGACGTTGGTGGAACTCAGATACCCAGAGGGAGGCACCTAAGCCAAAGGCTCTGCCCGGAACCAGCTGACGGTACTGGAACCAGGATGGGGAGCAGAAGGTACAAGAGCAAAAGACACTGCCGAGAACCAGCTGACGGTACTGGAACCCGGATGGGTAGCCGAAGGTCCAAGAGCCAATGGAACTACCGAGGACCAGCTGACGTTACTGGAACCCGGTTACTAAGCAGGAGGTACCCGTGCCTGAAAGCACTACCAAGGACCACCTGACGTTGGTGGAACTCGGATACCCAGAGGGAGGCACCTAAGCCAAAGGCTCTGCCCGGAACCAGCTGACGGTGCTGGAACCAGGATGGGGACCTATTCAAGCTTGTCTTCCTAGAGCCCCAACTAGCGGTGTTGGAGCAAAGGGTCAGCAGGGGGAGCAGAGTGTAGGCCGAAGCCTGCACTGGAGGCATTTGTAGGTCTGTTGTGTCTGCGTGGCTGTTGCAGGACACGTTGCCGGCTACACAGCAGGGGAACAGCTGGCGGTGCTGAACCCCACTGACACATTGGCTGGTGTTTTTCTCTGTGCAGCTAGCAGTACGGGCCCCAACTGGCGGTGTAAGAGCCCAGGGTCAGCAGGAGGAGAGGGAGCAGAGTGTAGGTCGAAGCCTAATTGAACCAATTTTAAAGGTAACCTTTAACATCCCCTCAGGTGTTACAAACTAGAAGAGCCACGCCTTATGCAGCAGTAGTGCTGCACAAGTCAAAGGTTGCTCTTTTAATTTTGTTCCTTGCACAAGCTGAATGAAACACGTACAACATTTTGGCCCTTATACAGTCAATCTGTCTTGGAGGCGGGAGTTCCCTTTGTAATGAGACGCAGCACAGCTGGCAAAAATACAAACTTGGTGCTTGGCGCGGCCTCCTGAGCATCGCATTTTGCTGTACAGGAGTCTGCGTTGTTGCGTTATCCCTTGGCCATGCGCTGCCCATCTTCTGACATCGTTTCATGTCGGCTGGTGCGGTTCGCGATGCCCATGAATCCCAGTCCCGCAGTGTCTTTACAGTGTTTCACACTGCGGGGCTGGGATTCATGGCCTGGCGCAGTACATATGTTCGCCTCTCGCTCGTGTCCTTACACCTGCTACAGACTGTGCGGCGTCAGCTGATCCCTTATCGCATGCCACGGCCATGAAGCCGCACAGTCTGAAGAAGGCGGAAGGAGCTGAGTGACAGCCTGGCGAAGATATGCACTGCTCATGCCCGTCAATCACACCCTCGCAGTCAAAATAAATAAGACACCGAGGGGCGTTGTCGGGCAGGGCAGCCGCAGAGGCGCAGCCAGCCAAACAATGATGTCAGAAGAAGGGCTGTGCTACCAAGGGGGTTGTTGCGTGTCATTACAAAGTAAAGTCACACCTCAGGGACGATTTAATGGTCTCAGGGGACACATTGTAGACGTGTTCTGTTCCACGTGTGAAAGGAGAATAAGTTTATGAGCCACCTTGCACACATGCAGCATTACTGCTGTACAAGGTGGCTGTAAAACATACAAACACCTGGGGGAGGGGGGACAGGTTCCCTTCAATTTCAGTTCTTGTGTCTGCGTGGCTGTTGCAGGACACGTTGCCGGCTACACAGCAGGGGAACAGCTGGCGGTGCTGAACCCCACTGACACATTGGCTGGTGTTTTTCTCTGTGCAGCTAGCAGTACCGGGCCCCAACTGGCGGTGTTAGAGCCCAGGGTCAGCAGGAGGAGAGGGAGCAGAGTGTAGGCCGAAGCCTGCACTGACGGCAGCTTTGTGTCTGCGTGGCTGTTGCAGGACAAGTTGCCGGCTACACAGCAGGGGAACAGCTGGCGGTGCTGAACCCCACTGACACATTGGCTGGTGTTTTTCTCTGTGCAGCTAGCACTACCGGGCCCCAACTGGCGGTGTTAGAGCCCAGGCTCTGCAGGGGGAGCAGAGTGTAGGCCGAAGCCTAATTGAACCAATTTTAAAGGTAACCTTTAACCCCCCCTCAGGTGTTACAAAGTAGAAGAGCCACAGCTTATGCAGCAGTAGTGCTGCACAAGTCAAAGGTTGCTCTTTTAATTTTTCTCCTTGCACACGCTGAATGAAACACGTATAACATTTAGCCCTTTATACAGTCAAACTGTGTTGGAGGCGAGAGTTCCCTTCGTAATGAGACGCAGCACAGATGTCAAGAATCCCACCTTGGTGCTGGGCGCAGCCTCCTGAGCGTTATTTGCTGTACAGGAGTCTGCGCTGTCGTTTTATCCCTTGGCCTTGCGCTGTTAGCGCTGCCCATCTTCTGGCATCATTTAATGTCGGCCGTTGCGGTTTGCGATGACCATGAATCCCAGCCCCGCAGTGTCTTGACATAGTTAAAACATTGCGGGGCTGGGATTCATGGCCTGGCGCAGTACATATGTTGGCCTCTCACACTCGGGTCCTTACACCTGCTTCAGACTGTGCGGCGTCAGCTGATCCCTTATCGCATGCCACGGCCATGAAGCCGCACAGTCTGAGGAAGGTGGAAGGAGATGAGGGACAGGCGAACATATGCACTGCTCATGCCCATCAATCACACCCTCGCAGTCCAAATAAATAAGACACCGAGGGGCGTTGTGTCGGGCAGGGCGGCCGCAGAGGCGCAGGCAGCCAAACAATGATGCCAGAAAACGGGCAGCGCTACCAAGGGGGTTGCAGCGTGTCATTACAAAGTAAAGTCACACCTCAGGGACGGTTAAATGGTCACAGAGGACACATTTTAGACGTGTTCAGTTCCACATGTGCGAGGAGAATAAGTTTCTGAGCCAACTTGCACACATGCAGCATTACTGCTGTACAAGGTGGCTGTAAAACATACAAACACCTGGGGGAGGGGGGACAGGTTCCCTTCAATTTTAGTTCTTGTGTCTGCGTGGCATTTGCAGGACACGTTGCCGGCTACACAGCAGGGGAACAGCTGGCGGTGCTGAACCCCACTGACACATTGGCTGGTGTTTTTCTCTGTGCAGCTAGCAGTACCGGGCCCCAACTGGCGGTGTTAGAGCCCAGGCTCTGCAGGGGGAGCAGAGTGTAGGCCGAAGCCTAATTGAACCAATTTTAAAGGTAACCTTTAACCCCCCTCAGGTGTTACAAAGTAGAAGAGCCACAGCTTATGCAGCAGTAGTGCTGCACAAGTCAAAGGTTGCTCTTTTAATTTTTCTCCTTGCACACGCTGAATGAAACACGTATAACATTTAGCCCTTTATACAGTCAAACTGTGTTGGAGGCGAGAGTTCCCTTCGTAATGAGACGCAGCACAGATGTCAAGAATCCCACCTTGGTGCTGGGCGCAGCCTCCTGAGCGTTGTTATTTGCTGTACAGGAGTCTGCGCTGTCGTTTTATCCCTTGGCCTTGCGTTGTTAGCGCTGCCTATCTTCTGGCATCATTTAATGTCGGCCGTTGCGGTTTGCGATGACCATGAATCCCAGCCCCGCAGTGTCTTGACATAGTTAAAACACTGCGGGGCTGGGATTCATGGCCTGGCGCAGTACATATGTTGGCCTCTCACACTCGGGTCCTTACACCCACTTCAGACTGTGCGGCGTCAGCTGATCCCTTATCGCATGCCACGGCCATGAAGCCGCACAGTCTGAAGAAGGCGGAAGGAGCTGAGTGACAGCCTGGCGAAGATATGCACTGCTCATGCCCGTCAATCACACCCTCGCAGTCAAAATAAATAAGACACCGAGGGGCGTTGTCGGGCAGGGCAGCCGCAGAGGCGCAGCCAGCCAAACAATGATGTCAGAAGAAGGGCTGTGCTACCAAGGGGGTTGTTGCGTGTCATTACAAAGTAAAGTCACACCTCAGGGACGATTTAATGGTCTCAGGGGACACATTGTAGACGTGTTCTGTTCCACGTGTGAAAGGAGAATAAGTTTATGAGCCACCTTGCACACATGCAGCATTACTGCTGTACAAGGTGGCTGTAAAACATACAAACACCTGGGGGAGGGGGGACAGGTTCCCTTCAATTTCAGTTCTTGTGTCTGCGTGGCTGTTGCAGGACACGTTGCCGGCTACACAGCAGGGGAACAGCTGGCGGTGCTGAACCCCACTGACACATTGGCTGGTGTTTTTCTCTGTGCAGCTAGCAGTACCGGGCCCCAACTGGCGGTGTTAGAGCCCAGGGTCAGCAGGAGGAGAGGGAGCAGAGTGTAGGCCGAAGCCTGCACTGACGGCAGCTTTGTGTCTGCGTGGCTGTTGCAGGACAAGTTGCCGGCTACACAGCAGGGGAACAGCTGGCGGTGCTGAACCCCACTGACACATTGGCTGGTGTTTTTCTCTGTGCAGCTAGCACTACCGGGCCCCAACTGGCGGTGTTAGAGCCCAGGCTCTGCAGGGGGAGCAGAGTGTAGGCCGAAGCCTAATTGAACCAATTTTAAAGGTAACCTTTAACCCCCCCTCAGGTGTTACAAAGTAGAAGAGCCACAGCTTATGCAGCAGTAGTGCTGCACAAGTCAAAGGTTGCTCTTTTAATTTTTCTCCTTGCACACGCTGAATGAAACACGTATAACATTTAGCCCTTTATACAGTCAAACTGTGTTGGAGGCGAGAGTTCCCTTCGTAATGAGACGCAGCACAGATGTCAAGAATCCCACCTTGGTGCTGGGCGCAGCCTCCTGAGCGTTATTTGCTGTACAGGAGTCTGCGCTGTCGTTTTATCCCTTGGCCTTGCGCTGTTAGCGCTGCCCATCTTCTGGCATCATTTAATGTCGGCCGTTGCGGTTTGCGATGACCATGAATCCCAGCCCCGCAGTGTCTTGACATAGTTAAAACATTGCGGGGCTGGGATTCATGGCCTGGCGCAGTACATATGTTGGCCTCTCACACTCGGGTCCTTACACCTGCTTCAGACTGTGCGGCGTCAGCTGATCCCTTATCGCATGCCACGGCCATGAAGCCGCACAGTCTGAGGAAGGTGGAAGGAGATGAGGGACAGGCGAACATATGCACTGCTCATGCCCATCAATCACACCCTCGCAGTCCAAATAAATAAGACACCGAGGGGCGTTGTGTCGGGCAGGGCGGCCGCAGAGGCGCAGGCAGCCAAACAATGATGCCAGAAGACGGGCAGCGCTACCAAGGGGGTTGCAGCGTGTCATTACAAAGTAAAGTCACACCTCAGGGACGGTTAAATGGTCACAGAGGACACATTTTAGACGTGTTCAGTTCCACATGTGCGAGGAGAATAAGTTTCTGAGCCAACTTGCACACATGCAGCATTACTGCTGTACAAGGTGGCTGTAAAACATACAAACACCTGGGGGAGGGGGGACAGGTTCCCTTCAATTTCAGTTCTTGTGTCTGCGTGGCATTTGCAGGACACGTTGCTGGCTACACAGCAGGGGAACAGCTGGCGGTGCTGAACCCCACTGACACATTGGCTGGTGTTTTTCTCTGTGCAGCTAGCAGTACCGGGCCCCAACTGGCGGTGTTAGAGCCCAGGCTCTGCAGGGGGAGCAGAGTGTAGGCCGAAGCCTAATTGAACCAATTTTAAAGGTAACCTTTAACCCCCCTCAGGTGTTACAAAGTAGAAGAGCCACAGCTTATGCAGCAGTAGTGCTGCACAAGTCAAAGGTTGCTCTTTTAATTTTTCTCCTTGCACACGCTGAATGAAACACGTATAACATTTAGCCCTTTATACAGTCAAACTGTGTTGGAGGCGAGAGTTCCCTTCGTAATGAGACGCAGCACAGATGTCAAGAATCCCACCTTGGTGCTGGGCGCAGCCTCCTGAGCGTTGTTATTTGCTGTACAGGAGTCTGCGCTGTCGTTTTATCCCTTGGCCTTGCGTTGTTAGCGCTGCCTATCTTCTGGCATCATTTAATGTCGGCCGTTGTGGTTTGCGATGACCATGAATCCCAGCCCCGCAGTGTCTTGACATAGTTAAAACACTGCGGGGCTGGGATTCATGGCCTGGCGCAGTACATATGTTGGCCTCTCACACTCGGGTCCTTACACCCACTTCAGACTGTGCGGCGTCAGCTGATCCCTTATCGCATGCCACGGCCATGAAGCCGCACAGTCTGAAGAAGGCGGAAGGAGCTGAGTGACAGCCTGGCGAAGATATGCACTGCTCATGCCCGTCAATCACACCCTCGCAGTCAAAATAAATAAGACACCGAGGGGCGTTGTGTCGGGCAGGGCGGCCGCAGAGGCGCAGCCAGCCAAACAATGATGTCAGAAGATGGGCTGTGCTACCAAGGGGGTTGTTGCGTGTCATTACAAAGGAAAGTCGCACCTCAGGGACGTTTTAATGGTCTCAGGGGACACATTGTAGACGTGTTCTGTTCCACGTGTGCAAGGAGAATAAGTTTATAAGCCACCTTGCACACATGCAGCATTACTGCTGTACAAGGTGGCTGTAAAACATACAAACACCTGGGGGAGGGGGGACAGGTTCCCTTCAATTTCAGTTCTTGTGTCTGCGTGGCATTTGCAGGACACGTTGCCGGCTACACAGCAGGGGAACAGCTGGCGGTGCTGAACCCCACTGACACATTGGCTGGTGTATTTCTCTGTGCAGCTAGCAGTACCGGGCACCAACTGGCGTTGTTAGAGCCCAGGGTCAGCAGGAGGAGCAGGGGGAGCAGAGTGTAGGCCGAAGCCTGCACTGGCGGCAGCTTTGGGTCTGTTGTGTCTGCGTGGCTGTTGCAGGACACGTTGCGGGCTACACAGCAGGGGAACAGCTGGCGGTGCTGAACCCCACTGACACATTGGCGAGGTGTTTTTCTCGCGGTGTTGGAGCCCGGGCTCTGCAGGTGGAGCAGAGTGTAGGCCGCAGCCTGCACTGGAGCAAGTTGAAAGGGAACCTTTAAACCCCCCCCCCAGGCGTTTGTAGCTGAAAGAGCCATCTTGTACAGCACTAATGCTGGAAAAGGTAAGCTTAGCTCTTTTATTTATGGTCCTTGCACATGCTGAACCTAACACTTTTGAAATGTGTCCCCTCACACGGTAAAACCGTCCGGTCAGTGGAACTTTCCTTTGTCATGTGACGCAGCACAGCCGTCATTCTTACCCCCTTCCTCCTCAGCGTTGTTTGAATCTGTCCTGGAGTCTGCGCTGTTATGTTATCCCTTGGCCAGGCACACTTAGCGCTGCCCGTCTTCTGACATCATTTGGTGTCAGGATGGCTGCGCCTGTGCGGCCGCGCTGGACGAGATCCCGCCTCGCTGTGTCATCTAATGTAATCACTCTGCGGACCTGTGATCCATGGGCATGAGCAGTGCATATCCTCGCCTCTCACTCCCCTCCCTACGGCTTCTTCAGACTGTGCGGCATCACGGCCGTGGCATGCTATTAGGGATCAGCTGACGGCGCACAGTCTGAAGAAGGCGTAGGGAGATGAGTGAGAGGCGGAGGTTCAGATATGCACTGCTAATGTCCATGGATCACAGGTCCGCAGTGGGATTAAATCAGAAGACACTACGAGGCGGGATCTCGTCCAGCGCGGCCGCACAGGCGCAGCCATCCTGACACCAAATGATGTCAGAAGACGGGCAGCACTAAGTGTGCCTGGCCAAGGGATAACATAACAGCGCAGACTCCGGGACAGATTCAAACAATGCTGAGGAGGAGGCGCACGGCGCCAAGGGGGTAAGAATGACGGCTGTGCTGCGTCACATGACAAAGGAAAGTTCCACCGACCGGACGGTTTAACCGTGTGAGGGGACACATTTCAAAAGTGTTAGGTTCAGCATGTGCAAGGAGCACGACGAAAAGAGGCACTTTTTCCCTTTGCATCATTACTGCTGCACAAGGTGTCTCCTTCAGTAACAAACGCCTGGGGGGGGGGACAGGTTCCCTTAAATTTAACTTGTTGTGCCTGCATGGCGGTCGCAGGACACGTTGCCGTATACACAGCAGGGGAGCAGCAGGCATTACTGAACCCCACTAACACATTGGCGAGGTGTTTGGCTCTGTGCGGACAGCACTTATGGACGGCAACTAGCGGTGTTGGAGCCCAGGGACAGGAGGAGGAGGAGGAGGTGGAGGAGATAGGAGGGATTGCCACACACACAGCTGGGGAACAGCTGACGTTACTGAACCCCAATAACAGAGGAGGGACTGTTGGGACTGTGCGGACAGCACTTCTGGACGGCAACTAGCGGTGTTGGAGCCCGGGGACAGTAGGAGGAGGAGGAGGTGGAGGAGATAGGAGGGATTGCCACACACACAGCTGGGGAACAGCTGACGTTACTGAACCCCAATAACAGAGGAGGGACTGTGCGGACAGCACTTCTGGACGGCAACTAGCGGTGTTGGAGCCCAGGGACAGGAGGAGGAGGAGGAGGTGGAGGAGATAGGAGGGATTGCCACACACACAGCTGGGGAACAGCTGACGTTACTGAACCCAATAACAGAGGAGGGACTGTTGGGACTGTGCGGACAGCACTTCTGGACGGCAACTAGCGGTGTTGGAGCCCAGGGACAGGAGGAGGAGGAGGAGGTGGAGGAGATAGGAGGGATTGCCACACACACAGCTGGGGAACAGCTGACGTTACTGAACCCCAATAACAGAGGAGGGACTGTTGGGACTGTGCGGACAGCACTTCTGGACGGCAACTAGCGGTGTTGGAGCCCAGGGACAGGAGGAGGAGGAGGTGGAGGAGATAGGAGGGATTGCCACACACACAGCTGGGGAACAGCTGACGTTACTGAACCCCAATAACAGAGGAGGGACTGTTGGGACTGTGTGGACAGCACTTCTGGACGGCAACTAGCGGTGTTGGAGCCCAGGGACAGGAGGAGGAGGAGGAGGTGGAGGAGATAGGAGGGATTGCCACACACACACAGCTGGGGAACAGCTGACGTTACTGAACCCCAATAACAGAGGAGGGACTGTTGGGACTGTGCGGACAGCACTTCTGGACGGCAACTAGCGGTGTTGGAGCCCAGGGACAGGAGGAGGAGGAGGAGGTGGAGGAGATAGGAGGAATTGCCACACACACAGCTGGGGAACAGCTGACGTTACTGAACCCCAATAACAGAGGAGGGACTGTTGGGACTGTGCGGACAGCACTTCTGGACGGCAACTAGCGGTGTTGGAGCCCAGGGACAGGAGGAGGAGGAGGAGGTGGAGGAGATAGGAGGGATTGCCACACACACAGCTGGGGAACAGCTGACGTTACTGAACCCCAATAACAGAGGAGGGACTGTTGGGACTGTGCGGACAGCACTTCTGGACGGCAACTAGCGGTGTTGGAGCCCAGGGACAGGAGGAGGAGGAGGAGGTGGAGGAGATAGGAGGGATTGCCACACACACAGCTGGGGAACAGCTGACGTTACTGAACCCCAATAACAGAGGAGGGACTGTGCGGACAGCACTTCTGGACGGCAACTAGTGGTGTTGGAGCCCAGGGACAGGAGGAGGAGGAGGAGGTGGAGGAGATAGGAGGGATTGCCACACACACACAGCTGGGGAACAGCTGACGTTACTGAACCCAATAACAGAGGAGGGACTGTTGGGACTGTGCAGACAGCACTTCTGGATGGCAACTAGCGGTGTTGGAGCCCAGGGACAGGAGGAGGAGGAGGAGGTGGAGGAGATAGGAGGGATTGCCACACACACAGCTGGGGAACAGCTGACGTTACTGAACCCCAATAACAGAGGAGGGACTGTTGGGACTGTGCGGACAGCACTTCTGGACGGCAACTAGCGGTGTTGGAGCCCAGGAACAGGAGGAGGCGGAGGAGATAGGAGGGATTGCCACACACACAGCTGGGGAACAGCTGACGTTACTGAACCCCAATAACAGAGGAGGGACTGTTGGGACTGTGCAGACAGCACTTCTGGACGGCAACTAGCGGTGTTGGAGCCCAGGGACAGGAGGAGGAGGAGGAGGTGGAGGAGATAGGAGGGATTGCCACACACACAGCTGGGGAACAGCTGACGTTACTGAACCCCAATAACAGAGGAGGGACTGTTGGGACTGTGCGGACAGCACTTCTGGACGGCAACTAGCGGTGTTGGAGCCCAGGGACAGGAGGAGGAGGTGGAGGAGATAGGAGGGATTGCCACACACACAGCTGGGGAACAGCTGACCTTACTGAACCCCAATAACAGAGGAGCGACTGTTGGGACTGTGCGGACAGCACTTCTGGACAACAACTAGCGGTGTTGGAGCCCAGGGACAGGAGGAGGAGGAGGTGGAGGAGATAGGAGGGATTGCCACACACACAGCTGGGGAACAGCTGACGTTACTGAACCCCAATAACAGAGGAGCGACTGTTGACTGTGCGTACAGCACTACCAGGCAACAACTAGCGGTGTTGGAGCCCAGGGACAGCAGGAGAAGCAGAGGAACACAATGTAGGCCGAAGCCTGATTGGAGAAAGTCGAAAGGGAACCTTTAACCCCCCCCCAAGGCGTTTGTAGCTGAAAGAGCCAGCTTGTGCAGCACAAAAGATGCAAAAGGAAAAGGTGGCTCTTTTCATTATGCTCCTTGCAAACACAGAACTAAACACTTATAAAATGTGTCCCCTGAAACCGTGAGACCGTCCCGGAGGTGGGACTTTCCTTCGTAATATGACGCAGCACAGCTGTCATTCCTACCCCCTTGGCGCCGTGCCCCGGCTCCTCAGCGTTCTTTGATTCCGTCCCGGAGCCTGCGCTGTTATGTTATCCCTTGGCCAGGCACACTTAGCGCTGCCCATCTTCTGACATCATTTGGTGTCAGGCTGGCTGCGCCTGTGCGGCCGCGCTGGCCGAGATCCCGCCTCACAGTGTCGTCTAATGTAATCCCACCGCGGGCCTGGGATCCGTGGCCATGCGCAGTGCATATCCTCGCCTCTCACTCCCCTCCCTACGGCTTCCTCAGACTGTGCGGCGTCACGGCCGTGGCATGCTATTAGGGATCAGCTGACGGCGCACAGTCTGAAGAAGGCGTAGGGAGATGAGTGAGAGGCGGAGGTTCAGATATGCACTGCTAATGTCCATGGATCACAGGTCCGCAGTGGGATTAAATCAGAAGACACTACGAGGCGGGATCTCGTCCAGCGCGGCGGCACAGGCGCAGCCATCCTGACACCAAACGATGTCAGAAGACGGGCAGCGCTAAGTGTGCCTGGCCAAGGGATAACATAACAGCGCAGGCTCCGTGACGGAATCAAACAACGCTGAGGAGCCGGGGCACGGTGCCAAGGGGGTAGGAATGACAGCTGTGCTGCGTCATATTACGAAGGAAAGTCCCACCTCCGGGACGGTTTTACGGTATCAGTGGACACATTTTATAAGTGTTAAGTTCTGCGTGTGCAAGGAGCTAAACAAAAATAGCTACCTTTTCCTTGTGCAGCATTACTGCTGCACAAGGTGGCTCTTTCAGTAACAAACGCCTTGGGGGGGGGGGGACAGGTTCCCTTACATTTCAGTTGTTGTGTCAGCGTGGCGGTCACAGGACACATTGCCGGCTACACAGCTGAGGATCAGCTGACGTTACTGAAACCCAATAACACTGGGTCGTATGTTTTGACTGTGCAGACGGCACTTCTGAGCCTCAACTGGCGGTGTTGGAGCCCAGGAATTTAAGTTCAGGTGGTAGAAAGATGAACACAACAGGAGACCTGGATAACGTAGACAGTCACCTAATTATTTAATCAGGAAGAGGAGTGGCAAATTCCTGCGAGATCCAGGCCTTGTTCATTTTCAGGAAAGTAAGCCGGTCAATGTTATCGGAGGATAGTCGCATGCGACGGTCAGTTAGTACACCACCTGCAGCACTAAAGACGCGTTCCGATAATACACTAGCCGCAGGGCAAGCCAGCACCTCCAATGCATACTGGCTTAGCTCTGGCCATGTATCCAGCTTTGAGACCCAAAACTTGAAAGGTGAAGAGCCGTCTGGGAGTACAGCAAGAGGGCAAGACATGTAGACTGTCACCATCTGACGGAACCGTTGCCTCCTGCTGACTGGAGCCGTCTGTGATGGTGTAGACTTTTGTGGCGGGCACAGAAAACGGTGCCACAGTTGGGCCATACTGGTCTTGCCTTGGGCAGAGGCACTGCTTCTGCTCCCTCTTTGTGCAGAGCCTCCACCACTGCCTGGACGCACTGAGCTGCTTTGTAATGCACTAGCAGCACTTCTCTCATTTGGAATGGAGAAGATGATGGAATTCACCAGTGTGTCTTGGTACTCCCGCATTTTTCGCTCCCGGTTTAACGGTGTGATGAGGCTTTCTACGTTGTCCCGGTAGCGAGGATCGAGGAGGGTGAACACCCAATAATCAGACATGTTGAGAATGTGGGTGATGCGGCGGTCGTTTCTCAGGCACTGCAGCATGTAATCCACCATGTGCTGCAGACTGCCAACTGCCCAAGAAACGCTGTCCCCTGCTGGAGGCGTGATCTCTGCCCGCTCGTCATCACCCCACCCTCGCTGTACACACTGAGTACTGGACAATTGTGTAACTCCCTCCTCTGGACGGATGTCTTCCTCCTCCATTGACTCCTCCTCATCCTCCTCACAAACTGTCCCCTGCCTATGCGTTTGTGAGGAACCACGTGGCGCTGACTGTCCAGAAGATGATGGAAATGCTGAATCCTCATCCTCCACCTCTTCCACAACATCATCCCTTAGCGCTTGCAGTGATTTTTCAAGCAGGCAGATAAGGGGGACAGTCATGCTGACTAGTGCATCATCTGCACTCGCCATCCGCGTGGAATAATCGAAGGGACGCAAAACCTGGCAGATGTCATTCATAGTGGCCCACTCTGTGGTTGTGAAGTCTGAACGGCGCGGAGTGCGACTTCTTTGCGCCTGATGCAGCTGGTACTCCATTACAGCTTGCTGCTGCTCACACAACCGCTCCAACATATGTAACGTGGAATTCCACCTGGTAGGTCACATATGATGCGATGTTCTGGCAGGTGGTGTCGGCGCTGCAGAGCCGCAATGCACGCTTTAGCCGTGCTGGAATGCCGCAAGTGAGCACACTCTAGGCGGACTTTGTGCAGCAGTGCATCAAGATCCGGATAGTCCCTCAAAAAACTCTGCACGACCAAATTGAGCACATGTGCCTGACATGGGATGTGAGTGAGGTTGCCGAGGCCCAGAGCTGCCACCAGATTTCGGCCATTATCACACACTACCATGCCTGGCTGGAGATTCGCTGGCACAAACCACACATCGCTCTCCTGCTTGATGGCATTCCAGAGCTCCTGCGCTGTGTGGCTTCGATTCCCCAAAGAAATTAATTTCAACACGGCCTGTTGACGTTTGGCCACGGCTGTGCTCATGTCGGTCGTAACAGGTAAACGTTCATCATGGGTCCATGTGGAGGTGGACTGTGACGGCTCCTGCAGCGATGATTCTGAGGAACTGGTGTAAGAGGAGGAGACAATGCGTACAGAATGGATTCCTGCAATCCTTGGAGTGGGCAGGACACGTCCTGCGCCACTCGCACGATCTGTACCCGGCTCAACGACATTAACCCAATGGGCAGTGAGGGAAAGGTATCGCCCCTGTCCATGTTGACTGGTCCACGCATCGGTGGTGAGGTGGACCTTGCTACTGACGGCGTTCAGTAGCGTGTGTTTTATGTGTCCCTCCACATGCTTGTGCAGGGCAGGGACGGCTTGCCTGCTGAAGTAAAAGCGGCTGGGCACAATGTACTGTGGGACTGCCAATGACATCAAGTCACGGAAGCTGTCAGTCTCCACCAGCCTGAATGACAGCATTTCCAGTGACAGAAGTTTGGCAATGCCTGCAGTCAGAGCCTGTGCTCGTGGGTGGTTTGACGAGAAAGGCCGCCTTTTCTCCCATGCCTGTACTACCGATGGCTGTACACTGGGCTGGGAGTGTGTGGATGACTGGGAAAGTGGTGCTGCGGGTGGAATTACAGCGGGTCTCTGGGCAACAGGGCCAGAGGTTCTTCCACGGTGATCCTGGGAGGAAGCCGAACCAGCTGCGTGTGAGCTGGAGGAAGAGGCAACACGAGCTGAAGAGGTGGTAGCTGCCGCTGTTGGTTGGCCTAGCTCTTCAGTGTGTTTTTCTAACTCCGCCGCGTGCCTGGTGCGCACATGTTTCCACATGTTGGAGGTATTGAGGTTGCTGACATTTCGACCTATTTTGACTTTGTGATGACACACCTTGCATTTGACATAGCAAATGTCATCTGCAACTGTGTCAAAAAAGGACCAGGCACTGCAAGTCTTGGGAGCGCCCTTTTTGGCTTTTGGAAGAGACATGCTCCTAATGGGTGCCAAAGCGGAGGCTGCAGGATCCGCAGTCTTCCCCCTCCCTCTCCCTCTTTGGGCCGTACGGGGAATCTCTTCCTCAGAGATGCTCCCACCACCTTCCTGTCCCTCACGCCAAGATGGGTCAAGGACCTCATCATCTACACTACCCTCTGCCCCCAACTGCTCCTCCTGGGTAGTCTCAGCAGCAGAGCACGCACCAGAAAGTGGCACCTGAGTGTCATCAGCGGATGCGTCCTGCGATGTGGTGACCGGAGGCACTGGCCCACCCGCCTCTTCAGAGGAAGAGAGAAAAAGCGGTTGGGCATCACTGCACCCTGCATCTTCTTCCATTTCTCCAATGCTGCTTGGCTGGCCCCCTGTTTCCAAGCCAAGAGATTCAGAGAACAGAAGTAGAGACGGCTCCTGTCCTGGGATCTCTGTCTGCCTGGGCAATTTGGTAGGTGGTGAAGAGACAGATGGCTGTTCTCCAGTGCTCTGTGTCTGAGAGGATGTGGCACTAATTGAAGTTGATGCATTAGCTGCCATCCATCCGACAACGGCTTCAATTTGTTCTTCACGCAGCAGCGGTGTAAGGCGCTCTGCGACAAAGCTGCGCATGAAGGACTGTTCCCTGGTGAAAGTGGGTGCTGATGAGTCACCGGTGCCCGCAGCAGGCACAGAATCCCCACGTCCTCTCCCTGCTCCGCGCCCACGCCCACGTGCCTTACTCACTGCCTTCTTCATCTTGGTTGACTGATAAAGATAAGCAGAAAAGTACTAACGGCTTTGTGTGCTTATTCCTGAACAACTCCTAACAGGTATAAGAAACACTAATTTTCTAAAGTGTGGACTAGACTTTAATATGAGCTAATGTGGCCTACACAAATGTAAAGTGGTGTCACTGGTGTGTTTGGTGAACTTTATTCTTTATTTATTTTTTGGGGGCTGAACTGACAACAGAGAGAGCTGCAGTCACAAGGAGACCGTGCAGACAGCCGTAAACGGCGCTGCAAGGCCCAAAAACCCTCCTCTACGTTATCCTATGTAGTGTTTTTCCACAAGTTAGCTGGAGACAGGTGGAAAGACACTAATAGGAATTTTTTGAAAAAATGTGCAGCAGCCTGCACTACTTAAAACAAAAGGAAAATTGATTTTACGGTATGACGTAGTGAAGAACCCTGAGCTGGAGACAACCAGGCTATGGCTGCTCACAGACTACAGGGCGAGCTGCAGTCACACGGAGACCGTGCAGACAGCCGTAAACGGCGCTGCAAGGCCCAAAAACCCTCCTCTACGTTATCCTATGTAGTGTTTTTCCACAAGTTAGCTGGAGACGGGTGGAAAGACACTAATAGGAATTTTTTGAAAAACTGTGCAGCAGCCTGCACTACTTAAAACAAAAGGAAAATTGTTTTTACGGTATGACGCAGTGAAGAACCCTGAGCTGGAGACAACCAGGCTATGGCTGCTCACAGACTACAGGGCGAGCTGCAGTCACACGGAGACCGTGCAGACAGCCGTAAACGGCGCTGCAAGGCCCAAAAACCCTCCTCTACGTTATCCTATGTAGTGTTTTTCCACAAGTTAGCTGGAGACGGGTGGAAAGACACTAATAGGAATTTTTTGAAAAAATGTGCAGCAGCCTGCACTACTTAAAACAAAAGGAAAATTGATTTTACGGTATGACGCAGTGAAGAACCCTGAGCTGGAGACAACCAGGCTATGGCTGCTCACAGACTACAGGGCGAGCTGCAGTCACACGGAGACCGTGCAGACAGCCGTAAACGGCGCTGCAAGGCCCAAAAACCCTCCTCTACGTTATCCTATGTAGTGTTTTTCCACAAGTTAGCTGGAGACGGGTGGAAAGACACTAATAGGATTTTTTTGAAAAAATGAGCAGCAGACTACACTACTTGAAAAAAAAAAAAAAAGAACAGTATGAGGCAATGAACCACCCTCCCTGAACTGAATACAACCATCTATGGATGGCCTATGGCTGCACTCAGACTAGAGAGTGGGCTGCACTCACACACACTCACACACACACACACACACACACCTTGCAGATCGCTGTGAAAACAGCGCTACAAGGCAAAAGCAAGGTGATTAGTAGGTGAACACAGCGGTTGCTAAATTAGCCTTTGAAAAGCACAAAGAAGCAAATTGCTATCTCTAAACTGGCCCTCAGTCAACAAACAGCGTCCTGTCACTAACTGAATTCACAGCAGAGTGATCGCAAAATGGCGCCAGCGACTTTTAAACTGCATCATGACATCATTTCAGCAGCCAATCACAGCGGATCTCGGTATCGGAATTCCGATACCGCTAAGTATCGGCCGATACCCGATACTTGCGGTATCGGAATGCTCAACACCAATAGGGAGATAATCTCCTGATGTGATGGAGACATAGAAAGAGTGAATGGAATAGTCTGATGTGTAATCTGTGAGGGTAGTGTCGTCCCATTTACCACTCGAATGGTCACAGGTTTGGCGAGTATCACCAGGGGTATTGCGTGACGCTGGGCGAAAGCAGATGACATGAAATTGCCTTCCGCCCCAGAGTCCAGGCAAAGCGCTACAGTAAGAGTGGATGGGTCTATGGTTATTGTCCCCTTGAAGGACAATTTAGAGGAAAACGTCTCCGTGTCTAGTGTACCTCCTCCAACTACCACTAGACGCTGACGTTCCCCCGACCGCTGAGAACACTTGGAGGCAAGATGTCCTGACTGCCGGCAAACATGACAGACCATAGGTGCACGAGCGGACCGGGACTTAGATCCCGCACGCAACGCCTCTATGGCCTCATGTGACTCGGACACCTGGACCGGAGATTCCTGAGGTTTGGCGAAGGTGGGAGCCAGCCGAAACTTCTGCCTACACTGGGCTCGCTCCAACCTTCGCTCGTGAAAACGAAGGTCAATGCGGGTTGATATAGCTATGAGCTCCTCCAGTGTGGCGGGAATCTCCCTAGTGGCCAAAGCGTCCTTCACATGGTCAGCCAGCCCTCTCCAAAATACCGGGATAAGGGCCTTATCCGACCATTCCAGCTCAGACGCTAATGTCCGGAAGTGGACGGCAAAATGGCTGACCATGGATGAACCCTGAGTCAATGCCAGCAGCTGGAGCGCCGTATCATGGGTGACTTGGGGTCCTAAAAAGACCTGTTTCAGAGTGCTCAGAAACTGAGGAGAACTCTGCACCAAATGATCGTCGCGCTTCCACAGCGGCGTAGCCCACTCCAATGCCCTGTCCGACAGCAGAGAAATTATGAATCCCACCTTTGCCCGCTCTGTGGGAAAATGTGCAGCCAGGAGCTCGAGGTGTATACCGCACTGGCTCACGAAACCCCTACAGGATTTACTGTTACCAGAGTATTTCTCTGGCAGCGGGAGGTGAGATAAGGTCGGAACAGAGATGGCAGTGGGTAAAGCTGCCGCAGCCACGCTAGTAGCCTGAACAGCTATTGCGGTAACATCCACCGCTGAGGTTGCACGCTCGAGAGCTGCCAACCTGCCCTCCAGCAGCTGGATTTACCCCTGCAATCGCTGTTCGTCCGTCATTACTTAGCCAGACCCTGGCGCTAGTATAATGTTAGCGGAACGCACCAAATAATTAGAGAAAAGGAATAAGGTGCGTTCGCAGCCCGGGGTCCACAGTGCAGAGATGGAACCTGCTGCTAAGCAATGACGGACAATATGGTGGTACAATGAGGATACACACGAGTTAGCTTCACCCTGTGTGAAATACGCGAACCCTGTTGCGTCACAGGGCAGCAGTACCGCACGTAACAAAACTAATAATTAAATAGCACAAGAGTGCATGCGATGCCGCACTGGCAGACGCCACTAACCACCCAGACTTGGGTTTGGAAAGCGCGGTGATAGCGCACGGTGCCGCACTGGTGGTCAGAGCAATAGACGCTGTTTGTGTACCAGTGTT
This sequence comes from Ranitomeya variabilis, assembly GCF_051348905.1. NCBI lineage: Eukaryota > Metazoa > Chordata > Amphibia > Anura > Dendrobatidae > Ranitomeya > Ranitomeya variabilis. The sequence continues at coordinate 814,459,501 of NC_135233.1, forward strand.
GGCATACCTCCCAACTGTCCCGGATCCCGCGGGACTGTCCTGATTTTGACAGCCAGCCCCGGGATCCCGGGCGGGACACTAATGTCCCATGCCTAGGGCAGGGACAATGCAGGGGGCGGCACCTGAGTAGCTTAGGTTTGTGGCTGTTTTTTTTTTCTTATACATGCTGGGTCTCCTCCCGACCGATCCCTCCCCCCCCCCCCCCCCCGCCCCCGCCCCCGCCCCCTGTGTGTGCGGCGCTGCCACGCTGAGGTAGAGAGCCAGCAGCGATCAAGATGAGAGGTCAGCGACTCACTTCCTCCTGTGTGTGCACGGAGCTCCGGCGTCTCCTGCTCTTAGCTGCTATCCCGGCAGAGAAGGAGAGACGGGGGAGGTGCCGGGACAGTGCAGAGCTGTGAGCAGCCGGAGAAACTGAAGAGCTGCAGTGCACATGGACAGATCAGCCGCCCCTGCACCACAGAGGAGATTGTGTGTGTGATGTGTGTGTGTGTGTGTGTGAGATGTGTGATGCTGCATTTGTGTGTGTGTCATGTGTGTATGAGGTATCTGGTGTGTGTGATGGCTGGGTGTGTGTGATGGCTGGGTGTGTGTGTGTGATGGGTGTGTGTGTGTGATGGGTGTGTGTGTGTGATGGGTGTGTGTGTGTGATGGCTGGGTGTGTGTGTGTGATGGCTGGGTGTGTGTGTGTGATGGCTGGGTGTGTGTGATGGCTGAGTGTGTGTGTGTGATGGCTGGGTGTGTGTGTGTGTGTGATGGCTGGGTGTGTGTGTGTGTGATGGCTGGGTGTGTGTGATGGCTGGGTGTGTGTGATGGCTGCGTGTGTGTGTGATGGCTGCATGTGTGTGATGGCTGCGTGTGTGTGATGGCTGCATGTGTGTGTGTGTGTGATGGCTGCGTGTGTGTGTGATGGCTGCATGTGTGTGATGGCTGCGTGTGTGTGTGTGATGGCTGCGTGTGTGTGTGTGATGGCTGCGTGTGTGTGTGTGTGTGTGTGATGGCTGCGTGTGTGTGTGTGTGTGATGGCTGCATGTGTGTGTGATGGCTGCGTGTGTGTGTGTGATGGCTGCGTGTGTGTGTGTGATGGCTGCGTGTGTGTGATGACTGCGTGTGTGTGTGATGACTGCGTGTGTGTGTGATGACTGCGTGTGTGTGTGATGGCTGTGTGTGTGTGTGTGTGTGTGTGATGGCTGTGTGTGTGTGTGATGACTGCGTGTGTGTGTGATGGCTGTGTGTGTGTGATGGCTGCATGTGTGATGCATTTGTGTCAAAGCTGCATGTGTTTGTGAGCTGCGTTTGTGATGCTGCGTGTGTATGTGTGATACTGTGTGTGTGATGCTGCATGTGTGTGAGCTGCGTGCCTGTATGTCATTATACAGTATGGAGAACTGTGGCCATAATACAGTATGGAGCATCATGTGGGGTCATTATACAGTATGGAGCATCATGTGCAGTCATTATACAGCATGGAGCATCATGTGCGGTCATTATACAATATGGAGCATCATGTGCAGCCAGTATACAGTATGGAGCATCATGTGTGGTCATTATACAATATGGAGCATCATGTGCAGTCATTATACAGTATGGAGCATCATGTGCGGTCATTATACAATATGGAGCATCATGTGCGGTCATTATACAGTATGGAGCATCATGTGCGGTCATTATACAGTATGGAGCATCATGTGCGGTCATTATACAGTATGTAGCATCATGTGCGGTCATTATACAATATGGAGCATCATGTGTGGCCATTATACAGTATGGAGCATCATGTGTGTTCATTATACAGTATGGAGCATCATGTGCAGCCAGTATACAGTATGGAGCATCATGTGCGGTCATTATACAATATGGAGCATCATGTGCCGTCATTATACAGTATGGAGCATCATGTGCAGCCAGTATACAGTATGGAGCATCATGTGCGGTCATTATACAATATGGAGCATCATGTGCGGTCATTATACAGTATGGAGCATCATGTGCGTTCATTATACAGTATGGAGCATCATGTGCGGCCATTATACAGTATGCATGCGGTCATTATACAGTATGGAGCATCATGTGCGGTCATTATACAGTATGGAGCATCATGTGCGGCCATTATACAGTATGGAGCATCATGTGCGGTCATTATACAGTATGGAGCATCATGTGCAGTCATTATACAGTATGGAGCATCATGTGCAGCCAGTATACAGTATGGAGCATCATGTGCGGTCATTATACAGTATGGAGCACTGTGTGGCCATTATACAGTATGGAGCATCATGTGCAGTCATTATACAGTATGGAGCATCATGTGCGGTCATTATACAGTATGGAGCATCATGTGCGGCCATTATACAGTATGCATGCGGTCATTATACAGTATGGAGCGTCATGTGTGTTCATTATACAGTATGGAGCGTCATGTGTGGCCATTATACAGTATGGGGCATCATGTGTGGTCATTATACAGTATGGAGCACTGTGTGGCCATATTTTTTTGTTTATAACTATTGTATATGAAACAGTGTGATCAGCAGTGCTAAATGGGTGTGCTTGGGACGTGGATATGGGTGTGACTAATTATGAATGGGTGTGGTCAGAGGCGTGGCCTAAAATTTGCCGCGCCGCAAACTTTGTCCCTCTTTCCCATCTTCAAAAGTTGGGAGGTATGGTGTTGGTTACAAGTCGGGCGCTAGATTACAATCATCCTCCTTAAGCAAGCATTCAAACACAAGGGAGGGGATGATTAATGAGCGACTTTCACTCACAACACACACACATAAACAAGAGTATACTAGCGCATGGCCGTGCGGCCATGCAAACCTTTTATAGCTGCAGCATGTACAGGACCTTCCCAGAAGGACCAATGGGAGGCTGCCACAGAAGTTGAGCACCTTCAGGACCTTCCTGGAGGAACAATGGGATCTCCTGCAGTATCTGAGCATGTGACCCTCGATCTCCAATGGGAGATCTTGCCCTGGGCATGCTCAGAAGGGGAAAAGCAGGACTTAGTCCCAAAAGCATCTTCTCGCCGCTGCCTAGCACTGGCTTCAATGGCAGAAGCTGGAAAAGCAGCAGTAACCCTTTGCACAGAGTGAGACTGAGCAAGACGCTGGGACCGACATCTCTGCCGAGCAGGCTCCACTGCGGCTGATGCAGAATGAGAGACCGCAGCAGACATGGTTCGAGATTCCCCCTGTGCAGCAGTGGGAACTCGACTCCCAACACACCCAGGGTCACATTCTAAATTATATTGCTTCACTGGATAATCGTCTGCTTTCCATGCAGTCGGCTCCTTCGGCTCCTGTTCCCGCTCCGCATCCACAACCTCACCTGGCCAAACCTCCACACTATAGTGGAGATCCCAAGTTATGTCGAGGTTTTTTAAACCAGTGCCAATTACACTTTGAGCTTCTGCCGCAACTATACCCCACTGATCGGTCTAAGGTGGCTTTTGTCGTGTCTCACCTGGAGGGAGAGGCTTTGGCCTGGGTTAATCCACTTTGGGAGCGGGATGGTCCTCTAGTTTCCCAACTCGCCAACTTTTTGGAGACTTTCCGTAAGGTGTTCGATGAACCCGGACGCTTGGTCTCTACTACCGAGTCCCTTTTTAATCTCTGCCAAGGTTCTTTTTCTGTTGGCCAGTACGCCATTCAGTTTCGTACTTTGTCATCTGAGTTAGGATGGAACAATGAGGCCTTGGTGGGAGCCTTTTGGCGAGGTCTGTCGTCTCGAATCAAGGACGAGCTGGCGGGTCGAGATACACCAACATCTTTGGAAGATCTCATAACCTTGGCTACTCGCATCGATCTTCGTTTCCAGGAACGGCTTCGTGAAACTGCTAGAGAGAGAAGATCTTCTCGCCCACCTTCGGCTTCTTCCAGTTCTCCCTCTACACGATTGGTTTCTTCACCTCTGGTTTCGCCTCCTGAACCCATGCAGGTGGATCGTCTTCGCCCAGCCGAACTACGCCGCAAAGAAAGAATCGCTCAGGGTCTCTGTTTCTACTGTGGCAGCTTATCTCATCTTCTGCGTTCCTGTCCGGTGAGGCCAGGAAACGCTTCCGCCTAGGCCAGATAAGAGAGGCCTCCCTAGGTATTTGTGAATCCTCCCTACCTTTAACTCTTTCCGTTTTAGTTAGTCTTGGTACCAGTCGTTTTTCTGAAGTGGCTTATGTTGATTCAGGTGCTGCAGGGAACTTTATTCAGCTAGAGGCAGTTAAAAGACTCCACATTCCTGTCAAATCTTTGGAGACTCCCAGGCAGTTAGCTTCGGTTGATGGTAGGCCCTTACGGGAGACCGTTACCCTCGTCACTGAAGAAGTGGAGTTACAGATCGGAGCCCTGCATTGGGAAAAGATTGCCTTCTACGTGCTGCCTTCGCTGTCCCATACGTTCCTATTGGGCCTTCCGTGGTTAAGAACTCATGAACCTGTCCTGGATTGGCGATCGGGTGATGTCCTACGCAGGGGTCACACCTGTCAGACCAGGTGTCTTCTTTCCGTGCAACATGTAAGGTCTCTTCAGTCTAATCTGGCACCTGCAGGTTTGCCTTCTGCCTACTGGTCCTTCTCGGATGTCTTTGACAAAAAAGAGGCAGAGAACTTGCCCCCACATCGTCCGTTTGATTGCCCGATCGACCTAGTACCCGGTACTACACCACCCAGGGGGCGACTTTACGCACTGAATCCTCTCGAGTCTCAAGCTATGACTGACTATGTCCAGGAGAATTTAGCCAGAGGTTTTATCCGGAAGTCATCTTCACCCGCAGGCGCGGGTTTCTTTTTTGTCAAGAAGAAGGATGGGTCTCTCTCCGTCCCTGCATCGATTACCGGGGCCTTAACAATATCACAATCAAGAACAAGTACCCACTTCCTCTTATTCTGAAGCTATTTGATCGACTACGAGGAGCACGCATTTTTATGAAACTAGATCTCCGTGGGGCCTACAATTTAGTCCGTATTCATTCTGGCGACGAGTGGAAGACCGCCTTTAACACCAGGGACGGGCACTACGAGTTCTTAGTCATGCCCTTTGGTTTATGCAATGCTCCTGCTGTGTTCCAGGAATTCGTGAATTAAATTTTTTGAGATCTTCTGTACACCTGTGTGGTGGTTTACTTGGATGATATCCTTATTTTTTCTCCGGATCTGGTCGCCCACAGAAAGCATGTTCGTCTGATTCTACTACGCTTGAGAGAGAATCACCTTTATGCCAAGCTGGAAAAATGTGCCTTTGAACAGCCGTCTCTTCCCTTCTTAGGTTACATTATCTCTGACTCAGGTCTTCGCATGGATCCGGAGAAGGTGTCTGCCATGCTCAACTGGCCACGTCCTAATGGTGTCAAAGCTATCCAGCGATTCCTTGGTTTCGCAAATTACTATCATCAGTTCATCCCTCATTTCTCCTCCTTGTACGGTCCTATCACCACTCTGATTTGAAAGGGGTCCAATCCTCACATCTGGTCTTCTGAAGCCTTAGATGCTTTCTCGTCTCTGAAACAAGCCTTTGCCTCTGCTCCAGTACTACATCGTCCAGAGGTAAATAAACCTTTTGTTCTGGAAGTTGATGCATCTGCCGCTGGTGCTGGAGCCGTACTTTCTCAAAGATCATCTTCTGGAAAGTTGGTTCCCTGCGGTTTCTTCTCCAAGACATTCTCTTCCTCAGAACGGAACTATTCCATCGGCGACAGGGAGCTCTTAGCCATCAAGTTGGCTTTTGAGGAGTGGAGATACCTTTTGGAGGCAGCTGTTCATCCATTTAAAGTCTTCACGGATCACAAGAACCTGGCATACATTCATTCTGCTCAGAGACTTAATCCTCGGCAAGCTAGATGGTCTTTGTTTTTTGCCCGTTTTAATTTTGAGTTGCACTTTTGTCCGGGTAACAAGAATCTCAAGGCTGACGCTTTGTCCAGATCCTTCTTATCTTCTGATTCTGAGGAGGAGCCCTCGCATATCCTGGATCCATCTAAGGTCATCATGGTGGCACCTGTTAGTTTGTCTTCTCTATCTCCTGGTAAAACTCTTGTTCCTGTGTGCAACAGAAGACAGGTCCTTCGCTGGGGACATGCTTCCAAATTGGCAGGTCATGTTGGCTTCAAGAAAACACTCTCGTTGGTGTCCCGCTTTTATTGGTGGCTGACACTTCTTCAGGATATCCGAAACTTCATTGTCTCCTGTCCATCTTGTGCCAAGAACAAGACTCCTAGGCATTTACCCTCCGGTTTGCTTCATCCGCTCCCTATTCCATCTGCTCCTTGGCAACACATTGCAATGGACTTTATCACCGATCTGCCTCGATCTTCCGGTTGCACCATCATCCTTGTCGTCGTAGATAGATTCTCCAAGATGGCTCACTTTATACCTTCCTGGATTACCTTCTGTGCCTGAGTTGGCGAGAGCTTTTATTCATCATATTTTTCGCATTCACGGTTTTCCTCAACATATTGTTTCGGATAGAGGGGTGCAGTTCACCTCTCATTTTTGGAGGTCTCTCTGCAAGTTCATGGACATCTCGCTTGATTTTTCGACTGTCTATCACCCACAAACCGAAGGTGAAGTGGAACGTACCAATCAAACTCTGGTGTCTTATCTTCGTCACTTTTCTAACTCTCATCAGAACGACTGGGTAGATTTGCTTCCGTGGGCTGAATTTGCTTATAACAATCATACCAGCGAATCTACTTCCAAGTCTCCTTTCTTCATCGTCTACGGGCAAAATCCTGGTGTTCCACTTCCGGTTCCTCCGGTCTCAGGTGTCCCAGCGGCCGATCTTTTGTCCGGGGAGTTCTCTAGGATTTGGCAGGAGACCAGGACCGCTCTTGAACTGGACTGCGCCAGAATGAAAAAACATGCGGACAAGAGGTGCTTGGATTCTCCTCTTTTTCAGCCTGGTGATAAGGTGTGGTTATCTTCCAAGTTTGTCCACTTAAAAATGCCCTCGCACAAACTGGGTCCCCACTATATTGGGCCCTTCGAGGTCTTGTCCCGTATCAATAATGTCTCTTATAAGTTAAAACCTCCTGCTTCTCTTCACATCCCCAATTCTTTTCATGTTTCCCTCCTGAAGCCTGTGGTCCTCAATCGGTTCCATTCCACATTCAATCGTTCTCCTCAGCCTAGTTTTTGTAATGATGTCTTTGAAGTTAAAGACATTCTTGCTGTGAAAAAAATTAGAGGGAGGGCCTTTTTCCTGGTAAATTGGAAGGGTTTTGGACCAGAGGAGAGATCTTGGGAGCCTCGGGAGAACATTCAGGCTCCTCAAATTCTGGCAAAATTTCTTTCGGCTCTTAGGAGGGAGGGGCATAAGGGGGGCTACTGTTATGCTTCTGCCTTCCTCGCCTCATACTCACCTCGCTGCGGCATCCTGGCACGTCCCTGCTTGCTTCCGGTCTTCTCTTCCTGCGCGCTCAGCTCCCGCTCCTCCTCGGGTGCGCGCGTGCTCTGGGTTCCTCGGCGCACGTGCACACGTCTTTCCTTGAGGCCTGGCCGTGTCTTCTGCACCGCCCTGTGCACTCCGACCTGGAAGGTACCTCTCCACTCTATCAGGCCGCCTCTTCCTATCGGCGGTGCCTGATTGTCATTTGCCTCCGTCAAGTGAATCTGGCTCGACGGCGTTCTTTCCTGCCTGCTTGTTCTCCGCTCTCTTCTGATGTACTAATCTTGGTCTTCTCCTTGCTTCCTCCTAGTTCCTGTGTTCCTGTGTCCCTGCCTGCCTGTCCTCCAGTGTCTCCCTTCCAGTCTGTGTTCCAGTATCCCTGCCTGCCTGCCTGTTCTCCGGTGTCTTCCTTCCTATCCGTGTTCCAGTATTTCAGCCTGCCTTCCTGCCTCCGTCTTCCTCCTAGTCCGTGTTCCAGTCTCCAGCCTGTCTTCCATGTCCTTCCTTTGGTCCCTGCTCTCGTGGTTAGTCCTCCTGTTCGTCTCCTCCGTCCAGTCCGCATTCCCACGCTCTCCCTGTTTCTATCTCCCCGTTTTGCTTTTTTAGTTGCCTACTTGCCCATCCTTGTTTACCAGCTGCCGTGGCGATAGTCTCCCTCGGGCCTGCCCCTAACGCTCCCTGTATAGGGGGTGGTGCTCTTGGTCAGCTCGCCCGTGGGAGGTTCGTTGTCACGGTCCAGTGTGTCCAGCCCATAGTTTCCACGTTTAATCCTCACAATAATACATTCTGGAAGTTAAACCCATTCTGGTTGAAATTAATAGGTCCTACTGACAAAACTATAGATCAATTGAATTGCTTTATTGAATCCCATCCTGAACCCCATAATATTAATTTGTTCTGGGATGCGTTTAAGGCATACCTGAGAGGATGTTTATCCTCTACAATCTCTTATATTAAGGGGATAACCACTGAGGAGGATGATAAGATGGAACGGCAACTAAAAGAATCGGAAGCAGCCTACTTATCTAGCCAACAAATAGATCTCACAAACTGTATGTGAGAACAAGAAGAGATCCCAAAATTCATTAAAAAACCATATTTATTGATAGGGGATACCATAGGAATCACCAAAAAACATGGGCTACAATTCAGGTATATGGTATCTATAAACACACAGAGTGGTAAATAAAATGCAAATAAATGTGGGATACAAAATTCCCCTGATGAAATATCTGTTAATCTTGCCTGAAATAGGCCTAAGTATACCACCTACTGTACATGTAAAGAATGTGAGAACTCACTCAAAAAAATGCAATGGATGGAAAAACCTTGTGGGAGAATATATATAGGTCTTACAACAAGGGAGCTAAAAGTGAGAGTAAGGGAACATTGAACATTGGACATTGAAAAGGCCTCCACAATTGAAAATGACACTCTTTTAAAAACCTTACCACGCCATTTTAAAAAATTTCATGGATGTAAATCACGGGGTCTACGTGTCAAGGCTATTGATCAACTTTGCCTAAACTCAAGAGGGGGTGACATCGGCAGAGCTCTGGCACAATTGGAGTGCCGATGGATTTATCGACTAGGTACCCTGAGTCCAGCAGGATGTAATGAAAACATGGGGTTCTCTGCTTTTTTGTGATTAGTATCTTTTTTATGGGTTTGAGGGGTGTTTGATTTAGAAGTTATTGTTATATATTGTTGTTTTTCTTTTTCTTTTATTAACATTCTTTCTTTTCGTGTTTTAGTAGTATGAGAGGTTCAGTCTTGCTATGCCTATGCATGGAATATGAATTTAGCATCGCTGGAAATGATGAGGCGTATTTTTTGCTGGAGCAATCCAGGAGGACCCGTGAATTTACTATCTTACCCATGAACTATCTGTTTAATGGATTATGGACTGAAGTGTATATCTACTGTATGTGATGATATATTGTTATGTTACCATTATTAGCTTCTTATTATGTTATAGGTATATCTATTTTTCGGTTAGGAGTTTGGGAGGGTGGTAATTCTAGAGATTTTGGATATGGATGGTTTTACTGATTAAGATATAGGAGTAGCAATGTTATAGGTATGGGATTTAGAGTATATTATTTTGGCGGTAATTCTATAGGATGTTAAATAGCACTTTATTATGTTATGGTTTAGGATAGTATCAAGTACCATGCACTGGCACTTTTATATGCACATAATAAAGAGATAGATGATGTTTGATTAATTATTAATCATTAAATCTAATCAATTGCACTGACATAATTGATCACTATGCACTGGCACTTTCATTAATATAATAATGATTTTATGTCCGTATGAATTTTTATATAATATAATAAAGGGATTATGTCCGTAATATCTCTGTATTGTTTATTACTAGGCACATCACGCGGTTTATTGGCACATAGATTTAGATTTAATTTCACATTGTCACACCTTCAGTGATGTTATATTGGGTATACTTATATGGAGGTGTCTTCTAGTAACATTCTTAGACTTATTTCCGCTCTTTGTTCCTGTCCCTTGTTGTGGCCCAGGTGTGCGCATGCATGCTTTCCCTGCCCTCGGTCGCTCCCAAGGACGCTCTGACACTGACACGCATAAGCTCCTTGTTTGTGTGTCATTGAGCGTCGGAGGGAAGCGCGTTATAGAGGGGTGGGGCATCATGCGATGCGCCGAATTTCACCGGTGCATACCCAAGTGGCTCTCATATAAAAGCATGGCCGCCCCTCACCCTAGCACGCCCCCGGAAGAAGCAGGAGGCGAAACGCGCGTCGGGGTGAGGGGACACCATGTACACCAACACTCGCACCAGGTAAACATCTCTCCCTATGGGAAATGATATGGGTGAGGCTGAATAGGATCGCAGCAATGGAGGGACTGTCATGGATGATAGTTTAGAATATTTAAAGTACTTATTAAGGGGATTATTTAACCCTTAAGCTATTGAACTTGGTGTGGTAGTAACCAAACTACTTTGTAAGTATTATTAATTGACTTTTTCCATCCATTGCATTTTTTTGAGCGAGTTCTCACATTCTTTACATGTAGGTGGTATACTTAGGCCTATTTCAGGCAAGATTAACAGATATTTCATCAGGGGAATTTTGTATCCCACATTTAATTGCATTTTATGTACCACTCTGTGTGTTTATAGATACCATATACCTGAATTGTAGCCCATGTTTTTTGGTGATTCCTATGGTGTCCCCTACAGTAAAATAATAATAATAATAATCTTTATTTATAAAGCGCCAACATATTCCGCAGCACTTTACAGTACTTTTTGCTTGGTTTTATATTTACGTATTTTAACTATTTATCAATAAATATGTTTTTTTAATGAATTTTGGGATCTCTTCTTGTTCTCACACACAGTTTGTGAGATCTATTTGTTGTATATGATGCGAAGTGCCCTTTGATTTAGTGGAACATATGTGATATATACTTATCTAGCCAGACTAATGAGAATAGAATGGCTTGGTTGACCTCTCAGAGGCTATATACCCAATACATGGATACTAAATCTAAACGTAAGTTATTTTTCACCCGACAGTCTTACTTTGAACTGGGGAACCAATCTAGTAAGTTTTTGGCTTTTTTGGTGCATCAGCAGAACATATCCAACACTATTCTTAAGATTCGGAGAGCGGATAATCCATTGGCGACCTCAACAGAAGATATACTTCATCGTTTCTATGATTATTACAGAGCATTATATGGCTCTGGGAGTGGCCTTGGTATTTCAGAATGTTTAAACTTCTTGTCTGATATAGAGTTCCCTACGCTGAGTTCTACTGAACAAGCTTTTTTGGACGCTGATTTTACTATAGAGGAAATTGAAAACGCTATGATGGATATGGCCTCTGGGAAGGCTCCTGGACCAGACGGGTTTCCCATTGAAGTATACAAAAAAGTATAGAGATATATTGGCACTGCTTCTTCTGAAAGTACTTAAGGGGCTTGGGGAGGGGGACTATCTGCCGGATTCCTTCTATGAAGGGAATATCGTTATACTTAAGAAAGAAGGAAAAGACCCCCTTGAGTGTGGATCTTATTGTCCCATATCGCTGGTTAATGTGGATTATAGGATTTTCACCAAGGTTCTAGCTACTAGACTAAAAACTGTTATATTAAACCTTATACACCCTGACCAGACTGGTTTCAGGCCCGGTAAAAATACCTCTATTAATATTAGACGAGTCCAATCAGTAATCCAATTTAGCTCTTTAGTGCCAGATAATAATTGGGCTCTGGCATCATTGGACGCAGCTAAAGCCTTTGACTCCCTTGAATGGCCCTTTTTATTTGCATGTTTGAAGAGATATGGCTTCGGGGCTAGGTTTAAAAAATGGGTAGGTGCGATATACTCTAAATCTAAAGTAAGCTGCGGAGACACCATCACGTGTTTCTCAACGCAAGCAATGAATAGCCAGGCCTTTCTCCGGGAAGGAACAACCACGGGAAGGGCAGCATCCAATAAAGGAGAATATCCAATAAAGGAAGACCACCTATGCCAAGCATGGTATCCATCCACAAACAGCTGTTTCGGGGTTTTTTCCCCTCATCAGTGTGGAGTAGGAAACTGGCTATTAGGAGCAGTGCCTGGTGAAAGGCTATGAAGGAACAGATGAATGACCTCGGGGAGACCAAAACATCCAACACTGCGGAGACACCATCACGTGTTTCTCAACGCAGTGATCCAGAACACTGCCCCCATCCCTTATGGGAAATATGCAAACGCATGTAAAGTAAGCTGCGGAGACACCATCACGTGTTTCTCAACGCAAGCAATGAATAGCCAGGCCTTTCTCCGGGAAGGAACAACCACGGGAAGGGCAGCATCCAATAAAGGAGAATATCCAATAAAGGAAGACCACCTATGCCAAGCATGGTATCCATCCACAAACAGCTGTTTCGGGGTTTTTTCCCCTCATCAGTGTGGAGTAGGAAACTGGCTATTAGGAGCAGTGCCTGGTGAAAGGCTATGAAGGAACAGATGAATGACCTCGGGGAGACCAAAACATCCAACACTGCGGAGACACCATCACGTGTTTCTCAACGCAGTGATCCAGAACACTGCCCCCATCCCTTATGGGAAATATGCAAACGCATGTAAAGTAAGCTGCGGAGACACCATCACGTGTTTCTCAACGCAAGCAATGAATAGCCAGGCCTTTCTCCGGGAAGGAACAACCACGGGAAGGGCAGCATCCAATAAAGGAGAATATCCAATAAAGGAAGACCACCTATGCCAAGCATGGTATCCTGTCATGAATCCCAATGGCTAGGGATAGCAAGGGACAAGCAAAGTAATACAAAATATCGGACGAGCTCTAGGGTGATGGAACCTGGGCTGACCGCTGCCCTACGCCTGACAAACGCAACTAGAGATAGCCAGGGAGCGTGCCTACGTTGGTTCTAGACGCCACGCACCAGCCTAAGAGCTAACTAGTACTGCAGAGAAAATAAGACCTCACTTGCCTCCAGAGGAATGAACCCCAAAAGGTATAGTTGCCCCCCACATGTATTGACGGTGAAATGAGAGGAAGGCACACACATAGAGATGATATATATAGGTTCAGCAAATTGAGGCCCGCTGTAAACTAGAAAGCAGAACGATACAAAAGGGGTCTGAGCGGTCAGCAAAAAACCCTAATCAAAAAACCATCCTGAGATTACAAGAACCCATGTGCCAACTCATGGCACATGGGGAGAACCTCAGTCCACTAGAGCTACCAGCTAGCATAGAGACATAATAAGCAAGCTGGACAAAAAACCAAACAACTGAAAATCAGCACTTAGCTTATCCTGAAAGATCTGGGAGCAGGTAGGCAGGAACCAAACAGAGCACATCTGAATACATTGATAGCCGGCAAGGGAATGACAGAAAGGCCAGGTAAAATAGGAAACACCCAGCCTCTGATGGACAGGTGGAAACCAAAGGCCGCAACCCACCAAAGTCACCCAGTACCAGCAGTAACCACCAGATGGAGCCCACAAACAGAATCCACAACAGTACCCCCCCCTTGAGGAGGGGTCACCGAACCCTCACGAGAACCCCCAGGGCGATCAGGGTGAGCTCTATGGAAGGCGCGGACCAAATCAGTCGCATGAACATCGGAGGCGACCACCCAGGAATTATCCTCCTGACCATAACCCTTCCACTTAACCAAATACTGGAGTTTGCGTCTGGAAACACGAGAATCCAAGATCTTCTCAACAACATACTCCAATTCTCCCTCCACCAGCACCGGAGCAGGAGGCTCAACCGAAGGAACAACGGGCACCTCATACCTCCGCAACAACGACCGATGGAACACATTATGAATAGCAAACGATGCTGGGAGATCCAAACGAAAAGATACAGGGTTAAGAATCTCCGAGATCCTATAAGGACCGATGAACCGAGGCTTGAACTTAGGAGAAGAGACCTTCATAGGGACAAAACGAGAAGACAACCACACCAAATCCCCAACAAGAAGTCGGGGACCCACGCGGCGAACTGCTGAGTCTTCTCCTGAGATAACTTCAAATTGTCCACCACCTGATTCCAAATCTGATGTAGCCTGTCCACCACCACGTCCACTCCAGGACAATCCGAAGACTCCACCTGACCAGAGGAAAAACGAGGATGAAACCCCGAATTACAAAAAAAAGGAGAGACCAACGTGGCAGAACTAGCCCGATTATTAAGAGCAAATTCGGCCAGCGGCAAAAAAGCAACCCAGTCATCTTGATCAGCAGAAACAAAACACCTCAAATAAGTTTCCAAGGTCTGATTAGTTTGCTCCGTCTGACCATTCGTCTGAGGATGGAATGCAGACGAGAAAGACAAATCAATGCCCATCTTGGCACAAAACGTCCGCCAAAATCTAGACACAAACTGGGATCCCCTGACAGAAACGATATTCTCCGGAATCCCATGCAAACGAACCACATTCTGAAAAAATAAAGGGACCAACTCAGAGGAGGAAGGCAACTTAGGCAAGGGCACCAAATGAACCATCTTAGAAAAGCGGTCACACACCACCCAGATAACGGACATTTTCTGTGAAACCGGGAGATCAGAAATAAAATCCATGGAAATGTGCATCCAAGGCCTCTTCGGGATGGGCAAGGATAACAACAACCCACTGGCCTGAGAACAGCAAGGCTTAGCTCGAGCACACACTTCACAAGACTGCACAAAGGTACGCACATCCCTAGACAAGGAAGGCCACCAAAAAGACCTGGCCACCAAGTCTCTAGTACCAAATATTCCAGGATGACCAGCCAACACAGAAGAATGGACCTCAGAGATGACTCTACTGGTCCAATCATCCGGAACAAACAGTCTTTCTGGTGGACAACGATCCGGTTTATCCACCTGAAACTCCTGCAATGCACGTCGCAAGTCTGGGGATACGGCGGACAATATTACCCCATCCCTAAGGATACCAGTAGGCCCAGAGTCTCCAGGAGAGTCAGGCACAAAACTCCTGGAAAGAGCATCTGCCTTCACATTCTTTGAACCTGGCAGGTATGAAACCACGAAATTGAAACGAGAAAAAAACAACGACCAACGAGCCTGTCTAGGATTCAAACGCCTGGCAGACTCAAGGTAAATGAGATTCTTGTGATCAGTCAAGACCACCACACGATGTTTAGCACCCTCAAGCCAATGACGCCACTCCTCAAATGCCCACTTCATGGCCAAAAGCTCCCGATTACCCACATCATAATTGCGCTCGGCGGGCGAGAATTTTCTAGAGAAGAATGCACATGGCTTCATCACCGAGCCATTAGAACTTCTCTGTGACAAAACCGCCCCCGCTCCAATCTCGGAAGCATCAACCTCAACCTGAAAAGGAAGTGAAACATCTGGTTGACACAACACAGGAGCAGAAGAAAACTGGCGCTTAAGTTCCTGAAAGGCCTCCACGGCCGCAGGAGACCAATCAGCAACATCAGCACCCTTTTTAGTCAAATCAGTCAAAGGTTTAACAATACTGGAAAAATTAGCAATGAACCGACGATAAAAATTAGCAAACCCCAAGAACTTCTGAAGGCTCTTAACAGATGTAGGTTGTGTCCAGTCACAAATCGCCTGAACCTTGACGGGATCCATCTCAATAGTAGAAGGAGAAAAAATGTACCCCAAAAAAGAAATCTTCTGGACTCCGAAGAGACACTTTGAGCCCTTCTCAAACAGAGAATTGGCCCGCAGAACCTGAAACACCTTCCTGACCTGTAAAACATGAGACTCCCAGTCATCAGAAAACACCAAAATATCATCCAAATACACAATCATAAACTTATCCAGATATTCACGGAAAATATTGTGCATAAAGGACTGAAAGACTGACGGAACATTGGAGAGTCCAAAAGGCATTACCAAATACTCAAAATGGCCCTCAGGCGTATTAAATGCGGTTTTCCACTCGTCACCCTGTTTTATCCGCACCAGATTATACGCACCGCGAAGATCTATCTTAGTGAACCACCTAGCCCCCTTAATGCGAGCAAACAAATCAGTCAATAATGGCAGTGGATACTGATATTTGACTGTAATCTTATTCAGAAGGCGATAATCTATACAAGGCCTCAGGGAACCATCTTTTTTTGCCACAAAAAAAAAACCTGCTCCCAGAGGGGACGAAGATGGACGAATATGTCCCTTTTCCAAGGACTCCTTAATATAATTCCGCATAGCGGTATGCTCTGGCAGTGACAGATTAAATAAACGACCCTTAGGGAACTTACTGCCAGGAATCAATTCTATAGCACAGTCACAATCTCTATGAGGAGGGAGCGAATTGAGCTTAGGCTCCTCAAAAACATCCCTATAGTCAGACAAAAACGCAGGGATCTCAGAAGGAGTAGATGAAGCGATTGAAATCGGAGGTGCATAATCATGAACCCCCTGACATCCCCAGCTTAACACAGACATTGTTTTCCAGTCCAGGACAGGATTATGAGTTTGTAACCATGGCAGACCAAGCACTAGTACATCATGTAAATTATACAGTACAAGGAAGCGAATCACCTCCTGATGAATGGGAGTCATGCGCATGGTCACTTGTGTCCAATACTGCGGCTTATTCATAGCCAATGGTGTAGAGTCAATTCCCTTCAGAGGGATAGGAACTTCCAGAGGCTCCAGACTAAAACCGCAGCGTTTAGCAAATGACCAATCCATAAGACTCAGGGCGGCGCCTGAATCCACATAGGCATCGACGGAAATGGAAGACAGTGAAAAAATCAGAGTCACAGACAAAATGAACTTAGGCTGCAGAGTACCAATGGCAAAAGATTTATCAACCCTTTTAGTGCGTTTAGAGCATGCTGATATAACATGAGCTGAATCACCACAATAAAAACACAATCCATTTTTCCGCCTATAATTTTGCCGTTCACTTCTGGACTGAATTCTATCACATTGCATAGTCTCAGGTGCCTGTTCAGAAGACACCGCCAACTGGTGCACGGGTTTGCGCTCCCGTAAACGCCGATCAATCTGAATGGCCATAGCCATCGACTCATTCAGACCTGTAGGCGTAGGGAACCCCACCATAATATCCTTAATGGCCTCGGAAAGACCATTTCTGAAGTTAGCAGCCAGGGCGCACTCATTCCACTGAGTAAGCACCGACCATTTCCGAAATTTTTGACAATATATTTCCGCTTCATCATGCCCCTGAGAGAGGGCTAATAAAGCCTTTTCAGCCTGAATCTCCAGGTTGGGTTCCTCATAGAGCAATCCCAATGCCAGAAAAAACGCATCCACATTGAGCAATGCAGGATCCCCTGGTGCCAATGCAAATGCCCAATTCTGAGGGTCGCCCCGCAGGAAAGATATTACAATCTTGACCTGTTGAGCAGGGTCTCCAGAGGAGCGAGATTTTAAAGAAAGAAACAATTTACAATTGTTCCTGAAATTCAGGAAGGTAGATCTATCTCCAGAAAAGAACTCTGGAATAGGAATTCTAGGTTCAGACATGGGAGTGTGAACAACAAAATCCTGTATGTTTTGAACTTTTGCCGCGAGATTACTCAGGCTGGAAGCCAAACTCTGGACATCCATGTTAAACAGCTAATATCAGAGCCATTCAAGGGTTAAGAGGAGGTAAGAAGCAGCTAGACAGCAATTAAGGGCTAGGCAGCAAAACTCTGAAGGAAAAAAAAAACAAACAAACAAAAAAAAAATTTCCCTTAAACACTTCTTTTTCTCCTGCTTCAGCCCAAACAATTAACACTTTGTGGGCCGGCTATACTGTCATGAATCCCAATGGCTAGGGATAGCAAGGGACAAGCAAAGTAATACAAAATATCGGACGAGCTCTAGGGTGATGGAACCTGGGCTGACCGCTGCCCTACGCCTGACAAACGCAACTAGAGATAGCCAGGGAGCGTGCCTACGTTGGTTCTAGACGCCACGCACCAGCCTAAGAGCTAACTAGTACTGCAGAGAAAATAAGACCTCACTTGCCTCCAGAGGAATGAACCCCAAAAGGTATAGTTGCCCCCCACATGTATTGACGGTGAAATGAGAGGAAGGCACACACATAGAGATGATATATATAGGATCAGCAAATTGAGGCCCGCTGTAAACTAGAAAGCAGAACGATACAAAAGGGGTCTGAGCGGTCAGCAAAAAACCCTAATCAAAAAACCATCCTGAGATTACAAGAACCCATGTGCCAACTCATGGCACATGGGGAGAACCTCAGACCACTAGAGCTACCAGCTAGCATAGAGACATAATAAGCAAGCTGGACAAAAAACCAAACAACTGAAAATCAGCACTTAGCTTATCCTGAAAGATCTGGGAGCAGGTAGGCAGGAACCAAACAGAGCACATCTGAATACATTGATAGCCGGCAAGGGAATGACAGAAAGGCCAGGTAAAATAGGAAACACCCAGCCTCTGATGGACAGGTGGAAACCAAAGGCCGCAACCCACCAAAGTCACCCAGTACCAGCAGTAACCACCAGAGGGAGCCCACAAACAGAATCAACAACAGTATCCATCCACAAACAGCTGTTTCGGGGTTTTTTCCCCTCATCAGTGTGGAGTAGGAAACTGGCTATTAGGAGCAGTGCCTGGTGAAAGGCTATGAAGGAACAGATGAATGACCTCGGGGAGACCAAAACATCCAACACTGCGGAGACACCATCACGTGTTTCTCAACGCAGTGATCCAGAACACTGCCCCCATCCCTTATGGGAAATATGCAAACGCATGTAAAGTAAGCTGCGGAGACACCATCACGTGTTTCTCAACGCAAGCAATGAATAGCCAGGCCTTTCTCCGGGAAGGAACAACCACGGGAAGGGCAGCATCCAATAAAGGAGAATATCCAATAAAGGAAGACCACCTATGCCAAGCATGGTATCCATCCATTGCTTGCGTTGAGAAACACGTGATAGTGTCTCCGCAGCTTACTTTACATGCGTTTGCATATTTCCCATAAGGGATGGGGGCAGTGTTCTGGATCACTGCGTTGAGAAACACGTGATGGTGTCTCCGCAGTGTTGGATGTTTTGGTCTCCCCGAGGTCATTCATCTGTTCCTTCATAGCCTTTCACCAGGCACTGCTACTAATAGCCAGTTTCCTACTCCACACTGATGAGGGGAAAAAACCCCGAAACAGCTGTTTGTGGATGGATACCATGCTTGGCATAGGTGGTCTTCCTTTATTGGATATTCTCCTTTATTGGATGCTGCCCTTCCCGTGGTTGTTCCTTCTCGGAGAAAGGCCTGGCTATTCATTGCTTGCGTTGAGAAACATGTGATGGTGTCTCCGCAGCTTACTTTACATGCGTTTGCATATTTCCCATAAGGGATGGGGGCAGTGTTCTGGATCACTGCGTTGAGAAACACGTGATGGTGTCTCCGCAGTGTTGGATGTTTTGGTCTCCCCGAGGTCATTCATCTGTTCCTTCATAGCCTTTCACCAGGCACTGCTCCTAATAGCCAGTTTCCTACTCCACACTGATGAGGGGAAAAACCCCCGAAACAGCTGTTTGTGGATGGATACCATGCTTGGCATAGGTGGTCTTCCTTTATTGGATATTCTCCTTTATTGGATGCTGCCCTTCCCGTGGTTGTTCCTTCCCGGAGAAAGGCCTGGCTATTCATTGCTTGCGTTGAGAAACACGTGATGGTGTCTCCGCAGCTTACTTTACATGCGTTTGCATATTTCCCATAAGGGATGGGGGCAGTGTTCTGGATCACTGCGTTGAGAAACACGTGATGGTGTCTCCGCAGTGTTGGATGTTTTGGTCTCCCCGAGGTCATTCATCTGTTCCTTCATACTCTAAATCTAAAGCTCGTATAATTATAAATAATTCAGCATCTGAGTCATTTTCTCTATCTAGAGGGACACGTCAGAGGTGCTCCTTATCCCCAGCTATCTTTGCTCTTGCGATTGAGGCGTTGGCTATATGCATGCGGTCCTCTCCAAATATTGTGGGTATAAATATAGTGGACCGTTTAGAGACTATTGGCTTATATGCTGATGATATGAATTTATTCATAAATGGGGCAGAAGAGACGCTGCCACATGCGGTTACTATTATAGATAAATTTAGTAAATGCTCCGGATTACATATTAACTGGGATAAATCCGCCCTATTGCCTCTTTCTCATAGCCCAATGACTCACCTTGCTACTTTGTCTTCGCTGCCTATGGTGTCTCATTTTAAATATCTAGGTATTAACATATCCAAAGACAGTGAGCTTGATTTACAACTCAATATTATTCCTCTACTGGACTTAGTCAAAATTAAATTTGCCTTGTGGGGTAAACTTTTGCTATCTGTAGCTGGCCGTAAAAACTTAATTAAAATGGTTTTACTTCCTAAGCTCAACTACTCCCTCCAACATAGTGCGATGTTGATTCCTAAATCCTTCTTCACAAATCTAAATTCCTTGACCACGTCTTTTATATGGGGGAAAGGCAGACCCAAACTTAAACTTTCTACTCTACAGAGGTCCAAACAGATGGGGGGAGCGGCATTGCCAGATTTTTATTTATATTACCTAGCCGGACAAATTAAGGCTTTGAGTAAGTGGATGCCCGACAATCACCTACCCAACTCAGAAAGTCACTTAATGCATGCTGCAAAGGTGGATTGCCCATTGGGTTTCTTAGAAACAAATAGACCTGGTGTCCCTCTATTACTACCTCTACTTAAATTAGCACGGTCAGTTTGGAGACAAATTAAAAAAGTCATCCACTTTGAAGATATCATAGCAGAGATGCCACTGTGGAACAACTCTTATTTTCCAGTGCTGTTGGGTCACCCGTCTGCTAATTTTTGGATGTCACATAATGTTTTCTCGATTAAAGATTTGTATGATAATGGAGTATTGATGTCCTTTGAGCAAATTCAGTCTAATTATAATGTCCCGAGATCCCAGTTCTTTCGGTTTCTTCAGCTCAGATCAGCTATCCAGTCACATCTACGTTCTGTGAGTTTGACTCAAATTATCTAATCTTTCCCTTTGATAGGAATTCTTAAATCACGAGGTCCCCATGGTCTCATCTCAGCTTTATACACATACATGTTATCGGTGGGAACCAATTCTGCTATTGTGTCAATTAAGGGAAGGTGGGAAGCTCTCATTCCTGATGCTCAAGATGAGGATTGGGAGGAAATTCTTGAATCTCCGATTGGAGTGTCCCCATCAGTCAATAATAGAATGACCCAATTATATTTCATACATCAGTCATATTTAACTCCATTGCAGCTCTTTAAGATGGGTCGGTTTCAAACATCGGAATGTTTGAGATGTTATTCGCTGGAAGCAAACTTTATACACATGGTATGGGGTTGCCCTATTATTCAGTCTTACTGGAGCCAGATAACGTCGCTGTTGACTTCTCTAGCACAATCCCCTGTTCCTCTCAATCCCTTAGGCCGACATGAAGTTATGTTTTCTGTTCACTTGACCAGTGATATATTATATATACATTGCAACATATGGACTCATAATACTGAAAGAGTGTGAATAATTTAATGCACAAATTTGTTGTCCATTCGTAATTACCTTGACAAGTGTACTTATGCTGGCTTGGATGCACAAATATGTATATGTTGTAACTGTTTTGGTTAATAAACGAATTTAAAAAAAAAGAAAGAAATCTCGCCGTGGAATGGCGAGCACAAAGGGGAATGTAATGAGGAGAGCCAGCCTCAGCGTGCCTTGTCCAGGACGAGTCCGGAACCATCGGTGCTGTCGCCCAAGTTGCAGGGGAGAGTTTAGTGCCCCGGACACACCTTTGAACTGGAGATCAGGGGGCGTGAAGGATATAAAAGGGGGGCAGTGCGCAGGAACGAGAGCTCAGTTGGTGGGAAGCTCTAGGGTGCAGAGGCAGAGTGAGAGCCCTCCTGCACTGTTCAGTCAGGACAAAGTAGGCTCAAGTCAGAGAGGCCTACGGAGACTTACCGGAGACTGTAGGAAAAGACGTCTCCTGAGATCCCTGATATCCACTCCTGCAGTGTCGCTGAGCATGAGTGAGCACTCCCCATGACCAGATCTCTGGGGGCACAGTTCGAGTCTGGACACCCCGGCTGTGAACCGAGTGCGGCCATTGAACATATGTGCTTCCGCCTGCATTAGCGTTGTGCCGACGCTTAAAAAGAAAGGACTGTCCTCTCCAGCGTGACCCATCTTAAAACCAGGACCCGCGAAAGGACATTCCAGGATCCGTGACGACATCGGAGCCCAGGACCCATCTCAGACCAGGACTACGCCAGATTCTTCAAGCGTTCGGACTGGAACGCCACCGCTATCTTCACAGAGACTGATCCTCATCCATGCTGGACTGATAAGTCTGATACCTTTAAACTTTCCTCAACCCTTTATTTCCCCTGCTATACCTACGTCCACCAGTTTTTATTATCCTTTAACCCCTCATCTACTCTCTCCCTGCATGGAGTAACGCTGTTCCACTAAATTCCCGTTAACCCTTGTTCTGCCTCCAACCATTACTGCATCCTGATACCTGCTCACACGGAGCTGGGCGCCAAGGACGCCGGCCGAGGCGAGTGCTGTGGACTCTACTGAGAGAAGTGCGGCCATTGGGGGTAATAGACGGCCTGTGAGAGATATAGAAGCCGTGTGACTCCCCCTCAGCACTGTGTACCCCCTCCTCAGCACCGTGTGACCCCCCTCCCCAGCACTGTATGACCCCCCTCAGCACTGTGTCTCACCCTCCTCAGCACTATGTGCCCCTCCTCAGCACTGTGCATCCCCCCTCCTCAGCACTGTGTGACCCCCTCCTCAGCACTGTGTGACCCCCCTCCTTAGCACTAGGTGACCCCCCTCCTCAGCACTGTGTGAACCCCCTTCTCAGCACTGTGTGACCTTCCCCCCTCCTCAGCACTGTGTGTTGAGTGAGTGTGGCTATGCAGAGTGGGCAGGGCTATGTGGACTGGGTGTGGTTTGATACATACACACATACATACTCTCAGCTTTATCTTAATATATACTTACCTTGTAATGTCCTCACATCCTGTTCCATCCAGATGTGTCTGGATCCCAGAATTCCAAGCGGCGGAAGTTCACCGACCACCATATTGGGACACCCAAGTGATGGGTGTCTCAATATGGAAACTGCTGGTGGTACCAGCCTCTTGCGCGGTACCACCAGTGGAACACCGTCACACCACACACACATGCACTGTATACGCTGTACGCACCACACACACACAAGCTGTATACGTCGTATGCACCACACACACAATCATTCGGCAGATGCGCCACTTTTCTACAGGCAGAGGAACTTGGTCAAAGGGGTTTTCCCACGAACGAAAGTTCATTTTAAAAATTGTCTGTGAGTGACCGTGTACGGAGCATACCATGTCTCCTGGGTAGGGGAGGAAGCAAAAAAAAATTCTGACACTACAGCAGGGGATCACAGAGGATTCATTTTGTCAGGTAAAATATTTCACTGTTTTTAAACAATATTTTACCTCACAAAATGTTTCCTCTGCTATCTCCTGCTGTAATGTCAGTATCTACACAGGTCAAAGAAGAGATGAGAGAAGACAGCAGATGGGGGAGAGAGAAAGTGCACAGGGTGAGAGAGACAGAGCACAGGGGGGAGACAGCTCAGACAGGACAGCACATGAGGGGAGAACACAGCACAGGAAGGAGAGACGGCAGACAAGGGGGATAGCACATGGGGTAGACAGGTCAAAGAAGAGAGCACTGACGGGAGAAGTCAGCACATGGGGAAAGAGAGAGTGGATAGGGGGGTGAGAACATGGGGGGAGAGATTCTCAACGCTGCAAAGGCTGCCCCCATCGTGACATTACCACCCTCCCGATGCAATAGCATCAGGCCTCCATCTAGTATATATAAAGTAAAGACTTGTTGAATAAAAAAAAATGCAATTCAGACACTTTGTAAGTCTGGTCTATTGAAAATAGACCCTTACTGTAAAACTAATTTTTTTAAAAATTTTAAATAATCACTCCTATAATTTTTTGGCGTAAAAGTGTTGTAGTAGACGTTTATGGATAGATTGAGGTATTCATCAGCTTTCCAGCACAAATCCAGTCCTCTTAATAACTTGACATCGATTTCAACATTTCATTACAATAGTGACAGCCTACCAGCCCATATAATTGCTTTGGACTTGTCGGCGCTTCATTCATCCACAGCCCTCTCTGAACAGGTCAGAGTGATAGACTCACTGTGATTGGGCGGTGGGCGTTTGTTTCATGTCCGCAAACCCGGCACCTATCCTTATAGGTCCATTGACATACTATAATTCACACATTATGATTGGACAGCATGGGTTTTTAAGGGGCTTTGGATGCCATGATGCCACTTCCCCTGACAAAGGCATGCCGCAGAAATGTGCTTAGTGGCTGTGGCACATCGCGTGGTAAGCATTCAGCAACCTCTTAGTTACACTATATGCTTCTTGATCTCTGCAGCACTACTGATCTCGTCCCTCGTTTTATTTCAGCACTGTGCACTATATATACTCGGGTTGTTCCATTTACAATCATTTAGACTTAGTCTTGGTGTTCCAACTCCAGGTGTCTTTAAATTGTCTGCTGCTTTCATTTTATATGTGCCTGCCATGCTGTGGTGCCACTGATATTTTGGCTC
Organism: Ranitomeya variabilis; assembly: GCF_051348905.1. Lineage (NCBI taxonomy): Eukaryota > Metazoa > Chordata > Amphibia > Anura > Dendrobatidae > Ranitomeya > Ranitomeya variabilis. The sequence goes on from NC_135233.1 coordinate 814,483,993, forward strand.
ATTACCATGCACTTTCTTGGCCCACAATGTTTTATGTCATTTTAACCCCTTCACCCCGAAGCCTGTCTCACCTTCCTGACCAGGCCAATTTTTACAATTCTGACCACTGTCACTTTATGAGGTCATAACTCTAGAATGCTTCAATGGATCCCGGTGATTCTGAGAATGTTTTCTCGTGACATATCGTCCTTTATGAAAGTAGTAAAATTACTTTGATAATTCACAGGAATTTTTGGAATGTGGAAGAAAAAAAATAAACATTTACTTTTCTTTCGCAAAAATTTAAATTTAGACCTATTTTTTTACTTTTGCAAGGGTAACAGGAGAAAATGGACCATACATTTTGTTGTGCAATTTCTCCTGAGCATGCCGATACCCCATATGTGGGAGAACTCTACTGTTTGGGCACCCAGCAGGGCTTAGAAGGGAAGGAGTGCCATTTCACTTTTTGAATGTAAACTTTGCTGGAATAATAGCGGATGCCATGTCGCATTTGGAGAGCCCCTGATGTGCCTAAACAGTGGAAACTCCACAAGTGACACCATTTTGGGAATTAGACCTCTTAGGGAACTTATCTAGATGTGTGTTGAGCACCTTGAACCCCCAGATGCTTCACAGAAGTTTGTAACGTTAAACTGTGAAAATAAGAAAAAAAAAATCACATTTTTTCCCAGATAAATCTTTTTTAGCTCCATGGGTGTTTTCCAGAAGCAGGCGGCAGTGGATGTTGCCGAGTGAAAATTGCAAACTGCCCTTGCAGTCACCACTACATTATGCCCAGCTCATGCTTCTGGAGACACGTACCTGTAAATTAGGCGGGCTCTCATCACTACAGAAATGCCAAACATGAGGGTGCTAAATGTTGTTTAGGCACACTGGGGCTTAGAAGGGAGGGGGCATTTGGATTTGGGAGCGCAGAATTTGCTGAATTTCATTTGAGGAGAGTGAAGCCAGTTAGCTTTTCCAGAGCCTTTGTGGTACCAGAAACGTTAGGGATCACAGTTATCCGGCGCTCTACGCTGCGCACTCACTTTGGGGTTTCCATCTAAATCTCTGAGTGACATGACAGATGAAACTACCGAGGGATCTATTCACTATAACAAGGCAGATTTACTCTGGACTCCGTCTGGCCTTTGTTCAGCGGTGTCCTTTTCAGAAGTGCACAAAACTGTGGCCAACAGCACATTTATGCAATCCTAAAAAGACGCAACCAGATCACAGGTCCTATGGCGCCCACAGTGCCTCCATCTGCCTCATTATAGTGAATCTTCCGCAGGGGGTTCTGTCTGAATCACATATTCAGAGATTTACACATTGGTACTCAATACATGATAATGCACAGGTGCAGCTGACAGCACCATTTTGATGGTGATTTTTTATTTCTTTTCAGCACAGCAATATAATAGGCACTAACTGATAACCGACAGTGCGCGGCTGCCGCAGGCGCTGCCATTTTGTAAAGATGGCAGCAACACAGGTGCAAAATACCGATGAGAAAACCACTCGCTGCCTACAAATTCATGGAGGAAGTGATTGCTTAGTGTATGACTGCACAAAACCAGCTTGCATAGGGCGCTGTTCACATACAGGTGGTGCATAGTATCTGGTTTACAGCCTATTAGTGATGCCCCTACTATTTGATCAGGCTTGGCTGCACCCTGAAAAATAAAGTGCAGAAAATACATACAAATATGTCAGGTATTGGTCGATATGGCCCTTTTCTGCTGTATTAATTCTGGAGTTTTGGGAAGATTTTTAGTCCTCTTTTTGTGGACTGTTCACGTGGGGTGCATTTAGAAAGTGCTGGGCAGCCCACCTGATTGAATAGTATGGGCATCACTAATAGGCTGCGAGTGGTTGTCTCATCAGTATTTTGCACTACATGGGTTTGCTGCATTCTGCATTTGTTTGAAGACCTGGGCAGGTAAGAACTGCTGTCCCTTTTCTGCTGTATTAATTCTAGAATTTTTGGAGGATATTTAGTCCTCTTCTTGTGGCTTTTCTATTTAGTTTCGTGTATGGACTTGCAAGCGTGAGGATGAGGACCCTTGACACAGGTTGCAAGCTTGCATATTTTGGCCAAAATATCGGCCAATACCTCACATATTTATATGTAATTTCTGCACTTTTTTCAGGGTGCAGCCAAGCCCAGTATTTTTGGTCTTGTAAACTGGGAAGTATGTTCACATGGGATGCATTTAGATAGTGCTGGGCAGCCCGCCTGATCTAATAGTATGGGTGTCACTAAGAGGCTGTAAGCCAGATACTGTACACCACCTGTTTGTGAACAGCCCCCTATGCAAACTACTTTTGTGCAATCATATACTAAGCAGTCACCCCCTCCATGAATTGGTAGGCTGTGAGTAGTTGTCTTATCAGTATTTTGCACCTGGGTTGCCGCCATCTTTACTACGTGGGTTTGCTGCATCCTGTTGCATTTGTTCAGAGACAATGCTGCCCCTTTTCTGCTGTATTATTTCTTGAATTTTTGTAGGATTTTTAGTCCTCTTTTTGTGGCTTTGCTATTTAGTTTAGTGTTAGGACTTGCAAGTGTGAGGACCCTTGACACGGGTTTTGAGCTTGCATATGTTGGCCAAAATATCGACCAATATCTTACATATTTAAATGTAAGTTCTGGAAGAACTAGCAATTGAACATGAAAATCCTTCATTAGGTAAGCTTCCAACCTCTATTCGTCAAAAATCAAAAAGGTTTCCTCCATTAGCTATGCTTCCTAATGGTGAGATATTTGTTCAGTCAGTTAGTAAGGAGTTTGACAAAATACCAACCCAGATTAACAATGACAACATTTCCCAGTTGGAACATGTGGGTTTAAAACGTCTAAAAAACCTCAAAGACATCATTTTTAAACCAGCAGACAAAGGTGGGAACATTGTCGTATGGCCATGCGAGATGTATGAAATTGAAGCACATCGGCAGCTTAAGGACTCATCTTGCTACAGAAAACTCACTTTTAACCCTATATCTTCCTACAGGGAAGAAAAGTGCATAAAAGTGCATAAAAACCTACACCCACCTCCAGGTAGGCCTATTACATAGGGAAAATATGGACTTACTGGCAATATTGGCAAATACATTGATTCCTTTTTAAATCCACATGTCAAGATCATTCTGACACTTCTGAATTTAAAAAAAAAAAAAATGATTTTGTACACATAGATGAGTATAAGCTCCTCGTCACTTGTGATGTAGAATCGTTGTACACGAGCATCCACCATCAGGTTGCCTCAAAGCTACAGCACAATTTCTTTCAATGACAAGTTTCAAGTGAGAAAAAAAGTTTTATTCTTCAACTTTTGGAATTCCTCCTCACTCACAATTTTTTCGTGTTCATTGGGTCCTTCTATCTACAGCTCCAGGTGACAGCCATGGGAGCGGCTTGCACGCTCTCTTATCCTAACTTGTTCCTGGGGCTGTGGGAGAGGAACCCATTCTCATCAGATCATTGCTCGTTGATGGACCAGGTCATCCTCTGGACCCAGTACACAGACGACCTATTCATGATCTGGCGAGGGTCATCTGATGAACTGCGGCCCTTTTTTTCAGGAAATACAAATAACCTTAATATCAGGCTTACCTACAAGTTTCATTACGATCAAATTGATTTTCTGAACGTCCTGATTAAGAGAGATAACTTTGCTTCTTACAAACAGATATATTTTGCAAAGAAACGGCTGTCAACGCAATTCTACATGCTTCTTCATCTTATCCTACTCATGTTGTTAGATAGGTCAACGTGAGCCAATTTTTGAGAATCCGACGAATCTGTTCAACTGACAGATTTTGAGAAACGTGATGAGATGAAAAAAAGATTCCATAATCATGGTTACAGCAGGAGATGCATTAAGTATGCTTACAACAGAGCCAAGAATTACAATTGTAACAAATTGGTCTATCCTACTCGGAAACCCCCAAAAACAAGTATTGTGAGAATGGTGATAAAATACCACTCCCAGTGGCAAAGGAGATATAACATCCTTAAGAAACATTGGCCAGTCCTTTTGGCAGACTGCACGTTACACCAGTATCTACCATGCAATCGCTCGCAGCACAGCGATGTAGTAGTTTACATGACCACATGGTCAGAAGATATTACATTCCAACTAACCAACCGAAAATCTTCTTCACAAAACCTACTTAACAATTGAGGATGCACACCATGTAGCAGGTGCACCGTCGGTCCAAACATAGAAAAGACCAAGGAATTCCTATCCTCTGATGGGAAGAAGTATGTGATCATGCATTCAATCACATGCACAACATGAACTGTCATATCCCGCAACATGCCCATGTTCCTTAATTTATAGAGGCCTTACTACACGTGCTCTTAAAATCGGGACATGTGAACATGGATGAGATATTCTTGCAGCTGCAACCTTGGACAATGTGGATCAACTTAAGACCTCCCTAAACAGTTTATATTGTACCATTCATGTGACCCATCAGGCCTCCGTATCAAGGGCATGGACCATATTAGTTCAGACATCCTTGCTCAAAGCGTCCAGATGGATATGGACACTGTGGACCCTTCAGCCTGATTGCCTCAATGAATCGTTAAGTTTTGCTTAGTTCCTCTGAGAACTGATCCCGCACATTGGTATGTTTTTTCGGCATGTGTTTTTATTATTTGTTTTGTTAGTTGTCTGTTTTGTTGTATTTAACTATTTTAACTTTCCATTGCTTTGTCTTTACCCCTCATGCATCTGTGTCTGTTGGCTTATCTTTGGACCACAGATTTAAACCATGGGTCGCTTGTCCAACATGGAAACCTTTTACAACACTGTACTATCATATTGACCATATTAATCATATCAAGTCAACCATTGACAGGGACCCAATCACATTTCTACTTCCCTGTGCACATATTACACACTTTTGTAGTTATTGGCTTATTGGTGTTGGAGGGACCAGACAACAGAAGTCTTACCCTACAGATCTCCTGTCTGTGAACACTGGTCTATTTTGATTTCCTTATCTCAATAATCTAATATATAAAGCTGAATGTGTGTATGTCACAAAATTTTGCACAGTCACACGTCTGGACCCTGAAAGGGTCATAGGCTATGTTGTGAAGCGAAATTTTAACCCCGCACGTTCCAATTCACCAATCAATTTTGCCCCTATCTACATAATGGGGAAAAAGTTAAAGGAAAACTGTTGGAGGCAAATTGACAGCTGCCAGATGTAAAAAAAGGGGGACTTAAAGAGTGAGAGCAATGGCGCCAAAGAGTATATACCGTACAGTTGCTAAGGTGGGGCCCCGACATGGGATACTCACCACGCACGGGGATATGAACACACACACAAAATGCGCCACACAATACCACGTGCTTGAATACATATCACCCTCAGCACACATTTCACCACACATACACTAACCTCGCCACATAAAAGTCGCCACTCAAAACTCGCCACGCGCAAAACTAGGCTCGCGCAAAACTCGCCACGCGTGCAAAACTCACCTCATGGAAAACTCGCCACACGCAAAACTTGCACACGTGGAAAAATTGCCACATGCACAAAAGTTGCAACACATGCAAAAGTTGCCTCACACAAAACTTGCACATACTCAAAACGCACCACACATAAAACTCGCCACGAGCAAAACTCGCCATGCGCAAAACTTGCTGTACACAACTTGCTACACTAACCTGTCACATGCAACTCGCCACACAAAACTCATCTCACAAAAGTCGCTACATGCATGTCGCCACACGCAACTCAACACACACAATTTGACACATGAAACTCGCCCTAAAACACACACAAGTCTGGTATTATCCCTCAAAAATAAAAATCTGATTAATAAGCAGACAAACTACAAGAGCAACAACTGTACCATATAGGAAATACGGCAGCTGTAAGTCACATGACCTGTCTGTTATGTGTATGTGTGAGCTAATATATACTGCCAGGGGGGAGGGCTTCCTGTTGGCTGGGGATTTATCAGGCTGCCAATTTAGCTTACAAATACTGAGGTAAAAATACTGAGCAAATAACGTGTGAACGAGGTCTAATGACATATAGGCATATGCTATATACAGGAGATGACATACAGGTGTATACTATATAGAAGGGAGATGACAAACATGTATATACTGAGGGGAAAATGAGAGGTGTGAGGTGAAAATGAGGGGTGTGAGGTGAAAATGAAAAGGTGTGAGTGCAAAATGAGAGGAGTGAGAGAAAATAGTGGAGTGATCGGAAAATGACAGATGTGAGGTCGAAATGACAAGTGTTAGGGGGGAATGAGAGGAGTGAGGGGGAAAATGAGAGGTGTAAGGGAGAAAATGAGAGGCGTGATGGGAAAATAAGAGAAGTGAGGTGCTATATCTAACCACAGATGTTTACTATGCCCAGGCAACGCCTGGCTCTTCAGCTAGTCTTAAATAATTGTATAATAGATGGACTGGGCACATAACCCAAACAGATCTTAAGTAGCTGTTTTTTTGGTACACTAGTGGTATGGAGATGAAGGAATTTTAGACTAGGGTACCTTTGAATCTTTGTTCGCTCTTTAAAATATACATATTATTAGTGATGCTGAAGATTTGGTTCCTTTCACTGTCATTTATCATGTGTCCACAATCTGCTATTACATCTTTCGTTTCATACTTCTTATTCACTATTTATTTATTGCAGAGATTAATTCTTATACATTTTACACATACTTGTCTTTTTAAATGTTTTATCTCTGCCACATGTTCACTTCTGCGTATTCTTATCTCACCTTTGTATTTTATTCAATATTTTATCATTTTTACACCATGGTTTGTTTATTCACAGAATTGTATTTTTAGTGATACTTTCTATGTACACTAGCCTTTGTAATCCATCATCAGCATTCTTTGTTCACCATTTAATCATGATATACATTATGAATTCTAATTTTTACAATTCCTCATCACATCATGTTTTTTTATAGTTATTCAATCAGGTTTCACCTATATTTATTATCATATGTCTGCTTTTAATTCCCTTTCTAACACTCACACATAAGCTGTTTGGTGCTGTCATGGGTGACTGGAAAAACAATGAGAGAGGGGATCCGCCCTTCAAGGATAGGAAACCTTCTAGACAAAAAGGGAGGCTCCTCTATCCGCATCAGTGGTTTCCTGTCCTTGACAGGGGGGGGGGGGGGAGGGGGGACACTTTCAGTCCTGCACGGCGGCCGAAGAAAGAAGAAAAAGCTAATTCCCAGACCTGGGCTGGTCGGTTATGGCAGGGCATCGTCTCTGCTACGGCCGGCACCGGGATTGCTGGAAGCAATCGTCTGCGGCGCCATCAACACATGGTTATCTGGCAGCCCCGTGTCCCGGCGTGGTCACAGAGTGCTGCCGCAAGTCGTGCTCTGATGATGCAGCCAGGACCTTTCACCCGGAGGACTTCCGAGGGCGGGTACCGGAAGCTGCAGGAGCACGCCAGCCGGCAGATCCTCTACAGCACAATACTTAAGGGTAGATCGCCAGCCAGGCAGGGGCACCAGTGCAGCGATGGATGCATAGCAGCCCTCTCCACAGTGGCAGCAACATAACCAGCGGCAGCTATAGCTGCAGCATTTGGAGCCAGAGCAGCCGCAGCGACCCCGAAGTCAGATGCGACTGCCGAAGATAGGAGTTCCAGACGCTCCAGCGGGGCACGCAGGTCCAAAGACTCTAGGACAAGTCAACATAGCTCTACTAGGATGGAAGATCCCGAGGTCCCTAAAGGAGACCTTTCGGACGACATCCAGCCTCCTGTTACGGTACCTTTCAATTTCCTCTGAATGGTGAGTTACGAGAATGTAATTTTAATAATGCAGATCTCTCTCTCTCTCACTCTGTCTTTTGGTCTTTCTGGTAGGATCCCCCTATAAAATATACAGGGAAATCAAAGCACAGAGCCTGTGCTCTGTGCAGGCAGGATCTGGTTAACACATGGCCCAAAAAATTATGTAAGGTGTGTATTAATGACACAGTGGCTAATGAGACCCCAAACTACTCTTCCACCCTGAGAATCTTCATCAGAACAGAGGTGGAGAACTCGTTAAAGGTCCCAATCCCTCTCAGGGGAAACACCACATAGGGATAGGGATAGAATGTCTCCCACAACATCGACGGTTTACTCGGACGAGGGGGTTTTGGGGGGATACTTCAGGATCATCCTCATCAGAAAGTGACTCAGGAGCAGGCTACCGTTTTCCCCTAGAAGATGTGGACAATTTAGTTAAGGCCATAAGGTCCACGATGGTTCTGGTTGACCAGAAGGCCAAAACGTCTGTCCAAGATATAATGGTTGGGACCTTGGACAAGAAAAAACGTAGATCCTTCCGTATGGATGAGAAATTACTAAGTCTCATTAAAAAGGAATGGGGAAAGCCAGATAGGAAGGGCCCCCTGCCATCCCTACTTTAAAAGGAAGTACCCCTTTGAGGAAAAGGTTACCTTGTCCTGGAGTAAAGCGCCCAAATTTGATGTTGCCATATCCAAGGCTTCAAAAAGATCATCCATTCCCTTTAAAGACTCAGGGTTACTAAAAGACCCCCTCGATAGGAAAGTTGACAACTTTTTTAAAGCTGTGTGGGAGTTATCGGCAGGGGTGCTGAGGCCAGCCATTGCGACAATCGGCACAGCAAGGTCCCTCATGGTCTGGCTAAGTAGATTGGAAGACCAGCCGAGTGAAAATTCATCCAGAGACTCCATCTTGGCCACGCTCCCAGTAATCAAGGGGGTGGCGGCCTTCTTATTGGATGCATCAACCGACTCAGCCAGACTGGTCGCAAGGTCTGCAGCATTATCTAATGCAGGTAAGAGAGCAGTCTGTTTAAAAGGTTACCCAGGGGACGTACAGGCAAAAGGGAAACTGTATTCTCTCCCTTTTGAAGGTCAATACTTATTTTGTTCAGCTTTGGATGACATGTTAGAAAGAGATGCTGATAAGAAGATGACATCTTCGAAGAAGCTGCTGATAAGAAAGGGATCACAAAACCTCCCTTCTCGTCCTTCAGGCAGTTTTTTCGGAGAGACAATCCACAGAATGCAGTGGATGAATGGGAGTATCAACCAAGAAAGGGCAAGGGGTTTCTATTCGGTAATTCCTCCCAAGGTGGTAGAGAGCCCTCCAAATGACTCCCCACCCCAGATGGGAGGAAGGCTCTCCCTTTTCCTTCCAGCCTGGGAGAAAATATCATCCAGCCCTTGGATCCTCAACCTGGTAAGGGCAGGGTTGAAGCCAGAGTTCGGGAGACATCCACCAAACAGGTTCATGGTAACGGCCTCACAAGCGTCCAGCTCGGAGGAAGTAACACTGAAATCAGAGGTACTAAGCCTCTTAAAGAAAAACGTTCTGCAGGATGTTCCAGCAGGAGAAGAAGGGAAAGATTTCTAATCTCCCCTGTTCCTGATAAAGCAGGAAGGCTCATACAGAATGATTTTCAACCTGAACAAGTTCCTGAAGATTCCAAAATTCAAGATGGAGTCAATAAAAGAGGAATTTTTGGTTCTTACCGTAAAATCTTTCTTGGAGCCTTCATTGGGGGACACAGGTAACCATGGGTGTATGCTGCTGTCACTAGGAGGCTGGACACTATGCATATAAAGAAGAAGTAACTCCTCCCCGGCAGTATACACCCTCCGACAGGCACCAGGCAACTCAGTTGGTGCAAAAGCAGTAGTAGGAACAGGTAATATAAAACTCAACCTATGTACTAACCCACAACAACGGCACGTTAGCCAACACGGTACAACTTCAAGGGAGGGTGCTGTGTCCCCCAATGAAGGCTCCAAGAAAGATTTTACGGTAAGAACCAAAAATCCCTCTTTCTTTCTCGCTTCATTGGGGGACACAGGTAACCATGGGATGTCCAAAAGCAGTCCCTAGCGTGGGTATTCTGCAGAAAAAGAGGAGCTAGGTCGGCCGGTGAGAAACCGCCGCCTGCAGTATCCTCCTACCCAGGCTCTCGTCCGCAGAAGCCTGAGTATGCACCCCGTAGAATTTGTCAAAGGTGTGAATGGATGACCACGTAGCGGCCTTGCAAACCTGTGAGGCCGAAGCTTGGTGATGAACTGCCCAGGAAGCTCCCACTGCCCGGGTAGAGTGAGCCTTTACCCCCGAAGGAGGCTGTTTGTCTTGGGCACGGTATGCCTCCAGAACTGCTGAACGGATCCAACGAGCAATCGTGGACTTGGAGGCGGGGAGTCCCTTTCGACGCCCACGAGACGAGACGACGAACAGAGGATCGGCCTGACGAAAAAAGGCAGTTCTGGCGATGTAAACCTGGATAGCCCTGACCACATCCAGCTTGTGAAGGGATTTCTCCAATGGATGAACCGGGGAAGGGCAAAAGGATGGGAGGACAATGTCCTCGTTGATATGAAAAGATGAGACAACCTTCGGTAAGAAGGAAGGAACCGGACGAAGAACCACCTTGTCCTGATGCAGGACTAGAAAGGGAGAACGACAGGATAATGCCGCCAGTTCTGAAACCCTTCTAATGGAGGTGATGGCGACCAAAAAGGCTACCTTCCAGGATAGAAGTGGGAATGAAACGTCCTGAAGCGGTTCAAAGGGCACCCGCTGTAGGGTGTCTAAGACGACGTTGAGATCCCAAGGCTCAACAGGAGAACGGTAAGGGGGAGCTAGAAGGTTGAAGGTTCTCACCTGAGGCAGGAAAGTCATGTCTCTTTGAAAAAGAATGGATAGAGCGGAGATCTGACCCTTCAAGGTGCTAAGGGAAAGACCTGAATCTAGGCCCGTTTGAAGAAAGCTGAGAAGGGAAGGAAGGGAAAAGGTCATAGGAAAGATTGTTATCCCGACACCATCGGAAAAAGGCCTTCCAACATCTGTGGTAGACACGCGAGGAGGCCGGTTTTCTCGCTCTTATCATAGTCTGGATGACGCTATGAGAAAAACCCGCGTTCTTCAGGACCGCGGCCTCAACGGCCATACCGTTAAATTCAGTGACTGAGAATTCGGGTGGGAGAGGGGCCCCTGTGAAAGAAGGTCCGGAAGATCCGGAAGTCTCCATGGAACGTCCGATAACATGTTCATCAGCTCCGCGTACCAAGAGTACGGGGACCCCTTCCAACTTGATCTTTTTTACAACCCTTGGGATCAGAGGGAGAGGCGGGAACAGATAGGGCATCCGGAACTGGGCCCAAGAGATCACGAGAGCGTTGCATCCGACGGCCATCGGGTCCCGAGACCTGGAGACGTACTGGGGAACCTTGTGGTTTGCCCGGGAGGCCATCAAGTCGACGTCTGGAATGCCCCACCGCTGGCAAATCTGGCTGAAGATTGCGGGAAGAAGATACCACTCGCCAGCCACGATGCCCTGGCGACTTAGAAAGTCGGCCTCCCAATTGTCCACCCCTGGGATGTGGACGGCTGACAGAGAGGGAACGTGACCCTCCGCCCAGCGGAGAATTTTTGCCACTTCCGCCATGACTTAACTGCTGCGAGTCCCCCCTTGGTGGTTTATGTATGCCATGGCCGTGGCGTTGTCCGACTGAATGCGGACCGGTTTTCCCGAGAGGAGGGACTCCCAGTGGATGAGGGCTAGGAAGATGGCTCTGATTTCCAAGAGGTTGATCGAGAGGCACGCCTCTTGAGCAGTCCAGCGGCTCTGGGCTGTGAGGTGGAGAAAGACCGCTCCCCAACCCTGGAGACTGGCGTCGGTGGTAATCACCTGCCAGTGGGGAGAGAGAAATGACTTCCCGCACAGAATGAAGGTGAACAGCGTCCACCAAGTGAGACTGCCTCACCTTGGGAGAGAGGCGAAACGGACGGTCCAGGGAAAGCGGATTCCTGTCCCAGGCAGACAGAAGAGCCAGCTGGAGGGGACAAGAGTGGAACTGAGCATAGGGGACCGCTTCCATAGAAGCGACCATTCTCCCCAGAACCCTCATGGCTAGACGAAGGGACAGAGAGCTCGGACCCTTTAGCACTCTGACACCCCGACGAAGACAAAGAAACTGACCTGAGCCCGAAAGGTATCGAATTCCATGCCTAGGAACTCCAGCCGCTGGGTTGGAATCAAGGAAGACTTCTGGTAGTTGATCAACCAGCCTAGGCGAACTAGGGTGTCCAGAGTAAGCTGGAGGCTCTGGCTGCAATCCCGCTGGGATGAGCCCTTGATCAAGAGGTCGTCGAGGTATGGGATTACCAGAATCCCTTTTGAACGCAGAATGGCCATGACAGCTGCATGACCTTCGTAAAGACCCTGGGAGCAGATGCCAGCCCGAAGGAGAGGGCAGTGAACTGGTAATGATGGTCCCTGATCGCGAACCGGAGGAACCTCTGATGCTGTACGCAAATCGGAATGTGAAGGTATGCATCCTGAATGTCCACTGAGCACAGGAACTCTCCCGGCTCCATGGACGCGATCACCGAGCGCAGAGATTCCATTTTGAAGTGTCGAATCCGAAGGTGGCGGTTCAATCGCTTGAGATCCAGAATCGGACGGAGAGAGCTGTCCTTTTTTGGAACCACGAACAGGTTTGAATAAAACCCGGAAAACCGCTGGCGAAAAGGCACCGGCACTATGACTCCTGAGGCGAGGAGCGAATCGACGGCCTGGAGAAGCCCTGGGAGATGAGAGGGCTGTTTGGGAGGACGAGAGAGCATGAAACGTCTTCCTGGGGGCGAAGAAAATTCTATTTTGTAGCCTGACGTGACGATCTCCCTGACCCAGGCGTCGTCGACTACTGAAAGCCAAACCTCTGAGAATAGAAGAAGGCGGCCTCCCACCCTGGAAGGAGTTCCAGGTGGGGGCGACCCATCATTTATTAGAAAACCTGTGGCCCCGAGATCCCGATGGTTTTGCGGGGTGGCTCTTGGCTCTCCAGCGTGGCGGAGGCCTGAAAGGTTTTCTTCGGTTCCCTTGTGAGGAGGAACGGTCCTGGACGGGGTTTCCCGAAGAGGCAAAAGACCGAAAGGGACGAAAGGACTGGGGGCCCTCCTGTTGAAGGGACGTTTTGGCTTGGACTGGGGTAAGGAGGTACTCTTACCGCCAGTAGCGTCCGAGATCATTTGATCTAGCTGCGAGCCGAAGAGTCTGGAGCCCTGGAAGGGCAGACCAGTGAGCAATTTCTTAGATGTGGGGTCAGCGTTCCACGCCTTTAGCCAAAGAATCCGGCGAATGGCGACAATGTTGCCGTTAGCCCTGGTAGAGCAGGCCGCTGCATCAAGGGATGCATTCATGAGGTATTTTCCTGCCAGCGAAATCTGATCCGCTAATTCAGACAGTTCTTCAGCAGGAGCAGAGGCCAAAATGCCCCTGCGCAGAGTCTTGGCCCAGGCTGATACAGCCTTCGCTACCCATGACGAGGCGAAACTAGGGCAAAGGGAGGCTCCGGAGGCCTCAAATGCCGATTTTGCTAGCGTCTCGATTTGTCTGTCCGTGGGGTCCTTAAGGGAAGCCGCATCCGGAATAGACAGAACTGTTTGTGAGGATAGCCTGGACACGGGCGGGTCAATCTTAGGAGACTCGGACCATTTGGAGACAAGGTCGGAGTGAAAAGGGTATAACACGTTAAGCCGTTTCCTGCCGGGGAAACGCTTACCAGGGTTTTTCCAGTGAGTGGAGGTAGTGCTGTCAAACTCCTTGTGATTAGGAAAAACCCTAGAGGGACGTTTAATCCGTTTAAAAGCAACGGAGACGTCCTGAGAGCTTGCCTCATCTTCCTTAAGATCAAGCGTCTGAACGATAGCTGAAATAAGGTTATCGACCATCTCCTGTGCTCCGGAAGTCTGATCTGCATATGAGTCAGATTCCGACTGAGACGTTATGGCAGACCCGAGGTCCGCCTGTGAGGAGGGGGAACGGGCAGATAAAGGAATCCCCATGTGGTCCGGTGAACAGGAGGAAGATCTAGATAAGGTCCTCTTTCTGTCTCTTTTGTCCGGTCCGCCTCTGTGAGGCTCTAGGACAGGTGCGAGCGAATCGCCGTGTGAGGCGTTCGTGGCACTGGTGGCATTAGAGAGGCATTAGAGAGAAGCGGGATGCGTTCAAGTGCCTGGACCAGGGACTGAGATACCTTAGTCAGGTCAGACACTGATTGAAACATAGCAACAGCCCACTCCGGGGGAGGGGGTGTGCACTCATTCCGGGACCCAGAAGCTTCCTGGGGCACTGACATGGTAGGAGGAACGCAGGACGGGCAGAAAGATGGCTGACCTGAGACCCACTTTTTCTTACAGTGAGCGCAGGCGTAATGGATGGCCGTAGGGGCAAAGGCCGGGGTGGGGTCGGACATAGGTGGATATTACCTTGTCCCCGGAGAATACTGCCAGGTGGAGTAGGTCAGAGGTGTCAAACTGCATTCCTCGAGGGCCGCCAACAGGTCATGTTTTCAGGATTTCCTTGTATTGCACAGGTGATAATTTAATCACCTGCACAGAATGATTCCAGCACCTTGTGGAATGCTAAGGAAATCCTGAAAACATGACTTGTTGGCGGCCCTCGAGGAATGCAGTTTGACACCTCTGGAGTAGGTAGTAGCGCTGAGCCTGCTGAAGGACAGCGATAGCCGCAGGTGCCTGTGTTCCCCCGAGAAATCCTGTGTCCCACGTGGTGAGCAGACGCTGACAGGGAGCAGGAAGCAGGAGAAAAGAGTGTGGAGAAAGGAACGCCCCCTGTAAAACTGAAAGCGTCCCGGCCGCCATACCACCGGCCGCCACAAGAGGGTGCTCAAGAGCCAAGAAAGGGAAAAAGCAGGGAGACGCTGAACTTCCCGGCTGCAGTAACACCGGCCGCCACCAGAGGGCGCTCAAGCGCCAAGAAAGGGAAAAAAGCTGGGAGAACAGAGAGAAATGGCGGGCTGCAAGTTTGAATAAGGGGAAAGGTGCCAGCGTTCCTGCTCCCATCCCTACGTGGTAGCACATCCCGACACCCGAATATGCAGCCCACTCCCCTGACAGATGCTCCCCTCTGGTAAGAGGAGATCGCCGCCGGGCAGGGTCATTGGTGGGGGGAGAGAAGGGGGGTCGTTTGTTGATTGAAGACTCCCTACCTGCAGATGAGGAACCATCAGGATCCCTGGAAGAGAGAGAGGGTCCTGGAAGTAGTCCTCCTTCCCGCGCCACGACTCTCCGGCGCAGAAGACAGCGTCGACCCCTAACCAGGGGGAGAGGGTCACTGGATGTGACCGCCGTCTTCCTCTCAGCCCTCTCTGAGGAGAGGGATGAGGAGGGGAAAACGGGCAGGACCGGCCACCGAGGAAGAAGTCACCCTGAACACCCGGATGGGTGACAGGGGACAAAGTCCTGCCCAGCGGGTCCGAGAGGGTGCGATGTGGGTGATACCACACTGCTCTCTCGGTCGCTCAAAGTGGGGAAAACAGGGTGAGAAAACTGCACCGTTACCCTGAAGAAAATATCTGAAAAAGAAAGGGGAAATGATTAATAACAAACAATAAATCCCTGTAAAAGAAATGCTGATCTGGGGTTAGATCCAGGTCCGCCTCCTACAGACACTAAGCAAAAACTGAGTTGCCTGGTGCCTGTCGGAGGGTGTATACTGCCGGGGAGGAGTTACTACTTCTTTATTTGCATAGTGTCCAGCCTCCTAGTGACAGCAGCATACACCCATGGTTACCTGTGTCCCCCAATGAAGCGAGAAAGAAATCAGAGATACAACTGCTTTCCTGGTTGCTATATGGCCTTCCTGGATCTGAAGAACGCATATTACCACGTGCCAATACACGTAGCGTTCCAGAAGTATTTCGAGTAGCAGTGCCAGTAGGGGGCACCACAAGGCACTTCCAGTACAGGGCCCTCACCTTCGGCCTGGCGGTAGCCCCTCTCGTTTGTTCACGTAGTTAATTGCAGAGGTTACAGCACACTTCAGAGAAAGGAACATACTGGTCATCCCTGGACGACTTCTTGATAGTGTGTTATTTTACTCATTGCCAGTCAAGTGAGACATAGCAACCATCTTAGAGAGCTTAAAGGGAGGGTGCCGTGATTTTAGTTTTTGTATTAATAATTATTGATTATACAATCAATTATTTTTAATACAAAAGTAAATGTACCTCTTTCATACTTTTTTATTTATTCACTTTTACATTCACCACTGGAGGCTGCCATTTTCATTAGTGTGGGTGTAAGTGTCTGGGCACGACACTTGCACACCTCACTTACGGCAGCCATGTACATAGGAGACAACGGTCGGCCCCGACTGCATCTCCTCCTGCCTCTCAGCTGTGACTTGGCCACGCCCACTGAGCTGCCGTGTCACAGCTGTGAGAGGAGATCGTGGCCATTTTGTTTATTTCCCTCTGCCATCGCACACACAGCTCAGTGCGTGCGATGGCAGAAGCTGCTGCTGGGAAGCGAGGGTCCGAGGTGAGTATCTGCAGCAAGGAGCTGTGATTGCAGCCTGTACTTAGTATTACAGTACAGGCTGCAATCACTGCCGACCTGTTCAGAGCAGAGCAGGGAGATCGTCACACTGCTCTGCCCTGAACATGACTCAGCACTTCCTGGTAGAGGAAAGAAGGTAAGTACAGCGTTTTTATTTTCTTATGCATCTACCACTGCTGCCAGCCCCTATATACCACCTAGCACTGCCTGCCTGCCTCTGTATACCCCTGCCTGCCTCTGTATACCCCTGTATACCACTGTCTGCCTGCCTCTGTATACCCCTGCCTGCCTCTGTATACCCCTGCCTGCCTCTGTATACCCCTGCCTGCCTCTGTATACCACTGCCTGCCTCTGTATACCACTGCCTGCCTGCCTCTGTATACCACTACCTGCCTGCCTCTATATACCACTACCTGCCTCTGTATACCCCTGCCTGCCTCTGTATACCCCTGCCTGCCTCTGTATACCCCTGCCTGCCTCTGTATACCCCTGCCTGCCTCTGTATACCCCTGCCTGCCTGCCTCTGTATACCACTACCTGCCTGCCTCTATATACCACTACCTGCCTCTGTATTCCCCTGCCTGCCTCTGTATACCCCTGCCTGCCTCTGTATACCACTGCCTGCCTCTGTATACCACTGCTGCCAGCCTCTGTATACCACTATCTGCCTCTATATACCATTGCTACCTGCCTCTATATACACCTACCACTGCTACCTCTGTCCTGTGTAGCTAATCTTGTCCTGGGTAGCTAATCCTGTCCCGTGTACTGTGTCCTCAGCAGTCAGTATCACACAGGACAGGATTAGATACATGGCTCAGCAGTTGGTATCACACAGGATAGGATTAGATACACGGCTCAGCAGTCAGTATCACACAGGATAGGATTAGATACACGGCTCAGCAGTCAGTATCACACAGGATAGGATTAGATACACAGCTCAGCAGTCAGTATCACACAGGACAGGATTAGATACACAGCTCAGCAGTCAGTATCACACAGGACAGGATTAGATACACGGCTCAGCAGTCGGTATCACACAGGACAGGATTAGATACAAGGCTCAGCAGTCAGTATCTAATCCTCTCCTATGCACTCCTCTCCCCCCTGCGTGTCTTTCCCCATTGTGGTTTATTATTTTTGCTGTGGGAGATGAGGGAGTCGAGGATTACGCATTTGGTATGGTTTAAAAAAGATTAATAAAGGACTTTATTCTGGCCGAGTCTTTATTTACAATACAACTATAGGATTAGTAATGGATGGGTGCCTTATAGACGCCTCTCCATTACTAAGCCGTGGGCTTGATGTCACCGGACAATATGAATGTGACATTAACCCCACAAATATGAACCCCACTTGCTACCGCTACAGGGCAAGTGGAAATTGCCAGG
Source organism: Ranitomeya variabilis (assembly GCF_051348905.1). NCBI lineage: Eukaryota > Metazoa > Chordata > Amphibia > Anura > Dendrobatidae > Ranitomeya > Ranitomeya variabilis. The sequence continues at coordinate 814,501,746 of NC_135233.1, forward strand.
CAAAGCGCCAGAAAAGTCGCGTGTAAAAGGCGGCTGAGAGCTGATGTTTTTAGCCTGGGGGGGGGACAGTATCCATGGCCCCTTCCTAGGCTATTAATGTAAGCCCGCAGCTGTCTGCATAATATTTGATGGTTATTAATCATAGGGGGCACCACGTCTTTTTTTTTGGGGGGTCCCCCATTTTAATAGCCAGTAAAGGCTATAAGTATACAGTTGGGAGCGTGTGAGTGTGAGCACACCCTCCCACCCATGGACCAGTACACTGCTCTCCTGAAATACTGTGCTCCTGTCACCCTGCTCCTTCCACCATACGTCTCTCACCTCCCTAGAGCAGCACAATACCATATGGATCACGTATAATGCCGCTATATATATATTTATCACATATTACTCCCATAAAGACCACACATTATGCCGGGATATTATAATATATATAATATCACACATTATGCCGCCAAGTATTGTGTGATCTATGTGACGGTATTATATGTGATCTATATGGCAATATTATGTTTGATCAGTGTTGTGGAATGATGTAAAAACTAAATGACAGTGGTATATGAGAACTATATTGTGGGATTATGTGTGATCTATGTGGCAGTATTAGGTGAGAATTATATGGCGGTATTATGTGTGATCTATATGGCGGTATTATGTGAGAACACTATGACCGTATTATCTTCAGAAAGCGGGCCCATTCTATGGTGGTTCTGGCTGAGCACCTGCACGCGGGTCTGGGGTAATAGAGGGGCAGCATGACCTCCAGTTAGGTGCAGTCAGGGCTGGTGAGGCAGCTGAAGAGAGGGGTCTCATTTTTATCGTTACTATATGGCTACATTTCCTTCCCAGCATCACCCCGTACTTCGCCTGACGTCTCACTTTCACACATCGCCAGGACAGGATGGAGAAGACAGGATCTGAGGAGGGGAATGGGGTCTGCATGCAAAGTCTGGATCAGAACAGGCCATCAATCCGCAGAAATGTTTCCTGGATTTCTGTGGAGCAGACGGTCCATCCATGTGTATAAAAGACAGCGCTCTATGTACAATCCCTGGCTGCTCCGCGCACTGAACATGGTGCCCCCCCATAGACCAGCACACTGCTCTCCTGAAATACTCTGTGCTGCTGTCACCCTGCTCCCTCCACCACATATCTCCCAGAATCCTTGCTGCCTGCCATCCTTGGTGACTGTCTACTTGTTAGTATAAGGCTGCGGTCACACGATCAGTATTTGGTCAGTATTTTACCTCAGTATTTGTAAGCCAAAACCAGGAGTGGGTGATAAATACAGAAGTGGTGCATATGTTTCTATTATACTTTTCCTCTATTTGTTCCACTCCTGGTTTTGGCTTACACATACTGAGGTAAAATACTGACCAAATACTGATAGTGTGACGGCAGCCTTACTCTGCAGTCACCAACAAAATGGCTGCTCACTGGGTTCCTGAATCCTCTCATCCCTTAGCAAACACCCAGAAGGGGAGGAGAGGAGACATCCCACACGTCAGCAGACTCCGCCCATAATTACTGCAGTGCAGTAATGTGAGCTAGTTGTACACTAGGTTTTTCTGAAATTTCAGCAGCTGCTCCCCCTAGTGTTTAAAAGTGGAAATTCCAAAACTTTTCAAATTATTTTTCATATTTTACTAAATTATAAACAAATGAAAATATTTTTTAAGAAAATTTAAACAGTAATTCTTTACATTTTTACAATTGCTGTAAAAAAAATTTTTTTGATGGCACCTTCCCTTTAAGGTGGTGTTTATACCTAGAGAAGTTAAGGTTAGACCCACAAAGGACACAAATCTTTCTAGGGCTCTTACTCCAGGAGGAGTGTCATCTACCGGATCAAAGAAAAAAAAAAAAAAAAAAAAAAAAAAAGGGAAAAATTGCTGTCTCCTCTCCAGGCCAATACAAGATCTGGTGATGTCCATCAGGATTGCTATGTCCCTCCTGGGGCGTTTGATGTATCCCGGCAGTGAAATAAGCCCAAATCCACTCGAGGGTTGCAGTGGTACGTGTTGGAAAGTCAACATTCCTTATGGTGGTATCTGGAAGGTACACTGACACTGCCTTGGGAGGTAATACATTCGCTCCTCTGGTGGTTGGAGATAGAGTCCCTTTGGGAGGGGGTCCCGTGGTTTCCGCACGTCACCAGGGTAGTTACCAGACGCCAGCCCCAGGGGGTGGGGAGCACATCTGGACAACCATCTGGTTCAGGGAACTTGGCCAGCGGTAGAAAAAGAAAGCTCCTCAAACGTGTGTGAGCTCTTGGCGGTAGAGAATGCATTACAGATTCTCCTACCATTCCTACAAGGCCATCACATAATTTTTTTTTTGGACAATCAGGTCAAGTTGCATACCTGAATAATCAGGGGGTATACGGTCCCATTCCCTAATGCAGATTACTAAACAAATTTTCAGCCTTGCAGAGAACATCCTATCGCTATCTGCTCTTCACATCAGAGCAAATGACAACATAGCAGATTTTTTGAGCCACAAACTACTTCCACAGGGTGAATGGTCCTTCAAAACATCAATATTCAGGCGGTTAGTGGCCATGTGGGGGTGGCAGGAGATCGACCTTTTCGCAACTCAGCAGAACAGCAAAGTGGATAGGTTCTGCTCCCTGGATCCAAAAGAAAATCCTCAGGCGGTGGAAGCCTTTCGGATCAGATGGGACATTGCCTTAGCCTACGCTTCCCCAATTTGTCCGATACCAATAGTTCTCAGGAAGATCGGGCAGGACAGGGCATGCGTAGTGCTCATAGTCCCCTTTTGGCCCAAGAGGCCCTGGTTCTTTTGGCTGAGGAACATATCAAGTCACAGAACAATGGGTCCTTCCAGAGATCCCAGACCTTCTAGCTCAGGGACCCGTATTCCAGCCTCAGGTAACTGGGCTGCACTTAACCTGGAACTTGAGAGGTCAGTGCTAGAAGGCAAGGGGTTTTCTACCATTTTGGTTTCTACCTTGCTTACTAGTAGGAAGCCGGTCACTAGAAAAATTGACGGTAGGACTTCAAAAAAATTCTTGTCATCTACAGGGTGTTCCTTCAGAGGGAACAGGAATAAGGCATGGCGGTTAGTACCTTAAAAATCCAAGTGTTGGCCTTAGCGGCTCTGAATAATTACAACCTCGCAGATAATCAGTGGGTCAGGTTTATTAAGGTATGTGCTAGATCCAGACCAGTCCCGGTGGCCTGGGTCCCTCATGGGTCTTGAATGCTTTGCCAGAACCCCCTTTGAGCTTTTAACTAAAGGGTCCGTAAAGTTGATTACATTAAAAACTATACTCTTAGCCCCAACGTCAGCACGGAGTAAGCGATATACAGGCCCTTTCAGCAGACCCTCCCTTTACCATGATAAGACAACAGCGTAGTCTTGAAACCTGACCCTGCCTATCTACCCATAGTATCTAAGTTCCATAGATCACAGGAGATCTCTGCCGTCCTTCTGCCCTGACCCTAAAAATAGAGAAAAGAAGTTTCAGGAGGTGCCTGCTTCACTATTTGTTAGCAACAAAACCTTGGAAGGAAGGATAGGGCTGTTTATCTCCTTTCAGGGTTCTAGGAAAGGAATGGGAGTCTCGAAGGGTACCCTATCCAGCCTTGGAAAAGTTCCCACGCTCGAGTTCATATGAGGACATCCAGCAGAGGGCGCATCACCGCAACTCAAGGTAAGTACAGATCATCCTGCTTTCCTTTCAGTACCTGGGGTTTACAGGCACGAGCGAGTGCTTTAGCACAGCTCCTGGCTGTAAAATGATTTAACACCTTCAGATGGATTTACTTCATGGAACGTGACAGATCATCTGAAGGTATGCATATTGTTGGTTTATTATTTTTTAGAGCGAGGGTCTTCAGGTGGATTGAGAGAGCAATAAAATATTAAAACAACCTGTGTGTTTATTTCATTAAAATACTTTTTAATAGTGTGTTTTTTTTAACCCTTTCATACAATTGGATTAATAATGGATAGGTGTCATAATTGACGCCTCTCCATTATTAATCTGGCTTAATGTCACCTTACAATAGCAAGGTGACATTAACACTTCATTACCCCATATCCCACCGCTACACGGGAGTGGGAAGAGAGTGGCCAAGTGCCAGAATAGGCGCATCTTCCAGATGTGCCTTTTCTGGGGTGGCTGGGGGCAGATGTTTGTAGCCAGGGGGGGGTCAATAACCATGGACCCTCTCTAGGCTATTAATATCTGCCCTCAGTCACTGGCTTTACCACTCTGGCGGAGAAAATTGCGCGGGAGCCCACGCCAATTTTTTCCGCCATTTAACCCTTTATTTTAGCAGCTACAGCGCCCAAATTTTGCACATACACACTACTAACATTAGTAGTGTGGAATATGCAAAAAAAACAGGGATATGAGATGGTTTACTGTATGTAAACCATGTCTCATATCATGTCGGGTTTGGGAAGGAGAAATGAAAAGCCGGCAATTGAATTACCGGCTTTTCACTAACACCGCTGCGTATTTCTCGCAAGTCACACTGCTGGTCCGTGTGGAATCCGTATTTTTCTCGCCCCCATAGACTTTCATTGGTGATTTTTTTTGCGCAATACGGTGACGAACGCAGCATGCTGCGATTTTCTATGGCCGTACGAGACCGTAATATACAGCAGATAGGAGCTGGGCCATAGAGAATCATTGGGCCGTGTGTAATGCGTATTTTACGGACGTAGTTTATGCGCTCATACGTCCGTAAAACTTGCTAGTGTGAGGCCGGTATAACTCTGAGGTCCGCTCATGCTCTAATCCACTGATGCGGAGAGAGGAGCTGCCCTTTTTTATCTTGAAAGTTTCCTGCCCTGCAAAGGCGGATCCCCTCGCTCGTTGGTGCTGTTATGGGTTCTGTAAAAACACATTACCAGTAAGTAATATACGTGTATCCTCATTATGCTTGTCACCCCACTGTATTATTCATTTCATTTTTTTGCCCATACATTAGACTTCTCGCAGCCTCATATCGTACTGACTAATGGGTGCAGTTTAACTCCCTAGGCTGGTGCACATGCCCGCTGACGTTCCAGACCTGGCGCCATTGATGCAATCTCCACTCACTTGTGGACGTTGACACATGATGTCACAGACATCCCACTCACATTGATGTCACTTGTTTTGGACACGTTGGCACTTCGTGCGCCAATCCACAGCCCTCTCTGAACGGATCAGATTGATAGACACACTGATTGGGCGGTGGGCGTTTGCTTCATGTGAGCAAACCTGGCGCCTAGCCTAATGGGCCCGTTAACATACTATAATTCACACATTATGATTGGACAGCAGATTTTTAAGAGGCTATTCGATGCCATGATGCCACTACCCTTCTAAAGGCACACCGCTGAAACATATATAGGGGCTGTGGCACCATCGCATGGTTTAGGTAAGCATTCAGCAACCTCTAAGTTACACTACATGTTTCTTGGTCTTTGCAGCACCACTGATCTCGTCCCTCTATTTCAGCACTGTGCACTTTATATGAACTAGGGTTGTTCCATTTACAATCATTTATACAAGTCATCGCATTCCAGAATATTTAAATTGTCTGCTGCTTTAATTTTATATGTGCCTGCCATGCTGTGGTGCCACTCATATTTTGGCTCATTACCATGCACTTTCTTGGCCCACAAGGTTTTAATTTCATTTTAAATATATAAAGGATTATCTTTTAACCTGTTTTCCCAAGCGCCTTCCTCTATGTTTCCTCTCTTACTTTGGCATTGAACTATGTCTATATATTTGGCCCATCGGATGCTAGAAATTACACCACTGGTTTTCAGATAAACTATTTAGCATTATTGCTAGGAATTCCCATTTGTTGCTGCCCATATAAATGTAGGCTTTCAGCCCAGGAGAGGCATCATGTTAGGTTTAGGGCAGCAACAAAAGGGCATATGCATTGTTGCTGGCTGTTGGGCTCACATGAATGGGCCAGTTTGTGCACCAACTACCTCTGTATCTTGAAGTTATTTTCTCCGGTATGTTTAAAAGGTTTTTAGACAACCACTCCCTTAACTGCCAATTGTAAAATAAACAAAAAAACAAACAAACAAAAAACACACACGACTTTCCCAAATCTGTAGTTGCGGGTTGGCTGTAGCCTTGGCAGCAGAATGCAGATGAAGAACAGAGGGATTTTCACTTTTGTCTACTGCTCATGGCCCAGGTAAGTGTGCTTTCACATTGTGTTCAGGCACCATTCTGTGGCCATGTTGGGGTGTACCTCCAAACCCCCAACAAAACAGGATTCGGATGTATGCGCCAATAGGGACACACAAATTGTTCTGGCATAGCAAAAGTGTGCTCTGATGTGCTGCATTTTCAAGAGTACACCTACTGGAGGCAGACACAGACTGAGATGCCTCCAGTGGGCATATACAATGGTGTACAACAGAGCACCTTTATTCTGGTGGCACCATTGTCTAGGGCCCCATCAGCACATACATCTAAATTCAGTTTTCTGGAGTGCGGGGAGGTTTTAAATGTAAGCCCTGACAGGGCCACAGCATGGGTGCCTGAACGAAATAGGAAAGTACGCTTGCCAGCCATCTCTAGTCTGTGGGCAGTTTCCTAGGCAAGGGGAGCACATTGTTTTAATCTCTCTGCTTTATAGATACCAAGTGATGTCCCAAAGTTGGCCAGATCCTGTACAGTCCAAATCAGCAGTGTCACTAAGCCAATGGTTTAAACTGTCAAGCGAACACTGCACTCCTGAAGATATAAGTTCTCACTTTCCAATTTGCTGCATCATGAGTTGGCAGGTTTTACTTCAGCAAGCCCAGCATATCAAAATACTAGCCATTATAAATTCCCTTCCGTTTTTCTGACCATAAAGCAAGGGAACAGTTTGAAAATTCTGCAATATTACAGCATTGGAGACCACGAGATGATATTCACAGCATCATTCAAAAAAATAAATAAAAGCTTTGCCACACATACACGTAGTCCATGCATAGGACAAGCCCAATGAAGCATCAGACTTTGCATCCTTCTTTATTAGAGGTTTATGCTTTCATACTACATTTTACAAGCTGGTGAAACACTGGTAACTTATTCTCCCACAGTACTAACACCTCACATTCCCAAGACAGTATAAATATATGGTTGAGCTAACATTGATACAGATCACCTTTTTATCAATTACATAATAAAACAAAATAATCAAGTATCCAAATATTAAGTTACACCGCTCAAAAAAGGCATACAAAAAAAAAAAAAAAAAAAATTTACAGACATTGAGATCTGCCTTTGTAAAAGCAGACGCTCAGGAAGGGAAATAAAGTCACAAAGCAACTGTTGAAGAATTGCCCAAACATACAGTTAAAGAAAGGACCTTTCAGAAACCTTAATCTAGCTACATTAAAGCATCTACATGTTTTTAAAAAGTTACAGAAGAAAAAAAAAAAAAAAAAAATGGCATATTCTACACTTCCTGCACAAGACGAAAGGCAACATTTTAAAGAAAAAAAGAAAATACACCAAGGTCCTCCATGTAAGATGCACCAAGCGGTGCAGACAGGTATTCAAACAGTAAGGCTTTGTCTGGAGACTTCTACAATATGGTCGGTGTGCTTTTACAGAACAGAAGAGGTTGAGATGATATGGCGAAATGCCTGCTCGATGCATGATTGGCAATGTTATCAAGGGAAAATAAAAACTTGCACACTAGAGACTTGTGCAAGCCCTGATATTACGGCAACGTGTGGGAGAGGATGTAAACATATGGCGAGAAGCCAGCAAACAATCAGGCAATATATGAAAGTGCACTACCGCTGACAAGTACTGCACTACTAAATAGAAAACTTGCTGGATGTTTTGGCATTGTGTGGTCATCTGTTTCATTGATAACAGTATGGGGGGGGGGAAACCAGAACCATTAGGTCTTTTTTACTGCGTGATTAGGAAGGTAAATAGTAATAAAGGACTTTAAAATAGTACACAACAAATAAGCAAATCATTCAAGCTCAATTACATTATTTATCTACGTGACATCAGCAGTTTCCAAACTGGAAGGGCTGTGGACATTTTTCAAAAGAATCACTTGACCTATAAAACATTAACCAGGTGTTAGCATTGGATCCTATTCAGATTGACATTTGTCGTTTTCCTCTGTAGCTTCTATTGAATGCAACAATTGTTACGATGGCCATTGGGGTCTTTAAAGCGTAACCGCATTTTAGGACGATACTTCTCCAAGAAAAGCAGCTGCTTGCTATTAAAAGCTCCACGACGCTTCCTGGGAGAGGGGAGAAAAAAAAAAAAAAGTTTAAAGTTCATGGAGTACATTTTTATTTGGTGTATTTTGCATTTATTTTTACTGTCAAGGTAGGAGTAAATGGTAAGTCACATCTACCAAGCTGCATGACATGGGTTTCCAGGTCAGATTTCAAAAACTCCATCAGGAAAGGAAACTAGTAGCCATTGGCATGAAGACAATTAGGAATTTCTGCTCAAAAAGAAATTCACCATGTCAGATACCCCAGTACAAACAATATGGTCTGAGGTCTCTTTCACACATCAGTTTTTTTGCAATGAGTCATAATCCGCCGGGACGGACCATTTTTTTTTTTTTTTTTTTTAACTGAAAAAAAGTATGTAACACAGATCCGGCACCATAGGCTTCCATTCTAGCAAACAACGGATGGCAACAGATCCGGACACAAAAAAAAAAAAAAAAAGGTTACTATGTCCGTTGTCTCTGGACAAACAATTATTAACGGATTTTGCAAATGACAGATGAAACGTGAGGCCATTGTACAATCCGTCGCTAACACAAGTTGAGGGAAAAAAAAAAAACAAAAAAAAAAAAAAAAAACACACACGATCTTCCGGCATCAGTTGCTTATCCGTTTTTTTCAAAGTTTGACGGATTTCGACTGATCGCAAAAAACTGGTGTGTGAAAGGGGCCCAAGGCATCACTGGAGAGGGGATCTCTCACCCGAACATTGAACATACGGAAGTACACTTTGAAACCAAAAAGCTTCTTCTGATTAAAGAAACTTCCCTAGACCTTATGGAGGCAGTGATCAGGATTAATATTAGGGTCTACATTGATCTGATATTTATGGGAGATCTATTCTTTGCGTTGTAGTGATGGGACAAAACGCATTTACTCACATCACTGTAAGGTCGACTGATTCCCACAAACTTAAATGGCCAGATAGATGATGCTATCCAGACAGTGTTTCATCTGGATATAAAAGGTAAAATTGTGCTAAGAAACATGAAAATTTGAGAGCGAAGATATTCTTGTATCTTAAGGGGGGGTGGGAGACAATTCTGGAAGACCCAAAACATCCCACAGCCAGCCCCCATTTAAGCTCACCAAGGAGAGTCAAGTGGGTGTAACTGATCTAATAAAAGTAGAAATTCGGTCATTTGTAAATTACACCCGTGAAGCCATAGCTACCTGTAACGGGTGTCCAATCAGCTTGTATAAATGATTGGTTGTGGCAGTTCGTAGTGGTTCCATTGTTATTGTGCAGCTGCAAGTTACCCCAATAATTGGCCTAGTAGTGGAAGCAGCCATGGCCAGCCCTAGTCAGTCAACTGCATTATTGTTTGACAAGTGTGACTAACTTTTTACTATTGATCTAATGTTAAAAATAATTAAAGATACACAGGTCATTGCCGCAAGGCATTATTGGGAACGGGAGCATCGCGAGGAGCGGGAAGACTGCCGGAGAGGCCAGAAGGTGAGAATATCATGATTTTTGTTTTAATTTTTTTTTTTTTTTTTTTTACAATTATATAGTTCCCAGTGCCTGGAGGAGAGTCTCCTCTCCTTCACCCTGGGTACCAACCGCACATGATCCGCTTACTTCCTGCATGGTGGGCATAGCGGATCAATACATTCCTATGTGTGCGGAATCCCCGCGATTGTGCACAAAGAATGAACATGCTGCATTTTTCCGGATTCCGCCGCGGAAAAAAACGCAAAATGTGCACAAAAATTGCAGATTGCATTCTAATAGGATCCTTAATGTATGCATTTTTTTGCGGTTTTAACACGTTTTTATAGAGAAAATAAAAAGCAAAAAATCCTGAACGTGTGCACACAGCCTTAAGGAAATGCTGCTAAATATCTGTTGCCTGCATCAGGACAGACAGCAAACACTAAAAACAGCAAAAAAAAATAAAAATATATATATATATATATATATATATATATATATATATATATATATATATATATATATATATATATATATATATATATATATATATATATATATATATATATATATATATACACACACACATATACACATATACACACATACACACACATATATATACACACACAAACCAGATAGATGTAGCTCGAAGATACAGACCATGTCAGAGGAAGCTACATGAGAAACAAGCGTTGGGGTGTTGGGCAGTGTGGTTCCCCTTACTATAATGGCACATGGTCTGTATACTTGAGCTACTTAGAACCTACTTCCCATATGGCATGTTAATGTGACCACAATAGTCTGATTACAGATGCACATCTTTGTATTTTATAATTTTTATACTTTTACATTTCAGTTTGCCTAGTTCTGTAATTTCCTGAACAAAGATGATAAAATATCTGAGCATGTCACTTTTCAATGAACTGGGGCATTATTTTTACCTTTCAAACCCAGCATCTGTTAGAGCCTTAAATGGTGTGTGGACGTTTGCACAGTTTGTTGCATACTTACTGCCTGATAAACTGAACAGCATCTTCATATTTCATCCCACATTCAATTAACGCAAGAGCAACAAGTACTGGAGCTCTGGAAGGGAAAACAGTTTAAGACAATAAGTTATGTTATAATGTTACTGCTCGGTCCATTATTATTATTACAAATCCGTAAGTGTGGCATTTTATGCGCCTTAAAAAATGGTTTCTAGAATAAGTAACTGATTAATAGCAATTCAAGATTTCTGATTTTTTTGAAGACTTGACAATGCAAGATATTACATTTGGCCTTGGTTTTTACACAAGACACTGGGGTGATATCCCAAGAATGCCAGTTATTTAGCAGAGATATATCTAGATTTGCCTAGCACAAAGTCTTCATCAATTTAAAAGGTGTTTGTTTTATGTGACCACATTTTACAACGTACCTTCCCAGCCCAGCAACACAATGAACTGCAATACAACAGCCAGGTTCTTCACGGAATTTAGCCTTCAGAAGATTTAACCAGTCATCTACGATCTGACTAGAAGGTGGAGCACCATCGTCAAAAGGCCAGTCCTATTCAGAGAAATAAAAAAAAAGTCACAATTTAAGATGTTATGAAGCAAAGAAAATCCAAGCAAAATATTCTTCTGTTCACAAACTGCATTTGAGAGAACCACATGCTAGTAAGCCCTTCTTTAGGATGACCACTGACTTCTAGAATGACAGGTCTAGTGAACAGGCCACAAAGCTGGAAATATGACAAAGCAGTCTCAGCCAAGAGCCATGTAAGTAACCTGCTTACAATGTAATGTCGCATTTCTATCAGAAGACAGGCTAGCAATAATCTGTGATCGGCTCTCTAGTGCCCCTTCATTCTGGATATTAGTGGTGGTTGTGTGGGTCTAGATTTTCACACTTAACAGATCAGAAAATGTAACATTTTAGACAATTATACGCACCAAAACTTGAATTCCTTCTTTCTCCACGAGGGCAGTGTCATAGGTGGCTTCACACACTCTCACAACTGTAGTAACGCCATATTTCTTAAGTTCCTGGTAAACATTTTAAAAAATTAGAATTTTTTTTTTAAATACAAGACTGCATCCTAAAAAGACTACCACACTGTAAAAAACCCTGTTCAGTATGTATGTAGATTTTTATGCACACGTCATATGAGGATGGTTATCTGGTCCTTTATTCGGTTATCGGAATAAATTTTCTCATTTACCCATCCTAAATCGTCAGAAATGTTCAATATAGAGTGGGCATGGGTGTAGAGACTGACCAGTCAAAAAAAAAAAAAAAAAAGGCAAAGATTGCTTGAGAACTGCACCCTTGTTTCCAGTCAACTCTTCTGGAAATAAACGCAGCGGTTTTGGAGAAGGTTGGAGGACTTCCTATGAAATTCAGAAGCTGTTCAGGTGGAATTCAGCCCTTTAACCTGTTCCAAGGACAGACTATGTTAACCCCCCAATCCCATCATTTGGCAGATGTTTAAGGTTGTAAAGTCATAGTCACCACCAACTTTTACAACCTTTTCTCTGTTAATTCTTATCTGAAGAGGCAAAGTCTAAAGGGTATGCACGCAAGTTAGGTACCTACATCAGAAATTTCTGCACAAAAAAATAAAAACCCTGCATCTCTTGGCAGGAAAACGCTGCAAGAATTGACATGCTGCAGATATGAACCTGCTTCACACCTGCAGCACGAGAGTTGAGAGGTCTCAGGCAGGATGCTGGGACTAACCACAGCAGTTTGGTGCAGAAATCTCTACTGTAAATACCATAACTGTTGGCATTACCTAAAAGCAACAATGGAGCCTTATCTGTTGGTCCATGTCCTAAAAGGCAAATCCTCCCATCAAGTCACAGGTGTAAACCATTTAGTGCAATGTGCTTACATCAGAAGAGACCAGACATTTCTTAAAGCAGACTTGACAGCTTGATATGCGGCCTCATCTAAAATCAGTATATTACACCTTTACGCTCACAAGCTTGTTTGCCAAAATGGTGCACGCTTGGATACCAGCTCAACTTAGGACCCAAGGGCTCTTCTTGCCAAGCTTCATACACTAGCATTCAGGCTTAATTTGTAGCAAGAACAAAAAAAACACCTGCTATTTCTTAAACCACACTTAGATTTATTAATTTTTTTTCCATCAAAAAGGTACATGGACCATCAAGAAGTGGACTAAGAGGGGGAAGGAGAAAAAAAAAAAAAAAAAAAGGCGTGGCCCAAGAGTGCCAAAACCGTGCCATAATTTGGCATCACAGGACTTAAGTAAGACAACTAAGATTTGGATGATCAAGTGAAAGTTTATAAAAAGTTCATCAAACCGGCTCATGCAAAGGACAGTCTAGTCCAAGTTTGCACGGTCTAGTAATTAAAACTCAAGACTATTTTATAGAGCCGTTTAAAGGGAATCTGTCGGCAGGGTTTTGCTACCTCACTTAAGAGCAGCCGACAGCGATGTATCACTTAAGTTTTCTGGGTGCAGTACTGACAAATGTTTGTATTTAATAATGCAGGAGAGCTGACCCTGCCCACAACAGGCTCTATATAAACACTGTCAATAGACAGTGAGCAGCTTATCACAGAAGGGGCAGAGTCAAGACTTGCAAGAATGTGGCCAGCTAGTTACAGCAATGTTCAATCACAAGGCGAATCCCTGTAAGTGATAAGAGCGCTATCCTCATCTCCCCTCTTGACAGGCTCCAAGGTGCAGGGCCTGCGATGTTCATAACCAGAGTCAAAAAACGGCTTCTATCATTTGTTAGTGTCCGCTAGTAGTCAAATAGACACCATTTTTTGCAGTTTTGGCTAGCAAGCACATTGATCGGCAGCTGTAGCATGGAGCATATTAAGTATCCATATCCATTTTACAAGACAATAGCCCTTCAACAGGAACACTTACCTCTATGAATTTATTTAAGGTTGCATTGGTGGGGTTGTGGGTGATGAGAAATCTCATGTTTTTGTAGGTTATCTCCACTGGAGCAGGGCGGTTCATTCTGGCCATTTTTTTTTTCTTCAATTTAAGAACCAAAACAAACTTATACAGAAAAGAAACGATCGTAAACTTAAAGTTAATCACGAAAGGAAATTAGGTTTAGAAACTGAAGTCAGCTTTACTCCACAAACTTCTCAGTGCTTGTTTGGATGGAAGCAATGAATGAAATGAGCCTCCTTACAAGAGCAAATCTTCAATCCAGTAATACTGAGAGACAAAAGACATGCAGTGCACGGATGTTTACCCCATCCAGGTATCAGCCCCTTACTTAAGGTGCACTGCCAAATTCAATCCAACACTTTTCCAGGTTGACGGCTCTTAGGGGGGTTTCTTTGTGGAGTAGTAATGAATTTCTTTTACAGTTCACTTGTCTGCATAGAGGTCATGCTGTGCCTGGCAGTAGTCTCCACTGCCCTTCAGAAACTCCATAAATGTGTGACCAAGAACACCACAGAACTGCTGTGAAAGAAAGAAATAGTTAATGACAGCTCCCACAAGATTGAAGAAGTGTTACAGCTTATTTTATTAGCAGTAACATGAACAAATGGGCACAGGTTCTGAAAGTCACATACAAGGGTGGTGTGACAAGACAGACGAAATCAGCTACTATAAAGGTAGTCGTCGTACCATACAGCCAGTGCCCGATACATGATGCCCATGGATTGGGTGGGCAGCATGCATCAGGTTCGCTTTAACATAAAATTCACCCCATTTCCGGTAATGCAGTGCAGTATTCGCCTGGGATTTCTGAAGATTTTATTGGCAAACGCACAACATCATGGCAGAACAGTACAACAAACTGCAGACACCTACGTGTCCTGCGGTACAGTCGCCAGTACTGACTACTAGATTAGAAGTCACCGGATCTTCAGCCATCAGGAGAAATCCTGGCTGTCAGCATTAAATACAAGCTTTTTGGTAAAATCTTTTCCTCTCAAATGGAGTGTCAGGAGAAAACAAAAACACCCTACACATTGAAAAATGTGCTAAATCGGGAAAGATAAGCACAAGCGCAGGGAGAATAGTCCACCACATAGTTCGTCTTTTCCCTGCCCAAGCCTCTCGTGCATCAAGAATGGCCAGTTTGCTTTTCTCTTTGTATTCTCCAAAACACCTGTGCACACGTTAAAAGGGGTTTTCCACTACTCAACACAACCCTTTCTGAATCCCCACATCTCCCCATGTAAAACCTGTTATGGTTAATATTTTATAGCTTGCTTAGATCCCTTAACAATTTATACATCCAACTTAACTCATTAGATTTATAAGTGTTATTCATAAATGCAGTAAATTGCTGAAGACATTAGCAGCTGGATAGAATACTTTGAAGGAATTCAGCAGAATCCATGATTTATGGGCCTTGGTCTCTAAACTTGCATATCTTTTAGGCAAATGCACTAAGCCACCCCCTTTTCTTCCTGTGGGTGTAATAAAATATTTGTGGCTTGGGATCTGAGCAGACAAACCAGACAAACCCTGTACAGTGACAGATGCTGGCTGTGTGTCTCCAATTCATTATTAATAGGAGCCACATTGGCAGATCCTTGCATCTCACCCCAAACTAGCTCTCCCAGGACAGGGGTTTCCACTACAACTTTTACTCCCCTCCCGATGCTAGTAGTGTCTCCACTGGCTGTCCCAGGGATTGTGTGACACTGGTTATGTAACGCGATCCATGTGGCCAATCTTCTGGCTTCTCTTCCCATCTTTGGACATACCACATACACCCAGAGGCAGCGGAAGCTGATGATCTCACTTCAACCGGATGTATGTGACGTGTTTGAAAGCAGGTAGTGAAGTCAGCACTTACTGGCTGCAGGAATCGCATGATAATGTACTTCGATCCCCAAGAGCGAGTGCCGACAATACTGGAATGGCACCGGAAAGGAGTACAAGTGCTATATTACAACGGGGAAACAGGGAATCAGAAGCCAATGGCCAACAACCCCTAAAGTATCTGCAGCAAATTTCTGAATAAATATGGCAATTTCCAGTAGTACAGCATGGCAATTTCAGTGTTTTCTTCCATTCAAATTTCCTCACCTGCACGCCAATTTCAGATTGTCTGAGTTCGTGGAAGGAGACAGTAGTACTAGTATTGTGTCATTAAACATTAACCCATTAGTTTTGTGGTCCTCAGGTCAGTATTGGCAATCACTAAGAATAGCTCCTCCACCAGGACAAAAAGTGCAACTGTCCGCGCTACACTACAGCCAACATTCTACTGCATCAGTACAAATTGTAGCTTAGGGTATGTGCACACATCGCAGATTTGTTTGCAGAATTTTCGGCACAGAATCTGCATCTCTTGGCAGAAAACGCAGGTAAAAATGCACGAGTTTGATTTTTTTTGTGCAGATTTTCATGCATTTTTGTAACCTAAATAATGATTACTTAAAAAAAAGAAAAAAAAAAAAAAAAAAAAAAAGAATTGTGATGTAGTTTTTGTCCAACCTCTTATTTTACATACTCCATTGAAGAATGTTTACACACAGCCAATAGCCAGACACAGACAGCTAGACACTAGAGGGATAAGGCCTCTTTCACACTTCCGTATTTTCTCTCCTGTCTTTTCTCTCCTCCGAAATCTGTTGAGTTTTGAATAAACAGGATCCTGCAAATTTCTGCAGGATTCTGTTTTTCCCCACTAGCGTCAGGCCGACGTACCGACGCATGCTGTGAAATAAAAGCACAACGGGGCAGCGGATGCAGTTTTCCCAACGCATCTGCTGCCCCATTGTAATGTCCGGGGAGGAGGGGGCGGAGTTCTGGCCGCGCATGCGCGGTTGGAAATGGCGGACACGATGCACAAAAAGACACTACATGCAACTTTTTTTGTGCCGATGGTCCGCCAAAACACGACGCAACCGTTGCACGACAGATGCGACGTGTGGCCATACGCAAGTCTATGGGGAAAAAACGCATCCTGCAGACAACTTTGCAGGATGCGTTTTTTCTCCTAAACGACGCATTGCAAAGTATTCCAAACGACGCTAGTATGAAAGTAGCCTTAGCGACGGATGGCCATCCGTTTCATCCATCGTGCACTGGATTCATCGGAATATAACTGTCCGTTGGGCGGAGAAAATGTTCAGAGGAACGTTTTTTCTGCACATTGGAAAATTGCCCAGCGACAGGTCCTGCGCTGCCCGTCGGCGGCTATAATGGAAGCCTATGGGCGCAGGATCCGTCGCGGACCATCACACGAGGAAAAAAAAAAAAAAGTCTTATTAGTCCACCATTTGAGAGGGGGGATATATCCAATCACTTCAAAACTGAAATGTTTCCACATATCCCAGTGATTTTTAAAAATGTTTAAATTTAAGCTAGATGGAGGCCCGATGCCATCAGGAGGGCGGTGATGTCACGAAGGGAGCAGGCTTCGCAGTGTTGAGAATCTCTCCCCCCATGTGCTCACCCACCTATCCACTCTCTTTCCCCATGTGCCGACTTCTCCCGTCTGTGCTCTGACAGTCTACCTCATGTGCTATTCCCCTTGTCTAAAGTCTTTCCTGTGCCGTCCCGTTTGAGCCGTCTCCCCCTGTGCTCTCTCCCCTCCATCGGCCGTGCTACACTCCATCTCCATCTACTTTTTTTTTTTAAATATATTTTCCGGCATATAAGACTTTTTAACCCCTGAAAATCTTCTCAAGAGTCGGTATATTCCAGAATGCTGTAGATAAGCCCCTGATGCCGGTGGGCTTAGCTCACCTTCGATTTTGGGGGAGACAGGTTCCCTTTAACCCCTTCATGACCTTGGGATTTTCCATTTTTCCGTGTTCGTTTTTCGCTCCCCTCCTTCCCAGAGCCATAACTTTTATTTTTCCGTCAATATGGCCATGTGAGGGCTTATTTTTTGCGGGACGAGTTGTACTTTTGAACGACATCATTGGTTTTAGAATGTCGTGTACTAGAAAACGGGGAAAAAAATTCCAAGTGTGGTGAAATTGTAAAAAAAAAGTGCAGTCCCACACTTGTTTTTTGTTTGGCTTTTTTGCTAGGTTCACTAAGTGCTAAAACTGACCTGCCATTATGATTCTCCAGGTCATTACGTGTTCATAGACACCTAACATCAGAGGTGTCTAACTGCATTCCTCGAGGGCCGCCAACAGGTCATGTTTTCAGGAGTTCCTTGTATTGCACAGGTGATTATAATTTAATCACCTGCACAGAATGATTCCATTGGAATGCTAAGGAAATCCTGAAAACATGACCTGTTGGCGGCCCTCGAGGAATGCAGTTTGACACCTCTGCCTAACATGACTAGGTTCTTTTTTATCTAAGTGGTGAAAAAAAAATCCAAACTTTGCTAAAAAAAAAAAGAAAAAAAATTGCGCCATTTTCTGATACCCATAGCGTCTCCATTTTTCATGATCTGGGGGGTCGGTTGAGGGCTTATTTTTTGCGTACCGAGCTGGCGTTTTTAATGATACCATTTTGGTGCAGATACGTTTTTGATCGCCCGCTATTGCATTTTAATGCAATCTCGCGGCGACCAAAAAAAACGTAATTCTGGCGTTTCAATTTTTTTTCTCGCTACGCTGTTTAGCGATCAGGTTAATGCTTTTTTTTTTTTATTGATAGATCAGGCGATTCTGAACGTGGCGATACCAAATATGTGTAGGTTTGATTTTATTGATTTATTTTGAATGGGGCGATTTAAACTTATATTTTTTTTCACATTTTTTTTTTTTACTTTTGCCATGCTTTAATAGCGTCCATAGGAGGCTAGAAGCTGGCACAATGCGATCGGCTCTGCTACATAGCAGCGATCATCAGATCGCTGCTATGCAGCAGAAATGCAGGTGTGCTATGAGCGCCGACCACAGGGTGGCGCTCACAGCTACCGGCGATCAGTAACCATAGAGGTCTCAAGGACCTCTATGGTTACTGTTCAGAAGCATCGCTGACCCCCGATCATGTGACAGGGGTCGGCGATGCGCTCATTTCCAGCCGCCCGGCCGGCTAAATGCCGCTGTCTGCGTTTGACAGCGGCATTTAACTAGTTCATGGCGGCGGGTGAATAGTGATTTCACCCGCCGCTATTGCGGGCACGTCAGCTGTTCAAAACAGCTGAAATGTTCAGTCTTTGATGCGGGCTCACCGCCGGAGCCCTGCATCAAAGCGCAGTATCTGACCTCGGACGTACTATCCCGTCCGAGGTCAGAAAGAGGTTAAAGGAATATCATTATAAAAAGACACCCAGAATAAAGTCCTGTATTTAAAATACAGTATCACTATGGGGTTACTAATGGTTACCAACATGTGGGCTTGATGTCTCTTGACAATACAAAGGTATCATCAACCCCACAAATATGAACCCCACTTGCCACCACTACAGAGCAAGTGGGAAGAGTGTGGCAGATTTGGCGCATCTTATAGATGCACCTTTTCTTGGGTGGCGGAGAGCTGATATTTTTAGTCTGGGAGGGGCCAATATCCATGGCTCCTTCCTAGGCTATTATCAGCTCACAGCTATCTGCCTATCCTTTGCTGGTTAGATTTTATAGTGGGACCCCATGTCCATTTTTTCCTGGGGTCCCCCTGTAAACTAGCCAGTAAAGGCTAAGCCAACAGCTGTGAGCTGATATTAATAGCCTGGGAACCTTTATGACTATTGGCTCCTTCCCAGAATATTAACATCAGCCCTCAGCTTTCCTTCTGCTGGTTATTAAAATTACGCAGAAGCCCCACACAATTTCTTCATTTTTTTTATCTTTAACCCCTTCCCGACCTGTGATGCCATGTAGGCATCATGAAAGTCTGTGCCAATCCGACCTGTGACGCCTATATGGCGTCATGGAGGGATCGCTTCCCTGCAGATTGGGTGAAAGGGTTAACAACAATTTCACCCGATCTGCAGGGACAGGGGGAGTGGTACTTCAGCCCAGGGGGGGTAGCTTCGCCCCCTCGTGGCTACGATCGCTCTGATTGGCTGTTTCAAGAGCCAATCAGCGCAATTTGTAATATTTCACCTATGAAATGTGGTGAAATATTACAATCCAGCCATGGCCGATGCTGCAATATCATCGGCCATGGCTGGAGACCCTGATCTGCCCCCACCACCGATCTCCTCCCCAGTCCTCCTTTCTGCCCCGTACTGCGGTCCGCTCCCCTCCGTCCTCCTGTCCGCTCCCCCCATGCTCTGATCCACCCCCCCTCATACTTACCGAGCCTCCCTGTCTGTCACTCTTCTTCATGGGCGCCGACATCTTCCAAAATGGAATTTTGATCACTGTGATAAAACCTATCAGTGATCAAAATAAAAAAAAATAAATAAAAAAAAATAAATAGTAAATGACCCCCCCCCTTTAATCACCCCCATAGGTAGGGACAATAATAAAATAAGGAAATATATATTTTTTTTCTTCCCCCACTAGGGTTAGGATTAGAACTAAAGTAAGGGTTAGAATTAGGCTATGTGCACACGGTGTGGATTTGGCTGCGGATCTGCAGCGGATTGGCCGCTGCGGTTTCGTAGCAGTTTTCCATCAGGTTTACAGTACCATGTAAACCTACGGAAAACCAAATCCGCTGTGCCCATGGTGCGGAAAATACCACGCGGAAACGCTGTGTCAATTCTTTGTGCGAATTCCGTTTTACACCTGTTCCTCAATAGGAATCCGCAGGTGAAATCCGCACAAAAAACACTGGAAATCCACGGTAAATCCGCAGGTAAAACGCAGTGCCTTTTACCTGCGGATTTTTCAAAAATGGTGCGGAAAAATCTCACACGAATCCGCAATGTGGGCACATAAAACCACCAAAAAACAGAGCAAAGAAATTCTAAATCTCAATTAATAAAAAAACAAAATTTATTGAAATACAAAGACAGCAATACAGCTAAAAATTCTTAAATATATCTCTGCTGTAAGCAGTATATACTAATACAGAGGTATCATAGGGAAAAACATCAGTACACCGGGTTATTTGTGGGCAGTCCAATTCAATTCATCCCTGGAATAAGCATAAAATATATATGCATGTCTAAAGCAGAAAACTAGTTGGTCCTGTGAGTGTATACACGTCTCAATGTTCCCATATAAGCGGGCCCATAGTCTGCTATATGACAAATAGTGATAAGCACTTACCCATAATAACAGTCAGGGGAACAGCCCACACTTCACCCGGCGGCCGCCAAAATTTTAGCCAAATTTCCATTTTTATGCACAAATAAACGCAAAAAAATTATCGACCTAAATCTACCACTAACATGAAGCCCAATATGTCACAAAAATACAATCTCAGAACCACAAGGATCCGTTGAAGCGTTCCGGAGTTACCTCATAAAAGGACACTGGTCAGAATTGCAAAAAACAGCCAGGTCATTAAGGTCAAAATAGGCTGGGTCATGAAGGGGTTAAAATTAACAGTTGCTGTCTGGTTACAGTCTATGTAGGTTTGTTCTGTTAATGCTCCTACATAGGATGGTGACAATGTATGTTTGTGTTAGATTATCAGCTTAGTAATGAGGGTGTGGGGCTGACACCTTCATTACTAAAGGTACAGTCACACTCAGACGCTGCGGCGATATAGACAACGAGCCGACCTAAACTAGATCGCTGGAGCGTCACTGTTTAGGTGGCTGTAGAGATGTCAAACACAGCAACTCCAGAACGATGCAGGAGCGATCCAGTGACTTAACGGTGACTCACTTCTCGTTCTCACAGGTTGTTAGCTCCATTACATCCATTGTTATCGTCATTGCTTTTGATGTCAAACGCGACGATACACGCCGACCTGGCGACGAAATAAAGTTCTGGACTTCTAGCTCCGACCAGCGATGGCACAGCGGGATCCTGATCGCTGCTGTGTGTCAAACACAACGAGATCGCTATCCAGGACGCTGCAACGTCACGGATTCTTGTCGTTCTAGTTGCAAAGTTGCTGAGTGTGACCGTACCTTAAGCCTAGGTGTCAATGACAGCAGCTGACACCAAGCCCTAATCCCATTACCCTGATGCCACTGTGTCAGCATGAAAGTTGGTGTTGAACCAAGAAATTCCATCACAAAAAAGCCTTCATTGCTGTACAAAAATCTGTTTTTGCCGCAGGGTTTTAACTACCAAGAGCTGCAGAAATTTCTGCAAGCAAATACTCAACGTGTGCACATAGTCTGCACGAAAAAAAAAAAAACACATGTGCATGAGGGATCTCACTTTGCTGGTGCCCGTGCAAGGGGTGTATGGAGGGCTAGCTTATGCACTGCATGCCTTTGCACACTTTCCTAATAAGTAACTGAGCACCGAACAAAGACATGCATAGCAATAGATGATAACTATCAATCAAATGATCCAAATCAAAAATGCTATGCCAAGAGGACTAATGCATAAATGCGGGTAAGTCGCTATCAAATATAGAGCAAGGGAGATATGGGTCAAACAGACCCAGAAAAACGACCAAAAAACCGAAATAAAGACGTATAAAAATATAAACTTTATTATTGCACAAAGATATACATATAAAACATATTACATATAGGAATCAGGTGAGGCTCAATACCGCAGGGTGTGCAGAGACACCACTGAAGGAGCATGTAAAGGACGCACGGAGCCGGGATCAAAGTTTAACCCATAGTTATACATGGTGGACTATAAAGCCCATACTGCTATGCTGAGAATAACTAGCACCAACCTACCTACACATAACCAGACCAAAGGCCCAAGTAAATCAGTATATTGAGTCCATACACATTACCTCAAATGGGGCAAGCAGGTGAACCGGATCCAGGGTCCGTGCGCCCTCCCCAAACTTTCCTAATAAAGCGGGTACGTTTCACATTTAAAGTGATGTGTTATGTGATATTGTTTTAGTGTGTATTAACATGTCAAACAGTGTGCCTATGTATATGTATGGGAGATATAATGTTACAGTAAGGTTTAGTATTAACCCCTTAACCCACAAGGGCGGGTTACAAGTTAATGACTGGGCCAATTTTTACAATTCTGAGCACTGTCCCTTTATGAGGTTATAACTCTGGAACGCTTTGACGGATCCTGATAATTCTGACATTGTTTTCTCACGACATATTGTACTTCATGATAGTGGTAAAATCTCTTTGATATTACTTGTGTTTATTTGTGAAAAAAACGGAAATTTGGCAATTTTCCAATTTTGAATTTTTATGCCTTTAAATCACAGATATGTCACACAAAATACATAACTAACATTTCCCACATGTCTACTTTACATCAGCACAATTTTGGAACCAACATTTATTTTTGTTAGGGAGCTATAAGGGTTAAAAGTTGACCAGCAATTTCTCATTTTTACAACACCATTTTTTTTTTCTTTTTTTCGGGACCACATCACATTTGAAGTCACTTTGAGGGGTCTATATGATGGTTTAGAAAAAAAACAAGTGCGACACCATTATAAAAACTGCATCCCTCAAGGTGCTCAAAACCACATTCAAGAAGTTTAATAATTTTTCAGGTGGTCACAGGAATTTTTGGAATGTTTATAAAATAAAAAAAAAAAAAAAAAAAAAATGAACATTAACTATTTTTCACAAAAAATTGACTTCAGCTCCAATTTGTTTGTTTTTTTACCAAGGGTAAAAGGAGAAATCGAACCCCAAAAGTTATGGTACAATTTGTCCCGAGTACGCCGATACCCCATATGTGGGGGTAAACCACTGTTTGGGTGCATGGCAGAGCTCGGAAAGAATGGAGCGCTGTTTGACTTTTCAATGCAAAATTGACTGGAATTGAGATCGGATGCCATGTCGCGTTTGGAGAGCTCCTGATGTGCCTAAACATTGAAGCCCCCCACAAGTGATACCATTTTGGAAAGTAGATCCCAAAGGAACTTAACCAGATGTGTGGTGAGCACTTTGACCCACCAAGTGCTTCACAGAAGTTTATAATGCAGAGCCGTAAAAATAAAAAAATCATTTTTTTCACAAAAATGATCTTTTTGCCCCCAATTTTTATCCCCCCCCCCCCCCCCCCCCAAGGGTACCAGAAGGAATTGGACCGCAAAAGTTGTTGTGCAATTTTTCCTGGGTACACCGATACCCCACATGGGGGGGGGGGGGGGGGGTGTGAACCACCATTTGGACGCATGGCAGAGCTCGGAAGGGAAAGCGCCGTTTGGAATGCAGACTTAGATGGATTGGTCTGCAGGCGTCACGTTGCATTTGCAGAGCACCTGATGTACCTAAACAGTAGAAGCCCCCCACAAGTGACCCCATATTGGAAACTAGACCCCCCCAAGGAACTTATCTAGATGTGTTGTGAGAACTTTGAACCCCTAAGTGTTTCACTACAGTTCATAACGCAGAGTGGTGAAAAGAAAAAAAATCTTTTTTTCCCCCCACAAAATTTATTTTTTAGCTCCCGGTTTTGTATTTTCCCAAGGGTAACAGGAGAAATTGGACCCCAAATGTTATTGTCCAATTTGTACCGAGTACACGGATACCCCATATGTTAGGGTAAACCCCTGTTTGGGCGCACGGGAGAGCTCGGAAGGGAAGGAGCACTGGTTTACTTTTTCAACGCAGAATTGAGATCGGATGCCATGTCACATTTGGAGAGCCAGTACACAGGCAGAGATGCTTACCTGTCCAAGGCCTCCAAACAATTACACTAACTAAACTGCAGCGGACCCAAGTTAAGATGGCGGAACATGTTGAACATGCCACATACAGATCATTTTGCACAGGTGTGCTAAGCGGAAATCCTTTGGAGCCGGAGCCCACCTCAAAGCAGGGGATCTGCCAGCTGACGTACTATTCCGTCAGCTGGCAGAAAGGGGTTAACCTACGAGACTCAGCCGTATTTCACGCAAGTGAAAAGGAGCCCTTAATGACAGCTTCATTTTCACAATTCTGACCAGTGTAACACAATTAGTTTACAACTCTGGAATGCTTCATCATAGCCCAGCGATTCTGTAATTGTTTTTTCGTGACATGTATTTCATATAAGTGGTAAAATTTGGTTGATTTTTTTGTTAGTCAGTTAGAAGGCTTAACAATTTATTAGCATTCTTTTTTGCTTTTACAAAACATTTTTAGGGACCACGGAATATCTGAAGTGACTGAGGGGCTACATGACAGAAAACATCCAAAAGGGACACAAAAAAACAGCAAGCACCCTCAAGGTGTTGAAAACCACATTCAAGTATATTAACACTTTAGGTGCATCACAAGAATTAAAACATGGAAGAAAAAAAAAATTGAACATTTTACATTAAACCAACAAAATGTTGCTTTAGCCTCAAATTTTTCATGTTCAACAAGGGTAAATGGAGAAAATGAACAACAAATTATATGGTCCACTTTCTCCTGAGTAAGACACCCCATATGTGGGGAAAAACCACTGTTTGGGTGCACGGCAGAGCTCGGAAGGAAAAGAGTGAGGTTTTGGAATGCAGACTGATGGGAGTGGTCTGCGGGTGCCATGTTACATTTGGAGAGCCCCTAACGTGCCTAAACAGTGGAACCCCCTCTCCACACACACACACACACACACACACACACACACACACACACACAACCCCATTTTGGAAAATTCCTTCAGGGGTGTAGTTATCTAGAGATGTGGTGAGCACCTCGAACCTGCAGGGGCTTAACGGAATAAAAAAAAAAAAAATTGGATAATGAAAAATTAAAAGTGACAGTTTCCTTAAGAGTTAGTTTTAAACAATTCTCCTCAAAATGAACAAGAGAAAAAGGACCACAATTTGTTGGGCAATTTCTTCCGAGTACACCGATACCCCATATGATTGGGGAGGGGGGCAAGAAGGAACACCATTTCAGTGCAAAAATTGCATGGAATAGATTGCAGATGCAATTGCACTTGGAGAGCAGATGAGACTCCAAAACAGCAGAAACCCCCCACAAGTGACCCCATTTTAGAAACTTTACCTCTCTAATTCCTCTAGGGATGTGGTGAACATGGCTATTGGGTTGGTAGGCCAAAACTCCCACTCCACAGCACTGGTCACTACTCAGCATGTGCATAAAGTGCAGCACAGATTCATCTCACCTAACAGCCGAGATACTTAGATCAGGGACAGAACAGACATTTTATAGGACATGTCATTCCGACTCCACAGCACTGGTCACTACTGAGCATGTACATAAAGTGCAGCACAGATTCATCTCACCTAAAAGCTCAGATCAGGAACAGAACAGACTTTAGGGTATGTGTCCACGTTCAGGAATACATCCGGATTAGCTGCGGATTGAACGCTGCGTACAGCCGCAGTGTTCAACCCGTAGCGTCCAGATGTTACAGCATAGTGGAGGGGATTTTATGAAATCCCGTCTCCACTATGTGTCCGAACACGTATCCGGTGGCCCTGCGTTTCCGGACCTGCGGCACATCTTTTTAGAACGCAGCATGTCGCAAACCTTCGGCCCGACGGACAGTGTGTTAAGTAGCACAACGGGGGCAGCGGATGCAGTTTTTCAACACATTTGCTGCCCATTGCGATGTCTGGGGAGGAGGGGGCGGAGTTTCAGCTGCGCATGCGCGGTCGAAAATGGCAGACTTGACGCACAAAAAAAAGTTACATGAAACGTTTTTTGTGCCGACGGTCCGCCAAAACACAACGCATCCATCGCACAACGGATGCAACGTGTGGCAATCCGTCGATAATGAAAGTCTATGGAGAAAAAAAAAAAAGCATCCTGCGGGCAACTTTGCAGGATGTTTTTTTCTCCAAAACGCCGTGCGTCGAACGACGCTAGTGTGAAAGTAGCCTAATGTAGAGAGCCCTGACCCAGGTGTCACTTACTCCGCTGCAGTTTCAATAACTCACTGTCTTATAACGAGATTGTCAGCAGCAATCCTGATACCTGGTAAGCTACCAACACAAAGCACTGGCGGCTCTGCAGCACAGAACACCAATCTTATCCAAACCGCAGCAAGCAGCCCAGTAAGGGGCATCACTGGAACCAGGGTCTCCGTCCCTACATCTTGCTGCTCCCTCCCAGGTGGGCTGGGAATGACCTGATGACACGTTCCGAGCTCTCCAGGCTAAAGCCACAGTCACATCCATCCCCGGCAGTGACCGGCGCAGCCACCAGGGCAGCGGATTAGCGGCTGACACACGGCAGACAAGCCCGGGCACGTCCGGCAGATCACACCGTCTACAATCCGGATCCCGCCGGTCCGCAGCCAGCACAATGGAGATGGCAGGAGCAGACATGGCGGCCATGCTAGGCACAGCCGTCCGTATGGACCGGAGGAGATACTTACAGGGCTATGCTTACTCATTGAAGATTGTATCTTAATCATACAGCCGGTCCCTAGGAAGAATCGCGGGTGGAGCCGTGGGGCGGCCGCCGGTGGAGCATACAGCAGACGGCTGTGTCCCGTAGCTAGGGCGCGGTGGTGAAGGCTCCGGTGACGGGCTGGACGCGGCCCCGACCTCCTCTCGCTGCTTTCTCCTCCGTGACCAGTAACCAGCATGGGACGCGGCTCACGCACGACTTACGCCGGGCTGCCTGCGTCACAAAGCCAGTATTATATATCAGTAGTGACGTGTCCGCCCTCCTGGCCAATCACTGCGCACCTCGCTGCCAGGAAAGGGGGGGTTACGGCGCGAGACGTGCCTCTCTGACGTCAGTCCGCTAAAAGCCGGTGAGAACTGGTTGTACAATCAAAGAGCCCACGTCGTGTGTGCTGGGGGAAGGGCGCTGCGGAGGTGGCCCTGTGATAAGGAGGGGTGAGCCGTACCGGTGTGGAATGGAGGATTGTGGGACAAAAAGGCTGGACACCGGCGAGAACGGCCACAAAGCGGTTTCTGTCTGACTGGAATCACTGCTTGGGCTGCTGTCCGTAGTGGCCAATCAGATTGCAGCTCGCAT
Organism: Ranitomeya variabilis; assembly: GCF_051348905.1. Lineage (NCBI taxonomy): Eukaryota > Metazoa > Chordata > Amphibia > Anura > Dendrobatidae > Ranitomeya > Ranitomeya variabilis. The sequence goes on from NC_135233.1 coordinate 814,529,247, forward strand.
GTCTCCATGGCAGGTTAGAAGAGCTGATTGGTCGCAGAGGTGACACCAAAGCTTGTTACAACCCAGGCTGCAGCTTATCTGTCTGTGGGGACCAACACCTGACGTACGGGTCTGGGATTCACAAAGGGTTAAATAAGCCAAGCTATCGAGTTGTGTGACCGCTGCCTCTGATCACTGGTCACGTGCCATCGCTGCAAGTGAATGCTGCAGTCGCCTGACCAGGGCCGGTTTTAGATAAAGTGGGGCCCTGGGCAAAAGATTATAATGGGGCCCCAAATGCTCCCATATTGCTCCATCGCACAGAAACAGGCCGCGGACTAGTGTGAGCGACAATAATGAAATTGTTCGACGCTTGTTTCCCGGCCTCTTTACACCGGCTGAGGAGCAATGATGGGAACAGAACAATCACTATTAAATCAATCTGTCCCCATACAGTATCATGTTATCAGCAGCACATCTACAGTTTACACCGGCGATGTGCTGCTGAGAACAAGGATTTCTGTTCCAGCATAAACAATCCAATCACTCGATGAATAGGCAGCATTTTGCTTGTTTAGTATAATACACCCCATAGTCCTCCACATAGTATAATACACTCCTGATAGACCCCCATATTGTATAATTCATCTCATTGTCCTCCACATTGTATAATGCATACCATAATGCTTCATATAGTATAATGCATTCCTCATAGTCATCATACAGTATAATGCAGGTCCCATGTAGTACACATAGTATAATACACTCCACATGGTCCTTGATAGAGTATAATGCAGCCCCCTCAGAGAATAATGTGGCCCCCAATAGAGTACAATGCAGCCCCTCTGAGAATAGTGTAGCTCCCTCATAGAATACAGCCCCTCACACACAGTATAATGCAGTCCCCCATACACACAGTATAATGCAGCCCCCAACCCCCACACTATAATGCAGCCCCCCACCTATCCACACACAGTATAATGCAGCCCCCATCCCACAGTATAATGCTGCCCCCAACCCCCTCACACACAGTATAATGCAACCCCCTCCCCACACACACAATATAATGCAGCCCCCAACCCCCCCCACACAGTATAATGCAGCCCCCACCCCACATTATAATGCTGCCCCAACCCCATCACACATAGTATAAAGGAACTCCCTCCCCCACACACAGTATATTGCAACCCCCCAACACAGTATGATGCAACCCCCTTCCTCACACACAGTATAATGCAGCCTCCACACACACACATAGTATAATGCAGCCCCCCACATGCACGTATAATGCCGCCCCTAACTCCCCCACACAGTATCAGCCCCCACACAGAGTATAATGCAGCCCCCAACCCCCCCCCACACACACCGTATAATGCAGTCCCCAACCCCCCACACAGTATAATGCAGCCCCCAACCCTCCACATACATAATACAGTCCCAACCCCCTACACACAGTATAATGCAGCCCCCAACCCCCTCCCTAACACACACACAGTATAACGCATATACACACACACGCACTATAATGCAGCCCCACAGTCCAGCAGTATTATACACACCATATAGCAGACACACAATACTTACCTCTTCATATTCCCCCACTGCTCTGTCTCATCAGCTCCACTGCTAGCACAATGTAGCACACAATGAAATGACGTCATCTTGCACCCGCTGAGTGAGAGGCAGAAGGAGAATGATGGGAGAGGGAGCGTCATCTGACGCTCTCACCTCCACCATTTCTTTCAACTCTATCGGCATCTATGATGGGAGGTGCGGTGCCGGTTTCCTCTTATGGTCCCTTGTTATGATCCTAGTGGCTTAGGATCACAAATCTAACCAGCTAAGTAGAAGAAAATAGGACGAGCTCTGGGGATGTGGTAACTGGACTAACCGCAAACCTGATCCTAACCGCACACACTATAGGCAGCCGTGGAACGTTTCCTGAAATCCTAGACGTCTCTTCACGGCCTGAGAAACTGACTACCCCTAAAGAGAAAGTAAAGACCTCACTTGCCTCAGAGAAATAACCCCAGAGATATAGAAGCCCCCCACAAATAATAACGGTGAGTTAAGAGGAAAAGACAAATGCAGAGATGAAACAGGTTAAGCAAATGAGGCCCGCTAACGCTAGATAGCAGAAAATAGCAAGGGATCTGTGCGGTCAGTAAAAAACCCTATGCAAAAATATCCACGCAGAGAATGCGAGAACCCCCACATCGTTAGTTGTGCAACTCAGCACCCCAGAGCACCAGCAAGCAGGGAAATCACATATTAGCAAGCTGGACAAAACTCATCATATACTAGGAAACATCTTGAACACAGATGAGCAAAAATAAGCAAACCAAACTTAGCTTCTCTTGGAGAGACTGATAACGGATGTAGACGGGCAATCAGAATAGCACTGAATACAACGACAACAGGCAAGGAATGAAGGACCAGGTGGATTAAATAGGAAACCTAACTAGCAGATGACGAGACAGCTGATCCTGCCAGAAACCTGCAAAATAACAAAAAGAGCCACCAGGGGGAGCCCAAAGAGAGAACTCACACAGTACCACTCACGACCACAGGAGGGAAACAGAGTTCACAACAGTCCCTATAGTGACTGCGTGGTGTGCTATTAGTGGTACACCACTGGCTGGGGGCCCTTGGGGGAGCGGAGGCCTTAGGCAGCTGCCTAGTCTGCCTGCCCCTAACGCCGACCCTGCGCTTTTCTAATGTACGGTATAGGTGTTAGGAGGGGAGCGTAGTTTGTTTTTAACCCCTTCACCCCCAAGGGTGGTTTGCACGTTAATGACCGGGCCATTTTTTACAATTCTGACCACTGTCCCTTTATGAAGTTATAACTCCAAAACGCTTCAACGGATCTTAGCGATTCTGAGATTGTTTTCTTGTAACATATTGTACTTCATGATAGTGGTAAAATTTCTTCGATATCACTTGCGTTTATTTGTGAAAAAAAAGGAAAATTGGCGAAAATTTTGAAAATTTGGCAATTTTCCAACTTTGAATTTTTATTCTGTTAAACCAGAGAGTTATGTGACACAAAATAGTTAATAAATAACATTTCCCACATGTTTACTTTACATCAGCGCAATTTTGGAAACAAAATTTTTTTTTTTTAGGAAGTTATAAGGGTTAAAATTTGAACAGCAATTTCTCATTTTTACAACATAATTTACAAAACCATTTTTTTTAGGGACCACCTCACATTTGAAGTCATTTTGAGGGGTCTATATGGCAGAAAATACCAAAAAGTGACACCATTCTGAAAACTGCACCCCTCAAGCTGCTCAAAACCACATTCAAGAAGTTTATTAACCCTTCAGGTGTTTCACAGCAGCAGAAGCAACATGGAAGGAAAAAATTAACATTTTACTTTTTAGTCACAAAAATGATCTTTCAGCAATAATTTTTTTAATTTCCCAAAGGTAAAAAGAGAAAATGGACCTTAAAAGTTGTTGCCCAATTTGTCCTGAGTACGCTGATACCCCACATGTGAGGGAGAACCACTTTTTGGGTGCACGGCAGAGCTCAGAAGGAAAGGAGCGTCGTTTGACATTTTCAAGCTAAAATTGGCTGCAATTGAAATCGGACGCCATGTCGTGTTTGGCCAGCCCCTGATGTGCCTAAACAGTGGAAACCCCCTATAAGTGACCCCATTTTGGAAACTAGACCCCCTAAGGAACTTATCTAGATGTGTGGTGAGCACTTTTATCCCCCAAGTGCTTCACGAAAGTTTATAACGCCCGGGTGTGAAAATAAAAAATCCTATTTTTTCTACAAACATGATCGTTTAGTCCCCAATTTTTTATTTTCTCAAGGGTAGCAGGAGAAATTGGACCCCAAAAGTTGTTGTCCAATTTGTCCTGAGTAGGCTGATACCCCATATGTGGGGGGGAACCACTGTTTGGGCGCATGGCAGGGCTCAGAAGGATAGGAGCGCCCTTTGACATTTTCAAGCTAAAATTGGCTGGAATTGAGATCGGAGGCCATGTCGTGTTTGGCGAGCCCCTGATGTGCCTAAACAGTGGAATCCCCCCATAAGTGACCCCATTTTGGAAACTAGACCCCCTAAGGAACTTATCTAGATGTGTCGTGAGCACTTTTATCCCCCAAGTGCTTCACGAAAGTTTATAACGCCCGGGTGTGAAAATAAAAAATCTCATTTTTTCTACAAACATGATCGTTTAGTCCCCAATTTTTTATTTTCTCAAGGGTAGCAGGAGAAATTGGACCCCAAAAGTTGTTGTCCAATTTGTCCTGAGTACGCTGATACCCCATATGTGGGGGGGAACCACTGTTTGGGCGCATGACAGGGCTCAGAAGGAAAGGAGCGCCCTTTGACATTTTCAAGCTAAAATTGGCTGGAATTGAGATCGGAGGCCATGTCGTGTTTGGCGAGCCCCGGATGTGCCTAAACAGTGGAAACCCCCCATAATTGACCCCATTTTGGAAACTAGACCCCCTAAGGAACTTATCTAGATGTGTGGTGAGCACTTTTATCCCCCAAGTGCTTCACGAAAGTTTATAACGCCCGGGTGAGAAAATAAAAAATCCTATTTTTTCTACAAACATGATCGTTTAGTCCCCAATTTTTTATTTTCTCAAGGGTAGCAGGAAAAATTGGACCCCAAAAGTTGTTGTCCAATTTGTCCTGAGTAGGCTGATACCCCATATGTGGGGGGGAACCACTGTTTGGGCGCATGGCAGGGCTCAGAATGGTAGGAGCGCCCTTTGACATTTTCAAGCTAAAATTGGCTGGAATTGAGATCGGAGGCCATGTCGTGTTTGGCGAGCCTCTGATGTGCCTAAACAGTGGAAACCCCCCATAAGTGACCCCATTTTGGAAACTAGACCCCCTAAGGAACTTATCTAGATGTGTCGTGAGCACTTTTATCCCCCAAGTGCTTCACGAAAGTTTATAACGCCCGGGTGTGAAAATAAAAAATCTCATTTTTTCTACAAACATGATCGTTTAGTCCCCAATTTTTTATTTTCTCAAGGGTAGCAGGAGAAATTGGACCCCAAAAGTTGTTGTCCAATTTGTCCTGAGTACGCTGATACCCCATATGTGGGGGGGAACCACTGTTTGGGCGCATGACAGGGCTCAGAAGGAAAGGAGCGCCCTTTGACATTTTCAAGCTAAAATTGGCTGGAATTGAGATCGGATGTCATGTCGTGTTTGGCGAGCCCCTGATGTGCCTAAACAGTGGAAACCCCCCATAAGTGACCCCATTTTGGAAACTAGACCCCCTAAGGAACTTATCTAGATGTGTGGTGAGCACTTTTATCCCCCAAGTGCTTCACGAAAGTTTATAACGCCCGGGTGAGAAAATAAAAAATCCTATTTTTTCTACAAACATGATCGTTTAGTCCCCAATTTTTTATTTTCTCAAGGGTAGCAGGAAAAATTGGACCCCAAAAGTTGTTGTCCAATTTGTCCTGAGTAGGCTGATACCCCATATGTGGGGGGGAACCACTGTTTGGGCGCATGGCAGGGCTCAGAAGGGTAGGAGCGCCCTTTGACATTTTCAAGCTAAAATTGGCTGGAATTGAGATCGGAGGCCATGTCGTGTTTGGCGAGCCCCTGATGTGCCTAAACAGTGGAAACCCCCCATAAGTGACCCCATTTTGGAAACTAGACCCCCTAAGGAACTTATCTAGATGTGTCGTGAGCACTTTTATCCCCCAAGTGCTTCACGAAAGTTTATAACGCCCGGGTGTGAAAATAAAAAATCCCATTTTTTCGACAAACATGATCGTTTAGTCCCCAATTTTTTATTTTCTCAAGGGTAGCAGGAGAAATTGGACCCCAAAAGTTGTTGTCCATTTTGTCCTGAGTACGCTGATACCCCATATGTGGGGGGGAACCACTGTTTGGGCGCATGGCAGGGCTCAGAAGGAAAGGAGCGCCCTTTGACATTTTCAAGCTAAAATTGGCTGGAATTGAGATCGGATGTCATGTCGTGTTTGGCGAGCCCCTGATGTGCCTAAACAGTGGAAACCCCCCATAAGTAACCCCATTTTGGAAACTAGACCCCCTAGGGAACTTATCTAGATGTGTCGTGAGCACTTTTATCCCCCAAGTGCTTCACGAAAGTTTATAACGCCCGGGCGTGAAAATAAAAAATCCTATTTTTTCCCCACAAAAATGATCTTTCAGTCCCCAATTTTCTATTTTCCCAAGGGTAACAGGAGAAATTGGACCCCAAAAGTTGTTGTCCAATTTGTCCTGGGTACGCTGGTACCACATATGTGGGAGAAAACTACTGTTTGGGCACACTTCGGGGCTCGGAAGGGAAGAAGTGACGTTTTTGGAATGCAGACTTTGATGGAATTGTCTGCGGGCATCATGTTCTATTTGGTGAGCCCCTGATGTGCCTAAACAGTAGAAACCCCCCATAAGTGACCCCATTTTGGAAACTAGACCCCCTAGGGAACTTATCTAGATGTGTCGTGAGCACTTTTATCCCCCAAGTGCTTCACGAAAGTTTATAACGCCCGGGCGTGAAAATAAAAAATCCTATTTTTTCCCCACAAAAATGATCTTTCAGTCCCCAATTTTCTATTTTCCCAAGGGTAACAGGAGAAATTGGACCCCAAAAGTTGTTGTCCAATTTGTCCTGGGTACGCTGGTACCACATATGTGGGAGAAAACTACTGTTTGGGCACACTTCGGGGCTCGGAAGGGAAGAAGTGACGTTTTTGGAATGCAGACTTTGATGGAATTGTCTGCGGGCATCATGTTCTATTTGGTGAGCCCCTGATGTGCCTAAACAGTAGAAACCCCCCATAAGTGACCCCATTTTGGAAACTAGACCCCCTAGGGAACTTATCTAGATGTGTCGTGAGCACTTTTATCCCCCAAGTGCTTCACGAAAGTTTATAACGCCCGGGCGTGAAAATAAAAAATCCTATTTTTTCCCCACAAAAATGATCTTTCAGTCCCCAATTTTTTATTTTCCCAAGGGTAACAAGAGAAATTGGACCCCAAAAGTTGCTGTCCATTTTGTTCTGAGTACGCTGGTACCCCATATGTGGGAAAAAACTGTTTGGGCACTTCGGGACTCAGAAGGGAAGCAGTGACGATTTGGAATGCAGACTTTGATGGACTGGTTCTGAGGGCGTCATGTTCCGTTTGCAGAGCCCCTGATGTGCCTAAACAGTAAAAAAAACCCACAAGTGACATCATTTTGGAACCTAGACCCCCATGGAACTTACCTCTTTGGAACGAATCTACTGGTTCCTAATTAGTAGTGCATGGAGGTGTGGTACAATTTGAAGCAGTCCTTCATACACAGGCCAGGTTTGTCGGGGCAGGTGTCGCATTGATAGATGGTGTCCTTGCGTACTCCTCGTTTGTAGCACACTCGGCACCTTTTTTGCGGCTTACCTTTTCTACCAGTTGGCGGGACCACCCCCGGAAAATGCTGACCTGGTACAATACGAGCACCCTCAGTTCCGGAAGTACTGGGGCCCGCTCCTTCCCTCATGCCAAACATCAGGGCCTTAACCACTACCTCCTGGAACTGAAGGTACGTCGTATCGGTGTGGCGTGCACATCGTGACAGCAGGAAAGCGTTAAGCATTGCCATTTGTACGATGTACACCGACAGCTTTTTGTACCACACCTTGGCCTTCCTCAAAGCACTGTACGGTTGGAGGAGTTGATCGGAGAGATCAACGCCCCCCATGTTTTTGTTGTACCCCAGTACACAGTCCGGTTTGCAGACCTGTGTAGAGGTACCCCGTACAGTGCTGAGGGCGCTGCCATCACCGTGTATGGTGGTCAACAGAAGGACATCCCTCTTGTCCTTGTACTTGACCACCAGCAGGTGGTCGCTACATTGGGCTTTGCTCTCACCTTTTCTGAGCATCTGCCCAAGTAGCGTCTTCGGGAGGCCTCTCTGATTTTTGCGGACAGTACCGCAGGCTGCGGTACCTCGCGCAGAGAGGGATTTGTAGAGTGGGATGCTGGAATAAAAGTTATCGGTGTAGAGGTGATAACCTTTATCCAGCAGTGGGTGCACCAAATCCCACACTATTTTCCCACTCACTCCCAAGACAGGGGGACACTCAGGCGGTTCAATCCTGCTGTCCTTCCCTTCGTAAACTCTAAAGCTGTGGGTGTACCCTGAGGTACTCTCACACAGCTTGTAGAGTTTGATTCCGTACCTGGCCCTTTTGCTGGGCAGGTATTGACGGAATCTGAGCCGCCCCTTAAAATGAACCAAGGACTCATCCACACAGATGTCCCTTTTGGGCACGTACACTTCAGCAAACTTTTTGCTGAAGTGTTCGATGACCGGCCGAACTTTGAAGAGACGGTCAAAATTGGGGTCATCTCGTGCGGGACACTGTGCATTATCGGAATAATGCAGGAATTTGTGGATGGCCTCAAAACGCGTCCGAGCCATGACCATTCGGCACACTGGAGTGTTATATAAAATATCCACACTCCAATATTGCCGAAGTTCTGGCTTCTTCACGATCCCCATGTGGAGGACCAGGCCCCAAAACTGCATCATTTCTACTGCGTCTACAGGAGACCAGTTAGAAAATGATGAACCGCGGTTTTGCTCCAAAAATTGCCGAGCGTACAAATTAGTTTGCTCCACCATGAGGTTAATAAAATCCTCAGAGAAAAAGACTTTGAAAAAGTCTATTTCTGTGAGGCCGGTGGTGTCAAACCTGATTCCTGATTCTGCCACAAAATCAGGAATCAGTGGCTCGTAATTTTCGGGGGGCGAGGTCCACATGGGGTCCGAAGAAGGGCGCGCTGGTTCATCTTCAGGAGTGGGTGCTGCGTCATCTTCTCTCCTGGGGCGTCTGCGAGGCGGTTCCGCAGGACCCGAGGAGGAAGATGAGGAGGAGGGGGAGGAGGAGGAGGAAGAGGATGAAGAATCTGACGAGTAAAGGAATGTGGGATCCTCTCCCTCGCTATCAGTGTCGGAGGCAAGAAAAGAATATGCCTCCTCTGCTGAATAGCGCTGCTGGGACGAACGGGGCGAACGGGACGAACGGGACATTTTTTGTGTGAGTATGGTGCTTGGGTGCAATTTATTGGAACTGTGTGTACGTGTGGGGGGGATAGTGTTTGGTGCAAACTTCTGAAAAGTAAAAGCTAAAAGAAAAAAAGCAAATAGGGAAAAAAACTACCTGTGAAAGGAAAAGTCTAAAACAGCAGGCCCTAGCTCTGATAAGTGAACTGCGTCACTTATCAAAGTTCGGCGCCTGCTGGGTGTGTGAATGGGGATGTGGAAAAAACGCCAGGCACGAGAGCTCTGATAAGTGAACCGAGTCACTTATCAAAGTTCGGCGGCGGCGGCGGCTGGGTGCGCGGACGGGGATGTGGGAAAAAAAAAGAAACGAAAAACACGAAACGAAAGGCACGGGTTCAGACGCAGCGGCGGGGTGCGCGCAAGGGGATGTGGAAAAAAAAAACACGAAACGAAAGGCACGGGTTCAGACGCAGCGGCGGGGTGCGCGCAAGGGGATGTGGAAAAAAAAAAAAAGAAACGAAAGGCACGGGTTCAGACGCAGCGGCGGGGTGCGCGCAAGGGGATGTGGAAAAAAAAAAAAAGAAACGAAAGGCACGGGTTCAGACGCAGCGGCGGGGTGCGCGCAAGGGGATGTGGAAAAAAAAAAAAAGAAACGAAAGGCACGGGTTCAGACGCAGCGGCGGGGTGCGCGCAAGGGGATGTGGAAAAAAAAAAAAAGAAACGAAAGGCACGGGTTCAGACGCAGCGGCGGGGTGCGCGCAAGGGGATGTGGAAAAAAAAAAAAAGAAACGAAAGGCACGGGTTCAGACGCAGCGGCGGGGTGCGCGCAAGGGGATGTGGAGAAAAAAAAAAAGAAACGAAAGGCACGGGTTCAGACGCAGCGGCGGGGTGCGTGGACGGGGATGTGGAGGAGAAAAGTGAGCACGAGTGTTGATCGGTGAACTGCGTCACCAATCAACGCTCGGCGGCACTAAGGGGGGTGAAAAAGAAAAGAGCACGAGTGTTGATCGGTGAACTGCGTCACCAATCAACGCTCGGCGGCTGCTAAATTTGGGCACGGACGGACGTGGCGCAGTGAGGGTGGAGGGGGAAGTGGGGATGGGGGTAAGGGGGGATGGGGGGGGTAAGGGGGGATGGGGGGGGGGTAAGAAAGATCGGGCCGGGATCGGGGTATCAACACTTACGGTTGTAGTCTGTCTTCTTTCTTCTGTTTTCTTTCTTCTGTCTTCTTTCTTTTGTTTTTTAGCGAGAATTATGGTGTCACAGGCTACTGTGGCACCACAAGTCTCAGCACAGGAGGGGGATCTGACAGCGTGACCGCTCTGCAGGAACCCTCACCAAGTGTGAGGATTCCTGAAGAGCGGTCAGACAGGTCAGGGACAGGTGAGACAGGTCACAGAGCGGTCACACACCGCTGCTGTGACCTGTGATTGGTGGGATCGATGATCACATCGATCCCACCAATCAGGGGAGGCCCTGGTGACGCCGGTGTTGCTAGGCACCAGCCTATGATCGGAGCTCACAGCTCCGATCATAGGCAGGTCACCGGCAGGTCACCAGTAGGTGACCGGCAGGTGACCGGTAGGTCACCCCCAGGTCACCATCAGGGCACAGCGCGGGCACACCGCTGCTGTGCCCTCTATCCGGAGGTGGCAGGGAGATGAGGCAGGGCCCAGGCAGTTATATTCAAGCAGGGCACAGCGCGGTAACACCGCCGCTGTGCCCCGCCATTGGCGCGATCGATGTGATCGTCGATCGCGCCAATGCGGCGGGTCTGTGCCCTGATTGACGCGATCGACGATCACATCGATCGCGCCAATCAGCTGCAGGATCCGGACCGATGAGGAGGCAGGGCAGGGCAGAGGGGGCGCCGGTCCAGGCAGGGCACAGCGCGGTAATACCGCCGCTGTGCCCTGCGATTGGCGCGATCGATGTGATCGTCGATCGCGCCAATCCGGGGGGTTTTGGTCGGTGCCTGGCGTTGCCAGGCACCGGCCCCAGGATCGAGTACATCGGTACTCGATCCTAGCCTGGGACCTCACTGTTTCAGCCAATCTGATTGGCTGAAACAGTGAGAAAGGCTGTGATTCGCTGTTCAGAATTGAACAGCCAATCACAGCGATCGGGAGGCCGGGGGGGCGGCGCCATACCCCGAAATGCCGAGGCCATCTTCCCCCAGGTGAGATGGCGTCGGAATTTTAATGCGATCACCGCGACTTAAGTCGCGGTGTCGCATTAAAGGGCATGACGTACTATCCCGTCGGCGGTCATGGGGGCCCACCCCACCTCGACGGGATAGTACGTCGGATGTCAGGAAGGGGTTAATTGTTAAACCCATTATTCAGGACACGTTCAGTATTTGGTCAGTATTTTACCTCAGTATTTGTAAGCCAAAACCATTATGTAATATTCGCGCCCTGGTTGGTTGGCGCGAGCGTGGGGGTGTGGCCCCACTGCCACAAACCAGACTACCCTGGAAGGGGTGTGACTAAGCAGCTACCTTGGTGTTAACTGGAGCCTCAGGCCTGTGCGTCAGGCAGCTTCCAGGTACCACTCCAGGGTGGTGTCTGGCTGTGGCTGCTGATCCCACCGGGGGACGGAACGCTAGGACAGAAGCAGGCAACAGGCTTGACTGGTGGTCAGGCACAACTGAGACACAGGCAAGCGGGTATGGCTGAGACACTGGCAGGCGGGCACGGCTGAGACACTGGCAGGCGGACACGGCTGGGACACTGGCAGGTGGGCACGGCTGAGGCACTGGCAGGCGGGCACGACTGAGACACTGACAGGCGGGCACTGCTGTCACTCTGGCTGGACAGGCGGAGACGGCTGGTACTCTGGCAGGACAGGTACTGGCTAGGTAGGGAGCGGAATACAGGCAGGTATATGGAAACAGGTAGGGACCTGTTCAGACAGGAGGGTATATGGGAACAGGTAGGAACCTGACCCGCAGGTTGCAGAACGGAAGTAGAGCAGGACCGCAAGGAGCAGATGCAAAGCAGAACCACATGAGGCGGAGCTAAGAGCAGAAATGTAGGAGGCGGAGCTAAGAGCAGATCCACAGGAGGCGGAGCCAAGGGCAGAACAGCTGGAGGTGAAGCCAAGAGCAGAACCACTGGAGACATAGAGCCACAGGTTGTGGCGGACAGAGCAGAGCCGCAAAATGCACAGCAGAACAGAACGGAGCCGCAGGTTTGCGGTGAGCAGAGTGGCGCAGAGCCACAGGTTGCGGTGGGCAGAGCTGAGCTGCAAAGTGCGCATCAGAGCAGAGCCGCAGGTTTGCAACGAGCAGGACAGGAAGGCGCAGAAGCACAGGTTGCGGCGAGCAGAGCAAAGAGGATCAGAGCCACAGGTTGCGGCGAGCAGAGCAGGAGGGAGTAGACACAAGGGTACGTACAGCTGAGTGGGAAAGGCAACCAGACCAGGAAGCAACAGGAACAGATATAAACCAGAGTACAGACAGGGACAGACAATGGAAAAAAGAACAGGACAAGGATACAGGCCTGGGCATACTGCCCCCAGGATGGCAGAGACAGGACAAGACCTGGCAGCTCAGTAGCAAGACACTAAGGCTGGTTTCAGACTTGCGTTCCTGTGCGCTGCGGATGGCAGCGTACTTCCTCCTTGCTTCCTCAGTAAAGCTCCACCCAGGCTTTGCCTACTGCTGGCTGCGTCCAGCGTTTCCCTGCGTACCTATCTTTAACATTGGGTACGCAGGGACATGCGTTGTATGCGGATGTGTCCTCATGCGGCGATTTGAGGTGTGCGGCGCCCGCACAGAAATCCAAATTTAGCGTTTTCCGTGTGGGCGCCACACACCTCAAATCGACGCGACACATCCGCGTCACAATGCGACACATCCGCATACAACGCATATTCCTGCGTACCCAATGTTAAAGATAGGTACACAGGGAAACGCTGGAAGCAGCCGGCATTAGGCGGAGCTTCACGGAGAAAGCAAGGAGGAAGTACACTGCCATCCACAGCGCACAGGAACGCAGGTCTGAAACCAGCCTTACTGAGGGAGAAAGTTGCTCAGGCGTCCTCCAATGGGTGGAGATGCCTTAAGTACCAGAAGCCTCTTGGAAATTGGCAGGAGACTCCTTAGGAAGGTGCACACAGTCTCAATAAGAATCAGGAATTGCTAGCGCCGCCCCCCTATGCACACAGCCAGGAAGCATGCACAAAGCAGGCTGGAGACATGAGGCACACAGAATTGGATCCGGCAGAAGACAGAACTCACAGCATGGCCCGGGATAGTGAGTAAGTTGGTGTGTAAGGCAGGTGGGGGATGGGAGGCCATGCAGTGATGCCGGCAGGGTTATTACACATTAGAGGAACAATCAGGGGAAAAGTATAATAGAAACATGTCATTACCTCTGTATTTATCACCCCCTTCTGGGTTTGGCTTACAAATGATGATGTAAAAACCTGGTCAAATACTGATAGTGTGAACATGGCCTTATTCTTGACTAAATTTTTAGAAATCCAGGAAAACACCATACAATAATAATGCTTCAGTGTGTTTCTCTGAGAAGTGAGAGATGTTGGCCATAAATTGCGTCTGCCAGCCCACCTCGTCCTCGTTGGACACGAGCTTGTTCATCAGACGATACCATTCTGCTTACGCTGGATTCAGATGTGTACAATTGAGGCCATGCATGTACCTCAGTGCCCGGCCGCAGGTCTCCTGACCTGAGCTGTCTCTCAAGCATACAAGTAAAGCCCAGTTCATGAAGGTGTATTTGCCATAAAACAACTTAAAGTGTCACAAAATATATTCTCAAAACTGTTTTCCATGCAGGTTTCGGGCAGCCCCATAGACTATATGGACAGATGTATCGGGGCGCTCCCCTTATTGATTAAATTCAGGTTTTTCAGTCAGTTGCACAGGTGTATAATCCAGCCAGTAGCCATACGCTCTGCCTGGCGTGAAAGAATGGCTCGTTCCAAAGTGCTCACTGAATGTGAGTGTGATTCTGTCATAAGACGTCTCCAAATGTATTGGGTGAGGCCGGGAACAGTTTAGTCAGAATTTGGCCGAGAGTATGCATGTCACATACTTGCAAACGCGGTCACATGACCATCATTCCCGCCAATGATGAATCCTTTGTGCGCACGACGTGAGAATTCGCAAGTCTGCCGTCAAATAGAGTTACTGCAGACTTTTTGTTAAAGACTGGACAACCCCTTTAATGACTGTGTATTTACAGTGGGATGTCATAAAAGTTCCTATCGGTGTAATGGTTAACTCCTTCCTGACCTTGGACATATCCAGACTTCCTGACCTTGGATGTATGGATTCATCATAGCTAAAATGCAGCACTGTGACCGCGTGTATGATGATCACATTAAGGTGCCTGATGAATGTTACAGCAGTCAGCCATTGGCCATGCATGAGATATCAGGGTCGGAGCCAGCATTTACAGTTTTGAGTTGAAGTTTCAATTAGGACGAAACTATTTTTTTTCCTAGCCACACTCAGTTGGCCCAAATATCGTGGTAGAGCACTCATGTTAGAAAAATCTAAGGATTGTCACACATTGACCCAAAGTAGAACATTTTATAATGGCACAGAAGCAGTCAACCATGGGTTATGCATGAGGTCTCAGTGTCTGGGCCAGTATTTGGAGCTTTGAATTGAAGTTTCACTTAAGACAAGGTATGCAAGGGGACCGGTGTAAGCCTTTGCTGGGAGCCCAGATATCTAATGCAACAGGTGAAACAGTTTTTTTTCCAAGCCACACTCAGGTGTAACAAATATCAGCTAGGTAGAGCACGAATGTTTGAAAAATATAAGGATGGTAACACAGGTAGTTGACTGAAAGTGAGTGCAGGCCTGCTGGTCTAAGAGCCCTACTGCTACAGGCAACACACATGAAGGAGACCCAACTTGGATTCTCCACATTTCAACATTTTTTTTGTCACACCACTAAAGTGACATCAATTTTCACAGAGTAGAAGCAGTATAATGTGCCTCTAACCTCCCTTCCACAACAAGCAACCCACCAGATGGAGACCCAACTTGGAGTTTCCACATTTATAAAAATCATTTGTAACATCAGCAGCAGTAGCAACAATAGGCACAGAAGCCATGACAATGGTGTCACAGACTGCAGTAATGCGAGATCCGCACATGACACTAAAAACGATACCATCGCCTAGTCTGCCCAGTTTGTGATTGGGGTGCAGAAGTCATTGGAGATCCATGACTTGTTCATTTTGATGAAAGTTAGGCGGTCTACACTTTCAGGGGACAGCTGGATGCGATTATCGGTCAAGATACTACCAGCAGTGCTGAAGACACGTTCTGAGTGAACGCTGGCTGCCAGGCATGATAAAACCTCGGCGAGCTCAGGCCACTCTTCCATTTTTGCAGACCAAAATTCAAAAGGGTCCTAATCCCCCCTGATGGCATTGATATTGAGCTCAAGATACTCCTGCACCATCCTCTCCAGTCATTCACAACATGTCAGACTTGTACTCTATTCTGCTGGTGAACGGGCTGGTCTAAAAAATGTGAGAAGTTACTCAGAAATTGCTTATGCCACTTACACTGCTGCTAATGTTTTTGCGGTGACACCTTGACGTTCCTGGGGTTGGAAGTCTTGAACTGCAATGCACCCTGTGTGCCTCACTGCTGTCTTGGGGAACACTACTCTTTTGTCAACAAGCATGTTTCGATACTCCTGCATGCATGCGTCTCTTTTCAGGGGGGTAGTATCTGCAAAAATTTACTCATACTGTGGATCTAATAGAGTAGCAACCCAGTAGTCAGCAATATTTCTAACCTTAGGAATACGGACATCATGATGAAGACAGTGCAGCAAGAAGGTGCTCATGTGTTGTTCTCTTCCATAAGGTTCAAGGCCATGGTTTGTTGCTGGCGTTGTAACACTCAAGCTTTCTCCCCCAATCCCCTCGCACCAACCACGTACCACAGAGAGGGGATCTGCAGCACAAAACTAGGAGAGATGGGGGAAAGCTGACCCTGCACTAAGACTAGGCTAAAACCCTACGATGGAGTGGGCGACCCATTCCTTGCGAATAGACCGACCGACGATCCTAGTCTAAACTCAGTGAAGACCTATAGATAAGGGGAAAAAGGTACCTAAAAGATCTAAGGACTGGGTACAAAAACAGGTCACCTAATAGGAAACACAGAGAAGGCTGCAGAAACAAACTGAAAACAGAAACAAAAGATAGCAGAACCAGAAATCCCAGAACTGCAAAATATCAAACACAGAAAGCTGTCTAAGCACCTAGCCAGAACTCTAGCGGATTAACACTGTTGTCCAGCAAGGAATGGGAGGCAGGTGCTGGGTAATAAAGGGTGATACAATCACCTGACCAAGACAACCCAGCACCAGGGGAAAAAGACCAGCAGCCAGAAAACCACAACAAGATGGCGGATGGTCAAAACAAAACAGATTCTAACAGTACCTCCCCTTTTACGAGGATCCTCCAGATCCTCTTGGCCGAGCCTTATTTGGAAACCTCTGTGAAAAGCCTTAATCAGCCTTGAGGCCGAGACGTCCTCAGCTTTCACCCAAGAATTTTTCTTGGGACTGAAACCCTTCCAGGATACGAGATACTGCAAACTTCCTCTGTGCCCCCTGGAATCTAAAATGCGTGAAATCTCAAACTCGCCATCCTCATCAACTGGAGGAACAGTCGGCATAGGCTCCTTATCTGGTGTGTCAATTTTCTTCAGTAAAGATACATGAAAAACTGAATTAATTCTCCAGGACAAGGGGATGTCTAATCTCACCGCTGTCGAGTTGACAACCTGAACCACTTTGAAGGGTCCTAAAAACTTAGGCCCCAGTTTTTAGAAGGGATCTTCAAACGTAGATTACTGGAGGACAACCAGACCATGTCCCCAACTGCAAACAATGCCTCCCTTCTTTTCTTGTCAAAATATTTATTTGACCTCCTATTAGCCTTTTTCAGATTATGGCGTACAATGGTCCAAACCCTGTCCAAATTTCCAGAAAAACTCTCCTCCTCAGGCACCGCTGCTCCAATCTTAGAAAATGGACCGAAAGATTGATGCCTCCCTGTACAGCAAAAAAAAGAACACCCAGCCAAGGAAGACGTATGATTATTAAGAGCAAACTCAGCTAGTGGTAGATATTCCGACCACATCTCCTGATTGTCTGCTACAAAACATCTCAAAAACTGCTCAACGTCCTGGTTCTTCCTTTCGGTCTGTCCATTGGACTCCAGATGATAACCTGATGAAAATGATAAATTAACCTTTAATCTGTCACAAAAAGCACGCCAAAAGCGAGCCACAAACTGTGGTCCTCTATCTGAAACAATGTCCGTGGGAACCCCATGGAGCCTGACAATCTCTTTCACAAATGCCTTAGCTAGTGTCTTGGCGCAGGGTAATTTATTGAACGGGACCAGATGACACATCTTACTAAACCGGTCCACAACAACCCAGATGACAGAAAAACCCTCAGAGACCGGAAGATCGGTGATAAAATCCATAGCAAGATGTGACCATGGCGAACTAGGAACCTCCAAAGGGCACTGCAAACCTGCAGCTGGGGCATGTGAGGCCTTCGACCTAGCGCACACAGTACACTGACGCACCCACTTGATGATTTCTCTTTGCCACCTTGGCCACTAGAAACTTCGACTGATCTACTTTCTAGTTTCTGAAATCCCTGGATGACCCGCCAACTGAGACTCATGACATTCAGCAAACAAAGCTCTCCGCAAGGCTCTAGGCACAAATAATTTACCATACGGAGTGTTAGTTGGTGCAGCATTATGGGCCTCTAGGATGCTACTCTCCAACTCAGAACCCAATGCTGCCACCACAACCCCTATCTGCAAAATACATTCCTCCTTCTCAGTATTAACTGCTGGAGAGAAACTGAGACAAAGCATCCGCTTTAACATTCTTTGCCCCAGGGATATATGTTACGGAGAAATGAAACCTGGTAAAAAACAGTGCCCACCTAGCTTGACGGGCATTCAAATGTTTAGCATCCAGATATATCAGATTCTTATGATCAGTAAAAACCTGTATTGGATGTCTGGCCCCCTCCAAAAATGTCACCAATGCTGAAACAGGAGTTTAATAGCTAGCAGCTCTCTGTTCCCAACATCATAGTTGAGCTCAGTCTCTGAAATTTTTTTAGAAAGGAAAGCACAGGGATGCACCCCATCCTCTCCCTCCTGGGACAGAACTGCCCCCACCCCTACTGAAGAGGCATCAACCTCTACCAGAAATGGCTTGGTCTCATCCATCTGGATCAAAACAGGAGCAGAGCTAAACCTCTCCTTGAGATGCTCAAAAGCCTTAACAGCCTCTGAGGACCATTGGACAGTATTAGAACCCTTCTTGGTGAGATCAGTTATAGGTTTAGCGTTCACAGAAAAATTCTTTATGAATTTTCTGTAATAATTGGCAAACCCCCAAAATTTCTGAACCGACTTCAAACATTCAGGCCTAGGCCACTCCAGCACTGCCTGAACCTTCACTGGGTCCATCTCAAACCCATCACTGGAGACAAGGTACCCCAAAAAACTCATTTTCTGTACCGCAAACTCGCACTTCTCCAATTTAGCAAAGAGTGAGTTTTCACTCAAAATCTGTAGAACTTCGCGGACTCTCTGCCAATGCGACTCCAGATCAGGTGAATATATTAAAATATCGTCCAAATAAACACACTCCTACCGATCAACGACCTCAGAATGTCATTAATGCAATTTTGAAAAAACGCAGGCGCACTAGTAAGGCCAAAAGGCATCACCAGACACTCAAAATGACCTTCCCGGGTATTAAAGGCTGTCTTCCATTCACCCGCAGCATAATATATGCCCTATGAAGGTCAATCTTAGAAAACAACTTCGCTTCGGTTAGTTGGTTAAACAAATCCGGAATCAGCGGCAACGGGTAAGGATTGCGCACAGTGATCTTATTAATCTCCCGAAAATCCAGACACGGCCTAAGGCCCCATCCTTCTTTTTGACAAAAAAGAATCCTACAGCCACAGGGGATTTAGAGGGTCTTATATGACCTGCAGCTAAACTAGTCTGTAAGTTTTCCTTTAAGGCCTCCCTCTCGAGAATCGTCAGATTAAATAAACAACTCTTAGGAAGTGTGGCACCTGGAACAAACACAATAGCGCCGTCGTAATCTCTATGGGGTGGTAGAGCTAGCTACTTGACCTCCAAAAATACCCTCCAGAAATCCTGAATGGCTTCAGGTAGCTCCTTCTTAACAACGGCAGCAATGTGAACATTACAACAATTACCATAACACCCCTGACCCCAGGACCTTATAGTACTAGACGACCAGTCCAGCAAAAGATTGTGCATTTTTAACCAGGGTAAACCCAGGGTGACTGGGCAAGGTAATTTAGCAAAAACAAACAAGTCTATACACTCCTGATGTTCCATATTCACAATAAGTGGGAACCCGGAAACCTTTTGAGAAATACACCCATGTTCCAGAGGAGTGTTATCAATAGCCACAACAGGAATAGGAGATGACAGTGGTTTAGAATCAAACTTATATTTATCTAGGAATTGTTGATCAATCAAATTAAGTGCAGAACCACAATCCACCATTACCTGAAAATCAATGGAATGACCATGATATGTGGTATTACCAGAAAAAAAAGCTCCTGCTGACCGTAAAAACGCAATACGAACTGGAGTGCTACTCCTACTGACCTTTTTTTCTTTCCTTATGTGAACCTCACATTGCTTAATTAAATGGTCAGCCTTACCACAATACAAGCATAGCCCTTCAGCGAACCTCTTCTCCCTCTCCTGGGAACGAGAGGACATCGCCCCAAGTTGCATCGGTTCCCCGCTGTCGACGGGACTATCCTGAGAGACTGGGTCTAGCATTATAAGAGTCTTCTCTTCACTCCGCCTGTCTCTCAATCTTCTATCCACACAGATAGCTAACTGCATAGCAATTTCTAAAGTATCAGGTGCAGGATATGCAATGAGCAAATCTTTAACTCTTTCACTCAAACTTGCTAAAAACTGACTCTTGAGCGCTGGGTCATTCCACCTGACCTCTGCGGACCATCGTCTGAACAGGGTGTAATACCTATCAGCATCCACAGAGCCCTGTTTAAGCCTTTTGAGCTCTGCCTCAGCTGATGTGACCCGATCAGGATCATCATATAACAACTCCATAGCAGAAAAAAATGCTTCTACTGATGTCAAACAAGGATCTTCAGGATGTAATGAAAACGCCCAGATTTGGGGTTCACCTCGCAATAAAGACATAATAATACCCACACGCTGTAATTCACTCCCTGAAGATCTGGGTCTAAGCCAAAAATATAGTAAACATGCATTTTTAAAAGTAAAAAATTCCTGCCGTTTACCAGAAAAAAACTCAGGTAATCCTACCTTAGGTTCTTCAGGGCGTGCTCCAGAGCAATTACTCACGTGCTGTTGAAGGTTGGTTACTTCCAAAGTTAACCCTTGCAAGCGTTGAGCAAGTTCCTGGACCATGCATATATTGAAAAAATCTGGGAAATTTTTAATTTTTTTTATATATACGTGTGGCTGGACAAACTGTTACAAAACTGCAGCACAAAACTAGGAGAGATGGGGGAAAGCTGACCCTGCACTAATACTAGGCTGAAACCCTACGATAGAGTGGGCGACCCATTCCTTGCGAATAGCTCCGCCGACGATCCTAGTCTACACTCAGCGAAGACCTATAGATAAAGGGAAGGAGGTCCCTAAAAGATCTAAGGACTGGGTACAAAAAACAGGTCACCTCCTAATAGGAAACACAGAGAAGGCTGCAGAAACAAACTGAAAACAAACAAAAGATAGCAGAACAAGAAATCCTAGAACTGCAAAATATCAAACATAGAAAGCTGTCTAAGCACCTAGCCAGAACTCTAGCAGATTAACACTTGTCCAGCAAGGAATGGGAGGCAGGTGCTGGGTAATAAAGGGTGATACAATCACCTGACCAAGACAACCCAGCACCAGGGGAAAAAGACCAGCAGCCAGAAAACCACAACAAGATGGCGGATGGTCAAAACAAAACAGATTCTAACAGGATCATTCTCTTCATGTCTTGACTGTTGTGCGCCCATCACCTCTTCCTCCTCATCCTCTTCCATTTGTGCTTCGGTTCTTGCACCTTCAGTAACAGTTTGTCTCGTACCATGTGCCCCCCTCGATCATTGTAATCCAGCCTCCCATGTCACCCGCCTGTGCGACAAAAGACTGGTACTTAGAGATATCCCTTCCGCATCCTTCTGTGCTTCCACCTCTTCCTCTGGGACCACCATCTCCTCCCACAGACTATTCAAAGTGTTCTCCAGCATGTAGATGACCGGAATAGTGATGCTGATGACGGCATCGTCAGCGCTAACCATCTTAGTAGCCTTTTTGAAACTGTGCAGAAGGGTGCAGAGGTCCTTTATCTGTGCACAAGGGTGATTTGCCCTATGTACTGCATCGACACAGGCTATGCAAAAGGAGATACTGCAACAGGGCTTGTCGCTGCTGCAATATTTGCTGCAACATGTGCAGAGTGGAATTCCACCGTTTCGGCATTTCGCAAATGAAACGGTTAACTGGTATTCTGAAAGACCTCTGTAGCGATGCAAGTCGATGACCTGCAGGAGGGTGATCGGTGCACGTGAGCTCACAGCAACCCTGCTTTCTGCAGCAGCAAATCCAGGCCGGGATAGTGGCCGAGAAATTGCTGTACCACCAGGTTGTGGATGTGAGCCATGCAAGGCCCGTGTGTGAAGCAGCAGAGGCAGTTGATGGGACGTATGGTGATTGGCGAGGCCCGCTAGTCTGCATTTTTTGTAAAGTTGGCAGATAAGATAAGTTGAGTCATCCTTTGCTACCTCAAAAAAAGCCCAGGCTAGGCAACCCTTGCTGCTCCTGCAAACTTCAGACTTGCGACTGGTGCTGGTCACAGTGGCTGAGGATGCAGTGTTTATCATGATTGCATCAATCAGTGTCTGTGTAGCCAGTCGCAACGTAACCTGCTCATTTTACTCCTCCACCTCCTCCGCTGAGCTGCGTGCCTCCTTGTTCACACCAAGTGAGATCTACAACCTCATCATCATCCTCACTGTTCCAATCTATGAACAGATAATCTATGAACTATTTCAATATTTACGGCCATAACTGTTTATCTGATAGTTCTGCTTCACATCACTTGTCTTATCTATTGCATTATTTCTGTACCCTGTTGTGTATACATATGCTACTTTTCAGATTTTGTGTTATTCCTCGACTGATGAAGAGACATGAGTAGTCTTGAAAGCTTGCAATTTACCATCTTTTCAGTTAGCCATTAAAAGGTATCAACCACTGAGGACTCTCAAATCTAAATATTTCTAAATTTTCTATTACTGGCTAACACAGTACAAAGATATACTGTATATCTTTCCTGTTACTGAATATAGTCAGGGTTAGTGTCAGGTAGCAAAGCGTAAAAAAAGAATCACATCCGCACATGCATCCTATAACCGTTGAGCGTTGATTAATGAGACATCGCTGATCAGCATCCGTTTGTTTTTTTGTGTGTGTGAAAAAAGAATAACATTTTTTTAGATTAGTTGATAGGACTAGATTAGGGACAGTAACACACAAACACCACACAGGTGAAAAAATGTCCCACTTGTCCCAATCATGGTATTCAGCCATGTAGGCATATGCCTTCCTTGCCTCCGACACTGATAGTGAGGGAGAGGATGACAACTTCCTTTATTTTTCCTCCTCTTCCTCAAATGATACTGTACTGTCATATAGACGCCGTAGGACAGAAAATGAATTGGTGCCCATTGTTAGTGACCCCCTATGGACCTCACCGAAGATTATGAGCCACATATTCTTGATTTTGTGGTGCAATCAGGAATCAAATTTTACACTACCGGCCTCACAGAATTCAACTTTTTCAAATTCTTTTTCAATGATGATTTTGTAAACCTCGTGGTGGTCGAGACAAATTTGTATGTCGAAATTTTTTTGGCACAAAACCCCACTTAATTATTTTCTATCTGGACCCCTGTAGACACAGTAGAAATGTTTTGGGGCCTTATCCTTCTAATGGGGTTAGTGAAGAAGCCAGAACTTTGGCAATATTTTTGTAATGGTTTATACCTCACTCCATTGTTCTGCATGGCGATGGTCCATAAAGGCTTTGAGATCTTCCTACACATTTATTACAACAATAACACATGGTGTCCTACCTGAGATGACCCCAACTTTGACCGACTTTTCAAAGTTCGGCCGGTCATTGATCACTTCATCAATAACTTTGCTGAGGTGTACGTTCCACAACGGTACATCTGTGTGGATGAGTCCCTAATACATTTCAAGGGGAGGCTCAAATTCTAACTATAGCTGTCCATTAACCCCTTAATGACCGCCAATACGTCTTTTACCTGACCTGAGATATAAGAGAATAGCCTCCCCATACAGGTGACAATCCAGCAGCCGTCGGTTGTGCACTATAGCTGACAACTTGCTGTATCAGCCATGATCAGTGTTTGCACCATCCAAATCTGTTTAACCCCTTAGATGCTGCTGTCAGTAGTGACTACATCATTATAAATGGTTAACAGAGTGTGAAGGCTTCCTCTTTATCCAAATTGGTGCCCTCAGATCATGATTGTGTGGTCCTGATGTTTGCCATGTCAGTTCATGACCAAATAGCAGCCTTACAGTCTGACTGCTGTAGTAATCTGTTCAGAAGTTAGAGGCATTTAGGTGGTAAAAATAGACATTTTCATTTCTGTCATGCCACTCTGCATTAATTCCTGTAAAGCACCTGAATGGTTAACAAACTAACTGACTGCAGTTTTCAATATGTCAGGGGGTGCTGTTTTTAAAATGGTATCACTTTTGGGGTTTTTCTAATATATAGGACCCCTAAAGTCACTTCAAACATGGATAAGTCCTTAAAAAAAGAAATTGTGTAAATTTCCTTGAAAATAATGAAATTGATGCTACATTTTTAAACCTCATAAAATGCTAACAAAACAAAATAACATTTTACAAATGGTGCTGATATAAAGCTGACACGTAGGAAATGTTATTTATTAATGGTTCGCTGTGGTGTGACCATCTGGATTAAAGAGATAATCATTCAAATTTAGAAAAGTGCAAATTTTTTAACATTTTACTAAAATTTTTGTTACTTTTTATAAATAAACACAAAACATATTGACCTAGATTTACCATTATCATAAAGTATAATGTGTCATGAAAAAACAGTCTCAAAATCACTGGGATTTGTTGAAGCGTTGCAGAGTTATTACCACATAAAATAACACATAAGCTATAAACAGCTATAGGTAAATCGAAATTCTAGTTTAAATAGCAAGAGAATACCCTTAATTTGCCAGAATAACAGATAAAATACAATATTTATTATTAATCCTCTAAAAACATGAAACAACCACAAACGATCATACACAAACAACACTTGACCGTGCACTCTATAACACCCTAACTACAATTTGTCCTATAATGATTTCTACCTGTCAGCGGAGGTTGGCACCCTGAACATATAATGCGAGAATGGCGCCCCCACTCCTCGACGGCTTGCGCACTAATTGTAGTGTTTCAGACAAGCCTGCAATCATGCATGACAGGAAAATATTTAGGACAACAAAGCCTTTGTTTGATAAGGCAAAATAATGAAGGGTGCTAGAACACGGACACAGACAATGGTGCAAAACTAAAAAGTGCTTGTGAAAAAACTAAATGTGACAAAAAACTAATGCTGTCCACTAATTGTTAGCCTGCCTAGCCTGTGGGGGTTGGCACCCTACTTGTCAGCGGATATGGCGCCCCCACTTGGCGGCAGCTGTCCCTAAATTGACCCTACTGATGATTAGATGTCAAATAACAAGAGATATGTAAGATTAAGCTCAAAGTGAAGTTTTGAAAAGATATCACACTTTGGCCATATGAACCGAAAAACCAGCAATCAATGATAATATCTTAGACGGCAACTAACTATATACATAGTTTGACAGCAAAAAGATATAGGATGATACTTATGGTTGATGTGAAGTAACACGCCTCGACGCGTTTCACCTAATTGGATCATCAGGAGGCCATGATATGTGGATGCACCCTTCATTATTTTGCCTTATCAAACAAAGGCTTTGTTGTCCTAAATATTTTCCTGTCATGCATGATTGCAGGCTTGTCTGAAACACTACAATTAGTGCGCAAGCTAGGAGTCAGAGGGCAAGCCGTCGAGGAGTGGGGGCGCCATTCTCGCATTATATGTTCAGGGTGCCAACCTCCGCTAACAGGTAGAAATCATTATAGGACAAATTGTAGTTAGGGTGTTATAGAGTGCACGGTCAAGTGTTGTTTGTGTATGATCGTTTGTGGTTGTTTCATGTTTTTAGAGGATTAATAATAAATATTGTATTTTATCTGTTATTCTGACAAATTAAGGGTATTCTCTTGCTATTTAAACTAGAATTATTACCACATCAAGTGACACTGGTCAGATTTCAAAACTGTGGCTCCGTCACTAAGGGGTTAAGAGGGCCAGGTGCGGAATTAAACTCTATTAGTTGTGCGAGAGAACCTCCCTGTCCTGGCAGTGAGTGGGAAAATTGTGTGGGAATTGGTTCACCCACTGCTGGATCAAGGTTATCACCTCTACTGATACCTTTTATACCACCATTCCAATCCCTCTATGTCAGAGCTACCTCAGCATGAGGCATCTCTAAGATGCTAATTGGGCAGCTGCTCAGAAAGGGTGAGAGCAGAGCCCAGTGTAGTGACAACATGCTGGTGGTCAAATACAAGGACAAGAGGGATGTCCTTTTCTTGACCATCATACATGGTGATTGCAGCACCCCCACTGCTATATGAGGTTTCTCTACACAGGTCACCAAACCAAACTGTCCTGGGGTACAATAATAATATATGGGGAGTTGACTTCTCTGATCAAGTCTTTCAGCCCTACAGTACCATGCGAAAGCTAAGGTGTGGTATAAAAAGCTAGCTGTTCACATCGTATAGATGGCATTGTTTAACGCTTTTGTGCTATCTTGATGTGCAGGTCAAACAGGTACATTCCTTCAATTCCAGGAAGTAGTGATCAAGGCCCTAATATTTGGAAATGAGGAAGGAGCAGGGCATCATTTCTCAGGTGATGTAGCTGAAACCATAAATAAAGGAAGGTTGCAAAAGTGGTATCGAGTGTATTACAGAGGGGGATAAGAAAGGACACAACTTATCAATGTGACACCTGCCCGAGAAATCTGCCCTGTGTATAAAAGAATGCTTCAAACTACCACACAGCCATGAACTACTAAATTAATTTCTGACTTACATAATTCGTGTATGCCAACCTGATGCATTCTATATAAATCGCGTATGCCAACCTGATGCACTCTATGAAACTCATGTATTGCGACTTGATGCACTCTACATTATTCACATATGCCAACTTAATGTAAACTACAAAACTTGTATATACCAACCTGATGCACCCTACACAACTCACGAATGTCAACCTGATGCATGCTACACAACTACCACAAAAGACATCAAGCTGTCATTGATGTTAGAGTGGGCAATACACTATATTAAGAAATGGGGTGTTAGGGGTCAAGTTCCCGCCTCTTCACAGGGGGAATCTCGAACCATCTCCGCTGCGGTCTCCCATTCTCCAGCCGCAGTGGAGCCTGCTCAGTGGAGACATCGGTCCCAGCGTCTGACTTAGCCTGATACGGTGCGGATGGTTACTGCTGCCTTTCCAGGCTCAGCCATTGTAGCCAGTACTGAGCAGACATCTCTGGGACTAAGTCCTGCTTTTTCCCTTCTGAGCATGCCCAGGGTAGGTCCTCTCATTGGAGGTCGGGGGTCACATGCTCAGGTACTACAGCAGCTCCCATTGGTCCTCTAGGAAGGTCCTGAAGTGGCTCAGGTACTACAGCAGCTCCCATTGGTCCTCTAGAAAGGTCCTGTAGTTGCAGCTATAAAAGGTTCGCATGGGCGCACAGCCATGCGCTAGTATCAACTAAGTTATGTGTTCTGCGCCAGTGTGGTCATATCTGTGTGGTTTCAGGGTTCGGCTGAAATAAGCCCCTAGAATACCGGCACCTCTGGTGAGGAGTTTTGTGTCAGTAGATTCAGGGCCCGGCTGAAATAAGCCCCTAGAATACCGGCACCTCCGGTGAGGAGTTTTG
The DNA here is from genome assembly GCF_051348905.1 of Ranitomeya variabilis. Lineage (NCBI taxonomy): Eukaryota > Metazoa > Chordata > Amphibia > Anura > Dendrobatidae > Ranitomeya > Ranitomeya variabilis. Next base: position 814,556,425 of record NC_135233.1, read on the forward strand.
CGTGTGCTATTCTGACTGCATGACCACTGTTCGCTCTATTTGATAGCTATGTTCCCCTGTGAGGTTAACAGGGCACAGAGTTCTCTTAAGTGACTATGAAGTAACAGAGTTCACTTATACTGCCATATAGTACCATCAGTTACTAGCAGCGGGTTTTACTCCTGCACGGTGGACCCCGGGTTCGAACGCACCTATTACTCTATAAATATATATTTGGTGCGTTCCACCAAACCCTAACAAGAGGTATGTGAACTTTTGATCAGAGTCATTTGGATGTTTTGGGTTTCCATTATGATTTAAAAAGAGAAAACACAGTTGTTTGACAATAATTGGCTTCACCCAACCACTAACCATGAGTGGAGAAGCAATTTTGATTTTATGATTCATATTCTCTGAAAAAGGAAAAATTCTGCCAGGGTATGTAAACATTTGAGCACAGCTGTATGCCAACAAGATGCACTCTACATAGATCACGTATTCCTACCTGATGCACTCTACACATCTCACGTATGCCAACCTGATGCACTCTACACAACATGCGTATACCACCACATAAAATTCACATACCAACAAAACACTAGATCAATTCCAATATAGGGTCACCTGTGGGGGTTTCCACTGTTTAGATGCATCAGGGGTTCTCCAAGCGCGAAATGATGCCCACAAAGCATTCCATCAAAGTCTCTGTTCCAAAACACTCCTTCCTTTCTGATCCCTGCCGTGCACCCAAACAGTATGTTTTCCCCCACCTGGGGTATCAGCAGACTCAGGATAAATAGCACAACAAATTTTGGATCCCATTTTGTCCTACTATCCTTGTAAAAGGAAAAAAATTGAGGCTAAAATACCATTTTTGTGGAAAAAATGAAAAATGTTTCATTTTCATAGTTCAACGTTGTAAAATTTTGGGAAGCCCTTGTAGGTGCAAAGTACTCACCACACATATAGATAAAAACCTCGAGGGGCCCAGTTTCCAAAATGGAGCACTTGTGGAGGTTTCCACTATTTACGCATATCAAGCGCTGTTCAAACGCGTCAGTAAAGTCTACATTCTAAAACATCACTCCTTCCTTTCTGAGCTATGCTGTTCGCCATAGTTTTCCCCCATATTTGGGGTATTAACGAACTTGTCATGACTCAGGATGGGATGGTTTAGCCTCCATGCTGGTCAGGTCAGGGTTAATTCTAGTTCGCCTCTCTTTGGTTCTGGGGCGCCTATTTAATGCTTGTTGTTCCTGGGTCTGGTGTTGGTGATACTTCTGTTATAGTCAACTAGTGTAGCTGACCCAGGTTACTCAGCTAACTATCGTTGTTCGTCTGTATGCATGTGCTTATCTGTGTATGACCCGGTTTTTTCCTTGACTCATTCCTGTCTCCTGTTTCTGTACTGTCCTGACTTCTCTGGTTTCTGACATTCGGCTTCTCTCCTGACTGTTCTCCTGTCCTGCCCTTCGGATACCGCTCTCCCTCCTGGCCTCTGACCCCCGGTTCGTTATTGACTTCCCTTTTGTCTCGCCCTTCGGCTCCCACGAACCCCGTCTGGCTTCCGACCCTCTGCTTGCTCCTGACTACGTCCCCGTTACCACTGCCAGCCGGCTCCCGTTCCGTCAGGTTGTGGTTGGCTCTGCCCCAATCCTTCCCTCTGACCTCACATGTCCTGCTGGGCTTTGGTACGGTACTCTCGGCACCTTGCGGTGCTCTCGCTACTTCATCGCTGGCCTGTGTTCTCAGTTTAAGCGCCCCCTAGGCTTCACCTCCGGTTACACACACGCTGTGTATCATTACATTATCACCGACCTGAACTTTTCACAGGGGCACCTTTCGTATGTCATGAATCCGCTCCGTGCTCTATCACATCAGGTGACCAACCTGACCGAAATGATGCAAAATTTGTGGAACAAAGGGCTCTGGTTGCTTCTCACCAACAGGTGCAGCGAGAGTTAGCCGATACTATTAACGCTGTGCGGCGTGCCTCCTCTTCGTCTGGTGGTGTGTCAGATATTTCCCTACCCTCTACTGAACCCTCCAGATACCTTTTCTGGGGATAAAAGTAAATTCCGGGTGTTTAAAGAGAATTGCAAGTTACTGTTTTCCCTGGGTCCTCGGGTGATGAGAGTCAAAGGGTGGGGATAATTATATCTCTTTTACAGGAAGGGCCACAGGCTTGGGCTTTCTCCCTATCCCCACTTCCCCTAAGAGATTGTCTGTGGATCGGTTCTTTGAGGCCTTGGGTCTGATTTACGATGAACCTGATTGAATGAGGTTGGCTGAGGACACGATTATGAGTCTCACCCAGGGAAAGCTCTCTGCCGAGTGGTACTGTTCTGAGTACAGACGATGGGCACCAGAAGTATCTCGGAATGACTCGGCACTTAGAGGGCTTTTCTAAAGGGCCTTTCCGAGCATCTAAAGGATGCATGGCTCTGCACTCGCCACCCAACTCTCTAGAGGAGGCCATGACACAGGCCGTCCGCATGGACCGCAGGTTGCAAGAAAGAGGAGTGGTGCAACGTGATGTTCCTTTTTCCCAGCTAATTCTTAACCTTCACCATCAGAGCCCATGGATGTGGGAGCCATCTCTGTGAAGGAAAAAGAGAGATGTCGAAGGGAGAACAAACTCTGCTTTTACTGTGGATCCCCGGGACATTGGAGAAAGGACTGTCCCTCCTTTTCGCCTGTTCCCAAGGTCTCGGGAAACGCCTGGTCTGGGTGGCTGCAAAGGAGGCTACCCAGACCCTCAGGTACTTTTTTCCTCAGTTTTCAAATTGTTGCTAAAGGTGGATATTGGTGTGAACAGTTGTATTTTTGCCACCTCTGCTTTTGTGGATTGCGGTTCCTCAGTGAATTTGATTGACTCTAAGCTGGTGGTCCATTGTGAGATAGGGACAGTCAGGTTGGGGACACCCATGAAGGTTGTGGCTATTGACTCTGCTCCTCTCACCAAGGATGGGATCCGTTCTGTTTCTAAAGAATTCATCCTTAAGGTGGGCTCTGTTCATCTGGAGCACATAGCCTGCTTTGTTTTGGACAACCTCCCAGCTGGGTTGGTTTTGGGGTTCCCTTGGTTGCAATGTCATAATCCAGTCATTGACTGGGAGGCCCGTGAGTTTGTTAAGTGGGGCCCTAAGTGTGTTAATAAATGTCTAATGTCTGCATCTGTGGCATCCGTTGGTCTGGAGGGTATTCCGGAGTACCTGAAGGACTTCGAGGACGTGTTTTCCGAAAGAGAAGCCAAGGAGTTACCACCTCACTGCCCTTTAGATTGTGCTGTTGACCTGATTCCTGGGGCTAAATTGCCTAAGGCCCGATTATTCAACCTTTCTGGCCCCGAGCGGACTGTCATGAATGAATTTATATCCGAGAGTCTCTGCAAGGGTCATACTCGCCCTTCTGTGTCTTCTGTAGCTGCAGGATTCTTTTTTGTAAAAAAAAACACGGTAGTCTCCACCCATGCCTCAACTTTCGGGAACTTAATAAGATTACTGTAAGAAACACATACCCTCTTCCACTCATTCCCGATTTATGTAATCAATTGTCTGGGGCCAAATGGTTTTAGAAGCTGGACTTGCGGGGGGCATATAACCTTATCCGGGTATGAGAGGGGGATGAGTGGAAGTCTGCATTTCTCACTTCTGAGGGGTTATTTGAAAATCTTGTTATGCCATTCGGTCTGAATAATGCGCCAGCCGTCTTCCAGAATTTCATCAATTATGTGTTTTCTGATTTCATAGGGCGGTTTGTGGTCATTTACTTAGATCATATTCTGGTTTATTCTTCAGATAGGCAGGCCCATATTGGTCATCTGCGAGCAGTACACCAAAGACTCAGGGAGAACAAGCTCTTAACTTTAGAAAAATGCTCAGTATTTGTCCAATAACTGTCTTTTTTGGGGTTCATTGTATCCGGTGAGGGGTTTCGTATGGATCCCAAGAAGGTTCAAGCCATTGTGAATTGGGTGCAGCCCCGTGACCTGAAAGGACTTCAATGCTTTTTGGGATTCGCCAATTATTACCGGAGGTTTTGTTAAGGGGTTCTCTCAAGTGGTTAAACCCCTCACTGATTTGACGTAGAAGGGGGCTGATGTTAAGAACAGTTCAGCCTCAGCTGTTGCTGCATTTTTATCTTTGAAAAAATGCTTCATGACTGCTCCGGTCCTGGTTCAACCAGATCCATCCAAACCCTTTGTGGTAGAGGTGAATGCCTCAGAGGGAGGGGGCGGTGTTTTCTCAGGGGCCCACCACTTTGACCAATATGAGGCCATGTGCCTTCTTTTCTAAGAAGTTCCCGGAAGAGAGGAACTATGACATGGGCAATCGGGAATTACTGGCCATTAAGTTGGCTTTTGAAGAGTGGAGGCATTTTTTGGAAGGGGTGGTTCATCCCATTACTGTGGTTACTGATCACAAAAGCCTGGCGTACATTGAGTCTGCGAAAAGATTGACCCCCAGTCAGGCTAGGTGGTCGCTTTTTTTCCCCGATTCCAGTTCTCGATTACTTTTTGCCCTGGGTCCAAGAATGTTAGGGCTGATGCCTTGTCCCAGAGTCTGGATCCGGTATTTGCCCCCGAACCTCCATCCTCCATTCTTCAACCTCAGGTGGTGGTGGCTGATGTGTCGACGGGGTTGGAATGGGAGATTTGAGAGGCTCAGTAACAGGCTCCTCCATCCAAACCAGTGGATAAACTGTTTGTTCCCATTAAGTTTCATCTCAGGGTTCTGCGGGAGTTCCAGGACTTGGTTCTGAGTGGACATCCGGGGATCTCGGCTACTCGTGAGGCCATCTCGAGGTATTTTTGGTGGTCCTCATTTACGTCGGATATATGGAGGTTTGTGTCTGTCTGTGAAGTTTGTGCCCATGCTAAGAGCTCCCACAACCGGCTGGCCGGGGAGTTGGTGCCTTTGCCTATTCCTGATAGATCATGGACACATTTGTCCATGGATTTTATCACCAATCTTCTCCCTTCCAAGGGGAATACTGTCATATGGATGGTGGTGGACAGCGTGCACTTGTATTCCCACATTTTCTGATCTCGCTCTAGTAACTGAGGTAAGGATGGCATGTTGTGCTAGTGGTGGAGCACCAGCAGGGTGGCCACAGAGTAATAAGCACTTGCAACAATCTTGGCAGTTGTTGCACAGGCACAGCAGATGTATTGCCTCATGTGTGCCAGGCTGCACAGAGGCGAGGAAAAGCTGTTCTTGGTGGGAGGTGTATCACCTGGGTCCTCTTGTATTGTCTGTACCCTTTCAGCCACGCTCCAGTGAAGCCCGTGAGCTGCTTTAAGTACCACCCTGCTGTGAACACATTGTTCCTCATCCTCCAAAACTGTGCCCTGGTTGGATATTTATGTACCTTGCCGCTGTTGGTACAGGAACCTATCCTTCAAGACATGTGGATGCCTGATAATGGTGTGAATGATCCCTGTTCCTCCTCCTATTCTTCCTGTGCCACCACCTCATCCATCATCGCCTGAAGCTTTGTATTTCTAGGAGGCATAGAAGTGGGAAATTAACACTGATGATGAAATCATCAGCACTGATTATATTTGTGGAGTACTTGAAGTAGCGCAAAACGGCACACACGTCCTGCATGGAGGCCCACTCAATGGTCATGAAGTTTTGTTGTTCTGCAGTTACAGAGATATAACATCTTCGTCTGTGCTTACTGGTCCAAGTGTTAGGGTTGGCGGATTACACTAAATAAATTTTAATAGAGAAGTGCAATCGCAACCCAGGGTCCACCATTCAGATATGTACAACTGAAGCTAGTGTGAACAATGACGGAACACACAGAGAGAGATTGCTTGCATACACCGAGTTAAACGTCTCTCAGTGAACAGCACATGAAGCTGGGTCACTCGCACACAGAAACAGAACAGATGCTCTGCAATAGAGCTGTGTCACTCGCACACAGTAACGGAATAGATGCTCTGCTATAGAGCTGTGTCACTCGCACACAGTAACGGAATAGATGCTCTGCAATAGAGCTGTGTCACTCGCACACAGTAAAGGAATAGATGCTCTGCTATAGAACTGTGTCACTCGCACACAGTAACGGAATAGGAATGACGCTAAATACGATCCCTGTTAACCTCACAGGGAAACAAAGCCCGCTTTTGGGTTAAAAAGCAAACAGTGGTCACACAATCTGCAAAAGCACTCAACCAAATCCTCTCCGGAGGTGCCGGAATTCTAATGACTAGACGCCAGCCCTGAATTCATTCAGACAATCTCCTCTCCGGATAACCGGAATTCTAATGGCTTAACGCCAACCCTGATCACATGCTGATAAAGACCACACTGTTGCAACGTCCCATACACACACATAAAGAGATTGATACTAGCGCGCCCGCGTGCACCTCAGACCCTTTTATATGTTCAGCTCAAGTCCAGTCAGACAGGAACTTGCTTGCGGACCAATGCGGAGTTGCCACATCACCAGAGCAGCTGACGACCGACCTCCAAGCCATATCACGAGCATGCTCAGTAGGGTTATTTCTGGACTTAGTCTCCAGAGCGTTTGCTAGTCGCTGCCTACCGCTGGTTACCATAGGCTATCTATGCCATAGGCGTTACCATAGACATCTATGCTCAGCAGCACCCGCAGCGTCCAAAGCTGAATGGTGAGACCGCTGATGCAGACGAGGCTTGGGATCTACCCTGTGCAGCGGGAGAATCCCGGCGCCTAACACCATGTATCTATGGTTATGTGGACCTTTACACTGATGACTTTGTGCAGGAGCATACCTGATTTTGTATGTTCGTGCAGGGCAGGGATGGCTCACCGTCAAAGTAGTGGCAGCTGGGAATCATGTACTGTGGTTCCTGTGATCCCAACATATTGTTAGCCCTTTAAAAATCACTTGTAAGGCCATATGTAGAATATGGGATCCAATGTTTGGGAGATGAGCATCTGAACGCTTCAATGGGATGATGTAGAAATGCTCGATGACACTGCTGGTGGTGGTGCTGTCACATCCTCTATTTGCAGTTAGCCTGGTGGCCTTGTTGCTCGGGAGGAAGAGGGCGAGACTGCAGCACAAGAGGGAGCAAGAGGAAGATCAGATCTTTCCTTGTTTTTCAGATGTGTACTCCACTGCAGCTCATGCTTTGCATTCAGATGACTTGTCATGCAGGTGGTGCTTAGGTTAAGAACAGTTATGTGGGAAGACAAAAAGGTATCCGGAGATAAAATCAATAGTCTTTATTTTGACATGTTTAAAATAAGCTGCTTGCAAATAACCGGCATTTACCAAAGGGAAGAATGCCATGAACCACTGAACGCGTTTCGAACACGTGTAGTGTTCTTAGTCCTCAGTATCAGACTTTTCCCATGGATTACGGGAATATTCTACAAGGGTGAGATGAATTTTCTCTTTTTTCCATAAGAACAGTTATACCTCGCTTCTGTCTCTGACAGTACAGAGTGCAACCCACCTGTGTCTTGTCGGGGAGCTCCTTTGAGCTGGTTTGGTGTGCTTAGTTCTTCAGTGCTTCTACCCTCTGCAATTCCCTTCATTGTCTCCCAATTCCAATTCCTCAACATATCCACTTCAAGCTACTAACACTGACCTACAAAGCCATTCATATCCTGTCTCCACCATATATCTCAAAACTAATATTTCTCCTCTTCCTCCTGTGCTACCACCTGATCCATGATTGCCTGAAGCATATTTTCAAGGAAACATAAAAGTTAGATAATAATGCTGATGACAATATCATCAGTGCTGATCATGTTCGTGGCGTACTTAGAGCAACACAACACAGCATACACGTCCCGCATGGAGGCCCACTTGTTGGTTTTGAAGGGTGCTTGTTAGCTAAGGTGGTGTTTCACCTTGTGGGTACGTGACATGAGGCGGGAGCTGGAAGGCAGAAGTGCTGCTCCATCATAGACAGGCGAGCATAGACAGCCCGCGCTTTCTGACCAGATGAGACGGTGGAGATTGGACAGATATCTGTCTGAGATGGTTTAGTGAATTCTGCATTGCGCTCTAACATTCCATGATTCTATGATTCTATGAAGCAGAGTAGTGGGTTGAGGCAATGTGGAGAGAAAAAAGTCTAGGGGCTGGCCACGGTGCATAGTAGCAGCCAATTTAATGGCTTGGGGCAGGCCTCTGCGCTTTGTAGCAGCTGACATAATAGCTAGGGGCCAGCCACGGTGCACAGTAGCAGCCAACTTAATGGCTAGGGGCTGGCCTCAGCACTTTTGCATCCTGCTCCCTCTTTTGCTGTGCAGCTGGGGCAACAAGACCATCACCTTTTCCTCTGAACTTCCCACATCACTGGGATGGCCTTGACTCCATGTGGGGTCTAGGACCTGATCATCACCCATCACATCTCTCCAGTCTGTCCTTCAAGGCCCCGTCTCACATAGCGAGATCGCTAGCGAGATCGCTGCTGAGTCACTAGTTTTGTGACGCAACAGCGACCTCAGTAGCGATCTCGCTATGTGTGACACGTACCAGCGATCAGGCCCCTGCTGCGAGATCGCTGGTCGTGTCGGAATGGCCTGGACCTTTTTTTGGTCGTTGAGGCCCCGCTGACATCGCTGAATCGGTGTGTGTGACACCGATCCAGCGATGTCTTCACTGGTAACCAGGGTAAACATCGGGTTACTAAGCGCAGGGCCGCGCTTAGTAACCCGATGTTTACCCTGGTTACCAGCGTAAATGTAAAAAAAAAAAAACAATACATACTCGCCTTCTGATGTCCGTCAGGTCCCTTGGCGTCTGCTTCCTGCTCTCACTGACTGCCGGCCGTACAGTGAGAAGTGAGAGCACAGCAGTGACGTCACCGCTGCGCTCTGCTCTCACTGTACGGCGGCTCAGTCAGAGCAGGAAGCAGACGGCAAGGGACCTGGACACCGAAAGGCGAGTATGTACTGTTTGTTTTTTTTGGTAACCAGGATAAACATCGGGTTACTAAGCGCGGCCCTGCGCTTAGTTACCCGATGTTTACCCTTGTTACCCGGGTGCTGCAGGGGGACTTCGGCATCGTTGAAGACAGTTTCAACGATGCCGAAGTCGTTCCCCTGATCGTTGGTCGCTGGAGAGAGCTGTCTGTGTGACAGCTCCCCAGCGACCACACAGCGACTTACCAACGATCACGGCCAGGTCGTATCGCTGGTCGTGATCGTTGGTAAATCGCTATGTGAGACGGGGCCTTAACTCTGCTGCCTACTAATCCACTTCTGTCCTCACAACTCCACTCCTCCCCTGTGCTAATCACTTTATTGTTTTCCAGTTCCACAAGGCATACACTTCAAGCTACTAACACTGACCTACAAAGTCGTCCATAATCTGTCTCACCATATATCTCTGAACTAACCTCCCGAAATCTCCCAACATGTAATCTCTGGTCCTTCCAAAATCTTCTCTCTTCCGCAATTGTACATTCCTCATCCAATCGCCTGCAAGAGTTCTCTCGATTATCCCACATCCTGTAGAATTCTGTAGCCCAAGACATCCGATTATCCCCATACATTCTGAAATTTAGAAAATAAGACAGGGGAACAAAAAATAGGTCTCTTCAGGTGATAAACAAGTGATAGTGTTATCAATAATGTAATTAGTACAGCCCAGGAGACCGGACTGTATTAGCTAGGGGGACAGTCGGTGAGAATACATGCGGGAGAAAGAGGAAAACTGACCAGAAATTCCTGGTACAACAATTGGTGAACAAAGTAACGCTTCATTGGAATCAGATGATAAAAGGGATAACAGAACAATGATGAAACAAAACAATAAAAAAATAATAAAAACAGGAGCACACACCCAGAAGAAATATGGACAAATGTCCTGGAAGGAGAGACAATAAAGCTACTACAGCATAATCATAATAGTATTAAGTACATTAAGTAATGTAGGCACGTAGTGACTAGCCATATTGTAGCAATTGTGGACTGACTATATGAAAGTAAGTAAAGTGCTAGTTGAAGAGGTACTATTATCAATAGGAACAGTTGAAATGGTAGTTTGTTGGTAGAGTCCGTATCTCTGTAAATTGTAATGTGCTAATACATCAGAATGGACTTAGTATAGTAATAGAAGGGAAGGAATTAGTGCTCCTGTGATGTGTGAGCAGAGTGTATTGAGTCACCTGCAGTGTAAGCCATGAATTATCAATGTAAGGAAAGGGACTTACACAATCAAAGCTCTTTCATTTGAGTGGCGACCACCTCGGCGCGCATTTCGGCTTCCTCCTTCATCAGCGTTACTTTGTTCACATTCTGAAATTTGAAGTGGATCTTGAAAACCCATGTTATCAGAACAGCTTACAGCTTGCAATTACCCCACTGCCGTCTCACCATCACCAGAGCTTCTGCAGCCCCAGAACCTACTGTCTCCTTCCCCATTATCCTGAAGAATGTGAGGCTGCAAGGGTAGGGTCCTCTCTCCTCTCTACCTTTCTGTCACTATTAGTTTGTTCATTATAATTTCTGTTTGTGTTTTGTATGTAAGCTCTCCTCATGTACAGCACATGGAATCAATGATACTCTAAAAAAATTAATAATCCTCCGCATGATGTTCTACCCAGTCCTCACCCCTGCCCTCCTTGCCAGACTACACATATCATTGTCATCTTTCCCAGCCTCCATCTGTCATTGTCCTCACCTCCACATCAATCATTTCCCCCCTCTCCCACATACCTCATTGTCCTCTCCCACATCCCATCATTGTCTTCTCCCCCAACTCCATCATTGTCCTCTCCACACCTCCATCATTGTCCTCTCCCCACTACCATCACTATTCTCTTCCCCACTCCCATCATTGTCCTCTCCCCTACCCCCATTATTGTTCTTTCTCCCACCCCATCATTGTCCTCTCCCCCACATGCCGTCATTGTCCTCTCCCCCACCCCCATCATTGTCCTCCCCCCACATTCCATCCTTGTACTCTTTCCCACCTCCATCCTTGTCCTCTCTTCCATCCTCTCATCCATCCCATCATTGTCCTCTCCCCCACCTCCCCAGTGTATTAAAAAAACAACAACTCACCTCTCCATCTGTTCCCCCTCAGCATCACTGCTTCTTCACCAGTAACTTTCTAAATGACACATTTTGAAATTAGATACTGAGGGCGCCACTAAATAATAGTAAGATTAGGGGTTCTCCTAGAGCATGCTAAATGGCAATGGATTAAGAAGGAAGGAGGAGATGCATGCTCAAAAAATAAAGACCTAACCAAAGTTTAGTAACAATATTTTATTATTAGCAACAACACAGAAGAAATGGCATAGGAGGAGGTACCCAACACTGGTTTTGTGGGGGTTTTTAATTAGATTTTTTCTTGGAATGTACTTTGAAAACAGGCAGAGCAATAATCTGCTGGCCAATGTCTCAGTATACAGGCCGTGTAATACTCTGCACTTTTTTGGGTTGAAAACAGTGAGGAGAGCATCAAATAGGGGATGTGGCCGTGTTGCTGGTGGTGGTGTAGCTACTGCAGGGAGAGAGAGACTAATAAAAACATTAAAAAAAAAACATGGTTGAATACCTAGTTATTCCCATGATGTGGCAATAACCAACCTCCACTAAATTCAATCGGCAGTATAACAGTACATGGCTCCAGTTAAAGCATAGCATAGATTTTAGGAAGCAGGATACCAGTAGGAACATGTACCCTATTATATGGGTATACCATTAGACCCATAGAAGTGAAAAGTATCAAACAAAAGACTAACCAGCCAAAGGCTATAAACCCCTATTCACAGCACCATGCTACAAGCCAACAACTCAGTAAGTAAGAGGATAGCAGTTTGGTTCAAAACGGAATGTTCTAAAGTGCATAAATGCAGCTGGTATGGGCTGTATGCAGCTACCCTACAAGGCGATCTCAGATGCAGAAAAGTATAGAGAATGCTGTAGGCAAGAAATCATTGCTTATAGTAGTTTGCATCTGTGGGGAACGGTTGGAGTTCAAATCTGCTGGTATCAAGATAAAGGATTCGTGTCTGGAGCCATGCGTGCCAAGAAGAAATTTACTATTTTTTTTTACCAAGCAGCTATCCTCTTACTGAGTTGTTGGCTTGTAACATGGTGCTGTGAATATGGGTTTATAGCCTTTGGCTGTTTAGTCTTTTGTTTGATACTTTGCACTTCTATGGGTCTATTGGTGTACCCATATAATAGGGTTGCATATACATGTTCTTACTGTTATCGTGTTTCCTAAAATGCTATGCTATGCTTTAACTGGAGCCGTGTACTGTTATACGGCTGATTGAATTTAGTGGAGGTTGTTTTTGCCACATCATGGGCATAACTAGGTATTCAACCATGTTTTGTTTTTTTTAAATGCTTTTATTAGTCTGTCTCATTGCATGTGTTGTTGCTAATAATAACATTTTGTTACTAAACTTTGATGTTCCCTATTTGAGCATGCATCTCCTCCTTAATCTATTTCTACATGACACAGGCGCATGCTGCATGCTGACAGTTGTGCTTGCCTGTGTCACTAAGAAAGTGGGAAGCTGAGGACAGGATCCTGCAGCTCCACTGCAATTTTCTCTTGTAGGCAGTGGTGCTGCAGCATCGCTCTTTGGCCAGCACGCCTTACATGAGCTATGAAAACTCTAGTTACAAAAATGTCCATTTAAGGATGTCCAGGTGCAGAGGCGTCACTTCAGCTGGGTGAATAAGGTGTTGGTGATTCTAAGCTTGTTCTCATGACAGAATTACAAAATTCAGCCCCCAACTTCATTTTCTTAGGCAATATCTGCCAACCACTCCTACATCCTCTCATTCTCTAACTTTGGCATGAAAGTCACCCATGATGTGGATAATGTGCATTCTTGGGGTTCTGTTGAATGCTCTGTTGGTGCATAGACTTTAATGATGATCACACTCAGAGGTTTCCCACTCATGTGGATGGACATGACCCCATCATTGATGTACTGGCAGCTCTGTATTTACCTTGTGATAATTTTGTTGACAACAGTGGCAACTCCCTTTATATGTTTTTGCCTGTATAATGGTGTAATAATCTGAGCCGAAGTCCCCAGATCCAATCCAATGCAGTTCACGGACTCCCAATAAGTCTATACTTGTTCTTTCCATTTCCCAGTTTATAATTTCCAGCTTTCTATTGTTCATCCCTCTCAGGTTCCACGTTCCAATGGTATATTTTTCTTTGCAGCTTAAGTAGCCCTTTTTATCACTGACTACATCAGCAATTGGGTCTTCATGTGGGTTTCACCCTCATGTCATCCTTGTCCTGATTACTTTGGACCTGACTTTGCCCTTCCCTAGTTGCTTGACTGTTGTTGTCCAGGTCAAGGTCTCCACAGTTGAGCACCATGGTGAAGATTTTATAGCGTAAGGTTGTCAGGCTTTTCCCAACCCATAGCACTTAACCACATGACCACTGCAGTTGGTTTATTATGTTTTGCCACCTTCCTAGCACTTTCCTCAGCTATGGTAATGGAGGAGCTACAGGATAAGTTACCAATAATGAAGTCCCAGTAAATTCCCTTTAAGTGCATTATAAGGTACATAAGGGCAGCACGGTGGCTCAGTTTAAACCCCACCAAGGACAACATCTGCAAAGAGTTTGTATGTTCTCTCCATGTTTGCATGGGTTTCCTCTGGGTACTCCGGTTTCCTCCCACATTCCAAAGACATACTGACAGGGAATTTAGGTTGTGAGCCCCATTGAGGAGAGTGATAATAATGTGTGCACACTGTAAAGCGCTGCGGAATATGTATAAAAATAAAGATTATTTTATTTATTTAAACTTTACAACTTATGGCTCTTTAAAGACAGAAATTAAAACACAAATGGAAGAAACACTGATTCTGTAAGGAAGATATTAAAATAATAAAATGCAGAGCAAGCAATTATATTTATTTTTTTAACTACAAGGTAACTTCTAATACTTTTAATTTGTGAGCTGCAATTCCCCATTAACTCACATTGAACTTCCATCGGTCAGTACAGGAGAGAGAACTTCCTTAGCAGGTCCAGTTTTTGAAAGCTCAAATCTATGGGAAAGAACCCTGGCCTCTGTGCAACACTGCTACTTTACAAAAATCACCAAATTCAGATGCCAAAATCAGCAATTCTGTCACAGTGTATAGCTAAAATTATACCCATTCATGTAAAGTCAGTTATCCAAACAGGCAGGACAGTTTCTAGAATTAAACTTTGTTCCAAAAAAGTGTTTTGCTTACGTAGAATGATCAGTCAGCCTTTTGTGGCTTTTGTTTTCATTGTTTGATCCTGACAGTTGAAAATGTGCTATTATTTGACGGTTTCAACATCATTCCAGCACACAAAGCTCATGTGTAAGGTATCTCAGCGCTTTAATATTAGTTAAAGCTTTCTAGAATAGCTCTATTATAAACTTGCCTATAAATATTGGCCACAGATCCTTTTTATTTTGTGGATCATCAATTCTGTTCGGTTCCAGATGGTGACGTGAACTAACATGCAACTGGAATGGACAATGTTATAAACACGACAGAGGTATGTTACAGTTTTATATTTTATATTTTGAGTTTCTTTGATTTCAGTGTTATATTTGTGTAACGCGGGTTTGTTCATTTTTACAATAAATCATAATACTTTTGTATCAATTTTCGTATTCTCTTTCACAGAATAATAGCATGGCGTTAAACTACATCAATACAAAAATTCAACATTTTAAAATCAAATTAATACCTAACCGAAAAGAATGATATATTGAATATTTTATTTTACATTTTTGTATATATACATTTGTGTTGTTGAGTATAAATAACAATATAGAACATCTTTTATACCAGTATGAATTACAGTGATAGACTATGAATTTCAATAATGTTAGGAAAAATATTTTTGACATAGATTTGACACTTTTTCCATTTAAGCTAAACCAGTTATTCCTAGCCTTTGACAACAAACTGTTATAAGTACACAAAGAGTATAAATAGTCAAATACTGAGATTTGGAGAGGATCTAAGTGTGAAAATGTAAAAGAAAATAGAAAAAGTTTGATGAGAGAACTGTAGAGGAAAATCACATTAAAAATTAAATTGAGGAAAGCAGAGATCTCACCTTTTTGTCCCGTCAACTCACATACCTGCTGCCCGGCATCTTTAACTACAGCTGAAATGACACAGTATTTTCCTGTTTAGTGACTTTTTTGTGCAAAATGATGCAATCAGGTGAGGGTTAAAAGTTTATAGCAATATATTAAAAATGCTGTATGTACAGCATTTTGGTTCCTGACATTTTTATACCATTTTCTTTAGGAAAGTCGCATTTTTATCAAACAGCATGCTCTAGGCATGGTGTTTCTCTCCAGAGGCTTCTTTATAAACTGTCAAAAAAGGCACAAAAATGCAGGAAAAAAGTACTGAAACTGAAAAAAATGGCAAGCTTGGTATTGAAAATATAGCTATTTACCACTAGTTAAAGGGAACCTGTCACCCCGTTTTTTCGGTATGAGATAAAAATACTGTTAAATAGGGCCTGAGCTGTGCATTACAATAGTGTAGTTTGTGTACCCCGATTCCCCACCTATGCTGCCGAAATACGTTACCGAAGTAGTCGTTTTCGCCTGTCAATCAGGCTGGTCAGGTCAAAAGGGTGTGGTGTCCTCCCCCAGATCTTGCGTAGTTTTCCGTTGGTGGCGTAGTGGTGTGCGCATGTCCAAGGTCCAGAATCCTCTGCCAGGGGATTTCAAAGAGCGCGGTGTCCGTTATTGCATTGGTGATCGGTGGGCGCGGCCATCTTCCTTTGGCCGCGCGTGCGCAGAAGCGGCGCTGTGCTGGCCGCGACGCTCTGCTGGCCGCGGCTTCAGGAAAATGGCCGCGGGATGCCGCGCGTGCGCAGATGGATATCGCGGCGGCCATTTTCCTGAAGCCGCGGCCAGCAGAGCGTCGCGGCCAGCACAGCGCCGCTTCTGCGCACGCGCGGCCAAAGGAAGATGGCCGCGCCCACCGATCACCAATGCAATAACGGACACCGCGCTCTTTGAAATCCCCTGGCAGAGGATTCTGGACCTTGGACATGCGCACACCACTACGCCACCAACGGAAAACTACGCAAGATCTGGGGGAGGACACCACACCCTTTTGACCTGACCAGCCTGATTGACAGGCGAAAACGACTACTTCGGTAACGTATTTCGGCAGCATAGGTGGGGAATCGGGGTACACAAACTACACTATTGTAATGCTCAGCTCAGGCCCTATTTAACAGTATTTTTATCTCATACCGAAAAAACGGGGTGACAGGTTCCCTTTAATATCCAAAAAACGTCAGCACTCCAATAAGTGGAAAAAATACTAAGGTTCCTTTATTAGTGCATATCCAATAGCAATGTTTCAGAATCTTCCTGGAACCTTTCTCAAGCTGTCATAGGGTAAAAATGAGAGGCCTTACATAGTATGTCACAGGCATCATCTCATAAATAGTGATTAATAATTACTCAATATTGCCATTAATAAAGCATGAAGTACACAGCGGACATTCCATAAAGAATGTGACAGTGGTAATAAAACATTATATATATTTCAAATCAATAAAGTGGATCATAAAATACATAAACACATGAATTGAATAATATATAGTAAGTGTGTGCATACATTATAATAATAGGTCTGGGACTCACCCCATGGAAAATTCATTGTCCTATAACATAGCTAAACACCACGCCCAGCAGGTGCTAAGTTACCAACGAGAAAAGGGCAACCCAGTAAAGAGTCCGGCAAAAGTCAAATTGCACCTATGCAGTGTACTTGTACTTTAGTCATCTACCCACGCCATGTTGTGCGAGAGCAGAGCATTATGATCAACATAAGATCCTTGCACATGCTCCCTCATGTGTAAAAGGTCAGTGGCTCCATCTTTGAGTGGGATAGGTGTACACTAAGGTGAATATCTTGCCAGATTGGGGAAATTTCATCCAGTATTTCCACCATACAATTGTTCATCCTCTTGAAAATCCATAGAGCAACAAATTATATATCCCATAGATCTAAACATTCATAGTTGATCATGTGCTGATTAGAGCAACCGCACTAAACACCACTTGGTTTCTCACAGACCAATGCACCAGGACTACAAGTGAACACAAAGTAGTATAGCAAAAGAGTGTTTATAATGAAGGCCTGGCTTGTCACTCTCCAAAAGAAGAAATGCTACCTCTTGGATCCCAGTCTTAAGCCTCTCACCTAGCCAAATCAGATCTCCTGCTTTGCACTGATGAAGGGCAATACCCTGAAACAACGTGTCTGTAAACTAAGATTCTGGTTTGGCTTTTATCCTAAGTCATATGGATTGACTCATTAAAGGGTCAATATTGACTTTTAGAATTGTTACTTCTAATAGGTGACTGTACATCCCCCAAAGGATGGTATAAATATCTAGTGTTGGACTGGGGTACCAAGGGCCCACCAGTAATCAATTCCAGGGCCTCACCTTTCAGCTACATGCAAATGTGACATTATCCTCAATTACATATTGATAGAACAATGAACTGGGTAGATTGTTAAATGGATAAGATGTTGCCCGTGTCTGTACATAGTGATTCAAGTATATTGTGCCAACTACTGGTCTAATAAGAGGGTGGTGGCCCACTCTTGCACAAGGGCCCACCGGAGGATTCTTCTGTACTCCTGTGGGCCATTCCAAGCTTGACAAATGGCCCTTGGCAGAAAAAAGTTTCCCCACCCCTGATTTAGAATGTGAAGGGTAGATCTGTGCAGAATGCTCTGCAGCTTGAGAGCAGAGTCAGGTGACACAATGACATTTCATCATCAGTTTGTTATATAAGCAATAGATTCATAAAAGTAACTTTTGTTAACAGCTTTAAAAATGTACTTTAGGATCCAAGCTACACTAAATGTGATGAAGTAGATGGCAGTGTGATATCAAGTCTTAGAAGGCGGAGAGGAGTAAAAGTTACCGGCAATTACTTGCCTCCATTAGAGTGGGAGAAAACAAATACTTGCTATTCTGTAAGTTCCATAAATAATTATTATTTTGAAGGCATACATAATGATATGGAAAATTATTTTCAAGCATCTGATATGTCTACTAAACTACTTCTCAAGGATAAAAGACAAAGTACTACACAAAAAGATGACCGAGGAGATGACTCATCTAAAGCAGAACAAGAGAAACAAAGAATGGAATCCGTGGTGTCTATACACACTGCTACCACCAAAAATGTTAAGAATGTGCCAGAAGAAAACATAAACTCTAAACAAAGTTCTAAAAACATTAATGAAAAGCCAAGTGAAGATCTTTTTCCTCTGGGATTGGCCATACCTAAAGAGACATTGAAAGAGTTAAAAAGCATCGTTAAGGAAAGCCCACTGATTATTCCTAAAAATAAATGGACTCCAAAATCCACAACTAGCAGAACTTTGATACGCCCCCCAACCCGAAGTGAGAATCCAAGTGAAAAGTCTGGCTTAACTTTTGAGACATTTAAGCCAAATAAGAAAGAAATCCAAAAGTTACAATCCACTAAAACTCCTGAAGAGAATGAACTGCAAGATCTGTTAATGGGACAGATTTTACCAGATCACAGGGAGTCACAAAAAGATGAACAATTGATGCAGCCAATTCAGTCATTTGAGGGAAAACAGAATATAATACCTAATAAGTCAAGCAATACTGCTGGTATCAAGTTTGATCCTCCCTCTACTGATGGTAAGAATACTGATTTCATATTTCCATTAAGCCATGATCCATATAATATCACCATATTGTGTGATTAGTGTTGTCTAGTAGCTGATCAATTTAGTAATAATGTTCTTGATATGTTATCAATTTATATATCTGTTATATGGGTGTAGAGTTTTTCATGTTTTCAAAAGTTACTACTAGGGTTGAGCGAAACGGGTCGACCATTTTCAGAAGTCGCCGACTTTTGGCAAAGTCGGGTTTCATGAAACCCGACCCGGCCCCTGTGTGGGGTCGGCTATGAGGTCGGCGATCTTCTGAATCTGGTATCGGAATTCTGATACCGAGTTCCGATATGTTTGCGATATCGGAAATCGGTATCGGAATCCACATTTAAGTGTAAAATAAAGAATTAAAATAAAAAATATTGATATACTCACCTCTCCGACGAGCCCTGGTAGTAATCGGCATCTTCCGTTCCTAAGAATGAGCGCGTTCAGGGCCTTAGAAGACGTCACGGCTTTGTGATTGGTCGCGGCGGCCCACGTGACCGCTCAGCGACCAATCACAAGCCGTGACGTAATTCTCTCAGGTCCTAAATTCCTCATTCTAGGAATTTAGGCCATGAGAATTACGTCACGGCTTGTGATTGGTCGCTGAGCGGTCACGTGGGCCGCCGCGACCAATCACAAAGCCGTGACGTCATCTAAGGCCCTGAACGCGCTCATTCTTAAGAAGAAAGGCTGCCGGAAAGAAGCCGAGGGTGAGTATATTCCTATTAGGTATATACTCACCCTCGTACGTGCCCTGCTTCTTTCCGGCAGCCTTCCTTCTTAAGAATGAGCGTGTTCAGGGCCTTAGATGACGTCACTGCTTTGTGATTGGTCGCGGCGGCCCACGTGACCGCTCAGCGACCAATCACAAGCCGTGACGTAATTCTCATGGCCTAAATTCCTAGAATGAGGAATTCAAGACCTGAGAGAATTATGTCACGGCTTGTGATTGGTCGCTGAGCGGTCACGTGGGCCGCCGCGACCAATCACAAAGCCGTGACGTCATCTAAGGCCCTGAACGCGCTCATTCTTAGGAACGGAAGATGCCGATTACTACCAGGGCTCGTCAGAGGGTGAGTATATCAATATTTTTTATTTTAATTCTTTATTTTACACTTAAATATGGATTCCAGGGCCTGAAGGAGAGTTTCCTCTCCTTCAGACCCTGGGAACCATAGTATCCCATTGCACTGTATTGGGTTTCGCGTTTCGGCCGACCCCGACCCCGACTTTTTTATAGGATCGGCCGATTTCACTCGACCCGACTTTTGAGAAAGTCGGGTTTCGTGAAACCCGACCCGATCCTATAAAAATAAAAGTCGCTCAACCCTAGTTACTACTGGTTAAAATGATTTAGTACTTCATGCAGATTAAAGGTTGAAAGACAATTTCAAAACTATCAGCACCATGGTAAAATCCACATTCAAATTCTCATGCAATAAAAATATTTGCCTTGTTTTGCATGTCAGTATTTTGTGTATGAAATCAGAACAAAACAATTGTTATAGTAAGTGTATTGGTAGGTTTTGTCAGTAGACTGGACAAAGCCTCAATCTGGTTTGAACTGGGTACATTTGGATGGTGGGGTCGAATAGACTCACTGATTTTCATCCTTTATTTTCTGTGCAAAAATCTTGAATTTACTGGAGGGAATGTTCAGGTACAGACATCTGGAGTAGACCCATTTTTTTTTAGCTCTGGTAATGAGACATTAGTCAGATCAGTAAAAACCTGGGGTTCATAAACATTAAGGGAGGTAGATGGAATCTAACCAAGGTATAATCCTGAAACATAGTCACAGGAAAGCCAGAGATCAAGCAGACTAAACAGTAGATAGAGCTGCACCTAGGTTTTCTGCACTAAGCGCAAAAAAATCAGTTTAACCCCTTTCTGCCATTGGACGTACTATTTCATCCATGTGGGGTGGGCCGTACTTCCCAAGGATGGAATAGTACGTCCAGCGCGATCAGCTGCTCTCACGGGGGGGGGGGGAGCGTGGCCGATCGCGGCCAGGTGTCAGCTGACTATCGCAGCTGACATCCGGCACTATGTGCCAGGAGTGGTCACGGACCGCCCCCGGCACATTAACCCCCGGCACACTGCGATCAAACATGTTCGCAGTGTTCCGGCGGTATAGGGAAGCATCACGCAGGGAGGGGGCTCCCTGCATGCTTCCCTGAGACGATCGGTACAAGGCGATGTGCTCACCTTGTACCGAGAGTCTCCTCCCTGCAAGCCCCGGATCCAAAATGGCCGCGGGGCTGCATCCGGGTCCTGCAGGGAGGTGGCTTCACAGCGCCTGCTCAGAGCAGGCGCCGGGAAGCCTCCCTGCTGTGCATGTCAGATCGCCGATCTGACAAAGTGCACAGCAAAGTGTCAGATCAGCGATCTGTCACTTTACTGTTATGCCCCCCCGGGGCAAAGTAAAAATGTAAAAAAAAAAAAATTTACATGTGTAAGAAAAAATTTAAAAAAATTCCTAAATAAATAATAATAAAAAAATATTGTTCCAATAAATACATTCCTTTATGTAAATTAAAAAAAACAATAAAAGTACACACATATTTAGGATCGCCGCTTCCGTAACGACCCGACCTATAAAACTGTCTCACTAGTTAACCCCTTCAGTGAACACCGTAAAAAAAAAAAAAACGAGGCAAAAAACAATGCTTTATTATCATACCGGCGAACAAAAAGTGGAATAGCACACGATCAAAAAGACGGAAATAAATATCCATGGTACCGCTGAAAACGTCATCTTGTCCTGCAAAAAACGAGCCGCCATACAGCATCATCAGCGAAAAAATGAAAAAGTTATAGTCCTCAGAATAAAGCGATGCAAAAATAATTATTTTTTCTATAAAATAGTTTTTATCGTATAAAAGCGTCAAAACATTAAAAAATTATATAAATGAGGTATCGCTGTAACCTTACTGACTCGAAGAATAAAACTGCTTTATCCATTTTACCAAACGCGGAATGGTATAAATGCCCAACCCAAAAGAAATTCATGAATAGCTTTTTTTTTTTGTCATTCTGCCTCACAAAAATCAGAATAAAAAGCGATCAAAAAATGTCACGTGTCCGAAAATGTTACCAATAAAAACGTCAACTCGTTCTGCAAAAAACAAGACCTAACATGACTCTGTGGACCAAAAAAGGAAAAATTATAGCTCTCAAAATGTGGTAACGCAAAAAACATTTTTTGCAATAAAAAGCGTCTTTTAGTGTGTGACGGCTGCCAATCAAAAATCCGCTAGAAAACCCGATATAAATAGTAAATAAAACCCCCTTCATCACCCCCTTAAATAGGGAAAATTTAAAAAATTTAAAAAATGTATTTATTTCTATTTTCCCATTAGGGTTAGGGTTAGGGCTAGGGTTAGGACTAGGGTTAGGGCTAGGGCTAGGGTTAGGGCTACGGTTAGGGTTGGCGCTAAAGTTAGGGTTGGGGCTAAAGTTAGGGTTAGGGTTTGGATTACATTTACGGTTGGGAATAAGGTTAGGGTTAGGGTTAGGGGTGTGTCAGGGTTAGAGGTGTGATTAGGCTTACCGTTGAGATTAGGGTTAGGGGTGTGTTTGAATTAGGGTTTCAGTTATAATTTGGGGGATTCCACTGTTTAGGCACATCAGGTGCTCTCCAAACGCGACATGGCGTCCGATCTCAATTCCAGCCAATTCTGCGTTGAAAAAGTAAAACAATGCTCCTTCCCTTCCAAGCTCTCCCGTGCGCCCAAACAGGGGTTTACCCCAACATATGGGGTATCAGCGTGCTCAGGACACATTGGACAACAACTTTTGGGGTCCAATTTCTCCTGTTACCCTTGGGAAAATACAAAACTGGGGGCTAAAAAATAATTTTTGTGGAAAAAAAAGATTTTTTATTTTCACGGCTCTGCATTATAAACTGTAGTGAAACACTTGGGGGTTCAAAGTTCTCACAACACATCTAGATAAGTTCCTTGGGGTGTCTAGTTTCCAATATGAGGTCACTTGTGGGGGGTTTCTACAGTTTAGGTACATTAGGGGCTCTGCAAACGCAATGTGACGCCTGCAGACCATTCCATCTAAGTCTGCATTCCAAATGGCGCTCCTTCCCTTCCGAGCTGTCCCATGCGCCCAAATGGTGGTTCCCCCCCACATATGGGGTATCAGCGTACTCAGGACAAATTGGACAACAACTTTTGGGGTCCAATTTCTCCTGTTACCCTTGGGAAAATACAAAACTGGGGGCTAAAAAATAATTTATGTGGGAAAAAAAAGAATTTTTATTTTCACGACTGTGCGTTATAAACTGTAGTGAAACACTTGGGGGTTCAAAGCTCTCACAACACATTTAGATGAGTTACTTAGGGGGTCTACTTTCCAAAATGGTGTCACTTGTGGGGGTTTCAATATTTAGGCACCTCAGGGGCTCTCCAAACGCAACATGGCGTCCCATCTCAATTCCAGTCAATTTTGCATTGAAAAGTCAAATGGCGCTCCTTCCCTTCCGAGCTCTGCCATGCGCCCAAACAGTGGTTTACCCCCACATATGAGATATCAGCATATTCAGAACAATTTGGACAACAACTTTTGGGGTCCAATTTCTTCTCTTACCCTCGGGAAAATAAAAAATTGGGGGCGAAAAGATCATTTTTGTGAAAAAATATGATTTTTTATTTTTACGGCTCTGCATTATAAACTTCTGTGAATCACTTAATGGGTCAAAGTGCTCACCACACATCTAGATAAGTTCCTTAGGGGGTCTACTTTCCAAAATGGTGTCATTTGTGGGGGTTTCAATGTTTAGGCACATCAGGGGCTCTCCAAACGCAACATGGCGTCCCATCTCAATTCCAGTCAATTTTGCATTGAAAAGTCAAATGGCGCTCCTTCGCTTCCGAGCTCTGCCATGCGCCCAAACAGTGGTTTACCCCCACATATGGGGTATCGTCATACTTAGGACAAATTGTACAACCACCTTTGCGGTCCATTTTCTCCTGATACCCTTGGTAAAATAAAACAAATTGGAGCTGATGTAAATTTTTTGTGTAAAAAAAGTTAAATGTTCATTTTTATTTAAACATTCCAAAAATTCCTGTGAAACACCTGAAGGGTTAATAAGCTTCTTGAATGTGGTTTTGTGCACCTTGAGGGATGCAGGTTTTAGAATGGTGTCACACTTGGGTATTTTCTATCATATAGACCCTTCAAAATGACTTCAAATGAGATGTGGTCCCTAAAAAAAAATGGTGTTGTAAAAATGAGAAATTGCTGGTCAACTTTTAACCCTTATAACTCCCTAACAAAAAAAAATTTTGGTTCCAAAATTGTGCTGATGTAAAGTAGACATGTGGGAAATGTTACTTATTAAGTATTTTGTGTGACATATCTCTGTGATTTAATTGTATAAAAATTCAAAGTTGGAAAATTGCGAAATTTTCTAAATTTTTGCCAAATTTCCATTTTTTTCACAAATAAACGCAGTTAATATCAAAGAATTGTTACCACTATCATGAAGTACAATATGTCACAAGAAAACATTGTCAGAATCACCGGGATCCATTGAAGCGTTCCAGAGTTATAACCTCATAAAGGGACAGTGGTCAGAATTGTAAAAATTGGCCCGGTCATTAACGTGCAAACCACCCTTGGGGGTAAAGGGGTTAACACTTTAGCCTATGCACAGCCTAAACGGTTTGAGTAGCTGTCATTTCATCACTCATATGCAATTTGCATATTTCAGTCAAGTGTGAACTAGCTGCTGTTCTTAATTCTCTCAACGTTCAGTGAAAAACTCCTGTCCCAGCTTTATTGAGAGAATCTGTAAGAGAACCGTGTCCACATGTAACTGTAAGTACAGTTAAGTCTATATATATTTGGACAGAGAAAACATTTTTCTAATTTTGGTTATAGACATTACCACAATGAGTTTTAAGTAAAACAATTCAGATGCAGTTGAAGTTCAAACTTTCATCTTTCATTTGAGGGTATCCACATTAAAATTGGATGAAGGGTTTAGGAGTTTCAGCTCCTTAACATGTGCCACCCTGTTTTTAAAGGGACAAGAAGTACTGTAATTAGACAGATTAAATAATTTTAAATAAAATGTTCATTTCCAGTACTTGGTTGAAAACCCTTTGTTGGCAATGACTGCCTGAAGTCTTGATCTCATGGACATCACCAGACGCTGTGTTTCCTTCTTTTTGATGCTCTGCCAGGCCTTCACTGCGGTGGTTTTCAGTTGCTGTTTGTTTGTGGGCCTTTCTGTCTGAAGTTTAGTCTTTAACAAGTGAAATGCATGCTCAATTGGGTTGAGATCAGGTGACTGACTTGGCCTTCAAGAATATTCCACTTCTTTGCTTTAATAAACTCCTGGGTTGCTTTGGCTTTATGTTTTGGGTCATTGTCCATCTGTAGTATGAAACGACGACCAATCAGTTTGGCTGCATTTGGCTGGATCTGAGCACACAGTATGGCTCTGAATACCTCAGAATTCATTCGGCTGCTTCTGTCCTGTGTCACTTCATCAATGAACACTAGTGACCCAGTGCCACTGGCAGCCATGCATGCCCAAGCCATCACACTGCCTCCGCTGTGTTTTACAGATGATATGGTATGCTTTGAATCATGAGCTGTACCACGCCTTCGCCATACTTTTCTCTTTCCATCATTCTGGTAGAGGTTGATCTTGGTTTCATCTGTCCAAAGAATGTTCTTCCAGAACTGTGCTGGCTTTTTTAGATGTTTTTTAGCAAAGTCCAGTCTAGCCTTTTTATTCTTGATGCTTATGAGTGGCTTGCACCGTGCAGTGAACCCTCTATTTACTTTCATGCAGTCTTCTCTTTATGGTAGATTTGGATATTGATACGCCTACCTCCTGGAGAGTGTTGTTCACTTGGTTGGCTGTTGTGAAGGGGTTTCTCTTCACCATGGAGATTATTCTGCGATCATCCACCACTGTTGTCTTCGGTGGGCGCCCAGGTCTTTTTGCATTGATTAGTTCACCAGTGCTTTCTTTCTCAGGATGTACCAAACTGTAGATTTTGCCACTCCTAATATTGTAGCAATTTCTCGGATGGGTTTTTTCTGTTTTCGCAGCTTAAGGATGGCTTGTTTCACCTGCATGGAGAGCTCCTTTGACCGCATGTTTACTTCACAGCAAAACCTTCCAAATGCAAGCACCACACCTCAAATCAACTCCAGGCCTTTTATCTGCTTAATTGAGAATGACATAACGAAGGAATTGCCCACACCTGTCCTGAAATAGCCTTGGAGTCAATTGTCCAATTACTTTTGGTCCCTTTAAAAACAGGGTGGCACATGTTAAGGAGCTGAAACTCCTAAACCCTTCATCCAATTTTAATTAGCTAGTAATTAAATAGTTTAAAAATATTGAAATCTTAGTCTGTGCCAGAACAGAAAGCAATGATGTCTTGTTGTCACCTGACTACTAAGTAAGTGTTTGTCTGCAGTGGTCAAATGCCTGGAATAGTGTGTAATCAGAAGAACATCCGATGACACCCTGTTTCGGCCTTTACAGACCACATGTACTGTATAGGACATGTTCTTCATGCATTGTATAATATTATTCTTGCTTTTATTTCAGAAAGCAGTCCTTCCGGTAGTAAACACGTGTATTCAGCTTCCAGTGGGAGCCAAAATCCTCTTCAGTTAGTTTCTTCTGTTGAACAGATTAAACAGCAGATTGCTAGAGAAGATGTACGATTTGTGAGATTTGAAGCTGCCGATTTGCATGGAGTGTCCAGGTCTAAAACAATTCCTGCACGTTTTTTCCAAGTAAGACCAGTATTCATGTCCTCTATTAGTGATTCGCCTAAGTTCAGATATTAATGTTTTTTTCCCTTGTCAACCATTAATGGCTGAGATCTGAATAGCTTCTCACTGTGCCATGGCATTTCCGTAACTTCCATTAAGGGCTCCTACTCACTTGCGAGCAACTCGGGTGAGTCTCGCATGTTAAAACCCAGCTCTGCTGCCGGCACTCAGATCGTAGCGTGTGGCCGCATAGGAATACATGCAGCCACACACTCCGCTCCTCTGTGCCAGGTGCAGTGCCAGGGTATTGCCGTGTGAGACTCATCCGAGTCTCATGCAAGTGAGTAGAAGCCCTAATTGACTGTCTCCTTAAAGTTCAAGATACAGCCAGATTGATTTTTGTAATCCATCCACCTCAGGCCATTGGACATAGACAGGTTGTTCTCATCTCTGCCCCACCACACTCTTCTCAATATGGAACACTCACACTAAGAAGTTACTTCAACTATCCTGGGGTTTATTTGACAAAAAAGGTGAACTTGGGCCATGCCATTCCATTTTTTGGATACGCCAGCAAGGAAGCTCCTCTGTGACTACTATGTTTCTACCTTGTGTTATGTGAAGACCACAGAGAAACAGGAGAACTCATAGCTTTGTCCTTTATTTTTTAAGGTTGTTCTGTTCCTATGGGGAAACTATTTGGCTGAATGTGTATCACAGAAAATCTTTATTTTGCGTATGTTATTGTTATAGAATAATCCACACTGCAAAAAAATATAAGTATGACATTATTTTATTTTGCGTGTAGAATTCTAGTTTTTGAGGTTGATGCCTTAACCCCTTAACGGGGTTGTATACTTTACCTTTATTTTAACTACTTGACCACCTTGGGATTTTTTTGTTTTTGCTTTTCTTTTTTTGCTTCCCTTTTTACCATAGCCATAACTTTTTTAGTTTTCGCATCAATATGGCCATGTGAGGGCTTGTTTTTTGCGGGACGAGTTGTACTTTTCAATGACACCATTGGTTTTACCATATAGTGTACTGTAAAACAGGAAAAAAAATCCAAGTGATTTGAAATTGCAAAAACAATGGCAATCACACAATTATTAATTTTGTTTTTACTATGTTCACTCAATGTGTAAACCTGACCTGCCATTATGATTCTCCAAGTCATAATGAGTTCATAGACACCAAACATATATAGGGTGTTTTTTATTTAAGTGGTGAAGAAAAAATCCAAAGTCCAAAGTTTGCAAAGGAAACAAAAAGGTCACCATTTTCCGAGACCTGTAGCATCTCCATTTTTCAGGATTTGGGGCTGGATAAAGGCTTATTTTTTGTGCGTTGAGCTGACATTTTTATCTGTACCATTTTGGGGAAGATATAATCATTTGATCACCTGATATTGCATTTTATTGCAATTTTGTGACGACCAAAAATACCCGTAATTCTGGCGTTTTGATTTTTTTTCTCATTACGCTGCTCACCGACCATATTAATAATTTTTATTTTTTGATAGATCAGGCATTTCTGAACACAGCAATACTAAGTAAGTCTATTTTTTTATTTTGGGGCAAATGGGGGGGGGTGATTTTAACTTTTTAAACATTTTTTTTACTTTGTACTTGCTTCAGTAGTCTTCATAGGAGACTTGAAGCTGCAATCTTCTGATCACTTGTGTTACATATAGCAGGGCTCCAGCCCTGCTTTGTGTAGCAGAAATGATCATCTGCTTATGAACGCTGACCACGGGACGGAGCTCATAACAGATCTGCAAAGACATCCACGGGGCTCTCCTGCAGACCCCCGGTTGTCATGCCAACCCATCAGTGTCTGGCGGTCTTGTGACAGGGACAATGATGGGTGGGGTTTGTGAGCTGCTTCTGGTGTGTTCATGTTAAATGCCGCTTTCAGATATTGATAACATTTAAAATGTTAACAGCCGCTGGTGGATTGCGATTACACCCGCATCTGTTAGGGGCACAGGGTTGCGTGCAGGTAAGTACCGGGAGACGAGGTCACAGATGTATGGTGGAGACAGGCTGTGGATGGCTTTGTATGTCATGGTTAGGGTTTTGAACTAGAGTCTTTGGGTAATGGGGAGCCAGTGCAGGGATTGACAGAGGGGAGAGGTTGGGGAATAGCGGAGGGGGGACAGGTGGATTAGTCGGGCAGCAGAGTTTAGAATAGATTGGAGGGCTGCGAGAGTGTTAGAGGGGAGGCCACAGAACAGGAGGTTGCAGTAGTCCAGGCGGGAGATGATGAGGGCAGATTTTTGCAGATTTGCAATTTGTTGATAGATTACATTTTTTTGGACACAGCTATACCAAATATGCTTATCTTTTTTAGTTTAAATTTATTTATTTCTAAAGGGGAAAAATAGAGTAATTTAACCACTTCACGACCTTGGACGTATGGACGTACATCTTGGAGCACAAATGCGGCCAGGTGTCAGCTGATTCTGACAGGTGACCCCCGGCACTCACTGCCAGGAGTCCTTATCCTGCTCTCTGTGCTGAAGATTCCCTATAATGAGGCAGATGGAGACACTGTGAATGCCATCTGGCCTATGATGTACACATAAAAGTGCCGTCAGACACAGTTTTGGGCACTTCTGATAAGAAGGATACCGGTGAACAGAGGTCAAACGAAGTCCATCGTAACTCTGGTGCCTCATCATAGGGAATGGATTCATCAGGGTTTCAACTGAATTTCACTGGGAGATTTAGATGGAAACTCCTATGTAAGTGCTCAGCGTAGAGCACAGGATAAATGTGGTCCCGTCCATCACCAGTCAGTGGAAATATAGGTAGCTTCTATATTACTGGTAGTACAAAGACATTCCAATTTCCAAAGGGGTATAATTTCCAAAATGGGCTCAGTTGAAGGGGTATTCTGCTCTTCTAGCACTTAGAGGCTCTGTATATGGAGTCCTCAAAATATTCTTGGAAAATCAGCGCTCCAGAAGGCAAATAGTGCTTTGTCCCTCCCAAGTCTCGCTGTATGGCTAAGCAGTACTGTACAGCTACATATATGATATTTCTACATTCAGCAGAAAACGTGGGACAAATTTTGGCACCATTTTTACCCATTTCCCAGTGTGAAAATGTAAAATCTGGAGCTAAAACAAAATTTTGTTGGTAAAAATGTAATTATTTTTTCTTTACTGCCCAATGGTATAAAATTCAGTGACCAACCTGTGGTATCAATATGATCACTACACCCCTAGATGAATTCATTAAGAGGTGTAGTTTTTAAAATGGGGTCTCTTATGTGGGGTTCTGCTGTCCTGGCACCTCAGGAGCTCTGTCATTGTGATATGGCACCCTCAAACCAGTCCAACACAATCTGAACTCCAATATGGCGCTTCTTCCCTTCTGAGCTTTGCACTGTGCCTTAAAAGTTGTTTAAGACCACATATGGGGTATTGGCGTACTGAAGAGAAATTGCACAACCAATTTTGGGGTCCATTTTCTCTTGATATCCTTGTGAAAATGAAAAAATTGGGGTTAAAAAAACATTTTTGTGGGAAAAATATATATTTTTAATTTTCATAGATTAACCCCTTTCTGACATCTGACGTACTATCCCGTCGAGGTGGGGTAGGCCCGTATGACCACCGACGGGATAGTACGTCATACGCGATCGGCCGCGCTCACGGGGGGAGCGCGGCCGATCGCGGCCGGGTGTCAGCTGCATATCGCAGCTGACATCCGGCACTATGTGCCAGGAGCGGTCACGGACCAAACATGATCGCGGTGTACCGGCGGTATAGGGAAGCATCGCGCAGGGAGGGGGCTCCCTGCGGGCTTCCCTGAGACCCCCGCAGCAACGCGATGTGATCGCGTTGCTCCGAGGGTCTCCTACCTCCCTCCTCGCCGCAGGTCCCGGATTCAAGATGGCCGCGGCATCCGGGTCCTGCAGGGAGGGAGGTGGCTTACCGAGTGCCTGCTCAGAGCAGGCGCTGGTAAGCCTGCAGCCCTGCACAGCAGATCGCCGATCTGACAGAGTGCTGTGCACACTGTCAGATCACCGATCTGTAATGTCCCCCCCTGGGACAAAGTAAAAAAGTTTTTTAAAAAAATTTCCACATGTGTAAAAAAATAAATAAAAAATAAATTCCTAAATAAAGAAAAAAAAAATATTATTCCCATAAATACATTTCTTTATCTAAATAAAAAAAAACAATAAAAGTACACATATTTAGTATCGCCGCGTCCGTAACGACCCAACCTATAAAACTGTCCTACTAGTTAACCCCTTCAGTAAACACCGTGAGAAAAGAAAAAAAAAACGAGGCAAAAATCAACGCTTTATTACCATACCGCCGAACAAAAAGTAGAATAACAGGCGATCAAAAAGACAGATATAAATAACCATGGTACCGCTGAAAACGTCATCTTGTCCCGCAAAAAACGAGCCGCCATACAGCATCATCAGCAAAAAAATAAAAAAGTTATAGTCCTGAGAATAAAGCGATACCAAAATAATTATTTTTTCTATAAAATAGCTTTTATCGTATAAAAGCGCCAAAACATAAAAAAATGATATAAATGAGGTATCGCTGTAATCGTACTGACCCGAAGAATAAAACTGCTTTATCAATTTTACCAAACGCGGAACGGTATAAACGCCTCCCCCAAAAGAAATTCATGAATAGCTGGTTTTTGATCATTCTGCCTCACAAAAATCGGAATAAAAAGCGATCAAAAAATGTCATGTGCCCGAAAATGTTACCAATAAAAACACCAACTCGACCCGCAAAAAACAAGACCTCACATGACTCTGTGGACTCAAATATGGAAAAATTATAGCTTTCAAAATGTGGTAACGCAAAAAATATTTTTTGCAATAAAAAGCGTCTTTCAGTGTGTGACGGCTGCCAATCATAAAAATCCGCTAAATAACCCGCTATAAAAGTAAATCAAACCCCCCTTCATCACCCCCTTAGTTAGGGAAAAATAAAAAAATAAAAAAAATGTATTTATTTCCATTTTCCCATTAGGGTTAGGGCTAGGGTTAGGGCTAGGGTTAGGGTTAGGGTTATTGCTAGGGTTAGGGCTAGGGTTAGGGCTAGCGTTATTGCTAGGGTTAGGGCTAGGGTTAGGGCTAGGGTTATTGCTAGGGTTAGGGCTAGGGTTAGGGCTAGGGTTATTGCTAGGGTTAGGGCTAGGGTTAGGGTTATTGCTAGGGTTAGGGCTAGGGTTAGGGCTAGGGTTAAGGCTACAGTTAGGGTTGGGGCTAAAGTTAGGGTTAGGGTTTGGATTACATTTACGGTTGGGAATAGGGTTGGGATTAGGGTTAGGGGTGTGTCAGGGTTAGGGGTGTGGTTAGGGTTACCGTTTGGATTAGGGTAAGGGGTGTGTTTGGATTAGGGTTTCAGTTATAATTGGGGGGTTTCCACTGTTTAGGCACATCAGGGGCTCTCCAAACGGGACATGGCATCCGATCTCAATTCCAGACAATTCTGCGTTGAAAAAGTAAAACAGTGCTCCTTCCCTTCAGAGCTCTCCCGTGTACCCAAACAGGGGTTTACCCCAACATATGGGGTATCGGCGTATTCAGGACAAATTGGACAACATCTTTTGGGGTCCAATTCCTCCTGTTATCCTTGGGAAAATACAAAACTGGGGGCTAAAAAATAAGTTTTGTGGGAAAAAAAGATTTTTTATTTTCACGGCTCTGCGTTGTAAACTGTAGTGAAACACTTGGGGGTTCAAAGTTTTCACAGCACATCTAGATAAGTTCCTTGGGGGGTCTAATTTCCAATATGGGGTCACTTGTGGGGGGTTTCTACTGTTTAGGTACATCAGGGGCTCTGCAAATGCAACGTGACGCCTGCAGACCAATCCATCTAAGTCTGCATTCCAAACGGCGCTCCTTCCCTTCCGAGCTTTGCCATGCGCCCAAACAGTGGTTTACCCCAACATATGGGGTATCAGGGTACACAGGACAAATTGGACAACAACTTTTGGGGTCCAATTTATCCTGTTACCCTTGTGAAAATACAAAACTGGGGGCTAAAAAATCATTTTTGTGAAAAATAATTTTTTTTATTTTCACGGCTCTGCGTTATAAACTGTAGTGAAACACTTGGGGGTTCAAAGTTCTCACAACACATCTAGATAAGTCCTTTGGGAGGTCTAGTTTCCAATTTGGGGTCACTTGTGGGGGGTTTCTACTGTTTGGGTACATCAGGGGCTCTGCAAATGCAACGTGACGCCTGCAGACCAATCCATTTAAGTCTGCATTCCAAATGGCGCTCCTTCCCTTCCGAGCTCTGTCATGCGCCCAAACAGTGCTTCCCCCCCACATATGGGGTATCAGCGTACTCAGGACAAATTGGACAACAACTTTTGGGGTCCAATTTATTATGTTACCCTTGTAAAAATACAAAGCTGGGGGCTAAAAAATCATTTCTGTGAAAAAAAAGAGGAATTTTTATTTTCACGGCTCTGCGTTATAAACTGTAGTGAAACACTTGGGGGTTCAAAGTTCTCACAACACATCTAGATAAGTCCTTTGGGAGGTCTAGTTTCCAATTTGGGGTCACTTGTGGGGGGTTTCTACTGTTTGGGTACATCAGTGGCTCTGCAAATGCAACTTGACGCCTGCAGACCAATCCATTTAAGTCTGCATTCCAAATGACGCTCCTTCCCTTCCGAGCTCTGTCATGCGCCCAAACAGTGCTTCCCCCCCACATATGGGGTATCAGCGTACTCAGGACAAATTAGACAACAACTTTTGGGGTCCAATTTATTATGTTACCCTTGTAAAAATACAAAGCTGGGCGCTAAAAAATCATTTCTGTGAAAAAAAAGAGGAATTTTTATTTTCACGGCTCTGCGTTATAAACTGTAGTGAAACACTTGGGGGTTCAAAGCTCTCAAAACACATCTAGATAAGTTCATTATGGGGTCTACTTTCCAAAATGGTGTCACTTGTGGGGGGTTTTAATGTTTAGGCACATCAGGGGCTCTCCAAACGCAACATGGCGTCCCATCTTAATTCCAGTCAATTTTGCATTGAAAAGTAAAATAGCGCTCCTTCCCTTCCGAGCTCTGCTATGCGCCCAAACAGTAGTTTACCCCCACATATGGGGTATCGTCGTACTCAGGACAAATTGCACAACAACTTTTGTGGTCTAATTTCTTTTCTTACCCTTGGGAAAATAAGAAAATGGGGGCGAAAAGATCATTTTTGTGAACAAATATGATTTTTTATTTTTACGGCTCTGCATTATAAACTTCTGTGAAGCACTTGTTGGGTCAAAGTGCTCAACACACATCTAGATACGTTCCTTAAGGGGTCTACTTTCCAAAATGGTGTCACTTGTGGGGGGTTTCAATGTTTCGGCACATCAGGGGCTCTCCAAACGCAACATGGCGTCCCATCTCAATTCCAGTCAATTTTGCATTGAAAAGTCAAATGGCGCTCCTTCCCTTCCGAGCTCTGCCCTGCGCCCAAACAATGGTTTACACCCACATATGGGGTATCGTTGTACTCAGGACAAATTGCACAACAACTTTTGTGGTCTAATTTCTTCTCTTACCCTTGGGAAAATAAAAAAAAGGGGGCGAAAAGATCATTTTTGTGAAAAAATATGATTTTTTTTTTTATGGCTCTGCATTATAAACTTCTGTGAAGCACTTGTTGGGTCAAAGTGCTCACCACACATCTAGATAAGTTCCTTAGGGGGTCTACTTTCCAAAATGGTGTCAGTTGTGGGGGGTTTCAATGTTTAGGCACATCAGGGGCTCTCCAAACGCAACATGGCATCCCATGTCAATTCCAGTCAATTTTGCATTGAAAAGTCAAATGGCGCTCCTTTCCTTCCGAGCTCTGCCATGCGCCCAAACAGTGGTTTACCCCCACATATGGGGTATTAGCGTACTCAGGACAAATTGTACAACAACTTTTGGGGTCCATTTTCTCCTGTTACCCTTGGTAAAATAAAACAAATTAGAGCTGAAATAAATTTTGTGTAAATAGAAATGAACATTTAACTTTTTTTCAAACATTCCAAAAATTCCTGTGAAACACCTGAAGGGTTAATAAATTTCTTGAATGTGGTTTTGAGCACCTTGAGAGGTGCAGTTTTTAGAATGGTGTCACACTTGGGTATTTTCTGTCATATAGACCCCTCAAAATGACTTCAAATGAGATGTGGTCCCTGAACAAAAATGGTGTTGTAAAAATGAGAAATTGCTGGTCAATTTTTAACCCTTATAACTCAATAACAAAAAAAAAATGTGGTTCCAAAATTGTGCTGATGTAAAGTAGACATGTGGGAAATGTTACTTATTAAGTATTTTGTGTGACATATGTCTGTGATTTAAGGACATAAAAATTCAAATTTGGAAAATTGCGAAATTTTCAAAATTTTCGCCAAATATCCGTTTTTTTAACAAATAAACGCAAGTTATATCGAAGAATTTTTACCACTATCACGAAGTACAATATGTCACGAGAAAACAATGTCAGAATCGCCAAGATCCGTTGAAGCGTTCCAGAGTTATAACCTCATAAAGGGACAGTGGTCAGAATTGTAAAAATTGGCCTGGTCATTAACGTGCAAACCACCCTTGGGGGTGAAGGGGTTAATGTTGTAAAATTCTGTGAAGCACCTGTGGGTTCTAGGTGCTTACCACATATCTATATAAATTTCTTGAGGAGTCTAGTTTCCAAAATTGAATCACTTGTGGGAGTTTTCAACTGTTTAGGCACATCAGGGGTTCTCCAAATATGACATGACACCCGCAGACCAGTCCATCAAAGTCTGCATTCCAAAATGTCACTCCTTTTTTGAGCCCTGCCATGCACCCCAAAGGTTGTTTACCCCCACATATGGGGTATCTGCGTACTCAGGAGAAATTGCACAACAAATGTTTGGCTCTATTTTCTCATGCTACCCTTGTGAAAATAAAACAATTGGGGCTCAAAGAACATTTATGTAGAAAAAATTATTTTTACACCTCTACATTATGAACTTCTGTGAAGTCCCTGGAGGTTCTAGGTGCTCACCACACATCTAAATACATTCATTGAGTAGTCTAGTTTCCAAAATGTGGTCACTTGTGGGGGATTCCACTGAATAAGCACATCAGGGACTCCCCAAACATGACATGGCATTTGCTCTTAATTCCAGCCAAATTTGCATTCAAATAGTCAAATGGCGTTCCTTCACTTCCAAGCCCTGCTGTGCACACAGACAGTAGTTTTCCTCCATATATTGCATATTAGCATACTCAAGAGAAATTCCACAACAAATTGTATTGTACAATTTCTCATGTCACCCTTATGAAAATGTAACATTTTGGGCTAAAAAACATTTTTGTATGAAAATTGTGCTTTTATTATTTTCATGTCTCAATGTTATAAACTTCAGTGAAGCACTTGGGGTTTCAAGGTGCTCACCATACATCTAGATAAGTTCCTTAAGGGGTCTAGTTTCCAAAATGGAGTCACTTGTGGGGAGTTTCCAGTTTAGGTACATTGGCGGCTCTTCAAATGCGTCATGGTGTTCACTAATTATTTCAGCAAATTTTACATTCAAAAAGTCAAATGGCGCTCTTTCCTTTCCAAGCTCTGCTGTGTACCCAAACAGTCGTTTTTTCCCAATATATGGGCTTTTGGAATGCTTAGGAAAAATTGCACAACTAATTTTGGGGTCCATTTTTTCTTGTTACCCTTATGAAAATGAAAAAAATGTGGGTCTAAATTAAAAAAGTTAAATATTAAACTTCCTGAATTTGGTTTTGAACACCTTGAGGGGTGCAGTTTATAGAATGGTGTCACTTCAAATGTGCCCTTCAAAGTCACTTCAAATGTGATGTGGTCCCTAAAAAAAATGGTTTGGGAAATGTTGGAAAAATGAGAACTCACTGGTCAAATTTTAACCCTTATACCTTCCTAACAAGAAAAAAAATGTTTAGAAAGTTGTGCTGATGTAGATATGTGGAAAATGTTATTTACTAACTATTTTTGTGACATATCTCTCTAATTTAAGGTAATAAAATTAAGTTTTAAAATTGCAAAATTTTTCAAATTTTTGCCAAGTTTCATTTAAAAAAATAAACGCCAGTCATATTGAACAATTGTTACCACCTTAATGAAGTACAATATGTCATGAAAAAACAATCTCAGAATCAGTGGGATCCGTTGAAGCGTTCCAGAGTTATTACCACATAAAGTGACACTGTACAGAATTGTAAAATAGTGAAATTGCAGTTCTCTTAACTTAACAGAAGGACAAAGATGGTAGTTACAATGGCTTGCAGCAGGCCACTGGCTGCCATGGTAACCCCTCCAGCATGATCATTGGGGGCTGATGGGAGCCGGTGAACGCATACTTGCAATGACCTAACCTCCATTTTGCTGTCAGAGATTGACAGCGACATTTAAATGGTAAAGATGCAGTGATCAGAGCTATCTCCAGTTGCTGCAATTACAGAGAGATGCAAGCTCTGTCACCCAGCCAGCATTGGCCTGTTATGAAGCAGACTCAGCTCCTGAGTTGACTTCATAGATACTTTAGCGAACTGTGATGAAAATGTACGTCGTAGGTCGTTAAGGAGTTAATATACCATAGTAAAGTACTCTAGGACAGATTTCATCTATAAGGTTGTCCCCTGCTGGACCACTCCTTATTTACAGCTCCAGGATGCTGCATAAATAACAATAGATCTATACTTGGCTCCCAGATGAATGTCGCTCCTCGCCTCTCAGCCCTGTGGCATTCTCCAGTCTCCCGTTTTAAAAATAATTTTTCATCAAGAAATTACCTATTGTTTAAATCATTTTGTGTTAAATGTATTTTTTGTGCCATTTGTTTTCATATCACATTATGTATTAAAAATGAAAATGAATATTCCTACAATTTTCACACTGGCTTCTTGGGCTTTTTTAAAACTATTATTTACTGTTCTTTTAGGAAATCCATATGTTCATTAGCAGCAATAGACTGACTCAGATCTAATCATTTAAATAACTTAAATAGAAGCGTCTAATGAGCATGTACTAAGATTATTGTGAAGCTAGGGGAAGCGGTGAAATTATCTATTATGATTGGTGGATTCTGGGATATCAGCTGTATATAGAAGAGTTAGGCTACGTTCACATTTGCGTTGTTGGGCGCAGCGTCGGCGACGTGACGCGACTCAACCAACAACGCATGTACACAACGCAGCGTTTTGCGACGCATGCATTGTCATAAGATCCTACAGATCGGGACTTTCGGCGCAGGAAAAATGCTACAAGTAGTGTCCCCTGCGCTGACGCATGCGTCGTAACACGCAGTACAACGCATACCGGCGCATGTCCATGAGCCCCCCCTGTTAAAGATAGGGGCGCATGATGCGTCGGTATGCGTCGACGACGCTGCGCCCAACAACGCAAATGTGAATGTAGCCTTAGCTGTTATTATAATCCTGTCTACGATGATAAGGAAACTGCTGCAAATTCTTTCTAAAAGGACTGACGTTATGATTCTTAAATAGCTCCAGTGGTCAGTATGAAAATGGCAAGATCTCTGATGTTGTTTTTTAATACAGTGTATGATAGAAAAAATAAGTTCTCAAAAATGTTTTAATAGTCCATTGGACACAAAAATGTGAGTTAAAAATTACTTACTACTTAAGTGGAAATTGGGAGAGAGACGGACTAAGGGCAGAGACAGACTGCCGTATTTCTCGTGCGAGAATCGCATTGTAAACCTTGCACTGGCTGCCGGCTCTCCTGACCTGAGCTTGATAACTGCACAGTAATCCATCACGCCGTCTTGCTCAGGTCAGGAGAGGTGCCAGGTCAGTCCATGCAGTG
This sequence comes from Ranitomeya variabilis, assembly GCF_051348905.1. Classification (NCBI taxonomy): domain Eukaryota; kingdom Metazoa; phylum Chordata; class Amphibia; order Anura; family Dendrobatidae; genus Ranitomeya; species Ranitomeya variabilis. Next base: position 814,594,681 of record NC_135233.1, read on the forward strand.
GGATGCGATTCTCGCACGAGAAATATGGCAGTCTGTCTCTGCCCTGACACTAAAATTCACCCTTTCATTTCAAAGTACATGGGCCCATACCTGCACAATCTTCATTACCAGATTGGGGTCTCTAGTACTTATTTTACTCTGCACTGTAAATCAAGATTTACTACAAGACCTATATTTCCAATAATACCACTATATAAGACTTAATAATAATAAAATAATAATAATAATAACATTGCATTAATAATATTGCAGTATAACAAATACCACCAGACCATAACCAAATATCACCAGCATATACAGTAGTAATAATACCGCCATACTGATCATCAACCAAAACCACTCTACTAGGACTGATATTAACACCATACAGTGACCATGTAATGATAATATCAGTTTTAGACCAGCTGTATATGTGTGTGTGCTGTACAGGTTCTCATCAGTGGTGTTCTTGATGATCATAGCCATTCATTTTCCGTTTTCCATTCCATTTGGCCCAGGCTTCCGTTTTTCATCTATAACTCTATGCCATAGATAGTAATAATGTCCCTTCTATATATTATATAGTAACATTGCCCTCATATTTTGTCCAGTGTCCCCTATATGCTGCTACACAGTAAAGCTTCCTCTATACTTCACCATAGTAATAATTCTCCCTTGCATCTCCTTAGTCATACAGCATCCTATAAAATAGTGTTCCCCTGTGCCTCCTTATAATTTTAATAATAATACATTTAACCTTTTTGCTATCTTAATGACCCTGAACCTTCTTATAATAATACAATCATCCCATCCTTAGTTATAATATTAATAATAGTAATGTCTTATGTGTTTTCACGAAAATGATAATTATTCCCAATTGTGCCTCCTTGTAATAATGACTCGCAAGTGCCTCTTTATTGTAATAATACAGGAGTGTACATAGAAATCACAGGGCCTTATAGCAAAAGTCCTGTTATGGAACATAAGCGTAGTAACACAAGGACATGGCTCCCTATTTTTTTAAGACATGGAGAGAGATATATATTTTGGCACTTGCACCCCACTATGATATCCCTTCCATGGCCCCCAAAGAATTTGAGGCCACAAAAAAGCCCGCATACATAATGATGTTCTCACATTCCGCCACCTACCCAGCATGATGGCCCCACAAATCTCACAGATTATGATGGTCACCCAAGACCCCCTGCACAGTATGATGGTTACCACAGCCCCCCCCACAGCATGATGTTACCCACAATACCAATACCGTATGATGGGCGCCCCACATACTTCCAGATAGTATGATGACCACCTTGCACAGTATAATGGTTCCCCCACAGTCCCAGTACAGTATAATGGTCCCCCCACAGCCCTTCATATAATATGATGACCAACCACACAGTGTTATGGTCTCCCACAACCCCAATACAGTATGATAGTCCCACCACAGACCTCAGTATAGTATGATGATCCCCCCACACAGTTTGACTGTCCCCCACAACCCCAATACAGTATGATGTTACCCCACAGCCCTAAACCAGTATTATAGTCCACCTCACAGACCCTCATATAGTATGATGGTCCCCGTGCACAGTATGATGGCCCACAACATCCCCAATACAGTATGATATTCACCACAGTCCCAATACATTGTGATTCTCCACACAGTATGCTGGCCCCACCACAGCCCTCCTCCATGTAATATGATGGCCCCCCACACAGTATGATGGTCCTTCATAGTCTCAATACAGTATGATGGTCTCCTTGCCCAGTATGATGGTTACCCACAGCCCCAATATAGTATGATGGTACTCCACAACCCCAATACAGTAATACGGTTCCCCCCATAGACCCCCATCTAGTGTGATGGTCCCCTCACACAGCATGATGTTCCCTCACAGCCCCCTCACAATACAATGACCCCACAGCCTCAATACAGTATGATAGTCACCCTGCACATTATCATGTTCCCCCATAGCTCCAATACAGTACAATGGTCCCTACAGTCCAATACAATATGATGGTCCCCCACATCCCCAATACACTATGATGGTTCACGCACAAACCTCCACATACTAAGATTGTCCCCTTTCATAGTATCCCCCCACAGTCCCCATAAAGTATGATATTTCACCACAGCCCCCATATAACATGATGGACACTCACAGTCCGCATATAGTATGATGGTCCTCCACAGCCTCCATATAGCATGATGTTCTTCCACAGTCCTCCATATAGTAGGATGGTCCCCCAGGCACCATATATTATGATGGTGTCCCACAGCCCCAATATAGTATGATTATTTCCCACAGACCTCTATATAGTAAAATGGCTCTGCTTAAAAGTATGATGTTCCCCTACAGCCCATTATTGTATTATGTTTGCCTACAGCGGCCATACAATGGCGTCCCGTAGGTCTCAAAAAAAATCTTACACTTTCCTAATCCAGCCAAAGCCTCTGCCCCCTCTTCTATCCTGTCTTGCTTTCAGTGGATACATGTAGTGTGATGCAGTGACAACATCGTGCCGATCGACGTCCCCTGCCAGAGTAAGTGTCAGAGCATGAAGCCGATAACAGCTGTGGGGGAGCACAGCGCTAACAGTATCGGCGTCCTGAGGACACTCATACTTCTAAAGTGTTGCGATTGAAGCAAATCATGACCGAACTGACCCCTTTGTCATTTGCCACATTTGTCTGATGATCAGTCCGTCCCTGATTGGGAGCCGTATTAATTTAACATGGGTAAATATTTGTATTAATTTGCTAATATTTTAGTATTAGTATTTTAGTATGAAATTGAACACAATGGTTTATGGGTTAAGAAAAGATTTTGTATTACAACTTGTGCAAACTGTGGATCATGAGTTATATGTGCCTCTAGATGAGCGGGGTGGAGGGTCCTGCCATAAAGTACGCATACACATAACTTTTATAAACAGAATAACGTTTTGCTAATATTTTGCAGGAAAGGGCCATTGGTGGCATTTATATGCCTCGCAGTTATCTTGAATTGACTCTCAGCCCAAAGGACAATGAAGTAGACCACATCAACTCAATGCATTTCAAAAGTGACATAATTCTGAAACCAGAGTTAGAAACCTTCCGAATTCTGCCTTGGACTGAAAAAACTGCAAGAGTGATCTGCGATTCTTTTACCTTTCTAGGGGATCCGCTTCTCACCTCTCCACGATTTTTAGCTAAACGATTACTTCATCAGCTTGAGGAAATTGGGTTTTTGCTACATTCTGCTTTCACCTATGAGTTTTGTGTATTTGGTATGGCTGAAATTATAAATGCCAAAACAGTTTCATTTCCTGCAGTAACTTTATTGACTGACCATGACCAGTTATTCATTCAAGAGCTGTTTGATGGAATGTACTACATTGGTGGAAACATTGAAAGTTTTTCTTCTTCCATTGGACCTGGACAGATGGAGATATCATTTCAACCTGATTATGGGTTGCAGGCAGCTGACAATGCCTTCACCTTTAAAACTGCCATCAAAGAAGTGGCTAAAAAACATGGAAGCATAGCAAGTTTCTATACTGATATGGTAGGTTTCTATAATTCTGGGATCTTATCACATAGCTTATGGGACATGCAAGGAAAGAAGAATTTATTTTATAGTGGGAAACATGTGCAAGAACTTTCAGACATTGGTAAAAACTGGTTATCTGGGCTTCTTCTCCATTCTGCAGCACTTAGTTGCTTAGTCGCTCCAGGAGTTGCTTGCCGAAAACATTTGTCAAAGGATATTAAGGAATCCCAAGAAAACATTTCTGCTACCTGGGGATTCAATAATAATGGTTCTACATTCAATGTAAAATCCTACTGCAAGAACGGAACTTATGTAGAAAACAAGTTATGTTCAGCGATGGCAAACCCTTACCTAGTCCTAGCTGCCACAGTTGCCGCTGGACTGGATGGGATCAAGAAGGGCCTAAACTTCTTCGACAGCCTAAACAGCAACACAGATCTTCCCGAGCTTAAAACTTGGTCTATTCCATTAAAACTAGAAGATGCACTGACTGCACTACAAGAAGACAAATGTATCAGAGCATCCTTGGGGGAACCATTTATTCAATATTTTATTGCAATGAAGCAATATGAGTTAGAAACAGAGGAGATAGATTCGGAGAGAAATAAATTTCTTGAATATTTCATATAAGTCACCAAGCTACAATATAAATTTCTTTTAAAAAATAAAAGGTGTTCCCGGTTTTAAGTTTGGACAAAATATACACTTTAATTTCTCCTTATTTTTATATAATGACTTTAAATTGTACATAGATTTTGTAATGCTTTAATAGAGGAAATACCTTTTTCAGTGAATTTGAAATGTTTCAAACTATTTCGAGTTTTAGAACAAAGGTCTGTTTTTGGGTTAAAATTTATATACAGTATTTAGGGAGATGGATAAAGACAATCCAATGAATTGTTGAGTATTATGTAGTGTGCTGGTTTATTAAAAAATCTCACCGGACCTAAAAAATAAACTACTCTATGACGCGATATGTAAATGGGATTTTTAACCCTTAGAGACATCTCCCATTGATGCGTTGCGGATGTGCTAACTCTATGGAATACGCCAAAATGAAACCAATAAAAATCACAGCTCATACCAAAAATCAAGCTAAGCAAACCCTCATAACATGTTGTAATGAAAAATGTATGACTTTCCGAATATGATGACTGAAACCAATTTAAAAAAAGAAAAGAAACAAACTACACCCCACTTAGAATTTGTTTCCTGTCTGTCAGTACATAATATAGTAAAATGAATGTTGAATTTATCTCCTACGGTTTTAAATCTCTGTTTTATGAACATTTGGCCAAAAGATACCTTACTTGTATTTCTGCTATAAATTGGATGGATTAATTTTTTGAGCTGAATATTTGTTGTAGATAAAGGATGACAACTTTAGAACGTTAAAATAAGCAACATGGCTATCCATAATGTTAATGTATCAAAGAGGAAAATGCTCTATCTGATTACTTGGTGAAATTGTGCACAATAACATGTAAAGCTTTGAGTTGGAGAAAGAATTTCGGTTGGTACTCTATCGATGAAACCTGGATGAAGAAATCAGTCCACGGCTGTAATTTGTAGTATCTACTGAAGAAATAAACACTTATGATACCTGAAGAGTCATTGACTTTTAACCATCATTGCCCCTTTAACTTTCAATTTTGTATTTATTTGCTTTCCAGAAAACATAAATATTTTCATAACTAATATTATTCGCACCCCATTTACACGCTAACTGGCCTCGTCATATTTTCAATGTCAAGGCAGTTTGTGTAGCTAATTATGGACTACAACATAAGAAGGTGAATCAGTGAACTAACCCTTCAATACTTCAGACGTGTTTTACTATGTCGCGGCTGGACCAACCAAGATGCCAACTGGTGTAAGCGCAGTGCACTTGACTAGTTAGTTACACATTTTGCTACTAGTTGGCAAACCAGTTTCACATTTTTTTTTTCATGTGAACAATGGTCTGTATTTTTTTCACTGTGTAGGATACATTTTTAGTCTCTGTGTTAGGTTTTACAATCCTGGTTGAATCTGTTTTTCTCATGTAAAAAATTCTTAGCTTTTCCTAGCCATTCAACAGTGATGTATGAACAACACAGTGATGACAACTATGGGGTCACTTGTGGGGGCTTTACACTTAAGGTACCGTTACACTAAGGGACTTACCAACGATCACGACCAGCGATCGTGATCGTTGGTAAGTCGTTGTGTGGTCGCTGGGGAGCTGTCACACAGACAGCTCTCTCCAGTGACCAACGATCAGGGGAAAGACTTCGGCATCGTTGAAACTGTCTTCAACGATGCCGAAGTCCCCCTGCAGCACCCGGGTAACCAGGGTAAACATCGGGTGAGTAAGTGCAGGGCCGCGCTTAGTAACCCGAAATTTACCCTGGTTACCATTGTAAAAGTAAAAAAAAAACACTACATACTCACCTTCTGATGTCTGTCACGTCCCCCGGCGTCCACGCGCTGCTGCAGAGAGCTTTCCCTGCACTGAATGTGTCAGCGGCGCCGGCAGTAACAGCGGTGACGTCACAGCTGTGCTCTGCTTTACGGCGGCCCTGCGCTTAGTAACCCGATGTTTACCCTGGTTACAAGTAAACACATCGCTGGATCGGTGTCACACACACCGATCCAGCGATGACAGCGGGTGATCAGCGACGAAATAAGGTGCTGGCCTTCTAGCTCCGACCAGCGATATCACAGCAGGATCCAGATCGCCGCTGCGTGTCAAACACAACGAGCTCGAGGTCCTGCAACGTCACTGCAACGTCACGGATCGTTGTCGTTCTCGTTGAGTGTGACGGTACCTTTAGCACATCAGGGGCTCTACAAACATGACATGGCATCTTATATCTATTCCAGAATTTGTGTTCCAAAAGTCAAACTGTGCTCCTTACAAAATGTTCTAAATTTTTGTCACAATTCTGATATTTTCACAAATAATATCGACCTAAATTTATCTTTACCATAAAATACAATCTCAGCATCACTGGGATATGTTTAAGACTTTCAGAGTTATTACCACATAAGGTGACACTGATAAGAATTGTGAAATCTGGCCTGGACAGGAAGATGAAAATAGGATCGGGGTAAAGGGGTTAAAGTCAGCAACCTGTGACCACTGAACAAGAGCCCTGTGTACGGCTTCCTACTTGCCAGCAGTTGTGGGTCTTCTTTTGATGTGCTTGTAGAAAAGCCGCGGAGACACCATCACGTGTTTCTCAACGCAAGCAATGAATAGCCAGGTCTTTCACCGGGAAGGAACAACCACGGGAAGGGCAGCATCCAAAAGGAAAACCACCTATGCCAAAACATGGTATCCATCCACAGACAGCTGTTTCGAGGTATTTGCCCCTCATCAGTGTGGAGTAGGAAACTGGCTATTAGGAGCAGTGCCTAGTGAAAAGACTATAAACAAGGATGATTGACCTCGGGGAGATCAAAACATCCAACACCGCGGAGACACCATCACGTGTTTCTCAACGCAGTGATCCAGAACACTGCCCCCTTCCCTAAAGGGAAATATGCAAATGCATGTAGAAAAGCCGCTGAGACACCATCACATGTTTCTCAATGCAAGCAATGAATAGCCAGGTCTTTCACCGGGAAGGAACAACCACGGGAAGGGCAGCATCCAAAAGGAAAACCCCCTATGCCAAAACATGGTATCCATCCACAGACAGCTGTTTTGGGGTATTTGCACCTCATCAGTGTGGAGTAGGAAACTGGCTATTAGGAGCAGTGCCTAGTGAAAAGATTATAAACATAGGGATGAATGACCTCGGGGAGATCAAAACATCCAACACCGCGGAGACACCATCACGTGTTTCTCAACGCAGTGATCCAGAACACTGCCCCATCCCTAAAGGGAAATATGCAAATGCATGTAGAAAAGCCACGGAGACACCATCACGTGTTTCTCAACGCAAGCAATGAATAGCCAGGTCTTTCACCGGGAAGGAACAACCACGGGAAGGGCAGCATCCAAAAGGAAAACCACCTATGCCAAAACATGGTATCCATCCACAGACAGCTGTTTTCGGGGTATTTGCACCTCATCAGTGTGGAGTAGGAAACTGGCTATTAGGAGCAGTGCCTAGTGAAAAGATTATAAACATAGGGATGAATGACCTCGGGGAGATCAAAACATCCAACACCCGTGGTTGTTCCTTCCCGTGAAAGACCTGGCTATTTATTGCTTGCGTTGAGAAACACGTGATGGTGTCTCCGTGGCTTTTCTACATGCATTTGCATATTTCCCTTTAGGGATGGGGGCAGTGTTCTGGATCACTGCGTTGAGAAACACGTGATGGTGTCTCCGCAGTGTTGTATGTTTTGATCTCCCAGAGGTCATTCATCCTTATGTTTATAGTCTTTTCACTAGGCACTGCTCCTAATAGCCAGTTTCCTACTCCACACTGATGAGGGGCAAATACCCCAAAACAGCTGTCTGTGGATGGATACCATGTTATGGCATAGGTGGTTTTCCTTTTGGATGCTGCCCTTCCCGTGGTTGTTCCTTCCCGGTGAAAGACCTGGCTATTCATTGCTTGCGTTGAGAAACACGTGATGGTGTCTCCGTGGCTTTTCTACATGCATTTGCATATTTCCCTTTAGGGATGGGGGCAGTGTTCTGGATCACTGCGATGAGATACACGTGATGGTGTCTCTGTGGTGTTGGATGTTTTGATCTCCCCGAGGTCATTCATTCTTATGTTTATAGTCTTTTCACTAGACACTGCTCCTAATAGCCATTTTCCTACTCCACACTGATGAGGGGCAAATACCCCGAAACAGCTGTCTGTGGATGGATACCATGTTTTAGCATAGGTGGTTTTCCTTTTGGATGCTGCCCTTCCCGTGGTTGTTCTTTCCCGGTGAAAGACCTGGCTATTCATTGCTTGCGTCAAGAAACACGTGATGGTGTCTCCGCGGCTTTTCTACATGCATTTGCATACTTCCCTTAAGGGATGGGGGCAGTGTTCTGGATCACTGCTTTGAGAAACACGTGATGGTGTCTCCGCGGTGTTGGATGTTTTGATCTCCCCGAGGTCATTCATCCTTATGTTTATATTCTTTTGATGTGCTGTCACGATCTCATGTCAAACCAGGCCGATTTTTTTAAAAAGAAGCCAGTGATGCCTCCAGGTAAGAGGCAGCTCGCAGGAATTCCGTTAGACAGAAAAAAATTGCTGGTGACCTGGTTTTGCAATTAAACTTGCACATTCTCTACTGCCAACAAATAGTTGCCCCTTCATTTTCCCTCCTCACTGTGTATTTTCAAGAGAACCTGCCACTGGACAACAAACATGCTCTGAAGTTGTGAGCTCAACAGAGTAAGAGAGCCCTAAAAACAGCTGCAGGTTAATGGGTTTTTTTTATATAAAATATACCGTCCAGTTTAGCTCCTTATTTGGGTAACTTAGAATCAGATCCATAGCACTTAATACAATTTTGTCACCAAGTCTTAGCAGACTTATATCAACTAAGTATGTGCTAGAAAATATTAGCTTATTTTTAATAAAGAAATGCAATTACTTCCAGGAATAGAGGATGGAAGAAAGTAACCTGCTTCACATTGCACCAAAACCATTGCCTACATATTCTGTCAAGATCTTCTGTCTGAGCGTGCTTAGTAAGAGTTTATCCAGAAACAAATGTCTTAACAATTGCATGTGTCAACCCTCGGCTGTAAAGGCAGCCATTCAGCACATATACAGTGTATTCTGAAATAGTTCACATTGTGTTATGCATCTGTCCCGCTGGAATGGGTTCTACACTCTTCTCAGTTGCGCGCCACCCTTTGCCGTGCTCCACGTCAGGTTTCCCAACTTTGAATATCATGTCCTTACTCTATGAGGCTCATATAGGGACACACCTGTGTCTTGGTATTCAAACTCTAGCATTCAGTTATTGTTTGGAGAGCTCCACCATCTGTTTACATTGAGTTTTCATCTTGTATAACTTCAATCATCCTCTATACTCTTAGTCTTGCCAATTAACCCATTGAAACCCATCTCCTGAATTAACCCAATGGTTACAATAAGCTAGCAAACTGTTATTAGGCTCTATCTGCCCCCCCAGCTGTCTGCACCAACATCCTAGACACGTGTCCACCCTGACCTGTGGCTTTATTGATCCTCCTCATTAGGTGAGTGTAATACAGGGTGATTCACTCGTTACTTTACCCACAAAAATTGCTGTAACTCTAAAAGATACAATCTATCATACTGAAATTTGGACTGTACTTACTGTCACGGCCTCCGTTCCTGCTGCCGTGCCTGCCGCCTCCGCTCGCCGGCATACTTACCGGCTCCGGCGTGCTGTTTCTGCAGGTTTGCGTCTACCTCTTCACGATTCACCGCTACTTCCGGGATCTCGCCGTGTGCGCGTGCGCACTTCACTCTAGCTCCCTCTGCGCACGCGCACGTCTTCTCTCTGATCTACAGGCGCTCCATACAACCACTCGGTGATCCTGGAGGATCCTGACCCATACGTCCTCCTGCACGCCGTATATTTAAGGTGACTCCTTCCTCTACTCCTTGCCTGTCTGTCATTTGTGCTCATTTGACCCAGGTCCTCCTTTTCCTCTGCTCGGTTAGCCCTGTGTCTCTCTCTGGCCAGCCAGTTTAGCCTTCCCACCGTTCCTAGTCTTCCTTGCCGCGCCGTTCCTGCTCAGTCCATCTTGTGACCTCTCCTTCTCTTCTCCTTGTTTCTCTTCCTACCTATCCGCCCTGCATCCTGTTTTCCCCAGTCTTGTCTACCCTTCTCTCCTTTCTCTGGGATCTCCTACTGCTTGTCCCCTGGTGCCAGCTTCCGTGGCGATAGTCTCCCTCAGGCCTGCCCCTAACGCTCCCTGTATAGGGGGTGGTCTATCTGGCTAGCTCACCCCGGGGAGGTTCATTGCCGAGGATCTGCGGGTTCACTCTAGGAGTTCTAAGAGTCTCACACTTACATTGGTTCATGAGAAACTGTTGTTTTAAATTTAAAGCAGGTGTTGAAAATGTCAACCGTTCACATCCACATCCAATCATGTCTGCACGCTCTGTTCCATATTGTTAAATGTATTCCTCAAAAAGTCTGGGGTCATAGCCTGAATTTCTCGCTGTATGTTCTCTTTGAGTGCCTGAAATATTCTTGGCTTGTTACTGTACACCCGGCCCTTCAAATGGCCCAAAAGGAAAAATTCCAGCAACAACTAATTCTTTTCTCTTGATCAGGCTCTTTCAATTCCTGAATGACAGTGACTCTGCACGGTTGAACACGACCTTTCTTGGCTGCCCATTCACATGAGCAATACTTTATGCCTGTCTCCTGGAAAAGCCTGTGTCATGATTTACGTGGAGATACCAGAAGTTGCTGTTTCACATCTTGAATTGTTTCCTCATACATTTTTGGATGTCCTCCATCATGCCTATCTATTGATGTTTCTGTACTTCCAACTTATTCACCAATGATGTAATACTAGGTTTGAACAGTGTGTTTTTCAATAAATCCTCCAAACTGTATCTGTACTTTGGAATCAAATGAAGAAGGATTTCAGCAGGATCAAAATGCAGGTACCACACATAACCTACCAGAGAAAGGCATGCAGCAAGTCTATCTCATAGTGGAGACAACCGGAAGGGCAACTAGTCAGCGAGACCACTCGGCGTGAGGATGTTTCTCGTCGCTAAGATAAGATTCATTGCACTCTCACTTCTCGTAAGCCAAAGTATGTACAGTCCAATTTCCAGTACGGGCGACAGGGTTGTAACTACCACAGTCTCTGTAGTCGCCACTGCGACCGGGCCCGGGAAGGGGCACGCCGACACCAGCAAAAAGTTAAAATCTGTTTCCATGCAGGAGATTCCTCCCGCACAGCAACAGACAGACCTGCCCTCCACCTGACCTGCCGGGCACACACATCAGCTCAGCAGCCAACACCCGAACTGTTAGAAAACAAGAGCTGAAGGACCTGTGTTGACGTCATCATTGGACAGAATGTGGAGTCATATGGGCAGAATGTGGAGTCAGATGGGCAGAATGTTGAGTCAGATGGGCAGAATGTTGAGTCAGATGGGGCAGAATGCAGAGGAGTCAGATGGGGCAGAATGCGGAGTCAGATGGGGCAGGATGTGGAGTCAGATGGGGCAGATTGTGGAGTCAGATGGGCAGAATGCGCAGTCAGATGGGGCAGATTGCGGAGTCAGATGGGGCAGGATGCGGAGTGTTATGATCCCAATGGCAAAGGATCTCAGAGATTACAGCAAAGTCCGCAAACATAAATACCAGCTCATAGGGATGTGGTAACTAGGCTGACCATATACCTGATCCTAGCACAAACACTAACAGTAGCCGGGGAACGTGCCTACGTTGATCCTAGACGTCTCGCGCCAGCCGGAGAACTAACTAACCCTATAAGGGAAAATAAGACCTCTCTTGCCTCCAGAGAAAAGACCCCAAAGTAATACAAGCCCCCAACAAATAATAACGGTGAGGTAAGAAGAAAAGACAAATGTAAGAATGAACTAGATTTTAGCAAAGAGAGGCCCACTGACTAATAGCAGAATATAGTAAGATGACTTATATGGTCAGCAAAAACCCTGCAAAATATCCACGCTGAATATCCAAGAACCCCCAAACCGACTAACGGTGTGGGGGGAGAATATCAGCCCCCTAGAGCTTCCAGCGATATCAGGAATCACATTTTGTACAAGCTGGACAAAAATATAAACAATGCAAATGATCAAAAATAAGAAAGCAGGACTTAGCTTATCTTGCAAAGAACCAGGACCTGAAGACAGGAGCAAACAGAAATGAACTGATTACAACGATGCCAGGCACTGGACTGAGAATCCAGGAAGTTTAAATAGCAACACCCCAGGCCTAACGAAGCAGGTGAGTACCAACCTGGTAAAAGACAATCCAAGTGCCAAATCACTAGTGACCACAAGAGGGAGCCAAGAAGTATAGTTCACAACAGTACCCCCCCTTTAAGGAGGGGTCACCGAACCCTCACCAAGACCACCAGGGCGACCAGGATGAGCAGCGTGGAAGGCACGAACCAAATCAGCCGCATGAACATCAGAGGCGGCCACCCAGGAATTATCCTCCTGACCATAGCCCTTCCATTTGACCAAATACTGAAGCCTCCGTCTAGAGAGACGAGAATCCAAGATCTTCTCTACCACGTACTCCAACTTGTCCTCAACCAACACCGGAGCAGGAGGCTCAACAGCAGGAACCACAGGCACAACATACCGCCGCAACAAAGACCTATGGAACACGTTGTGAATGGCAAACGACACCGGAAGATCCAAACGAAAAGAAACCGGGTTAAGAACTTCCAAAATTTTATAAGGACCAATAAAGCGAGGCTTAAACTTAGGAGAGGAAACCTTCAGAGGGACATACCGAGAAGACAACCAAACCAAATCCCCAACACGAAGTCGGGGACCCACACCGCGGCGGCGGTTGGCAAAACGCTGAGCCTTCTCCTGTGACAACCTCAAGTTGTCCACCACAAGATTCCAAATCCGCTGCAACCTATCCACCACGGAATCCACCCCAGGACAGTCAGAAGACTCAACATGACCCGAGGAGAAACGAGGATGAAAACCAGAGTTGCAGAAGAATGGCGAAACCAAAGTAGCGGAACTAGCCCGATTATTAAGGGCAAACTCCGCCAATGTCAAGACGGTCACCCAATCATCCTGGTCCGCAGAAACAAAACATCTCAAATAAGCCTCCAGTGTCTGATTAGTTCGCTCCGTTTGACCATTAGTCTGAGGATGGAAGGCAGATGAAAACGACAAATCAATGCCCATTTTAGCACAAAAAGATCGCCAGAATCTGGACACAAACTGGGATCCTCTGTCGGACACGATATTCTCCGGAATGCCGTGTAAACGAACCACATTCTGAAAAAACAAAGGAACCAGATTGGAAGAGGAAGGCAACTTAGGCAAGGGTACCAAATGCACCATCTTGGAAAAACGATCACACACCACCCAGATGACAGACATTCCTTGAGACACCGGAAGATCAGAAATGAAATCCATGGAAATGTGTGTCCAAGGCCTCTTCGGGACGGGCAAGGGCAGAAGCAACCCGCTAGCACGAGAACAACAAGGCTTAGCCCGAGCACAAGTCCCACAGGACTGCACAAATGACCGCACATCCCGTGACAAGGAAGGCCACCAAAAGGACCTAGCCACCAAATCTCGGGTACCAAAAATTCCCGGATGCCCTGCCAACACCGAGGAATGAACCTCGGAAATGACTTTGCTGGTCCATTTATCAGGAACAAACAGTCTGTCGGGTGGACAAGAGTCAGGTCTACCAGCCTGAAATCTCTGCAACACACGTCGCAAATCAGGAGATATGGCCGACACGATTACTCCCTCTTTAAGAATACCAGCTGGCTGCGAGACTCCAGGAGAGTCAGGCACAAAGCTCCTAGAAAGAGCATCAGCCTTAACATTCTTCGAACCAGGCAGGTACAAGACCACAAAGTCAAAACGAGAGAAAAACAATGACCAACGAGCCTGTCTAGGATTCAGGCGCTTAGCAGACTCGAGATACATCAGATGTTTGTGATCAGTCAAGACCACCACACGATGCTTAGCACCCTCGAGCCAATGACGCCACTCCTCAAATGCCCACTTCATGGCCAGCAACTCCCGATTACCAACATCATAGTTCCGCTCAGCAGGCGAAAACTTCCTAGAGAAAAAAGCACATGGTCTCATCACAGAGCAACCAGAGCCTCTCTGCGACAAAACAGCCCCAGCACCGATCTCAGAAGCATCCACTTCAACCTGAAAGGGAAGTGAGACATCAGGCTGGCACAAAACAGGCGCCAAAGTAAACCGGCGCTTCAGCTCCTGGAAGGCCTCCACGGCTGCAGGGGCCCAACTAGTCACATCAGAACCTTTCTTGGTCATATCCGTCAAAGGTTTAACAATGCTAGAAAAGTTAGCGATAAAGCGACGGTAGAAATTAGCAAACCCCAAGAACTTCTGAAGACTCTTAACAGACGTGGGCTGAGTCCAATCATGAATAGCTCGGACCTTGACTGGGTCCATCTCCACAGCAGAAGGGGAGAAAATAAAACCCAAAAAGGAAACCTTCTGCACTCCAAAGAGACACTTTGAGCCCTTCACAAACAAAGCATTATCACGCAAAACCTGAAACACCATCCTGACCTGCTTTACATGAGAATCCCAATCATCCGAGAAAACCAGAATATCATCCAGATAAACAATCATAAATTTATCCAGATACTTCCGGAAGAGATCATGCATAAAGGACTGAAACACTGAAGGAGCATTAGAGAGCCCAAAGAGCATCACCAAGTATTCAAAATGACCTTCGGGCGTATTGAATGCAGTTTTCCATTCATCTCCCTGCCTAATGCGCACAAGGTTGTACGCACCACGAAGATCTATCTTGGTGAACCACTTGGCACCCTTAATCCGAGCAAACAAGTCTGACAATAGTGGCAAAGGATACTGAAACTTAACAGTGATTTTATTCAGAAGCCGATAGTCTATACAAGGTCTCAAAGACCCGTCCTTCTTGGCCACAAAAAAGAATCCAGCACCAAGAGGGGAAGAGGATGGACGAATATGCCCCTTCTCCAAAGACTCCTTGACATAAGAACGCATTGCGGCATGCTCGGGTACAGACAAATTAAATAATCGTCCCTTAGGAAATTTACTGCCAGGAATCAAATCTATTGCGCAGTCACAGTCCCTATGAGGAGGAAGAGCACTGGACCTGGACTCACTGAATACATCCTGATAGTCACACAAATACTCAGGAACCTCTGAAGGAGTAGAAGTAGCAATAGACACCGGCGGAGAATCGCAATGAATTCCCTGACAACCCCAACTCGACACCGACATAGCCTTCCAATCCAAAACAGGATTATGGGTCTGTAACCATGGCAGACCCAACACGACCAAATCATTCATTTTATGCAGAACAAGAAAACGAATCACCTCCCGATGTTCAGGAGTCATGCACATGGTCACTTGTGTCCAATACTGCGGTTTATTTTCCGCCAGTGGCGTAGCATCAATTCCTCTGAGAGGAATAGGAACTTTTAAAGGCTCCAGGACAAAACCACAGCACTTGGCAAACGACAAGTCCATAAGACTCAGGGCAGCACCTGAATCCACAAACGCCATAACAGGGTAGGAAGACAATGAACAAATTAAAGTCACAGACAAAATAAATTTAGGCTGCAAATTACCAATGGAGACAGGACTGACAACCTTGGTTACACGTCTAGAGCATGCTGATATAACATGTGTAGAATCACAACAGTAGAAACACAGCCCATTCCGTCGTCTATGATTTTGTCGTTCGGTTCTAGTCAGGATTCTATCACATTGCATTACTGGATCGGGGTTTCTATCACATTGCATTGAAACAGGTGTCTGTTCAGACAACACCGCCAGAGGATTAGCGGATTTGCGCTCCCGCAAACGCCGATCAATCTGAATAGCCAGCGCCATAGAATCATTCAGACTTGTAGGAATTGTGAAACCCACCATCACATTCTTAATGGCTTCAGAAAGACCATTTCTGAAATTTGCGGCCAGAGCACATTCATTCCATTGAGTAAGCACGGACCATTTCCGAAATTTTTGGCAATACACCTCGGCTTCATCCTGGCCCTGAGAGATAGCCAGTAGAGCTTTTTCTGCCTGAATTTCAAGATTAGGCTCCTCATAAAGCAATCCGAGCGCCAGAAAAAACGCATCAACATCCGCCAATGCCGGATCTCCTGGCGCTAACGAGAAAGCCCAATCCTGAGGGTCGCCACGCAAAAAGGAGATAACAATTTTAACTTGCTGAGCTGAATCTCCAGACGAACGAGGTTTCAAAGATAGAAACAATTTACAATTATTCCTAAAATTCCTAAATTTAAATCGATCTCCAGAGAACAGCTCAGGAATAGGTATCTTAGGCTCAGACCTAGGACTGCTAACAACAAAATCCTGAATGCTCTGCACTCGTGCAGCAAGCTGATCCACACTAGTAATCAAGGTCTGAACATTCATGTCTGCAGCAAAGCTTACAGCCACTCTGAGAAAAAGGGGAAGGAAGAAAGAGGAGAAAAAAAAAAAAACAACAACTCAGAACTCCTTTTCTTTTAATCCCACTTCTGCAATGCATCAACTATTCATTGGCCTGGCATACTGTTATGATCCCAATGGCAAAGGATCTCAGAGATTACAGCAAAGTAACTAGGCTGACCATATACCTGATCCTAGCACAAACACTAACAGTAGCCGGGGAACGTGCCTACGTTGATCCTAGACGTCTCGCGCCAGCCGGAGAACTAACTAACCCTATAAGGGAAAATAAGACCTCTCTTGCCTCCAGAGAAAAGACCCCAAAGTAATACAAGCCCCCAACAAATAATAACGGTGAGGTAAGAAGAAAAGACAAACGTAAGAATGAACTAGATTTTAGCAAAGAGAGGCCCACTGACTAATAGCAGAATATAGTAAGATGACTTATATGGTCAGCAAAAACCCTGCAAAATATCCACGCTGAATATCCAAGAACCCCCAAACCGACTAACGGTGTGGGGGGAGAATATCAGCCCCCTAGAGCTTCCAGCGATATCAGGAATCACATTTTGTACAAGCTGGACAAAAATATAAACAATGCAAATGATCAAAAATAAGAAAGCAGGACTTAGCTTATCTTGCAAAGAACCAGGACCTGAAGACAGGAGCAAACAGAAATGAACTGATTACAAAGATGCCAGGCACTGGACTGAGAATCCAGGAAGTTTAAATAGCAACACCCCAGGCCTAACGAAGCAGGTGAGTACCAACCTGGTAAAAGACAATCCAAGTGCCAAATCACTAGTGACCACAAGAGGGAGCCAAGAAGTATAGTTCACAACAGCGGAGACAGATGGGGCAGGATGCAGAGTCAGATGGGGCAGATTGTGGAGTCAGATGGGCAGAATGCGGAGTCAGATGGGGCAGGATGCGGAGTCAGATGGGGCAGGATGCGGAGACAGATGGGGCAGAATGCAGTGTCAGATGGGGCAGAATGTGGAGTCAGATGGGGCAGAATGTGGAGACAGATGGGGCAGAATGTGGAGACAGATGGGACAGGATCATGGGTAGGATGTGGATTTGGGTGGAAAATATTTTGGCAGGGGGGCCCCATTTGAAAGTTTGCATCGGGGCCCATAACTTTGTAGTTACGCCACTGACGGTCGACCTTCTCTTTTAGAAGTTGCAGCAATTTTTCTGGGTAAAGCAGAGTGTGAATCATCCTGTATAATATATCCGTCTATTTAACATTTGTTAGTTTTCCAAGTGTACATGTTAGACTGACGGCAAAAGTAAAAAGTGAACCCAATTTGAGACACCAGGTGCATTAATATCCTGCACACACGATTGGATGTGGAGGACTGACAACAGCATAGTGCGTGTCAAATCTATATTGTGCTGTCAAAGTGAATTATATAGCAAATGTGCCGTAGTGATATGCTCTCATTACTGTCTCATAACCAAGAAGATCCTACTTTGAATCCTTTCCTCAGTTAAATTAACAATTAACAGCAAATAAAGATTGCACAGCATGTTTAATATTTTTTGCAAATTATTGAGGAACATCCATTTGTTTTTACCCCTTAAGGCACGTATTGATTTATCGTGTGAGATACCTACCAAAGGTCAGTCCACGTGTGTTAGAGTTGTTTCTGATAGTACCTACGGATTAGAGAAGTTAATAGTTGCAGCAATTTGCATCCACAAATTTTTAAAGGCAAATGGATGACATTTTACAGGTTTTACAATATATCAATTTCTGTTGCAGATTTTAACCATAAATAGGTCCATGGTACAGTGACAATATTCTCAGTATAGGAAATCCCAGGATAAAACTTAAAAACAACATATATAATAAAGGTATAATAATCATTAAAGTAAAATAGAAGGCCAGAGCCCCAGTTTAATAGTATGTCAGAGAATGAGAAAATATAGAAGACACACATGGTTAGTGTTCTGTACAATTTTTTCTATCTTGACAATTCAGACTACTCCTGGGCTTAAATGTGATGTTGATTTTTATGCAGTTTTCAATATGACCACTAGATGGTAGCATTGTGTAACTAGTTATCCTGAAACTTCTTGTTTGAAAATATCGCTAATAACTGATGAAGGCGTCAGTCCAATGCTGTAAACTGTAGTATCCATTCAGGAAATAAAGTATATGCTTATGATACTGCTATATCCAGCAGCCCCCATTCGACCTCCAATTTTATACGACTCTTTTGGTTTCCAAAAATATTCCCTCACCTAGAAGATGAAGCCTCAGAAAAGCATTTTTTCCCATTACTAAGGAATGGGTCTTCTACACTGGTAAAGCGTATGCACTAAGTGCAAGGGATGCCAAAAATTAGAAGGAGGCACTCCAACACTCCATTGAAGAGACGTAGTGGAGGGCCTCAGAAAACATTTTTTTCAATTATTGAGGATTTGGGTATCCTAGACTGGTAATGCCTGGCGGTATACATATACAGTACAGACCAACAGTTTGGACACACCTTCTCATTTAAAGAATTTTCTGTATTTTCATGACTATGAAAATTGTAAATTCACACTGAAGGCATCAAAACTATGAATTAACACATGTGGAATTATATACTTAACAAAAAAGTGTGAAACAACAGAAAATATGTCTTATATTCTAGGTTCTTCAAAGTAGCCAACTTTTGCTTTGATGACTGATTCGCACACTCTTGGCATTCTCTTGATAAGCTTCAAGAGGTAGTCACCGGAAATGGTCTTCCAACAATCTTGAAGGAGTTCCCAGAGATGGTTAGCACTTGCTGGCCCTTTTGCCTTCACCCTGCGGTCCAGCTCACCCCAAACCATCTCGATTGGGTTCAGGTCTGGTGACTGTGGAGGCCAGGTCATCTGACGTAGCACCCCATCACTCTCCTTCTTGGTCAAATAGCCTTTACACAGCCTGGAGGCATGTTTGGGGTCACTGTCCTGTTGAAAAATAAATGATGGTCCAACTAAACGCAAACCGGTTGGAATAGCATGCTGCTGCAAGATGCTGTAGTAGCCATGCTGGTTCAGTATGCCTTCAATTTTGAATAAATCCCCAACAGTGTCACCAGCAAAGCACCCCCACACCATCACACCTCCTCCTCCATGCTTCACGGTGGGAACCAGGCATGTACAGTCCATCTGTTCACCTTTTCTGCGTCGTACAAAGACACGGTGGTTGGAACCAAAGATCTCAAATTTGGACTCATCAGACCAAAGCACAGATTTCCACTGGTCTAATGTCCATTCCTTGTGTTCTTTAGCCCAAACAAGTCTCTTCTGCTTGTTGCCTGTCCTTAGCAGTGGTTTCCTAGCAGCTATTTTACCATGAAGGCCTGCTGCACAAAGTCTCCTCTTAACAGTTGTTGTAGAGATGTGTCTGCTGCTAGAACTCTATGTGGCATTGACCTGGTCTCTAATCTGAGCTGCTGTTAACCTGCGATTTCTGAGGCTGGTAACTCGGATAAACTTATCCTCAGAAGCAGAGGTGACTCTTGGTCTTCCTTTCCTGGGGCAGTCCTCATGTGAGCCTGTTTATTTGTAGCGCTTGATGGCTTTTGCCACTGCACTTGGGGACACTTTCAAAGTTTTCCCAATTTTTCGGACTGACTGACCTTCATTTCTTAAAGTAATGATGGCCACTCATTTTTCTTTACTTAGCTGCTTTTTTCTTGCCATAATACAAATTCTAACCGTCTATTCAGTAGGACTATCAGCTGTGTATCCACCAGACTTTTGCTCAACACAACTGATGGTCCCAACCCCATTTATAAGGCAAGAAATCCTACTTATTAAACCTGACAGGGCACACCTGTGAAGTGAAAACCATTTCCAATGACTACCTCTTGAAGCTCATCAAGAGAATGCCAAGAGTGTGCAAAGCAGTCATCAAAGCAAAAGGTGGCTACTTTGAAGAACCTAGAATATAAGACATATTTTCAGTTGTTTCACACTTTTCTGTTAAGTATATAATTCCATATGTGTTAATCCATAGTTTTGATGCCTTCGGTGTGAATTTACAATTTTCATAGTCATGAAAATACAGAAAAATCTTTAAATGAGAAGGTGTGTCCAAACTTTTGGTCTGTACTGTATATTTTTAATATTTCTTTCTATTGCAGCATTTATTAAAATTATATGTTCAAAATCAATTGATTTATTTTAATGCGCTTGTCCACTACTCGAACAACCCCTTCTCAATCTCTATGTTTCCCCTTGTAAAAAGATAACACTTAGGCCACGTTCACACGTTGAGTATTTGGCCAGTATTGTACCAATATTGCCTTGCGCAGGGGTGTACTCTGGAGGACAGAGAATGAACTTCAATCCAATATTGCAGCCAGCATGCAGCCAGCGGGTAAGGAAAGGGTGAATCAAACACCCAAAAACCCCGCCCATATGACCCAAAACCGGTCCCGCCAAATTCAGGTGACAGGTTCCCTTTAAGTCACATTTGTCTATTTCCTTGTGATCCTCCTTGAGATAGTTCTATGCCTTCATTGGAGTCCAGCTGTGTTTAATTAAACTGATAGGACTTGATTTGGAAAGGCACACACCTGTCTATATAAGACCTCACAGCTCACAGTGCATGTCTGACCAAATGAGAATCATGAGCTTAAAGGAACTGGCCAAGGAGCTCAGAGACAGAATTGTGGCAAGGCACAGATCTGGCTAAGGTTACAAAATAATTTCTGCAGTACTCAAGGTTCCTAAGAGCACAGTGGCTTCCATAATCCTTAAATGGAAGAAGTTTGGGACCACCAGAAGTCTTTCTAGACCTGGCCGCCCAGAAAAACTGAGCAATTGTGGGAGAAGAACCTTGGTGAGAGAGGTAAAGAAGAACCCCAAGATCACTATGGCTGAGTTCCAGAGATGCAGTAGGGAGATAGGAGAAAGTTCCACAAAATCAACTATCACTGCAGCCCTCCACCAGTCGGGCCTTTATGGCCGAGTGGCCTGACGGAAGCCTTTCCTCAGTGCAAGACATATGAAAGCCCGCATAGAGTTTGCTAAAAAAACACAAGAAGGACTCCCAGACTATGAGAAATATGATTCTCTGGTCTGAGAAGATAGACCTTTTTGGTGATAATTCTAAGCGGTATGTGTGGAGAAAACCAGGCACTGCTCATCCCCTGCCCAATACAATCCCAACAGTGAAACATGGTGGTGGCAGCAGCATGCTATGGGGGTGTTTTTCAGCTGCAGGGACAGGATGACGGGTTGCCATTGAAGGAAACATGAATGCGGCCAAATACAGAGATATCCTGGATGAAAACCTCTTCCAGAGTGCTCTGGATCTCAGACTTGGCTGAAGATTCACCTTCCAGCACGACAATGACCCTAAGCACACAGCTAAAATAACAAAAGAGTGGCTTCAGAACAACTCTGTGACCATTCTTGACTGGCTCAGCCAGAACCCTGACCTAAACCCAATTGAGCATCTCTGAAGATACCTGAAAATGGCTGTCCACCAACGTTCACCATCCAACCTGACGGAACTGGAGAGGATCTGCAAGGAAGGATGGCAGAGGATCCCCGAATCCAGGTGTGAAAATCTTGCTGCATCATTCCCAAGAAGACTCATGGCTGTAGTAGCTCAAAAGGTGCTTCTACCCAATACTGAGCAAAGGGTCTGAATACTTATGACCATGTGATATTTCAGTTTTTCTTTTTTAATAAATTTGCAAAGAATTTCTACATTTCTGTTTTTTTTCAGTCAAGATGTGGTGCAGAGTGTACATTAATGAGAAAACAAATGATCTTTTTTGAATTTAGCAAATGCCTGCAATGAAACAAAGAGTGAAAAATTTAAAGGGGTCTGAATGCTTTCTGTAACCACTGTAGCAAAGTGGGCCCATATGCTTGTAGGCATGTAAGATATCATACCAGAGCTGGTGTGAATACCATTGACTTTGTTATTTTGCATGTATACAAGCATTTGGGTCTGCTTTTCTGAAAATAGAAAACTCCTTTATAATAAGGTATAATGTTCAAAAATAATTTATTTTTAACAAATGGATTTTTGGTAAATTTTTATAAAATGTATGCAGTTGTATCAAGACTCCACCAGATGCTGCTGCAGTGTTACAGTTGTCGAAAATGACAAGGTGAGAAATAGTTTCTGATATTTTAGTCAAATTTTCTAACCAAGAAAATCCTTATATGATTTACTGTATGGTAGGAAGAATCCATGCAAGTTCACAGAGACCAGCTCTATTTTTTTTTTAAATAACGCTTGTTTCGATGAGAGAATAAATTTATTAAAAAAAAGTACTCTTCTGTCAATATTGCTTCTTTGCCACTTGCTCCTGGATGCCATCAACTACTGATCCTGTCCTGTTCAAATCACCCATCTTCTTTGCACCAGCTGGAATGGATCATTACAGAAGTCACGTGACTTGAATTCTGGTTTTAGTAACAGTTGGATTGAGCATGTGCTGATTGGAGAATGATCTTTGCAAATTTAGTCCAGACTAGCCCCTAAACAGGACCTCATTTTCATTATTCAAGTAAAAAAAAATATATAGGTATGTTCTTACAAGAGTGGTCCATCCCTGATTTTGTTAAAATCTTTGTCACCAACAAAACTGAAGCTAAGCTATTCATACATTCATATGCGGGACTTAGCCCATATAAAATCATACTTGTGGTACAGGTTTTACTTATTTTCTGAAAAACAGTTTTATTATGTACAGTAAGTGAGGGGCTTCAGTGCACTTTTGGAATGGCCAAGTGTTCAGTGCACCATTCCACCACCTCAGCTACCATCTGTTCCTTCCTTGTGATGATTGACAGTGTTCCAAAAGCGTTGCATATATTGAACCCTCAGTCCTGCACCTGACAGCTTACACAATGTCAGTATGTCCTGACACCCTCTGATACCCCCTGTTGTGGCTGCAAAGGCTGCTCACTACACAAAGGATCGCATAGCAGCGGATGGCTGCTGCCGCGCTTTCTTCCCTCTCTCCTGTCAGCATCAGCTATCCATTGCTGTGCTGTGTGACCCCATGTGCCCTGAGCAGCCGCTGCAAACAAGACAGAGGGATCACTGGGCGCATGTATATACTGAAATGGTGTAAGCTGCTTGGCCCTGCAATATCAGTTTGTGCAGAGCTGAGGATTAAATACAGGCAGCACTCCTTGGGGCACTGTCAATCTTTGTAAGGGAGCCGGAATATAGTTATTAATGGAACTGAATGGTTTATTGAGTAGTTAGTAAAATGGATGGTGTTATTCAAAACTGCTGCATGTCAATTAGTCAAATTAAAGGTTATCTGACAGTAGGATAAACCATCCTAAGCATGTAGTACAGCGAGGTTGGTGCAGTGTGACAGATAGGCAGTGACCCAGGAATGTTCAAAACAAAGTCTCTTTTAATAGTCAGCATACTCACAAAACAGAAAGTAAATAGGATCCTCCAGATCGCAGCCAGAAAACAAGATAGTCCTTAATCGGGATCTGTTCCCATGGGGGACTGCACCGCCGTGTATGTTGAGGGGTGCCAGGCCATTCGGCTCTGCTTCGCTCCATGTTGCTTCACACAGGCTGAAGCTATGGCAGAGCCTTCTGCTCTGCAGTTTTGCAAAACAAGACTGACACACCCAACCCCTTTGCTGCAGGGGTTTTTACAAGGAACCTATGGCCATAGGCCACATGAAAAACCCGGCCGGGAAGGAAACAGATCACCCCACTACCATCCTGTAGTCCATTTAAAAAATAAAAGCCCATGGCAGGTTTTCCTAAATCTGCCTTGGACAAATAGCTTTCCCAAGATAAAGACTTACTTTTATTTTGCATTGTAATCACAGCTATACCTGTGACTGCAAGCACTCCCGCGGCCTCAATACATTGCTGTGTGCATCTTGGGGGACACATAGCGACCCCTGCATTTAACACCGGTCACTGCCTCACATACCTCTGTTCAAACTTGTGCGGTTGAACATTTGTGAACATACAGAAGGCTCGTAACAGGGTTCCTTTCATTCGTACCCTTACATGAGGCTTGGTGACAATGTCATGCTGGATGACAGAGGTACAATCGGGTAATTCTATGGGTAATTCTGAGAATACATCTGCATTCTCTTGTATTAATTTCCGCGCCTCTCGACGATGCTGTTTCGAGAGAGTGTCTCCTATTTTTACTTCTCTCTCAGCCTCGTCCTTAGCCGGTGACAGAGGGATCTCTATTGGTCCAGGACCAAACATTCGCGGTTCTTCCATGCTTTCATGTCACGGGAAGACTAGGTGGGCAAGAGCTAATAACCCGGGCCCCTGCAATTTCCTTCAGACTAGGGAAATCCTGACTGACCCTCTACCTAGAGTTTACACTGATGGTGTGCATGTCTAGGCCTCGACCCTCGCCCTGTCTCCTGTTTCAACCCTAGGCTGAAACCACCGCCCACCACCCAGTGAAAAGATAATACACCAATACCCACAGTAAGAACAGACAAGGGTAACGGAAAATATACACCACGCCACAGTCACTCAGGAATACACTATAAATGCGCAGGGCAAAATAAATACAAATATAGATAAGATAACAAACAAAAAAACGCACAAAGTTAGAGGAATGCCTCATGGTGATTATAAATGCTAGATATATGTAAATAAGAGGCATCCATAACCAAGTCAACTAGGACTAATAGGACCCACCAAAATAACTACAAACAACCACAGAAAAAATAGTGGAAAATGTCCACACAAATAAACAATGTAGAAACAACCTTTATTATTAAAATTACACAGGAAAAGACATGGGCAGGACTGGAACAAGCAGGAAAACACACTACAGCATTAATGGTAAAAAGTAAAACCACACATGATACGAACCGGGCACAAGCGCAAGTGTGCAAAATGTATCACAGAACGATCATCAACATCACATTATGTGAGTGTTACATACTAAATAGTATATGTCCGAGACACATGTGGGCTCCTGTTGTGAACTATATTTGTTGGCTCCCTCTTGTGGTCACTAGCGGTATGGCACTTGGATTATCCTTCCCCAGGTTGGTACCCACCTGGTTCGTTAGGCCTTGGGTGTTCCTATTTAGACTTCCTGGAAACTCAGTCTAGTGCCTGGAATCGATGTAATCAGTCTATGTCTGTTTTCCTCCTGACTCCTGGTCCCTGAGTTTTGCAAGATAAGCTAAGTTCTGCTTTCTTATTTTTGTCCTTTTGCATTTGCTCTTATTTTGTTCCAGCTTGTTCAAAATGTGATTTCTGTTTTTGCTGAAAGCTCTAGGGGGCTGATATTCTCCCCCCACACCGTTAGTCGGTGCGGGGGTTCTTGGATCTTCAGCGTGGATATTTTTATAGGGTTTTTTGCTGACCGCATAAGTCCTCTTCCTATTTTCTGCTATTAATTAGTGGGCCTCTCTTTGCTAAATCTAGTTCATTCTTACGTTTGTCTTTTCTTCTTACCTCACCGTTATTATTTGTTGGGGGCTTGTATAATAACTTTGGGGTCTTTTCTCTGGAGGCAAGTGAGGTCTTATTTTCTCTGAAAGGGTTAGTTAGTTCTCCGGCTGGTGCGAGACGTCTAGAATCAACGTAGGTACGTTCCCCGGCTACTTCTAGTTGTTGTGCCAGGATCAGATATGCGGTCAGCCAAGTTACCACTTCCCTATGAGCTGGTTTTTGTGTTTGCGGACTTAGCTGGAACTCCTGAGATCCTCTACCACTAGGATCATAACAGTATTCCAGGCCAAAAAGAGAATATTTAATGCATTGCTGAAGCGGGATTAAAAGAAAAAAAAAAGTTCTGAGTTTTTTTTTCTCCTTCCCCTTTTTCTCTGAGTGGCTTGAAGCCCTGCTGCAGACATGAATGTTCAGACTCTGATTACTATTGTAGATCAGCTTGCTGCACGAGGGCAGGGCATTCAGGATTTTGTTACTTGTAGTCCTATGTCAGAGCCTAAGATACCTATTCCTGAGCTGTTCTCTGAAGATCGATTTAAATTTAGGAATTTTAGGAATAATTGTAAATTGTTTCTATCTTTGAGACCTCGTTCGTCTGGAGACTCAACTCAGCAAGTTAAAATTGTTATCTCCTTCTTGCGTGGCGACCCTCAGGATTGGGCCTTCTCATTGGCGCCAGGAGATCCTGCATTGGCAAATATTGATGCGTTTTTTCTGGCGCTTGGATTGCTTTATGAGGAGCCTAATCTTGAAATTCAGGCAGAAAAAGCGTTGCTGGCTATCTCTCAGGGCCAGGATGAAGCTGAAGTGTATTGCCAAAAGTTTCGGAAATGGTCTGTGCTTACTCAGTGGAATGAGTGTGCTCTGGCCGCAAATTTCAGAGATGGTCTTTCTGAGGCCATTAAGAGTGTGATGGTGGGGTTTCCCATCCCTACAAGTCTGAATGATTCTATGACTCTTGCCATTCAGATTGATCGGCGTTTGCGGGAGCGCAAATCTGCTAATTCTCTGGCAGTATTGTCTGAACGGACACCTGACTCAATGCAATGTGATAGAGTTCAGACTAGAACTGAACGACAAAATCATAGACGTCAGAATGGGTTGTGTTTTTACTGCGGTGACTCTACACATGTTATCTCAGCATGCTCTAAACGCCTAACAAAGGTTGTTAGTCCTGTCGCCATTGGTAATTTGCAGCCTAAGTTTATTTTGTCTGTGACTTTAATTTGCTCATTGTCTTCCTACCCTGTTATGGCATTTGTGGATTCTGGTGCTGCCCTGAGTCTTATGGACTTGTCGTTTGCCAAGCACTGTGGTTTTGTCCTGGAGCCTTTGGAAAATCCTATTCCTCTTAGAGGAATTGATGCTACGCCATTGGCGGAGAATAAACCGCAGTATTGGACACAAGTGACCATGTGCATGACTCCTGAACATCGGGAGGTGATTCGTTTTCTTGTTCTGCATAAAATGCATGATTTGGTTGTTTTGGGTCTGCCATGGTTACAGACCCATAATCCAGTTTTGGATTGGAAGGCTATGTCTGTGTCAAGTTGGGGTTGTCAGGGAATTCATTGCGATTCCCCGCTGGTCTCTATTGCCTCTTCTACTCCTTCTGAAGTTCCGGAGTATTTATTGGACTATCAGGATGTATTCAGTGAGTCCAGGTCCAGTGCCCTTCCTCCTCATAGGGACTGTGACTGCGCTATAGATTTGATTCCTGGTAGTAAATTTCCTAAGGGACGATTATTTAATCTATCTGTACCTGAGCATGCCGCAATGCGTTCTTATATAAAGGAGTCTTTGGAGAAGGGACATATTCGTCCATCTTCTTCCCCTCTTGGTGCGGGATTCTTTTTTGTGGCCAAGAAAGACGGGTCTTTGAGACCTTGTATTGACTATCGGCTTCTGAATAATATCACTGTCAAATTTCAGTATCCTTTGCCACTATTGTCGGACTTGTTTGCTCGGATTAAGGGTGCCAGTTGGTTCACCAAGATAGATCTTCGTGGTGCGTACAACCTTGTGCGCATTAAGCAGGGAGATGAATGGAAAACTGCGTTCAATACGCCCGAAGGTCATTTTGAGTACTTGGTGATGCCTTTTGGGCTCTCTAATGCTCCTTCAGTGTTTCAGTTCTTTATGCATGACATCTTCCGGAAGTATCTAGATAAATTTATGATTGTTTATCTGGATGATATTCTGGTTTTTTCTGATGATTGGGATTCTCATGTAAAGCAGGTCAGGATGGTGTTTCAGGTTTTGCGTGATAATGCTTTGTTTGTGAAGGGCTCAAAGTGTCTCTTTGGAGTGCAGAAGGTTTCCTTCTTGGGTTTTATTTTCTCCCCTTCTACTGTGGAGATGGACCCAGTCAAGGTCCGAGCTATTCATGATTGGACTCAACCCACGTCTGTTAGGCTAGGTTCTCATTGCGTTAGTGGGTGATCGCTAACGGACAGCGTTGCACGGCGAAAATGTCGCAATTAACGCCGTGCAACGGGTCCGTTAGCGCACCCATTGACAACAATGTAAATTTCGCCTGCAGTGCATCACTAGCGCGTGCCTTTTTCAGCTTGCGCTAGTGATGTGCCGTTCTCCTGTGACGCGCCTCGGACGCTGCTTGCAGCGTCCGCGGCGCGCCCGAGGTCCGTTCCCCGCTCTCGCAGATCGGGGATCTGCGAGAGCGGGGACGTTAACGCGACCCCTGAACGCGGCCCCTAAATAAACATTGCGTTAGCGCAATCCGCTAGCGCTAAACGGATTGCCCTAACGCAATGTGAACCTAGCCTTAAGAGTCTTCAGAAGTTCTTGGGTTTTACTAATTTCTACCGTCGTTTTATTGCTAATTTTTCTAGCGTTGTTAAACCTTTGACGGATATGACCAAGAAAGGTTCTGATGTTGCTAATTGGGCTCCTGCAGCCGTGGAGGCTTTTTGGGAGCTGAAGCGCCGGTTTACTTCGGCGCCTGTTTTGTGCCAGCCTGATGTCTCACTTCCCTTTCAGGTTGAAGTGGATGCTTCTGAGATTGGTGCCGGAGCTGTTTTGTCGCAGAAAGGCCCTGATTGCTCTGTGATGAGGCCATGTGCTTTTTTCTCTAGGAAATTTTCGCCTGCTGAGCGGAACTATGATGTTGGTAATCGGGAGTTATAGGCCATGAAGTGGGCATTTGAGGAGTGGCGTCATTGGCTCGAGGGAGCTAAGCATCGTGTGGTGGTCTTGACTAGGGTTGAGCGACCTTCACTTTTATAGGATCAGGTCGGGTTTCACGAAACCCGACTTTTTCAAAAGTCGGGTCGAGTGAAATCGGCCGATCCTATAAAAAAGTCAGGGTCGGGGTCGGCCGAAACTCGAAACCCAATGCAGTGCATTGGGTTTCCAATGGTTCCCAGGGTCTGAAGGAGCGGAAACTCTCCTTCAGGCCCTGGGATCCATATTTAAGTGTAAAATAAAGAATTAAAATAAAAAATATCGCTATACTTACACTCTGACGGGCCCTGGTACTAACCGGGAACCTTCCTTCCTTAGAATCAGCCTTCCAGGACCTCGCGGTGACGTCGCGGTGACGTCGCGGTGACCTCGCGGTGACGTCGCGGCTTGTGATTGGTGCGCGGCCGCCCATGTGACCGTGACGTCACCGGAGGTCCTGGAAGGGCTGATTCTTAGGAAGGAAGGCTGCCGGAACGAAGCCGAGGGTGAGTATATACCTATTAGGTATATACTCACTCTCGGACATGCCCTGCGTCGTTCCGGCAGCCTTCCTTCCTAAGAATCAGCCCTTCCAGGACCTCCAGTGACGTCACGGTCACATGGTCGGCCGCGCACCAATCACAAGCCGCGACGTCACCGCGACGTCACCGCGAGGTCCTGGAAGGCTGATTCTAAGGAAGGAAGGTTCCCGGTTAGTACCAGGGCCCGTCAGAGGGTAAGTATAGCGATATTTTTTATTTTAATTCTTTATTTTACACTTAAATCTGAATTCCGATACCAATTCCCGATATCTTAAACATATCGGGAATCGTTATCGGAATTCCGATTCCAGATTCAGAAGATCGCCGACTTCATGGCCGACCCCACACAGGGGTCGGGTCGGGTTTCATGAAACCCGACTTTGCCAAAAGTCGGCGACTTCTGAAAATTGCCGACCCGTTTCGCTCAACCCTAGTCTTGACTGATCACAAAAATCTGATGTATCTCGAGTCTGCTAAGCGCCTGAATCCTAGACAGGCTCGTTGGTCGTTGTTTTTCTCCCGTTTTGACTTTGTGGTCTCGTACCTGCCTGGTTCAAAGAATGTGAAGGCTGATGCTCTTTCTAGGAGCTTTGTGCCTGACTCTCCCGGCGTCTCAGAGCCAGCAGGTATTCTTAAAGAGGGAGTAATCTTGTCGGCCATTTCTCCTGATTTGCGATGTGTGTTGCAGAGATTTCAGGCTGGTAGACCTGACCCTTGCCCACCTGATAGATTGTTTGTTCCTGATAAATGGACCAGCAGAGTTATCTCTGAGGTTCATTCCTCGGTGCTGGCAGGGCATCCTGGGATTTTTGGTACCAGAGATTTGGTGGCTAGGTCCTTTTGGTGGCCTTCCTTGTCACGGGATGTGCGGTCATTTGTGCAGTCCTGTGGGACTTGTGCTCGGGCTAAGCCTTGTTGTTCTCATGCTAGCGGGTTGCTTTTGCCCTTGCCCGTCCCGAAGAGGCCTTGGACACACATTTCCATGGATTTCATTTCTGATCTTCCGGTGTCTCAAGGAATGTCTGTCATCTGGGTGGTGTGTGATCGTTTTTCCAAGATGGTCCATTTGGTACCCTTGCCTAAGTTGCCTTCCTCTTCCGATCTGGTTGCTTTGTTCTTTCAGAATGTGGTTCGTTTGCACGGCATTCCTGAGAATATCGTGTCTGACAGAGGATCCCAGTTTGTGTCCAGATTCTGGCGATCTTTTTGTGCTAAGATGGGCATTGATTTATCATTTTCATCTGCCTTTCATCCTCAGACTAATGGCCAAATGGAGCGAACTAATCAGATGCAGGAGGCTTATTTGAGATGTTTTGTTTCTGCGGATCAGGATGATTGGGTGACCTTCTTGCCATTGGCTGAGTTTGCCCTCAATAATCGGGCTAGTTCCGCTACTTTGGTTTCGCCATTTTTCTGCAACTCTGGTTTTCATCCGCGTTTTTCCTCGGGTCATGTTGAACCTTCTGACTGTCCTGGGGTGGATTCCGTGGTGGATAGGTTGCAGCGGATTTGGAATCATGTGGTGGACAACTTAAAGTTGTCACAGGAGAAGGCTCAGCGTTTTGCCAACCTGTTGTGGATTCTGTTTTTGGGCTCCCTCTGGTGGTTACAGCTGGTACTGGGTGACTTTGGTGGGTTGCGGTCTCTGGTTTCCACCTGTCCATCAGAGGCTGGGTGTTTCCTATTTAACCTGGCTTTCCTGTCATTCCCTTGCCGGCTATCAATGTATCAGTGTGTCTCTGTTACCTTTGCTACCTGCTCCTAGGCCTTCAAGACAAGCTAAGTCTGGATTTCCCTGTTTCATGTTTGCTTTCATGTTTTTAGTCCAGCTTGCAGATATGTAATTCTCTGCTGCTGGTTGCTCTAGTGGGCTGAAATTACCACTCATGTACCATGAGTTGGCACATGAGTTCCATGAGTGGGAACATGACAGTATAGCCGGCCCACAAAGTGTTAATTGTTTGGGCTGAAGCAGGAGAAAAAGAAGTGTTGAAGGGAAATTTTTATTTTTTTTTTCCCTCAGAGTTTTGCTGCCTAGCCCTTAATTGCTGTCTAGCTGCTTCTTACCTCCTCTTAACCCTTGAATGGCCCTGACCTTAGCTGTTTAACATGGATGTCCAGAGTTTGGCTTCCAGCCTGAATAATCTTGCTGCAAAAGTTCAAAACATACAGGATTTTGTTGTTCACACTCCTATGTCTGAACCTAGAATTCCTATTCCAGAGTTTTTTTCTGGAGATAGATCTACCTTCCTGAATTTCAGGAACAATTGCAAATTGTTTCTTTCTTTGAAATCTCGCTCCTCTGGAGACCCTGCTCAGCAGGTCAAGATTGTAATATCTTTCCTGCGGGGCGACCCTCAGAATTGGGCATTTGCATTGGCACCAGGGGATCCTGCATTGCTCAGTGTGGATGCGTTTTTTCTGTCACTGGGATTGCTCTATGAGGAACCTAACCTGGAGATTCAGGCTGAAAAGGCTTTATTAGCCCTCTCTCAGGGGCATGATGAAGCGGAAGTATATTGTCAAAAATTTCGGAAATGGTCGGTGCTTACTCAGTGGAATGAGTGCGCCCTGGCTGCGAACTTCAGAGATGGTCTTTCTGAGGCCATTAAGGATATTATGGTGGTGTTCCCTGCGCCTACAGGTCTGAATGAGTCTATGGCTATGGCCATTCAGATTGATCGGCGTTTACGGGAGCGCAAACCTGTGCACCAGTTGGCGGTGTCTTCTGAACAGGCACCTGAGACTATGCAATGTGATAGAATTCAGTCCAGAAGTGAACGGCAAAATTATAGGCGGAAAAATGGATTGTGTTTTTATTGTGGTGATTCAGCTCATGTTATATCAGCATGCTCTAAACGCACAAAAAAGGTTGATAAATCTTTTGCCATTAGTACTCTGCAGTCTAAGTTCATTTTGTCTGTAACTCTGATTTGTTCACTGTCATCCATTTCCGTCGATGCCTATGTGGATTCGGGCGCTGCCCTGAGTCTTATGGATTGGTCATTTGCCAAACGCTGCGGTTTTAGTCTGGAGCCTCTGGAAGTTCCTATTCCTTTGAAGGGAATTGACTCTACACCATTGGCTATGAATAAACCGCAGTACTGGACACAAGTGACCATGCGCATGACTCCCGTTCATCAGGAGGTGATTCGCTTCCTTGTACTGTATAATTTACATGATGTACTAGTGCTTGGTCTGCCATGGTTACAAACTCATAATCCAGTCCTGGATTGGAAAACAATGTCTGTGTTAAGCTGGGGATGTCAGGGGGTTCATGATGCTGCACCTCTGATTTCAATCGCTTCATCTACTCCTTCTGAGGTCCCTGCGTTTTTGTCTGACTATCGGGATGTTTTTGAGGAGCCTAAGCTCAATTCGCTCCCTCCTCATAGGGATTGTGACTGTGCTATAGAATTAATTCCTGGCAGTAAGTTCCCTAAGGGTCGTTTATTTAATCTGTCAGTGCCAGAGCATACTGCTATGCGGAATTATATTAAGGAGTCCTTGGAAAAGGGACATATTCGTCCATCTTCGTCCCCTCTGGGAGCAGGTTTTTTTTTCGTGGCAAAAAAAGATGGTTCCCTGAGGCCTTGTATAGATTATCGCCTTCTGAATAAGATTACAGTCAAATATCAGTATCCTTTGCCATTATTGACTGATTTGTTTGCTCGCATTAAGGGGGCTAGGTGGTTCACTAAGATAGATCTTCGCGGTGCGTATAATCTTGTGCGGATAAAGCAGGGTGATGAGTGGAAAACCGCATTTAATACGCCTGAGGGCCATTTTGAGTATTTGGTAATGCCTTTTGGACTTTCTAATGCTCCTTCAGTCTTTCAGTCCTTTATGCACAATATTTTCCGTGAATATCTGGATAAGTTTATGATTGTGTATTTGGATGATATTTTGGTGTTTTCTGATGACTGGGAGTCTCATGTTCTACAGGTCAGGAAGGTGTTTCAAGTCCTGCGGGTCAATTCTCTGTTTGTGAAGGGCTCAAAATGTCTCTTTGGAGTCCAGAAGATTTCTTTTTTGGGGTACATTTTTTCTCCTTCTACTATTGAGATGGATCCCGTCAAGGTTCAGGCGATTTGTGACTGGACACAACCTACATCTGTTAAGAGTCTTCAGAAGTTCTTGGGTTTTGCTAATTTTTATCGTCGGTTCATTACTAATTTTTCCAGTGTTGTTAAACCTTTGACTGATTTGACTAAAAAGGGTGCTGATGTTGCTAATTGGTCTCCTACGGCTGTGGAGGCCTTTCAGGAACTTAAGCGCCGGTTTTCTTCTGCTCCTGTGTTATGTCAACCAGATGTTTCACTTCCTTTTCAGGTTGAGGTTGATGCTTCCGAGATTGGAGCGGGGGCGGTTTTGTCACAGAGAAGTTTCGATGGCTCGGTGATGAAGCCATGTGCGTTCTTTTCTAGAAAATTCTCGCCCACCGAGCGCAATTATGATGTGGGTAATCGGGAGCTTTTGGCCATGAAGTGGGCATTTGAGGAGTGGCGTCATTGGCTTGAGGGTGCTAGACATCGTGTGGTGGTCTTGACTGATCACAAAAATCTGATTTACCTTGAGTCTGCCAGGCGTCTGAATCCTAGACAGGCTCGTTGGTCGTTGTTTTTTTCTCGTTTCAATTTTGTGGTTTCATACCTGCCAGGTTCAAAGAATGTGAAGGCAGATGCTCTTTCCAGGAGTTTTGTGCCTGACTCTCCTGGAGACTCTGGGCCTACTGGTATCCTTAGGGATGGGGTAATATTGCCGTCTCCCCAGACTTGCGACGTGCATTGCAGGAGTTTCAGGCGGATAAACCTGATCGTTGTCCACCAGAAAGACTGTTTGTTCCGGATGATTGGACCAGTAGAGTCATCTCCGAGGTCCATTCTTCTGTGTTGGCTGGTCATCCTGGAATATTTGGTACTAGAGACTTGGTGGCCAGGTCTTTTTGGTGGCCTTCCTTGTCAAGGGATGTGCGCACCTTTGTGCAGTCTTGTGAAGTGTGTGCTCGGGCTAAGCCTTGCTGTTCTCGGGCCAGTGGGTTGTTGTTATCCTTGCCTATCCCGAAGAGGCCTTGGACGCACATTTCCATGGATTTTATTTCAGATCTCCCTGTCTCACAGAAAATGTCCGTTATCTGGGTTGTGGGTGACCGCTTTTCTAAGATGGTTCATTTGGTACCCTTGCCTAAGTTGCTTTCCTCCTCTGAGTTGGTCCCTTTATTTTTTCAGAACGTGGTTCGTTTGCATGGGATTCCGGAGAATATCGTTTCTGACAGGGGATCCCAGTTTGTGTCTAGATTTTGGCGGACGTTTTGTGCTAAGATGGGCATTGATTTGTCTTTCTCGTCTGCATTCCATCCTCAGACGAATTGCCAGACGGAGCGAACTAATCAGACCTTGGAAACTTATTTAAGGTGTTTTGTTTCTGCTGATCAAGATGACTGGGTTGCCTTTTTGCCACTGGCCGAATTTGCCCTTAATAATCGGGCTAGTTCTGCTACTTTGGTTTCTCCTTTCTTTTGTAATTCGGGGTTTCATCCTCGTTTTTCCTCTGGTCAGGTGGAGCCTTCGGATTGTCCTGGAGTGGACGTGGTGGTGGACAGGCTACATCAGATTTGGAATCAGGTGGTGGACAATTTGAAGTTGTCTCAGGAGAAGACTCAGCAGTTTGCTAATCGCCGTCGCCGCGTGGGTCCCCGACTTCTTGTTGGGGACTTGGTGTGGTTGTCTTCTCGTTTTGTCCCTATGAAGGTCTCTTCTCCTAAGTTCAAGCCTCGGTTCATCGGTCCTTATAAGATCTTGGAGATTCTTAACCCTGTATCTTTTCGTTTGGATCTCCCAGCATCGTTTGCTATTCATAATGTGTTCCATCGGTCGTTATTGCGGAGGTATGAGGTGCCAGTTGTTCCTTCGGTTGAGCCTCCTGCTCCGGTGCTGGTGGAGGGAGAATTGGAGTATGTTGTTGAGAAGATCTTGGATTCTCGTGTTTCCAGACGTAGGCTCCAGTATTTGGTTAAGTGGAAGGGTTATGGTCAGGAGGATAATTCCTGGGTGGTCGCCTCTGATGTTCATGCGACTGATTTGGTCCGCGCCTTCCATAGAGCTCATCCTGATCGCCCTGGGGGTTCTTGTGAGGGTTCGGTGACCCCTCCTCAAGGGGGGGGTACTGTTGTGGATTCTGTTTTTGGGCTCCCTCTGGTGGTTACAGCTGGTACTGGGTGACTTTGGTGGGTTGCGGTCTCTGGTTTCCACCTGTCCATCAGAGGCTGGGTGTTTCCTATTTAACCTGGCTTTCCTGTCATTCCCTTGCCGGCTATCAATGTATCAGTGTGTCTCTGTTACCTTTGCTACCTGCTCCTAGGCCTTCAAGACAAGCTAAGTCTGGATTTCCCTGTTTCATGTTTGCTTTCATGTTTTTAGTCCAGCTTGCAGATATGTAATTCTCTGCTGCTGGTTGCTCTAGTGGGCTGAAATTACCACTCATGTACCATGAGTTGGCACATGAGTTCAAGTAATTTCAGGATGGTATTTTGAAGGGTTTTAAGCTGACCGCGCAGTTCACCTTTTGTATCCTCTGCTATCTAGCTTAAGCGGGCCTCATTTTGCTGAATCTGTTTTCATAACTACGTTTGTGCCTTCCTCTCATTTCACCGTCATTATATGTGGGGGGCTGCTATTTCTGTGGGAATATTTCTCTGGAGGCAAGATAGGTCTGTGATTCTTCTGATAGGGGTAGCTAGATCTCCGGCTGGCGCGAGACGTCTAGAGTCCCCCCAGGAACGTTCCCCGGCTGCTGTTAGTTGAGTGTTGAGGTTCAGGATCGCGGTCAGCTCAGGTTCCATCACCCTAGAGCTCGTCCTGTTTTTGCCCGTGTTATGTGTTTAATTCCCTGCCATTGGGAACATGACACCAACCGCCGCCGCGGTGTGGGTCCCCGACTTCGTGTTGGGGATTTGGTTTGGTTGTCTTCTCGGTTTGTCCCTCTGAAGGTTTCCTCTCCTAAGTTTAAGGCTCGCTTTATTGGTCCTTATAAAATTTTGGGTCCTTAATCCGGTGTCTTTTCGTTTGGATCTTCCTGTGTCGTTTGCCATTCACAATGTGTTCTATAGGTCTTTGTTGCGGCGGTACGTTGTGCCTATGGTTCCTGCTGTTGAGCCTCCTGCTCCGGTGTTGGTTGAGGGCGAGTTGGAGTACGTGGTGGAGAAGATCTTAGATTCTCGTCTCTCTAGACGGAGGCTTCAGTATCTGGTCAAATGGAAGGGCTATGGTCAGGAGGATAATTCCTGGGTGACCGCCTCTGATGTTCATGCGGCCGATTTGGTTCGTGCCTTTCACGCTGCTCATCCTGATCGCCCTGGTGGTCTTGGTGAGGGTTCGGTGACCCCTCCTTAAAGGGGGGGTACTGTTGTGAACTATATTTGTTGGCTCCCTCTTGTGGTCACTAGCGGTATGGCACTTGGATTATCCTTCCCCAGGTTGGTACCCACCTGGTTCGTTAGGCCTTGGGTGTTCCTATTTAGACTTCCTGGAAACTCAGTCTAGTGCCTGAAATCGATGTAATCAGTCTATGTCTGTTTTCCTCCTGACTCCTGGTCCCTGAGTTTTGCAAGATAAGCTAAGTTCTGCTTTCTTATTTTTGTCCTTTTGCATTTGCTCTTATTTTGTTCCAGCTTGTTCAAAATGTGATTTCTGTTTTTGCTGGAAGCTCTAGGGGGCTGATATTCTCCCCCCCCACCATTAGTCGGTGCGGGGGTTCTTGGATCTTCAGCGTGGATATTTTTATAGGGTTTTTTGCTGACTGCATAAGTCCTCTTCCTATTTTCTGCTATTAATTAGTGGGCCTCTCTTTGCTAAATCTAGTTCATTCTTACGTTTGTCTTTTCTTACCTCACCGTTATTATTTGTTGGGGGCTTGTATAATAACTTTGGGGTCTTTTCTCTGGAGGCAAGTGAGGTCTTATTTTCTCTGAAAGGGTTAGTTAGTTCTCCGGCTGGTGCGAGACGTCTAGAATCAACGTAGGTACGTTCCCCGGCTACTTCTAGTTGTTGTGACAGGATCAGATATGCGGTCAGCCAAGTTACCACTTCTGTTGTGAACTATACTTCTTGGCTCCCTCTTGTGGTCACTAGTGGTTTGGCACTTGGATTGTCTTTTCCCAGGTTGGTACTCACCTGCTTCGTTAGGCCTGGGGTGTTGCTATTTAAACTTCCTGGATTCTCAGTCCAGTGCCTGGCATCGTTGTAATCAGTTCATTTCTGTTTGCTCCTGTCTTCAGGTCCTGGTTCTTTGCAAGATAAGCTAAGTCTTGCTTTCTTATTTTTGTTTATTTGCAATGTTCTTATTTTTGTCCAGCTTGTACAAAATGTGATTCCGGATATTGCTGGAAGCTCTAGGGGGCTGATATTCTCCCCCCTCACCGATAGTCGGTTCGGGGGTTCTTGGATATTCAGCGTGGATATTTTGCAGGGTTTTTTGCTGACCATATAAGTCATCTTACTATCTTCTGCTATTAGTCAGTGGGCCTCTCTTTGCTAAAATCTAGTTCATTCTTACGTTTGTCTTTTCTTCTTACCTCACCGTTATTATTTGTTGGGGGCTTGTCCTATAACTTTGGGGTCTTTTCTCTGGAGGCAAGAGAGGTCTTATTTTCCCTGACAGGGTTAGTTAGTTCTCCGGCTGGCGCGAGACGTCTAGGATCAACGTAGGCACGTTCCCCGGCTACTGTTAGTTGTTTGTGCTAGGATCAAGTATATGGTCAGCCTAGTTACCACTTCCCTATGAGCTGGTATTTATGTTTGCAGACTCTGCTGTAATCTCTGAGATCCTCTGTCACGGGATCATAACAGTATGCCAGGCCAGTGAATAGTTAATGCATTGCAGAAGTGGGATTAAAAGAAAAGAAGTTCTGAGATTTTTTTTTTTTTTTCCCCTTTTTCTCTGAGTGGCTTGAAATTTTGCTGCAGACATGAATGTTCAGACCTTGATTACTAGTGTGGATCAGCTTGCTGCACGAGTGCAGAGCATTCAGGATTTTGTTGTTAGCAGTCCTAGGTCAGAGCCTAAGATACCTATTCCCGAGCTGTTCTCTGGAGATCGATTTAAATTTGGGAATTTTAGGAATAATTGTAAATTGTTTCTATCTTTGAAACCTCGTTCGTCTGGAGATTCAGCTCAGCAAGTTAAAATTGTTATCTTCTTCTTGCGTGGCGACCCTCAGGATTGGGCTTTCTCGTTGGCGCCAGGAGATCCGGCATTGGCGAATGTTGATGCGTTTTTTCTGGCGCTCGGATTGCTTTATGAGGAGCCTAATCTTGAAATACAGGCAGAAAAAGCTCTACTGGCTATCTCTCAGAGCCAGAATGAAGCTGAAGTGTATTGCCAAAAATTTCGGAAATGGTCCGTGCTTACTCAATGGAATGATTGTGCTCTGGCCGCAAATTTCAGAAATGGCCTTTCTGAAGCCATTAAGAATGTGATGGTGGGTTTCACAATTCCTACAAGTCTGAATGATTCTATGGCGCTGGCTATTCAGATTGATCGGTGTTTGCGGGAGCGCAAATCCGCTAATCCTCTGGCGGTGTTGTCTGAACAGACACCTGTCTCAATGCAATGTGATAGAAACCCCGATCCGGCAATGCAATGTGATAGAATCCTGACTAGAACCGAACGACAAAATCATAGACGTCAGAATGGGCTGTGTTTTTACTGTGGTGATTCTACACATGTTATATCAGCATGCTCTAAACGCCTAACCAAGGTTGTCAGTCCTGTCACCATTGGTAATTTGCAGCCTAAATTTATTTTTTCTGTGACTTTAATTTGTTCATTGTCTTCCTACCCTGTTATGGCGTTTGTGGATTCAGGTGCTGCCCTGAGTCTTATGGACTTGTCGTTTGCCAAGCGCTGTGGTTTTGTCCTGGAGCCTTTAAAAGTTCCTATTCCTCTCAGAGGAATTGATGCTACGCCACTGGCGGAAAATAAACCACAGTATTGGACACAAGTGACCATGTGCATGACTCCTGAACATCGGGAGGTGATTCGTTTTCTTGTTCTGCATAAAATGAATGATTTGGTCGTTTTAGGTCTGCTATGGTTACAGACCCATAATCCTGTTTTGGATTGGAAGGCTATGTCTGTGTCGAGTTGGGGTTGTCAGGGAATTCATTGCGATTCTCCGCCGGTGTCTATTGCTACTTCTACTCCTTCAGAAGTTCCTGAGTATTTGTGTGACTATCAGGATGTATTCAGTGAGTCCAGGTCCAGTGCTCTTCCTCCTCATAGGGACTGTGACTGCGCTGTAGATTTGATTCCTGGCAGTAAATTTCCTAAGGGACGATTATTTAATTTGTCTGTACCCGAGCATGCCGCAATGCGTTCTTATGTCAAGGAGTCTTTGGAGAAGGGGCATATTCGTCCATCCTCGTCCCCTCTTGGTGCGGGATTCTTTTTTGTGGCCAAGAAAGACGGGTCTTTGAGACCTTGTATAGACTATCGGCTTCTGAATAAAATCACTGTTAAGTTTCAGTATCCTTTGCCACTATTGTCAGACTTGTTTGCTCGGATTAAGGGTGCCAAGTGGTTCACCAAGATAGATCTTCGTGGTGCGTACAACCTTGTGCGCATTAGGCAGGGAGATGAATGGAAAACTGCATTTAATACGCCCGAAGGTCATTTTGAGTACTTGGTCATGCCCTTTGGGCTCTCTAATGCTCCTTCAGTGTTTCAGTCATTTATGCATGATATCTTCCGGAAGTATCTAGATAAATTTATGATTGTTTATCTGGATGATATTCTGGTTTTCTCGGATGATTGGGATTCTCATGTAAAGCAGGTCAGGATGGTGTTTCAGGTTTTGCGTGATAATGCTTTGTTTGTGAAGGGCTCAAAGTGTCTCTTTGGAGTGCAGAAGGTTTCCTTTTTGGGTTTTATTTTCTCCCCTTCTGCTGTGGAGATGGACCCAGTCAAGGTCCGAGCTATTCATGATTGGACTCAGCCCACGTCTGTTAAGAGTCTTCAGAAGTTCTTGGGGTTTGCTAATTTCTACCGTCGCTTTATCGCTAACTTTTCTAGCGTTGTTAAACCTTTGACGGATATGACCAAGAAAGGTTCTGATGTGGCTAATTGGGCTCCTGCAGCCGTGGAGGCCTTCCAGGAGCTGAAGCGCCGGTTTACTTCAGCGCCTGTTTTGTGCCAGCCTGATGTCGCACTTCCCTTTCAGGTTGAAGTGGATGCTTCTGAGATCGGTGCTGGGGCTGTTTTGTCGCAGAGAGGCTCTGGTTGCTCTGTGATGAGACCATGTGCCTTTTTCTCTAGGAAGTTTTCGCCTTCTGAGTGGAACTATGATGTTGGTAATCGGGAGTTGTTGGCCATGAAGTGGGCATTTGAGGAGTGGCGTCATTGGCTCGAGGGTGCTAAGCATCGTGTGGTGGTCTTGACTGATCACAAAAATCTGATGTATCTCGAGTCTGCTAAGCGCCTGAATCCTAGACAGGCTCGTTGGTCATTGTTTTTCTCTCGTTTTGACTTTGTGGTCTCGTACCTGCCTGGTTCGAAGAATGTTAAGGCTGATGCTCTTTCTAGGAGCTTTGTGCCTGACTCTCCTGGAGTCTCGGAGCCAGCTGGTATTCTTAAAGAGGGAGTAATCGTGTCGGCCATATCTCCTGATTTGCGACGTGTGTTGCAGAGATTTCAGGCTGGTAGACCTGACTCTTGTCCACCCGACAGACTGTTTGTTCCTGATAAATGGACCAGCAGAGTCATTTCCGAGGTTCATTCCTCGGTGTTGGCAGGGCATCCGGGAATTTTTGGTACCCGAGATTTGGTGGCTAGGTCCTTTTGGTGGCCTTCCTTGTCACGGGATGTGCGGTCATTTGTGCAGTCCTGTGGGACTTGTGCTCGGGCTAAGCCTTGTTGTTCTCAT
The DNA here is from genome assembly GCF_051348905.1 of Ranitomeya variabilis. Taxonomy (NCBI): domain Eukaryota; kingdom Metazoa; phylum Chordata; class Amphibia; order Anura; family Dendrobatidae; genus Ranitomeya; species Ranitomeya variabilis. The sequence continues at coordinate 814,636,346 of NC_135233.1, forward strand.
GCTAGCGGGTTGCTTTTGCCCTTGCCCGTCCCGAAGAGGCCTTGGACACACATTTCCATGGATTTCATTTCTGATCTTCCGGTGTCTCAAGGAATGTCTGTCATCTGGGTGGTGTGTGATCGTTTTTCCAAGATGGTCCATTTGGTACCCTTGCCTAAGTTGCCTTCCTCTTCCGATCTGGTTCCTTTGTTTTTTCAGAATGTGGTTCATTTACACGGCATTCCGGAGAATATCGTGTCTGACAGAGGATCCCAGTTTGTGTCCAGATTCTGGCGATCTTTTTGTGCTAAAATGGGCATTGATTTGTCGTTTTCGTCTGCCTTCCATCC